>NC_058373.1:145312500-146512500 GCF_018350175.1 Felis catus | reverse complement strand
GGTCCCAGGCCTCTGGCCTGCACACACCGTGCTCTGACAGAGCGACACCCCAAGAGCAGCCAGAAGGGGAGACCGAGGCTTCAGGGCCATGCTGTGGTCGGAGGCTAGCCAGCACTCGTGGCAGAGAAGGTGCCACACGGCTTCCCTGAGATCGCTGGTCACAGCCCATCCTCGGTGAAGGCAGCCATGTCCCAGGGCCCTCGGGGGGAGGAGGGCAGAAGCCAAGGGGATGTGGACCCCCTTCTGTCTTCGTGGCCCAGGCGGGCACCCGTCCTGCTGCCCATTTCTGTACCGGGCATTTGGATGATGGGCCTCCACCTCGGGGCCTGGGCCGCAGCCAGAGGGCTTGGCCACCAGGTGCACTTGGTCTCTAAGAGCGTCTCCTGGCCTGGGGAAGACCCACAGGGCAGGCCCAGTCCCGGGCCTCCTGTCCCTCCTGCAGCCTCCTTGCCTCTCCGGGCCATCCTCCCAGCTCTGCTTCAGTCTCATGTCCCCAAACCTCAGAGCTCACCCTCAGAAAGCTGTGCCCGAGGCGCTGGCCGGAAGGGGTCCCCGGGCACAGGGCCATTCAGGAGAAGTCCCTGCAGATGGCAGGCTCTCCAGCCCGCCCTTGTGGGGACAGAAGTCCGTGCCTGGCCAGCACTCTCCACTAGACATGCACAGGGGCCAGCACGGAATGCACGCACGGCGCCCAAGGCGGTCCCGGCAGGAGCTGCTGCCCCCCCCCCCCCCCGCGGCCTGGCACCCGCGTGAGGGGACAGCAGCCGGCAGGCCCCTGGGCACCACCTGGACACGGGGGCCTCCGCCCCAGCATCGCCCATCATGCCTCCGAAGAAGGCCCGGCAGACGTCTCTGGACAAAAGAACCTACAGATTCAGGCCGTCCCACTGAAATGACCAAATCCCCAGCCTTTCTGACCTAAGGGGAATAGAGTTTATCCATTTCAGAGAACAGCAATTCGCACCCTGTGCCCGGCCGGCTTTCGCATGCCATCGCGCAAGACGGGGTCCTCAGGGGGTCCCCAGCCCAGTGTGGGGGAGGCTCCGCCCCACAGGGCCCCAGGACCCTCCCCACGAGCAGCACGCAGGGAAGGCAGACAGAGGCCTGCAGGGGCAGACAGGAAGCACGGCCACACAGGGATGTTGCTGGACTCTGAGAAGCCAAGCTGAGCCGCCGGGCCATGCAGACAACACTCAGCACTCGACACGCGCCCAGCGCGACAGGGGTGACACCGGCTTGCCTAAACTCGGGACACAGACGAACACGCGTGTGCCTCCGTGGTGAGGGCCCCTGGGTCTGGCTCATGAGGCCACAAAACGTGCCTCAACAGGACACTGGGGGCACAGAGCTGAGGGGTGCTGAGGACACGGGGCGCTGGGCGTTCCCCACCCCAGTGCCCTGAGGGAGCCTCCTGGGCCACACACAGCCTTTGTGGTCTGACCACAGGCCACGGACCGGGTGCTGTGTAGCCCGTCCGTGCAGGTGTTCTCACAAGGGGCAAGTGGAGACAGGCCCCGAGGGCCATGCCCACCGCGCACCTGCTGCTGGTCTCCTGACCCATCTGTTCTCTGTCACCATCTGCTGACCCCCTGGTCCTGGGCTCTGAGGGTGGCCAACACACTGGGCCTTCACGGGGCTCCACCCAGGGTGTCTGGAGCCCCCACCCCAGGTGCCGGTGTCACCACTGTGACGCACAGGTGGGGGCAGGAGGCACGGGACGAGGGCCAGGGTTCCCTAAAGCCCTGGCTTGAGGCTCAGAGGAGCCAGCGTGGGAGAGACGAGACGCTGTGGCCAGGCAGCGAAGCAGGCTGCGGGCTTCTGCGGCAGTCGGCGGGCACACCGCGGCTGGCCTTTCTTTAGTCACAAAGGCTTGTTTAGCAGGACAACGTGGGGGCTCAGACCCCTCCTCCTGGTCTGTCTCGGGGTTCAGCAGGAGCACTGCCTAGAGCCCGGTGACCCTGCCCTGGCTGGGCTTTCCCAGGAGAGAAAGAACCCAAGACCCGGGATGGGAACAGGGTCCCAGGGGAGGGACCTGGCAGGCAGGCCGCCAGGACAGGAAAGGGGGCCCCAAATGAAACGGCAGCTCTAGGCAGGTCCCGGTGTTTGGTTCCCAACGTGCAGGTTTTCAGAGGGTGGAGCCACCTGGGGGTGGGGGGGAAGCCCTTCACTGCACATAGGGGGTCTTAGTGGTCTGGCCACCTGTCCAGTTCAGCCACAAGAGTCGGCTGGGAAACCCTCTGTGCTGCTGTCCGCAGCCCCGGGGCCCAGGCCAGGGCGAGGCTCCGAGTGCGTGCCACCCCAGGGCAGGCCCCCCACCCTTCTGCCTGGATACCCCGCCTGCAGGATCAGCATTCATGCTGTCCTTGCGGGGGATGGGGGGAGCCCGCGAGCCAGGTTCACAAACACATTGAGCCGATAAGGAGGCCCGCACGCGGCCGATGTGGCATCAGTGGACAGTGTCTCGTGGTGGTACCCCATGCACCTGCTTCTAATTTGAGAGGTGGGGCCAGCGTGGCTTCAGAAACACTGACACTCACTGAGAAGCTAAACGTGGCCACGTCTTCGGCTCAGACTCTGGACTGAAACGGACAGAGGAAAGCCTGTCCAGCCCGATGTCTTGGTTCCTTCAACCGGGTGGGGGCCCGAGAGCAAAGTCCTGACCGGGGTGGGGGTGGCCACCTGCCTGCTGCCCAGCTGGGGGGCCCTGCCTGGCAAGGCGCCACCCCTCCCCGGCCCACAGAGAGGTGGCTGGAGGGTAAGTGACGCACCCCACCTGCTCACGCTGCTAAACAGCCCTAAAGACCAGCCTGGGGACAGGGGACAGGGGTGCAGACCCAGGGACAGCGGTACCTGAGGGTAAAGTCAAAATGAAAGTTCTTTTTCCTTTTCAGAAAGCCACCAAGAGAGAAAACACAGACACGTTACTGTGCTGAGGGACAGGACGTGCCTGCAGGTGCAGCTTGGGGACGGCACGGCCCTCGCTCAGGAAGAGCCGGAGCTGCGGGCTGACCCCTCGGGAGGGCCGTCCCGCGCCCCTCGGACACCGGCAGAGACGCTGAGGTCTGCGGGGCCCACCCTGCAGCCCACCTCCCCACCTCCCGGGCCCTGGCCCTCGCCCACTTGGGCCTGGCAGCCAGACCTCTGCCCGCCCTCAGCCCCAGTGCCGGCTGCTGCCCGGCATCCTGCCCCGGGGCAGAGCGAGAACTGTCTGCCGGCCGGGAAGCCGGGCAGTCGAAGGAGCCTGTGCCTGTGTTCCAGCAAGCAGGTCGCTGCTAGGGCTGGGCGGTGTGACCGCTGCCTCTGACCCTTCACGGTGAGAAATTCCAACATACGAAATGGAAAACACCAGACTGCCTTCTTCTGACCGATACGGAGGAGGGCCTGGGGCTGCCAGGCCCACCCGAGGCTTCCCCCAAGCCCAGCCGGGTTTGTCCCCGAAGGCCACCCCGAGGAGCCCCCGGCGTGCTGCCCAGGGGACCGAGAGCCGCAGCCACAGTGGCCCGTGTCTGCGGCGTGGAGCCGGGTGTACCGGTACCCACCCTCCCCCTCCAGCCCTGGCCACGGCCTGTCCAGCCCGGGGCCCAACAAGGTACCTCTTCTGCTTGTAGGTCAGCATGGCCTCCGCGATGGGCAACTGGTGGGCGCAGTTGGCACCCGCGATGTACTGCGTGATCCTCGACACGATGTCCGGGGTGTCCTGCGCTGCAGGAGGAAGCCGGGCAGGGTCCGTGGGGTGCCTCGCCTCTCCCCCCACTCCACCTGTCTGCCCAGGGCCCAGCCCAGGAGCAGTGGCCATGCTGAGGGCGCCAGAGGGGGCCCTCTGCCCTCCCCGCTCAAGGGTTCCCGGGCAAGGGCAGCAAGGCCGCTCCGAGTCCCCGGGAGCCCCCGCCCCGGGCCCCAGCGGCCAGCCCCGAGGCCCGCGGTGGACAGAGGAGGGCACCCAGCTGCTTCTCACAGAGGCGCGGCGGGGGCGGGGAAGCCTCGCGGCCTCACCCGCCAGCTCACCCCGGGCCTCACCGGCGCTCTGGGCCTCCAGCTTGTTGAACAGGTCTTTCCAGGCCAGGTCCTGGAAGAAGTTGTTGTAGCGGTAGTCCACGGAGCCCAGGTACCTGGCCACAGGGTGGGAGCCTGCGAGGCACGGCGGGGGGGGGGGAGGTCAGGCCACGGAGTCCGCGGCGTCCACCCGGACAGACGTGCTGTGCGGCCCTGCCAGAGCCCTCCCCATGGGCCGGGGGGCGTCCTGCAGACCACAAGCGGGGCTCGGGCACCAATGAGTCTCCCCCCAGGATCCAGCACTTTCCGACGCGCTGACGTTTACGGATTTGGTCATAAAACGAATCGCGTAAGCAAAAACGAAGAGTGCGGTCACCCAGGGTTTGATGACGTAAAAGGGCTCGTGACCACCCCCACCCTATCTGTGACGACAGCATCGCGTGAGGTGCGTGCGGGGCCGGCACGAGAGGGGCGCGTGTGGCGCATCGCCCCCCACCGCGTCCACGAGCCCCCCACCCAGCGGGACGATGAGGACCCACCCCGTCCGAGAGCCCCTCACCCAGCGGGATGATGAGGAAGCGCATGTAGCCCAGCCAGTCGGGCGTCTTGTGGGACAGCTGCTCCACGAAGAGCCGCAGGACGGCGCTGAGGTAATGCTGCGCGCCCGCCACAGCGATCTTCACGGGGGTCGGGGGCTGGGAGTTGCAGTTGCAGCTGAGGCCCCGAGGGCAGGACACAGAGGGGACAGAGGCCTCAGGGCGCCGTCCCTGAGGCCAGGACCACCCCACTGCGCCCGAGGGGCGTCCCCAGGGCCCCGGGCACACACCGCTCAGGACGAAGGGAGCACCGTGCCCCCTGCGCCCCGGGGGGGGGCCGACACCCAGGACCCCCAGACAGCAGGAGCACCGTGCCCCCTGGGTGGGGGGGGGCCTGCTGCCCACACCCAGGAGGCCCCCGATGGTGGGTCTCTGCCAGGAGCCCCCCTGCACCGCAGGAACTCCCACCAGCGCCCAGATCTGGACAGAGGATGGGACCGTGGGGGGCCGGTGGGCGGGCACATCTGGAACCCGCCCGCAGCCCCCAGGGCAGAGCCACAGGCAAGGCTGGGGCGCAGGGACCCCGACAGACACCCGGCTGCCACACGTGTGGCAGCTGGACTCACTATCTCTGTATCCGCGAGACGATGGTGCTGAAGGCCGCCTGCACGTCAGCCGCGGAGCACGTGCACACCACGGGGAGCGCGTGTCTCTGCAGGACTTCCGACAGGAACTGGGAGCGAGGGGCGGGCGGAGCCTCAAAGCTCCACCCGGCCTCGCTGTCAGCTCCACGCCTCGCAAGGAGGGGCATGTGCTCTCCGCCCCCGCAGGGAGGATACCCCCCCCCCCCACGCAGAAAGGACAGCCCCCTCCCCACCTGCCCCTGCCAGTCGGAGGTGTTGACGAGAATGATGTTTTCAGGTAGCTGGTCGTCAGAAATGAGGATGTGGTTTAGCTGGTCGTACACGGTCTTCCTGGGGATCTGCAGACACAGGCCCGTCCACACCAGGTGGGAAGGGCGCCGCGTCCCGTCGCCCGCCCAGCCGACCCCTGCCCCAGCAGCCACCCGGGAGGGGGGAAGGACAGCCCGGTCCTGTTCCTGCTCAGGAACCTGGCTCTGCTTTGGACAGAGGTCACTGGGCTGTAGACACTGTGGGTCGGTCAGATCCCACCCCCGAGCTGCCCCGCCGGGTGGGTCGGAGGTGTCCGTGGCCTCCTCTCCTGGAGACGTACCTGCAGCTGGCTCCTCGTGTCCGGGCAGCGCTCGTTGTCCAGGCTGTTGGCCCGCTCGTTCTGTGGCCGGGCCGGCTGCCGCTCCTTCAGGGATGTGCTGCGGCCCCGGCGGCCAGCCTGCTTCCCCTCGGACCTGTGGGGGACCAGGACAGGCTGGGGCAGGCCCACGTGCTCACTGCCCAGGGAAGGGGGCTCTCAGCGGTGGGGCTGTGGTGGATTCACGTGGGGCGGGTGGCGGGCGAGGGGCTCATCTGTGGGGTGAGTGTGGAGGCCACGAGCACACACGCACGTGCCTTAAACCCGGCATGAGGCCCGATTAAACTTGTGCAAGCAGAGAAGGGGTGGGGGCACCACAGCAGCCCCGCTGTCCCTCCGGGACCTGGCCGCCCTGCAGAGGGACGTCCTGGGGTGGGAACGGGGGTTCTGGGCCGTGGTGCAGGCACAAGGCCGACCGCGGCTGGGAGTTCGGCTAGGTGCCCAAGGTGAGGAAGGGCACATCACAGGGAGGGGCATAGAGTCGACCCCCAGACTGACCAAGATGGTGGGGGGGGGGCAGGTGAGACAGCCTCTGAGAGTATCTTCCCATGCAAAGCTGCAACTCAGACCCCCACTTCGATGGCTCTGAGAGGCAGGTCCAGGCCCCCCCCCCCCCGGGCTCCAGTGTTGGACCTGGAGCCACTGTCTGGGGGCTCCTGACCTTGACGGCACTGGGCACCCCCTCCCACACCGGCATCTGGTGTCACACAGGTCCACAAGGTACAGGTGGCGGAAAATGTGAGACGGCCACAGGAACCACACCTCAGCCCCAGCAGGCCTGCTGGCTGCAGACAGGGTGCAAGGGGTCCACTGTGGACCCCCAGGTGGGCCGAGATCTCTGTGCTTCTAAGTGACTCTCATCTGGTCAGACGGGGCCCTGCCCACCACACCGGCCCACGTGGGCAATGCCCGGCCAACAGCCTCCCCAGGGCATGCTGTCACCTGGTGGAGGGGATGACGAGGGATTCCGTCTTGGTGATCCGCCCACTGGGCGGCAGCTTCTCGGTGAACATGTCCAGGGCGGAGGTCTCCACCTCCGGGCTGTCCTCCGGCTGTGCAGGCTGCTCCCCAGGGGCGGGGGTGCTCTGATGTGCAGAGAAGGAGGCTCGTTGGGAATGCGCACCCTGTGGGGGCCTCCCGAGGGCCGGCCTCACACCCGGCAAGTCCCTGGTTTGGGTGGGGGTGTCTGGGCCTTTTTCGGGTTCGCAACTTTCTGCACATGGTATGGACATGCTGGCCTGGGGAGCCGAGCTGACCCCCACATCCAACCACAGGGCTCCTGGTGTCAGCTGCTGGGGAGGCCAGCACCAAACCTCCTCCAAATCTCCCTAAAACCTGCCCTCTGGTCCCAGACATCTTCCTTGAGAACCTCCATGAGAGAACAGCGGCCAGAGCCCAGCATTCACAGTGTCTGCTGACAGTGTTTGCTGACAGCAAAGCAGGGGGACACCCACTGTCCCCAGTGATCCGGGGGGTCCTGACCGTGCCCTGAGGGTAGGGGTGAATCCAGGGGGCCCTGATTGTCACCCAGGATCGAAGCAAATCAGGGGAACCCTGACTGATCCTCTGCCTGGGGATAAATCCAGGAGAGTCCTGAAAGTCCCCTGAGATGGGGGTGAATCCAGGGGATCCCTGAGCATCCCCCAGGGTGGGGGTGAATCCAGGGGGCCCTGACCATCCCCCGGGGTGGAGGTGAATCCAGGGGGCCCTGACCATCCCCCGGGGCGGGGGTGATTCCAGGGGGCCCTGACCATCCCCTGGGGTGGGGGTGAATCCAGGGGAACCCTAACCCATCCCCCAGGGAGGGGGTAAAATCCAGGGGAACCCTGGCCATCCCCCAGGGTAGGGGTAAATCCAGGGATCCCTGACCATCCCCCAGGGTGGGGGTGAATCCAGGGGGCCCTGACCACACCCAGGGGTGTAAGGTAAGGACCTGAGTGTCGAGCCCTGCCCCGCGGGCTCAGACCCCTAAGACAGTGTGTTAGTGGGCTCTGTGCTTGCACAAACGAACGTGCTCTGGGCCTGCTCACGTGGGGCACCGTGTCAGAGACGCTGTCGCTCGGCTGCTTGCCTCCCAGGGCCCGGGTCTTCTCGGGCACATCAGCCTGTGTGGACCAGATGGGAATCAGGGCATATTTAATGGTGGGCACGGAGGCTGGCTCACCTCCAGGCAGGGGGATCTGGGATTGGGGGGCAGCCTGGGAAGACTAGCCAGGGCTTCCTTAGACTGAAGGCTCAGGTCACCCCGTGACAGTGACCTGGCATCAGGCAGGGAGAGTCCAGCCACACGTAGACCCAGGAGCACGGTTAGCTCTGGGCTGGTCTGACACTGGTGTGTAAGCAACACCCTGAGGGATCAGAGACGGGAAACCCTGGAAGGCCCACCCGCGGTCTGCGCTCCCATCAAGGGTGGGCACTGCCATGTCCAGCCCGCTCACCGGACTCGGGGGCTCCTTGTGGCTCCGGACGCTGTGGACGCTCCCGATTTCCGTCTGCGAGCTGGAGTGTGACAGCCCTTCGAAGTAGGGCCTGGGCGTGGGGACAGAGACAGGTCACCCTCCAGGACCCTCCCCAGGCTGAAGGCTCAGCCATTGTGCCCTGGGGTCTGGTGGCCACACAGGGCTGGGATGGGGCAAGGGAACCACAGCCCAGGAGAGGTTGCCCTGCGGCCCACATCAGCTCCTCCACTGGCTCTGACACCCACAGCCCAGGACCTCACCCCCGGGCCCCACCCCCTCCTGGCCTGACACGCAGGGCCCAGGACCTTACCCCCGAGCCCCGCCCCCTCCTGGCCTGACACCCACGGTCCAGGACCTCACCCCCGAGCCCCGCCCCCTCCTGGCCTGACACCCACGGCCCAGGACCTCACCCCTGAGCCCCGCCCCCTCCTGGCCTGACACCCACGGTCCAGGACCTCATCCCTGGTCCTGCCCTGCCCCCTCCTGGCCTGCACCCAGGGTTGCACCCAGCAGTTCTGTTGGGGGGCCAGCAGGCCAGCCAGGGGACCTCAGGCTCCTCAGCCAGCTAGCAGGAACACAGGCTCAACAGTGCAATGACGGTGGGGTCAGCAGGATCTAGCAACCCTAGGCAGACCAGGCCAAGTACCTTGTCCCCAGCAGACAGCTGGGGAGAGGGTGGGGGACTCATAGATTCGAAGAGACTTAGAAGCCTTTCAAGCTGATACGGTGGACAGGGGGCACACGGTCTGGTGCCAAAGCCACCAGGGAGAGAGAAATGTGGGAGTGAGGGCAGAAACAGTGCCCGAGACGTCCACGCAGACTCCCAGAACTGTGAGCACCAGCTGCCGGTGACCTGGAGGTGGCCTGGGTCAGCCAGCGGCCGACAGGAGCAGGGCCTGTCCCAGTGGACGGGGGCAAAGCCCAAGGGGCCTCGGGAGGTGGGTGGGCAGCAGGCAAGAAGCTGGGCCCCTGGAGCCACAGTGAAGGCCAGAGGTGGACACCTGAACCAGAGCCCGCAGATGCCACAGGCGCCCCCACAGTAGGACACCAGAGGCTGAGCAGCTGCACAGAAAGCCCACCCTCCCCCCACGCGCGCATCTCCATCCAACCACACGTCCACCACCATGTGAAAAACAAAACCAGGAGGCCACGGGGGCTCTGGACTGCCACGTGGCCCCCTCTTGGCAGCCTGCCCGGACCCCACAGTGATGCCCCCAAGACGGGCCACACGCACTCCTGCCCTCCCCTGCCCCGGCCAGGCAGATGCCCTGCTCCTTGGGGACATGCCCGCTCCCCTCCCCTGCGCACAGGGAGGCCCTGCGGTCCCAGCAGCCCGTCTCCCCACTGCACAGAAGGGCCTCTCCTGTGATGGTCGCCTCAGCCCGGCTGGGACCTCAGGAAGACCCCCGAGCACCCTCCACACGCAGAGCCCCTGCCCCTCCATCCCTGACCCTGCAAGACCTCCAAACTGGTCTCCTGTCTTCGTGCTCCCAAGCGCATTCCAGAGAGATCCCTCCAGAACACAGGCTCCCCGTCCCACCCCGCCACAGCCTGCGTCCCCTGCCACATGTGGGGGGCCACGGAGTGCTCACCTGGGGTTCCACAGAGATCCCTCCAGAACACAGCCTCCCCATCCCCCCCCTCCGCCACAGCCTGTGCCCCCTGCCACATCTGGGAGCCACGGGATGCTCACCTGAGCTTTGGTTTGGGGGTGCTGAGGACACTGTCATCATCCTCCAGGTCAGGGCCGCTGTCACTGGGGTTCTCCATGTCCAGCGTGTCATACAGAAGGTCCAGGTCCTCCTCCGCCTCGGGGACACGCTCCGCAGGGTCCTGCTCTGAGTCCAGGACCTACGATGACGTCGGACATGTGAGCGCACGCACGAGGGGTGGGTGGGGGTCCCCTCGGCAGGACAGGTGGGAAAAGGACGCAGAGCCACCGAGCACCCTTTGTCCAGCAGGTGCCAGACGCTGGGGTGACCCCGGGGGCCTCCAGTCACGGGGTGCCGGCACGGCTGGGCCACTCCTCCCCCTGTGACTCAGGCTTCCACACAGAAGCGCGCAGCTGGCACAGGCCAGCACCACAGCCACATGGGCGATGTTCCCTCCCCAGGGCCTCCCTGGCCTCTCACTGCCCCCTCTCCTCCTCCTCAGACACCCACTGAACCGACTTCTGTGCCGCGCGTTCGTTCTCTTCCGGAACGTCGAGGAGGTGGAGCCGCACGGAGAGCGGCCCTCTGCGGCCCTCCCACTCGGCGCGGCGCGGTAAGACCCGTCTGCGCGCTGTGTCTGCCCGCAGCGAGGCCCTGCCACCGCCCGCCCCGTCCACGGTCTAGCCACCGCCAGGGGGTGGACGTTCTGGGGTTTGCCGCTGTAGACGAAGCCTCTGTGACCGTTGAGTCTGCGTGGACGCGCCCGGGTCTCTCGTAGGTAAACGCCAAGAATGCCATCACTGGTGGAATCGCCTGGAGGAGGGCCTGCTGCACACCCCCGCCAGCGTCTCCCTGCTCCGCTCGAAGCCGCAGCTGCCGGCGGGCGTCGCGTGGGGCTCGGTGAGGTTCTCGCTTGCGCCTCCGGGACGCCTCGTGATGCCGGGCACCTTCTCGTGGGTTTGCTGGCTGTTTATGTATCTTCTTCGGAGAAAACGTCTCGTCAGACCCTCTGACCAGCTGTTACGCTGGACGACTAATTTCTTACCCGTGTCGTCTTCGTATTTGGGGTTGTACGTTTTCCATCTTCCGGGTACTGGTCTCTTATGGGATCTACGATTTGTAAAACCCTTCCATCTCACGGCCACCATTTCATCTTCTGGAAGGTTGTTCGGAGCACGTGAGTTTTATGTTTTGACGGGGTCTGACCCCTGGTTTTCTCTTTGGCTCCCGTGCTTCTGTGTCCTACCGCCAAGACCACTCCTCTGTTTTCTCCTAAGACTTCCACAGTGTAAGTTCTTATATTTAGGTCTTTGGTCCATTTTGAGTTGGTGTTTGTACATGGTGTGAGGTAAGGGTCCAGCTCCACCCTTCAGCACTTGGAATCTAGCGGTACCATCGCTATTTGCCGAAAAGCCTATTTCCCCCCCATCGGGTGGTCTTGGCATCCTTGCCAGAAATCAATTGACCACAAATAGAAGGATTCAGGGCGCCTGGGCGGCTCAGTCGGTTAAGCGTCCGACTTCGGCTCAGGTCACGATCTCCCGGTCTGTGAGTTCGAGCCCCGCGTCGGGCTCTGTGCTGACAGCTCGGAGCCTGGAGTCCGCTTCGGATTCTGGGTCTCCCTCTCTCTCTCTGCCCCTCCCCCACTCACGCTCTGTCCTTCTCTCGCTCAAAAATAAAGAAATGTTAAAAAAAATTTAAATGGATTCACTTCCGGTCTCGCTGATCATACGGTCTTGATTACCACACCTCTTCCTGAGTTTTGAAATTAGAAAGCATCATTGCTTCAATTTCGTTCTTTCTAACGATCGCTTATTCTGTTTGTTCTGGGTCCCTTGCGTTTCCACGTAAGTTTTAGGACTAGCTGGTCTACCAACAGGCAGCTGGGGATTTGACAGGGACCCTCCCGAATCTGTGGAGCGATCTGGAGAACCCGATTCCAGTGCCTGCGTCGGAGAGCAGCTGACCTCCCGGAGCTTCACATGTGTGGACGGGTGGCCATCGCCCTCAGTTCTGTCACAACCACGTGTGCCAGTGACACCTGGGACACTTACCTGCCACCCCTCCCGGGGAGATCCAGAACCTGTGGACTAGCTTTCCTCTGCCCACACGGAAGGTAAAACCAAAGCATTTTTCTTCTGGTTATAAAAGTGAGCAAACCCATCACCACACACTTGGGGTGGCAAACAGCTAAGAGAGGGAGCTCCAGTGCCACGGCGCGTCCGTGGTGGGGGGTGGGTGTGTGGCGATGGGGCCCACAGAAGCTAGTCTCTGCTCAACTCCGCAAACCTGAAGCTGCTCTAAACATACAGTCGGCTTAGAACCAACAGGAAACTCATGGTCACAGCCTGAATGACGTCCAGCCTCCCTCCTGGTCTGTTCCCTGGGTTGTGATTCGAGAGACACGTAGGCAGCCGCTGCTCGACCCCCGAGGTATCACGGGAGCCCAGGGGGCCACAGGACGGTCAGAGGCAGAGCCAGGATGTGGCCCGGGTGCCCCCAGAGCCCTCGCCTCATCAGGACACCCCACCGTGGGCCTGGGGGGCAGGCAGGATCTCACTCACCTCATCTGACACTTTAAACCTCCGCAGCAAGGCCACGACCTTCTGCTTGAAGTTTTGTTGCTGCAAGGCAAGTGGGACAGAATCAGAACCGAAGGGGGTGGGTTCCCCGCGAAGGACACAGCGGGCCGCCAGGGGCAGCCGCCGGCAGGAGAGAGGTGCCCGGCGCACAGTCTGTACGGGCTCCCGCGAGCGCGGCTCTCGCCCGCCAACGGCGCTGACCCTTCGCAAGCATTAAGAACCACAGCCGCACCGGACTTAGTAACAGACCCAGGAGGGGCGCGGGGAGGGCGTGTGCCGTCCCTATGGCTCTTCCCTCGGCCTCCTGTGGCTGGCCCCTTGCCACGGCACCGCCTCCCTCCTGTAGGACCCAGGGGTGGGCACGGGCTGGGCAGGGGGGGCAGCGAGGGCTCCGCAGAGACCCCAAGCTCCCTGTGCGCCCAGCGCTGCGCTGGGCCTCAGAGTCCGAGCTCTGGCCATGACTGAGGCAGCCGCCCTCAGCCACCCTCAAGGGGAGCCACGCTCCCCTGCACGGACACCCAGTGTAAACAGAGGCTCACACAGGTGCTGCCGTGCCCCCAGCCGGGGCCTCCAGAGGAGGTGGGGAGGTGTCTGGGCTTGTGCCCCGTGGCCTTTTACCCCGTGTCCACCCACCGTGCTGGGGGGCCTCAGCCCACATGCAGCAGCGGCTTGGCTCTGGGAGCTCTCCCCGGGGTGGGCGTCCTGTGATGGACCTCCACCTCGGTCTGGAGCTCCCCCCACCCGCCTACAGGCCTGCCCAGGCCCCAGGGCCTCTGTGCTGGGCGGGCCCAGAGGCTGAACAGAAACAAGGGACGGGCCTCACTCAGGGAAGGGGACAGCCTCCCAGCTCTGTTCCTCTGCTCTTGGAGTGGCCTGAGCAGGACGGGGGTAGCCCCGCCTCCTCCCCTGCCCCCCAGGGCCAGGAGCCACTGGCCCCCCGGGGTGAGCTCTAGGACCCCCTGCCAGAGAATAAAGAACAATGGCCGGCGGCTCCTGGAGTCGTGGCCTGGGCCTCAGGGGAAGCCAGCAGAGCCAGATCGGGGGGACCTGGACGGCGCCTCACCTCTCGATCCCCCACCCAGGGCCCCCCCAACCCCGACCCCCCCCCCACCCTGCCCCAGTGTTAGTAAAACCAGTTTCCACCGACCCTGGTCATGGACGCCGTTCTTACTATCGATCGCCGCTGCTTCTTGGGCTTGCCCACATCGAAGTCCTCCTCGTCCAAGTCCTGGGGAGACACGGAGCCCCGGGCTGGGAGGACTGCCCTCCCCCCTCTGCTTCCCCTCCCAGTGCCTCCCGCACGCGGGCGCCTCAGGAGGGTCCAGGGCTGTCTGCCGGGGGCTGTGCGGCTGCGGGGAGCCCTGAGGCCACATCTCCCAGGTGGCCGCACGTCCCGCACACCAGACCCCAGGTTACCTGCCCTTGCACGGCATCGTCACTGGCCTCCTGCTCAGAGGAGAAGCTCTCATACTCCTCCTCAGAGTAGTTATCTACGGAACGAGCAAATGGAACAGGGAGCGCCTTGAGATTCCGACCGGTGTCCCGGCAATGAGGCAGCAGCCGGAGGACCGGGCCCTGGGCACCCGCAGCCCCCACGGGCACTTCCAGGTGGGGGCAGGGCCGCACCTCCCGGCTCCCACAGCGGCCCCCGTGGGCCTCAGACAATTCAGCCTGGATCTCGTGCCTGACTGGCTCCCCCACGTGCCCTCCCACACCTCAGGGGAACAGTGGCCCCATCATGACGGTGGCAACAGCCACGCCAGGATCTGTGCCAGACTCCGGAAGGCATCGTGGCCAACGCTGTGACCTCCTGCTGAGCTTGCAGCTGTGGGGCGCAGGGACGGGACATGCCGCACGGGGTGCAGGGCGCGGGGACGGGACGCGGGACACGGGGTGCGGGGCGCGGGGACGGGACGCGGGACACAGGGTGTGGGGCGCGGGGACGGGACGCGGGACACGGGGTGCGGGGCATGGGGACGGGACGCGGGAGATGGGGTATATAGGGCGTGGGGATGGGACCCCCAGCCTAGGTTCCCAGAGCAGGCACGATGTTGCCGTGAGGGTGCAGTCCAGAGGGAAACCCACAAACCCTCTCAGCCCCCCGCCCCGGCTTCTCAAACCCGGCAGGACGGGAAGGCAGACACACCTGTGGACTTGGCCTTGGGCCCAGCCTGCATGGCACTGTCCTCGTGGTCAATGGGCTGGCTGGACAGGGAGAAGATCCAGATCTCGGCCACCTTCACGGAGGCCTCCTTGACGCTGCTGCAGAGGCTCAGGACCTGGCCGCCCTCGGAAGGGTGCTGCATCACCTGGGGGCGGGGCAGGGCTGGGCGCTAGAAAGCGCACCGGGCAGCGCCACCTTCTGGGTGCACGTGAGCAACGGCACGCGGCAGGCAAGAGACACAACCGTGGGGCAGCCTGACAAGGGGAGGCACGGGACACGGGTGTGGGGGCCGCGGGAGGCCACTGGCCAAGAACGGGGCAGGGGGGGGGGTCGGCACTAGGCTCTGCCCCTGGGGACTGGAGGCTGTCAGAGAGGGGAGGGGCTTGGCCGCAGCGAACAGCGTGTGAGGCTGTGGCTGTGGGCCACCAACCCCGGAGACCCAAGTCCAGGGGCCTGTGTCTGTGGGGGACCAAGGAGGACCGGCCAGCAGTGTGGGCCGGGGGTCTCGTGTGGCAAAGCCAACGCCCGCCAGGCTGGCCCACCTGGCCGGTGAGTCCTTAGAGCCATTCCAGTCGGGAGAAATTTCCAGTAGACCAGGGAGAGGGGCACCGCCTCCGCGCACCCCATGCGCCAGCCCGGGTGAAAGCCTGCGCCCCATACCCGTCCCTCAACCCAGTACCGCCACTGTCCGAGCCCCGCATGGGGGTCCCAGGCCAGATGAGAAAGGCCAAGGGGCACGGGGTCGGGCTGGTCAACCCACTCACACGTGGCGCCCTGCCCTGCCCTGCCCCAGGCGGGCACCAGCACAGCTCTGTGTGGGCACCAAAGTGGCCTGGACAGCCCGAACCGCCACCCCATGACGGTGGAGGCCCCACAACACAAGAGACACCAGGGCCCACCCCACAGCTCCCAGAGGCCCGGGCTCCTGAGCCCCACACCTGCCACACCTGGGACACCAGGTCCCCCAGGACAAGGTGGCATCGGGCAGTCGGGTTCCATTCTGACCAACAGCGCTTGTTTCCAAGGGAGCTTCCTGACATTCAGGTCACCCCCTGACCCAGAGCATCCCGGCAGTGACGGCAGAAGGGAACGGGGCTGTCCCGAGAGGGAGCAGCTGGGGTGGGGGCCCCTGCAGGGACGCTCTTTCCGGGAGGCCGCAGGACGGACCCACGCCGGGCCAGGATCTACCCTCGGCCAAAGAGCAGCCGTCACAGCAGAGCCCAGCCACACAGGCCGTCGGGTCGGGGCGCACGGGGCGGGGGGCAGCCGGCTGAGCGGGGACGCGCTCACCTCGGCCATGTTGATGGAGCCCGCCGCCAGCGTCTTGTAGCCCAAGATGGTCCGGTTTTTGTACCGCTTTCTCCGCTGCAGCATAATCTGGAGCTTGTTGCCTTCTCTTTTCAAGAAATGAGGGTACTGCAGAGAAGGGAAGTCACGGCTGCCCTATGTGCCAGCTGCCACTCCTCGCTGGGCCTCCGTGGGCCTCAGTCCGGGACACGGTAAAAGCCGCCGCTGGCAGATGTGAGCGGACAGCCAGGGTCTCTGGGCAATCAGCGGGGCGGTGGCCACCCAGCACAGCTGCCCACGGCGCAGACTGCAGAGGGCGTGGGCCCGTGAGTGGTGCCGGTCCAGGCTGCCGTGCAGAGCACGCCAGGGCTGCAACAACAACAGGGCTCACGTGCGAGGAGCAGAGGCCACACCCCTGCACGCGGCTGTCCAGACCGCAGAGCCGTGCACTTACGAGGGTGAACAGCTCTCTGATAAAACTGGCCCCCGAAAAAACTCAACACATAACCCAGAAGTCCTGTGGTGGCGTCAGAATTAGGGTCATGCGCACAGCCAGGCAGGCCCGGGGGGCCGGCGGGAGGCAGGGGTCAGCGGGATTCTCACCGGCCTCGCTCAACCACAGCCCTCTGCGACACACTCACCAGGAGAGGTTTTCAATGGGACGTGAGCTGACGCCCACACGGTATTCATCTTTAAAGCGAGTGTGTTAACAGGACAGCAGCACCCCCTTAAAACAACCCCCCAGAGATAGAGGAAGGCAGGAGAGCAGCTGTGCAGGCCGGCCCTCGGTGTGGGGGGAGGCGCCAGGGCAGGGGTTCTGGTTCTCGCTGGGGGGGCCCGTGCCGCGGTCACACCAAACCCAGCATACTTCACGGGGGTCTGAACTTGCAGCACGGAGGGTCCATATGTTCCCCCCACCTCTTCTAAACACCGGAACGAAATAGTCCTTTTAAAACGTTTTTCTTTCTTCATCTAAGGAATCTCTACACCCAGCGTGGGGCTCGAACGCACAGCCTCCACCGACTGATCCAGCCGGGGCCCCCCAAACGGCCTTTTGAGGGTGAGTCTAGGCCTCACTACGTTCTCTTCACGGCAGGAACAGGAGGGAAAGCGCATCTAACAAAGCACACGCATCTTCTAAGGCTCTGGCTGAGCCAGAGGGGAGGACAGGCCCACCTGCAGGGAGAAGGTCAGCGCCAGGTCGGTCTCCACTTGTCCACTGGGGGGCAGCACGATCTCGTGGGACCGCAGGATCCGTTTGGAGCCCTGGGACACAACAGGACAGCTTCTCACTCACAAGAGAAACTGGCTAAGGACATCACGTCGGCTCCCCGAAAACATCGGGGTGAAAAGCCACAGGTCGGAGGAGGGAAGGCACAAGCTCACGGGATTCCCAAAGGCACCGTTGGGGAGACTTCTCAAGAGCCTTAAAAACGTCCATGTCCTTGACCCTCCAAGTCCTCCTGTAGCTGACCAAGAATGGTCCCTGCCACACCTCGTGTGACTACCAAAATGCCGCAGCGGGGTCAGGGGGTAAACGGACGGCACCTGTTCAGGTGTGTCAGACGCCAAGCATTTCTGAGGGGTGACCGCCTCCCCAGAAAGCAAAATGCGGTACAAGGTGTGATAATTAACTCACGGCAGCGCCGCCACTGGGACCAGATGAGAAGTCTAGAAGCACAACCGAAAATGCACAGATAGATGCACAAAACACAAACTCTGTGTATAATGAGCTCTCAGGTCACTAGGAAAAACTAATCACTAAATACCTGTGGTAAGAAAATAACAAGTCATTTGCACAAAACATGCAGGTCTTTACCTCAAGTCCTCTACCAAAATAAACCCCAAAGGCATTAAAGATGTTTCTCACAGAACCATTTTAAAAGTGACTGTCCTAGGGGCGCCTGGTGGCTCAGCTGGTTAAGCGAGCAACTTCGGCTCAAGTCGTGATCTCACGGTTTGTGAGTTCAAGCCCCATGTCGGGCTCTGTGCCAACAGCTTGGAGCCTGGAGCCTGCTTTGGATTCTGTGCCTCCCCACCCCCCCTCCCGTCTCAAATAAACATTAAAAAAATTGTTTTCTTTAATTTTTTTTAACAGTTCATTTATTTTTAAATGTTTATTTATGTTTGAGAGAGAGACAGAGACAGAGCACGAGTAGGGGAAGAGCAGAGAGAGAGGGAGACACAGAATCTAAAGCAGGCTCCAGGCTCTGAAATGTCAGTGCAGAGCCTGACATGGGGCTCTAACCCACGAACCGGGAGACCATGACCTGAGCTGAAGTCAGATGCTCAACTGACTGAGCCACCCAGGTGCCCCCCTCCCCCGCCAAAATTTTTTTAAACAGCTGTCCCAACATGGACAGACCGGGAGGCTGAATGCTGATTGCAGGAAGCCACGGGACGGACATGGTGTGGCCCCACGTCTGCGGGGCACCAAGGGCAGGTGGGTTCAGAGCCACAAGAGAGAACTGCGGCTACGGGGGGAAGGGGCTCCTGTGGCGTCTGACCAAGACGAGGGTGTAGAGAAGCAGCTGAGGGCAGCAGCGAGTGTGGGTCCAGGACAAAAACAACAGACGTGTGAGCTGACGGGAGTGACGGAGAGGGAGGGGTCCTGGGCACAGCTGTGGGTCGGGGCGGACGGCCTGTGGACCACATGGCATTGGCTGCTCCCAGCCCACACGGAGCTACGGAGCACGCGGACCAGCACCCCTGTCGCCTGAGCTCACGGGGTCCGTGAACGTGGGCTCTAGCAGCCTGGGACGGGGGTGCAGCAGGCACTCCGTCCCGTGGGGCGTCTGACGGTCTGGGGCCCCAACAGGACAGGCACAGCTGAGGGGGCCACTCGAAGGAGGAGCCAGCACACGCAGCTGCCTGTGAGCACGGCCACTGGGGGAGGGAGGTGCCTACAGGGCGGACCCCATCCGTAGGGGGGACACGTCCGCAAAGGGCCACGGGAGGCACCATACGAGCAGCAGGGGGCTGAGAGCCCTCCTGACTCGGGAGTGGACGAGGAACTGGTGTCCCTGAAGGGGTCAAGGAAGCACACACGGCACCTCCTTCAGGGCGGCTGGCGGCTGGGTGAAGGCAGTGCTGAGGGCCGCTGCCCCCCAGGGTGGGGGCCCGGGTCAGGTCCTCCTGGAAGAGCGATTTGTTTCAAGGCAAGATCCCGTGAGGATCAGAGGGACAGAGAGGGGCCTGAGGACGAGAGGCGGGCACAGCTAGACCAGCCCCAGGTCAGAGGTTGGCAGAGAAGGGCCAGCGGGCACTGGGCGCACATGTGAGGGTGTGTGTGGCACAATTCTGTTCTGGGAAGGCCCTTGTGCAAGTGACCTGCACACACACGCTCGCGTCCCTCCACACTCCCCAGCCGCCAGCCCTTCACGCGGACAGGACTGCACCCTGGTTGTGTGGGGTCCAACCGTGCCAGAGCGCCAGGACCCTCCTCCAGGTCAAGCACCCGGGGCAGAGAGCTGGCGGTGTGGCCGTGCCCCCATCTCCTGGACGGCACAGGCACCCTGGGTGGACTGCCCTCACCTGCATCTTGACGGCAATCACCACCGAGACCAGCTCCTTCTCCAGCTCCGTGAACACCACCAGCTTCTTCAAGGTCAGGCTGCACAACCTGCAGGGGCCAAAGGGCTGCTCAGCAGGGCCAGTGCCCTCCCACAGCCCCTCGAGCCCTAGGAAGGCCTGCCCTGGGCAGCTCCAGCCCCAGATGTGGCCCTCGAATCTCCCCAGGGAACTCAGCTAGGCCCAGGGCCACCCTCAAGGCTCCCTGCAGGTGGTGGGTGCCACTGGGCATCCCCTTGCTCCGGAGGGTCGCAGGGGGCGGGTCTCCTGCTTGTGGGGGCGCTCGATGCACGTCTGGGGGCAGGGCAGCCCGAGAAGGGCGCGCAGACCAGGGAAGCCCCCCCAGGTACCGGCCGCCCACCTGCAGTCCCAGCTTCCAGCCCCCGCAGGCCCCGCCCCCTGCCCCGCCCCCTCGTCTCGACCCCGCCCTCGCCCCAGGCCTCCTGCCGGCCGCGGCCCTGAGCTTCCGGAACCCTCCCTTCCCCCACTCACCCTTCCACCCCCAGAGCAGGGGACTGGGAAGGGGGGGGGGGGCGCGAGAGCGGGGCCCGGGTGGCCTGGGGGCACGCCCGCACTGTGCCCCGCCGTCAGTGGGGTCCCTTTCTTCTGCTGTTGCTGCGGCATGTGCCTCGCCCACCTGACACTACAGGACCCCGTCCAAGCAGCCTTTCCTCCCGGGAGGCATTGGGGCCTGCCCAGAACAACCCCACCAGGGGGTCCAGGCAGGGGAGCGGGGCTGCGGGGAGGGGCGGGGGCGGGGGCAGGGGTGGGGTGGGGTGGGCATCACGGAACTCAGCCGGGACCTCTCTCCACAGCTCCCTGAAGCCCCGGCTCGGTTTCCCCCCCAGAGGCCAGTGGGCTGCTGACGCGACAGCACCACACCCAGGAGCGCCACCAGCCAGGGCTGCCGCAGCCGGCCACACAGCTCAGGGAGCCGGCCGAGTCCCAGACACCTGTGCCGGAACCCCACGGGCCCTATTTGGGAAAGGCACTCTGTCCGTGCCCAGCTGAGTCGTCACTCAGTCCCCGAAGCGTGCATCTAACCCCAAGAGGCAGGACAGGTGCGGCCGTGGCCAGGACGATGGGTGCGGCCATCTGCTGACTTCGGAGACTCTTCCTGCTCACATTTCTACATCTGGACAGCAGGCAGCGACCGTGCGAGGCAGGTGGGTTCAGGTCTGGATATAGGCCTGCGTGTGGTCAACGGTGTGGCCTTGGAAAGTTCCGTGGGCTCCCTGAGCACTTGCCAACCACCCACGGGGCAGAGATAGCCACCATGGTCCTGGGCATGGAGCTGAGACCCCACTGCCATTGTGGGCATGAAATGAAGAAGGACCCTGCTGTTGTGTGTTTCATTAGATTCTGTATTTATCTAGCTGACATCCTTTAATTACGGGGCCAACTCCTGGCCAGAACCGCTTCCATCTCCCCTGAATCCACAGCCCATACTCTGAACCCCTCCTTAACCAACCCTCAACAGCAACCTAATGTCCCTGTGCCCTAAGCACCCAGGGCCAGCCCCCAGGACCTGCTGCCTCCTGTTTCCAGGGGCTGGTGAAGGACAGTAAACTCTCCTCTCAACGGCAGTCACGTCTCTGATAAGCTAAGACCGGCACACGCCACCCATTCCCATCCCGGGCCGAACGCCAGCCTGTCACAACGCGGCACTCAGGGCCACGTGGCGGATGATGGTGACGGCACTGCACTCCACTGAGCCCACAGGGGCCAGGAGACAGATGTGAGGGCCTCCCCAGCAGCGAGGCAGGTGACTCGGCAGCAGGAGGGCTCCAGGCTGCGATGTGTCCCTGACGGCCCCGGACACGCGTGCGCCCTGGGGAAGCCCAGCCTGCTCTGCCCGGCTGGCAGCTCTGAGTCTGCAGGAAACAGACTGCCAAGACGTCACGTACAACTGTCATTGCTTCATCTTTAAAGAACAGAAGTCACGTAAAGTGTGTTCTCTGACCAACAGACTCAGCTAGAAATCAATAGTAAAGGGGCACCTGGCCTCCTTGGTCGGTGGAGCACGAGACTCTTGATCTCAAGGTGGTGAGTTTGAGCCCCACGTTGGCCGTGGAGTCTACTTAAAACCAAAACAAAAAACCCAAACAGACAAAAAGAAATCAACAGTAGACAGGTGGCTGGAAACGCCAACCACTGGGGACAGCAGGCAGCGCTCGGACCCAGGAGGAAAGCTCAGAGGAGACCAGAAGTACCTTGTGGGGGTCGTGAGTGAGATGGGAGCGGAGACCCCTGGGAGGCAGCTACAGCCACTCCTGTGCTCGCTCACACTGGGCAGTGAGAAAGGCCTCAAGTGCCCAGGCTGGGCTCCACCTCAAGATTTTGGGAAAGGAGCCAACGGAACCCAGAGCGAGCGGGCAAGGAAGTAAGGAGACAAAAGCAGTAACAAGAAATCGAAGATAGAAAAACAATACGGAAATAAAACATAGAGTAAAGGATAAAACAAAACGAAAAGCTGGTTCTTTGGGAAGAGCAACGGAACTGATAAAACCCCTAGCCTAACAAAGAAAAAAGAGGACAGAACCACCAATACCAGAAATGAAAGAAGGTCACAGGGTGTCAGGGACAAGGACCCCGGTAGACAGCGGGAAGTCTGGGGGCTTGCACATGACGTAACGATACGTAACAGTGTGCGACGCGACCCCGAACCTACAAACTGCCACGGACCATGAACAGATCATCCCAACAGCCTAATCCATTAGGGAAACTGAAGAGCAAAACACCTCCTGAAAAAGAAAACTCCAGGTGGATTTAACCAGACACCAAAAGATGAAACAACACCAATTGCATGTAGTATCTTCCAGAAAAGAGAAGAGGAAGGAATACTTCTCAACTCATTTTATGAGGTCAGCAATTACCCTGATACCAACACCAGACAAAAACATACAAAAAAAGAAACCTATAAACCATTATTCCTTTATGAACACAGACGTAAAGATCTTCAACAAAATATTAGCACGCTGAATTCATCCTGTATGGAAAGAAACGAGTATAACATGTCACGACTACCTGGGTCTGTTCCAGGAAGGCAAGGCTTATCAACATTTATAACCAATCAGTGTAATTAACCCCGTCAACAGGCTAAATAAGAAAAACCATAAAATCTCCTCAAATGAATTTTAAAAATTGACAAAATTCAATCCCATTTGTGATCAAAACTCTTGGCGAACTAGGGGCAGACGGGAACATGCTGAGTGGCCAATGTCGTGCTGGCGGCAGGACGGGCCAGCACCTGAGACCGAGAGGCAGGCCTCCCCCTCACCGGGTGTAGGCTGTCCCCTGCAGCACAGCACAGAGCTGAAGGCCTGCCTATGCAATAAGGCAAGAAAAGGAAAAACACAGCTCTTGTTTGCATAACACAATAGTTTATGCAGAATAGCCCAAGGAATGTGGGAAAATGTGGAAGCCCCCGAACTAATGAGCTCACTAGCAAGATCATATGATACAAGTTCAACAGATAAATAGTCCCATTTCTACATATTGGCAATGAACAACTGAAAGTCAGTTTCCTAAAACTGCCATTTGTAGGAACTCCAAAAACAAAAAGGAAACACCCAAACGTAACAAGACCAGTGTGGGACGTGCCAGCTAATGAAAGGGGCCAGCCAAGGTTCAGCAAGTGGACCTGAGCCACTGCATGGGGCATCAGTGTTCCCCAGACTAGACCTGCAGGCTTAGCACCCGTGAAATCCCAGCACCACTCTTTGGTAGCTACCAGTAAGCTGGCTTTTAAGTTCACACAGAATGGCAAAGGAACTAGGGGAATCAAAAGGACTCTAGGGGCTCCTGGGTGGCTCCGTCGGTTGGGTATCCAACTTCGGCTCGGGTCATGATCTTGAGGTTCTTGACTTTGAGCCCTGGGTCCGGCTCTGTGCTGGCAGCTCAGAACCTGGAGCCTGCTTCGGATTCTGTGTCTCCCTCTCCCTCCCTCCCTCTCTCTCTCTCTCTCTCTCTCTCTCTCAAAAATAAACAAACATTAAAAAAAAAAAAAGGACTCTGAAGAGGAGAACCGAGGAAGGTGAGGGCTGTCCAGATCCGCAGGGACTTGCACGCTGCTCGCAGGGCAGAGGCAGGGAGGTACAGGACAGACACAGGAAGTCCACTGTGCTAGACTTCACCAAAATTTTGTGAAAAATGGAAAGGGGCTAGGACTGGCAGAAAATACTTGCACATTGCATATCTGACCAAGGGTTTAATCCACAATATATAAAGAACCCTCAAAACTCAACAGTAGGAAAAGAAAGAATCCAATTAAAAAACAGGCAAAAGATTTGCAGATGCTTCAGCAAAAAAGACATACAGACAGTAAAGCAGCCCATGAAAAGATGGAAATGAAAACCAACAAGGTCCCTGCCCCACCCCTGCTGCAGGGGTGGTTCTGGGTGGACTGTCTAGTGTCCTGAGCCCGGTTGAGGGGGTAACAGGGACCTCAAAGCTGTGGACAAACACGGCGGCAGGCTGAGCTTCACTGTAAGTTGTAAACAGTAAGTTTTCAAAAATTAAAAGGTGCCACGAGACCCAAGGGAGGCCTTATCTGGGTCCTGCTGCGAATAAACGAATTATCTGAAACGCCCACACAGCCCCTCTTTGGGTCTCGAGCTCCTCGGGGCTTTTCACGATGCCTGTTTCTAGACAACTGGTTAGACTGGGCAGGGGCCGGGGCGGGCCCAGCATCTGCTTTCCACAGCTGGGACGGAGACGACTGTGTCTGGGGAGTACAGTGGCACCCCACTCTGACGTGTCCTCGTCACAGGGACCCCTCGAGAGGCCACGAACAGAGCCTCGGGCTTTCTGTGGGAAGGGAAGGGTGTCTCTTCTCGAAGCCTCTGCAGGCGACTCGTGGCCGGTCGGAGGGTCCGTCCACACTGCCGCTGGCCGGCTTGCTTCCAGAGTTACGCCTTCCGGATGGGCAGGACAATCACAGCCGTTTGGATTTCCCTCTTTTTTCTTTCTTTCTTTTTTTTTTAATTCTAAGATACGTTTGAGCTGATGCGACTTGTGCAAGCAACATGAAAAGCATACAAGGAGTCATTTGCATACAGACACTGAGCCAGATGGAAGAAACATTACTTGTTTTTATACAAGATGGGTTCAGAGAGAAAGGCCTGAGGGCTGGGTTATAGATTATAGCCAAGGACGAGATTCATTGCATAACACCAGGCCCGCAAGGAAATCATGAGCAAATCCGCTGAAAACACCCCACCAACGATGATTCATCACTAAGCTGGGGCTGTTACTGTGTCAGACGCCCTGCAACGTAGCAGCCTCAGCAGTGACAGAAAAGGAGGCCGCGCTGTCAGTACGCCCACCGTGCCCCCAACGGGCGAAAACCCGGCATCCCATCCGAGGGACACCGGCCCCCCGCCTGCCCTCTCCTCCCTCTGGGATGGCGTCTGCTCGGGACTGGAAAGCCCACTGCACAGCCAACCCCGGAGGAGCGCTGTCTGGCTTTCTGAGACACAGAAGCGTGGGGCTTCCAGAAGCACCGCAGTGACATCACTAACACCCACCCCACGCCGGAAATCAATAACCCCTCTGCGTTGACTTCAGATCTTTTTAAAGAGATCGCGGCCAGAACCACAGACACCCGCCGTGTGCCCGCCGTGTGCCTCCCTGCCCCGGCCCTCCTTCCCCTTTGTGGGAGCCACCATGGGGGGGGGTCTCCTTCCAGGAGTCGGCCAGCCGTCCCCCAACTGGCCCCCCCCACCCTTTCCCCCCAGAGGCCACAGTCCTGCCTGGCAGGCAGCCAGGTGAGGCCCCTGAACAGCCAGGTGGTGGAACCTGAGCAGGGGTGACGTGTGGCTCCCCCCTTGCTCGTTCCTTCTCCAGGCCGCGGTGTCCGGGCCCAGGCAGCCACCCTGACCCAGACATGGACGCGACGTGCCGTCCCTGGACCACAGACACCTGCGGGGCTACCCCAGGTGGGGGGTGGGGGTGGGGAGGCTCAGTTTCTGGTTCGCCGATGGTGCCAGACTGCCAGGCACACTGTTGTCACCACACACGCGCGCGCGCGCGCGCGGCAGGGCATGGTTTCTGAGGTGGCATGGCGCACGTCACACGGCCTACATGTCTGTGACGTGTCCTCTCCACCCCACACCTGGTTTCTCTCGGACTGCGGCAGCGCTGGACCACCTGATAAACGCGTGCTCCCGTACCACGCGAGTACGTGGCCTGTCCACCCTCTCTGGGTGCCTGCAGACACACAACATGCTCTGGTCCACACGTGCTCCAAGGGGCAGCCACATGCAGGGGGCTGCGTGGTCCGGGCTCTGCCCAGGGCTCCCAGGTTACGGGAGTAACGCGCATCCTACTGGCCCAGGGGGGTGCTGACCCGCACACACACTCGGGGGCCCGGGACGGCCACCAGGACCCAGGCGGCTTCCAGAGGCAGGAAGTCCAAGACCAGGACGCCGGCAGGACCGCACCTGGGACAAGGGTCCGTCCCAGGCCTCTGTCCTTGGCTCGCGGGCGGTGGCCCTCACACCCCCTCCCTTTGCACACGTGTCCGTGGCTGTGCTGCGCTAGGACCCGCCTAACGGCCTCGTGTTTCCCAAATGTCCTGACGAACGGTCTCACCGTCTCAACTTACCACCTCTGCAAGGCTCCGACCACACTCGCCCCCGAGGTGCTTCTGGAGTTAGGGATTCGACGTGTGATTCGAGGGGGAGGCAGTGCGGCTCGGGACGCTCACCAACACCCCGAAGCAGCAGTCTTTCCATCTGGGTCTGTGTTTTCCCCCTTGCGCTTGCTGCCGGGAGGTGCCCATGGCCACGAGCACGGCCTGCAGCCCGTCCGTGCCCTCCGCCCATCCCTCTCGTGTGGCGTCTTCTTACCGCCCAGGACTCATCTACTCTGGAGGCATTCACAGCAGATACCATCTCCTGGCCGTAGGCGGTCACGCGAAGGTGTTTCCCGCGTGCTTACCTAATAAACGTGTCTTGTGGTTCAGGCCTCGGGGCGCACTCTCGCGCTCTGTTCTTTGAGCCTGAGCCCGGCCCCCTCCTCCCAACCGCTCCTCCTGCTTTGACGCCCAGGGCATTCGGGCGCCCCGGGCCGTGCTGTGTGTGCAGAGACGGCGGTCCCCTAGTTCAAGGGCTCGTTCTGTCCTTACGGACGCCCGGGCCCTCTCCGAAGCCTGCCGTGGTCCCAAGGGTGATTCTGCGCTCATCCGTCTGTACTTGCGCCAAATTCACAGTATTAATTAGTACAGCCTATTTACACAAACACCCGTCTGCTGAGGAAGGAAGGTATGCCGCCAACACGGACACCCTTCACTCTTGCCTGAAGCCACCGGTCTGTTCCACGTAAACTGTAGGCTTAGCTCGCAGGGGTCTTTCCCTGCCTGGGTCCTCGTGTGCTGACTTCTGTCTGGACAGTGGAGTCTGTGCACCCCTCACCCAGGTGTTTCCTGTCCTGGGGCAAGTGCCACGTGCCTTCAAAGCCCGCGTCCACTTGATTCCTAGACAGACACCCCTTGTTCTTGTGACTCCAGCTGTTACTGCAGGCATTTCGACACGGACCCTGGACGCTAATCTTGGACCAATCAACATTACAGAACTCCTGTTTTCAGGGTCCTACTGCCCTTATAAAGTGGACGCCTTTCCAGTCTCTGCAGCACTTTGTAGGAGACAGGACTTACTTCCTAAAGAGTTGGTGAAATTCACCAATAAAACCATCCGATGCTGTTTAGGGAACAGGAGGTTTTAACGCAACTTGACTAAACTGTAGTTAATTCACGTTTTCTCTTTCACGAAGTCAGTTTCTCAGTCATAGTCTCACCAACTGCCCTCTCAGGTTTCGTATTAATCGGCGTTGTCTGCCGCACCCCTGACGTTTCCCTGCCAGCTCCTCCCCACCACGTCTGTATGTGCATTCTCCGACTCTTCCCCCCTTTTGCCAAAGGCTGGCCACGTTCTCGGCCTTTCCCCGCAGTGGGCCTCCGGCTTCGTGAAGCCACCATTGTTTCTATCTCATGATGCTGGCTCTTTGCAACCTCCATTTTTCTGTCTGTCTTAGACTCACGCTGTTCTCCACATGCCCGTGACGGGACGCTCACTAGGTCCCCGACATCTGCACTCCGAGTGGGGGTGTCAGTGCTCGGGAGCGACGCTGGCGTGGGGGCAGCAACACGGGGTTCTGGACCCCACCATCCCACGCGCACCACCTCCGCGAGGGGTTGGGGAGGGCGGCCCCCGTTTCCTGCGACCCCACCACGGAGGTGCCGCTGGGGCCCACCAGCCATCCCCGGCCCCCTCCCCGGCTCCAGCCCGGCCCTGGGGCCTCCCTCATGCAAGTGGACCTCCCGGGGACCTCCTTGCGTTTGTTCAAGCGTGGGTGTGCGCCCAACAACGGTTTCCTCCTCTCTCTCCAAGGCAGCCGGCCTGGCCCCGGGTAAGGTCATCCTAGGTGTGTGTGTGCAGGGGGCGGTTAACGTGAGACGCCCGTGCTCCTGGCAAGGGGGAGTCCGTGTCTCTGCGTACGAGGCCCTGAACACACACTTCGCTCCTCAGGGTCTCTGGTTCCCGCCATGAGGGAAGAGCCCACCCACAGGGCAGCCAGCCAAGGCAGTCGGCAGAGGCTCCCCTGACCCAGGACAACTGGACGCCTGGGCCGGGCTGTAATCGGGCTGGAGCAGGCGCCAGGCCCCCTGCCCCCGGGCCTCTGTCTCTGCACCAGCGCCGGGCGCTACGGCTTCCGGGTGTTCTATGGTCAGTGGTCTTCGTGGGGGGCCAGGGGGTCAACAGGACGGAGCCCCTGGAACGAGGGCAGGCCTCCTGGCTGCTGCAGGGAGCCCCCCCACGCCCAGGCCACAAACAGAAGGGCCGGCCTGGGCGCCGGGCGGAGGATGGACACCTGGGTCGTGAGGGCCGGCGTCTGGAAGAGGAAGGTACCGGCAGGTGAGAGGGGACAGCAGTTGGGGGCGAGGGTGGAAGCGAGATGGTTGCACAGGAGAGGGGACTCGGGGCGGGGGGGTGGGACACGACCACTCGAGGTGACCTGTACTGGCAAGGGCACAGGACCTGGAGGGCGGGGACCAAGTCAAGTGCGGGATCCGGGTGAGTGTGAACTGAGCCATGGGACCCCGGGACAGAAGGCTGGCAGGGAGGCCAGGGCGGGGAGCAGAGCACCCTGTGAAAGTGAGAGTGGGGTGCAGGGGCCTCCCCCTGGGCCTCTCAACATGGCCCCACAGGCCAGAACACGCATGGCGGGGGGGGGGGCAGGGTCAGGCGCTATGCCCTGGGGTCAGGTAAGGTGCCCTGGGGAGGGCAGGTGACAGGGGCCAACACCGTTCCCTCAGGGCGGTGACACGAGGTGGGGGACAAGATCCCGAGGCCCCCTGGTTTCAGTGAGTTGCAGAATAAGTGAAATTACAGAAACTTCACAGAAACCTGATTTTGCAGAAATTTTATACACGCGAGGCCTGCAAGGCCTTTCCACCTCCACCGGAGAGCGTCTTGTGGTGGCTGGGAGGACGCCCACCCGCCCCTCCCCCAGTCCTGACCTTTGGGACCCACACGCTGGCCCCACTGCTCCCCATTGCTGGGCCAGCACCTGCATCCCCGCCCCCCAGCACCTCAATTCCAAGCTGGAGGAAAAGCCCCAAGGGGGGGACACAGAGCTGGGAGCAGCACAGGGAAGAGGGACCCCCCCCACACACACACACATCCTCACGTGTGACACAAACCAGGGACGGGAGCCCGTGCAGATGCAGTGGCCTAGGAGGTATGTGTGCCACTAACCAAATTACTCACAAGGAGCTGCGTGGGGACAGTTCTCCAAAGGTGGGGTCTGAGTGGGGCACCACGGGGGTCCCTCGGGCTCCAGGAGGTCAAGGGACAGAGGAAGGTCAGTCCCCACCTGTGGGGGGTCTGGTTGGCCTGGGGCTTTGGAGACCACACCTCAGTCTGCAGGCAGACCTGTCACGTGTCTCGTGGGCTCCCCTCTGGGTCTCCAGCTGAGTCCAGCCGGACACTGAGGGTCAGAGCTGGTCGACACCACGGTTTCAAGTCCCGACCCCTCCCTCTGTGAGCATTAATCGCTACAGCATTATTTTGGGGGACAGTTTGGCAACGTCCAGTTCCCTTTATTGAAGTAAAACATACGTAACATAAAATTTACCATTTTTAATTGTGCAGTTGGGAGGCATTAAGCTCGTTCTCACTGTCACACATCCATCACCACCGTCTGTCTCTAGAACTTTCCATCGTCCCCAACCTGAAACTCTGTTCCCGTTCAACGCTCACCACCACCCCCCTCTGTCCTGCTCTGTGTCCGTACGGACCTGACTCCTCTAGGCACCTCGTAGGAGTGGAATCTGTGTCATCTAGGACTGGCTTGTCCCTCAGTGCAGTGTCCTCGCAGCTCACCCATGTGTGAGCAGGGCCAGAATCTCCTCCGTCTCTAAGGCTTGTTTATTCACTCACCCCATGATGGACACGGGCCGCTTCCGTGGCCCAGCTACTGTGCATCATCATGCTGTTTCCAGTTCCTTCGGGACACCCAGCCGGGAGCGGCGGCTGCTCGGGGCTCTGTGCTCAGCACCCCCCCGTGACCCCCAGGCTACACCAATCACGTTCCCCCAACAGGGCACGGGGTTCTGGTTTTTAACGTTTGGTCAAAAACTTTCGCCAGCAGGGTTCTCCCACAAACAGGGCTCCACAACGCCACGTGACCCCCAGGCCCGTCCAGAGAGTGGGGACACCCATGTGCCACACTCACTCGCTCGCTCGCTCACCCGCTCACTCACTGGCTGCAGACTCTGGGCAGACAGTGCGTGGAGAACACACTGACCCCTCAGAGCGGAGGGGCCAACATGTCAGGGGCCGCGTCCCCACCTGGGCCCTGCCCGCAGCTCGGCGCCTGCATGGCCGGGGGAGGGGCCCAGATGACGGATCCTGCCGGGAGGAGCACCAAGACCCCTGTCTTCTCCACAGGCTGTGCCTACTCCTGGGGTACCGGGGCTCCTCCAAGGGGCCTCCAGTTTCTTTTTTGTCTGTTTCCACCTGTTTCAGCTCCAGTCTCCAGTTCTTCTCAGCTTCGTCTGGCCCCTCGTGCTGAGCCTTCTGCGTCTGCCATGGAGTTCCGGCAGCCACGGCGGAATGTTCTGGAATGTTCTTTCACCAGACCCTCCCATCCCCATTTCACAGATGAAGGCGTGTGCCACTGTTGAGTTCTGCCCCCCGCCCACCCACTCTCCCTTGCTCTGCTGGGCCTGGAGGCCGGTGGCTGCTAGAATCTAGAGCAGGGACCAGGAGGCCACCAGGCTCCAGCCTCTGCCCTGGGCGTCTGTGCCTCGGCTCCACCCTCCCACTACTGGTTGACCTGGTGGCCCTGGTCCTCCTCCCAGGGCTCCTCCTGAGGCTCCAGCCCTCCTTGGCTCTGCCGGGCCTCAGGAGGGGGCACACCAGCACCTGTGCCCACTCTGGTCTTCTGTACCCTTCCCGCTAAGATGGAAAGTTCCCAAAATGCAGCCTCTCTCCAATGTGTGGCCTGTGTCCTCCAGACCACCCAGGGGTGAAGCCCAGGCCTCCTGCCCCTGCCTCTCTCCATCTCCTGGATGCCCTCCGTTCTGTCCTCCTCTGCATCTGCCCCGTGGCCCCGTGCGGTCCTGCTGGTGCCCGCTGGTATGGAGATGCCTCGCTGCCAGAGCCTGGTGCCTGCCCCCGTCCGGCCTCTGGGCAGGCCCGACGGGCAGCGTCGACCGAGACTTCCTGCACTGCCGGCCCAGGATCCGAGCCGGCCTGCGCTCAGCCGCCTCGTGATCCCCACCACCCCACCCCCCGCCCCGGGCGGCGACCAGGGCCCTGCCGCCGTGTCACTGCCTCTTCTCCCCTCACCGAGGGCCCTCGGGGCTGGGAAACGTTCGCTTCCCACCGTCCGGACTGGCCCCAGGAACCAGAACAGCACCCCGCGCACACAGGCAGGTCCTCGCCCAGGAAGACGAGAGCCAGGGACACCAAGCCGCGTGGAGGAAGGCGCAAGACCCCAACTCTTCCTGAGATGGGAAATGCGGACGCCAGCACAGAGAGGTCAGAGATGGACCACAGATGCGGGAAGACAGCTGCTAGCACACAAAGGGCCAAAGTCCCGGGAACAAAGCCTCTCACAGAAGCACAACAAAGAGACAAACAATCCACAGAACGGGGGCGATGGCCACGAAGAGGCGACCCACAGAAGTGCAGACCCACGACCCCAATGACCTCAGGCTCCAGAACCTTCCGGGGCTCTGCTCACCCCTTGCTGCCCGGAGCCCCGAGGGCACGGCAGTTCGTACTTCTCACCCCCCACCGCGAGGGACACCTCCCGTGTGCACCTCGGATTTGTGAAATGAGTCAGGGCAGAAGACCCTCAGCCCCCAGTGAGTGGCCCCCAGGAGTGGCGGGCTGTCCCCCGAGACGTCCACACGCCCGCCCGTCTGCCACACGCCGCAGCCCACCGCCCGCCACCGCTCCTGAGCCGTGAGCCTGGCTCCCCCACCCCCGCTGGCAGCCGGGGTCCAGGCAGGCCACGCGTCACACGGGCTCACCTGCTGCTGGTCTCGGATCTACGACCACCCGAGCCCCATGTCTTAGAATCACTCTCAGAATCACCGTTTTAAAGTGTTTGAGTCGGTGGCACTTAGTACATGCAGAGCGTTGAGCAGCCGCCGCCTCCAATTCCAGAACATTCTCGTCAGCCTGCAGAGAAAGCCCTGCCCCTCGGCCGTCACCCCCATGGCCTCCCCCAGCCCCTGGCGGCCAGCAGTCTGCTCTCCCCTGAGGGTCCCCCTGCTGGGACGGTTCACAGAAAGGGAACCACACAACAGGCGGCCGCAGTGCCTGGTTCTCCACCGAGAGCCTTTTCCAGACTCGTCCGTGCTACATCCACATTCCTCCGTGGGCAGGATAACCCTCTCTGCACGTCTTGTTTGTGCACCATCCACCTATGGATGCGCGGGTCGTCCACGCCTTCTGGCAACTGTGAGTAGTGCCGTGAACATTCGGAGGAGTCCCCCCTTATCCGAGGGGGGCGCGCTCTGAGACCCCCTGAATCCTCGGGCAGTCCTGGCCCCCAGACGCACATGCTTCTCCTCTCCACACACAGCCGGGATAAGGGTGAACTTACAAACCAGGCACAGGAAGGGGTCAACGACTGTGGCCGGCCGTAACAGGACAATCCTAGCGATACGCCACAAGGGAGGCCGCGTGACCGTGGTGTCCTGCGGCCCGGGATGACGGGGGACATGAGATGCCAGGCACGAGGTGAGTGAGGTGAGTGGCGCTGGCTTGTGACCAAGCGTGAGACAGCGCTGCCCTCCAAGCACCGTCGGGGGGACCACCACCCTGCCCCAGGTGGCGGCTGACGCCCGTGACGGACTGCTGGGCGGGCTTCGGCCGGAGTCCCTGCCCCTCTCGGGAAAGATCGGTTTGCTGGGCCACGTGGTAACTCTGCTCAACCTTCTGAGGGCCTGCACGCTGCTCCAGGGTGGCCGAGCAGGGACCCCGCCAGGCCCAGCCCTCTGGATGGCACCCGGCGCCTGCAGGGACGAGATCACTTTATGGGTTTCTGCAAAACAAGCAGCGCCGGGCCGGCCCTCTGAGCGGAGGCGACCTCCACTGGTTTCCTCCAGGCACCGGGGGAACGGATGAAACCGCGGCCACGCGTGGGGCGCACCTCCGGGGTCCCAAACGCGCCGACTCTGCGTTTGGCAGGAGGGAAAACCAAGGGGCCCTTTGTCTTCAGGAGCTGACCCGCCTGTGCGGTCGCGCGTCTGCCCTGGTGGGAGCGGGGGCTCTGTGCTGGCAGCTGGCCGGGGGCGCCCACGCTCTGCCCAGCTCTCGGGGAGCAGCCAGCCCAGGAGCGGGGCCGGGGCGGGCGCGGAAGGCCAGCCTGCCCCACGCGGGCTCCAAACGTGCCGCAGGTCTACGCAGCCGGACCACGGCCTAGTCTCGGGGCAAGGCTGGGGCACGTGGAGGCCTGGAGCCTAGCGTTTGGCCCAACGTGCTTCCTGTAGAAACGTGCCAGCCACGGCGAGCCGTGGCCAGTTTACAAGAGCAAGCTCCGCAAAGCGCTAAGGGCTCCTGTTCCACCCACGTCCTGAGCATAGGTCACCTGCCCCTGGCAGCCCAGGGTGGCCGCTCGCTCTCACTGGCCCGGCTCAGCTTTCTCTGCTGTCCGAGCCTTATCTGGACACGGCTGCTTCCTGCTAATCCAGAGGCAAGGTCAGAGGTGCCGTCTCAGCGTCTCTGCTGGCTGGCATGTGGGGCCAGAGTGGCCTTTGTCACTGAAGCTGGGAAGCCCTGCAAGGGGGACGGAGGAGGAGCGGCTGGGTCACCGTGAGCCCACTTTCGGGCCCCAGCCCAGCCAGCCTGCCCACGGTGGGGCCAGGGCGCAGGAGGAAGGGGCGAAGGAGCCGGTCCCCAAGCGAGGTGTTGCTGTCAGAGGCCAGCGTGGCCACCTGCAGGGAGGAGCCGGGCACTCGCAGAGAGCACTGCGTGTCTGTCAGGGAGAGCTTCAAGGGGGCCTGGGACCCCAAAACTCCAGCCAGCCAGCAATACAACCATGTTACACGAGGGCATTGGCTGTTGGCCAATGCCTGCTCTGGGACCAGCCACGGGGAGGTCTCCTGGGCCAGTGTCCTCCACCTGGGTGACCCAAATGCCCCAGAGGTCACCCTCGGCCCCTCATCCTCCAGCCCAGCAGCCTCAGGCACGAGGGGAACCCCACATGGTCTCCGGCAGGCGAGGCCCTCCCCAGCGCTCTCCCTCCCGCCTGCTGAGGCCTTTACTTTAGCAGAGGCGGCCCCGGCCAGCGCCTGGGAAGAGAAGGACGCCATCCGGCAATGGGGTGGGGACGGCAGGCTGGGGAGCCCCCAGGGCACCTCGGTTGAACCCTGTGTCCCTCCAGAGTGGCCTGCAGGCTGGACTTCAGGGACACAATGATGGTCCTGGGTGGCCCTGCTCCAGGCAGGTGATGCTCGGCCAGCTGCCGGCCCTAGGGTCTGTCCAGACAGGGTCAAGCGCCAGCCTTTCTCTGGCCAAAATCCACCCGCTTCCTGCCCCTCCCTGACAAGGGCAGGGAGGGGTGTGAGCACACTCGGTGGCGAGCCTGGAAGGGGGCGGCCTCACTTTCCAGCTCCTCAGGCTCCCCCAGGGGCTCACACCCCCCAGCCAGGCTTGCCCCAGGCACGTCCCCAGGCTAACCCAGAAAGCAGCTGGAACCTTCTCTCTGGGGACGGCAAGTGCCCCATGTTGGACAGTACCGCCCTGAGCGATGGGTGTCCACGAAGGCCAAGAGGAGCGGGACCCACGCTGACGGCGGGGCACTGTGCCACAGGCTGTCCCCCCCACGGGCAGGCTCAGTGGAGCGGCAGAACCAGCCCTGCTGGGCATGGAGTGCTTCCAGCTCGTCTAATGACAACAGTGCGCCCGGGGCAGCCCGACCTCCCAGAGGTGAAGGGTGGCGTGGGACCCCGAGGGGCGGCGGGTGGGTGGGAGTCATGAGGCAAAGGAGCTTCTGTGGCCCCGGCACCTCTGACGCCTTACACCAGGGGTGGCCCAGCAGAGCCCCAGGCCGAGTGGGCGCTCCCACCTGGAGCCCCTGCCAGCACACAGCACAGAGCCCCGGCACCGCACCCCCCACACCGGGCTCTGCTGGGCCCCAGGTCGAGGCAGATAAGGAGCCGCGAGGCCGCCTGCAGGAGGCCTGTGTCGGGGAGCAGGAGAGTGCACGGCTGCGGGCGTCCCCCCAAAACCCCGGGGGGGCAGTGCGTGCCACACACTAAATTTTGTTTCCCCCCAAATTTGTGCTGAAACGGCCCCCCACCTCTGGCATCATGGCGGTAGGAGGTGGGACCTGGGTGGTGAGGCCCGGGCGGGATGGACCCCAGGCTGCCGGACTAGGACCCCCACAGGCACTGCTCCATTTGTGCCGTGAGGCGTCCCTAGGGAAGCCTCCACCAAGGAAGCCCAGGTGCCCCAGGACTGCTGCATCTGCGACGGCTGCGTCAGGGGCCGGGTGGCAGGGCGGTAATGTACAGGCTGGCCCGATCCGGGACAAGGAGAGGGACAGCGGTGACGCTGACCGCGGATTCGCGCCGTGCGCACCAAAACCACAGGAAGCCCTTCCAAGCAACCAGAGAGAACTCCTTCCCCACGAGGAACCTCGAGCAGGCTTCTCCCCATCTTCTCAAAATCGCTGCAGAGGCCAGAAGACAGAAGCGTCCGAGGGCCCCGGGAGGGCGGGGCAGAGGCGAGGCCGTCCCCTGTGGCTGTCTGGCTGGGGCCAGGGTGGCGGGGAGGGGGCGGCTTTCCCCTCAAAGGCGGTACAAGCCAGTAACAGACAAATGGACAGAAAACTTTCCTGGAGACACCAATAAAGGAAGGCAAATGAATCTTGATCGGTTTCCTAGGAGAAAAATGACCAAAAAAGCAAAGAGAAGAAAGCGTAACAAGAGTGCAAGTGTGACACGTGCTGCAGAAGTACAGACCTGGGAGTCAGAAGGGGGTGTGTGCGTGGGAGCGGCCCTCCCGGGCGGGGCGGGGGCTGCCGCGGACACAGCTGGCCAGGCGGTGCTGAAGACAGAGTGGGATTCGAGCAGAGGACAGAAAGGACAAGGGGCCTGTCACCAGGAAGCCGAGCCGAGGCCAGCTCCAGCCACGCCAGACCACCTGCGCAGGACGGCAGGCGGCGCAGCCCCGGCGGTGACCTGGGAAGTGGGCCAGGGTCCCTGGGGGGGACGCGTCGCCAGAGGCCTACGAGCAGGCCGCGTGGCTCCGGCCGGAAAAGGACACGAGACAAAGTCTCCGGGAAGCCCCGTCCACCCCTCTCACAAACCTGTCTTGGGCTTCTCGCACATCCAGCCCACCTGGGCTGTGCGCCCCCCCCCCCCCCCCCCCCCGCCCAGGAGCCACCAGGCTGCCAGCAACACACAGACCACGCGCTGCCTCTGCCAGCACCAGGACCCCCTTCCTCACCCCGTGCCAGCCCCCAGCCCAGCAGCCCCTCCTCCCCACTGGTTCCACCCGCGAACACCCACTTGGTCAGCAGCTGTGCACCTGAGACGCTGGCCATGGCCACGGACTACCCACCCAGGTCCACGGCAAGGCCATGCGGGCTCTGGCGCTCCCGGGTCTGCGTCCCACTCTGGGCCCCCGTCTCACCACCCCCTGCTCTGCCACGTCTGAGAATCAGGTGATCGATCCAGGAGAAGCCACACCCCTCACCCCCTTCCTCCCAATGACTCCAAGCCCCCCCCCAGCCGCCACCACCCCCCTCCTCTCCCAGACGGTGCCCACCCCTCCCACTGTCTCCTGGCCGCACCCCAGCAGGCTCAGCCCCAGCCAGAGACACTCCTGGATAGTCCCAACAAGGGTCTGTGCTCACACATTTCCCAGTAGCAGCCTCCTTGGTCTCTGGCACCCAGGGAGGTTCTCGCCCTTCCAGACAGTGCGTGCTGGGCCCCTCTTCTCAGCCACACCCTGAGGGACCGCCTCAGATTTGCCGGGGCCCCCGTCACCTGAGGGGCAGGGTCACACCGAGGTCAGGCCAACGGTCAGGCGGACTGGCCTGCAGGCTCGGCCACTTCCCACCGCCCTCTGCGGGCACAGCGGTGACCGCTCAGGGCCCCCAGCTCCCCGCGCCAAGCCAGGATCGTGCCCACAGCCCACTGGGTGGCCGGGATGAAAAAGCCAAGGTGCCATCACATGGGATCAGGTGCGCTGGCTCAGGGGGGCCCTGCCTCACGGCCCTTCCTCTCTGGAGGGGCTGCGAGACCCCGAAAGGGAAAGGGCAAGGTGGGGTGCCACGTGGAGCCAGCGTGAGGCGGATGCAGGTGCCGGTGGGCGCTCGCCCCTCCTCTGCACCCGCCCCGAGTTCCAGCTGCAGATGTCCGCTGCCCGGCAGGCTGGAGACGGGCGCCACGGGCGCGCCTGTCGGCTCTGCAGACGAAGCAGCCTGCTGTGTGCTGTGGACCCGCTGGGCACCGGGAGCCTCGGGTCTGGGGACAGCGCTGGGCCCCACCACATCCCCCGCCATTCCCGTTTCAAGCGGCCCTCTGGCTGCTTACACCACAGCAACGCCCCCCCACCCCCGCCCCGCCCAGAGGACACTGAGGACCCCAGCCCCGGAAACTCCTGGAGCTCCTGAAGGCCACCACACTCCCACCCCGTGTCCTCTCCACAAGCATCAGCCAGCCCGGTGCCCAGGACGGTGCTGGAGGGCGGGGGGCCACAGGGAGGGGACAGCAGGCTGGGCCTGGTTCCAGGGGCTTCTCATCCAGGCAGGAAAGGCAACAGCTGCTGGGGAGCAAATCTCAAATGACGCCCAGAATGCCAAGCTGGGCGTCAGTAGCGGGCGGGAGGGAGCAGGGGGTTGGGACAGGGCCGCGTGGGGGCCCAGGGCCTCTACACTACAGCGCACGGCCAGTGAGGACGAGGACCCCCGCCCTGGCTTCACCGTGCCCTACGGCACCACGGCTCAGGGCTCTGTCAGCCGGGGGAGGGGCCTGAAGGTCACCGCCGAGTCCCCTGCTGTGGGACTCTGGGTCGAGGAGCTGGCCTGCCTTTCTCTTTGGGCCGCAGGCCGCGCTCTTGGGAGAAGGGACCTCATCCTCCCCTCCTCTTGAGGGAACCAGAAAACCCCCAAGGAGCAAATTCACCAGGAGCTCTCTCCTAAACCAATCCAATCAGACACGTTTTCTGTTTGTTCCCAACACGAAGATCACTGCCCAGCGAGCTCCCTGTGAGCAGACAGGCGCTGGGGCGCGACCACGAAGGTCCCCGGGGTGGTATTTTCTCACCCACCGGGCCGGCCTCCTCCGCCTGAAGACCCCGCCCGGGGCTCCTATTTCAGGGACGGCACGTGCGGACACCCCAGCTTTCAAGTGACCGTGAGGCCAGGCCAGCAGTTTCCTGCGTCCCCCACGGCGGCGGCTGGTGACGCAGCTGTCCCCTCCCTGGTGGGCCTCCGCCGTGGTGGCACAGAATGGAATGTCCTCCTGCCCATGGGAGCAGCCTGCCCCGGGCAGGGTGGTCACCACCTATTCTTGAGGAAGTGATTCTCCAAGAGGCAAAGCAGGAAAGAGGAACGCAGCTGTGGTCGACTCTGCTGGTTCAGAAGAAGGCAGAGGCAGGGCCTCACCGCTGGGCAGAGGGCTCGGCGTCCACACCGGCTTCTCCCGGAGAACCCTCACCGCGGCCCTCATGCCTGGCCTGCCGCTGCACGCGGCTTTTATCTGCCGAGATCGATGCCACCAGCGATCCTCAGGGGGCTCAGCTGTCGACAGTTCTGCTCCAGACCCAGACCACGAATAAACACACAACCGGAACCTTCCATGACCTGCCAGGTGGCTTTCCAGAACCCACGGATGGGTCTGGCCCATGCCTCCCGGCACACGCGGGCAAGTCAGAGGCGAAGGTGGCAGACGCCCCGCCCAGACCCCAAGGCCTCAGCCTCCTGCCTCCTCACCGGGGCCCCCCAGCAGGGCCCCTCCCTCAGCTGCAGTGCTCACAATGCTGAACTCAGACCAGGAAGGCAGCCTCCACCGTCACAGCGCAGCCTGGTAGGGAGCCAGGACCCGGTGCCCCTTGTGTGCAAACAGCCCGTCACCCCCCGCGACGCCCCTTCTGTCCCAGGAAGCCCCGTCGTCTTCCCTTCCTCCCAAGGGCTCGCCCTGACCAGGCCCTGTCCGCCCTCCCGGCCACCTGCTCAGCCCCCCATCCTCACCCCTCTCTCTGGGGCCCCACACCCACAAATGAGTTCATCGTCCTGCCCCCGGATGCTCCATCGGACAAGTGCTATGTTTGTAAACACAGTCCCCACGCTCGCACATTTCCTGGCAGAACCAGCCAGAGAAGAGGGTGTGCCGATCTGTCCCTACTAACCTCCAGTTACGCTACGGCCGGCTGAAGCCTAAGCTAGGATCCAGCCAGAGCCTGCACGCTCCTAAAGGACCCTCTGCGATGGCCTAGGACCCCCGGGGACCCCAGAGGACAGCGAGCCGGCCGCAGGCGAGGTCACCAGAGCCGGCCCTCGGCAGGTCACCTGCCTGAGGCACTTCTGGGGGCCCTGGAGACCCACAACGTCCCCTCCCGGGTGGGCAGGGATGAGTGTGTGAGCACGGAGGCACCGCCCAGCTGAGGGCAGAAGTGCGAGGCCGGGGCACCTGCAGAGCCGTGCTCCACGTGCAGCCCCTGCCACCCGGGAGGGCACGCCGTGCCACAGACGCTCACTCGAAACCAGGGAGGTCCCAACCTTCCAGGACACAATCGGGAGGTACGGTCACGGGTGCGAGATCTGCCACAGTCACGCGGCAACACGAGACTCAAATTACATGACGGATCCTAGCAAATACATCAGAAGAAATACAAACTATCTGGAGAAAAAACTCAGGGAAAGAGGCAGGCGCCCCAGCTGTCCACAGTTCGAGGCTCTGACTCACAGAGGTCACCCCGGAGGTCACCTGAGGGCCTGCCTTGTGCCCTACGAATTGAGCTGAGCAACCAGGGACAGGAAGGAGGTGGTTGCCACACGAGGATAGAGACCGTGCAGCCCACACAGGGCAGAGCCGGGCCGGCACTTCGGTGAAGGGTACGACCACGTCTGAGCAGAGGGGGTGCCTCTGAGGGCCTGCCCGGTGGGGGGGGCGGGGGGGAGGGAGGGGACGAGGGCCTGCCCAGTGGTGGAGGAGGGACGAGGGCCTGTGGGGGCGGGGGTGGGGGCAGAGACAGGGGCTGAACCCCCTGCCAGCAGGACTCCACCCACAGAGAGGGCAGAGGGTGACACTGTGGACAGACACTGCACTGTTCACCCCAGACCCCATGATGTGTGTGCGGTGGGGGGGGGGGGGTGCATGCTGGAACGGTGGTGTTGCCACGTGGAAAGCAGACACGGAGCCAGCTGACAGCCGGCCGTGAGACCCTCGAGGCACCTCCCTTGCTGCCAGGAGCACAAGCCAGCTGGGAGGAGAGGCTGGGCCGGTTCCTCCCGAGCCCCTCCCAGCCCACCTGCCGATGGGGCAGCAGAGCCCCGCGTGTGCCCACCGCCTGTCCCGGCCCCCGGCCCTCGTCTCCCACCATCGGGACAACAGCGCCCACAGGCTCTCGGCACCACGGCTGGGTGCTACCTGTGCCTGGCCAGGGGGCAGGTGCGCCAGTCCCTGGTGCCCCCGCCGCCACAGGGGACCCACCCTGGCCAGAGCAGCAGGAGACCCGGAGCCGCGGCCTTGACTCCATGGGGCGCCAACCGCCAGGCGAGCAGCAGCTGGGCTTTGTACACGTGCCTCCCTGCCTGTCAGGTGCACAGCTGCCCTTCCCCCAGAGGGAGACGGGGCCGGAGACACGGACAAACAGAGCGCTTCCACCAGACGGAAGTCCAGACGGTGCGGCTCGGGTACAGTCCCCCTGGACCGAGGCACCTCGAGGGCAGACGGGAGCCGGGCCTCTAAATACACGCCCACACCATCTCCAAGGCTGACTTTCCACTGCAAGGCCGCCTAGCAATCTCGGGAGCCGATGAGGCGCAGGTGCGGTCCGGCAGTTCCGCGCGCTGGCCGCGCCCTGCACCGAGTCCAAACGCTGCCCGGCACCGCCAGCAGGGATGCACGGATGTGCCAGTTCCCAGAGCATGGCAGCCTGGGGCCGGCCACGATGCTGGATGACACTGGGCTGTGCCCGCGGGGAGGGCACGCTCAACCCGTGGGCTCTGGGCACACACGGTCTGCCCACCCTGCCTGCATAGCAGCACCCGTCTCCGTGATGGGTCACTCTGGCCGGGCCGCATGCTGCCTGGGCTCCCGACGGACCCTTGCGATCTGACCCATCACAGGGTCAAAAAAACACATCATTTTTCCCAATTGAACAGCCACTCTCTGGAGCAGTCTCCCTACCCCAGGGACAGCCGCCCTCACCCGGCCCTCCCAGGCGGGACGGCCAGCATGTGGGGCAGGAGCGCAGAGAGCCGCTTCTGGAGCCCAGCCGAGGGGTCCCCACCCAAGCATCACATGAGACCACCCTGCCCCCCCCCGACCCCCCAGCAAAGCAGCTGTGAGCTCCCTTAAGGCAGCTGCTTCCTGCCACACAAAGGCCAATTCTGCACAGGAAGCAGACCACACGGCCCAGGTGCACACTCATGGGTGGGCTGCAGCGAGAGGCACTGGATGCCCAAGTGCCCCCCACAGATGCCAGCCCACGGGCCACAGAGGGCCAGCCTCCTCGGTCTCCCCTCCGAGCCGACTTCATCCTTCATCCTTCATTCGCGGCAAGCACCGCGGCCCCCCCTCCACCCGCGCACACATCCACCCCGCCCCAGCCGCCAGCCAAGTCCACGGCGCCCGGCCTGCGCCGCTCCCCCAGCACACACCCGCACACTCGAAACAAAACCCACACTCGTGAGCAGAGCACCCCCGTTCAGCTCCGGGAGCTCTCCAAGCAGGCGCACCACGTCCACACCGAGCCCTGGTTGGAAGACGGCACAGTGCCCACCGGCTGCCCCGTGGGACGCGGGCAGAGGTAGAAGGAAGAGCTGAGAACCAGCCACCGTCACGGGGACACGCAAAACCTACGCGGCGGTGGTCTCTGTGACCACCCGGCGGGATGGTCGCATCCGGACGGGGCTCCAGAGGCCAGCAGGGACGGTGCTGAAGAGAGGGCGGCTGGCACTTCCCAGAACTGGTCAAAACCACCGACCCACGAAGTTGGAGAACCCCAACCATGACCAGGCAGTATCAGAAGAAAGCCACACCTGGAGGCGACAGAGAGGCGATCGCGGAGGACAGACCTTCAAATGAGTCTCACCTGACCGACAGCCGACTTCTCAACAGCAAAACTGAGCACAAAGTCAGGAAGATACGCCCTCCACGTGCAGAGGGGAGATGCCACCTGCACGTCCACACCCACAGGACACCCTCCAGAAAAAAGGACAAACGTTCCAGATACACAGAAAAGTAGTTAGTTATCAACACTACCTCGCTAAAGAAAATCCTGAAGATGCCTTCTCAGACATAAAGAGGAGAAAAACTATTCCGGGTTCTGAAATAAAGGAAAGGAAGTGGTGAGTTTTGCAGTTAATCGAGTGCTAACAGAAGAGCGGAGTGAACAACCCCTCCCGGGCTCACGAGCACAGTGACGTACACCAAACAGGAGCGTGTAAGCACGAAAGGGTTGGGTCAGAGTGACAGGTTGTAAGGTCCGTCCTTGCGTCTGCCAGGAACAGAATAAAGGTAAATTAACTTGAAAATACAGCCAGTGTGCAAACTGCAACGTACACAGTAAGCACTGAGACACAGAAACGGTGGTAAGTCTCAAACTAATACATGATGGAGAAATAGAATGAGAAAAAAGCCCGTTCAAAATAAGGTAAGACCAAAGAGAAAAACAAACACAGAAAGTAGAAAACTGATGAGCACAAAACGTAAACAGGTAGATGCGAACCGAAACGTCAATAATTTAGGCAAAAGACCTAAATTATTCCAGTTAAAAAATAAAGATTCTCAGAGTGAACAGAAACTACATCCATGCCGAATAACCAAAGATACATCTCACATGAAAGGACACACGAAAGTCTAAAGAAAAAAGGTGGAAAAAGAAGTAACACAGAGTGCTTTCCAGAAGCTCAGAGAGCTTTCCTGTCACCAAAGTCCACGTTCAGACAGTCATATGTGCTCAAAGTTCAAAACCCCTGGAAGGTATCATGATCCAAACACGTAGGTACCTAAGAGCTTAGTCTCAAAATGACACAAGTCCAAGAGAAACAGATCAATCCACCATCAGAAGGTTTTAACACACTTCTCCGGTAGACAAAAAGGGGAAGAGATCTGAAGACGGCAGTGAACCAAGCCTGAAGGGCGCGGACAGACATCAAACGCCATCAACGCATTCCTGCCAGAAACGCATTCCTTTTCGGTGCAAACAGAGCATGTATGAAAACTGACCTCAAACTGAGCCATAAGGCAAGTCACAAAAAATATTATGGATCTGGTGTCATGCTGACCACTCTCTCTGACCACAACATAATCAGGTTAGAAAAGAACCGTCAGAAGAAGAGAGACGAACTGCATCATGGAAAACTAGGAAACAAACCCGTATGTTTGCATATCAAGAAACTTGGAAACTTGCGATTCCGACAGGTTACGGAGAGAACAGTGGAGAATACGAAGAATATTTTAAGTGGAACGACTCTGTGAGGCACAGCTGATTTCCAAAGTACAGATGCTTATGTGAAAGGAAACGAGGAGGAAAATGAGGAGCCACACATTTATCAGAAGAAACTACAACACGAACAGCAACGTAAGCCTGAGAATCATAAACGGCAGAAAACAAAGAACCAGTATTCATTTCATCCACTGCTGAGCCCTCGGTGAGACGGAGACAAGCGTTCTTGTCCACCTGCACAGACAGCCAGTGTGACGAACTGAGGGGACAGCACTACAGACCCTGCGGGCATTAGAAAATAAAAATAAGAGAATATTGTGAGCGACTATATGCCAATAAACTCAAACATCTGGACAAAATGGACACATTCTCAGGAAAACATATTTTAAAATGCCAACTCAAAGGGGGGAAAGTGTCCTACAGCTATGGAAGCCACTGAATCTGGGCAGTGCCTATAGAGCAATCCCATGCTGAGGGTCCTTTCTGGGTGGCTTCCCACAAACATTCCGCGATGAAGCAGCCCCAGTCTTGCATACAGGACACCACAAAGCAGCAAAAGGAGACACACTCTGAAGCGTGTTCTACAAAGTGTCTTGGCATCAGAATCTGGTGAGACTGCAGACCACACACGCACACACACAGATCCTAAACAAAATCTTCATCGTCTAAACCCGCCAATGAACGAGAAGGGTGACACTGCACGACCAGGCTGGAATTTTTCCAAGAACAGAAGGTTAGTTTAATACTAGAAAATCCATTTACGTAACGTAATGTACCACAACAGCAAGTCAAGGAGAATCAGATGATGCTCTTAATTTAAAAAAAAAAAAAACCTGTTTGGTTATATTCAACATCCAGGCACAATAATCCCAGAAAAGACCCTCAGGAGAAGCCATCACCCAGCTGTCGGAATGGCTAGAAGTCACAAGACGACGGAACACAGGACGGAACACAGGACGCGGCTAGTGGCACCAGCAGACAGTGCCACCACTTCAGAAAACTGGCACACGCCACCCCCCCCCCCCACCGTGGCCAGTTGTCACCAAGGACAAGTGACAGCCCTGCCCCAAATGGCCATGGCAGCTGTGAACCCAAGAGCCTCACCCTGGAAACAACCCACACGCCTGCCGACAGGACAGGTAGAAACAAGGCGCGGTTTCCTCCCACCGCGGGATACCGTGCACACCCAGAGGAGGGAGCCGTGGACACGGACTCGGCGTGTGTGAGCCCAAGAGCCACCTGCTGCCTGATCCCGCCGCAGGGAGGCCCCAGAACAACGGAACTAGCCTGCAGGTGCGAGCGGCCGCTCCCGTCTTGCTGGGGTGTGGCCGACGGGCACACAGCCACCAGACGTCCCCTGCCAGCTGGACAACCTCCTCCCTCCACCGTGTGAACCAAACTGCAATTCGGTCCCCGAAATGGGCCAAGGATGCGAACAAGGGGTTCACGGAGGTAAAGATCGGAGTGAACAATAAGCAGGGGAAAGGATGACCAGCCCCCCAAAATTTAAAAACTAATCGATAACCTGAACAGGAAAGAAAAAGTAAATGGGGCGCACAAGGGTATAAAGTGACCCAGAATCTGCTGGGGCCCAGGGGTAGGGGAGGGGCCACCCGCAGAACCCCGGCCATGGCGCAGACAGGAGGCGACAGGGAAGGGCGCCACACCACTGCTGACGGCCACCAGGGAAGAGTGCACCTGTGACGGTCTCCTCGGGGAAAGCCACCGACTCAGGGCTCCCGGGAGTTCCAGCCTCACGCCTTGCACAGGCCCCGGGGAGAGCAGGGAGCTTCCGCCACGACCAAGAAGGGAAGGGCGAGAGACGGGAGCCAGAAAGGCAAAGGTACACACCTCGCAGACCGCCAAGGAACACGCATCATTGGAAGAAGACGGCCCTAACGCTTGTGGCTGGGGAAGGATTGCCGTCCCCTCGAGAAACTGCCCAGGCTCAAGGGGGGACAAAATAAAAATAAGGAGGAGAAAGAAAAACTGGCAGAAGAAGTGGCCTGCAATTTTGCGGACGAGGAAGCGCAAACGGCGTCAGTAATCAGAGAAATTCGAATTAAAACCACGAGACCGTTTCACACCCACCAGACTGGCAAAAATTAAAAGTCAGGCAAAGTGTTGGCAAGAATGTGGAGCGCTGGGGACTCTCCTCCCCGCCGCTGGGGGCTGGAGTTGGCACAGCCACTGCGGGAAGCCTCCTGGTAGTAACACCGCGCACACACCCCCAAACCCTACTACGGGCACGTGCTTGCGGCCGGCCTGGCCGCCCCCCGGACACACACGTGCACAGGACGGGGACTCGACGCCGACAGCAGCACGTCCGACATTGCTGAAAAGCTGGAAACAGGTGAAAGGTCCCCTGAAGAGCAGAGACCCATGTTGTCATCTTGCAGGGACAGCCACGGGTACGCTGTCACTCAGGAACTTAAAGACTGGGTGAAAGCAAGACACGCAAACGAACAGAGACAGTATGACCCCTTTAGGTACGAAAAACAGTCCTGCGCAGAAGGTATGGGCAGGGGACGGGCACCGCCTCTCAGGGAGGGGCCACACTCACCAGGACAGGTGGGGGGCGTGTGCTATAACCCATGTTCCCTATGTTCAACCCATGAACTCTGCCTGCCTCTCCTGATGGCTGTCGTGCTCACCCCAAAGAACACCACCCGCCATCACCCCTCCCCTTCGGCCCAGGCTGCACGCCCCACCCCCGTCCCCTGACGCTCACCAGAGCGGGCTTCCCAGACCATCTCCACAAGGTGTTGCAAGGACCCTAAATCCAGCTCCTACCCTCCTGGCCTCTCCTGCAACCTCCCCCCACCACCCTCCAGTTACACTTCAGCGGTCTTTTGGGGAGCCCCAGGAAGCAGCTGGAGAGGTGCAGCAAACAGAGGCCACGCTCTGCACTCTGTCGGGGGGCACCTGGTGTAGCAAGGGGGCACTGACGGAAGGCAGCCAGCAGGAGAGATCTAAGGGCTGGTGGCGGTGGTGACGGTGCCGAGGGACAGACACATCGGGGGGGCAGAGCTGCCCATATTGACCCCTGGCTGTGGGACTCGACCCTAGGGCAAATGCCAGGATGGGAAAGGGTGAGGAGATGCTCCTCAGCTTGGCCGCGAGGCTCAGAGACCTCCCAGAAGGAGAGGTAAGCAGGTGGGTCTGAAGTCATTGGCCCCCAACCCCGGCTAACACCGACCCTCAGGTCTCACAGGGTCACCGCGTCTTCCAGGAGGCCCCACGCAGATCTGGCAGGTATACGGAGGGCCTGTCCTTTCCACTTGGCACAGCCAGTGCCCTGAGCTCCCAGCTCTGCACCCCCAGGGAGCACACCCCACAGACTGGCATCCCCAACACCTCGCTCTGCGACACCTCTAGAATGAGCTGTGTCCCCTTCAGCGACACACCACCCACTCCCCATGTCTGGATGGCAATCCTGAGGTCCTCACCACGAGGTCTCCCTAGGGAGTGCAGCCCTCCAGGCCCGACCCTAGTGCAAGTCTGCCTCTTCCCTCCAGCCTGAGAACTTCATCGTCAGGGACCACTGAGTCTGGAAAAAACTGAGAGAGTGCCAAGCTGACAAGAAAAACAGGGAGGCTGCCAGTCTGAGTGGAGGTGACCTCGCTACAGCACTGGCCTGTGGGTAGACCTGGTCTAGCTGTTCCCACTGGGGTCCAGCCACTTCCCCACCGAGGCGGGGGGTGCAGTCCTTTGCCATGGCAAAACTAACAGCCTGGTGCAAAGCGCCCTGCTCATGGACACGAAGGTGTTTCTAAACTAGGAAACACGGGGCACACAGGTAAAGGGCCAGCAGGACTGAGCCGGCAGCACCAGGCCCCTAAGACCACCAATAAAAATAGCTGTGCACTGGATGAGAGAGTAAAATCACGGTCCCAACTTCAGGTGTCCTCTGGACACTGTGCGCCCTGCGGGTCACTCCCAGGACACTCGGACTTGACAGTGTGGCTGCACGCAAAAGGAAATCTGACAGCAGTGGAGAGAGGAGGCGCCCTGAGTCAACTCCAGCACCAGCACCGCATCAGTGGACAGGTGCAATGATGCCGCCTGGGAGCGAAACCAGGTGAGCCTCAGAAGACCGCGGGACCTGAGACACCCGCGCCACTCCCTCCCGGCGGTGCCAGGACCTCAGAGGCCCTCCACGCGTCAGAGATTGCTCCCATTGAATGCGCATGCCGGAGTGAAGCGCGCAAACGCGAGGCCCGGGGTGGGGGGCCCCGGGTGGACGGGCGGTTCGGGTGGAGACCCCGGGCACGAGGACCCGGGGGACGGCCCCGAGCACGAGGTCCCGGGTGGAGTCCCGGATGGACAGTCTCGGGTGGGGACGGCCCAGGGCGCAGGTCCCGAGTGGACGGTGCGAGGCGGACGGTCCCGGGTGGGGACGGCGCGGTGCGCAGGGCCCGGATGGACAGCCCCGGGCAGGCGGTCCCGGGAACAGGTCCCGGGTGTCCGGCAGGTGCGCGCGGGAACAAAGCGGCCGGGCGGCGGCGTACCTGGGCACGCAGCTGGGGCTGGAGCCGTCCACCTCCCAGGTGGCGAACAGGTTCATGGGCACGGGCGTGTTGAGCGCGGCGGGCGCGCCGGCCAGGCCCAAGCGGCCCCGCTCGGCCATGGCGCCGGCCCCGCCGCTCCCTCGGCGGCCTGGGCTGCGGCCGGGCCGCGGACGCGCGGCGGGCGGGCGGGCGGGCGGGCCGGGCGCGCGGAGGGCGGCGGCGCGGTCACATGGCTGCCGGCGGCGGGGACGGCCGGGCGGGCGGCGGACGGGCCCGCGGGCGGCAACCAGGCTGCGGCCGCCCCGCCCCGCGCCGCGCGCCCCGCCCCTCCCCGCGCCGCGCGCCCCCGCCGCGCGCCCCGCCCCCGCCCCGCCGCTGCCGCCGATTGGCTGAGCGGGCGCGCGCTCACCGCCTCGAGCCCAATCGAGGCCCGCGGAGCGCTGGCCGGAAGTGCGGGGACGCTCGCGCTCCCTGCCGCCGACTCGAGAGGCGTCCCCCGGCCCGCGACCCTCGGGAGCGCGCGCCCGCGCCTGCGCACAGGCCCCGCCCCGCCTGCCCCACCCCGCCCCACCCCCAGGGAGCCTCCGGGTGGGACCCCACCCCCCACCCCCCACCCCCCACCCCCCACCCCCCACTCCGCACCCCGCACCCCGCACCCCGCACCGCCGTCGCCTCCACACACGCACCCCGCCGGTCCGCCCGCCACACGCGCTCCCGCGTCCCCGGCCGCCAGCACCCGCCCAGCACCGCAGTCCCGCGCACTCGCGTGTCCGCGGCGCCCCCCAGGGGCACTCGCTGTCGCCCCGCGTGCCCCGTGTCCCCACGCTCCCACTGGGGGCCCTCCGCGCACTTCCCGTGTCCCCTGCGCAGTGGGCCCCGGGCTCCTCGCGCCCCCCGCGAACTCTCCGTGGTCCCCCCACCTGGCAGGCTCGGGGCGCGGTGGGCCGGGTGGGCCGCTCGGACCGGGGCCGCCGGTCGCCCTGCCCTAGCCCGCCGGGGGCCCTGCCTGCAGGGGCGCTGGGGGGCGCCGCGTCTGTCCCGCTGTGTGGAGCTAGCTGATGCCCCCAGGCCCCTCCGCAGTGTGCTCTTTGTGCCCAGAACCCCCTGTTACCCCCCCCCCCCGGTGCCCCTCTGCGTTCCTTAGGCGAGACAATGGAGAACAATTGGGGGCAGGGGCGGCTCTTGGCCCTGGAGCTCACAGTGGACTTGGGGACCCAGGCCGGTAGGGGACCATGCCCAGGGCTACCCACTCGGCCCACGGGGCAGGCAGGGTGGGGAAAGGCCCTGGGAAAGGACGTCCAGATTCCAGGGCCCAAGGAGGAGTCCCCACCCCGTCCCTTTGGCGGTGGTCCGGGTCAGTGGCCAGATGCCGCCCTGGGATGAAGGAAAAGCTTCTCTGGCATCAGTTCTGTTCCCCCAGTGTCTACGGTATTACAGTGGTTTTTCCTTCCGTTCCTGCCTGTTTTGTTGTCTACAAAGAGTTTTATTGAAACAAGGCCAGGCCAAGCAAACCCTCTTTCTTTCCTGGCCCTTGGGGTTCACCATCTCGGTGCCGTGTCTCCTGCGGAGGACCCCAGGCCACTCCCCCTCTGTGCGAGCCCCGCCTCCCGCTGGAGCGCCCTCTGTGGAGCTACGAACAGCTGGGACTGCTTAAAGCCAGGCCACACTCGGGAGAGAACAAGAGAATCTGTGTTTCCCCGCTCCTGCCCCTTCGGGGTGGCGCAGTCCGAAGCCATGAGGGTCTGTGTGTCCTCAGCCAGCTGGCGGGGTATTGTCTTAGAGGGACCGCTCCCGCCAGGCACAGTGCCCGCCGTGGGCCTCCTACCTGTGAGGTGGAGGATGGGGACAGGACTGTTCAGAGAGGACACAGCAGCCTCGCGTGAGGACAGGCCCTTTGGTGGCAGGAGACTGACAGCCATCGACCTCGGCATGTCGCGTGCGGTGCTGTGGGGCAGCGTGCGGTTTGGGTGCAGTCAGCTGGGTGGGCCGCCTGACACTTCGTGTCTGGGTGCGCCAGCGTCTCGCCCAGGCAAGGATTGGGGGGGGGGGCATGTGAGGAAATGCGGGACAAGTAGGCAGTGCACATGGGGGCCGGACACCGGCTGCCCCCTCTAGCAGAGCTGTAAACCTCCCGTGCACCAGCCACCCCGGTGAGCCCTTCACGGACATGGCGGTCCTGTCCGCATCCCTGCTTTACCGCTGAGGAAACTGAGGCTGAGAGGAGGTGCCCAGGTGTGTGTGCCCGCTGCCTGGCCCAGAGCCACCCCAAGTGGGCCCCCACGGCGGAAGTTCTTAAATACCTCTTCAAGTCGGGGAGGCAGAGGCGCAAGATGCCAAGCACCACACCTGTGATGCTGTCTGTGCTGGTTTTGTTTTTTCGAGCAGGGACGATATGGACACGAGTGTTAGTGGTAATGAGGTTGTGGCCTTTTGTATTTTCCAAACTGTCCACGATCGACAGGTAACACTTTGGTGATGGGGGTACCTTTCTGGCCGGGACCTCTCACTTGCATTGTCATTCCCTGTACTTGAAAACGAGTCTTCGTTCATGATCCACCTGTGGATTGTCCCAGGATGAGTGCCTGGGAGGCGGGGCCGTGCCCCTCCAGGGAAGCTGGGCGTGGCGGTGCACACCCCCACATGCTTGACACCCCCAGATGCTTGTAGCACGTCTGCTTTCTGGTGGCTGTTTCTTTAAGGCAGGAACTTAGCTGAAGAGGAACTCCTCTGGACAGCTGGGGCCTGGGTGTGGCGGGGCAGGGACCCCTGAGGAGGGGTTGTTCAGACCCTGGAGCGGAGAAGGACTCGGTGAAGACCTGTACTGAGGATCTGACGGGCACCCTAGCCTGCCACCTTTCTTCAGATGAATTAAAGCCTTGGGTTTCCAACCCGTGCGATGGAATCCGGTCGTACTGCACGTGCTAGGAGGTCCAGCTCAAAGCCCCTTTTACGGGGTCCCACCCATCGTCACCGAGAGCCCCTCTGCCTGCAGATCGGGGCTCCGGCCCTTCTAGTTGGGCAGTCTGGACCTCTGGCACTTCGGGACCTCATTCATCTGTTCAGCCTGACTTTAGATGGACACCCGTGTCCAGGCAGGGGACACGATGAGGGCATCAGGCAGGTGTGGCCCCACTGGCGAGAGGTTCCCCGCAGGTGTGGGGACTGCTGCGCTCCCCTTGGCCCAGGAACCACTTATGCATCCCCACACCAGGAGAGCCACAGCGTCACGGGCACGATGGGCCACAGCGGGCACGCTGGGGCCTGAGTGCCGCTGTGCTCACCTGGAGAGGCTGGCCCGCTCCTGTGCACCGTCTGGGGCGGCTCAGCCTGTCGGGTGCGCGGCCAGGGCACCGCTCAGCTGGATGGCCTCAGCCGGCCCCAGCCTGCAGCTGCGCAGGCCTTCTCTTCCTCGCGGAGCCGGATCGGGGAAGCCGGGTGGAACGAGCCGTTGTCTAGCCTCTGCTCCTGGCAGGGGGCGGATGGCCTGTGCCACACCCACTCCCCTGGGTGGGCCGGTGGTGTGTCCCAGCCCCCAGTGCCGAGGTAGGGGCAGAAACTTTGCACAGAAGGCAGGGCAGGTGGCCGGGAGCGGCCAGGAAGGCAGGTCTCTTACGGGGAGAGGAACAGCGGTCCCCAGGGACCCAGGCAGCCTCCTGGCACAGGGCAGGTGCGTGGGCACCGAGATGGATAGGAAGGCTGGCCCCGCGGCACGGCTGAGACGCTCCGTGAGGATCGGAACAGGGACGTGGGCACTTGGCAGCCGCGCTGCGTGGGGTGCGTGGGGTGCGTGGGCTCACCGGAAGGGCACAGCCGGCTGTTGGTGTTCGTACCCCATTAACCACGGCTGCTGGCTCACCGCTGTAGAAGTTACACATCCCAGGTGAGCCTCACAGAGGTGAGTCAGACGTTCAGGTGTTGGTTCACTTAATAAATGATGACCTGGGGGTGCCTGGGTGGCCCGGGCTCAGGTCATGCCCTCGTGGTTTGTGAGTTCGAGCCCCGTGTCAGGCTCTGTGCTGACAGCTCGGAGCCTGGAGCCTTTCTACCTCTGTGTCTCCCTCTCTCTCTACCGCTCCCCCGCTCATGTTCTGTCTCTTTCTCTCTCTCTCAAAAATAAATAATAAACATTGAGAAAAAAATTTTAATAAAAAAAAACGATGAGTAAGCCAGCGTCAAACCCTGAGAACACAGGAAAGAAAAGACAGTTTTCCTGCCCTCAAGGAGCTTACATTCCCCCAGAGAGAGGTCACGGCCTGAGCTGAGACCAAGAGTCAGAGGCCCAACCGAGTGAGCCTCCAGGCGCCCTCCCGTCTTATCCTAAGTGTGCATCAGGAAAGCACTGCAGGGAGGGGCCACCTGCTTCCAGCTTCTAAAGCACTCTGGGGGCAAAAGTGGATGGGTGAGACGCTGGGGCACATGGACAGAGGGGAGGCGGGGAGAGGAAGGACATGGCTGTAGATGGCCAGGGTTTTGAAGGAAGAGTCAACAGGGTTGGCGAATAGACTGGACGAAGAAGATGAGGACAGTGGTCACTGTGCTGCTCACTGCAGGGGGAGGGGAGGGGAGGGCTGGGGCGTGAGGAGGGGGAGACAGGCTGTACCCGGTAGGCACGTGATGACGGTCTTAGTGGGCATGTTTAGAATGCAATGTTGATAACAACATAGTGTATCCAGAAAAGTCCCTCCAGCGCACAGGTGGCACCCTCTGCCTGAGGGCAGGTGTAAGGGAAACCCAGGCAGGGCAAGGAAAGTCCTAGAAACCGGGAAGGAAGGAGCAGCATGGCGGGCCCTGACCAAGCCCAAGAAGGCTGATCCACCGGGAAGCCCGGAGACAAGGGAGCCCGTTCGTTCGTGGCCCCACTTGGTCAGAGGGGAAGCTCTACGTGAGTCTGTCGAACGGTGGGGTGAGTGAGGAGGAGCTCACGTGGCAGGGGGCGAGCTGGGGCGTGGCACCCTGCACGCAAACCACCAGCACGTGGGAAATGACAGGGAAGCTCGCGTCCTGTTTAGAACAGCAAAAGAAAAATAAAATACCTGGGAACGAACTTTGTAACTTTCGAACGTGTTAAAGTTCTATCGAGGAAAGTAAGAGAGGCTGGCGCGCTCCTGACTTGCGCCTGAATGGTGATCCACACCAGAACGCTGACGTGGAAAGGGTCGAATTAATTCTCCGATGTGTGTGCAATGCTGAGTGTGAGCATATGGCCGGGACAGGCTGCTTTCTCCGGAGAAGAGGGAGGAGGGGCCGCATTCACCAAAGTATGGTATCGGGACAACGGGCTGAACCTAAAAAAAAAAAAACAACGAAAATGTAGTCTTTACCTCACTTTTTACACCAAAATAAATTCCAGATGGAGCAAGAATCTAATCGTGAAACATGAAACTCTAACGGCTCTAGAAAAACACTGGAAAAAAAGTTTCTGATCTTGGAGTGAAGAGGCCTTTTACAAGCAAACCACCAAACCGTAAAAGATGAGATCCATAACTTTGTCTATTTTCCGCAAAAGATCTATCAAAAGACCGTTGTTGTTTGTTTTTATCACGTAAAGAGCTCTCGCAGATCAGTAAATAAAAAGAAGACCCAGGTAGAAAAATCTGCAAAAGATACGACCCCATTGTGCGGCCCCTTCTAAAAATTAAATTCTATAAATTCACAGTCAAATAATTGTTGTGCAAAACGAGGGCAATAAACACACGGTACTCTTGCTGGTAAGTTGAATGCGTTGGAGGACGCTCTCTGCTCATGAGCTGTCTGTGTCTGCTGTATTGGTGCCGCTGAAGATGCGACTTGTCCCTCTTGCCGGGCTCACGGTCAGGGCAGCACCTGGGCAGCTAGAAGTCGGCAGTGGTGGGAGCATTTACACCCCAGACGCCGGCAGACACGCGGGGCTGGAGTCCCTTCTCTCTTTGTGGCCAGACTTCTCGAAGGCATCAGCCAGGGAGCTCATCCCACAAGAACTTGCCTCTCGGGGCGCCTGGGGCGGGGGGCTCAGTCGGTTAAGCGTCCGACTCTTGATTTCAGCTCAGGTCATGATCCCAAGGTTTGTGAGTTTGAGCCCCGCGTTAGGCTTTGCGCTGACAGCACTCGGCCTTCTTGGGATTCTCTCTCTCCCTCTCTCTCTACCCCTTCCCCCCCGCAACTCAAATAAATTAACTTAAAAAAAAAACTTGCCTACCACGACTTGCACCAACTGTCACAGTTCCTGCAGCGTGTGTGATGTCATACTTTCTGGATGTTTATCACCTCCAAAGGAATTCCATCAGGGTCAGGAAAGTTAAAAAAAATTTTTTTAAGTCTATTTATTTATTTTTGAGAGAGAGACAGCCAGCGTGAGCAGGGGAGGGGCAGAGAGAGAGGGAGAGAGAGAATCTCAAGCGGGCCCTGACACAGGGCTCAAACCCACGAAACCGTGAGATCAAGACCTGAGCTGAAACCAAGAGTCGCACACTTAACCTGCTGACCCCCCAGGCGCCCAGGAAAATTATTTTTTAAAGAGCATTCGACGCAGTGGCCGATGCTCCACTTCCCGAAAGCAGGGACGAAGGTTCTGAAACAAAGCCGGGTGCGTGGCATGCACTGTGGTTTTTCCCGAAGTTTGCTGGAGAAGAGCTCATTCCCTCCTCCTGCTCCGAGCACCCTCTCTGAGTTATTATCACACCCAACCCACAGCTCCGAAGGCGCCACCGGAGGTCCGGGATCCGACAGAAAACGTGCACAGGGCCCTACCTGCATGTCACAGAGAAAAGGCCTCGGATGACGGCAGGAACGAGGGACAGGGACAGGGCACTCTGGATGGGGGGGCGTGCCCGCCGCTCCAGACTTTACGTGTGCACAGACAGTGGCTTCTGTCCGGCACCAGGTCCCCCATCGGGTCTTCCTGACTTCGGACCGGCTGTGGCTCCCACCCCTTCCTGAAGGCCCCTGGACTCCTCCTACCGATGGCCACCCACGCTGTCCTCGCCTCTGAGCCAGGAGGCAGCTGCCACGGACGTGGCCCACGTGGCTTTCGAGGCTGGGTCACAACAGGCGCCCAGCTCCACCGGCGCTCTCCCTGCCCCCCAGCTCTCCCTCCCTCCCTCCCTTCTCTGTCTGTCTCTCTCTTCCTGCCTTGTGAGCGCATCGCAAGAGGGTCCTCACCGGGAACCTAACTGGCCGGCTCCCGGACCTCAGGTTTCTGGCCTCCAGAGCCTCAAGAGACAGACGACTGTTTAAGGCGGCCAGTCTGTGGGATTTGCTGAGGCGGATCCAGTGGACTCGTGTTCTCTCTCTCCACCTGCCCCGCCCCGCACTGGTACAGGCTGGGTGAGCGGGTGGAGGCGCCCAGCCCCCCCTTCCCACCCTGGAGCCGTGAGAAGAGGGAGCCGGCCTGCTAAGCCCTAATCAAGTGCTCGTTCCGGGACCACGTAAGTGTCCCGGGTGGATTTTCTAACGGCTTTGTTGAGGTAGAATTAGCACACGACAAAATCCCCCCACTTAGCATAGCCGATTCAATGATTTTAGTACGTTTGTAAGGTCGTGCAACCATCACCACACAACTGGAGGCCGGTCTCAGCATCCCCAAACTTCCCCTGTTCTCCCTCCAGCCCCCGTCAACCACTGTCCGCTTTCTGCCTCTACAGACCGACCTCTTCTGGACATTTCACGTAGACGGCGGTAGAGCGGATGTGATCTTTCGTGTCTGACCTTTTCCACTTAGCGCGACGTTTCTGAGGATCCTTTGTGCAGCACCCGTGAGTACTTTGCTCCTCTCGGGGCCAGCCGAGTAACGTTCCCTTGTACAGAGATGCTGTCCGCTTTTTGTCTGTCCGCTCGCTGGTGGGTGCACGTCATTTCCAGTCGGGGCCATAGGAATAGTGCTTCCGTGAACATCGTGAGCGAGTCTTTGTGGGGACCTAGGTTTTTCGTTCTCGTGGGCAGATTCCTAGGAGAAGAACTGTGTAATAGGGTACCTCTTGACAACTTAAAACTCTTAAAGAAATTGGTAAAGACCCTGAGAAGACTTTCTGGAACGGCCAGACTCTTTTTCCAGGGTGACTTCACCACATTTTCACCAACAACATCTGAAGGCTCCTGTTTCTGCACGTTCTCACCAACGCTTTTCTTTTTCCTTGCACTAGTGGGTGTGAAATAGCATCTCATCGTCCTTTGATTTGCACTTCCCTGATGACTAATGATTTGAGCCTCTTTTCATGTGCTTATTGGCCATTTTTGCGTCTTCTTTGGTGAAATGTCTACTCAAATCTTTTAACTGGGTTGTTTGTATTTTTATTATTCAATTGTAAGAGTTTTTAATTTTTTTTTTATTTACATCCAAGTTAGCATATGGTGCAACAATGATTTCAGTAGTAGCTTCCTTAGTGCCCCTGACCCATTTAGCCCATCCCCCCTCCCACAACCCCTCCCGGAACCCTCTCTTTGCTCTCCATATTTAAGAGTCTCATGTTTTTGTTCCCCTCTCTGTTTTTATATTATTTTTGCTTCCCTTCCCTTACGTTCACCTGTTCTGTGTCTTAAAGTCCTCACATGAGTGAAGTCATATGATTTTTGTCTTTCTCTGACTGACTCATTTCACTTGGCATAATACCCTCCAGTTCCATCCACGTAGTTGCAAATGGCAAGATTTCATTCTTTTTGATTGCCGCGTAATACTCCCTTATATATATAGACCACATCTTCTTTATCCATTCATCCGTCGATGGACATGTGGGCTCTTTCCGTACTTTGGCTATTGTCGATAGGGCTGCTATAAACATGGGGGTGCATGTGCCCCTTCGAAACAGAATGCCTGTATCCCGTGGATAAATGCCTAATAGTGCAATTGCTGGGTCGTAGGGTAGTTCTATTTTTAGTTTTTTGAGGAACCTCCGTACTGTTTTCCAGAGTGGCTGCACCAGCTTGCATTCCCACCAGCGGTGCAAAAGCGTTCCTCTTTCTCCGCATCCTCGCCAACATCTATTGTTGCCTGAGTTAGCCATTCTGACTGGTGTGAGGTGGTATCTCACTGTGGTTTTGATTTGTATTTCCCAGATGATGAGTGATGTGGAGCATTTTTTCATGTGTCAGTTGGCCATCTGGATGTCTTCTTTGGAGAAGTGTCTATTCATGTCTTTTGCCCATTTCTTCACTGGATTATTTGTTTTTTGGGTGTTGAGTTTGATAAATTCTTTATAGATTTTGGATACTAACCCTTAATCTGATGTGTCATTTGCAAATATCTTCTCCCATTCTGTTTGTTGCCTTTTAGTTTTGCTGATGGTTTCCTTTGCTGTGCAGAAGCTTTTTATTTTGATGAGGTCCCAGTAGTTCGTTTTTGCTTTTGTTTCCCTTGCCTCCGGAGACGTGTCGAGTAAGAAGTTGCTGTGGCTGAGGTCAAAGGGGTTTTTGCCTGCTTTCGTCTCTAGGATTTTGGTGGGTTCCTGTCTTACGTTTAGGTCTTTCATCCATTTTGAGTTTATTTTTGTGTCTGGTGTAAGAAAGCGGCCCAGGTTCATTCTTCTGCATGTCGCCGTCCAGTTTTCGCAGCACCACTTGCTGAAGAGACTGTCTTTATTCCATTGGATATTCTTTCCTGTTTTGTCAAAGATTAGTTAGCCATACGTTTGTCGGTCCATTTCTGGGTTCTCTATTCTGTTCAATTGATCTGTGTCTGTTTTTGTGCCAGGACCATACTGTCTTGATGATTACAGCTTTGTAATACAGCTTGAAGTCTGGGGTTGTGATGCCTCCTGCTTTGGCTTTCTTTTTCAAGATTTTTTTTTGGCTATTCGGGGTCTTTTCTGGTTTCAGGAAAATTCTGGGATTATTAGTTCTAGTTCTGTGAAGAATGCTGGTGTTATTTTGATAGGGATTGCATTGCATTGTAGATTGCTTTGGGTAGTACAGACATTTTAACAACATTTGTTCTTCTAATCCATGACATGCTGCCATTGTTTTGAGCCACTACATTTTGGGGCAACATTTTTTTACTGAACAATAGATAACAGAAACTGACTGCCATATGCAAAGGCACAGAAGCGTGTTTACAGAGGCACAGGGCACCCCACCCACTGCACTGGAGGCATAGAGTATAGTAAAAGGGGAGAGACAGAGTCATAAGCACTGTCCTGAGAGGCCTACAGCCCCTTTATCTATGCATACATACACACGTTTCTCCAAAATCTGGGTTGAAATATACATAGCATATTTTTCTCACCTAACAACACACTATGAACATTTTTTACAACCTTAAATGTTTTTTCTGGAGTGTGGTTTCCAATAGCCTTTTGGTGTTCTGTGATGTGGATACACTATAATCTGTTTACCCAGCTGTCCATCTGGGGCATTTAGACCAACATCATGTATTGGCAAAACATTACTAACATCCCATTAAAATGGTCCATTAATCCTTAAAACATTAGTAGGAACTATGGGAAGGAAAAGATTATATTGCCATTACTTTTTTTAAGCTTATTTATTTATTTTGAGAGAGACAGAGAGAACTCAAGTGTGAGCGGGGGAAGGGCAGAGCGAGAGAGAATCCCAAGCAGGCTCTGCACTGTCAGCACACAGCCCAGCGTGGGGCTCCGTCTCACAAACCGTGAGATCATGGCCTGAGCCGAAGTCAAGAGTCAAGAGCCTAACTGACTGAGCCCCCAGGCGCCCCATATATTGTCATCATGAATAGAATTTGGTTATATCCTGACAAAGCACAAGAGAAAGCCCTTGCCATAGTGTTGTGACTAACCAAAGCTGGGACCGTTGTGTGTCCTGAGACGTCAAGGGAAGGTCCATCCCCCAAACGGCAAACAATGAAACAAAATACCTCTCAGGGCAGAGACAGCAGGATGGCCCCAATATCTGTTCTCTCCTCTCCTGTGGGGACAGAGCCCTTGACTTAGGGCTGGAGGTAAGACCCCCCCCAAAAGGGCAAGCCCCCTTCTTAGCCTTGTAGCAGAAGCTGGGCAGGTGCGTGTGTTGTGAAGGAATATTTGAGTGTGTGGACAGTGACACGTTGTTTCTCAGTGAGGGTACTGATCGACCGCGTATAGATCCAAAGAGGACAACAGGGGAGGGGGACCGTCCCTGCGTGCATGCATGTGACCGGCCACAGGCGCCCAGATCAGACACTCCCCCCGGGTGTGTGCAGGGGGTTCCCGGGGAGACTGGCGTGTGGCTGGTGGCCGGGTGAAGCCGGGGCGGCCCCCGTGTGGTGCCCCATCCAGTCCAGGCCCAGATAGAACTGAAGGTGAAGGAAGGAGGGATTCATCCCCTTTCCCAGCCTCACTGTTGTGTGGGGGGGTCCCTGTCTCACGTCCTGTCATAGGACCCGGACTTCCACCATCATCTCCCCCTGGCTCTCAGGCCTCGGGACTCGGGCTGTGTCACACCGCAGGCTCTCCAGGGCCCCAGCGGGCAGACGGCAGGTCGTGGGACTTCTCAGGCCTGGCGCTCCTCCCAGCCAGGGCCCCATCGCACTACTGCATCATAAATCTCCTTGTATATGGACATCCTGTTGGTTCCGTGTCTCTGGAGAGCCCAGACTTTTGCAAGGAGCTGGAGAAGCCGATTTAAGTCCACCTGGAGGGACCACCGTGTGGCTGTCCCTGAGAAAGCATCCTGCGTGTTCTCCCCGGAGCCATGGGCGCCTGCTCTCTCCTCCCGCCACACTCAGGGGATGTGACATGGGGGGGAGGGGCTGGAAGCCACACAGACATTATTATTACCACACTTTGGGAGAAGGGGATTAATCTTAACCAATGTACGATGTCTCACGAGGTGGCCGTGACCAAAGGCATGCAAGAATCCAAGAGGAGACTGAGGTACGGAGCCAGCGTGGGGCGTGTGGCCTCTCCTCGGGGCCACGGGCAAGATCAGGTCCCAGCCTTCTCCTCACAAAACACCAACAGGAAACCCAGACGGACGACACAGGGAAATGCAAAAAGCATCAAATGCAGCAAAGCCCCCGTGAGACCCAAGGGGACTTTCCAAGTATAGAGAAGGGCACTGCTGGCTGAGAGCCTGGAAGTGTCAGATGTATCCGCAGCCATAAACCCACTGCCAGCAAAGTTAAAGGGTAAACAGAGGGAGCGTGTCTGTGGCATGAATCGCAGGCCCAAGGTCAACATCCTTAGTGCATGACAGTCTCCTGCAGACGGGTAGGACGAGCGCAGAGGCCAGGTAAGGCACCCTGTCCATGGGGTGGACCGGCTGAAGGTCACGGGCGAGGAGTCCCACACGTGGACATGCTCGTATTGCCCATCAGATTGTGGGAGGTGGACACCAGGGTCCCCTACCAGGCGCCAGGAAGGGGGTGGTGGGTGTCAGCGCACCGGAGGGCTACATCAGGTCCCTGTTCAGAAACCGCTGGAAGGGGGGTCCGGAAAAGACCCTGCGGGTGGCGGAGCCCTGTCGCAACACCTGCTGGTGGCCCCGAGGTCACCCACACGGACCAGCAGGGGGCAGTGTGTGCCTGGAAACCCAGCCAGCTCAGCTTGGGAGACTGACACCTGGAGTGAGAGCCGGGGTCACAGAGCAAGGCATGGTTAGGTCGCCGGCACAGACACCCCAGGAAACACTCGATGGCCACGAGGGATGGTGAGTTTATACGTGGCTAAAAATGGAATGTATCACACGATCCTATTTGGCTAACAGATGTGTGTGTAAATGCATGCGCGTGTCAAGTATACATTTACATTCAAAAGACCTATTTTTAAGTTAGAAATGGGGGTGCCTGGGGGGCTCAGCGGGTTGAGCCTCCCACCTCAGCTCGGGTCATGATCTCACAGTTCTTGAGTTTGAGCCCCTCTTCTGGCTCTGTGCTGACAGCTCAGAGGCTGCTGGGGATCCTCCCTCCCTCTCTCCCTCTCTTAAAATAAGTAAATAAATTTGGGGTGGGGGAAGAAATTACCTCTATGGTGGGAATTCAGTTGGTTTAGTTTTTCCTCTTTTTTTTAAAGTTTATTTATTTGGAGAGAGAAAGAGCTAAAGTGGGGCAGGAGCAGAGAGAGAGAGAGCGAGAGAGAGCACGCGCACATGGGAGGGGCAGAGAGAGAGGGAGAGAGAGAATCCCAGGCAGGCTCCCCACTGTCAGCACAGAGCCCAAGACGGGGCTCAAACTCACAGACCTCAAGATCCTGCCCTGAGCTGAGATCAAGTGTCAGACGCTCAACCCACTTAGCCCTCCAGGCACCCCATGAAAGCAACAGAATTTCTTAAGTCAAAGAAGCACAAGTGGGCCAGATGGAGGTGGGCTTGGAGGGCTGGGCTTGCTCTGGATGACAGAGCTAGCCTAGAGGAGAGCAGGCATGGGACTGCCCTTGTCCGGAGAGGAAATCTTATCACTCAGCGGGTAACTAGTGGGCGTCCTACTCTTGCGGCCAGGAGATCATGTGTTGGTACCTACTGTCAAGTCTTGCCATGGACTGGGGCTTGCAAACGTGGGTCCAGCTACGCTGCTGACAGTGCACGCTGATCTGGCTAACCCAGAACGATCCTGGCTCAGGGGCTATGGCACCCCTGTGATGTCCCTTCCCCAGGTCCTTCCCTTCTTGGGACATGTGTTGGGGTCACCGGGGTCAGCCGAGGCTTGGAGACATGGGGACATCGGGAGAACCCTGGTTCTTGATCTTGGGGTCCCATCCCCAAGGATTCCCAGCTCAGAGGAACCAGGCACCTCTCTGGGATCTTCTGCACCCTGTGCATGACAAGCTGATCAGGACCCTCAGTGAAGCCCTGGGGACACTCAGGGAAGGTGACACCTTGACTGTAGGTGGCCTCAGAGCATGGGGCCATGCAGCACTGGGGGCCTCTTCAGGCTCTTCATTTGCCAAGTCAGATGTTTACCGGGTACATGTTAACTCGGCCTTAAAAATCTGTTTGCAGGGTGCCTGGGAGGCTCAGTCGGTTGAATGTCCAACTCTTGATTTAGGCTCGGGTCATGGTCCCAGGGTCGTGGGATCAAGCCTGTGTCAGGTTGTGGGCTGAGCGTGGTGCCTGCTGGAGATTCTCTCTCTCCCTCCCTCCCTCCCTCCCTCCACCCCTCTCCCCTGCTGGTATGCTGTCTGTAAAATAAAGAGCAAAAGTAACTAATTAATCAATTAATTTTTAAAAATCCGTTCGCAGTTGTGAAAGTGGAGGTGATTTCTAACTTGCTAAATTGTAACCTTCCAGCCTTCATTCCCCCAGCCCCCTGCGGTGTATCCCCTGTCTATGGACGAGGCGCCTTCTCTAAGCCGATGGAGCCACAAAAGGGATCCATCCCCAAAGGCAGCAGCCACAGCCATGTACCCATTCGAAATATGATTTCTGTATATCTCAGGACATTCTCGACATCATGAGCTCAGGAACTTTCCACTGGGCTGCAGAAGTCAGCCCTCGAAAGAGTTGTAGAAAGGGGTCTAGGGAGGGAGGGCCCAGAGAGATGCTGGTGGGGCAGCTGACATCTGACCAGGGGACCCGCTGCACAGGGGACTCCTCCAACCCCCTCTGGAGGGAACAGGACTGAGTTGCAGAGTCAGGAGGCTGTGTCCCAGAGGTGGGAATGAGTGCCCCGGGCCTCAGCTTCTGTGGAGGAAGATGGGCTCACACAGTGAGGGCAGGATGAACAGACAGCTACTGGGATGTGTGTTCTGAGCTGTCTGTAATCAGAACTACTGTCTGTAGGATAGCGCTCCCTACGGATAGCAGGACAGTACTCCCCATGGACAACAGGGTAGTGCTCCTTATGGACAACAGGACAAGGACGATTGCTCCCTGTGGACAGCAGGACGTTGCTCCCCGTGGACAGCAGGGCAGTGCTCCCTATGGGCAGCAGGACAATTGCTCTCTATGGATAGCAGGACAGTACTCCCCCTGGACAGCAGGACAGTGCTCCCCGTGGACAGCAGGACAGTGCTGTGTTGGAGGTGTCATCACTCCCAGTACGCAGACGAGGAGCTGGGGACTCGGAGAGCTTGCCCGTAGCCGTGTACAGGGTGGAACGGGGAGGTGACAGAAGCCTTCATGCCCAGCCTCAGTCCTCACCCCTGTGCTGATGGCTGCCCATGGGAAAGTGTTAATTTAAAGCCCTATGACCCAGCAATTGCACTACTAGGTATTTATCCCAAGGATACAAAAATACAGATTTGAAGGGGCACATGCACCCCCACGTTTATAGCAGCCCTATCGACAATAGCCAAAGTACGGCAAGAGCCCACATGTCCATCAATGGATGAATGGATAAAGAAGATGTGGGATAGATATACAGTGGAGTATTACTCGGCAATCAAAAGAATGAAATCTTGCCATTTGCAACTACGTGGATGGAACTGGAGGGTATTAAGCTAAGCGAAATTAGTCAGAGAAAGACACATATCATATGACTTCACTCATGAGAAATTTAAGAAACAAAACAGATGAACACATGGGAAGTTGGGGGGCGGGGAGGAGAAAGGGAAACAAACCATAAGAGACTCTTAAGGATAGAGAACACCCTGAGGGCTGCTGGAGGGGAGGTGGGTGGGGGATGGGCTAGATGGGTGACGGGTACTAAGGACAGCACCTGTTGGGATGAGCCCTGGGTGATGTACGTAAGTGATGAAGCCCTCACTTCTCCTCCCGAAACCGATATGGACCTGTATGTTAACTAACTAGAATTTAAATAAAAAGTTGAAAAGTGGGGCGCCTGGGTGGCTCCGTCGGTTGAGCGGCCGACTTCGGCTCAGGTCACGATCTCAAGGTCCGTGAGTTCAAGCCCCGCGTCGGGCTCTGTGCTGACGGCTCGGAGCCCGGAGCCTGCTTCGGATTCTGTGTCTCCCTCTCTCTCTCTGCTCCTCCCCCGTTCATGCTCTGTCTCTCTCTGTCTCAAAAATAAACATTTTTTAAAAAATTTGAAAAGAAAAAAAAAGACATCAAATCATAAAATGTAGAAAATTTAAAAACATGACTAAAACAAAAGACCAACAGGACTGGACAATCTGTGCAGCCTCGTCTTTCCCCTGAAACCGGACTCTGACTGGCCCGGCTGTTTTCCTCGGGCCCTGAGAGAAGAAAACCCTTTCTGCTTTGTTTCATGGAGGCATTCAGCTTAGATTAAATAAAGCTGGTGTCTCTCCAGTCTGACAGCCACACTGCTTTCTGGGGTCCCCTCTAAAGCCATGCCAGGCCCCGCCTGGGCCCGGCCTGACTGCTCTTGTGTCCCTGGAGCCAGAGAGGTCAGGAGAAAACGGGGGGCCCTTTCCGTGGTTGACTAGAGATCATGGCTTAACCTTCCTGTGCCTGGCTTGCCTTTGCCAACCTGCCCCTGCTGGGTGCCCAGGTGACCCGCCCTGCTGGGTGCCCTCTGTGTCCCCGCACGTACTACACTTGTCGGTACAGGATCTCGCCTGGTAGTCTTCAGTGTCACTGAGCATCTCTGAGTGGCAGCTGCTGGCGGTGCCGGGGGGAGCCCGACAGACGTCCCGGAGACAGCTTCCCTACACCCTCACTCCGCACCGGCCCCGCGCTTTATAACCTCATTCCACCTTGGGGTGGCTCGCTCCACTCTGTGGGCCGTCTGAGCAAAGTCTTCTCGGCCCTGACGGCACCCACTTCTCCCCATTACCCAAACCAGCCACACTCTTCAAAACTCTTGCCCTTGTGGGTGTTGTCCTCCCCTCCCCCTGCCCCTTTGTTCAGCGAAACCCCAGTCCGGCCTTGCCCAACAGGGAGCTTCCCCGGGACCCCTCTGATATACCGAGCGAGGACAGGACTCAGCGGCCACAAGGATCCAGGCTGAGTTCCACCGTCGTCTCCTGTTGGCCGTGTGATTTGAGGCCGTCACAGGGGTTCCATGGAGACAACAGTACCTGTTACCACCGGGTTTGAGTCGGATTGTGCACGGAGAGAACGGTTTGCATAGAACCCAGTAGCAGAGAGATATCTGAGAAACCCCCAAGTTTCATTCCCCAAACGTAAGCGACAGACTACCAAGTAACCCATGGGTCGAAGAAGAAATCAAAAGGAGAATTAGAAAGAATTTCAAATTGGATGAAATGAAAACTGAACGCATCAAGACTTGTGGGATTCGCTAAAAAAAACAGGACTTGCAGGGGAAAGTCCAGCTCTGTGACACCTCTGTCATGGAGAAGAGACTATGTTGACGAGCTCGTCCCCCACGTTACAAAACCAGCGGAAAAAGAACAAATTAAACCCCAATTAAGCCAAGAGAGAGATAAACATCAGAGCAGAAATCCATGAAGTGGAAAACGGGAACACGACAAAGAAAATCAGTCAACCAAATGTGCTTCTTTGAGAAGGTCGGTAACACTGAGAATGCTCCAGATGGATCGCGACAGAGGACAAGAATGGCCAGTTCCAGAAACGGGGATGTGAGAGGGACAGGAAGAACCAAACTTACCAAATAGCCTTGGGTCCGACAAGAAACCAGAAGGGAAACTGATCGGATTATACATTTTAATATGTGTGGTCACTACATGCCAGTTATATCCCAATAAAGCTGTAAACAAAACCCAAAAGCATCCTGGGGAGAAATTTAGAGAGACCTAAATAAAAGGCAAGGAAAAGGAAAAGACAAGCAGAGGCATCGGAGGTGTCACAGGCAACGGAGCTCAAGGCTTGTCCTGGAGGGTCCCGGGCCCCTGGTGACTCTCAGATTTCCGGCTTGGCCCCTAACAGGCGACGCCTGCAAACATTTCTGAGCACCCTCACAAAGCCTGAAGTAAAGCCTGGAGTCCAATCGAAGCCTGGTTGTATCAAGGAGGGGACCCTGGCCCCACATGGCTGACAATAAAAACGAGCTCTCTCTGAATGACAAAAGCAGCTCCCAGAGCCTTGCAGCTTTCCGTCAGATGGTCACCATTTATCCCCAAATGATCGGGTGTGCCAGGAGGCAGGCTCTCCCAGACTTAGAATACGCAGCACTCATGAGTCTGCGGGCCACCACGTATGAGCATCCTTGCGATGGCCTTGAAATAGGATTAATATGTGAAGGCAACAAGTGGGAAACACGGAGAATTTCATCGGAGGATTGACCTCCAAACAAGAAGAACCAGACGGATGTTCGAGAGCTGAAACACAAAATAGACCAAAATCAACGATCGAGATTGCGTAGATGGTTTTAACAGCAGGTTACAGGGAGCAGAGGAGGGGACTGGGGGAGTGGTGCTGCGTGAGCAGGGAGCGCCAGCTGGATGCCTGGAGGGCGGACACGGAGTGCAGTGTGAGAGGCACACAGGACAGAGTGAGCGTCTAACCTGGGTTAGAGGGAGTCCCAGGAGCAGAGGCTGAGAGACAGGGGTGCGGGAGCCATATTGGAACGATACTGGCCAAGAATTAAAAAAAGAAGAAGAAAAGGGGCACTTGGGTGGCTCCGTGGGTTAAGCGTCCGACTTCAGCTCAGGTCATGGTCTCGCGGTCCGTGAGTTCGAGCCCTGCATCAGGCTCTGTGCTGACAGCTCGGAACCTGGAGCCTGCTTCAGACTCTGTGTCTCCCTCCTCTCTGTCCCTCCCCGGCTCATGCTCTGTCTCTCTCTGTCTCAAAAATAAATAAACGTTAAAAAAATTAAAAAAAAAAAGATGAAAGACAAAAACCATAGATTCAAGACACTCACTGTAGGAATTTTGATTAGCGTGAATACAAAGAAAATATACCTAGAAAAAACCTAATAAAACTCAAAAGTCAGGGATGCCTGGGTGGCTCAGTCAGTTGAGCATCCAACTCTTTTTTTTTTTTTTAATTTTTTTTCAACGTTTATTTATTTTTGGGACAGAGAGAGACAGAGCATGAACGGGGGAGGGGCAGAGAGAGAGGGAGACACAGAATTGGAAACAGGCTCCAGGCTCTGAGCCATCAGCCCAGAGCCTGACGCGGGGCTCGAACTCACGGAGTGCGAGATCGTGACCTGGCTGAATTCGGACGCCTAACCGACTGCGCCACCCAGGCGCCCCGAGCATCCAACTCTTGATGTCAGCTCTGGTCATGATCCCAGGGTCGTGGGATCGAGTCTTGCATTGGGCTTCAAGCTGATAGCCTGCTTGGGATTCTCTTTCTCTCTGCCTCTGCCTCTCCTCTGCTCTCTCTCTCTCTCTAAAATAGTAAAAAAAAAAAAAAAAAAAAAACCCTGCAAAAATAAAATTTTATTTATTTAAGTTGACTTATTTTGAGAGGGGGGAAGGGAGGGGCAGAGGGAGAGGGAGAGAGAGAGAGAGAGATCCAAGCAGGCTCCATGCTGTCAAATACGGGGCTCAAACTCACAAACTGTGACATCATGACCTGAGTGGAAATCAAGAATCAGACACTTAACAGACTGAGCCACCCAGGTGCCCCTGACAAACAAAATTTTAAAAGCGTCCGGGGAAAATTGGGACAGAAAGAGACAGCAGAATTTTCAGCAGAAATAATGGAAGCAGGAAGACAATGCAATGACGTTTTGGAAGTGCTGAATGGCGAGCACCACCGCCCTTCGATCCCGCGTGGGGGCCCCTGTCCCCTGTCCCACGGCCCAGCTGCTCCCTGGAGCCCCACCTGACCCCACACTGAGGGACGCTCCCTGTGCCCTCTCCCCGTCCCCTACTTCAGGGTGGCAGGTGCTGGCCCTGTGAAGTCTGCAGCCAGGCTCCAGAGGGTGGGCTCCCCAGCAGGTGCCCCCCACACAGGACCCAGCAGGGACCCCCGGCAGGAGGCCTGGACGGCTGCCTCCTGGGGTCAGCCAGGTCCCTTTCTCCGGAGGCCCGCCGCTCCCACTCAGAGCTCCAACCGATGGGGACCCCCCCCTTCTCGCCTGGGACGGCCTCCCTCCTCTCTGCAGGCACCCAGGATAGGTAGCTGGAGAGAGCGGAGAGAGAGAGCCGCGTTCCGGGACACCCCCCTGCGCTGCGGCTGCAGTCTTGGGCTTGCCCTGGGGCTCTGTCCCCGTAGCTTAGCGTCTGTTCTCGTGTGGGTGATGCTTCACTCTCCAGGACCCCCACCCCGGGCCCACGGGGGTCTCGTCCACACCGGCCACGGCTGGGGCCTCCCGGGAACCTGCCGTGGCTCGAGTCTGAGCGCGGCCGTGGCAGGTCAGAGGCGGGTGGCCTCGTCAAGGCAGGTGAGGTGTGTGGCCTGTGCCACCTTCAAATGCTCCCGGGGCGCCCGGGAGCTCAGCCGGTTCGGCGGTGCCGGGCTCTTGATTCCGGCTCAGGTCACGGTGTCACAGTTTGTGAGTTTGAGCCCCGTGCCGGACAGTGTGGAGCCGGCCTGGGATTCTTCCTCTCCCTCTCTCTCTCTGACCCTCCCCCCGCTCTCTCAAAATAAGTAAATAAACATTTAAAAATAAAACAAGATAAAATGAAATAAAATAAAATATGTTCCCACGTCCTCCTCCTCCCCCATCCCCCTTGAGTGTGGGTGCCCGCCGTGGGGTCGGCCATCAGAGCCCTGCAGCCTCTGTCCCCGTTCTGGGCTCCGTGGCTGTGGGAGACGCGCCGGCAGCTGGACCGGCCCGAGCCACCCGAGTCAGAGTGACCACAATGTCACGGGAGACCCCGAGCCACATCCGCCCGGCCAGCCTCTCCCGGACCCCCAGCCCTGAGAAGTGGCCCGAGATGACAGGTGTTAGCCATTTTAAGCCGCTCAGCTGTGTGGTGATTTGTCACGCAGCAGTGAGAATTAATGTGCCATGTTGAGGGAGTGCATACTCTGTGCTCCCGCGGTGCTCCCCTGGGGTCTTCCTGGGGAGCACCCACATGGTGGGGATCACCACTGCACCAACCTGTTTCCTGACTCTGCAGTGAAAAAGGACATCTCCGAATAAGCAAATCTCAGAGAAAGAAGGGGGAGTTGTGGGAGGCCAGAGGTGAGGCTGTTTCTGTGCACGTTACAAGCCGCTGCTCACGAGTGATATAAAATCTGCTCGGCATTGAGATGATCCCTAGGCCGGGGGAGGGTGGGGGAATGGAGTCTGAGCAGACCCGGGCCCGTGTCCCTCACAACAAGACCAACAAATCAAAGACGTAACAAATCAAAACAAGGCAAAGAGATGAACCAAGCAGCCGTTGTGGGAAAACGCCACACTTTGGTATGGCTGAGTGATTTTTCCGGCTTTCTCCCTAGTTTCAGTTATGTTTGAAATATCTTTATTTAGAAAAGCCACTAGTTGAGGCTTTTCAAAGCAGGGAAGTTCTCCTGGCTGTAACCCCCTCCCGGGTGGCTGTGCCTGTTGTCATCACTCACGCAGGCACTGTTTTCAAGCCGCTTGCTTGTCCACACCCTGCGGTGAGGGCAGCGGGCCGGGCTCCGGCAGGTGCCCGTGAGGTCGAGGACTGCACACCGGGGAAGGGTCTCAGATGCCAGCCACCGCCCCTCGCAACGTGCAGCCACAGGAGACTCACCATATCCTCTTGTATTTGATTCCATTAGCCTTGGTCTTGTTTTTACTTTTAGCTTTTAATGCCACTTGGAATTTATTTTTATTTATTAAAAAAATTTTTTTAATGTTTATTCATTTTTGAGAGACAGAGAGAGAGAGACAGAGCATGAGCGGGGGAGGGGCAGAGAGAGGAGGAGACCCAGAATCCGAAGCAGGCCCCAGGCTCCGAGCTGTCAGCACAGAGACCGATGTGGGGCTCGAACCCACGAACCACGAGATCTTGACCTGAGCCGAAGTCGGGTGCTCAACTGACTGAGCCACCCAGGTGCCCCTGGAATTTATTTTTAGGGGCTCAATTTACCCTTTTCCTACTCTAACTGGAGGAACATGCAATACCACTGAAGAGTCTATCTCTTCCTTAATGACTCAAGGCCCCTAAATTTCTTTTTTTTTAAAGTTTATTTATTAAGAGAGAGAGAAAGAGAAAGAGAATTAGTGGGGGAGAGGCAGAGAGGGAGAGAAGGAGAATCTCAGGCAGGTTCTACTGACATCTGTAGCCTGATGCGGGGCTCAAATCCGCCAACAGTGACCAGAGCTGAAATCAAGAGTCAGAGGCTTACCTGACTGAGCCACCTGCCCATCCCAGAGGCCCCTAAATTTCTGTGTACCGTTGGGTTTGTTTGTGGACTGCTGGTTTTATTCCACTTGTCCATTTGTCTGCCCCTGTACAAATATCACGTGGTTTTATTGCCTGTAATTCGACGTAATATTTTTATGTACGAGAGGGCAATTTTCCCCTCCTTCAGTTTTTTTTCTTTTTATTTAAAAAGGTGTTTCATTTTGAGAGAGGGTACACACAAGCCAGGTAGGGCAGAGACAAAGAATGGCTCTGCCTCAGGACAGAGGCCGATGCCGGGCTTGAACTCACAAACTGTGAGATCATGACCTGAGCTAAAAACCAGGCACTTAACCAACTGAGCCACCCAGGCGCTGCTTCCCTTTGTCTTGCAGAGTTTGACTGTATTTGTGAACGAACTCTTCCGGATGGCTTTGGGATCAGCTTATCAAGCAAGTTATTTGCAAATCTCGTTGACATTTTGATTGGGATTAAATGGACTTTACAGATTGCCTGCGGAACGGTTTGTGTGTTTACTTGGTCGCCTCCAAGTGGGAACAGGGCGTTTTCTGATGGTCTGAGCTCGGGCTGCGTCCCACAGACAAACTTGGCAGTTTAAACACTGGCGCCCCGCATGTTTCTTCTCAGGCTATTCTCAGGGGAGCCGGGGGGTCGCGGTGACTGCATATATTTGCAGATATTTGCGGGTCGGGGGACACAGAAGCCTGCCACTGGTAACACACTTTGCACAAGCAGCTGTCAGGCAGCGGGGACTTCTGGGGGCACACACAGCACGGGACAGGGGGCGCATGGGGGCGTCTGGGCACCGTCAGGCGGAAGCCGGGGAGCCGGGGCGAATCGCGAGGCGGGCCTGCCTGTGCAGGGGAAGAAGCGGGCGCCCGGGCCCGGCGTCTCCATCCCCGACCCACGCCGTCAGGCGAGCCAGCACCGCCGCACACACCTGCCCGGGCACCGCCCACCGCTCCGCGTTCGGTCCCAGGGGGCGCTCCCAACCAAAGCTCCGCCCATCGCTCTGACCCCACCCACCGCCCCCTTCCCCGGCGGCTCTCCCCACCAAAGCCTCGCCCACCGGCCTGGACCCGCCCACCGCTCCCGGAGCCTTCTTTGGTGTCGCTCACCACCAAAGCCCCGCCCACCACCTGCGGCCCCGCCCACAGCTCCGAGTCCGGTCCTAGGGGGCACTCACCACTCAAAGTTCCGCCCATCGCTCCCCGTCCCGTCCCAGGGGGCGGGCCCCCAAAGCCCCTGGGGGGGCTCCTACTGTAGCTCTGGGTTCCGGCCCTGGGGGCATTCACCACTCAAAGCCCCGCCGGTCGCCTTGGTCCCGCCCACCGCTCCCGGTCCCATTCCCGGAGGCTCTCGGCACCAAAGCCCCGCCCGCAGCTTCTGGCCCCGCCCACTGCTGACGCTCGCGCGCCGCCAGGGAGGCCTGCTGGTTAGTGGTTCTGAGGCCCGGTAGCGGCGTCCGGGTCCGCAGGTTGCGGGTTCGAGTCCTCGAGGCCCCGCCGCAGCCCCGGTGCCCGTCCCCGACGCGCGGGAGAGACCGTTGCGGGCGGCGCGACCGCGGCGTTCGCGGCGAATCTGCCGCTGCGAATCGGAGGGCTTGGCGGCGGCGGCGGCGGCGGCGGCCTCGCGAGAGTCGGGCGGGCCGACGCGCGGGCGGGCGGACCGGGGCCGGGGCCGGGGCCAGGAGCGGGCGACGAGCCCGCGCGAGAGCCGCCGGCATGACGGGCCGCGTGTGCCGCGGCTGCGGCGGCACGGACATCGAGCTTGACGCGGCGCGCGGCGACGCCGTGTGCACCGGCTGCGGCTCGGTGCTCGAGGACAACATCATCGTGTCCGAGGTGCAGTTCGTGGAGAACAGCGGCGGCGGCTCGTCGGCCGTGGGCCAGTTCGTGTCTCTGGACGGTGGGTCCGCGCGGGGGCCGGGGGACGCGGGAGGGGGCCGGGGGACGCGGGAGGTGGCCGGGGGACGCGGGGGGCGCGCGGGGACTACGGGGGTCGCGGGGGGGGGGACGCCGGGGTGGTGCCAGAGGACACCGGGGGACGCGGGGGGCGCGCCAGGGGACACCGGGGGGGGGGCGCGGGTAGCCGGTGGGGTCCGGAGGACCGCCTCCTGTGAACTATGTGCCCGCAGTTTTTTTAAATAACGGAATTTAAAAGGGAGGAACACGATGACCGTGTCCGGTCCTGTCTCTCTAAGCGTCCGATAACGCTGGCTTCATCTGGGTCCAGCGCTGTGACTGTCACCGCAGCTAGGTTCAGGGGTAAAGAAAAGTTGCACAGCTCCAAATCTCGCCCGCAGGCTCTCCCAGCCGCCCTGTCCCCGGCCCTGCCGCTAGTGGATGTGCTCTTGGTCCCCACCTTTGGGGACTGGCATCTTCCCCCAGCCTGGTGCCTGTGACTTCACCCAGGGTGTCAGGCTGAGGTCGGAGGACGGTGGTCACTTTGGGGTGGCGAGGAGCGGAGCTGCTGGAAACAGCGTGTGGCCCTTTCTGCGAACCTGTTTTCATTTCTCTGGGGCCGATGCCTCTGGTACAGAGCGAGCTGTGCTAAGGACTATCTTTTAAAATTCAGCGTTTGATTGTTCACTGCTGGGATGTAGTAATACGGGTTTTTGTCGTTGGCCTGCTTCCTGTGACTTTGCTAAACTTAGCTGTGAGTTCTGGGAGTTCTCGACGTCTCTTGGCATTTTGTATTCAGACCGTCCCGTTGTTTGTAAACAGGGGCTGTTTATTTCTTCCTTTTGTTTCTCTTTCTTGCCTTATAGCCGGACTCGGGGAAGGGCTCAGCGTCCCCCACTCAGTGTTGACGTTTAGCTGCAGGCTTGGGTAGATGTCTCTTAGTAAAGTTGGGGAGGCCCTCTTTCTGCTCCTGGTTTGTTGAGAGTTTTCATCACGAGTGGCTGTTGGAATTCGTGCAGTGCTTTTCTCTCACCACCTCACATCCTCGCGGTTTTCTTCTGAATCAGCGTGGCCGTGGCCGCGGCGCTTCGAATGCCGCACCTGCCTTGCTGGGGCAGACTTACCTAGCTCGGCTATGCTGAGGGGTTAGGTCTGCTGATACTTTGTTGAGAGTCTGTACGTGGAATGTGGAATGTCGGTGCATAGATTTCCTGCAGTGTCTCATCTTCTGGAACGGGTTGGAGGATGTCCCCTTCTCTTACGTTCTTCAGAAGAGACCGTGTAGAACCGGGGTTATTTCTTCCAGGAACGTTTGGTGGAATTCACCAGGGTAGCCCTCTGGGCCTAAAAGGCTTTTTGTTTTTGTTTTTCCCTCAGAAGGTTTTTAACTTCAGATGCAGTATCTTTAATCGTTGTAGGTTGTGGTCATGTTTTAGGTTAAGTCTTTCCCCGTGGGTGAGTGTGTGGTTCTGAGGATTCGGTCCCCCCTCGATCAAAGTTGTTCAGTTGATGCGTTCAGAGCAGGTGGCACCAGTCCCCCCTCACCCTTCTGATGTCTGCAGGGTCTCTAGTGATGTCCCTGATTTCTTTTCTTTCTCCCTTTGTCTCCCCTGCCGGAAGTTTATCACTTTAATTGAGCTTTTCAGAGAAGTGGCTTTGGGCCTCACTGACTCCTGTGTCCTGCTCTCTCCCATCACCTCTGGTGCAGTGCGCACGTCTTTGTGTTCTGGGGCAACTTCCGGGGCTGCCGGGGTGCGGGCTCCCCAGCACGGCTGTCGTTTTGTCACACGTTGTCGGGCGGTGCCTCCCATCACCGGAGGAACGAGACAGTAGTAAGAACAAATGGTGGCAGGAGCTGACCCTTAGGGTTCTCCGCGGGAAGGCACTGTGCTGATGCGGGCACCCGCGTACCAGATGACGCGCCTGCCCTCCCTGCAGACGGGGAACACGCTGCGGAGGCGGTGGACACCCCGCCGGTCCTGGACGTGAGAGATGTGCTCTCACCCGTGTGCCGCGAAGTTGGTGGCACAGCCTCGTGAGCACGGGCTCAGCCGGTGCTGTCGGAAGGCATGCCGTAAAGGGGGTGCAAAGGTACTTCCCCAGGCCAGGGCTGGCTCTGTCCTGTGGGTCTGTTCCCTGGCAGGAGCCCGTCCAGGAGAGGGGAGGGGCGTCGGTAGCCCCTCTGCCACCTGGCCCCCTCCCTTCCCCCTCAGGGCAGTGGTGGCTGGGCCGTTGACTGGGGTTACTCCCGTCCCCTGGCCGCTGAGCGAGTGTCCGCTGGCTCTTCTCGGGTCTTCCTGCACTCCCCCCTCGCCCTGAGAGCTGACCTTGCCCTCTGAGCTGCCCTCGCTGGGTGCCACGGTCAACTTTCCTGAGCATCCATTCTTAGTGTCTGAGAACCGAGCGTGGGCAGTTAGGGGTGTACTACCTGGGACTGTGTGAAGTAGATACCGGGGTCGGGTGGGCAGAGACCCTGCCACTGTGGGCTCCTGGCCGTCCAGGGGTCTTTCCCAGTGGGCGCCCATTGTGCGCCGGGCCTGGACTCTGGAGCTCCAGTCACCCTGATTCCCTGGATCCCAGACCAGCAAGGCGTGAGGCCAGCGTCCGGGGGGGGCAGCGCGAGCGGTGCTAGGGACATCCGGGCCGAGTCCTTCCGCTGCCGGGCACAGGCGACAGGGAGGCGACCGGCTGGCAGAAGGGGTGGGTACCTGGGGACCGCGGGCGGTTCGGTGTGGCCAGAGTGGCTGGGGTCTTAGCGAGGCCCTGAGGAAGGGTCCTGCTGCTCTCCCGGGAGGGGCTCGCCTCCAGCGTGTCCGGAACCGCAGGGGCAGAGCGGGGCTTCCCAGCAGGGCACGAAGGATCGACTCTGAGTGTCCTGTGCCGCGTGTCCACCCGAGGGCCTCCAAGCCCCAGCTCCTTCCCTGGAGCGCCCTCGGCTCCCGCCAGCCTCCCCCTGGGGTTGTCAGAGCCCTCCAGAGGGCTCCGCACCAGGCAACCCGTGGCTGCTGCTTCCTTGGGGCCCCTCCCTCCCTCCTAGGGAGGCGGGGGGTGGGGGGGTCTTCCCACAGCTTCCATAATCACAGCTTTTCCCGGCTGCAGACCGCGTCTTTCAAGCAGAGTGTTTGTAAGTGCTAGTGTCGTCACCGTTCAGGGTCGTGATGCACTTCGCACACATTTGGGGTGGAGGAACCCCCAGTCGTGTTTGCACCCCTGGCCCTGGATGGGGAGGGCCGTCTGCCCTAAGGACGGGGGGGGGGGACCTGCACCCACCTGCCTAGTGCGCCCTGCCCATAGGTGGCTCTCCCGGGACGGCCCACCGGTGTCCTGGGCCGCGGAGCACCGGGTGCTGTCCCGGCCGAGCTCTGGTCCCAGAGGCGGAAGGTCCTGCATCTGCTCTGTCCTGTGGCCCCTCAAAGCCCCGTGGAGCTCCTGGCCAAAGTGCCGCTTCGCAGGAAACGCTGGCCGGGCTGTCCTAGAGGCCCATGGAGAGAGAGGACTCTTCTTGTTAAGATGTCGTTTGCAGCCTTTTTCGTTCTCTACGCTCCGTGCTGCGTGGTTTCCCTACGGAGCAAGCTCTTTGGGAGCCGCGCCGGCTTGAGCGCAGTCTCGGCTGTGGGCTGCGCCCAGCTGTTTATCCCACCCTGGATCTGTGTCCAGGCTGCATCCCGGGACCCGGGACTCCCTGCGGTCCTGTCGAGGGCCTGCTGGCGGCCCCAGAGGAGCATGTGTCCATGTGGGGGCTCCGGCCGCTCCCAGGGCCTCTCTTGAGAAGAAGTTAGACAGACACCCCTCCCTTAAAATTAAGTTAATAGAAAGCGATGGAAGTTTTTGCTTAAAGTGTTGATGGGGCTTGTGGGTGAGACGGGGGACAGACAGATCTGTACGAGCGTCTCTGGGGTGCTGAGGCCTCTCGGTCGTGCCGGGGCCCCGCCTCATCCCCGCCTTTCTCTCCCTGGTGTTACTGGCTCGGTCCCTGACGCCCAGCCTGGGGGGCTCATGGTGCGCCCGTCTCCAGGGTCGGACCGCGGTGCCCTCCTGCTCCCGCCGCCACAGGCGGCATCGGGCGCCCCACCGCTGTCCACGAGGGGGCGGTCTTGGCCTGGCCGTACCTTCCACCAGCTGATTCCGGCGTGGATTTTTGCCACAGGAGCTTGTTAGAGAAAAGGTCCAATGTGAAACAAGTAGACGGAATAGTGTCCCGTTGTGCAGGCTGAGAACGGCGCATGTCAGCGGTGGTGACCGGAGGTAACACTCCAGCTGGCTTCAAACTTCGGGGAGCCTTAGGCTCATGGTTTTAGGGGGCCGAGGTTTGCTAAATAAGCACTTTTTGTACGACCCACGGGTGCATTCCAGACTCTGTCTCTCATAACCAGACCCCAGTGGGTGGTGTTTGCTGAGCACGAGAATCAGTTTGCCTCAGTTTGGCAAGCAGGCTTGGACACCCCCATCCCGCCCTGCTGCAGAGAACTGGGTCTGCGGACGGGACCGGATCCCCGTGTCTCCTGGAAGCACACGACGAGGAGCACGGCCGGTGTGCGTGCGAGGGTGCACCAGTGTACGTGTGCGTCCGCGTGAGCAGGAGTCAGGAGACCGGCCCCAGAGGTGCCCTGGCCCCGGGCAGGGGGACTGGGTCCTCAGGGAGAGGCAGGGAAGGGTGGCACAGACACAGAAAGTGCAGTGAGGGGGTGGGGGGTCCCGGACGGTGCAGGGGAGAGTAATGGAGGAGGGGGAGGAGGGGGCACGTGGGCGGGTGGCTTTGGGAGATCTCCAGGAATAAGGAGATGCGTTTAACGCTCGACCGGAACGAAGCCCCCGCTCTTCGTAGGCACAGCCTCCCTGAGTGACCCGCCCCGGCCGCCTTCTGTCTGTGTCTAAGCAGGGGGTGTTGGCTCCCAGGGTCCTTGTTCCCAGAAGGTGGGGCTTTACAGCATTTCATCACCCTTTTCCTCATGCAGTAGCCCCATCATTTATTGAAAGTACACATGCATCTTAATTAAAACAGCATGGCGGTATTTCTGTTTTTCTAAAATAGAAGTTGGGGGTGCCGGAAACAGAGGCCACGATGTGGGTGTCCTGGTCAGGTGCTGTGAGTGACTGGGCCTTCCCCCGTGGTTCTTGTGCGTTAAAGATTGCACAGGTGAAGATCCTAGAGTTGTAAAAAGCACCACCACCAAAACGGGAAGGGAGCAGACGCGGGGCCCTGACCTTGGTCCAGGGAGCCTGTGATGGGCTCTGGAGCAGCGAGGCGGCGCACGGCCGATTTGGGAAGCCCTTTGTGGCTGGTGCAGGTGGATGAAGCCCCTCTGGGCCCTGCAGCTCTCCAGCCCCCAGCATGCCCTGCTTGAGCCTCCCCAGCCCCGTGAGGACACACAGCCGGTCCCTCTCCCTCCCCATCCTCTGCGACCAGCCTCTCAAGGACGTGAAGTCTGTGGCCATCTGTCAGGGCGGCCGTAGGAACCAACGGTCCCAGTGACAGCAAAACTGTCTGCAGGTGGTGAGCGACCCTGTCCTGGGCCCCGCTCTCCTGGGGAAGGTCCCCACCTGCCCTGCCCCCCAACCCCTCTGCTCCGCCGCTGTGGTGGGGAGTGCCGGTGCCCGGCCACCTGACAGCCGGCTCCCAGCTCCGCTCCGGCCAGCCCACCCGCCCGTGGCCCAGCAGCTGCTCAACAGAGCCCACTCGTTGCTCTTCTCAAAGCTTTCTTGGCCAATCTTACTCCTTCTCACTGCCGGCTAAACTTTGGAACCACTTTGCTGAGATCCTTAAGGAATCTCGCTCGTGTTGCTTAGGGCCCGGGTCACCGTCACAGGTGTGCCGGAGGTCACGCTTACTCTGCTCTGCCTGTGTGGTGCCTGCCTGCGGGCGACCCGAGGTCCCTGCTGGCCCCAGGAGGGGGGCCACATGCTTCCCTGGGGGCCTGCTCCCAGACTTCAGGGATCTGGGTGCCCAGGTCCCTGCCACTTCTGAGTTTCCCTGTCGCTTCTACCTGTGTCTCAGTCCCTCCAGCACACCCTGTGTCATGTGGCTGAGCATGGGAGATGTCCCCTAGCTGCAGAGGCCTCTAATCCTTTGGTGTCACACGCGTTGGCCTGCAGGATGGGCAGCATTTCCCTGCTTGTTCGTGGCTTCCTGAGCACTCCCTCTGTGGCTGCGGCAGTGGGGTTTCTAGGTCTAGCACACAATCCAGACCTCTGCCTGGCTGTTGTCATGGGGTGACAGGGCAGAAGTCCCAGCCCCAGTGTCTGCAGAGCAGAGAGTGCGGGACTTCCTGGGACATCCGAGCCTCGCTGGGAGATGCAGGGCAGGGTGCCCGCAGGCCTGGCTACGGCCACCTTCGGGGTGGGCTCTCTAGGCTGCCATTCTGGGGGTGGGCAGCACAGAGGTGGCCAGAGGTGTGAGTGCCTCCTGTAGACCAGGTGGCTCAGAGGCTCTGGGCCGCATAGGGCGTGGCCTGGGACGTGGCCCGTACCCTCCGGAAGCCCACAGTCCTGTGGGGAGATGGACGCACTAGCCAGTGGTCACTGTGCAGGTGTAGCTCCTGTGAACGGGCTGGCCCAGAGTGCGCAGAGGGCCGAGGGGAGAGCTGTAGTTCGGAGGTGAGCTGTGCTGTCTCTGGCCGCCATGTGGCAGTGGTCTGGAACGTGCTTAGAGAGTGCCGGTGGCCGTGGTCCACCTGCCGCGGCTCCAGGTCGAGGCCGCAACCCCGTTGGCACGGCAGAGGGAGAGGCCCCGATCGTGGCTGCCTCGCACTGTGAATGCTGGTCCCGCTGGGTCCTGGCTCCAGAGACGCCCCATGCAGGGAAGGTCTGTCGGTGTGGATCTTTTTTGCCAGGTTTTGACTAATCAGGCTGGTTGTTCTTCTAGGTGCCGGCAAAACCCCAACCCTGGGCGGCGGCTTCCACGTGAACCTGGGGAAGGAGTCGAGAGCACAGACCCTGCAGAACGGTATTTCCTGTGGCGGGGGCTCTGGAGGAGGGCAGGTGTCGGGGGTGGATGGAGGTGGGGTGGAGGGCAAGAGCGGGCGGCCTGCGGTGGCCCCTGGCTAGCACCTTCAGCACCGTGCTGAATAGAAGTGTCCTTTTCCTGATTCCAGGGGAAAGCGTCCAGTCTCGCAGCGCTGAGGGTGCTTTGAGCTGTGGTCAGCTCAGCCAGGGACACATTCTGCCAGCACTTCTCAGACATGTGCTTGAGGACACTCTCGGGAGCGATCGTGTGTCCCCTTGCTCTGTGGTCTTAAAGGCATACCTCAGAGACACTTCAGGGTCTGCTCCAGACCGCCACAATACAGTGAACATCACAACTTTTTGTAACGGGTTTCCCAGCACACATAGAAATTACATCTGCACGATATTCTAGTCTCAGTATCAAGTATACGATAGCATTAGGTCTAAAAAGTCAGTGTTTATACCTCAATTTAAAAATACTCTGTTGCTAAAAAAGTGCTAACCGTCATCTGAGCTCTCAGTCAGTCATCTTTTTGCTGGTGGAGGGCCTGCCTCGATGGTACTGGCTGCTGACCGGGTAGGCGGTGGGTGGAGGCTGGGGAGGCCGTGGGGACTTCGGAAAACAAGACAACAATGAAATCTGCCGCAGGGATGGACTCTCGGTCGTGAGCAACTTCTCTGTAGCCTGCGATGCTCTCTGATAGCATTTGACCCACAGTAGAACTTCTTTGAAAATGAGAGCCCGGCCTCTCAAACCCTGCAGCCGCGATATCCGCGAGTTGATGTGATCGTCTGCGTCCTCTGTTGTCGTGTCGACGATCTTCACGTCATCTCCGCCAGCAATGGATTCCATGTCAAGAGTCCACGTTCTTGGCTCGCCCATCAGAAGCAACGCCTCATCCTTTCTAGTTCGATCATGAGATTGTAGCGTCTCCAGGCCTCCTTTCCAGTTCTGGTTGTCTTGCTGTGTCCACCACGTCTGCAGTGACTTCCTCCCCTGGAGTTTGGAACCCCTCACGGTCACTCACGAGGGCTGGAATCAACTTCCTCCAGACCCCTGTTGGTATTCTGAGCCCTTCCCATGAGCCGTATGAGCCATTAATGTTCTGGGTTTTTTAAATGTTTACTTAGAGAGTGTGAGTGGGGGAGGAGCAGAGAGACAGCGGGACAGAGGATCTGAAGCGGGCTCTGCGCTGACAGCAGTGAGTCCGACATGGGGCTTGAACTCATGAACCACGAGATCATGACCTTGGCTGAAATCAGGCGCTCAACCAACTGAGCCACCCAGGTGCCCCAAACCATGAATGTTTTTAATAGCATCCAGAGTGCTGAATACTTTCCAGAAGGTTTTCAGTGTACTTTCCCTAGATCTGTCAAGAGGAATCACCGTCTATGGCAGTTACAGTCTTCCAACATGCATTTCTTTTTAAAAATTTTTTTTTAATGTTTATTTATTTTTTGAGAGAGAGAGAGACGTACAATGTGCAAGCAGGGGAGGGGCAGAGAGAGAGGGAGACACAGAATCCGTGGCAGGCTCCAGGCTCCGAGCTGTTGGCACAGAGCCCGATGCAGGGCTCGAACCCATGGACTGCGAGATCATGACCTGAGCCGAAGTTGGACACTTAACGGACCGAGCCACCCAGGCCCGGACATGCATTTCTTAAGTAACAAGACCTGAAAGTCGAAGCGCCTCCTCGATCCACGGGCTGCGGGACGGATGCTGTGCTATCAGCGATGGGCGCAACGTTGCTCTCTTTGTCCGTCTCCATCAGAGCTCTCGGGCGCCCGGGTGCTTTGTCCACGGGCAGTAACGTGTTGGAAGAAATCTTTCTTTTTCTGAGCAGCAGGCCTCCACAGCGGGCTTCAGATATTCAGTAAACCGTGTTGTGAACAGACGTGCTGCCGTCCGGGCTTCGTGTGCCGTCGATAGGGCGCGGGCAGAACACAGGGTAACTTCAAGGGCCCCAGGGTTTCCAGGACGCTACGTGAACCCTGGCCTCCGCTTCAAGTCCGCGGCTGCCTTGACCCCAGCAGGACGGTCAGCCTGTCCTCTGAAGCCCTGAAGCCAGGCGTTGACCTTGCTTCCGAGCTGTGGAAGTCCTCGATGGCGTCTGCTCCCTAGAGAAGGCTGTTTTGTCTACACTGACGGTCTGTTGCTTAGCAGAGCCACCTTCGTTCACGATCCTCTCTCGGGCTCCGGACAGCTTGCCGCACTTCTGCATCGTCAGCGCTCGCGGCCTCACCTCGCGCTTGTGTGTTAGGACACAGCTTCTTTGCTTAAGCCTCCCGAACCCGCCTCTGCCAACCTCAGACGTTTCCGCTGCAGCCTTCTCCCCTCTCGGCCGTCAGAGAAAGGAAGAGTCCGGGCCCTGCTCCGGATCAGGCTTCGGCTTCAGGGATCACCGTTGGGGCTGGTTTGTGGTTTGAGCTTCTACGTAGACCACTCAAACTTTCTCCACCTCGGCAGTGAGGCTGCCTCCCTTTCTTATCACACGTGTGCTCACTGGAGGGGAACTTTTAATTTCCTTCAAGAACTTTCCCGCTGCGTTCACAGCTCGGCTCGCAGCTCGGCTCGCGGTTTGACGCAAGAGGCCAAGCTTTCGGCCCGTCTCGGCTTCCGACGTGCCCTCCTCACTTGTCGGTCTCATTTCTAGCTCTGACAGTGAGAGACACACGACACTTTTACCTGCACACTTAGAGGCCACCGTAGGGTTAGTAGTTGGCCTGATGTCAATACTTTTGTGTCTCAGGGCCCAGGGAAGCCCGGGCAGAGGGAGGGAGGGAGACGGGGGAGCGGCCGGTGGGGGGAGTGTCGGTGCACACACGACGTTTATCAAGGCCACCGTCTTACACGGGTGGGGTTCATGGAGGCCCGAAACAGTTACAACGGTAACATTGAAGATCGCCGGCCACAGATCACCGTAACAGATAAAACAATCATGAAAAAGTTTGAAGTATCGGGAGAATCACCAAAATGTGACACAGAGACACAAAGTGAGCAGATGCTGCTGGAGACACGGCACAGTCTTGCCGGGGGCCTTCTGTTCGTAAAGACCGCGTCTGCGAAGTGCCAACAAGGCGTGCCCGTGCCCGTGCCGGGAGGGCAGGTGCGCGGCGTGGGGTGTCCCAGCTGCAGCCCGCCGTCTGCTGCGCCGCATCACACTCAAGGACCCATCTCCCCTGTGGGTGGGTGTGGCCAGCATCACACGTGCCACCGTCACCATCGCCGGCCGCGGCGCCCGACCACCAGGAGGGCAGTTCGTGGGCTTGGAATGATTGCGTAACGGGATGCTTTTACATTTCTTTCGTGCTCTTTTCTCTGATGCCATGGGTTTATTATTAGCATAGTTAGTTTTTATTAGAGATCATACCGTGCGTAGGACCTGTTCCTTGACACGGTCGGTGGCCACTTGTCCTGCGGTCGGGACGGCACCAGGGGCTCCTTTCACAACGGAGGGTCACGCCGCCACCTGGTGCTGGCCCAGCTCCGCCCCTTCACTGTGGCCGGTGCCGTCACGTGGTGGTGTTCTGTGTGCCGACTTCAAGGTGGACCCGAGTGAAGGGAGGCGGTCACACAGTCTTGCGCTTGCAGCAAAATCGGAAACTAACAGGACAGAAATAATCCATCTTATTGAAGATAGTTACCCTCGGTTAAGTAAGAAATCAAAACAACTTGCAGAACCCTCAGCGCGGGGCCACAGCGAGGTCTGAGGCCAAGGCATCCGGGGGAGCGCTGGGCGGCCCTAGGGGCCGGGCCTTTCCTCGGGGCTCTTGCCTGCGGGAAGCAGCCTGCGCCGGGCGCCTGCAGGAGGGCCCGCCGACAGTCCGCCCACCTGGGCAGGCGTCCCCTCCCGCCACCGTCGGCATCCGGTCTTTGCTCGGGCGGGGGCTGTGGGGGACAGGGAGGCCGGCGGGCCCAGCCCCCGGTTCCGCCGTTTTTGCTTGGCCCTTGGGGCCTGGCCGTGAGGCTGCACTGGGTTGACCTCCTGTCCTCGGAGATCTTTCTTTGCTCTCTGCCCTGGTGAGTTTATGGCAATTTTATTTCCTCCTGTCCTTTTCCGTAGCTCCTGGGGGAGGCGGAAAGGGCAGACCCCGGCAGGCTGTCCGGACGTTGTCCGAGAGGTGCGGCCGGTACGCTTCTGATGTGCTGGGGCTGCCCCTGCCTCGCGCTGCGCGGTCCGTATTTCACTTTCGAAATTCCCGTTATCGCTGCCTGCTGCTTCCCGCGTGGCTTATCCGTCTGCTCCTTCTCGTGTCCCTCCCCTCCCCCGGCCCTGGTTTGGAAGTGCTGTGCCGACCCCTCCGTCCTGGTGCCCTGGGGCGTGTGCGACCGTCCCCCACCCAGCCGTGGGTCTGGGTGCAGTCTGGGCGTGTGGCTTCAGCCCCCACGGTGGTTGCCGATCCGTTTGCCCTGATGAGAAAACAGGAAAATTGGAAAATGGGCTGAGACGGCTCCCAGCAGCGCCCTGCTCGTTCTTTACGCTCACGTAGTTTGCCGGCTCCTGGCGCCCCTCCTGTGTGGCCCTTGTGCCCACACCTTTCCAGGGTCCGTCTCTGGTTTTGTTGGGAACGCACCCAGGTTGTGCTTAGCAGGTTAGCCACCTCCTCTGGGCTGTGTTGGGGGGCTGAGCAGGACGCAGGGATGTGATGTCACCAGCATGGGAAGGTTGCTGCCAGTCTGAGTTTTGATCTCTCTCGTCATCTCTCCTAACCGGCCCCGTGTGGGTTTTCCCTCCGTCTCTGGACTTCGGAGGCACCACCGGGCTGGAGCGTTTTTCGTTGACTTGAGAGCCCTTTTACTTGGGAGCCGTTTCTATTCTATTCTTTCTGTGTCTGTTTTTCTTGGTGTAACATATGCATAGTCAGGTGCATAAAACGTACTGACCTTGGGGCGCCTGGGTGGCGCAGTCGGTTAGGCGTCCGACTTCAGCCAGGTCACCATCTCGCGATCTGTGAGTTCGAGCCCCGTGTCGGGCTCTGTGCTGACTGCTCAGAGCCTGGAGCCTGTTTCAGATTCTGTGTCTCCCTCTCTCTCTGCCCCTCCCCTGTTCATGCTCTGTCTCTCTGTGTCTCAAAAATAAATAAACGTTAAAAAAAAAAAAATTAAAAAAAAAAAAGTACTGACCTTAAGTGAACTGCTTTGTAAACTTACACAGATCAGGTGTGCCTCACGGATCAAGGTAGAACATGCTTCTTTTTAAAAGAAAAGTTTTGTTTTTTTTTTTAATGTTTATTTTTGAGAGAGAGAGAGAAGGAGCATGAGCAGGGGAGGGGCAGAGAGAGAGAGAGAGAGACAGAATCAGAAACAGGCTCCAGGCTCCGAGCTGTCGGCACAGAGCCCAACACGGGGCTCGAACCCACAAGTCGTGAGATCACGACCTGAGCCGAAATCAAGAGTCGGACACTCAACCAGCTGAGCCGCCCGAGCGCCCTGAACATACTTGAACCCCAGAAAGCTCCTTGCTGTCCGTTGGATTTATGTGTTTTTCTGCCGCAGATGATTGGGATCCTGGAAAACGCCCTTTCTTGTGCACATCGGTACTTTGTTTTGGGCCATTGGGACTTCGCTGTGTGAATACAGCACAGTTTGTTCACCCACTTTTCCTGTCGGTGGGTGTTTGGGGCTTCCTTTCTGGCTGCTGTACGTGAGCTGCCGGGCACCTCCTTGCACTCCGTCCTCTGGTCGGCGCCCCTTGGGGGTGTGCTGGTGAGTGGGGCTTCTGGGGCCGCAGGCGTGCGCTCACGTTCGGTAGATGTGCCGGAGGCTTTCCAGCACGGTTGTGCCGCGTCACCCTCCCGGCTGCAACCACGCGGGAGCACAGGGGCCGTGTCCGCACGCGGTGTCGGTGCTTTTGCTGACTCCGGTCTTTCTGCTGGGTGTGTGCTTTCGTTTGCTTTGCCTGGTGAGTGGCTGCGTGGAACACCTTCGTGTGTGCTTTTTGGCCATTCAGAGATCCTTCTTTTGTGAGGTTGTTTTAAAAATCTGAGTTATCATTTTCTTACTGCTTTGTAGATGTTTTGATACATTCTGCATTTGAGCCCTTGGTTGGAGGTGCACATTCTGAATCCCTTTGCCAGCTGGTGACTTGTCTTTTCACTTAAGTCTCAACATTGTTTCTGGATGAGTAGAAATTTCTTACTTTTAATGAAGTCCCAACATGTTGCCTTTTTTACGGTTGGGGGTTTTGTGACTGAGGACATTCTTGTCTACCCCGAGATCTGCAGACACTCTCTTGTGTTTTCACCTAGAAGGTTTGTTGTTTTGTATTTCGCAGGTAGGTTTGGGATTTCCCTCGGATGAATTTTGTATCTATGGTGTGAGGTAGGGGTTGAGGCTTACATTTTTCAATGTGGACGTATAATTGTCCCATTCGCCAATAAGACCGTCCTTTCTGAACCCAGGACGCCGAACTGGTCCATTCGTCACAAGTCAAGTGACTGTGTAGGGATAAGTCCATTCCACGCTCCCGTGCCGGTGCCACACTGTCTTGACCACCGTGGTGTCCTTGTAGAAGTCCCACAGTGTAGCTTTCCGGCACTGCCCCTCTTCAGGATGGTCTCGGCCCTTCTAGCTCCTTTGCGTGGCAGAGTAAATGTTAGAATCGGCTTGTTGGTTTCCACAGGAAACTTGCCCAGACTGTGGTTGGGATTACCTGGACGCTGTAGATCAGTTACTCACGAAATCTGGTCATACATGGCTGCTTCTTGGTTAACAGTCGCGTGATGTGTGACAGTCATTTGCTACTTCTCTCTTCCCCATCTGTACGCCATCATTTGTTTCCAGGGCTTTGTTACCCATTATTGCCGTGTGGCCGCTCTCCCTGGGGTGATGTTGGGCAGAGTGGTGACCGTGCATGTTCCTGTCTGTCTCCTGACCTTGGTGTGATGGTGACCACCAGCTTGTTGTCAGGAAGAATCACGTTAGCATTTTGTCACATGCTCCTTTGCGTTTGTTGCAATGATTATATGCGTTTTCTATTTGTTTTGTTAACGTGATGAAGTACACTGAGTTTGTGAGGTTAAACGCACCTTGCCCCTCTGGCCAAGACCCTGCAGGGTCGCGCTGCATTGTTCCTTGCTCTCTGCAAGGGCTCCTGTGTGACCTACCAGTGTCTTCTTAAGCATGTGGGAATGGGAAGTCCTCTGGGCCTTGACCTTTCTTTGTGAGAGGTTTTAATTATGCTTAAAGATTAAAGATGCATCTTCTTGATTGGGACTACTTTCCGTAGGGTTTTAGTGGGACCAGTTACCTTCCTGCTCTCTCTTGTCAGTTTTGGTAAGATGTCCTTCTCGACTTGTCTTTGAGTAACTCAGACTCAGACTGTCCTGAGACTCATTTGCCACACCCTCCCCCTGTGCCCCTGGGTCTCCTGATTTGGGAGGACGGCCTGTCTTCATTCGTGGCCTCGGTCATCTGGGCTTTCTCCCTTTTTTCTTAACTGCATTCATCTCTCCAGAGCCTCGGTGTGGGGTCATCTGTCCTGTTTGTGTGTCTCTTGCTTGATCGGAGCCTTCTCGCCATTGTCTCCTCCCTTTTACATCTTCTGTTCAGTCCCTTGTTCCTTTTTAGTTTTTTAACTTGGGAGCTGTGGCCACTGTTAGGCTTTTCTTTTTCTTCTTTGATACTTGTAATTACAGCTGTTCATCGCTGCAAGCTTTGCTCCATCTGGAACCCGCAAATTTAGAGACTGCTATTTCTCCTTTCTGTTCTGTTTTTTGTTTTTGTTTTGTGTTTTTTTTTTTTAGTTTTTTTAAATGTTTATTGGTTTTTTTGCAAGAGGCAGAGAGCAGGAGTGGGGGAGGCGGGGAGAAAGGGGGACAGAGGATCCGAAGCAGGCTCTGCACTGACAGCAGCGAGCTTGATGTGGGGCTTGAACTCACAAAATCTGAGATCATGACCTGAGCCAAAGGCAGATGCTTAACTGACTGAGCCACCCAGACATCCCATGAGGTTTATTTCTTTTTATTTTTAGAGAGAGAGAGAGCACAAGTACAAGCAGGCGAGGGGCAGAGAGAGAGGCTGAGAGAGAATTCCAAAGCAGGCTCCACACTGTCAGCCCAGAGCCTGACGTGGGGCTCGAACTCACGAACTGTGAGATCATGACCTGAGCAGAAATCAAGAGTCAGATGCTTAGCTGACTGAGCCACCCAGAGGCGCCCCCTCTGGGTTTTTTTTTTTTTTTTTTAATTCTTTTTAAATGACCTCTGGTCTCCCAGCAGAGTTGCAGAGACAGCCCCGAGTGTGCCCCCATGGCTGCCCTAATTCGGACATCTTGCTTGGCCTGGCTATGGGGCTGGCCCTTGTCCCTGGTCTCCTCCTGTGTGTGACCATTTCTCCCAGCTAGACGCACCTGGAGAGTGCTGGCCTGTTGTAGAAGCCGCCGGGGCTGGAGCTGGCTGTGGGTTTGGGGTGACTCTGCCGAGGCGGCCCCCCTGTCCTTGCCCCACGCCAGGTGTACCTGGCCTCCCGTGACTGGGCGCTGGCCATCTGGGCCCCGAGGCTGCCAGGTTCCTCCCTCTCCCGTCCTGTGCTCCGTAGAGATCAGTCCCGAGGGCCACGCAGCGCCTGGCAGGGCTGCAGGGAGATAACGTCCCGCTGCCCCCGCAACACTTGCTGTCCCGCTGGCCTCCTGCACCGCCCGCTGGGCCCCTCCCTCAGCTCTGTGCCTGCCGGACTGCTGTCCTTCTTGTGGGGTCCGTTGTCCTCGTGCCGCGTCCTTGTTCTTCCTGATGATCCCTCCCGCAGGAGTCCACCCCCTGTCTGGAGGCAGAGGCCTCTCGAGCCAGCTGCGAGCCCCCTCCCCACCCCGGACCCCGCCGGCGGCCACTCTTCCTCCACGCCCGAGCTCACTGTCGAGGTCTTTATCTGTGTCCGCACGGCTCCCAGTTAATTTTGAGTTTGAAAAAAAGTTTAGCGATCGTGCTTTTAATTTTCCAGGGCTGTGTCTTTCTTTTAATTTTTTAACTCTTGTAGAGAGCGTGTGCGCGTGCACGCATGTGCGTGGGGAAGGGGCAGAGGGAGGGAGGGAGAGAGAATCCCAAGCAGGCTCTGTGCTGTCAGTGCTGAGCCTGGCGAGGGGCTCGATCCCACAGCCCTGGGATCATGACCTGAGCCGAAATCGAGTCAGATGCTCAACTCTGTGCTCCACTGGGAGGACCGAGATCTTTGTAATATTGGAGGAGGCCGTGGGCTTTACAGGCCTCCTTCCGTTACCAGTCGGCTTGTGGAGCTTGGGGTTTCTTCTCCCTTTTGTTGCCGTTTTCCGCAGAGGTCAGTGATCGTTAGGGTCCGCTCTCGCTCACACACGCAGGTCTGAGGCTGAGCCCTTCGCCTCTGTGGCCGCGCAGGCCTCTGGCAGCCCCCGGCAGCCCGGATCCAGTCACAGGAGTCGGTGTGACCCCCGTCCCCGCGGCGCCGGCCTGACCTTGGGGCCCGGCTGGTGTCGTGGAGGTCCTCCTGACCTTGGGGGTTGGGAGGTGGAGGCACCCTGTGGATGGGAGGTGTGCAGATTCTTGAACCGTTCGGAGTCAGACCCTTCCTCCCGCACGTTCTCCGGGGCGCTGGCCCTGCCCCGGCCCTGCCCTGTGTTCGTGTTCCTGCCCTCCTGGCCGTTGGCGTGGGCCGGGAAGGATGCCGTCCCGCCCCCGGCTTGAATGACACGCGGGCCTCGTCTCACAAAATGCCAAAATTTTGAAGGCACCTATGTGCTGGTGTGTTTCCTTTTTTTAAAAATTTTTATTTGGGGAGAGGGCGGAGAGAGAGAGAGAGAGAGAGACAGAGAAGGTGAGAGAGAGAATCCCGACAAGGGGCTTGATCCCGTGGCCCTGGGACCATGACCTGAGCCGAAGTCCGACGCTCACCTGACCGAGCCCCCTGGGCGCCCCAGGTGTGTTTACTTTTAGCATTCGTTTATTGGGAGGAAGCCTAAAGGGAAGAAGCTGTGGTTGGTCGATCAGGAATCGGTTGTACGCAAGTTTATGCGTACCGCATCTTTGTGTCTTTGTGCTTGTGTCCCTGCGTCATGTGACTTCTCAGTCTGCCGTGGTGCTGGCTGACCTCGCATGAATTAAAAACTCATTGCGGGGGGGTGGGGGGGTGAGTGGGGAGTGACTGCTAATGAGGACAGGGTTTCTTTTGGGATGATGAATTGTGAATATGCCACAACCGTCGAATCATACTTCCGGTGAGAAGATACCACCGTGTGTGAATTGTGTACAATGAAGCCGCGATAAGATAGCGTATCACAGTAGTTCTGTGCCCCCAAGCCGGCAGGGAGTCCCCTCCTGCCCGCTCTGCTCTGAGAGCACCCCCCCACCCCCCCCACCCCCCCGCCAAGCCCCACAGAGCCGGCAGGTGGGGCCCCTGCTGCTCTGTGTTGTCCCAGCGGCTCTGCGAGCCTGCCGATGGGGGGTGGCGCTAGGCCCTGCTGCCCTTCTGTCCAGTCAGGGCCGTGGCCCTGGGGACAGTGGCCCTGATCCCGTGTCGGCTCAGCCGGAATGCAGGGCTCCAGGCAGGGCGGGGGTGTGCCACCGGGAGGGCGTGCTGCCCGTCGGGTCCCCCTGCTGCCAGATCACATGCCGGATGCCAGCTCCTCGGGGCGCCGGCTCCCCGGGTGCCTGCCTGTGGCCGGCGGTCGCCGTCAGCAGCATGCCTAGGGTGGGCGGGCCGGACCGTGAGCCACACAGCCCTCGCCTTCCCCTTGCCAGACGGGGGGGGGGGTGGGGGGGGTGGGGGAGGGGGGCGGACAGCACTTAGCTGTTCGTGGGTAAAGCACAAGTCCCTGGCTTCTCTCCTTGGCCCAGCTCAGGGTGGCCTTTGCCAAAAGAGTGGGTCTGGGGAGCCAGCAGGTGTTAGGTGGAGTGGGGAGTCTGTGTGGCGGCCGGGGTGGGTGGACAGCCCGCCACACTGCAGCTCTTGCTGTGTCCCTGCCACGGGCTCCGGCCACACGGCCCGCGGTGACTTCTCCTGTGCCGGCACGGCACGTCTGCGTCCTCTCCCGCTGCTGCTGTAGCTCGTGGGATGTGCTCGTCCAGGAAGAGGGGTGTGTGTGGACTGTGTCCCAGACTGGCCGACGTCCCGGCCATCCCGTCACCTGGCAGCCCCCCGCCTCCCCGAATCTGCCTGCTGCTGCTCCCGCCCTTGCACGATGGCACACGGCAGGCCGGGGCAGCGGCTCTTGGTGGACAGGCTGGCGGGGAGGCCAGTTGGCCCTGCTGGGGAGGCCGGGCAGGCACGAGCCAGCCTCCTGGCTGTCAGAGCAGGAGGCCAGTCCGGGGAACTCAGCTGTGGGACAGGGGTGTTCCCATGGGGGCCCACGGCTGGTGGGCAGTCTCGTCTGTCCCTGTCAGGAAGCCGTGTCTGTGTGGAGCATGTCACAGGGAGCAGCCCCAGGCTGGCCAGCCCACAAGCCCTTTGCTGCCACCCTGAGCACAGGGGCCTCGGGAGGAGCAACTGCTCAGGCTGCAGACCCTTGCTCTCCAGGCACAGAGCGATGACAGTCCTAGGGACTCTGGGAGAGTGGTGACAGTCCTAGGGACACTGGGAGAGAGGTGACAGTCCTAGGGACACTGGGAGAGTGGTGACAGTCCTAGAGACCCTGGGACAGTGGTGACAGTCCTAGGGACCCGGGAGTGCGGTGACAGTCCTAGGGACCTGGGAGAGTGGTGACAGTCCTAGGGACCCTGGGAGAGTGGTGACAGTCCTGGGGACCCTGGGACAGTGGTGACAGTCCTGGGGACCCGGGAGAGCGGTGACAGTCTTGGGGACCCTGGGAGAGCGGTGACAGTCCTAGGGACCCTGGGGACTTCACACCCGCGCCCACATGTAAAGCTCGGAACCCGCAAAAAGTGAACTTCAAAACGTGGAAGGGAAAGGGTCAGTCTGTCCTAACCTTGGGAATCCGTGGTAACGTCTCTGTTGTATCCTAGGGAGGCGTCAGATCCATCACCTGGGGAACCAGCTGCAGCTGAACCAGCACTGCCTGGACACAGCCTTCAACTTCTTCAAGATGGCCGTGAGCAAGCACCTGACCCGCGGCCGGAAAATGGCCCACGTGATCGCGGCCTGCCTCTACCTGGTGTGCCGGACGGAAGGCACCCCGCGTATCCTTTGGTTTGGGGGCCTCTCGGAGGAACCCCGTCTCGGCGCTCTCTGGGTTGGCCTCCCTCCGTCGGGCTCAGCAGTTGCAGTATCCTGGCGTATTTCGTGGAGGCACCCTAGTGGGTGAGCGCAGGCCTTCCTGGATCGAGATAGCCTTCCGCCACTTGGGAGGGTAGGCGCCCGGCCCGTTGGCCCCCGGGGAGGACAGAGTGCACTCCGCCGTCAGGCCAGTGATCCGCCGCCTCGGGGAGGACGGCGGCGTGTTCTGTTACCGCACTGAGACCGACCCTGCAGACGCTCCTGCGTGCCCAGAACTCAGTGCGTCGCACCCCCTGGAAAGCCCTCCTGGGGCCGCTCGCCCCCACCCTGGCTGTCCGCCCTCCCTGCCTGCCTGTGTGTCTTTTCCACCATCACTCGGCTCCCTTGGCCCGTCCTGCGTGGGACCCCTGCTCCCGGTCCCGTGTCCTTGTTTCGAGATAGCACGTCCCCCAGCGGCTTCCTGCAGGTGGCCTCCCTTCTGCCTGTCCTCTCGGGGACGGCCCGGCGGGTTGCACATCGGTCTCTGGAATGTGGACGGGGGTGCCCACCGCGCTCGGGCGCCCTGACCCCTGGCCCCGTGCGTGAGGCCGGTGTGCGGTCCCCTGCAGGGCTTAGCACCTCCTCATTGTTCTCTCTGAGCTGCGGACCCGGAGCCCCTGCCGCTCGCGGTTCCTTCCTTGGCGTCACCCTCGTTCCCGGGGTGGCCCGCCACCTGCTTTCCGGCGTTCTCTTCCTTCGTTCCCGCTCACTTACTTTCTGCTTTCCTCACGGGCTCCTCTCGTGGCATGTGTGCCCCCAGTGGATTCCTGTCCGTCACAGCTGCCCTCACGGGCGGGGGGCCCCAGCCACGGCGCCTGTGAAGTAAGCAGGGGCTGCTGGAAGGGTCGTGGCGTGCGTGGCTGGGCCTGTTGGCCGCCGTTCCGATCGGGCAACCCTCAGCACCGGAGTCTTTCAATGAAACGTCCTAAGGTTTTGGAAGGTTCTCATTCCAGCATACCACGTCGAAAGCACACGCATGCTCTGAGTGGGCACGGGTCTCGGGTTCCCAGCACAGCGCCCCGGCAGAAGATGGTGTAGGTGCCTCGCCTGCGTCCTACCCTGGCCCCCGTGCACCGAGCAGCGAGAGGCCCGGCCAGCCTAGCTCTGAGGAGGGCGGCACAGGGGAGGCGCGTGGAGCTCCATTCGGGCTGGCTCTGCGTCTCCGGGAGTACGGAGCGCGGGGAGCAGGGCGAGGGTGTGCAGGCCAGGCTCCGGGATCCGCCCCTCTCCCACCGCCCCCACCTCCGGTCCCCGCCCCAGTCCGGCGAGCAGAGAGAGGCATCCTCAGAGGTGCTGGCCCGTGACCCCCAACGGGAGAGGCCACAGGGTCGGGGGTGGGGGCGGGCCGGGGTAGAGCCAGGAGAGCCTGGGGGGCGGGGGAGGGCAGAGCCAGGGGGACAGAGGCAGGAGGGGGGGCGGGGGGGCTGGGGCAGAGCCGGGACCAGGGAAGCCGGGGAGGGCCGGGACCAGGCTCCCTTGCTGTTGCCGGATCAGGTGTGACCTGCGTCCGCGTTTGTCACGCACGCATCCGCGGGAGCTGCCGCAGCGGGTGTTGAAGCCTGTGACATTTACCGGGTTCCAGCTGAGCTGCCAGCAGGCCGGTATGTGAGCGGCTGGCTTTGCGCCACGACTCCGGGTGTGCACACGGAGGCTTCTGTCACTCGCGACCTGCCCCCACCCACAGGGGCCCCGGGTGGGAGGGACAGATGCGCGCGCGGATCGTCCCACGGCCGACCGCGCCCTGCACACGGCCGCCGACCGCAGACCTGTCTCGTCTGCCAGGCTCCAGACCCCTGGGGCCTGTTAGTAGCGGGCTTGGTTTGCAGGCCTGGGCTGGGTTTCCAGAGCCTGACTGCTGTGACTCCGGCCACCCTGTGTCCCCCTCCTCACGCCCAGCCGAGGACCGCGTTTCTTGCTTTAGAGGGCGGTGCAGTCGGAGACTCTCCCTTCTGCCACGGGCCCCCCAGCCCCCCTTTACCTGCTTCCCTCTGCCCCTCCCCCCGTGTGCCCAAGGACAACCAAGGAGTTGAAAACATGTTTTTGAATAGCTCTTTTCTAGACGAGTGTTAGGTTCACAGTGCAACTGAGGGGAAGGTACAGAGATTTCCCAAGTGCCCCCCATCCTCCCCCAGAACGGACACCCCCACCAGATAGTGCGTGGATTATACTGATGGACACATGAGCACTCGGCGTCCGTGGCTTACCTTGGAGCTCACGCCTGCTGTGGTGCCTTCTGTGGGTTTGGGCAGACGTGTAATGATACCTATGTGTCACCGTGTAGCCTACAGGGAGCCCGTGGTCGAAAGGAGGCCTTGGGGTGGCTGGTTGGCACGTATCGGAGGGTGGCCGGCATCACCGGGCACCCGAAAGTTGCAGGTTCAAAGCCACGGTAGGCTGACGTGAAGAGGAGAGGGCAGCCCGCCCCCGGTGTCTGTCGGCTAGCCAGGGGGCTTCGGGAACCCTGGGGACCGTCTGCCGGTGTCGGGTGACACGGAGCGCATCCCCACCCTGGGGCCCAGCTGTCCTGCCCGGCTCGGTGTGCAGGTGCGTCCTGGGTCGAGGCCAGCAGCCTCCCCTCCTGGCTGCGTCCATTGTGGTGGGGCCTCTCTGTGGGCAGAGCTCTTACTGAGGGCCACCTTGACATCTTGTCCTTTAGGGCTGATCTGTGCACTTGTTTAAGAGGCCTTTGTTCCACATAGTGGAAATACCCTCCTGGTGTCCCTTCCCGAAGCTTTTGGTTTTATGTGTCCCCTTGGAGTTTGGGGTTTCTGTGGGGCTGGCTTCACTCTGTCGTCTGTCGTGAGGAAAGGGTCGGGTTCCGGCGCACGTGGGCCCGGTGCTGGCATCTCCGAGCCCTTCTCTGGTCCGCTTGCCTGTCCTGGGCCGACCCCGGGCGGCTAGAAGCTGCAGGTTTGGAACAGTCTGAGGACCCCGTGCGTGTCAGGAGGCCTCCAGCTCCAGCTGTCTCAGCGTCTGCGCGGTGTGTGGCCCTCTGTTCTTCTGCGTGAGTTTTCCAAGCAGCCTGTTTCCGTGAAAAGTCTTCTGGGATTTTCTGGGCTTTATGGATCAATTTGTGGGAAATTGAAGGTGACGTTCGTTTTAATGGTACTGAATCTTCCAGGCAACGAATACCCCTATTTCTTCCGGTGTTTTGTGCTTCCAGGGATGCTTTGTTATTTTTGAGGAGGAGGCCTTTCCTGTCCTTCGTTAGATTTGTTCCCAAGTCTGTTTTGCGCTAACGTAGACGGCATCTTGTGTGTGTACAAGTACAGTTGAGTTTGTATGCTTTAAAAAAAAAATTTTTTTTAACGTTTACTTATTTTTGAGAGAGAGACAGAACGCGAGCAGGGGAGGGGCAGAGAGAGAGAGGGAGACACAGAATGTGAAGCAGGCTCCAGACTCTGAGCTGTCAGCGCAGAGCCCGATGCGGGGTTCGAACTCACAGACGGCGAGATCATGACCTGAGCCGAAGCCGGACACCTAACCGACTGAGCCACCCAGGCGGCCTGTGTATATGTTTTTAAGTTTACTTATTTATTCAAGCAATCTCTACACCCAACATGGGGCTCGAACTCATGACCCCGAGATCGAGAGCTGTGCGCTCTTCCAACTGAGCCAGCTGGGCACCCTGAGATTTGTATGTTGACATCATGCCCAAGTCTACAAAATTCAGTTATTAATCTGACGACTTGACTGTTGGGATCTCTTGCTTTTTCAGCCCACTCAGTTGTGTGTGTGGCACCTTTTCTTTCCTTCTATTTTTGGGGGGGGTTTGATTTACTATTTTTCTAGCTTCTTGAGACCGATGCTTAGGCTCTTGATTTTAGTCTTTTTTGTTTTTCCTAATAAGAGCCTTAGAGACTGTCCCTTCCCCTCCAGGCAGATTTTAAGTACGTGGCTCAGTCCTGATGCGTCATTCAGAGTTGTGTTGCCCATTTTGACAATGGTTGGGGGTTCTCTCCTTATCTTTGGATTATCGGTTTGCAGCGTCACTGTGTGGTCCGAGGACACTCACCGAGCGCTCCCCCGCTCCGGCGCTCCACGGTGCGTGCACAGCTAAGCGCACGGTCTGCTCTGGTGGGGGTGCGTGTGCGTTTCAAAAGAGTGTGTGTCTGTGGTCGTTGCGTGCGTTGGCTAATTGTGTGCCTTGGATCCCCGCTCGTGTCTGCTCGTTCTGCAGGACGGTTACAGCCTCCCGCCGCCCCTGTGGGCTGGGCTGCGACTTTCCCCTTGACCCCATCAACGCCCGTCACGTGCCAGAGCTGCGTCGTGGGGAGGGCGCGGACCCACCTCTGGGGGGTGGGCCCTGGATGCCACGGGACGTCCACCTGTTTCCTGAGCGCTTCTCCCCTCAGTTGTACCCTGTCTGACGTGCCGCAAGTGGACTTGCTCCCTTCTGCTTACTTAGCATTCGCGGGGTCTGTTTCCATCTTAAAATTCACTCCTTCCTGATGTGTTTAAGATGTGTCTCTTGTGAGCAGTGTAGAATCACGTGTTTTTCTCTGATTTTTTAATTCAGTTTTGAAATATTTTTTGTTGGAGAATTTCATCCATTTACGTTAAATGTGCTCATTGGTACATTTGCATTTAATTCCACTACTGGTTTTCTGTTTGCTACATTTGTTCTTTGTTGTTTTTTCTCATGATGTCTTAGAGAAATCAAGTGTTTTATTACTCTAGTTTCCTTTATTTTGTAAATTTTTTTAATGTTTGTTTTTGAGAGAGAGAGAGACAGACAGCAAGAGCGTTTATGCACGCACAAGTAGGGGAGGGGCAGAGAGAGAGGGAGACCCAGAATCTGAAGCAGCTCCAGGCCGTGAGCTGTCAGCACAGAGCCTGACGTGGGACTTGAACCCACAAACCGTGAGCTCACGACCTGAGCCACAGTCGGCTGCCTAACCAACTGAGACCCCCAGGCGCCCCCATACTATTTTCCTCTAAACACCTTGTCCATGATGCAGGTGTTTGTCATTGTTTTGCCCGCTAGCCTGGGTTATGTGCCCCTGTGCCTCTGACTTCTCAGGTTCCACCTTAGACTAGGGTACCAGTACTCCCCAGGCACATGGACTGGCCCAGGCGTCCCCGTGGCCACTGCTCCCACTGCTGCTGGAGGTTAGCGCTCATTCAGATTTCCCAGTTTTGACCGTTCCATCCTGTATTTCTCTGCATCATCTGGGACCATTTTCCTCCCGTCTTAGGAACTCCACTCTTATTTTTAGTGTGTCCGCTGGAAGGAAGATTCTCTCTGCTGCTGTTTGTGTGAGACATCGTTGTTTTTATTTACTTCTTTTTTCAAATGTTTATTTTATTTTATTTTTACTTATTTTGAGAGAGAGTGAGCCGGAAGGGCGGGGTGGGTGTCTGGAGAGAGAGAATCCCAAGCACGCTCTGCACTGTCAGCACGGAGCCCAACACGGGCCTCGATCTCACGACCATTGAGATCGTGACCTGAGCCCAGATGAAGAATCGGACGCTTACCCGGTTGAGCCCCCGGGTGCCCCCAGAACATGTTTATCTTGAAAGCTGTTTGGGTAGCCTGTAGGTGTTTCCTGCGGCCCTCCCGGGTCATCCCTGCCCACCCCCGGTCAGGGCTGGTCGCTGGTCTGCATCATCTTGTCTCTGTTTCTCGGGGCAGCCAGCCTGTCTTCCCTGCTTTTAGGGAGTATGTTTGTCCAGCCTAGTGTCCGTGGGGCGTCTCTAGAATCGGTGGCATCATGTGTTTTATGCGTCCCAGGGGGGTCTGAGGCCGCGTCCCGTCCCGTCCGTGTGTCCCAGGGGGGTCTGAGGCCGCGTCCCGTCCCAGCTGGGGTTCCCTGCATCCTCTTGTCCCGTCTGGTCTTGGATCACATGCACATCTCACGTCCCACCTTGGGTTCTGCATTTTCCCTTCTGTTTTGTATTTTTTTTCTTCTTCTCCTCTCTCTGGTTCAATCTGAGTGTTTTCAGTAACCTACCTTTGGATTCCCTCAACCCTTCCTTTGCTGTGTCTTACCGGGTATTAGACCCGTCTAGTAATTTCTTAATTTCAATTACTGTTTCTCATTAGATTCTAAGTCTTTGGTGAAGTGGCCCATCTCTGTAGTTACACAAAGGTCTTTAGTAACTCCCATCAGTAGGATCATCGGTGGTTCTGGTTGTACTGGTTTGGGGGTATTTGGTCATGCCTGTTCTCTTGTTTGGCAAGTTTTTATTAAACTGATAGATACTGTGTTTGAGAGCTTGAGGGGCTGTGGGCAGTTGCCCCCTGAGGGGGTTTGCTGTCCTCGGAGGGGCGGGCAGTGTGGGGAGCAAGCCCTGCTCCAGCAGAGGCTGGTCGCCCGGGGCCCGACTGCCAGCCTCATTTCGTCGGCCACCTCGCCAGGTGCTGCCTGCCCTTGGAAGTGCCCGGACTTAAAGTCCACCTTCCTCCAGGGGGCGCCGTGCTTTGTCCCGGGGCAGCTGGTCCCCTGAGCGGGAGCACGGACTGCTGGCGTGGCCCTCCTTCTTTTGAGGGTCTTCCCCACAGCGGGGCTCCCAGTTGCTCCCCTGCCTTTTATCTATTTTTCCGCTTGTTCCCCACCCCCAACCACCGCCTGCTTCCGAGCGCCGGGCCCCTGGGTGCGTTTGTCTCCAGCCTGTGGGCACGCCTTTCGACACTTAAGTCAGGGCCTGTTCCTTCCTTCCCTGGACTCTCCATGGCTTTCCCCGTGGCACAGAATCCCTGTCCTCTGTGGCCAGCAGGCTGCAGCTTCCAGCTCCTGTCTCCCTCGCCCTCCCTGTCTTCCCAGCCACGGCAGCTCCTGGCTGCCACTCCCTGTGCCTCAGGTGTGCTGACCTCCTCCGAGCTCCCAGTCACAGGTGCCGGCTGGCCTGCCACCAGCCAGTGGGGGAGCAGGTACCTCCCGCAGCACAGAGGTGGGCACGGTGCCTGAGTGCAGACCGCGTCCGGGGCCTGTGCTGCTCAGCCCCTCGCTGAGCCTGAGCCCTGGGCACATACAGGTGGGCTTGAACCAGGAGCTGCCAGCGCGGGATGGACCATCTCAGCGTGGTTGGGGAGGGAGCCGAGACCTTTGGCCGGGGCCGGGGCGGGCTGGGGTGCGGCGGGCCTGAGCTCTGCACCTCCCTGGCACTTGGGGAGGCGGGGCCGGCGGGGAGCCAGCGCATACGGCCGGCCTGGAATCCGGCCCTGGGCCCTTCCCACACCTCTTCCGGGCAGGCAGCTGGCACAGGCCGTGGCGTGGAGCTGGGAGGGTGGGCTGCGGGCACCTCCAGAGTGTGGGAATGGCCTGCAGAGTGACGACGACTGCCCGTGTCAATTATTTGAGGAGTCGTGTACATAAGGGAGAGCCCACCACAGGATGCCTCAGCCTCAGGCTCAGTGCGGGGGGAGCAGGGTCGGCGTGCGGGGACCTGGCGCTCAGAGCCCTGCAGGGCACTTCCGTCTTTACCAGGCACAACTCTTCAGCGGACGGGGTGTTGGGTGTTCCTGGTGGCCCTTGTCCTTCGTGGGGCGTGGCTGTGAGCTCCTGTCTAAGCAGAAGTGTGTCGGGCTCATAAATAATCACCTGGGGAGAGATCAGTCAGGGCCAGAGCCCTGCAGAAGGGGGTGTGGGTGGACGGGGGGACAGGGGGTGGGTGCCAGGCAGGCCGGCCTCCGTGGGGCGGACGCGTCTGCTCCTGGTGCAGAGGGTGCCGCTGTCCCCGGCCCCCCCCCCCCCCCCGTCTGTCCCCGCCGGGGCCCGGGAGCTGCGGTGCCGGTTGGGAGCTCTGCTGCCCCGACCGTTCCCGCCACCGTGAGCTGGAAGTGCGGTGTCTGTGCACGTGCTCGACCTGTCACACCTCCCGTTGGCCCGCATGCTGATGCCATTTTCCTCGTCTCTCTTTGGGCGCCCCGAGGAAACACTCCCACCTGAGGCCGTGTAGACAAACGTCATGGTCTTTTAACTGTTTGCTCTGCCGTCATCGAATCTCTGTAAACTTTCCCACTTGCTGAAAACGGGTCTCCGTGTAAATTGAGCCTCATCCGATTGTTCTTCCGGCACCGCGCACGCCAGCCAGGTGGTCGCCTGTCCCTCTGGTGGTGGATCCGGACGCCGGGGCGTTGCTGGCCCAGCGTGGGCCGCCCCACCGTGGCACTGGAGCCCTCTGTACACTTCCTCAAAATCCTCTGTGGGGCCACGAGAGCACCGGCGTTTTGGTCCGTGCGAACAGTGTTTGTATTCGCACATCTCTTCGCAGGCCGACACCCCAAGCTGGTGCTCCCCGAGCGGAAGTGCCACCTAGCAGAGCATGTCAGGGACCAGGGGAGGCCTCCAGGCTCCGGGCCACCGGAAGGTGTGCCCAGCACCCCGTCCTGCTGACCTTTTATGATTCCAGCACACGTGAAGGGGGGCTGGTGCCCCTGTGCCAGGAAGGTGGGGGGCACCGCCTCACAGGCGGTGGAGACACAGGCCCGCTGGCCGGTCAGATGAGACTTTCCAGAGCCACCGGCACATCCCCACGTGCCCCTCAGCCGGGGGATCTGCTGTGGGCCGGGCCCCGAGGGCACTCACGACGACAGCGTGGGCGCCCGTGTGGGGAAGCGGTCCTTGCTTGTTCACGCGGTCCTTGCTGCCCGGCCGCGAGCACCGGCCGCGTGTGCACGTCTCCTCCAGTGTCACGAGGAGAGCAGCCGCGTCTCCTTGGCTGCGCCTGGAGTCCCGGCTCCTGTTGGAAACACACACACTGCCCCAGGGATCGCCCACCTCCCCAGCCTCGTGCTGCTTGGCCCACGGCAGAGGGAGGTGCAGACGCCCGCCTGCCCCCACGCGCCCTTCGGCTGCCAAGTCATTGACCGGATCTCCGTGTCTGTGTTTCTTTTTTTCCCTTGGAGGGGAGATTGGCGTGAAACAAAACGCTCGGGGGTTTTGACAGACGTACGTCTCTGCAGCAGGATGCAGGGCAACCTGGTCCCTTCTGGTCAGGCCACCCCACCCCCCCCCCCCCGCGAGGCACCCACTGAGGATTCTCACGGGCTAATTCGGCTTGTTCCAGACGTCGGGTGAAGGGAAGGCCTCTTCTGCAAGGTTTCTGTCACTAGGCGAGCTTGCGGGCCCGCGCTGTGGCGCACGCTCCGTGTGGGAGTGCACGCCCCGCCACGGCGCTGCCGGGGGCAGTCGTCTGGGCTCTTCTGGCCTTCTGGCCGTTTGTACGAAGCCCTGTGTGGATGCGCATCCGCATGCTGTGAGCGAGAGCCTCGCCGGGAGGAGCTGGCCGGAGGCGGGCGCGGGGTCAGCCTTAGAGGAAGCCGGCCGGCCTCCGGCCATCGGGCCGTCCCGCTGCGCCCCGGCCCGCAGAGCGCGTGAGGCCGGCATTGGGTGCTGCGGGGGGCACTTTGTTGGCCTTTCTCTTGCAAGGTCTTTCTTATGTGCTTATTGGCTCCTGGCTTCTCCCTGTGAAGCGTCTGTTCAAAACTTTTACTCATCTTTTTGCCTTTGTTTTGTTATTACTTTGTGATAGATTTCATTTTTCAGAGCAGTTGTAGGTTAAGGAAAAATTGTGAGTCCCCCATGCGCCTCTGTCCCCTCCCCCCCCACCCCTCCATTTCCCTGTCAACACCTGCGTTAGTGCGTAGACACCTGCGAAAGTCACGGCTGACGGCCCAGCGTCACGTTGTCCTTACCGCAGGCCCACGCCTGACACCAGGGCTCGCTCCCGTCACGCGCTGTGGTGCCTTCCGTGGGTCTAACCGGTGTGCGGTCAGTGCCGCGTGTCCGCGACCAGGAACGTCACGTGCAGGGGCTTCGCCGCCCGGACGGCCCCTGTGCTCCACCTGTGCGCCCCTCCCCTACCCGGGCAACCTCCCACGCCTTCACCGTCTCTGGGGCTCTGCCTTTTCCGACCGTCACGGACACGGAGTCTTGTGGTTCCCGCCTCTTGGCTCGGCTCATTTCTTGTGTCCTTTTTGGCGCCACGGGTCACCACTCCCTCCTGTAGCTCGACTTCCTTTCCCCTTCTGGTCTCCCTTCCTCCCCGACCTCTTTGCTCCCGGCCTTCCCTGGCGTATCCCGCTTAAGGGTGTGCCTTCAGAGACCGAGAAACATGGTGCCTTTTAGTCAAGGACCTTCAAGGTGGGGGCAGGAAGTCTGGGACCTTGTGCAAAGCTGTGGCCTCGGGGAGCCCTTTCTTCTTGATGCGTTGGGCCCGCATGCCTGGTCTGGGCTCTGACTCAGCACGTGGGGATTTCTCGTCCTCACCTTCTCGGAGCCACAGCAGACCCGTGAGTGACACGGAGTTTCTCTTCTCTTGACTAGCCGCCCTACTCGGTGGCTTGTGTTTTGTTTTTTGTGTACGTGTCCAGCTGAGTTTCCTCACTTAGGACATAATCTGGTGACTCTTTAATCACCTGCTGAGAGTGAGCACAGGTCCCGTGCCAGAGTGTCCACGGCTGTCCCCTCAAGCACCGGCACTCTGGAGGTGCCTGCCAGCCACCAAGGGCGGGTGGCCCTCTGTCCACGTGTCTGTTCCCCAGGAGCCACGAGTCGTGGGGCAGAGGCCACACGTAGTGCCTGGGTGGCTGTCGGTAGGTGCTCGAGGGACAGACCGAGTGTCGTCACGCGCTTCTGGGCTGTGCCACACGGGGTGTGGGGCCTGTGAGGACTGCATTCACGGCCCCTCTCCCCCTGTCCTGGGAGCGGTTCACAGAGGTCTCCGTGAGCAGCCCCGATGCCTCATTCCTCTCGATCCGTGCCGAGCTTAGATTCACAACAAGGTCCGGTGGCCGGGTGTGTGGTCGGTGCCTCTGGGAGGCTGTCGGGTAACTGGGGGTCCATGGCTTGAGTGCACGTGTTCCTTGACTCCTGCCACAGACATGCTCCTCGACCTCAGTGATCTGCTCCAGGTAGACTGGTTTCCTTCCTGAGCCCTTTTGCCAAGGGAGGCTGGGACTGGGGCACAGGATGCGCCAGGGTGTGGTCTGTTTCAGAGCTGGGAGGGGGCAGTAAACACGGGTCACACCGTGGTCCTGGGAGCCGGGCGGCCTCGGCCTCAGAACCAGTGGGGTCCGAGACAAGGGAGATTCTCTAAAACGGGGGTGGGGGGGGGGGTGTCACGGCACAGACGTGTCCACGGTGTGAGGGTGTGTGCGGGGCGCTCAGGGATTCCGCGCCTGCGCGGAAAGCGTGGTCGGGTCCCGGTGCACCTGGGCCGCAGGGCCCCCCCCACAGTGCTGACGAGGCTGGGCTTCCACGAAACCAGATGCCACCTGCGTGTTCGCTGTCCTAGCCGTCCTCGTAAATGGCGTCTCTCAGGAGTCCTCTGAGATGCTCTGGCCAAGCTGACAGTCATCTGTTGGGATCGTGGAAATGGGACACGTGCGGTACCAAGGGGGCGGGGGGGGGTGTGGCCTCACGGGCCCGGTTCCGTCCCGGGACTTCCCACAAAGGACGGAGTGCGTCTGGTGTAGGGCAGAGGCTCAGAAGCCCTTAGGCAAAGCCTGGATGGGTCAGGGTGGTGTTCTGGCGGTTTCTTGCTTCACACCGTCGGAAATGGGAACCCAGCGCAGGGCCAGACAGAAGGGGTGCGTGTTCTCGCTCATCCGGGCTGGACCGAGGCCCCGGGGGAAGCCGCTGCGCCGGCCGGCTGAACCCGCACAATTGACCGTGAGCTTTTATTGCCCGAGATGGAGGGGTGTGCCTCAGGCCCCTGGGCCAGCCTGCTGGGTGGGCGTGGGGGGACCTGGGCAGAGCCGGCCAGTACCCCCAAGCCGGCCCCAGGCTCTGGGCCACGTCCCTTCCCATCAGCGGGGTCTCCCTGGGGCCGGGACGGGCGCAGCACACACCGGACGTGTTTGTGTGCTTGTCTGTGGGTGTGGGGCAGCGTGTCGGGTGAGGGTCTCGCCCGGGGCTCTGGCTGCCGGGGTACGACACGGGTCCTCCCATCCGTTCTTGTGTGAACGCTCGCCGAGTGGACCTTTCTCCCCGGGCTCGGCCCCCGCTCGGGCGTGGCTGGTACAGGAGCACTCAGGGCCGTCTGGGCGGAGAGCCCATCTGCCGGGTGGACAGGATGGGGGGTGCTGGCTAGCCATGCCCGGCTGTACCGGCCGCCTTCACAGAGACAAGCTACAAACACCTCAGAGCTCCTGGCGCGTGCTGGTGCACGTTAGCGTCTCTGGCAATAACCGTGTGTGTTGTGCGGGTGTGGCCTTCCAACAATTTGACTTTCCATTTGAAGTCCGTTCAGAAGACTGTTTCCTGCAGATCTTCATCTGCTCGGGACACGGGCAGGGTGGGAGGCGTGAAGGGGGACCGGCGGGTGCGGCAGTGGGAGGAGACGGTGAGGGGGACACTGAGCTCCACTCTGCTCCAGACGGGCATGAAGTCAGGAGGGTCAAGTTGCAGGAACTTGGGGGAGCCCAGCAAAGGCTGGGGCGCTCACAGAACGTCCGCACACACGGACACACTGAGACGCAGCACGTGTGGGCAGGCTGAGGGCTGAATCCCTTCGGAAGGCATGCTCCGTGAGCCGCCGGCCCTGCGAAGGGGGGCTTCTCCCAGGAGGCGGCCTGGATGTGAAGTGCAGGTCTGCCCAAGCTGGCACCTTCCATGTCCTCTGAGGGGGCTTTGTACCATCCCTTAGCGCTCCCGGACGGCCGCAGGCACCTGCCTGTGCTGCCTGAGAGGCCTTTTCTGGTGTCCCCTTGGGCCCCGGCGAAAGGGCCCTCATCCGGGCCTTCATAGGCCAGGCTTGATTAGGCAGAGAAACTCCCTGGGGAGACCGGAGACAGAGGGCCAGGGCCAGGATACTGAGGCCTGAGAGTCCCAGGGGAGGGGCGGGAGGGCACCCCACCCGAGCGGACCGGCTTCTTCCATGCCTGTGGTCAAGCACCCCTCAGAGGCCCCCCTCCCACAATGTGCCCAGGCCGGCACGGGGCAGGCTCTCAGGGCGGCCGAGGCCCAGCCGCACTGGAGGGTCGCGTCCAGGAGTACATGACTGGGTGCTGCGGTTGGTCAGGTGCTGGGCTCCACAGCCGATTTGGACTCGAGGTGGGAGTGGGCGGCGTGTCGCCGAGATCTGCGGAGGCCCACGGCCACGACTGAGCTGCTCCCGGCGAGGGGCCGAGGCCACGGCTCCCGGGCCCCTTGGGAGCACGGCATGCCGTGGCCAGCAGGCCCCGAACGTGCGGGCGCTCGCCACTCTGAATTACACACCTTGCACTCCGCGTGCTTCCGCTTTGCTAACTGTCTCTCAGGCAGCTTTTTTCCTCAGCAAATCGTCACTGCTGAGACGGTGGTGGGGCCTGAAAAGTTGCCTGGGGCTGGGAAGCAGGGCCCCGGGCTGCCGTGGGCTCACGGGGGCTGGCAGGGAGCTCTTACCTGGGCTCTGCGGACTCAACAGCGAAGTGCATATTTTAAGAGAAAAAAGCAAACGTTTCCTAAATTGCTATTCTCAGTAGTGGTTTTTTTCGTGACAGGTGAACGTTTACGTGCTGGGGAAGACCTTCCTCCTCCTGGCGAGAGAGCTCTGCATCAACGCACCAGCAATAGGTATGGCGGGGCTGGCGGGGGCGGTGGGGGGCGGGTGGGGGGCGTGCTCGGACGGGAGGCGGTCACGTGCGGGCACAGCAGCTCTGCCAGGTAGGAAGCAACCCTGTCCGAGAGCAGCCCGGAACCCCACAGCCTGGGGGTTACCCCCGGTAGAAGACCAGAGCGCCCTGCGGTTGTGGGTGAGCGCGCAGAGAGCGAGCGGTGCTGCTGCCTTGGGGGCCCGCCCGCCTCGTGAGAACAGGGCTGGAGGCAGGTGCCTCGGGGAGGCCAGGACCCCTGCAGACGGAGTGCCGCTTTCCTAGCCACATTCCGCCTTCACCGGAGCCTTACCAAGGACTGTTTTCAGCCCGCTCGGAGGGCTTGCTCCCGATTTTGCCCACGAAGGAGGCGCGGTGTGCAGGGCCAGGAAGGGCGGGCTGGGGGCGCGGTGCTGGGTAACCCACGGGATGGTCCCCTGAAGCCGGGAGGGGTCTTGCAGGACAGGCCCGGAGGCCAGAAGGGCTGCTGGATGGAGTAGCCACACAGCTGTGGCTCTCTGCTCCCAGCCCGGACCCTCTCCCGAGAGGCCACATTCCTGTGGCCAGTGACACGGTCCCTCCCTGTGGAGGTGAAGATAAGGTTGTTTTCAGAAACAAAGCAACCACCAGTAGAGTGTGTGACCTGAGAGAATAGAGACAAGCGGCTCAAAGAGCCTGCTTAACCCCAAAGCCCGCCTGGGCAGAGGCCATCCAGGGCCCGCCAGGGAAGCTGCTGCCGAGCCTGAGGCAGGAGACTGGCGCTCAGGGTCTGGAGGCGTGGACCCAGCAGAGAGCCCCACTTTACCCCCCTCAAATCTGAGCTTCACAGCAGGGCTTTGTGTGAGAGGCTACGACGCTCTAGGAAGTACAGACGCAAGCACACACCCAGCTTTTTCCAGAGCCTTCTAAAGCAATAAGCACGCCCTGGTGGTGGCAGCCCGGCTTGCCAGCAGAGGGCACGCTCAGGGACAGACGGGGCCTGCCAGGGAGGCCGTTCGATTCTAACCAGCACAGGAGGGTTTGCTGTGTGCTGGAAGGGAGTCCCTCTCCACAGACACGTGGGAAAGCGCGTGCCCGGCTTAACGCTCCTTTGGACGTTCACCTGCTGGTGGCTCTTGTCTTGCTGAAACTCTGAGACCCGGCTAGAAAGACTACGTTAGGTGGCTTCTTCCAATTTTGGTTTTGAAGGGAAGGTTTTAGGTTAAGCGTAGTACCACTCTGAATCTGTGAGGGTGGGAGCCGGCGAAGCCCACGGGGCACGCAGCGTGGGCACCACCGGGAGGGGCCCGAAGCCTGTCTCGGAACCCCAGAGCTGCCCAGCGGCCCAGACTCCGAAACCCGGGCAGGGCTGTGGCTGTGCAGCACAGCCTGTGTGTCCCCGCTCTGGCCGCAGCCGACCGCGTACAAGAGACGTACAAACTAAGCAAGGTCTTTAATGACGTCAGCGAGGCAGTCGGCGGGGGGTGAAGGGGTAGCACGGCCTCCTGCACGTCCCTTCCCCTCCCAGCGCCCCTCACGGCGTACCCATGCCACCTCAGGCATAGAAGATGAGCTCTGGGATCTGCCCACCCTGGACCCCAGTCCCGTTGGTGCTGTCTGAGGAGCACTGGAACTGGAAGGTCACCTTCCCGCACTGCACTTCCGTCATGCCTTCCTGCCCAAAGTAGCTGAGCTCGCTGCCATCCAGGACAGCGCTGGCCGTGTAGAAGGTGTCCTGCTCCACCTGCACGGGGTGCTCAAACCAGACCGAGAAGGTGTTGCTGGAGCCGTCCGAGACAAACTTGGTCAGGTTCTGAGCCAGGACCACCCCCAGCCGCTTCAGTTCAATCTTCACGCTGTACTCGGCCTTCCCGGAGCTGGAGCCGTACAAGCCCAGCCCTGCCACGAACACCCTTCGGTCCACGGCAAACTGGATGCTGTCACAGCGCCCGCGGTAGCGCCACTGGTTGCTGCGGTAGGCGGAGGACTGGAAACGGTGGCACCTCTGCGGGGCGAGGCCCTTCCTCTTGGTCAGCGGGAAGCTGAGGAGGGGCTTGTTGGCGGCCGTGTACCACAGGAAGATGCTGTGGGTCTCCTCCAGCGTCAGGATGTCCGACTGGGCAGCGCCGTTGGCGAACTCCTCCAGGGTCATGGTCGGAATCCGGACCAGGTAGAGGACGGGCCCCAGCACGTGCCTCTTGTTGCGCGGGGTGGCCGGCAGGCCCTGCCTCTTGCACTCTGCTTCCGCCCAGCTCAGGACGGCCTCGAAGACCACGGCCTCCTTGGCGTTGAGGGCTTCCCGCGTCACGATGATCTCCAGCGTCTGCCAGTCAATCTCACAGAAGCCTTCAGACCTCAGAGCCATCTCCGCCTGAGCATCGATGACCTCCCAGCAGCGCTGGGTCAGCTCGGGCTCCTCAAACAGCCGGCTCTGGGACAGCAGGACACAGGCGTTTTTGGCTTCCAGGCTGGTCTCCAGGAAATTAACACAGGCTTTAGCTAGTGCCGGCACGATGTACTTCTTGGCAGCATAGAGAGTGGCCAGCACCGTGTCGGCTTCCAGATCGATCTCGTCACTGTACATGTACCTAGGTGGGGCGGGGACCGTGTCACAGGCTGCGTGGGGCATGCCCCCAAGAAGCTGCAGGGTGCCCACTGGCGGCAGCCAGGCAGCAAGGAGCCACCCCCTCCTCGCGGACTCGTGCAGCACACTTACTTTAACAAGATTAGGAAGGCTGCGGGCTCCACGTCGGGGATGTGGATTTCTGACTTGACTTCTGCCAAATCGCCATAAAACATGGCATAGAAGACAGAGCTCCCAACGGCCAAGACGTACTGTGGATGACACAGGAGCTGCCCTGAGCCCCGGACCCTCCCTGCCCCCAGCGGATGCCGCACCCGGGGTACAGGGCGGCCCCTACTCAGGCGGTGGGCAGTCGCCTCTGCGGGCTTACAGGGCCAAGCCTCTACCAACCTTGTGGGCGGGCACCCTGCGGGCCGCTCCCGGGGGCCCCACGATGAAGTGGACGTCAGCCATGAGCTCGTTGTTGAACATCAGCGCGTTCCTGCAAAGGGCAGAGGCACACGGCTCGGGGCTCGGGGGCCGGGCCGGGGCGCGGGCGCGGGGTGCGGGGTGCGGGCGCGGCCCGGGCTCACCTCTCGCGCAGGGTCGGGTGGAAGGACTGCCAGTTGGGACTCTCCAAGTTGTTGTTGTCGGGCGCGGGCGGCGCGGGCGCGGGCGGCGGCGGGACGGGCGGCGGGGCGCTGGGCGGGCCCTTCCTGCCCGTGGCGGCGGCGGCGGCGGCGGCGGCGGCGGCGGCGTTGCTGTTAGCGATGTCCGTGGCGGTGGCGGTGGCGGCCGCGGCGCCGGCGGCCGGGTACAGCTCCGCGGCCATCTTCGCGGGCAAGGCGGCCTCCGCGCGCGACGGTGGCGCGCCGTGCACCCTCGCGCCGCGCCGGGGCCGGGGGGGCGGCTCTGCGAGCACCAGGAGCGCCGTGAGGCACTGCGCCACCCGGCCGTGCAGGCAGGCCAGGGGCAGCAGCATGGGGCCGCGGCGGGCGCTGCTGCCTCGGGCCGCCCCGCCCCGCCCGCCGGCCCGCAGCCCGGCCGCAGGGGGCGCCGTCCGGCCCACCCTCGCCCCTGCCGCCGCGGCGCCCGCGCGTCACGCCGCGTCACGCCGCGTCACGCCGGCCCGGCTCCGCCCCGCCCCCTCGCCGACGGCGTGCGCGGCCTGAGCCGCCCCGCCCGCTCGCCGACGGCGTGCGCGCGCGCGCGCGGCCTGGGTCCCGCCCCCGCGGGCCGTGGCTGGCAGAGACGGCGGCGCAGGCGCAGGCGGGAGCGCTGGGGGAGCCGTGGCTCTGCGCGCACGGTCCGCGCTTGGTGGCCGGTGTCTGTGCGCGGGCCCGGGTCTTCCGGTTTCCGCGTGCTGGAGTTCGGCTGCGTTGCGTTGAGGGTTTGTGCGTGCTTGACGCTCGCCAGCCGGTCCTTCCCAGATGCGGGGTCCGCTCTCCTCCGGCGCGGCTTGCCGTACCCGCCCCCCACCGAGGCCCGCGGCGGGTCCGGGGATGCGGGGGCGGGGGGGCGCCAGGCCTTGTCCCTCCCGCGTGGGGCCCGTCCCCGCGCCGCGCCCCTGTGGTCTGGCGTCCACCCGGCCGTGTGGACCGTTGTTTCCCGCCCACCTGCAGTGCGGGCTGCTTGCTAACTAAACGCGGGGGTCTGGCGGCTTACCTAGGAGGCTGCGCCTTACTCTCCGCGGTTTGTTCGTGTGCGCCCCTGCCAGCTCGCACTCTCCGTCCTGGGAGGCCGCTCTCGGGGTCCCTGGCGGGGGGGGGGGCGCCTCTTTCCGTCCTTCCCCCCATTCTCAGGTTGGGGAGATCTGGCGGAATCTCACATCGCTGTGGGTTTAGTGTCTCCTCTTGGCGCTTCTCACCAATCCCGTCCATCCTGCGTGGTCTGTGAGCTGCTTTTCTTTACTTCGTAAAGTCTGCCTCTCGGCCCGTTTCACTGCCCGCGCCGGGCTGGCGGCGCCGCCGCACAACCTTTGTCACCGGTCCTGGGGGAGAGCGTTGAACCTACCCTCTCCTGCAAATTGTCTGTTTTCCTGGACTTGTTGAGGTGTCCTGGTACCCTCCCCCCCACCCCCCACCACGTGCCTGGGCAGTCGGGAGCTACAGCACGCTTGGCCATGGGCTCCGTTTTGATTTGGTTTGTGATTTGGTTGCTGAGAAACGTATTATTGGGAGAGAAGAGACATTTTATTTTTAAGCCTGTTTTCGAGCGAGTGAGAGTAAGTGCACACACTGGGGGGAGGGGAGCGAGCAAGTGACTGGCAGAGACAGGGAGGGACAGAGAATCCAAAGCAGGCTCCATGCTGCCAGTACAAAGCCCACAGGGAGCTCCAACCCACAATCTGAGAGAGCACGACCTGAGCCCAAATGGGGTGCTTAACCGACTGAGCCACCCAGGCGCCCTGAGGGAAGATACATTTTAAGAATTGATGTTATTGTTAACGATTTGGAACTGTTTTAATTAGAACATCAGAGCTAGAGGTGAAACCTTTGACACTGATTGATTTCTGATCTAGAAAGCTGAGCTTAACTACTTGCAAAAGATTGGAGACAGACGTGCCAGAGGATGGTGGGAGGGCCTGGGCTGAGGTGGCAGGCAGCGCCTCTTGGTTGTGCTTTGCCACCGGAGTGCCACCAGCCGTCCAGCCCCATGTGCCCAACACAGGGAGCTGCTACCACTGACTCACCTTTCCAGAGACTGCTCAGCGCCCCGGGCCTCCCCGGGCCTCTGGAAAGGTAGGCGAGTAGCCGCTGCTCAGCAGCACCCCCCTGTGGTCAGTGTGGGAGGTGTCACTCCGGCCCTTGGAGTCCTTGGGGACCCAGAGGGCCTCAGGGCCAGCTGCCAGTCTCTGTGTTTCCTCATGTGAGCCAGGACTGGCGGAGGATGCGAGGGGGTGCTTATAAAGGGGGTGCGGGTAGGCCCTCATGGGGCTTCCAGGGGTCAGAGCTCAGTCAGGGAGGCCCTTGTAGATGCCGGGAGGCCGGGAGAGTGATGGGGCCAGAGCCCCAAAGGAGGGTGCTTGGTTGGTGGACGGCCAGTCCATCTGCTAGTGCCGCTGACCAGCCCCAGGACCTTGCCAGTCTTCCCTTCCTCCTCCTCCACCCTCTGACCGCACATGCCTGCTTTCTGGCTCGCCCGTGGCCCCCTCAGGCCTCAGCAGCGGCCCCTCTTGAGCAAGGTCTTCCCAGATGATCCTGTCCAAAGGAGGTTTTGTTTGTGGTGTTCTGTCGTGGACCCTGTGCCACTCCCGTCTGTGCACTCACAGCAGTGCCGTAGCCCACTGAATTCGTCAAGTTAACTTGGTCTCACCCGCCCCGGGGGCTGGAAGTGTCCTAAGCCTAGGGCACTAAGGGAGTCTTCTAGCTCGTAGCTTAGAGCAGGGCACGAGCGAGGCAGAGTGTGTGTGCGCGCGTATGTCCGGGTCCCTCCGAGCCCTCTCTTACTAAGGACCGTGGGGTTATTTAAAGAGAGGTGTCCACGCCCGTAGCCAGAAGAGCAGCGTGTCTCACAAGAGTAAACGCGGTAAATGAGCAGCTAACGAACGTGCCGTGTCTCAGTCGTAGTCCACGACCTGCCAAACAAAGCGGCAAGGTGTGGCGTGTGCACCTGCACAAGCACGAGGGATGCCCCAGGAAGCAGCTGTGGGAGGGACGTGGGTGAGCGGCCCCGGCCGAGGGGCGGGGGGCCCCGGGGCGCCTGTGCGGCGGAAGGACTGGGAAGGGTCGCCCCGACGGGGAGACGGCGTGCCGTGTTGTTCCCGTGCGCTGTCCGGGTCTGGAGCGTGCACGTTCCTCGAGGCCCGGTGGGGCGAGGCCTGCTCCTGTCCCAGGACGCAGTAGCACTGAGGCCCGCGTGTCTGCTGCAGACCCGTGCCTGTACATCCCACGCTTTGCCCACCTGCTGGAGTTTGGGGAGAAGAACCACGAGGTGTCCATGACGGCCCTGAGGCTCCTGCAGAGGATGAAGAGGGACTGGATGCACACTGGCCGGCGCCCCTCGGGCCTCTGTGGAGCAGGTGTGGCGGCCTCGCTGGCCGCGGTGGTGGTTTCCGTCCTGACTTCTGCAGGCCGGGCACGCGGGTGGTGGGCGGGCTGTCTCCGCAGCGAACCTGGCCGCCGAGGACTGCCAGCTGCTCCCTGCACCGACTCTCAGTCACAGGGGCAGGGCAGGACTCGTGGAGGCCGCGGCCAGCCCTGCCCTGGCCCCGCAGCCCGGTCGTTACCGCGGAAGGTGTCCGGGCCCCTCTGGCTGACTCCTTGACCCCCGAAAGGGTAGCTGTCTGGGTCGCCCTCTAGGTGGCAGCTGCCTGAAAACAGTCCCGCAACCCTGTCCTCCGTGTCTCGGGGTCTGACGCGGGCCTGGGTCTGGAGCCCTCCCCGGCAGGCCCCCACCCTGGCACCCCCCGGCTCCATACCTGCCCAGAGCGCCAAGGGCCCGCGTTCCCGCGCTCGGCTGCCAGGAGGATCGTTTCCCATTTCGGAGCCCGATTTCCAAGCGCACTGCCCACTCGGGGCCTGTCCGAGAACCAACCTGGCTGCGGCCGCCTCGTGGGGCCCACCGCCTTCTCTCCCCGACCCTGGGCCGCGTCCCCAGAAGCCTCACCTCCACTGCCAAGCAGTGTGCCTGTTCGAGTCACCTGAGCGTCGGCTCGCTGGTTTGCGGGGTGACGTGAGGTTCTCGGGCGGAGTCTAATTCTCCCCGTGTGGAGGACGGGGTGTGTGCTGAGCGCTTTCTACGTTGATAGATCACCGCGTGGTTGCACGCGAAGCCGTGTGCAGCTTTCAGGGGCTGTGACGGTCACGTGCTGTGTAAGCGTTCCCCATGGTGAGGCTGGGGACTTGGCGCCTGCAGGCCCCCCAGGCAGGGCTCTCCCCGCCGCAGGTCATCGGCCCCGAGTGCCGGGCTGCTGCGCACCTGTTCCGATTCCTGACTCCCGTCGTGCCCCCCTCCAGCACTTCTGGTTGCAGCCAGGATGCACGATTTCCGGAGAACCGTCAAAGAGGTCATCAGCGTGGTCAAGGTGTGCGAGTCCACGTTGCGGAAGAGGTAGGCGGCTCTAGTTTGCGGCCTGGGGCACGGGCGCTTCATCCGTCGGGCCTAGCCAGGCCCGTCGGTCAGAGCCAGCTCCCGGGGGGCTCCTCGGGGCGGGGGCCACCCGCCTCCCTCCCGGGCGTCTCGGTCAGTCCTGGCACCACGCCAGCCGCACGTGCAGGGTCTCTCCAAGGTAGGTCGACGTGGACCGGGGGGGCCCGGGGGGACGCCTGGCTGACGCCGAGGGCCACTGTGCCGTGTGTCCGGGTGCCCACGAGCTCCTGCTTTGGGGTGTGGTGTTCGTGGGGTGGCACAGCTCAGCATCAGGTGCGTGTGGGCTGAAGCCCGATTGCCAGCAGACCTGTAATTGTGCCTGTTCTCACAACGGATCTGGAACATTCGATGGCTTGTTTTCAGTGGAGGTCATATCCTGTGGCAGTTTTCGAAGGCAGAGAGTAAGGCATTTTGTTTGTTCAACCTCTAATTCTCTTCAAAAAAGTTAAAAAGAAAATTTTTTTTCATGTTTATTTTCGAGAGGGAGAGATCACGAGCAGAGAAGGGGCAGAGAGAGAGGGAGGGAGAGAATCTCAAGTAGGCTTTGCACTGTCAGCACAGAGCCCGATGCGGGGCTCAACCCCGTGACCCTGGGATCATGACCTGAGCCGAAATCAAGAGCTGGACCCCCAACCGACAGAGCCCCCAGGTGCCCCTGACCATGCATTTTTAAAACCACACTCCTCCACTTTGGAGAATCATTGTTCTTCAGTGAGTAACACTAGAGAATTTTAAGCCACAGTGGTGTGAACGTAATCGTACTTTGGAAAGTTAATCTGTTCAGAATGGGTTCACTGAAGGTAGAGAGCACTACTCGTTCATCCAGGAACATACATACGTTTGTTTATTTGTTTAGCGTTTATTTTTGAGAGAGAGCTCGTGCGTACACGAGTAGGGGCAGGGCAGAGAGGGAGACACAGACTCTGAAACTGCGAGATCATGACCTGAGCCCAAGTCAGACGCTTAACCAACTGAGCCACCCAGGTGTCCCCCCCCCCCCCAAGTTTTTTATTGAACATTTTGTAGGTTGGGGGCACCTGGGTGGTTCAGTCAGTTGAGGGTCTGAATCTTGATTTCAGCCATGGGATCGAGCCCCTGTCAGGCTGACTGTGGAGCCTGCTTGGGATTCTCTCTTTCTCTCCCTCCCCCTTGCTGGCCGTTGATCTCTCTCTCTCTCTCAAATAATAAAAAACTAAAAAAACAAACAAACAAACAAACGCGTCTTGTTGGGTGTGTGATGTAGGGAATTGAGCTTGAGCCAGCACATACCTAGGGCTGCTGGCTTGGCCTCCTTCCTTCTGGGCCTCCTCTGAGTCTCCCCGTGGGAGCGACAAGGGGAGCTTATCGCTTGTCCAGCAACAAGGGCAGGTGACCCCTGCCCACCCTGCCTTCCTCCCCAGGGCCCCACTGTGGGGGGCGGCGAGCAGGGCCTGGTGACCAGCAAGTGGGGCCACAGTGCCCGATGGCCATCTCCAGGGCCCTTGTCTCCCTGTGACTCTCTTGTCCCAGGCTGACGGAGTTCGAAGACACGCCCACCAGCCAGCTGACCGTGGACGAGTTCATGAAGATCGATCTGGAGGAGGAGTGTGACCCCCCTTCATACACAGCTGGGCAGCGGAAGCTGCGCCTGAAGCAGGCGAGTCTCCGTGTCCGTCCGGCACTCGAGTCCCTCGAGGCCCTTCCTAGATCTCGTGTCACGTTCCTACTTTGGGATGAGAAGCTTAGTTACAAAGGCTAGACTGGGTCTGTGTCCGCACAGCTCGCAGGGAGAGGCGGACGGATGGGTGGGTGAGCAGTGGGTGGGGCACAAGGGCCAGCTCTCCCCAGGCGGTGGTCCCCAGGCCTTCCCAGGGTGTCTCGCGTACAGTGCCTTGGGCAGGCGCTGCCTTGCTCTGGGGCCTGGTCGTTAACGTTTACCGGGAGGGCTGGGGTCCAGGGCCGCTGCTGCTCCGTGTGCAGCCTGCAGGGCCCCCGGATGACGCCCGGGAGGAGGGTCTGGGCGAGGCCCGGTGGGCTGCGAGGAGAGGCAGGGTGTGCACGCCGCGTACCTCTTTCACGCCTGCCTGTCTCCACTGAAGGTTCCGGCTGCTTTGTTTCAGCTTGAACAAGTTCTGTCCAAAAAACTGGAGGAAGTTGAAGGTGAGCAGCCGATCTTACCGCTACAGATGCCTCGTGTCCCTTAGAACAGGGGGCTTCGTATTCACGGTTCGCTTCTAATTTCCTGCTGCAGGTGAGATATCTACCTACCAGGACGCGATTGAGAACGAGCTGGAGAGCAGCCGGCCCAAGGCAAAGGGGGCCCTCGCCAACCTGACCAGAGACGGTGAGTCCCGCCGGGGCCCCCGCGGCCTCGAGGGGCCGGCCCCCGCCCTGCCGCCACCCCTTCTGTGGCCGAGGGATCCCGCCTCACAGGGCCCCGCTCCCAGCCCCGGCCGCCGGCCGCCTCCTGGCCCTGACGTGCTGGGCACAGTGTTCGATGCTCCCGGGACCCCTGCCCGCCCGCCCCCCACCCAGGTTCCAGCCCTGCCACCCAGATCTTCCTTCCAGACCGTCCTGCTGCCTCCCTCCGGACCCCTCCCTGCTGTCGCCCGCCCTGTGCCCTCCTCAGCCTCCCTGGGGCTTCCTCTGTGTCGTGGCTCATGTGAACGTTCTCGGGTACACTTGGTCTTCCTTTGGCCCCCGGACGCCCCCGTGTCGCCTTCCTTCCAGGTGCTCTGGGGACCCTGTCTGGAGGTCCCTGGTTTGCCAGGGCCAGGTGCTCGCTCTCACCGCCCGCCCCTCTTCCCCGGGGTCACTTCCTCCTAGCACCTCTGGCCCGCCCCACGCCGCCTCCCGAGGACCAGCATCCTCCCGCCCTTGGGTTTTCCTCAGCCGCCCGCTGGTCCGGTGACCCACCGTCCGTCGCCGCTGTAGGCGGTGTCCTGCCCCGTCTTCACCGCTGCCGTGCATGGGAGACCGCGGTCTCCAGGTGCTGCCCTGGGCTCCCTCGTGTCGGGAATCCCGTTACCACTCCCGGTGCCGCGCTCTTGGTCCCCAGGTTTTCTTCGTGAGTCGCGGGGGTGGCAGCAGGCACAGGCTCCTGCAGGACACGGGGCAGCTCTGGGTCGAGATGCCACCTTGCCCCGTGAAGGAAATGCTCAGGCCTGGCTTTCACCGGGTCTGGGCTCCGTGAGCGTGACCCACTGCCGGGATGGCACCCTGTCGTCGGGCCTCCCCGTCTGGGCCCCCGGCACCGTCCACGCAGACGGGCAGAGCTGTCTCAGGACACGTTTGATTTCGTTATTTCTGTGGGATTTGCGCTCTCCTCGCGTAGCGTTGTTTTCTGGTGTTTTAGTCGGTTCGCGGTTCCCCACGAGGCCCGTTGGTCTGTTCATCCTGCCGCCTTCCCTTCGCTGAGCCAGGAACGCCTGCTCTTCCAGCTTCGCCCGTGTCCTGACCTTCGGGGTCACCGCTTGGGGCGGCTCGCGTGCAGGGCCCGTGAGCCCGTCCGAGCGGCAGACGCCGTCCTGACGCCCGCTCTCCGCGGGGCTCACGCCTCTGGCTGGCGCTGCTCTCGGAGGCCGAGGTTTCCGTGAGGAATTCAGTCTGGTTTCCGTGGTCGTCTCCGTGTTTGGCACACAGCCCGTCCTCGGTGCTCCTGTGTGCTCGTGGCCCACCCCGGGTCTGTGGCTGGAGATGCCCGTGGGCTTGGGTCGGGCTGGGTCATCACACTTTCTGCTCCTCGCTCGCTCTGCCCGGTGACCCCTCAAGGACAGAGGTGGCCGGTGTCGGCCGCCCCCGGTGCGACGCCTGCGGCCGCCGTATTCTGACAGGCCGGTGTGTCCGGAGGGCCGTCCTCGGGGCTGCGTGCACGCCCCATCCCGTCCGCGTGTGCTGCTCCGCTCCCCTTCCTCGGCGCTTTCATGCGTCGTCTTCTTGCGGCAGAGAATCGGACGCTGCCTTGTTGCCTGGCCTGAAGCTTTCTCTCTCGTAGCAGGTGCGGCTGGTTTCTGCCCGTCACCGTGACTTGTTACTTGTCCCTACTCTGCGCCGGGGGCCCCCTCGTCCCCTCCCTCCGCCCCCACGGGAGGGCCGTGCGGGTGGCAGGGGCCGGGTCCTCCGGGCAGGCGTCGGGCAGAGCTGTTCGTCCGGAGGGATCATCACCCCGCACGCGTTTCCCGCTCCAGGGCACCAGTGGTTTCGTCCCCCCAGGGCTGCGTCGGTTGGGACGCGACGTTCTCGTGTCAGTCGGCGCTCACACGAGCTTTAAGCGTGACGCGTTCCAAACCGGAGTAAGGTCTTCCTTTTTTTCTTTTAACGTTTAATTTTGAGAGAGAGAACCAGCAGGGAGGAGCAGAGAGAGAGAGAGAGACAGAGGATCTGAAGTGGGCTTTGCGCAGAGAGCGGAGAACCTGACGTGGGGCTTGAACTCACGGACCACGAGATCGTGACCTGCGTCGAAGTCGGACGCTTAACCGACTGAGCCACCCAGGCGCCCCAGAGTGAGGTCTCACGTAAACTTTAAACTCTGTAAGAACCACGCACGTCGTTGGTGACTCGTCGGTGGTTTTACTGAGGTGTCACTGACGCACGACAAACCGCAAACTTAGAAGGCGGTGTTTTGGTGAGATGGACAAGGCCCCCCCCCCCCCCCCCCACGCCCTGGGCCTGTGTCAGCCCGCGCATCCCAGGCAGCCCTCGGAGGTCGGTTGTACTTCCTGGCGTTTTTCCTCCGTGGGATCACGAGGCCCGTCCTGACGCACGTCCGGCCGCTCTGCTGTGTGGGAGCGCACGGGTCGGATGCACAGCGGCCCCGTCTGTGGTGCGTGGCGGGCCCGACGTACGCCCGGGTCGTTAGTCTAGCCGGGGCTGACGCACACGTGGGGTGTTTTCTGGGTTTGGGTTGTCGCGCACACAGCACCGTGAACGTCTGCGCAGGTGACCGCGTGGACGTTTACCTCCTCTTTGCCGGGCGAGCGCCGAGGAGCGGACTTGCCGGCCGGTGCGGGGCACGTGTCCTGTCTCGGAGGGGCCGCCGCGTGTGTGCCCTGCCGGGCGTGGGAGCCGCTTCCCGACGCCACTCTCGGCCTGGCGGGAGGGTGATGGCGCCCACAGAAGCCGCAGCCGGTGCTGACGGGCCGTGTGTTTTCTTCTTCCGGACTCTCGAGTGTCGCCCGCGTGTCCCGGACACCAGTTGCTCACGGGAGGGCCACGCTCTCCAGCTGGCTGCGATTGAAGCGACTGATGTTTTGTGGGTTGCTTCCCGAGTCACTTCCTAGATGTGACAAGGAAGTTTTGCCTGACCTAAAGCCACAGGTGTTTTCCCCCGTTAAAAAAATTTTTAGGTGTTAAATTTGAGTGAATTTTTGCACAAAGCGTGAGGCATAGGCCGAGGGCCGTGCTTAGGTGCGTGGACGTCAGGCTCCCTCTGTGACAAGGCGCGTCTTTGAGCCCCTCTTTCGTCGGTTGCTCGCTGATGTTAACGAAGTAACTGCTGGCTGGACGGCGATGCTTCTCTGCGCAGCGGTGGGGCCCTCTGCCTTTCCACGCGGTTCACAGGCGGTGTGTGCGATTGGGTCCCTAGGCTCCGTGGAGGACACCACGTCCAGTGTATTTGGGGAAGACGATGCCGAGGACGAGGAGTTGGAAGCCGCTGCCAGCCACCTGAACAAGGACTTTTACCAGGAGATCCTTGGTAGCGGCTTGTCCAGCAGTTCCGAGGGGGCCGGAGACCCCGAGGAGGGCGCCAGGCCCCCTGCCCTGGAGTCCCTGCTTGGCCCCCTGCCCACCGCGGCCAGCCTGGGCATCTCAGACTCCATCCGAGAGTGCATCTCCTCCCAGAGCCAGGACCCCAGTGAGTGCCTGGGGGCCTTGGGGAGAGGAGGGGGGCTCCTCTGGGCAGGTGGGCGGGACCGTGGCCGGCAGATAGCAGGTCCAGATCGCCCGTCCCCAGCTGGGGGAGGTGGGGTGCAGCCTTACGGAAGGGTGGGCGCCGCGCCTGCCGTGTGTGAGCCGTCGGTGATCCCGGCACGGGTTTGTCACCACCCTCAGAACCCTTCCCCAGTGGCCCGCTGGCTTAGTCCTGGCCAGAGCCCTCTGCTGGCCGGGGGTCCTCCTGCCCGAGCTCCTCCACGGGGACAGGGCCTGGGTCCCCCGCCTGTCCCTTCTCATCCGACTGAGGGCCCGGTCCCCGCCGGTTGGGCTTCGGCGCTGGCGGTGCTGGTGGCCCGGCAGGAGCGTTGCCCTCACCCTGCTGGGAGAGGCCTGGGGCGCAGGCTGTCCCGGTTCTGCCGCGTCTTCCTCCCTCAGGTGTCCCCAGACTGCAGGGTGCAGGCCCTGCCTCATCTCCGGGCACCGAGGGCTGGGCCAGGAGCCCCTGTGAGGCTGTGCCACCCAGACGTTCATCACATATCCTGTAGCCAGGTGTGGCGATGGGCGGGCACATGCCTGCCCTGATGGCGGTGACGTCTAGGGTGAGAGGGACAGCGACACAGCCCGAGCCCGGTGTGCAGGTTGTACCGCAAGGGCCTGTGCGAAGGCCCTGAGGCAGGAGGAGACCGTTCTTGCAGGGGCCGAGGGAGCCGGCATTGAGGCAGAGCAGGGAGGCGTGCGAGTGACGTGTCTGAGCGCCAGGGGGAGTCCACGCAGGGCCTCGGCCACGGAGCGACAGTGTGGCCCACGGGCTGTGGGTGGAATCGGGAGGAGCCGGCAGAGGACCATCTGGCGACGGGGGCTGCAGAGCGCAGCGGCTGCCCCGTTTTCTGGGCCGTGCAGACTGTGCTGTTGACCCAGCTGAGGCAGGAGGGGAGTGGCCAGCGGGGCCTGGGGACGTCCCGAGCGTGTCACTGGGGACTCTCCGCGGCCCCTCTCCTGCTCCAGAGACGCTGCTGTCGTCCGGGAGCCGCAGGGACTGGCGAGGCACCGCCTCGGCTGTGGCTCTGGTCTAGCGTCCTTCCTGCACAAGCACTGGCGTGAGAGCCACACACTGTCCCCCGAGGGGCCGCCGTCCGCCCTCGGCCAGAGCCCCCGAGTCCTGAGACGGCCCGGGGGAGTGTGCGCTTGGTCACCAGTTATTGACCCCAAATGACACCGGTGTCGTGCTTCCCGTAGCGGACGCGTGTGGGGACGGCGAGCTGGACCTCAGTGGCATCGACGACCTGGAGATCGACAGGGTGAGTGTGCGTGCAGCCTCCGCCCGTGCGGCACGTGGTCTGTGCTGGCCACACCGCCCTGCCCTCCTGCGGGTGGGGCGTCCCCACACCGGGCCACCACACGGCCTCCGGGACCTTCATCAGTTCCCGGGGGTGGGGGGCACCGTGTCCTCAGCTCAGTTCCTTCTCAGGGACCTGTGCCCCCGCACTCTGGCCTGGCTCCTGTCCCCCTGCTGTTGGCCTTGGAAGGGGTGGAGGGTGACAGGGTCCCCGACCGGCTCCCCCCAGTGAGGCTATAGCCTCGTGGGTCAGAGGTCCACCCCTGACCATTGTATACAAGCAGGAAGGGTGTTAGTGGCCGAGACCTGAGTGTGGTGCTGTGTTCTGCCCAGTACATCCTGAACGAGGCGGAAGCCCGTGTGAAGGCCGAGCTGTGGATGCGGGAGAATGCAGAGTACCTGCGGGAGCAGAGGGGTAAGCGCCCGCCCAGCCACCCGCCCGGGAGCCTGGGCCACGGGGCCCCTGCTGATCCTGCCATTTGGGGACTTTTCAGAGAAAGAAGCAAGAATAGCAAAGGAGAAGGAGCTTGGCATCTACAAGGAGCACAAGGTAGGGGCACCCGGTGCGCGTGGGGGCCGGCCTTGCTCCCCCCCCCCCACCCCAAGTCATGCCAGGGCTCCCGGGGGGCGGCACAGACCTGTGCCCCTGGCCGCTGGGCCGTGACTGTGCTGGCCTCCCCTCGGACGGATGTGCCATTCGGCTTGGGGGAAGATCCTAGGCAGGCTGAATTGGGGCCTTGTGACCTCCGTGGACACCCTGTCCCAGCTCTGGGACCTGAGAGAACCTGCAGTCACGCTTCCCTTCCTGTTGGTGGTCACAGTGATGTGGCCTGTTGCTCGTGTGGCCGGATGGGGAGCACCTTTCTGGGGCAGGGGGTGAAGGAGGCCAGGGGTGGCCCTGGAGCTTGGGGGTCAGGGTTTGGGGCCCCCGGCAGCACGGCAGGGAGGAGCTGGCAGGAGGCACAGTTAGGCCCTTGTGCGTGGTGCGGCACCCAGGACGAGGTCCGTCCCCGCTGGGTGACGCCTCCTGAGGTCAGGGAGCACCCCGTGTGCCCTTCGGGTACCTGCGTGGTGGGCTCGTGGGCGGTCGAGTTGGCCCCATGCCCCGAGACCTGCCCCCGGCTGGTGGTGATGGTGAGCCGCCAGGGCACAGTGGGGTGCAGCCGGCTTCCCCCGTTCCAAGAGGAGGTGGGAGCCGCCCTCAGGGAGGCCCTGGCCCTGCACACCTCGGCTCCCCCGGGCGGGGGTCCCCAGGAGACCCTGGTTGCCGAGCCCCCCCACACACACACCTGCCGCTGTCTAGCCGGCCGTGCCCCCACATCCCACACGGCACCTAGCAGGCTTACGGGCGCTGAGGTCCCCGTGGGGTGGTGACGTCCCCGTTTCCGTTGAGCCCAAGAAGTCCTGCAAACGCCGGGAGCCGATCCAGGCCAGCACGGCCGGGGAGGCCATCGAGAAGATGCTGGAGCAGAAGAAAATCTCCAGCAAGATCAACTACAGCGTGCTCCGGGACCTCAACAGCAAGGGCGGGGGCGGTCTGCAGGAGGAGGACGCACAGCCCGAGGGGCGGACCGCCACCCGGAAGCTGTCTCGGAGGAAAACGCCCGCCAGGAGGCACAGGGCCGACCCCGGGACCAGCGTGGGGAAGAGGTACTGGGCCCGGTGGGCCGGGTGTTGGTTCTGAGCAGGGCGGGAGGCCTGGGCTGGCATTCGGCCCCCAAGTGCTGGGGACGAACGTCCGCCTGGCGCTGCGCCCGCTGCCCTGCGCGCTCCCGTTTGTGCGAAGGGCCAGGTGCTGACGAGGGGCTCCGGCCCTGGAAAGGGGCTGTGGCCTCAGGGTGTGTTCTGCTCACGGAGCGGGTGAGCCGGCCTGTCCTCCAGGAGGGGCTCTCTGCACCCTGTGCCCTGGCTGTACGCCTCTCTCTGCCGAGAAGGGGGGTGGGCGGAGAGCACATGCTGTGGGGGGTGAGCGGGTCAGGGGAGGAGCTGGGAGCGGCAGAGCAGGCCAGTGCCCTGGGCCCAGGGGGTCACGCAGGGCGTCATGCGCCCCGCGCAGAGGCGCCTTGGAGGGCCTGCGGGGGCGGGGTGGCCCCACTCCCCTGCCCTCACCTCCCCAGACCTCTGTCGCTACCGGTTTTTAACCCTAACTCAGCCGAGAAGTAAAAATGTTTTTGGTGTGTTTTTTTGTCTCACGTGGGACTAAATGTCTTTCGTGGTTTCTGTGATCCTTTTTTTTTTAAGCTTTGTTTAAGTAAACTCCGTACCCAACGTAGAGCTTGAACTCACCACTCTGAGACCAAGGGTCGCGTGCTCCGCCGACTGAGCCGGCCTGGCGCCCCTTGTGACGCTTCTTTTTTTCTAATTTTTTTTAAGTTTATTTTTATTTATTTTGAGAGAGAGAGCGTGTGAGAGGGTCAGAGGAAGGGCGAGAGAGAGACAGAATCCCAAGCAGGTTCTGTGCTGTCAGCACAGAGCCCGACATGGGGCTCAAACCCATGAACGGTGAGATGGTGACCTGAGCCGAAATCAAGAATCAGACGCTTGACTGACTGAGCTGCCCAGGCGCCCGTGACACTTTCTCTAGAAGTTGGTTATTCTGCTCCCTGGTTCCCGAGCGCCCAGCGCGGCCTGCCACAGACCAGCACCCCCGTGATCCTTTCTGGTCATGGTCTGGGGCCTGGGGAGGTGTCTCCAGCCTGTCCCCTGCCTACTCGCTGGACCCCCAGAGCGGCGCCCTGAGCCCTCAGGAACCTGGCGCCCTCCCGCACGGGACCTTCCTGCCGGGCTGCTCAGGCTGCCCCGGGCCAAGTAGGTGCGTCACCCCCACCACAGCCCATGGCGCCCTGTCCACGGCGCACAGGGGCTGCTTTGTCTCTGGCCGCCAGTGGACAGCGTGCGGGCAAGCCCCCGTCTCCTGGGTCAGCCGTGCCCTCTCGGCGCCAGTGCATCTGTGACTCGGGCTGTGAGAGGGTGAGCGGGCTGGGGTTATGGGCCGAGGGGAGGAGCGTGCTTCCTTCCCAGGGGCTCGCAGACCCTCCTCCGGGCTGCTTGGCCCATACCCCCGCCTCCCTGCTGGCCGTCCCACACGCCCTTGACTGCCGTGACTCTTCCCCAGCCAGATGGGTGGACAGGCCAGCTTCCCAGTGGGGACCAGGAGTCCACCTCTGTGGGAACCGCCCTCCCTGCACCAGGCCGGCACGGCCACACGTTTGCCGGTCTCCTGCCCAGAGGCCGCTGGCCTGAGGCCGTGCCAAGCAGAAACCTCCCACGAGCGCTCCGAGGGCCTGTCCACCTGTCAGAGCTGCCCTGGTGTCCACTCCCAGTGTCCCAGGGCTCATTGGCACATCACAGTGGTGGGGTGCGCTCGGTCATCTGAGGCCCGTCTGGATGCTTCCCCCCGCCGGCCCTGGGGCAGGGTCCCTGAGCGTGGATGGCTTCCATGGCCAGGCCGTGGGAGGGGAGCCTGCCTCCTCTCAGTTGGGGTCTCACTGTCGCCCCGGACAGGTCGGCGTTGTCCGGGGGGGTCTTGGTGGTGTTCTCCTTCCTCCGTTCCTTGCAAGTGACCGTGTGGCCGGTGTCCCGGCTTTTGTGTTTGGAGGGTCTGGGGGGAGGGGGCTAGGCTCCCACTCCTCCAGGCATCCAGCCACGGGAGGAGCAGGGCTGTGGTTGGCTGCTGCCCGCAGCCCCCACACGCCGGTCCTGAACCTAGGCTGGCAGAGCCCGAGGGCAGCCCGACGTCAGGTCCGCGTTCATCAGATATCGATGGACGTGAGTCACGGCCCAGGGCTGTCTCCTGTTGGCTTGCGTGGCGTTTTAGCTAAAATTGGCATTTGCTGCCAACGTCGTAAAGAAGCTTTCGCCGAAGAACCCTGCTTCCCGGCTTCTGCCAGGGGCCCTGCTCCCGCCCCGATTCCCAGCACGGCGGCTGTGCCCCCACGTGGTACGGTGCCAGTGCCTGGCCTTTGGGGGTGGGGACTCGGAGATAGATGCCATCCCCCTCACGGGTCTGTATCACGTGGACGCACGACCTGTTCAAATGACTGGCTGGAGCCGCGCGCGGTCGCGTAGAAGCCCCTAGCGGCATAGGCGCGGGGGGAGGGGGGGGACGTGATTGGCACCAGAGGGAGGAGACCTGCTCACTGAGAGAAAAGGCAGAAGGAGGGGCCGGAGAGCAGAGGGAACCAGGGCAGGTCACAGCTTGAGGCCCACAGGGTCCACTGGGAAGAGCGACCACAGAGCGGGCCCCGGGGAGGCGGTCAGGGCCGCCGGGGGCCGGGGGAGCCGAAGCAGGAGGGGCTGGGCACCGAGAGCACGCTGTGCTTGCGGAGGAGTGGCTGGCCACGCATCTCAGCGGGGCCCCCTGTGTCCCTACCGGTGGCTCTGGCCCGGGCTGACGCCCTGCAATGCGCTTTCTTCTAGGTTGAGGCCAATGGTGTCCGCGCAGCCGGCCAAGAAGGCGGCCGCAGGAGAGGTACGTGATGCGGCCGCAGCCGGGGGCAGGGGCCTCGAATACCGAGCTGTGAGCAGCTGAGAAGTCGGGCCGGCCCAGGCCCGGGGAGGCCGGAAGCCTGCAGGTGGCAGGGCAAGTGTCCCAGGAGCAGGCCTGCCACTCTGGGGTTGCACTGCCAGGCTGTGTCATCAGACGGTGTGCCCTCAGGGCGAGGCTTTCTGGGCACTGATGTGGGTGTGGGCTGAAGGGTGGGGCGGGGGGCCACTTGGGAGGTCAGGGGCTCTGGGTGTCCTCGCTGACCACTCTGGGAGCACAGGGACCCCCCCCCCCAGGGCAGGCGGCCTCTAGAGCCTGTCCCCTCACCTGCAGCCCTTGCCCCTGAGCCCATCCACCCTGGGAGCCGAGCCCGCCAGGCCCACAGCGGTGCTGGTGGAGAGCGGGCCCGTGTCCTACCACCCCGAGGACGACCCCGATGAGGACGACCCCGACGAGGACGACGGGGAGCCCTGTGTCAGCGCCCTGCAGATGATGGGCAGTGGCGGTGAGGGGGCGACACTGGCACTGGGCAGGGCAGGGGTGCTTCAGAGAGAGAGAGAGGGAGAGGGAGAGGGAGAGAGAACCAGCGGGGGAGGGGCAGAGAGAGGGGGAGAGAGTCCCAAGCAGGCTCCATGACGCAGAGCCTGATGCAGGGCTCGAACCCGTGAACCGTGAGGTCGTGACCTGAGCTGAAGTTGGGCGCTCGACTGACTGAGCCGCCCAGGCATCCAGGCCTGTCAGCTTCAAACGCAGTCTTTCTGTCCAGAAGGAGGTTGGGCCTGGGGCGTTCACAGCTCGGCTCCGTCCGTTCTGAGAACAAGTACTGGAGGTCACCGACCGGGCCCTCCCCGATGTGAAGGCCGCGGGCTCCGGGTTGCAGGAGGGCCGCCTGGCCGGCGGGAGCAGGGCTCCCACCCACCACCCCACTCCCACGGCGCTCTGCCAGGCACCCGGGTGGCCACGGTTCCCTTCTGCGTTCCACAGATTATGGTTGTGACGGCGAGGAGGACGACGGGTACTGAGCCGTGGCCCTGCAGCCGTGGCGTCTGGCAGTGGGGGCCTCGGTGGGCCCGCCTGCCCCGCAGTCCTCACCGCAGGCGCTCAGCACCTCCGTGGCACTGGTTGCCAGGACCACGTCGGGAGCGTCGTCGGGAGCGTTTCTGCCCAGCAGGGGACTGGACCGCTGCCTGTGCGTCTGGTCCGATGTGTCTTGTCCCGTGGAAGGAAACTGAGGCGCGAGAAGGCCCGCTTTTCGGAGCGAGTGGAGGGCTCCTTGTGGAGCCGGGTGCCTTGGCCCCCACCCCTCCCCGGGGCTGAGAAGCACTGCACCAGCCCCACCCCTGCGGGGCCAGGGCCACTCTGTGCCTGTGGCTGTGTCTTCAGCCAGACCTCGGACTCTGGCCCACGACAGGACAGTTGGCTCCGTGATCCCTGGGTGCACAGCTGCCCTGGGCAGTGCCCGCACAGCCTCTGGTGGCTGCCCAGGGTGTTGAGCTGGTCCTGCTGCATGGAGCCAGACCCAGGAGCTGGAACCGGAACCGGGAGCCAGAGCCGGAACCGAGAACTGGGAGCGGGAGCCGGAGCCCAAGCTGGAACCAGGAGCCAGAACTGGAACCAAGAGCCAGAGCCAGAGCTGGAACCGGAGCCAGAGCCGTAGGTGCTCCTTGCTTGACCTGGGATCTGGCTCAGTGGCCACAGAGGAATGACAGGCAGAGGGTCTTCAAGCCTGGCCACTCTGCCCTGGATGGTTCCTGCTGCCCTTGACCACCCCTAAGGACCAGGCCTCGTCATTGGAAGGCCCAGCGACCGCTTTCAGGGTCTCCGCTTGGGCGTTGCTGCTCTGGACATGGCCATGGAGGCAGGGCAGATGTTTTTGCTGCTCGAGGCCCCAGACCTGGCCACCCTGCCCCCCCCACAGTGGCAGAGTGGGGCCACACTGCCTTCCCAGGGGCCAGCCCTCCGTCTCCAGGGCTGGGCCAGACCCCTCCTGAGCGCAGCAGTCTGTAGGTAGGGAACTTTGAGGTCTTGACTGCACGTGTCTGTACCCTGCAGCCAGCCTGGACCCGGGGCTCCTGAAAAGCCGGAGAGGAGAGTGAGTTTAGTGAAACAGAAAGATCCGTTACTTACGCAGAAATTGGCTGAGGCTCTGGTCTGTGCCTTCCCACCTGGGGCTGTGGCCTTGGAGGAGTGAGGCCACGGCCAGTGGGGGTGGGAGGAGCATACAGTGTGCAGGCTGGACTCACGCCTGACCCTGCTGTCAGATGCACTATGGGGACGTGGTTCGGGTTCATTAGCAATCCCCTTGTGCCCAGCCCCGTAGGAAGTCCCAGAGTCTGCTCCTGGCGCCGGTCTCTCGTGGGGCCACAGGGCAGGGAGAGCTTGGCCGCAGCGGCTCTTAGAGCAGCCCCAGGCTCTGGCTTCCTGGCAGGGCCGGCGGGGTGGGGGGGTTCACCGAGCCACTCGGGGAGCAGAAGGTGGGCCGAGCCTGGCCATGGATGACTGGCTCTGGGGACTTCCAGGTGGAGGTGTGGCTGTGGCCACGGAGGTGACAGAACCACCCTCTGGCAGAGGGGGCTGCCTCCCCAGCAGGGCGAGCAAGGCAGGCTTCAGGACCGGGCTCTGGCAGGACACATCCCCGAGGGGCTGGACAGAGGAGGTTCCCACGGAGGAAGAGTCCTCTGTCCCAGTGGGGATGGGGTTTCTGTGGGGGTGTGCAGAGGGCTGGGGTCCTCGGAGAGGATGTGGTGAGGAGAACAGTGAGGCCCGGGCCGTGACCGAGGTGCCGTGACCTGGGGCTGGCAGCCAGCAGCCCTGTGCTCTGTGTCCAGGTCGCCACTGCCACCGGCGTGGGCTTGCAGGGGACACACAGGAGGCCCGTGTGCCCCTCCGCCCCATACCTGGGCGCCCCTCGTCCAACCCTGAGGATGACCTACGTCTGGTCGCTGGGTGTGGCTCTCTTCAGGGGGCCGTGGGGGCCTGTCCCTGGCAGGTGCGGGCTGCAGCTGATGGGACAGGGCACCAGCATCACCTCTCCCGGGTCCCTGCGGGCTGGGCCGCAGGAATCTGCACCCAGAAAGCTTGGGAGGCCTAGGTGCCCCGGCCAGGGAGGGGCAGGGACCTCACTCCGTCTGAGGGTCAGGGTCACTGAGGTGCTGAGAGCCAGTGGGCGGTCAGACCCAGGCTGGGATCAAGCCCCAAGGGGGTGTGTGGCAGTGGGCCTGCCCGGGGTGCCTCCCCCCACTGCGTGCAGGTCCCACCCCTGCCCCCTGCACTACAGGCAGGTAGCCGCCGGTTCTGCCCTAACCTTAGCCGAGACCAGAGGGGCACGGGAGCCTACGTCACTTCCCAGGTCACCCAGCGTGGAGGTGGCCTCCCTGGGACCTGTCCTGACAGCCGCCCCCTTCCCGGGTGCTGGGGCCTGGCCATACCTGCTCTCGGATGCCTGCCCCCGGGGCCTGGCCAGTGACAGCAGGCATCCCGAGAAGAACGCAGGGCTCCCCGCTGGCTCCCTGCAGTGCTGGGGGTCCCTAGGGGGCAGGCGGGCCGCCGTGAGCACGTGTGCACCCGTGGGCACACAAACGGGTTCTGGGCAGCCTGGCGGCGCGCGCTTGTCCTCTGACTTGCAGAGCCGGGCGGCCTGCCAGGGGGGCCGGGGTCCTCGTGGGGGGCAGGAGGCAGCAAGCAGGCGTGTCTGGCAGTCTCCAGGTGGGAGCGCTGTGCCCGTTGGCTCCCGGCCCCCTGAGCCCAGCTCCCCCTGGCCAGCACGTGCAGCATGGCCGGATGGGTGAGAGCCAGCGCCGGCCCGGACCGGGCACCGCGCGCGAGCATATGCACGGGTACAGGCCCGGCCCCACGCAGGTGTGCACGTGCACACGCAAGTCTGTCGGGGGTCAGGCCAGGGCGGGCAGGCGGGCCCGGTGCTGGCTGAGGTCAGACGGCCGTGGGCCTGCTGCTCTCGCTGGTGCTTCCCACGGGGCACCTCCCCGGTCTCCGGGGAGGGTGGGGGACGGCCGAGACCTGGGTGTGTGTGGCACCTGCTTGTGCCCCACCACACCCTGTGCTGTGTGACCTGGTGCCAGTCCGTCCCTGAGCGGGAGTCAGAACTACAGGGTACCTTCTAGATGGCCGCAGGGAGGTGGGCGGGCCACAGCCCCTCCCAGGCATGGGGGGACAGGTCTGTGACTCCTTTCCCCACCCGGGGCTCTCCGGCAGGGCGGCCTCTCGGGATTGCCAGCTAGATCATTCCCAGGCATCCTGGGCAGACAGCGAGAGCCCCGAGGGCAGAGAGAGGCAGGCAAGGAGGGAGGCTGGCCTGATGGGAGAGCCCTCTGCGTCTGTCTCTCAAGGGCTGTCCCCAGAGCATGACATCGGTGCGTTTCCTCCAAAAGGCTGTGTTCAGCCCCACCCTCCCGCACCTGCCCTGCTGGCCACTGTCACCAGTGATTTGGGGCTCACACCGGCCTGCGTGTCCTCAGGCCTTGTGTGCCCTAGGCTCACACACCCCGCCTCCCCGCTGCTCCCGCCAGGTGCCTCCTGCAGCCCCAAGTGGTTCTGGACTGGTCAGGCCCCTAAGTGGGCAGAAGTGCCGATGGCCCGAGGGCAGCGTGGGTCTCTGGAGGAGGGGCTGGGCAGCCCCCAGGGTGTCCTGCTGGGTGCCGTCGCCCTCCGTCCCGCCCTCCCTGGACCGGGCCTGGATGGCAGCAATCTCTGCCGCCTCCGGATCCAGCGTCCTGCCCTCCCACCCCTCTGTCCACCTCTGGGCGGCTGCAGCACCGAGCGGGGGGTGTCCTCCGTGGTGCCTTCCAGGCAGGGTCCAGGGCTGCTTCCTGGGGAGGGGCTGACTGGTGAGAGGCTGGGGGAGGGGGAGGGGGAGGGGCTCTTGTCACTGGCCTGGGTCTGGGCTGGCTGCCCCTGCCCCCGCCAGGCCGCAGATGTTCCAGTGGGGCAAACTCAGGGACTTGAACTGCAGGCCACACACACAGCCACCAGGGAGATGAGGTCCTTCGGGCTGACCGCGTCACTGTCCTCAGCCCTGCCCTGCCCCCTGGCCGCTCGCCCCCTCGGGCGCCCAGGCCCAGCCTTGCCTGGCTTCACAGGCAGGTTCAGCTGAGGCCCCCGCTCCCCCTGCAGCCCGGAAATGCTACATTCCCCAAATAATAAAGACTAGGAGACTTGAAGCGGTAGAGTGCCTATGGTCTTTGTCCACAGCGTGTCAAGGCCTCTAACACATCGTTGCGGGGCCCGCCCGGCCAGGCCCCCCACCCGCCATGCGCACGCGGAGTCGCCATCTTCCACACGCCGGGCCTGTCCCCTTCCCAGATCTGAGGGCACCCTCGCCAGCAAGGTGGCAGAGACGGGCACGGAGAGGAGGCCCCGCAGGAGCAGGCTGCTGGGCCTCCTGGACACTCCTCGGCGCCCCAGGCCCTCCCAGCCCCTGGCCCAGCAGACCGTCTGAGCTCTCGGCCTGCAACCCTGCAGACACTACACCCCCAGCTGCCTGCGACCCTAGAGAGCCCCTACCCCCGGGGACTGGTCCCAATTACGCTACCCCCGTCCTGCAGCCGCACTCCTAGGGGCAGGGGGTGACCTGGGACGAGCTGGGCTTGGGGAGGACTTGCCCAGCGGGGGGCACGACCCTCTGCCTGTCCCCTGCCCTGCAAGAGGACTGATGGCCCTTCTTGTGCCACCCCCCCCCCCAGTCCCAGCACCAGCACCGAGTGCTTGCCCTCACCCGGGCGCTAAGCCGCCACTTGAGCAGGACTCTCGGCCACCCTGCGCGTGCGTCCTGGCCCCTTGGGGATGCCAGGCTTCGTGTGGGGGCCATGCTGGTGTGTGGCCAGCAGCTTCCCTGACCGGTCAGGGCCTCTCTGTGCCTACGTGCCTAGAGGGTTGGCTTGTCCCTGGGGAGGCCTGGGCCCCAGCCAGGCTGGCAAAGGGTAGTGGCCAAGGGACCGGCTCCAAAGTCTCAGGCCCTTCAAAGGGACGTGGGCGGTGGCAAAGTGGAGAGTCTTTATGGCTTTCCGGCCGGCAGAGGAACCTGGCTCAGGAAGCCATTGTCCCCATACAATGGGCCTGGCTGGGACCTATGAAGGCAGGGGGCCCCAGATTGGTGGGACCTGACCTTGACCCTGATCAACCACCGATAGTCCCCAGCACCTTCTCACGGCCACCGCGGCTGGCCCTGGCCAGGAAAGGGGACAGCTGTGCCTGAGGGCTAGAGCACCACCAGGGAGGGGCGGTGATGGGTGGGGAACGCTGCCGGAGCAACCCGGGGGGCTGTGGTGGAGGCGCCCTGCAGCCCAGGCTGTCTCGCAGGTGGGCAGGGAGGAGCTGATCAGCAGGGTCAGGAGGGGTAGGTCACCTTCCATCACAGGGAACAAACCGCTGAGGCCACAGGGATCCCGTCAGCGAGCACCCAGGAGGCCCTAACTGGATAGAAGGCAGCGCCTCCCTGCCAGACGACGAGGGGGCTGCCCTTGGTCGCCAGGGGCCTTTGCACCAGTCAGTCCGAGTCCTCGTTCCCCTCCTTCGGGAGGTCACAGCAAACAAGGATGTTGTCTGCCACGCACCCACTTGGCGGGGCCTGAGAAGATGAGCGCCTGGCGTATCGCAGGGGGATGGCCACTGTGGCCCCCACGCCTGCCCTCGGTGGCAACGTGGCGCTGAGCGGGCAGCGGGGGACGTGCCCCTCAGGCAGGAGGCCACGGGGCCGCCAGGGCCAGACGTCAGCAGGACCTGCAGGGTCCCAGCAGGGCCCGACTGCGGGTGATCGCGAGTCCCGGCAGAGGGTGGTGGGCGTGGCGGGGGAGCCAGGATCAGCACCTGTGCCTGCACAGCCCCACCTGGGCCCCAGGTGGGCACGTGTGCGTTACACACTCAGGTGCACACACACACCTCGTGTTCGTCATGTCTGTGTTGGGGAAGCGGGGATGTTCGCTCACGTCTCCGTGCCCGTCGCCCTCACATCTCCCTGAGGCCTCCCCACACGAGCCCCTGGAGCGTTTCCTCCGACCACACACGCAGGACTCTGGAGAATGTGTATTTCTCAGCCGTCGGCTCACAGATGTATCACTCCGCCAGCGTCGGCAAAGCCTCACGGCAAAGGTTTGCTCTGACGTCCGTGGGGACATGGTGGGGAGGGCACGGCCTCCGCACTGTGGGGAAATCCAGCAGGCAGGGGGTGGGAGACGCGCAGAGCAGGTGTGCGGCCAGCTGGAGCACAGAGAGGTGGGCCGCTGGGGGCACCGGAAGCCCAGTCAGGGTCTGAGCAGATGGGCCCCGTGGGCCTGGACAGCGGGTCTGTACAAGGTGCAGGGTGGCTGGGAGAAGAGTGTGGGATGACGGGGAGGCCGCAGGAAGTCTGGAGCCCGTCGTCCGGGGATGGCATTCCAGGCCCCCGGGGGGCAACCCCAGCCTGGCCCGGGGCAGGGCTGCTGTCCACAGACAGATTTTCCAAACCGTCGTGGACCCCAGGCTGGGGATGGGAACGCTGGGGAGAGGCGTGGTGGTCACGTGGCCCAGAGGAAGGCGCTGGCACACGAGGTTCAACGGCCCCCGGGCACCCCCTCGACTCCTGTGCGGGCTCCGTGAGTGCCTGGGGGCTGCCGGGCCCCATCCAGCAGGCGGCGCTGCAGGATGGCCCGGCGGGCTCCCGTGGGTCAGGGAGCCTCCGGATGCTGCGGGTGCAGGAAGAGAGAGCCCTCTTGTGTGTGTGTGTGGGGGGGGGGGGGTCTCGTGTGTGCCTGTGCACGTGGGTGGGTCAGTGTCATGAGGAGCCCTGATCCTGGGGGAGGGGGGCACTTCTCTGGGAAGGAGTCCCCCCAGGTGTGTGGCTCCTCTCCCATTGACACCTGCACCAGGTGGTCTGATGCAGGCAGAGGTGCCCCTCTAGATCAGACTAAGACCGCCTGCTGGGCCCTCTCCACTCAACCTTCAGCTTCACTTCCTGTCTCACCCGCACAGCATCCCCAGGACCCCTAGGTAAGGGGCGGGTTCTGCGGTGGACAGCGGCCTCCGGGTTCCCGCGGAGGGTCCAGACTTCGTGGAGACCTCTAAGCTCCATGCAGTGGTGACATCCCTCCCTTGGGAGGCCCTGGAGTGAGGGGGGGTGTAGGGGTTAGTCAGGAAGACTTCCTGGAGGAGGGAGGGTCCACACCAGGACTCAAAGGAGAAGACGCTGGTCAGGCCACAGTGGGGCACAGAAGAGGCAGGTGGGCCACCAACCTGGTGACAGAGGGCATTGGAGAGGAGGGGAACATTAGGTCAAAGCCTCTGGGGGTGGGGGAGGTCAGGATGGGGTGTCGTGTTTCTTGCAGAGGAGCGGGGAGGGGAGTCTCGAGTCCGTGGGTGGGGAGCAAGTGTGTGTCCAAAGAGGTGGGCAGAGGAGGTGTGTGCTTGACCCTGGTGGACCCTGCACCCTGGCTGCTCACCCGACCGACTGGCTTTGGGCACTTGGGATCGCAAGGAGGGCAGACAGCCCTGGTGGCTGGGGTTGGGGTTGGGAGGGACCTGCAAGTCTTTCCCGAGGGCAGAGCCAGACCCTAAACCACGGGAAAGATGGTGGGTGGAGTGTGGCGGAAGGGCAGGGCTGGAGCAGGCCAGGGCTCCTGGGAATGGGGTTCCGAGTGGCCTTGGCAGCCAGGTGCAGGCTTGGGTGAGAGCAGGAGGGCATAGGTGGGGGAGTGGTGTGCGTATGAGGGGGGGCAGGGTGTCCCCAGGCCAGGCTCCCAGTGAGTCACTGCTGACCCGTCGTCCCGGCGCCGCGGGGGCCCAGGCTGGGCTGGCCGCAGGAAGCTGATAAAGGGCCAGAGTCAAAAGCCTCCAGGCCTCCCACTTCCTGCAGCCCCAGGAGCAGGGTGTGGCGCTTGGGGGGGTTGGGGGGCAGGTCCTGGCGGGCATCTGTTGATGCAGGCTCAGGTGTCCATGGCCTGGCTGGAGGGCCCACAAAACAACACAAATTGTGACCTATGACTGCCTGGCTCTGCCTTCAGAGGATGTGATCGGGACGTCGTGGTGGGCACAGGCAGCCTCCGGCAGCCGTGGGCAGGAAGGCCAGCGGCAGCTTGGAAGTGTCGGATCAAGGGGCAGAGGGGAAGGGGTGGCCAGGGCAAGGACACGGCCAGGGCCAGGACAGGGGCAGGCAGGCCAAGCGGGCGCACGTTTACCTGAGGGCCACTCTGTCACCTGAAGGTCAGGTGTGTGTCCACCTGTCCAGCCACAGAGGGGTCATGGTGACCCAGGAGATGGGGTGCTCCCGGGAGGCAGGAGGGGCAGGAGGTCAGCTGGCAGGGGCGCTGAGGCACCCAAGTTGCGTGGGCGACCCCATGGAGCCACTCCCAGTGACAGTAGCGCCTCTGCCACGCCTGTGGTGACGACCCGCCAGCCCACAGGTAGGGATGTCACCATGAGCAAAAGCGACCTCGCCCCACGCCACCTACGCTGGTCCTGCTTCCTCAGGGCCACATCCCAGCACCACCATCACCACGGTCACCCCACCGACCCAACCTCTGGGGCCTTGGCAGAGCCACCACGCTCGCGCTCTCCCTGCCAAAGATGGCAGCCAACGGCCACCTTCACCAAAGCCACAGACACCATCACGGCCAGGCGTCCCACCCAAACAAGGCCACGGAAGCACAGCGAGGCGCCGACGCGCTCCAGCGCCAGGACTTCTGACGCCTTTTGGGGTAAGTCCCAAAGACCACGCCCCCTGCAGAGCGCGTCTCCCTTCGCCGGCGCGAGGGCCAGGCGGCCCGGGCAGCCCGCGGTCCCGCACCACCAAGGCCCGGGGGCGGGGCCGCGCGGGGGCGGGGCCGCTCCCGCGCTGAGCTCTCGGATTGGTCCCGCGCGGCCGGCAGGGGCGGGCCTGCCGCCCATTGGTCCACAGCCGGAGGGGAGGGGCCGCCGTCAGCCCCGCGCTCCCGCGGCGCGTCCCGGAGCCGGGCGAGCGCGCGGACGTCGGGCGGCTGGGTGTTCGGATCGGGCCGGGCGTGCGGGGCGGGCCCGGCGTGAGGGGCGGGCCGGGCGTCAGTCCCCGCGCCGCGCGCCGCGGCGCGGGGCCTTATCAGCGGGGGCAGCTGGCGGCCCGTCAGTGCGCGAGCGCCCCGGCCCAATTCAATGGCCATTGTCCGCCGGCCCCTTTGTTCGGGAGGCGGCCACTTCCTGCGGGGCCGGGCTCGGGCGGGGGGGGCAGGAAACGCTCCGAGCCGAGGACCAGACGCTGAGGCCGCCCCAGCCAGGGGTCAGAGGCGACGGCCACCTGCCCCGGGGGGCGCCCTGGGCTTGGGGCCGGGGGACTGCGAACAGATGCAGGGGCTTGGCCAGGGCTCAGCTCAGTCCCGTCCTCGGAGCCTCAGTCTGCCCGTCTATAGGGTGGGTGGACGGGCCAGAAGGTCCCCTCCTGGGGAGGTGATGGTGGGGGCTGGGCTCATGAGATCAGATCCTGTAGAGACGGGGGAGGGGCAGAGGAAGCCGGAGGGATATCCTCAGGCAGAGGGGTGCCCCTCCCAGGCCTGCCCTCTTCCCCCATCCCTGACTGGGGATGACCGGCTCCTAGAGGCTCAGAACAGCAGCAGACAGGACTCGGGTTCCAGGGGATGGAAATCCAACTCCCACTGCCTCTACAGGAGGAGAGAGAGTCCACTCAGGACTCCAGGCTGACAATCAGGACTGTGACCTGGGGTGGGGGGAGGGGTAGTGAGGGAAACAGTGGCCCAGGTGCTGCCCCACCTGGGGCCAGGCCTCCCATTCCACCCTCCCCTGGGCTCTGCTGGGCAGTTCTGCTCACAGAGGACCGGCTGTCTTCTTGGGGTCCCTCACCAGGTCCCGGTGGGCGCGGAGGGGGAAGGGGGCAGACCCGTGTAGCACTCTGATTGGCTGGACCTTGATCACATGCTCACCCACAACTGGGAGTGGGGTCTAGGGTTGGGTGGGAGATGGGACCTGGCCCAGCACCAGAGCCCACCATTCCCGCCCAAGCGAGTCAAGGCACAGATGGTCACAGCCTCTGCCGCCGTCCCCCCCACGCGGCGTGGACCTTCCTTGACCAGCCCCCATCCTGCCCGTCTCCCCAGTGCCCTGGAATCTCTTGCACTTCCTTCCTCTGAAGCCCCCGTGTGGCCTGTGCTGCCTTCCCCCCCCCAACCTCAACCCAACTCAATGGGAAAAAACTGCTGGCATTTCAATGGCAGAACTTGATGAAAAGTTGGTGACCAAAGGCTTGGACGAGCTGGCAGAGGACCAAGGGGAGAGTGGGCAACCCGGAAATTAAATGCTGCAGGAGACTGCTGTCCGAGGCCAGAGGAGCCAGGGGAGGGTTGCCACCCAGCCCCCATGTGGCTGAGTCCCCACGGGGACAGACTGCTGGAGGTGCTCCTCTGTGACCCTGGGCAAGCCTTGTGCCCCTCTGAACTCCTTAGCTATCACATGGGGGTTTGTGCAAGTGAAGCGAGGCGTCAGACGGAGAGCACCCAGCTCAGCACTGGAACTTAGGTGCTTTACAAAGGGCAGAGCACTTACCAAGGAACTGAGCACCCACCAGGGGAAGAGGGGAGCCATGCCCCCCAGGGGTCCTTGACCTTAGGAGCTGGAGGTCACAAGGTCTAGGAGAGGCTCCAACTTGAACCTGTCTGAAAGGCAGACGCCAAGTGGGTGTCTGGTGTGGAAGAGATCTGGGGGGACACAGCTGTGAGGGGCACAGGAATGGGCCGGAGGGGTGGGGAGAGCCCCAATCCCCCCACAGGGTGCCTGCCCAAAGAGAGCAGGGGGGGGGTGGGAGGAGCCTGCCCACACGCCCCCACCCCCTTGGGCTGTGCTCTCCGCCAGGTGGGTGGGCACCTGGCCGGGAGCAGCCAATGCCACGGGGTCCAGACAGTGTCAAGGAGGCTCAGTGGCGGGATTTCTGAGCGGAGCCACATGGCCACGTGGGCCAGCCCGGCAGGGGTGTCGGGGACACGCAAGGAGAGGTCTGTGTGTCACCCAAAGCAAGGTGGTCAGCCCTACTATCCCTGCACCGTGGGGGCCCTGAAGGGGGAGGGCAAGGGCGGGAGAAAGGTGTGCCCCGGCAGGACCCCAGAACTCCAGAGGAGGAGTGGTCTGGCCACGGTGGGTTTTGGTGCGGCAGGGGGGGGGGGGTGGTGGCAAAAACCTCAGGAGAAGCCCCGAGGGTGGTTAGCGAGGGCCTGGCCCAGGGAAGACCAAGGAGTGTCCACAGGGAGCGGCAGTGGCTGGGCGGCTCAAGGACACGTGGCCCTTTGGCCCTGGAGACTACAGAAAGGTTAGGATAAAGTCAGGAGACGGGCTGACAGGCCGAGGGCCCTGGAGAACACGTCAGCGTGGGAGGGACACAGCAAAGGACTCTTCAGCCGGCAGCCCCGTTGTCCCGGGTGGAGACCAGCATCCTCACTGCGTTTCCAAAGGAGAACAATTCAGCGGGAGCTGGGCCCCGGGTCGGTCCTGGCCGCCTGGTCTGCCCCCTGCCCCCTGCGGGGTACAGGGGTCAAATCTCCTGCCCCGAGGCCCTGCCCTCACCCCTCTTCTCCACAAGGGAAAGACCTCAGAGGGTGCCCTCGGGCTCCTCCTGCTACCACAAGGGACTGTCCCCACCGGACGGGCAGGTCTGACATCCCCTAGGGTCTGGGCCTGCCTGAGCCATTCGGGACCGTTTGTCACCTCACCCAGCGCCACCTTCAGCCTCAGCCCCGGCATGGTGGTCCTCACTGGCCATCACTCCCCAGCCTCCCTATATCTGAGGGTGCCCCCCACACTCCACCCTCTGCCCTACACTGTGGAAGCGGCCCAGGCCATGGCCACGGCCATGCCTGCCTCGAACCTGCCCCCCCCCCCCCCGCCCAGTGCCCATGGCCTGCCCTCACTACGGCCCCTCGGTACTCAAGCCCACAGGCACCCTGTCCCTCACTTCTCTGGCGCGGGGACCCACTGTCCCCCAAGACCCTCTCCTCAAGCTCCCCATGGCTGGCCCCTGCATAGCTGTTGGCCTTTCGCTCGGGTCCCCCTCCTCCAGAAAGCCCCCCGTGGCATCTCCCAGCCCTGTTGCCGCCTGTCTAGCTCCAGCCGCTCTGCACACGTTGAAGCTGCTGGGGTCGGGCTGCGGCTCCGAGGACGGATGGCTGGTGGACCTTGCCTGGCCCTGGGGGTCGGGGAGGGGTGGGGGGCGTGCAGGGCCCCCGCGGCACCCAGCCCTGGCGGACTTGGCTAGAGGCTCCTCTTTGTGGGAGGTCTCTGCGTGAATCACCCCTCAGGCCCAGGCACAAATGCAGGAAATCGCCATTCTATGAGACTCTATTTTCTCCCACAGAGGGGAAAGTCTGTCACACGAAGGGCATTGTTCCCCTGCTCATGCTTTCCGGGTGGGCACGGTCCGCGATGGGGCTTGCGCGTTCTGGGGGCTTCTGGCCGAACCGTTTCCCTTCGAGACCCAGGGGCGCCTAGAGGTTGGGAATATGGGGCCACGGCGCAGCCACCAGCTTCAGGGGGACACGGACCCACCCGCAAGGCGGTGCGGGTCCCGGGAGCCTGGGTCTGCACAGCGTCAGGGCCCGAGTGAGGTCAGGGCCAGGGTTCTGCCTGACACCCACACGCTCTCTGCCCGTCTGGGGGCCTCGGGGTCCCGTCCAGGCTCCAGCTCAACCTTGCCTCCCCCTCTCCAGGAGGGCCGCCCCAAACCCACCCTGCGCCCCCTGCAGCCTTTGAGACCTGGCCAGGGGCTGTGGCCCTACCGCCCCTTGGCTCTGGGCTGCACGAGCCACTCTGTCCTGGGGAGACCCTGACACAGTCGGGCAGCGGAGGGGCAGGCAGCCCCCACGTGACGCCACCCCGGCCACTCGGTCCCGTTGCTGCCCTCGGGGCTGACGTCAAGTCCCACGTGGGGCACACGGGGCACACGCGGCACATGGGGTGAAGGGGCCGGGGCGTTGCTTACAGCTCAGCTCAGTCGTACACGGGAAATGGCAGGTGCACTGAGGGGCTCCCACGAGCCCCCGAGGAGCCCCGGGAAGGGCTGTGGACAGCTGATGCCCCACTTCTCACGTCCTGGAGGATCCCAGTGAGGAGCCCGGGAGTCTCGGGGTGCAGGTGCCACAGACCCAGGGCCACCCAACACTGAGCCCCCAGTTAGAGGTGGGAGCGGCGGGAGAGGGGCAGGGCTCAGGCCGGAGGGGTGGGAAGCCACGCAGCCAGGAGGGCAGGCCCGGGGTGGGCGTCGGGGCCTTAGGAAGGGTGGTGGCAAGGAGGAGGCGGGGGCGCGGCCTCCGTGTGAGCAGGAGGACGCCCCGACCCCCGGCCCACGCACTTGAGTCCCAGCCCGGCAGGCTCCGTGATGCAGTCGGCAAGGCCAGGCCAAGGAAGAGCCCAGCCTGAGAGAAGAAGGGAGTAACGTGGCCCGGGTGTCCGGGCAGGACAGACTGACAGACTGGAGGGGGGGGCACAGGAAACCAGAGGCAGGAGCCCAAGTCTCAGAGAGAGCCGGTGGAGACACAGGTCCTGATGCCGCTGAAACATGGGGCTCAGGAGGTGTCCCCAGAGAAGGAACCAGGGAAGGTCATGGCAAGGCCTCTCCTGGAACAGGGTGGGGTGCAGAGCCGGCAGCCGCACCAGGGCAGAGACAGCGGTGGGAGGAGGGACGGCACGATCGAGTTCCCTCCGAGAACAAAACAGAGAAGGGACTCTTCAGAGAAGATTTGCCTAAATTACAGACGCAGGACTCAGGTGGAGGGGACTTTCAGGGGACACGGGGGCCGTGGGGGTGGAGTTTGGCCTCTTATCACCCGGCTCACACAGACCCTCCTCCATCCTTCCTGCCTCCGGCCTCCACCTTTCGTCCTCACCCTCTGACACGCCTCCTCCCACTTGGTTGTTCTGAAGTGAATCGTAGGTATGGCTTCATATTTCAGTTTGTATCGCTAAGAGACTACTTCCCAGAAAGGGACTACAGTGCCCTCAGCACACTGGTGCCCAGTCTGGTTCCAGTTTCCTGGACAGTCGGTCTGATGAGGGCCCGCGCATGGCCCGCATGTTGTAACTCCTTCGTGTGTCTCTCGGATCTCAGTGTCCTCAGGTCCTCCCTTGCAGTTGTCTAGCATTTGGGCCCCGACCACATATCTGCCGTGGACCAACTGTTGAGTGTGGCCGTGGTAGGCATGGGACGTCGCTCATCAGCGTGTTCTCCTGTTTGGAAGTGCGTGGTTTCTGATTGTTTTATTTTATATTTTTTTATTGCAGTAAAACATACCAAGCATAAAATGGACTGTTATAACCATTCTAAAATACAAGCATCACAAAGGACAAAGAGGAATATCAATAAGTGTGACATGACTCTCAGATCAGAGAACAGAACACATATGCAACTAAAAACATAGCCTCAGAAAACAAAAAGCCACAGATGACAAGCGACCTGCTCCAACTCCTCTCTGCACACAGACAGCTCGAGCAGCCGCAAGCAAAGATGTGAACAATTTGGATAAGGCAATAAACTGAGGCACATTCTTTTCTAGTACAAATGGGACACTCTCCAAAGCAACACGTTTTGGGTCCCAAAAGAGGCCTCAGGACACCTTCGGAAGTAGAAGCAGCCACACGGGAGGCAGGCAGACAAGGAGGCGACGAACTGCCTGCCCACTGCCCCTCGTGCTGCAGAAAGTGGTTCCAACTTAGAATTCCATACCCAGCCAAGCCTTCCTCGGAGTACGAGATGGAATAAAAAACATTGAGACATGCGAGGTGTCACGCTATCTGCCACGTGTGCTCTCTCAAAGACCTGCTCCAGGAAAACAAGCGTGCAAACCAAGAAAGAGAGAAGCCCAGCATGCAGACCCCAGTGTCTCCACAGGAGCCCCAGGAAGGGAGCCCCAGGGCTGTGGGGGGAGAGGTCTGCGGGACAGCTGTGCCTTGTGAGGGTCGGCCATCCGGACTGGGCAGCTGAGGACACAGCTTCCCCCAGGAGCAGCGGCTCTGACACGTGCCTGACCTACGCCAGAGAGGGCGCAGAGGACCCTGGTGGGTCAGAAGCAGACACGCGGGGCAGCCCATCCTCCTAGCCCTGCCTTTTGCCCTGCCCGGGCCGTGGGCGCCTGGGCGTCCAGAGATCATCTGCGTCCCTGCCCGCCAACTGGGAGGCCGAGGCTCTGCGGTGTCTCTCCTCCTGGGGGGCCTTCAGCTGAGCCGCTTGTCAAAACAGGGAGAACGTAGGCCGGGGACATACACCAAGTGCTAAAAGCCAGGGGACAGGACACGACGTCTGGAGGAAGTTGCTTTGCTGGGACAGTCCCCCCAGCGGCTTCCAGGGAACCAAAAATGTGCTATTTCGTATCGGGCTCCTGCGTGTCTCTTTTGCTGTTTTTTTTTTTAACTGGTTTTTATATTCTCCTCCTTGCACAACACTTCGCACTTTACCGTCTGAAAACCAGTGGTGCCGCTTCCCCAGGCACGCGCAGCACAACACTGCTGGGGAGGCATTGGCAGCAGTGGGGGGCAGCAGGGGGGCATCCACAACATCGGGGGGGGGGTGTCCCCAACAGCAGGGGATCCGAGTCCACAAAGAGGCACCCCAGAGAGATCCAGGCAGATCTGGGTGCACGAGGGGGCTCCGTCTGGGCGCGGGGAGCCTGTACGCATGTTCTCCCAGGTCATCACAGACCCAGTGGCCATTCCGATTCAAATCTCCCCTGTTGGTTTTATCCCATTTGTTCTAGCGCTTGTAAGGAAAAGTGAAGGTTAATGATAAATAAACTAATTCTGAAGAAAAACAGGCAAAGCAAAGAGGTGGAACTGTGGAGTCAGACGTGAAGTCAGCAGTGACACCGGGCGGCACTGGCACGGGCATCGGCAGAGTGGCAGGAAGAAAGCCCGAGCGGCCCGGCCATGCGGTCCGGCCTCTCTGGGGGACCAGGGCTCAGAGGCGGTGGGCGGGGTCAGCGTGCGCTCTGTCCACAAGGCTCAGGCCAGAGCAAAGACCCCGATACGAAAACCTGGGCTCCCCGGGGCTGGACGGTGACACCAGACCCCCCCATCCGTGACACACCTGCCCAGACACAGACGGGGCCACAGTTACAGGAAACAGGATGGCGAGTGTGCACGAGGGACCGCCTGTAACGCCCCGATAGAGGCTGAAACATCGCGTCGGGAAACAGGGACAGCGCCGCCGAGAAGGCGGGGGCGGGAGAGGAGGCACGGGCTCCCCGGGGTCAGAGACACGACGGCAGCAGTTTGGAAGATGGGTCGAAAGTTAAAATTGAGAAACGCTCCCATTCAGCAGAACGGAAGGGCAGACATACAAACAATAGACCACAGAGGTGTGATCTGACATCCAGCCAACGGGGTTCTGGAGCGGTGAGCAAACGGAAGGGAGAAAATGCCAGAAGGTTTCACAAACTGCAGGGCACACGTTTGCAAACAGATGGGTCGCTGGCTGAGGATCCAGAAGCCCATCCCAGACCCGACGCGATGGGACTTCAGGATCCAAACGCAGCCAGAGGGGCACAGGCCCCCCCAAGGGGTCAGGGACTGGCTCAGCCGTTCCTGTGACGCCAGAAGCCCTGGGCAGCCGCGTCTTCAAGCTAGGACACCCGCCCGGATCTCAGCTGCTGAGGACACCAAATACTTGGCTTTCGGGAGACACCTCTCACACGAGGAAGGTGTGGCCGGCAAAATGAGGAAGCAGACCAGGGAGGAGGAAGGCACGGGTCAGTGACGCTAAGCTGGAAGTCATCAGGGAGACGAGGGACCCCTGGGTCCTGGGGAAGGGGCACCAGTCCAGGGTGGCCGCCACACAAGACCCATCGCAGGATGACCAGGGGCGTTGACCTGGGTTCTCCAGAGAAACAGACGGATATATAAATGTCTGTGTGTATAAAAGTCACTCTCTGGGGCGCCTGGGTGGCGCAGTCGGTTAAGCGTCTGACTTCAGCCAGGTCGCGATCTCGCGGTCCGTGAGTTCGAGCCCCGCGTCAGGCTCTGGGCTGATGGCTCGGAGCCTGGAGCCTGTTTCCGATTCTGTGTCTCCCTCTCTCTCTGCCCCTCCCCCGTTCATGCTCTGTCTCTCTCTGTCCCAAAAATAAATAAAAAACGTTGAAAAAAAATTAAAAAAAAAAAAAGTCACTCTCAGGGACGGGTCCCCCCGTGCTCGTGCCGCCACTCTCAGGGACGGGTGCCCCCGTGCTCGTGCTGTCACTCTAGGGACGGGTCCCCCTGTGCTCGTGCTGGCCACAAGGCCCCACGACCGGACCCAGGAGAGCCGGCCGTGGGTCCCGCTCTGAGCCCAAAGGCGGGAGGAGACCCGTGTCCCAGCTGGAAGACGGGCAGAGGGGACGGGTTCTCCCCCTCCGCCTTCGTCTTCAGGCCCCAACTGGTCGGACGAGGCCCACCCACACCGGGGCGGCCTCCGTTTCCCTCAGTTCGCCGAGTCAGATGTCCGTCTCACCCAGAAACGCCAGGCGTAACGTTCCACCAAATAGCCGGGCCCCTGCGGCACAGCCACGCTGACGCGTAAGACGAGCCATCGCAGGAGAAGGAAAGAGAAGCGATGATTACATGAGAAGATTAAGCGTGGAAGGAAGTACAAACAGGACGCTCTTCTGAATGTGCTACAAAGTGCACACTCCCTCGAAGGAGACAAACGTCCAGTGCCGAGTTAGCAGGGGGTCCCAAGCTGGACACCCCGGGAGGGGAAACGGGCACGTGTACACGCGCACGTGCAGAGGAGCTGAAGTCCCCCGGCCGTGGGGCTGAGGCAGTGGACGCTCCCCTCCGTCCGCTCCGCGGCCACCTGACCTCCTCCTCACCCTTGTGGTCCGTGCTCAGGGAAGGCAATGTCCCCCGGCCAGACCTCGGAGGAGAATGGTCACTGGTCCTCAGAGCGGGGCCTCCTGGGCAAGGGTTTCCTCTCAATTGCAAAGCCCCTCCCATGTACTGATGCCACGGGGTCTGCAGACAAGGCTGGGACCACGGTAGCCACCCTGTGACCGTGAGGTTCTCAGACTTCTCACGAGAGATGGTCGACCCCGTGCCGTCTGAACTCCTGTGGGCGGCTCCCCTGTTTGTCTGTGGCTGAGCCTGTCGTAACCAATGCGTTACACATACCGTGTGGTCGGGAAAAAAATACCTTCAACCCACAACTGCACAAACAGCCAGGCGCCTGGGTGGCTCAGGCGGTTCAGCGTCTGACTCTGGATTTTGGTTCAGGTCGCGGTCCCAGGGTAACGGGATTGAGACCCGTGTTGGGCTTGCACTGAGTGGGGAGCCTGCTTGAGATTCTCTCTCCTTCTGCCCCACCCCCGCTTGCACTCTTCCTCTCTCTCTAATTAATAAAATAAAAGATAAGCAAAAACCCCAAGACAAAACACACAGCCATCACCCGAAGTCCCTTCCTAACTGACGTGAAAAGAAGAAAGAGGCTTCTCCGGGTGCCCGGGAAGGATCAGGGGTTTGGTACCTTCTCCCCATTGCCGTCCCTGGTGCTCCCCCAGGCTCACAGAGGTTGGGGAGCCGAGCCCCCCAGAAAGGTGAGGCTTCAGCCCCAGCAGGAGCCTTGCTGCCCCTGGGTCCTCTGCACAGGTGCCCACCTCGCTCGGCCCCTTTGCTTAGCGGAGAAGACCCACCCACACCAAGCCTGGAGGCCCTCTGCCCACAGCTGACTGCAGAGACACAGAGGTCAGGACACACACGCGCACGGGCAGGCCACCAGCGACCACTGAGTGACGTGGGGCACAATGGCGCGTGCTCCTCAACTCAGCCGCTCCCTGCCTTCATGTATCCCTGCCCACCTGTGTGTGGTGCCCAGACGCACCCCTACAGCTCCACACCGTCACCCTCGGGGCCCCACCCACCCCTCGTCCTCACGCCTGAGAGCCGGTGGGCTCCCGTGCCTGTGCCCCTGAACTTGCCCCTCCCTGACTGTCCTCTGGCTCAGCCCCTCCACACATTAGCTGTGCACCTGCTCTACACGCCCAGGCCCGGCTGCACTGTTCCTGCCGGCCCACCCCTCTGGCCCTCGCTCCTGGTGCTGCCCCCCACCCCGAGTCTCTCCCACCAGGAGCCCCCGACCAGCATCCTCACCTCTCTGGACCACGGCTTGCCCATCACCCTCACTACGAAAAGGCTGAACCTTGGAGGAAGCCAGCGTCCGCCTGTCTATCTGCCCAGGCTGCTGGCTACTGCCTGAGAGCACCCTGCAGCCTGGTGCCACCGGAAAGCCCTGCTGGCCAGGCCATCAGGGCTCGCAGCCCCCCTCCCCGTGGGGACCACTGTGCAGCCGGTGAGCCCACCCCTGCTCCTGCAGAGAGTGGGAGGCCGCAGCCAGCGGCAGCCTCCGGCCGCCCCGCCAGCGCCCGCCCGGCACCGAGGAGCAGGGCCTTCGGGAGCCCCGGCGGCGTCCCACTGCCCCAGGGCCTCCTGACACAGGACTGCCCTGCCCCCGTGTCCACACCCTGGTCCCCAGCACTGGGGCAACGGAACCGTATGTGGCACGGAATGATTAAGTCCTTCACTGAGGTGGGGAGATCAGCCTGGATTATCGGGGTGGGCCAGGTCATCACAACGTCCTTATAAGGCGGTGGGGGAGGAGGAGGAGACGTAATGATGGGAGCAGAGTCAGGGAGAGGGCCAAGGGGCATGGGCGCCTCTGGAAGCAGAAAAGGCCAGGACAGGTGCTCTCCTGGAGCCTCCAGAGGGAAAGTGGCCCCGGTGACGGCTGAGCCCAGTGAGGCCTGTTGGACCCCTGCCCTCAGAGCTGCAGGATAAGAAATCTGTGCTGCCTTAAGCCACCAGTTTGGCCTCCATGGCGCTGGGGCACGGACACGGGGGCTCCGTACCAGCTCAGCCTCCGGGTGGGGCTCAGCGGGGCCTCCGGAGGCGGCTTTGGGGTGGGCCCCAGTTGCTGAGGGCCGAGGGTTTCTTCCGTCCTGACCCTTCCTCTTCCTCCAGGTCTCTGGGAGCGGCGCCTCCTTGGCTAGACTGCCCCCCAGCCTGCCCCCCCCCCTGCACTGAGGGGGGTACTCGGCCCAGTGCCTGTTACCAGGGACCCCCGGTTCCAGGCCGCCTGGATGTGGTAGGCACTTCAGAATGATGGCTGGATTCACACCTTCCCAGAGAGACTCACCGCCACCCGTGGCCTCCTGACCCCAGGTCCACATTTAGCGTGCACATCCACGTCCAGGACTAAGGGGAAGGGCCCTAGGGCATGTGGGGGATGGGGCTGGGGGAGACGCCTTGAGCGGTTTTACAGACAGTTTTTCCCTTTTAAAGAAACTGAAATCCACATGACGTTAACCCTCTCACCCTGTATGCACTCCAGTGGTCTTCCCCACCCACTGCCTGGCTCTAGAACTCGGGCTCCGCCCCTAGAGGGAACCTCATCCCCAGGAGCAGCCCCCCCACCCCAGCCCCTGGCGATCCCTAAACTGCTGTCTGTCTCTGGATTTGCCTGTTTTGCCTCACGTCCATGGGATCATATACGACGTGGCCTCTTGCGTCTGGCTTCCCTCACTCGGCATGACACCGAGTTCACCCGTGTATCTGACTTTGCCTCCTTTTTATGACCCAACAGACACTCTCCCTTAGGGCAAGAGCACACCGTTCACCTGCTGGCCCGCCGAGGGAGGTGCGCGTTGCCTCCGGCTGCCAGTGGGGCCAGCGGAGAGAGGGTCTCCCGAGCCGTCCAGCCGGGAGTGCACTCAGCAGGGCAGACGGCAACTCTACAGAGCTGCTACTAGTTCCCAGAGGAGCAGCACCTCGCTGGTACTGAAGGGACGTAAGTTCCGCAGTCTAGGCTACGAGCCGCTGATGTGATGCACAGTGCTTTCCGCCTCAATGTGAAGGAAACAATGCTCTGTGAGATGCTGCGTCTTCCCAGATGCTCCTGCAGCTCCCTGCGGCCCCTCCTCTGCCCAGGCCGGGGCTCTTGCCAGCTCAGCTCTGTGATTTGTCCTGTGCTCCGGAAAGGGAGCATCCCTGGGCCCGGAGTATGTGCAGGAGAGGTGCACCTGGCTGCTGGGTGGGGTGGGGCCAGCTTCCGGGACTGGCCCTGGTGTTCGTCTCTCTGCCCGCCCTTCCCCCCCCCCCCCCCCCCGCCACCGCCAGGACACTAGGCGGTGGCGAAGGCTGGGAGGGGCAAACCCCTACAGGGTTATTGGGGGCCCGGTGCTCCAGAGCCCTGTGAGGTCCCTTCCCTGGAACCCGGGCAGCCCAGGACTTTCTCTGTGACACAGGACGCAGTGGAAATGGTGCTGCAAGACATCTGAGGTGGGTCATGGGAAACACGGCCTCGTGACCATGTGCTGGGGGAGCTGCTGTCGTGGGAGAACCCCACTGCTCCGAGACTGCCATGCCACACACGGAAAGGTCACACACCGGGAGAAGCCCAGCCAGCCCATGGGAGGGGCCAGACACACAGCAAAGAGGCCATCCGGGTCACGTAAGCCCACGGAGCCCTGCTGCTCCTGACCACAACCGCAGACAAACCCGAGGGGAGAGCTGCCCATCTGGGCGGGGGCCATCCATGGACTGAGCTAGCAACAAATGGGTGCTTGCTTTGAGCCACGAAATGCTGGGGTGCCTTGTTGCACTTACGCAGCAATGGATAAAGAGACATGGGAGTCAGCTTCGGGGCCACATGGCCAGACCTGTCTGGGCTATTAGCCCTGGGGCCGTAGTTCAGAGAGCAGGACTCAGCGCCCCTACCCCACGGACCTTAATGGTCCCGGGGAGGCAGTGGGTGAATTTGGAAGGGGTCCGCAGATCCACGCCCAAGGCAGGAGTCCAGCTGTTGGGGCCTTTCCACAGCTAGAGGGGTGTCAGCACGGTGGGACTTCCCAGGAAGGTGTGGGTAGCAGCAGGCTCCAGAGGTGAGGCCGGACAGCTCCAGAGACAGGGAGTGTCAGCTCCTCCCAAGTCCGGCAGGTGGGCAGTGCCTCCCAGGCCAGCCCCCTGCCCCCCCAGGGGAGGGCTCGGCTCTGCGACGGCCCTGGTCCCGCCCCCTTCCCGGGCTCTTTTGCCTCGCCCTCCTTCCAGAGCTTCTGTCTTCCCGGCCAACAGGCACCCTGGAGGTGACTACACTGTCCCCCACCGTCGCCCGCGCAGTGACCCCGCGCGCAGCCGCCGACCGACCCCTTCCTTCCTCCTCTCGCAGGCGCCACCAGGCAGCCCCGACTCCTGACCGTTCTCTTCAGGGCCCAGCCTCTCCCCGGCTGGGGCCTGACCCCCACCTAAATCTCCGGGCCTTGGTCAACCCATGTGGGCTGGGACAGCCGCTCGGCTCATCCCGCCGCAGCTGGACCGAGAAGTCCCGGGTCCGGCGGGTCCCCTCCAGCCCCGCCCGCCAGCCCTGCGCCGCAGCCGGGGTCCACCGGGCTGGCCCTCCCCGCTCGGCTCCCGCAGCGCGCGGAAGTGGGAGCGCCTCACCTGCGCGGCCCCAGACCCCCTGGCAGGTGCCGCCCGCGGTCCGCCCCGTCCCGCCCCCGCTCGGCGCCCGTCCGCCCCGCCCCGCGCGCACTGGGCATGCTCAAAGCCGGGTCACGCGCCGCGCGCCCGAGGCCCGTGCGCTCTCTGCCCGTGGCCGCCCGGACCCGGCTGCCCGGCGCGCTGCCATGGAGCGCATCGAGGGCGCGGCCGTGGGCCGCTGCGCAACCTCGCCCTACCTGCGGCCTCTCACGCTGCACTACCGCCAGGTGAGCCCGCCCGCGCGTGCGCCTTCCGCGGCCCCGCTCACCGTGGGCAACCCCCCCCCCCCAACCCCGGCCCTGCCGGAGCCCCGCCCCCGCCGGGTCCCGCCCCCACCATAGGTCCCGCCCCCGCCGGAGCCCCGCCCCCGGCGCCCCGCCCCTCGCGCCTGGCCGAGCTCCCCGGCTCTGCGTGCGGCTCCGGTTCGAGCCGGGTTCCCAGCCGGGGTGAGCGCCCGGGTCGGACGCCGCTGGGGGACCACTCATCCCTCCAAGGAGGCTTGGCAGGGCCCCAGCGCTCTGCACGTGGGCTTGCTTCCGAGGGCACCTCAGAGTCCCCACCTGCTCAGCCGGCAGGCGGGCTGCCCTTCGGGCATCCTTCCCCCACCCCGCCCTCCCACCTGTCACAGGAAGAGCAGGACCAGCCGACTTCCTGGGCGCCACGCACATAGCAGGTTCGGGAGAAGTATTTGTGGGGCGAATGAGAACCAGCTCTGTGGTTCGGGTCCACCGGCGCCCGCCCGCCTCCCAGTCAGGACAGCTGGGCCGGGTGTTCCGTGCTCCTCTCCCCGGCTGCCTCTGGGCTTGCGGCTACCTGTCCTCTCCGCGGCCCTTCGCTCAGCAGCCTCCAGCCTGAGGGAGGCCCCCGCGGCCCTCGCTTGCCCTGCCCATGTAGTCCTTTGGCTCCGTCCTTGGGATGGGCCCAAGTTGGCAGTGCTGGCCTGGGACAGACGCAGGGGGTCAGGTGACAGACAGGGGCCTGGAGGTGACTGCCCTTCTCCCTGGCACTGACTTTGGCTGGGGATGCCTGACTGTGGCTGCGCAGCCCCCCAGGGACTGAGGCTCCGGGAGGCAGTGGGTAGGCGCAGGGTGGGCCAGGTGCATAACTGCTCTAGGGCCTATGGCTGCAGTTCTCTCCCAGTTTTGTTTTTGTTTTTGTTTTAAGGGCAGAGCCCAACGTGGGGCTGGAACCCACACCCCTGAGATCCTGACCTGAGCTGAGGTCAAGAGTCAGACGCTTAACCGACTGAGCTACCCAGGAACTCTTTTAAGATTTTATTCTTAAGTAATCTCTACACCCAGCATGGGGCTCAAACTCACAACCCCAAGATCAAGGGTTGCACACTCTGCAGACTGAACCAGCCAGGCGCCCCTCTCCCAGTGCCTGTGAAGTGTGGTAGCCTGTCCGTGTGTTCCCACTAATGGGTGCTGGTGACCAGAGCAGAGGAGGCCGTGATGGGCACAGGCCTGGGAACCAACGCAGCACGCCTCCAGGGGACATCGGGCTGGGCTGTGTGTGCCACTGAGGGACATCTGCAGCCCTCTGTCATTAGCTACCCCTGGTCAGGGGAGACGTGCTGGCCAGACAGGCCAGAGGCAGGTCATGTCTGTGGCTCTGAAGTCCTGTCTCTCCCTCCCAGGGCCCCTGGAAGATTAACCAGGCCTAGGACCCAACCGGCTGGTCCGGGGGTCCTGTGGAGGGGCTGGCTGGGCCTCACCGGCTCTCCTGGACTGCCCCTGGCACCCTGCCTTGGCTGGACCTGAGGGTCTGACAGACAGTTTGATCTTGAGCTGAGAGAGTGCCCAAGACTCGCACGAGATGGCCCGTATCCCGAGGGAGGCCGGAGGCACAGCAGGCCTCCTCTGGAGCCCGTCCTGGGTGGGTGGCTGGCCCCAGGGTGGCCAGATGGCAGGCAGGCCCAGGCTTGCCTCCTGGGGGTGGTGCCTCTCAACGGCCTCCCAGGCAGCCCGACCTGTGCACCACAGGGTGTCCACCCTCCCGCCGCCTTGGAAACAAAGGCCCCACCACTCCTCTGGGACTCCTCTGCCTCCAGCCGAGCTGAAAGCAATTTTCCCCGCTCCTCTTGCACCAGCGTGGGGGCCTCTGCCTGGAACACCCTTCGCTCGCTTCAGTGGGGCCTGGTGCACTGTCACCTCTTCCAGGAAGTCCTCCCTCTCCTGTAGCCCCAGCGGCACATTCTGTGTCTTTCGTGTCTTCAGGGCCTGGATAGAGCCCCAAAAGTGGGGCCTGCAGCTCTCCAGGGCCTTAGGGCCGGCCCAGTGACCGAGGGTGGCTAGGCTAAGCCCGCTGGTGACAGGCCGTTTCGGGGCGGGGCCCCAGGGCCCTAGGGCCAGCCCCGTTGGCAGAGGCCCCTTGGGGAGCAGGCAGGGCCAAGTGGAATGCTGTTGTTGGCTCTGGCCCCTGGGATGGGAGCCCACCTTGTCTAGCGGTGTCCCCCTGGCAGGAGTCTGGGCCCCTCGCACCCCCTGACCGTCCCCCAGCAGGCCCTGCACCACCTCCTTCGTTCACTGATGGCTGCCTGGAGCCCCGGGAGCCCTTTGGGGGTGTGCTGCCCAGGCCCGGGGGGCAGGACGGTGGAGGCCAGTGACAAAACAGCAGGACCACAGGATGTGCGAGAGACGGCCTGAGACAGGCACCGGGCTGGGGGAGGGGCTATCACCCGGCCGGTCACCGTCGTTGTCATTACATCACTCCATCCTGCAGGGCCGCCTCCCCCCTGCCTCGGGTGGTGCCGATGCCCTTTCAGGAGGCCGGCCAGCCCCTCCTGCCTTCCTGTCACCCTGTCCCCTGGCCCGAGGGAGCTTCAGCAGTGAACACCTGATCTCTGTGCCCTGGGGACCCTCCCTGTCCTGACTGTAAGGACACCTTTGCCTGTCTCTCCCCCACAGCCCCCACAGTCCACCCTCCACTTGCTGACAGGATACGTCTCTTTGCAGCGACTTGAGGTCAGCCTGTGCCTTTCCACCATTTGCTCTGGCTTTCTGCCTCGCCCCACCCCCCCACCGGAGCACCAGACTGTCGCTGACCTCCCCGGCCGGCCCGCTCCTGCTCCTCCGCCACCTGCTGAGGCTCCCTCGGTGGGCCTCGAGTGGGTCTCTGGGCGGGGGCTGGTGCGCGGGTCGTCTGGCCTTCTCAGCCGCCCTGAGCGCTTGGAGCCCCGCTGGCAGCCCCGCGGCCACCCTCACCCCTGTGCCATTTCTTCCAGAATGGCACTCAGAAGTCGTGGGACTTCACGAAGACACGTGACAGGTGAGAGCCCAGCCTGGCCTGGTTGCCTGGGAAGCCCCCGACTGCTGTCCGCTGGGGCGCCGGGCCCCTGGGGGCCTGGAGCCCCACCCCTGCCTCTGGCTCCCGGCTCAGGCCCCGGTGGACCTGGAAGAGGCCATCTGGGTGCCCTCGCCCGCCCCGGGCATCAGGGGTGTGGGCTGGATGGCAGTGTGGCTCGAGGAGCGTGGCTGGTGGGCGGCTGGCCAGCGGGGGCCACGTGTCCCGTCAGTCACCCGGCCTCAGCTGCTGCCACCCCTAGCTAACCCTAACCCCACCCTCTCGCCCCCATTCGGCCAGTTGGAACGCAGTGGGCCTGGCCAGCCCTGGCCCTGCCTGGGCCTCAGTCTCCCCATCCCGGTAAGGGACCAGTTTTCCCAGGCTGCTGGGGAGAGGAGGTGGGCCCGGCATGCTGGGAACGGGGCATGGGGGCCAGGGGCCCCAGGGAGACGAGGTGAAGGGGTTGCTTCCACGCTGAGCTCTGTCCACCCCCCGCAGTGTGGCCATTCTCATGTTCAACTCTTCCCAGCAGAGCCTGGTGTTGGTGAAGCAGTTCCGGCCAGGTGAGGCCGGCCAGAGCGGGCCGCGGGGGGAGGGGAGGGCTGCAGGGGGCACGTTCAGGCCCCTGGGGGCCATCGGGTCCGAACACAGACATGGGGCGGGGGGGGGGCCTCCAGGGGGAACTGACGCCCCGTGAGGGGGTCTGACCTGGAGCGGGGCGCGTGGAGGCCTCGACGGCACGGCTGCGACCGTGGTCAACGCCCCCCCGGCCCCCAGCTGTGTATGTGGGCGAGGTGGAGCGCCTCTTCCCCGGGTCCCTGGCGGCCGTGGCCCAGGACGGACCCCGGGCGCTGCAGGTGGAGCTGCCTGGCTCGGCGGGGGTGACCTACGAGCTGTGCGCTGGCCTCGTGGACCAGCCCGGGCTCTCGCTGGAGGACGTGGCCTGTGCGGAGGCTTGGGAGGAGTGCGGCTACCGGCTGGCTCCCTCTGACCTGCGCCGGGTCGCCACCTACAAGTGAGTGGGGTTGGGCCCGTGGGCCTGCCAGGCCGGGGTGGGGGGGGGGGGCATCTTGTGGTCAGCACCGCCCCCGGGGGGTGCGACACGCTGGGGGGGCAGCGAGCGCCCCGTCCTCACGGGTGTGCGGCTCCTCTTTGTTTTCCAACATGGAGTTGGGGGCAGGTGGGGCAGCACGCACCTCAGATCGCGATCCAGGCCGGAACCCGGGGCTCTGGGGGGCAGTTCTGGAGCACGCGGCGCCCCCACCCTGCGGCCCTAGCAGCTGCTGCCGACAGATACCTCTACTTCCTGTGGGATTAAGCACCGGGTGCTGGGGGTGGGGGTGAGTCACAGATCTGCTGGCAGACGGCGCCTCAGGAATGAGGCTGGGGTGGGGGGGGGGGCAGGGGTCCAGCCTCGCTGGGGAGCGGAAGCCGTGTGGCCCGGAGCCCGGGTGTCCCCACCATGTTCCCCACGAGGCCCGCAGCTGGGGCTGTCCTCCCAGTATGGGATGTTGGGGTGAGGCCCATCCCGCCCCTGCCCCAGGAATGCTGTCAGGGTCCCTGACCCTGGTGAAGTCTGGGAGCAGGAGGACGGTCCTGGCAGTGACACCCCGTCCCCAGCGCTGAGCACTGGCCACTGGCAGCCGTCCTCAGAGTGGGGAGCTCTGCTCCTCAGCCCAGTGCAGGAACCACTCGGTGTGGGGCCCAGGCCCCTCTGCCTCAGCAGCCCAGGGCTTTGTCGCGGTGTCTCCCTGGCCTAGGGGCTGGGGGCTGGAGCTGACCTCCGGCACACGAGGGAGCCCCTGCGTCGAACATAAGATGCCAAGCGGCTGAGTGTCTTGGTCTGAGGGGCAGGCCTCGGTGACCTGCAGGCGTCCTCCTCGGCGCTGGGGTCCCAGAGGATCTGAGGGGCCTGATCTGGAGCTGGCGTTGAGCCGGGAGGAGGCACTCTGGAAGGTGGGGGACCCCAGATGAGGTGAGCCTGGGCGGAGTCGTGGCAGAGAGGCCGGCCCAAGCGCGGCCCAGGCTGCAACGTTTCCACAAGCAGGGCTATGGCTTGATCGTGTGAGGGTGCTGGGGAGCCCAGGAGGGCTCTAGACAGCAAGCAGCATGGTAAACACTTGCATTTTGGAGGCAAGGGGTGGCTGTGGCAGGGGGGCAGGACTGAGGGGCTGGAGGAGAGGTCAGGGCAGCTGTCCCTGTGGACCCGGGGGCTGGACAGACAGCAGAGAGATCTCGTGCCTTTTCTTCGTGTGGAGGTGAACCAGGCCACTCACCTGCCAGGCACAGGTGACAAGGCCCGAAGGCACATTCCTCTTGCTCTGGGTCAAAGGCTGTGCCTGTCTCCTTCACAAGCTGGCGGAACGTGGGACCGGAAACCCCACACGCTGGCGCTTCCATCAAAGGCGCGGCCTGTGGCCACCGTTGTAAACAGGCCATCGGGAGAGGACTGTGGCAGATAAGAGTCTGGGGCGGGGGAAGCAGCTAGGTGAGGCCAGTCGGGATGGGGTTGGCCCTCCTGGGGGGTGGGGCACAGAAGCTCTGTCAGCCATCTCTGCCCTCCGCGCCCGGGCAGGTCTGCAAGAGCGGCCTCCGCCCTGCGGGTGTCCCCCCACCCCCCCCCCGCACACTCACGCGGGACCTTCCCCTGCGGTTCTGGGACGCGGGCGGGCCCCGCCGTGGCCCTGCCCTCACAGACGGCAGTTCCCGTGGCTGCCCGTTCTCGCCAGTCTGGGCCACCGCACTTCCCCTGGGTGTCTGCCCCCCTCCTGGCGGCCAGCGGCCCGCTCTGGCCACCTGTCCACACCCCTCCACGCCCCAGCTGCCTCAGCATGGCTGTCCCCAGCCTGGAACTGGTGTCCTGCAGATGCTGGGGTTGGGGGCTCTCACAGGGCAGGTCACACGGGTCGCCAGGAGGGCCCTTGCTTCCAGCCCGCCTGGAGCCTCGGATGGGAAGGGAGGCCCTGGCTGAGGGGCTCGCGTGAGCAGAGGGCAGCGGCCTGCCTGGCGTCTGCACTGCCGAATGTGGCAGAGACCTCGCGGCTTCCGTCAGCCCACAGTTAGGACCTCGAAGTCGCTGTGGGTCAGCCGTCTGCGTCTTGGGAACGGGGCCCAGCGCTCAGCGTTTGGCTGTCCTGCAGTCAGGGTCGGCTGGGCTCGTCTGGGGCTCGGGACCCCCTTCCCAGCGCACACGGTCGTGGCAGAATTCAGCTCCCTGTGGCTGTGTGACCGAGGGCCCCGTTTCCTGGCTGGCTGGTGGCCAGGGACCACAGTCAGCAACTTAAGGCCACCTACGGGCCTTGACCACGTGGCCCCCTCACAGGGCAGCTTGCTTTGTCCGCAAGGCCTGCGGGACGGGCTTGTCTCTCTGACTTCCTCCGTCTCCCCTCTCCGAACCTGCACTGAAGAGCTCACCTAGTTTGGTTAGGCCCACCAACGTGATCTCTGTGGACGAGTCAAAGTCATCTGATTAAGGCCCTTAGTTACACCTGCAGAATCCTTCCATCTCTGCCACGTGACATAAGAATCACAGAAGCCACACCCAGCATACTGCCAGGTTTCTGCTACACCCGAAGGTCGCAGGAATCTGGGGGTGGGGGGTCCAGGGGGGTGCACCCCGGAGTCCTGCCTACCAGACTGGCCTGCCTGGCCCTGGGGGGGGGGGGCTAGAAGGAGGGCTGGAGGGAGCAGGACAGGTGTGTCCTTGAGGCCCGTGTGGGCGGTTCAGTAGGTGCTGTTTCAACCCGCAGGTCTGGCGTGGGACTGACCGGCTCCAGCCAGACCATGTTCTACGCAGAGGTGACCGATTCCCAGCGGAGCGGCCCGGGCGGGGGCCTGGCAGAGGAGGGCGAGCTCATCCAAGTGGTGCATCTGCCGCTGGATGGGGCCCAGGCCTTCGCGGATGACCCGGATGTCCCCAAGACCCTTGGTGTCCTCTTTGGCATCTCGTGGTTCCTCAGCTGTGTGGCCCCTGGGCTGGGTCCCCGGTGAGACTCCGGGGGGTCGGGACCAAGGTCGGCCACGGTCACCTCCTGCGGATCAAATAAAGGCTTGTACAACTCCAGCCTGTGTCCTCTGGCTCCGAGCGGTGGCCCCAGGTGGGCCGGGGCAGGTGGAGGGACCGCGGGTCTTTCCCCGACGGGCCCTGGGGGAGGGTGGGCTTTCCACCAAGAGGCCTCTGGCAGCAGGCAGGGCAGGGACCGCTGAGGGCAGCTGGTGGCCGGCAGACGGCTAAGGTCAGGCCTTAGGTGGGGGCTCGGCCAGGCCAGGCGCTCAGGGAGGACAGAGTGGTGGGCCATGGGGTGGCCGTGGAGCGGTGGCAGAGCCAGCCCTGGGGAGGAGGTGGGGACAGAGCCGCAGGCTGTTCATTCTCGAGGCCGCGTGCTCCCAGCACCCTACCCTCTCCTGGAGTCCGAAGCCAGGGCCGCTCTGGGTCTAGCACCGCCCCCCCCCCCCCGACGCCCCGGGCAGTGCTCTGGGCAGTTGGAGTCGGTGGTAAGAACTCCCTCTGCCCGCTGGCCTGTGTGTGGCGTGGCCTACAAAGCTGGGAGGACCCCTGCCCTGCACACTGGCCTGTCTTAAGGGTCAGGGGCTGCATGAGCTGCCTTTGTGACCCTTAAAACACTTGGGCTCACAGGAGAGCTGGGTGACTGCTCAGCTACGCTCCCAGTAAATGCTCCATACGTAGCGGGTGGATGGGGGTCCTAAGTGGCGAGGGTGTGCCAGTCACCACAGTCCAGGTTGGGCAGTCGGTCGGTCGGGGACGGGGGCCCAGCCTGAGCACTGGGGACGCTCCTGGAATGAGGGCCAGCCTGGGCCCCTTTGCAGCTGGTGACCTGTCCTGGCCCTCCCCCAGAGCCCTCCAAGTCCTCTGGTCCACCGAGGGCGGCGCCACGGATGATGGGTTGTGGGCAGCTGGGGGAGGGCCAGGAGCCCACGGGCTGTTGCTGTCACAGGCAGTAGGAGCTGGCATGGTCGGGAGCTCTGCTCCGAACCTGACTTCAGCGTCCCCGCGGACCGGACCTCAGGCTGGAATGGGGCGGGTGCTGAGGAAGGGCCTGCCTTTGGCTCCCGCTGAGACCCCACTGCCAGGTGGGGGCCACTCTCTCTGGCTGAGGTCACCCTGCCCTCCGGTAATCCCCCTGCCCTGCCCCAGGCTGACCCCACACAGGCAGCACACGTGGAAGGCCCCTCCCTTCAGCCGGGGAAGGGGGCGGGGGCGACAGCGCAGACAGCCCCCGGGCCTGGCATTCGAGGCCGTCCTGAGGAGGCTGTGCCCAAGGGGCCCACCCGAGCGGCACCACCTGTATGCAAATGCTGGCTGCGACCCAGGTGGGGCCTCCAGGGAGCCCAGCCAGTTGAGTGGCACACTGCTGGGAGTGGCCCTCAGGTGTGTGCTGTGCGACCAAGGGGGCTGGCAGGGCTCGGCTGCGTCAGGGTCTAGAGGAGCGGGCCGCGCTGGGCCTCGGTGCATCCGGAGAACGGCTCGCAGGGCGGGAACCCTGCCCAGCCTAGAACCACCCCACCTCCCTCCCTCTTGCCTGCCTGGTGCCCCCCTCTAGGGCCCCACTGTCCCTCCTCGCTGACCTGCAGGTGCTGCCCGCTGCCTCAGAGGGGCCCTGGCAGGCTGGTGCCGGGGAGCAGCTGGGGGCTGGGGAGCGGCAGGCGGGGGGCGAGGGGCAGAGCCCCCGGACTTGGGTGCGGTTCAGCCCCCTCATTCTGCTCTGCAGCCTGATGGGGCAGGTCAGCAGGCAGTGCCGCTGGGCCTGATGGAGCTGGCATCGATTTCCCGGCACTGGGGGGTGGGGGGGGGCTGTAACCGGAAACTCCCCTCCCTGGCCGCTATATTTAGCACCACAGAACACGGGCGGAAGCGCTGCTCGCTCCTGAGCCAAGCCGGCTCCATCCAGACTCCGGGCAGCCTGCACCCTGGCCTGGCCCTGAAGATCCCCTGCCAGGTCGGGGGCCCCCGCCCCTCCCACACCTTGTCAAGCGCCCACCTCAGAGCATGCCCGAGAGCCCCTGGTACTGGGGAGCTCGGAGAGGGAGCCCCCAGGCTAGAGGTGGGTGTCGCGGCCCAGTGGGCCCCAGAACAGGGATGGGGTCTCTCTGGAAGAGGCGGGGCAGCCCGGCCCAGCATGGGTGATACAGGCGCCCTGGGCCCCATAGGATCCCCAGCCCTCCGGCCCAAGGCTGCAGAAACCCCTATGGGGAGCACCCTGAGGGGAGGACTTCTCCCTCTCCCGGCAGCCTCCAAGGCCCACCCCTTGCCTGAAGTGGCCGCCTTCGTGACTCGAACCTCTCCTGGGAATTAAGTCTGGGCTGAGGCTCCTGGGAAGCAGAAGGAGAATGGGGGCAGTGAGAGGCAGGAGTCTTCTGTGCCCTGCAGGGTGGGGCACGCTGGGCAGGGAGGCGAGGAGCTGGCCCCCGACAGGAACCCTGGGTCTGCCGAACCCCTGGTACCGCCCTGATGGTCACCCAGCTGCCCTGCTCCCGAAAGGCCCCGAGGGAGGCAGGTGGCACCAGGCCATTGTCTCCCTAGCTTTGCAAGGCAGGTGGGGGCTCTCTCTGCCCGCGAGGCAGGGCTGGCCAGCCGGAGGGGCCCCGGGGAGGCCACCCCCCTCGACAGGCTGAGCTTGAATCTTGAGATGCAGTGAGCATCCCTCCCTGGTACCTCCCAGCTGAGACCGCTCCGAGCACGGAAAGAACCCCTGCCGGAACTCAGCAGCTTCTGGAACTGGCGGCTCAGCGAGTCTCCGGGTCGTCCTTCCCTCCTGCAGCTGGCTGTGGGCAGGAAGCTTCAGAGGTGGATGAGGGAGGGGCGTGCGGGGGGATTGTTCTCTGGATTCCACCCACCACTTGTCTGGGGATTCTGCACCCCGCCCCCCACCCCAGTCCCTCTGCTGCCAGGCCCCGGTCTGGCAGTCCTGGGCCTCCCTGCCCTGGCTTTACCCCTGCTGCCCCTCTCCCCGCAGCCAGGGATCTCTGTGAAAATGGAAGTCTCTACAGTGCAGCCCGACCCAGCTCAGCTCCCCCCTCTCTGTGACTTCCCCTTGGTCTCAGCAGAAGACTAGTGCAGAGGCCCAGCACGGCCGGCAGTCACTAGCACCAGCAGCCTCACCTATGCCCCTCACCCCCTGTGCCTCTGCCGTTGTGTCTTTCTCACAGGCTTTCACCTGGGTCAGGCTCCCTCACCCCAGGGCCTTTGCACGTGCTTTCCCCAGCTCCTCACCTGGCTGACTCATCTGCCTTGGGGTCTTAGTAGACCCCCTGCCCAGTTTGCCCTGCCCGCCTCACCCTTTAAGTTTGTCAATCTAGCTCTGTTTGTGCCTGGGCCCGGCCCCCCCAAGGGTTCACCACTTGGCTGAATGCTGGGTAAAGGTGCCTGAACTTTCCTGGATAGTGGGGGCAGAGGGCACAGACTAGGATGGGCAGGGATGGAGCCCTGGGCCCCTGGAGCTGTGTTTGGGTCTCCTCACTTGTCTAGGGGCCAGGAGTATGTGGGTGCCTGCTTCTGAGCCAAAGAGAAGGAGCCCCCCACCCTGTGCCCCCCTCCCCGTGACCCCTCCCCTTCAGGCAGTAACTGGAAGGCTCCAACCCAGTTTGCATTCCCTTATTTGGTATGCGTCCTGCCCCCCCCCCCCCCCATCCCAGCAGCCAGGGCTCAGGTCGGCAGGGATGGGTGCCAGGCCCATCCCTTCAGGGGCTTCCAGCTGCTCCTGTGGCCTGCATGCTAGAGGGGCTGCTGAGCGGCATCAGTCTGGCCCCCTTGAAAGCCTCTTCTCCCAGGAAGCCTTCTGTGCCTCCCCCCACCCCATAGCAATTACAAGCTCCAGGCAGGGGCTGTACTTCCAGCCCATGGGCCCGCAACAGATTCGCTCCAGGAGCCAGAGTTGAGAAGATAGCCCAGTTTTTGTGGGGGTGGGGTCAGAAGACCCCTGTGGACTTCGGGTCCCTAACCGCCAAGACGACCACCAGCCCTGGAAGGGACCCTGCTTGCTGGAGGGGGGCTGATGTTTGCAGACAAGGAGCCCTTGGTATTGACCCCGGATGGGTGGGGGGGGGGGGGGCGACGCGAGGTTACCCCGGCAGAGGGCAGCACGGTGATGACGGAGAAGCGGGACGTGGGGACCTGGTGACCAGGACAGCAGGAAGAGCCTCTTGGGGCAGCTCTCCCCTGGTCCCTTTGAGCGTCCACCACCGTCTTTTACCGTCTTTTATTCCTTGGTCATCCCCCTGTGTCCCCGCCCCAGCCCAGGGTCCGGCCTAGGCGTTCGGCAAGGGTGCGGCCTGGCGACCCCTGCGCCAGCGCGGACCCGGGCACCCAGCCTACGCCGCGGAGCATCTGTTGCCTGGCTGCCCGACCCGCGAGCCGTGCGGCGAGAGGGCAGGGGCGTCGGAGAGGAGCAGCGCCCCCTGCGGCCGGCGTGGAGGCGGTAGGGGCTGCGCGGAGGGGGGACGTCCCCCAAGGAAGGGTCCCAGGCCGCGCCCGCCCCGCGTGGGGGCAGAGCCCTGATTTGTGCAGCGGGCGGCTTCTCCCCCGGGACGGCGAGGAGCGCGGCGGTGGCGCACTGATGGGAGGGGACCTCGGCGGTGACCTCAGGGGCGCCCCACCCCCGGCTCCTGACACCCGGCGGGGCTCGGGCGAGGGGAGGCCGCTTGGCGGCGCCTGCCCCCGCACGCCGGGTTCATTGGAGGCGCGACGGAACCCCCGACGCCCGGGGGCCTGGAGAAGCGCGCGCCGAGTCTGGGCGCGGGCAGGAGCGCCCTCCGCTGCCTTTAAAGCGGGCGCCCCCGGCCGCCCCCCCCCCCCAGCCCCACCCCGCGGCGCGGCCCCGCCCCCTCATGCATATGCAGGTACGCGGGTGACGAATGGGCGAGCGAGCTGTCAGTCTCGTCCCGAACTTGTTGGCTGCGGGCGCCGGGAGCGCGGGCGCGCAGAGCCGAGGCCGGGACCCGCCGCCGCCGCCGCCGCCGCCGCCGCCGCCGCCGCTGCCGCCGCCGCCGCCGCCGCCGCCGCCGCCGCCGCGAGGAAGGGAGCCGGGCTGGAGAACCGCTGCCTGCGAGCCGGAGCCGCCGCCGCCGCCCCGCGCGCCCGCCGCCCAGGCCCGCGTCCAGGCCGGCTCCCGCATCGCCGCCCCGACCCCGCCCGCCACCGCCGCCGCAGCCGCTGCCGCCGCCGCCGCCGCTGCTGTTGCCGGCGCTCGGAGGGCGGGCAGGCGGGCTCGGGGGGGGGGGGCCGGCGCGGGCCGGGGCGGCGGGCGCGGCGCGGGGGGATCCGGGGCGGCGATGCGGGCAAAGGCCCGGGGGCGACTGCCGGGGCGGCTGCTGCTGCTGCTGGCGCTCTGCGTGCAGGTGAGCGGGGGCCGGGGGGCGCGGACGGGGCGCACCGGGCCGCCCCTCGGGGCCGGGCGGCACCGTTGCGGGCGCCCGCTGTTAGCAGCCCTCGAGGCTGCGCGGCGCGGCGGGGGTTCCGGGCGGGTCCTCCACCCCCCGCGCCCGGGCTCCCCGACCCCGGCCCGCGCCTCCACGCGCTCTCCCTCTGCCTTATTTTTAGGCGGCACGGCCCATGGGCTATTTCGAGCTGCAGCTGAGCGCGCTGCGGAACGTGAACGGGGAGCTGCTGAGCGGCGCCTGCTGTGACGGCGACGGCCGGACGACGCGCGCGGGGGGCTGCGGCCACGACGAGTGCGACACGTACGTGCGCGTGTGCCTCAAGGAATACCAGGCCAAGGTGACGCCCACGGGGCCCTGCAGCTACGGCCACGGCGCCACGCCCGTGCTGGGCGGCAACTCCTTCTACCTGCCGCCGGCGGGCGCCGCGGGGGATCGGGCGCGGGCACGGGCCCGGGCCGGAGGCGACAAGGACCCCGGCCTCGTCGTCATCCCCTTCCAGTTCGCCTGGCCGGTACGTGCCCCCCCACCCCCACCCCTTCCCGGTCCCAGCCCTCCCCTCCTTCGGCTCCCGCCGCCCCTCCGGCACCTGCGGCCGGGCCCTACATGCCGACTGCGCGCACCCGGACGGGGAGGGGCCGGCAGGGGGCGCCGCGCGGCGGGCCGACCCTGGGCGCGTGCTCCGTGGGGCTCCGTCCGCGCCTGGCCACGTGGACGCGCGGGGGTCGCGGCAGGGGCGGGGCGGGAGCGGGGTGGCCGCGGCCCGCGTGCGCGGCAGCCTTCGGCGTGTGCCTGCGTCTCCTTGCGCGTGTCTGTCTGGGGAGGGGGGAGGCGAGGCGAGGCGAGGCGCGGCGCCCGGGCCCGGGCAGGCCGCGGAGGCATGTGCGCCGCGCGTGCTGGGGCTGGTCTGGGGCAGGCCCTGGCGGAGCCGCCCCGGGCCCGTGGCCAGCCTGCGCCCGCCCTGCTGTTTCCTGGATGCCCGGGGGTGGAGGTGGGGGGCAGCCCTGGCTGGCCCTGGAGGACCCAATGTGCGAGTGTCGGCGCACCCCTGCTGCTGGCCCAAGGACACCCCTGGTGTTGGGATCTTCCTGGCGCCGTCCATCTGTGGGCTTTTGGCTTTGTTTTGTTTTGTTTTTAAGGGGGTCAGTGGGGGGCAGGCTGGCTGAAAAGTGGGCTCGGGAATGCTGAGAGGGATGTGGTCCAAACCTGGGGTCTGCTCTGGGGCTGGCAGGCAGGGGGATGTGCCCGAGTAGTTGAGTGAGCCAGCGGAGGTCTCCTGATGCACTAGGTGATTGGTGTGCTTTCTGAAGCAGAGCCTGCCCCCTTCCCCCTTCCCCCACACTCAGGTTGCTTGCTGCAGGTCTGGGTGGGGCAGGAATGAGAGAAGGCCCCAGAGAGGTACCCCAGTGTGCAGGAGCTGGTGGGGGCCGGCTGAGGTGGGCTTGCTAGAGGGTCTGGGAGCGGGGAGGGGTGGAGCAGGGTGCCAGGCTGTGACCGAGGGCCCCAGACCGTCGGCCGCACCGGTGTCCATCTGGTGCCCTGGTCCTGGGAGAGATTTGGGGTTAAGGCCAGGCCGGCCAATGTTGGGTCAGTAGGACCCGCCTGTGGGGGCGCTGGGCCCCCTGCCTCACCCTGCTCTGAGCCTTGTGCTGATACCTCGTCCTACGCTCAGGCCAGGCAGCCTTCCCCGCTACCCCACCTCTGCTTCTTTCTGAGCTCCGGCTGGCATAGGAGGGATGGCGGGGGTCCCCTCTAGCCAGGGCCCCGTCCTAGCGTTCCCTGGCCGGCCTCTGGGGTCTCCCTTGACCTTGGGGCCTTGGGTGGGAGCTGTGTCCCTGCTGGAAAAGGCAGGGGCGGGCATGGGAGGGCTCCAGGCGGTTAGGATCTGCTCGGCCCCCTCACCCCCACAGCCGTGCAGCAGGCAGGTCTGAGCAGGGCCCGCAGCCTGTCATCTGCACTTGGGCCTGAGCCAGCGTGGCTCCAAATCGCTACCTGAGGATGTGTTTTCTGCTCGAGTTGGCAGCAGTGGGGGTGGGGGGCAGGGAGGCCTTGGAGGAATGTGGCGGGCCGGCGCGTGTCCCTCATGGCTCTTGGCCCCACGGGCTGGCCAGGGGCGGGATGGGACAGGGCAGGGAGCCCCGGAGCCTGGGCACTGGGTCTTTGGTGTCGTCTCCCTGCCCTTCCTCCCGCTCCGAGCTGGCTCCCTCAGGTGCTGGGGAGGGGACGCGCTCTGAGGTGGCCGGGGCCGTGGGCTCGCTGCATGCTCGGGGGGCGGCTTCCGTGTCTCCGCTCCCCGCCGACAGTGCATCCTGGCCGCCGCGTGCAGCTGGTTTGGTGATGCCAGCGCCCTGGTATTTCCGCTCCGCCGGCGGCAGCCCCGCGGCCACGCTGCCTGGCTCTGCTGCAAGTTCGGTTCCGTCCTGTGAGCCGGGGCGCGTTTGGAACCGTATTTGGGTTTCCTTTGGGAGGGTTGCGGCGGGGGCAGGGGGAGGCCCTGCCCAGGACCAGCTTGGACTCTCGGGCATCCTGGAGTAGGGGTGTGAGGAGGGCCTTGAGCGTGGGGAGGTGAGGGAGCCAGCTGCCAGTGCCGCCCCCGCCCCCGGAGACAGGAGGACAGGGAGCTAGTCTGGGCTCCGCACCGCCCCCCCCCACCCCCGCCCCATCAAGTTGCCCTGGGCCCGTCCTGAGCCCTCGTGGGCCCTGAGCCGGCCGCGTGGGCCGTGCCGTCTGTAGCATGTGCTTGCGGGTTGGCGTCGGGCTCGGTGTTTGGGGACGGGCAGGCCCAGGATTTGGGAGGTAGGGGTAGACCTGCCAGGATGCGGCCCACGCGACCCACGCCTCCCACCAGCCCCCCAGGAGTTCAGTGACTCCTTGTTGTCACTGGTGCCGAGCCCGTGGCGGTCAGGACGGAGGCCACGTTTGGTCACGCGTACCTGTGCGCGTGTGTGCACGTGTGCCATCTCTGGGTGTGGCCGGGAGCCAGTGCTGGGTTTGGAGGGGCCTGTGGGTGGTGAGCTCAGAGCAGCTGGCTGCCGGAGGGGCCCGTCCTGAGCAAGGGGCCGGCAGGAAGCACCCCCCTTCCTACCTGGCCCAGGCCCTGGCACTCGGCACCCCAGGACGCCACCCGTAGGCGTCTCTTGTCGTACACGTGGCGCGTGCAGGGAGGCGACTGTGTGTGGCTCGCTGGAGACGGGCCTGGGGCTGACCCTCACGGTATAGCCACCTGAGCTCTCGGGCCGCTGCAGGACCCGGTGCGGGGCCTTCCCGCCTGTGAAGTGGGGCGATGGTGGCGTCTCACAAGGGGGGGGCAGGGCTGCCCTGTGGGCTCGGGCTCGTGGAAGCCCCCGGGCTGCTCCCTGGCCTCCCTCGTCTCCTCTTCTCCACGGGGAGCCCACAGAAAGAAGGCCAGAGTCCCAGAGGGGCCCTGGTGTGCTCAGGGCCGTGCGTAGGGACCGTGGCCGGTGAGGGAGGGCCTGGTGGGATGTGAATACAGGGCCTGACCCTGCTGCGTCCAGCTGCCGTGGGAACCTGGCGTCTGCGTGCTTCCGGCCCAGGATTGCAGGCTAGGGTCTGTGTCCGGGAGCACCGCGGCTGCCGTTGGTGGGGAGCCTCCACGCCTCCTGTGTGCCCTGCCCCGAGGACCCGAGGGCTGCCGTGGGCCCACCCCCAGAGCGCGCTGGGGCTGCTGTCTTGAGCCATCCCAGAGGGGACCAGGGGCTTGCTTGGATGACGCTCGGCAGGCCGCACCCTGCTCTGCACCTGGTCACCTGCTGGCGTCAGGGGTCTCGTTTGAGGCTTTGGTGTGGGGGCGGCAGGGCGGGGCTCTCAGTGCCCGAGCGCGGGGTAGACCCTGGAGGGGCCGCGCCAGCCAGTGGAGGGCTCGGAAATGGACAGGGGCTTCGTCCTCAGGCTTTGAGGGGGTGCTGGGTTGGGGAGCAACAGGGATGCTGGAGGGCCCGTGGCAGGGCTTTGTGGGGGGCTCTGTCAGCTGTTCTGTCGTGTGTGGACGGGGGTTGGGGGGGTGCAGGCTGGCCCAGTGAGGGGACGGAGTCAGGCTGGCAGACAAGCCTCTCTAATCTCCAGGCCTGAGCTGGGGTCCCCATCCCCAGACCCCGGGTGGGGAAGGCCCGACTGGTGTCAGCACGTCAGGGGCTTTGCTGCGGGGATCTCACGAGGTCCGTGTGACACGGCACCGGGAGACCCCGGGCTGCCGGCGACCTTCACGGTGGGGGACTGCGGGTGGGGCAGGTGGGGCGCAGCCAGGCAAGGTGTGGAGTGTGGATGTCTGAGTTGCTGTGTGGGGTGGACCTGTGGTCCATTTCTCCGGCCTCGCCTTGGGGGAAGGTGGCCCCCTCCCCCTCTCCTCAGGGACAATGGCGGCAGAGGCCCGGGCCTCTCCAAGGCTCAGGTTTCAGGAAATGTATCTGTGCTTAGAGCTCCTGGCGCCGGCTCCATGGGGGGGCTGGGTTGCTGATGCGGGATGCTGCGGGAAGAAACCAGTGCCGGCCTTTCTTGGCCACGGGGTGTGGTCCGTAGGTCCCGCGTCTGCCCTGTGCCATTCCCATGCCTCGGGGCTGCTGCCCTGTCAGCCCCGTCTGAGGGTCAGACGAAGGCTTTGGGCCTGGCCTTGGGGGTCTGAGCTGGGGAGGGGTAGTCAGATGGCCGGGCCGGGGGTCGACCTGTGTGGTGCAGGTGGGTCAGGGCAGTCCTTTGGGAAGGGGTGTGGTGGGGCCTTCGGGGACTACGGCCAGGTAGCCGGATGGGCCTCTCGGGGCCAGGCAGGCAGGTGGCCCGGCTGAGGCTGGCCTGGGAGGAGGGACGGGGGCTCTCTGACTGCTTGCTCGGGGCCCCCCTCCCGTCCTAGCTGCCACTGCCCAGCCCTCATCGTCTCTGCCCCATCCCTGGAACCACGGGAGACCTTATGAGCCTCTGGCTTGGACCTATCGACTCTCCTGTTCTCCGGGGACTTGGGTGACAAAACCCTGTCCTGGCTCACGCTGCGCGTGTCAGGAAGCACGGGGACGAGAGGCTGCCGTTGGCACTGGGGAAACTGAGTCTTGGAGGCCAGCCCCGTAGAGGGGAGGAGGCTGGGGGCCCGGCACCGGGGGAGGTGTGGGTGCTGTCCCGCCTGCTGGCTCAGGTTCTCTCTGGATGACTTCCTGTTGTCCGTGCGCAGGGAGCCCAGCTGGCGGGCGGGTACGCATCCCTGTGGGAGCAGGTAACTGGAGCCCTGGGCGCGGACGAAGGTGGTGGTAATCCTACCTGAGCTTCTGGCGTGGGGGCTCTGGGGAGCCAGGAGGAGCCCCCTGCTCACCTGGAGCCCAGGTGCTCGTCCTGCTGGTGGACTTGACCTGCAGCGGTGGTCACAGCCCCCCCGCCCCCAAACCGGCCTGTCCTCTCGTGCCCAGCCTGTGGCTCCCTGCCCCTGCCTGCGCCCACCCTCACGGCCCACTCGGCACAGTGGCCAGAGCGGTCACTATAGCCCTGCCGGGCGGTCTGTGGCCTCCCTGCCCCCTCCGGCAACCACTCGTTTCCCTCGGCATCGGCGCCCGAGCCGGTACCGGGGTCTGTGACTAAGCGCAGCCTGACACCCCGTGTTCGCGCCCCTGCTCTCCCAGCCCCGCGGGCCTACCGTGCGCTTCCTCCTGCTCAGGGTGCTTCCTGATTGTCTGCGGCCTCAACCCCAACATCTCCGTTTCCACAGCCTGCCCTGACCCCTGTTTAGAACAGCACCCCGCTCCTGGGTCTCTGCTGACTCACCCATAGTAGTAGGTCCGTGCCTGGTGCATGCTTGATGGATGAATGAATGAATGAGTTGGGTGGAGTGAGGTCTAGGAAGAGCTGGGTACTCTAACTGTCAGCAGGAGTGGGAACGGCCAGGGGAAGGCTGGCCCGAGGGTGGCCTTCTAGGCAGAGGGAGGGAGCTGTGTGTACAAAGGTCCAGGGGCAGGGTGGGCAGGCTGAGGTGGAGGCAGGGCAGGGGCTGGGTGGTTGGGAAGAGGGCAGGAGTCACGGGGAGCCCCAGGAGGGCTCTGAGCATTGGGGAAGACACACAGCCCTGGGGGTCATCGGGGCTCCCGTGGATGGGGGTGTGGAGGCCCCAGTGGCTGCAGGTAGCTGGCTTCATGGAGGTTAGTAGTGGGCACGGGGAGTGGGTTTAAGGGAGACTCCAAGATGTGGGACCGAGAGCCTAGTGACAGCCCATTGTGGGCGGAGAATGTTCTAAAGGGGTGGAGGACGGCTCCTGGGTGGGTGTGAGGTCCCGTGGGGCATCCAGGAGGCTCTGCTCAGGGCAGAGTCAGCAGTGTAGGTAAGGCTGGGAACAGCTGGGGGTGGTGCAGTCTCTCTGGAGGGACAGTTGCGGGCCTAGAGTGGGGACGAGGAGAGGGTCCCCGAAGGAGGGCTGTGCCCCGGGGACCCAGAGGCTGTGGGGGTGGCTGGGTGTGGCAGGCAGCCGGAGCGGGGCCGGGGTCCAGGGAGGCTGGGGTCTGTCTCTGGCCGGAGTGTGCTGACGGGTTGGGGCATCAGCGGGAGGCTGCTGGGCTGGGGGAGCAGCCCACGCGGTGGCCTTTGGCCGTGAGGTGCGTGAGTTCCCCGGCACAGCCAGACCGCAGGGGCGCGAAGGTGGGGGGTGCCGAGGGTGGGGATGAGTCTGGCCTCTCCCGCGTGGCCCCCCACCTTGGGGGGGAAGCCACCAGCCTGTGGCCACAGAGGCGGCCCTGTGCCACGGGCCCCCAACCCAGGGCAGCCAGGGCTGGATGGAGGGGTGTTCCGCATGTTCATGGCTGGTCTGAAGAGGGCTGAGCAGTGTGCATCCGGGAGCACGGAAGGCCCGGGGCGGGAGGAGCTGGGCCCCTGAGGCTGGAAAGCACACCTGCGCTGGACAAGGGCAGCACTGCTGGGGTCTCTGCTGCCTCCGGTGGAGAGGGTGGGTCCTGAGTTCACTCGGTGATATCACCCATCACATTGTACTCGAGGACCAGAGGCTCCTGGGAGGAGCGAGTGGGGAGTGACATCCGTGGGCAGTCCCTGAGCCTCAGTCTCCCCATCTGTGCAGCCAGGGCCCCTCCCTTCCGTTCCTTGGATGGGGCAGGTTTGTGGGATGTGTGCCGTTGAACTGTGCACCCGCTGTGGCCTGGGGGCAGCTCCGGGCCCTGGTAGAGGGGCAGCTGGGGCGGTGACAGGGCATTGTCCCTCTCGAGTCTCCGCTCGCAGAAGGACCTCATGTTTTGCGGGCCCCAGTGAGGTGCCCAGGGGTGCTCCTGCCCGTGGGACCCTGGTCCGTGTGCCAACTGCCCTGCCCCTCCTGCTGACCCAGCTGGGGTAGCTGGCTAGGTGTGGGCCACTGGGGCTGCAGGAGCCCAAGTCCCCAGAGCCTTCGTGGCCTGGAGGGGCAGCCTCCGCCCCCTGGGTCATTTTGGGGCCTGTTGAGATGTGGCACTAAGCCAGTCCCCAGAGCGGAGGAGTGAGGCGGGGAGGGCGCCGGGGAGGCAGAACCGGGACAGCCCCAGGGGCAGAGCTGGGGCACTGGGGAGGGGAGGTGGCCAGGGCTGGGATGCAGTCGGGTGGGCCGCGCCTGGTCCCTGACTGCCTGCCCCTGTGTCTGCAGCGCTCCTTCACCCTCATCGTGGAGGCCTGGGACTGGGACAATGACACCACCCCGGATGGTGAGTCCTCTGGGAGCCGGGTGGCTGGGGCAGCCAGTTGCCTGCAGGGCCTCCCTCAGGACACGGGGAGGCTACCCTCTTTAGCCAGATGCGTGCGGCCAGATTCCTGGTCCTCTGCCTGCTGGGGACAAAGACCCATGACCCCGTACCCCAGGGGTCTAGTGTGCTGTCTCCCTCTTTGCCCTGGCTGCTAGGAAGCTGTGCCACATTTGTGATGTGCAGAGCTGTGCCTGGACCCCGACCCCAGTCCTGGCTTCTTCTGTTCTGTTCTCCCGATGAGATGTTTTCCCCAGGGCCATGTCAGGCGCATGGCGGAGTGGGCATCCCTGAGAGGCTCTCTGCATTTGCGGCCCCTCCTCTGCCTTTGTGTCCTGGAACGTGGGGGCTCGCTGGCCCTTCCCTGAGGCTCGCGTGCCGGCCGGCCGGCCAGCCTGTGCATGGGGTCTGTGGGCCTTATGGTGACAGGGCAGAGGGCAGGAGCCGTGCAGGTGGCAGGGGTGAGCCGATGTGTTTGTGAGCAGCGTGGGCCTGCACGGTGGGGGGTGACGAGGTCAGCGAGGCCAAAGTCAGGTCACAGAGGCTGCGTGGGCCCCCGTGAGGATGCTGGCCTTTTCCTAGAGGCAGGATCGCTCAGGCCACCGCGCGTGGGGTGGACTGTCTGGCCAGGGTGGAGGCCCGGGAGGAGGCCGCTGGGTGCCGGGCCCAGGGGCGGCCTGTGGGGCGAGTGGGGCCCTGGCCGCTCCGAAGGTAGACGTCGAGAGAGAGAGGGTGGGGTCGGGATGGCCCGAGGAGCAGGCGGGACGGAGGGCCATTGCTGGGATGGACGCTGTGAGGGCGATGTCGCGAGGGCCCTCGGGTCCCCCGTCTGCCCGGAGGGCCCGGGCTCGGGGCAGTGGTCGGTGGGGACCGGGTAGGTGTGGGGACGGGTCGGCCGGGCACCGTGGCCAGACGGGCTCAGTGGGCTGTGGGCTGTGAGGCCAGAGCGGGAGTGCTCCCCAGGCCCTTGAGTGGTGCAGCGGGAGGGAGAGTGAGGTGCCTGGGGCTCCCGAGCCTTTCGTTGTGGAAAACCCCAAATCGGAACAGAAGCATTGGGGGTGGCTTCCCCCCCCACCCCCCCTTGTGCCCACGGCTGTCAGCCTGCCCCCTCACCCCCTTGTGGCTTAATTGGAAGTGAGGCCCAGCTGTGGGGTCACGGGACCCACGTGTGTCTCAGGGGCGGGAGAAGCTTTGTGTTAAGACGGTGTGGGGGGCGGCGGGGGGGGGGGAACGAACCCTCGACAGGGAGGGCAGTCCAGCCGGCCCCGCCCCTGCAGAGCTGTGGTCCCCCCTCGGCCCCGCAGCCCCTGCGGCGGCCCGGCCAGCGTCCCCGTGGCCCCTGCTGACTCTGCCGCCCCCCCAAGAGGAGCTGCTGATCGAGCGGGTGTCGCACGCGGGCATGATCAACCCCGAGGACCGCTGGAAGAGCCTGCACTTCAGCGGCCATGTGGCGCACCTGGAGCTGCAGATCCGTGTGCGCTGCGACGAGAACTATTACAGCGCCACGTGCAACAAGTTCTGCCGGCCGCGCGACGACTTCTTCGGCCACTACACCTGCGACCAGTATGGCAACAAAGCCTGCATGGACGGCTGGATGGGCCAGGAGTGCAAGGAGGGTGAGTGCAGGCCGGGTGGGCAGCACTGGAGGGGCACGCGGGGGCGGGGGGGGGGGGGTGCGGCGAGGGGGCAGCCCGTCGGGGCGCCGGGCGGAGGGCTGCAGGGTGCGGGCTGGCGGTGGGGCCGGCCTCGGCTGGCACCTCTCACGTCCTCTCTGTTCACAGCGGTGTGTAAACAGGGGTGTAATCTGCTCCACGGGGGGTGTGCCGTGCCCGGGGAATGCAGGTAAGTGCTTGGGGGCGACGGCGGTCCAACAGGATGTCAGGGACAGAGCCGATGCCACGCGTGTCCACGAGCCTGGGTGCATGTGTGCTCCTTCAGGATCCTGTGGCAAGGGGCCTGTGGCAAGGGCCCGAAGACGGGTGCCCTCAGCACAGGAGGCACACAGGGCACCGGGGCTCATGCTTGTGGCTGTGCAGGTGTCCCGGAGTGGATTTGAGGTGGGGTCTGAGTAGACGAGTGGGGGGCTGGGGGGTGGGGGGGCGCAGGTCTTCCAGCCAGAGTTGCTGAGCAAGGGAGCTGCCGTGACTGAGGCCGCCGGCCTTGGGCAGAGCCGGCAGGGCAGAGAAAGGGAGGTGGCGTTGGGGGCGGTGTCTCTCCTGTTCTGGGAGACACCGCCAAAGCAGAGGGATGGATGTGGAGAGATGCAGCCTGACACACACGTGGGGAGACACACGTCGTAGCACACGCAGGACAAGCTTGAGGGTCTAGGGCACAGGACGGGACACAGGATGCGCTGGGGGGTCACGGGGGCACCAGGAGAAGACACAGGACGGGCTGGGGGTCATGGGGGCACCAGGACGGGACACAGGACAGGCTGGGGGGTCGTGGGGTCACCAGGAGAAGACACGGGACGGGCTGGGGGTCACGGGGGCACCAGGACGGGACACAGGATGGGCTGGGGGGTCACGGGGGCACCAGGATGTGACACAGGATGGGCTGGGGGTCGTGGGGGCACCAGGAGAAGACACAGGACGGGCTGGGGGATCGTGGGGGCACCAGGAGAAGACACAGGACGGGCTGGGGGTCACGGGGGCACCAGGACGGGGCACAGGATGGGCTGGGGGGTCACGGGGGCACCAGGATGTGACACAGGACGGGCTGGGTGTTGTGGGGGCACCAGGAGAAGACACAGGACAGGCTGGGGGTCGTGGGGGCACCAGGATGTGACACAGGACGGGCTGGGGGGTCGTGGGGGCACCAGGACATGGCACAGGATGGGCTGGGCATCGAGGGGGCCCCAGGAGAGTGAGAGATCCCGTCAGCCTCCTGCAGACAGGGGAAGCCAGGGACAGGGTCAGGGGGCAGCAGGCAGGCAGAGGGGTGGGGTGGGGGGCGGGACGGCTGGAGGGCCCGGGGCCTGTGACTTGGAGGGGGCGTAGGGCGTAGAGCAGGGCCCTGGTACGGCGTGTGAGCGAGGGTGGGCGCAGAGGTGCACGGGCAGCCTGGGAGCCGGCTGTCCAGGTGGACGTACTCAAGGAGCCCCTGGGAGGGGCTGCCAGTTGTGGGCCGAGTAGGTAGGTCGGGGTGAGGGTGGCCCTGCCCTGGCTGCAGGGTGCATTGACCCCAGGACCTCACTCTGGGGGCGGGTGTGCTGTCACGTGCGTTTCGTAGACAAGGATATTGAGCATGGAGAAGTCACTTCCCGGGTCACCCAGTGTTGAGTCTGCACAGGAGGGTGCGGTTTGAGAGCTGGCTGGCTCGGGAGATGGAAAAGGGGGGACCCCTCTGTGTGTCCTGTGGGGGTTCCAGCCCGGGAGGCGGTGTGAGGAGAGCCCGGAGGGTCCCAGGGCAAGGGGGGGGACAGGCCCCCCGCCCCGCCGAGCCGTATCCTGGGTCCGCCTGGGGCAGGGCCATGCCCTGCAGCCCTGCCCTCTGGCCTGTGTGATGGGTGTGAGCGTGGGGACCGTGGGCAGACCAGTCCACGGGGAGGGGTGCGGCCGGGGTGCAGCAGGGCTGCCCCCTGGTGCCATGCACCGCCTCGATGCCACGCCAGCAGCCCTTGGTGGCCAGTAACCGGGCGACCAGGGTGGGAGGGAGGTGGGAGAGAAGTGGATCTTTTCCCACCCCCTCCTGCTGCCGTGGGCCGTGGGGAGCAGTAGGTGAGCCCCCCACCACCCCTGTGGGTGGAGCGCAGCTGCTGCTGGAGGCTCAGGGCTCAGGTTTCAGTGCAGGACACCCCCCCCCACACACACCGGATGCTGCGGGAATGGCTCTGCCTTCCTGCCGCCTCCTCCCTGGGCTTCTGGAGCCACAGGCCAGGGAAGCCAGGGCGGGTGGGGCCTGGTGAGCGCTGCCCCACCCAAGGCTGAGAGCACATCCTCGGGACCTGCGGGGTCCTTCCTGGCGGGTGCCCCGCCCCCAGCCCCGGTCCCCTCACGTCACCTGTAGGTAGGGAGGATTCTGGGTGAGGACGTGCAGCCCATGCGTGCACAGGCCCTCCTGGCAAGCGGGGGGCTGGGCGGTGGAGCCCCTCTCTCCAGCCTGGGTTTCCCCGCGTCTTGCCTGCTGAGCCTGTCGGCATCCCTTGGCGGTGGGGCTTGTGGGCAGCTCAGGAAAAGGCCACCGCTCCTTCCTTTACAAAAATAAACTCACATGGCAGGTGCCAGCACGGAGGGGACGTTGCCTCGATGACCGTGCCATGACCTTCCTGTTCTAGGAAGGGGGCCCCCGGGGGGCCTGTCCAGAGCCTGGAGGGTAGCCCGCTGATCCCCGGGGTGCACTGCGGGACAATGGGCTCTTTCTCCTGACTGCAGTGCCCCCAAGTCAGGCTCAGCTCTGGCGGGGCCACACCTGGGATGGGACTGCACTGGTGGCCTGGGTGCCCTCTGTGCCCCAGCCGCCTGCCTCTCCTGAAGGGCTTCCCAGAGAGAGCGCTGGCCCATAGCTGAAGGCGGGGCTAGGCCTGGGGTCGTGGCCTTGGAGCCAAGAGGCCTCTCTGGGCTGTTTGCCAGGAAGCGGGTGAGTCCTCCTGGGTCAGGAACTGCTCTGAATCTGAGCGTGGCCTCTCGCACTGCTGGCTCAGGGCCGGGGGTGGGCCTCTGCATCCTCCATCTGTGAGATGGGTCTTCGATAGGGTTTTGCTGGCAGAGAGGTTGCTGCCCTTGAGTTGCAGGTGAGGTCACACGCTGTGCCTGGGGTCTCGCAGGGGGGCTGAGCCTGGAGCTCGCCCCTGGTGTCCCAGCAGCCCGCCTGGCCCCGGGTGCCGCCCAGCCTTGGCAGCTCCTGGAGCGCTTGAGCTGGCACCGTCGCTCCTGGGGTCCCCGCGGGGCCTTCCTTTCTCAGCGCCTGCTCTTGGGGCCCTGCTCAGGGGTGAGTCCCAAAATAGCTCGGGGGGGGGGAGGGGCTGGGCAGCTGCGGCCGGCCATCCGAGGCCAGCGGCCGGGAAGTGCCCGTGACGGTGCGGGCTGGCTGGCGGGCCGTCACCCCCGCCCGGCGCGGGGCCTGCCTCGGTTCAGAGGCCGAGGCCGCCGGCCCCCCGGGGGTGGCCCACGAGACTGCGCCCACGTCCGAGCCTCCCCCGCAGCGGCCACGGCTCCTGGAGTCCACCCTCCCCCACCGGGCCTCGTGCCTCTTGGCCTAATGCAGGTGCAGCTACGGCTGGCAGGGGCGGTTCTGCGACGAGTGCGTCCCATACCCTGGCTGTGTCCACGGCAGCTGTGTGGATCCCTGGCAGTGCAATTGTGAGACCAACTGGGGCGGTCTGCTCTGCAACAAAGGTAGCTGGGCGAGCGGGGGCAGGCTGGGCGGGGCAGGCGGGGCCGAGGCGGGCGCCTGTCCTCTGAGTGCCCTACCCTTGCCTCCAGACCTGAACTACTGCGGCAGCCACCACCCTTGCACCAACGGGGGCACGTGCATCAACGCCGAGCCCGACCAGTACCACTGCGCCTGTCCCGATGGCTACTCGGGGAAGAACTGTGAGCGGGGTGCGTCAGGGGCCAGCTACGGGCTTCGGGCGGGTGCCCGGGGAGCCTCGCGGGCCCCGTGTCTCTGATCTCTCTGCAGTGGGCATCCCCCGACCCCCACCTTGGGGCCTCGGGGAGGAACCCTCGTGGAAGGGCGGGGGGCCTGGGCTGCCGGCCTCCCCCAACCCCCCGCCTTCGGTTCCCCGTGCAGCCGAGCACGCCTGTGCCTCCGACCCGTGCGCCAACGGGGGCTCTTGTCACGAGGTGCCCTCTGGCTTCGAATGCCACTGCCCATCAGGCTGGAGCGGGCCCACCTGTGCTCTCGGTGAGTGCCCCCGCTCAGATGGGTGGGGCTCCCGCCTGGCACCTGGGGGCATCTGAGAGTGGGGGTGGGCTGGCACTCCGGGGCGAGGTGGGGTGGTTGAGTCCGCACATGCAGTTGTGGGCCTGGTGGTCAGGAGAGGAGTGACAGGAACACCGGGGCCCAGAGCCCCGCCACCTCCCCACGTGGCCCACACCCCCACACGCTCCCTCCGTCCCTCTGCAGACATCGACGAGTGTGCCTCCAACCCCTGCGCGGCAGGGGGCACCTGCGTGGACCAGGTGGACGGCTTCGAGTGCATCTGCCCCGAGCAGTGGGTGGGGGCCACCTGCCAGCTGGGTAAGCGGCCCACGGGGCCCTCGCGTACATGGACTGTGCTCCGTGCATGTGGCTGTGGCTGCTGGTGCTGCTGGGGCTGCGGGGGCCAGGTGTGGGGCCGGTGGGGCTGAGCCCCTTCGCTCCCCCTTGTCTCCTTCACAGACGCCCATGAGTGTGAGGGGAAGCCGTGCCTTAATGCTTTTTCTTGCAAAAACCTGATTGGTGGCTATTACTGTGATTGCGTCCCGGGCTGGAAGGGCATCAGTGCCACATCAGTCAGTATGGGCGGGTGGGTGGTGCCAGGTGGGCGGGGCTGCGGAGATCCCGGACCCTGCTCGTGACCCCGCCCCTTGTCCCCAGACATCAAGGACTGTCGTGGGCAGTGTCAGCACGGTGGCATCTGCAAAGTAAGACACACACACCCGTGGCGGAGGCCGAGGGGAGGGGGGCGGGCAGGAGCTGCCCTGGGGGGTGGCCTCTGGAGGCTCACCGACCCCTGCTTTGCTCACCCTGCCCCAGGACCTGGCGACCGGCTACCAGTGTGTGTGCCCACGGGGCTTCGGCGGCCGGCACTGTGAGCTGCAGCTGAACTCGTGTGCCAGCAACCCCTGCCATGGTGGCCTCTGTGAGGACCTGGGGGACGGCTTCCGCTGCCGCTGCTCCAAGGGCACCTCGGGGCCGCTCTGCGAGGTGAGGCCTGGGGCGCGGCCCCGGGGGCTTCAGGGGCATGCCATCATCCCAGGTCACCCAAGCGTGTGGGACAGGCCGCAGTTGGGCTGCATGCAGCTCTGGACGGAAACCCAGCCTCGGAGCCTTCGGTGGGGCCGGGACGGTGGTGGTGGGGGGGGGGGTCGTAGGGTCACTACCTGTACTGACAAATGTCTCCTGATGGGGCGGGCCCGGGTTCTCTGCCTGTCTACCTGTCACTGTGACTGGAGTGATCTTCATGTGACAGAGGAGCCCTGGGTGGGATGGGGTGCCCCAGGGCGTGCGGGCCCACACTGTCACGTGTGTCTGAGCAGGGGTGGCTGACATCCCTGGTGCCTCATGACCCCGCCTTGCCCTGACCTGCCCTGGCCTTTGGGGCTACAGAGGCGCCAGGGGCAGGGCTCCTGAGTGGCGGGCCTCCTAGGGCCCCTGGTACAAGTCCCGCCTGTACTGGTGGAGCCTGGTGATGACGCTTTTGGGAAAGACCCACAGACTGGGCTCGGCGTGGCTGTGGTGGCTCTGGAGGGGGTCAGGAGCCGGCCTTCCTGCCAGCAGGAGGGGTGAAGCCGGATGCTGCCTGGCGAGGCAGAGGAAGCGGGCCGCCCTGGAGGCGAGGGCGGTAGGAGGGGCCTGTAGCCTGCAGGTGTTTCCGTCCAGCTGACTGGCCCGGACAGTGTCGGATGGGCGGTCCTGCGGGCTCCGGCAGCGGACGCCTGGGTGTGCAGGCCGAGCAGGGCCTGGGCCTCCGGGATTCTTCGGGGGGATACGACGCCTGGCTGTCTCCCAGGTGAGGGCCCAGCCTCCACAGATGCTCCCCGCCGTCCCCACAGGTAGACGTAGACTTCTGTCAGCCCAGCCCCTGCCAGAACGGAGCTCGCTGCTACAACCTGGAGGGCGACTATTACTGCGCATGCCCTGACGACGTGGGCGGCAAGAACTGTTCTGTGCCCAGGGAGTCGTGCCCGGGCGGGGCCTGCAGAGGTGGGGCGGGGCCTGCGGGGGTGGGTGGGGCGGGGCTTGCGGAGGTGGGGGTGGGGCGGGGCCTGTGGTTTGCGGGGTGGCGGGCACACTGACCTTCTCCCATCTGCTGCAGTGATCGATGGGTGCGGGTTTGAGTCGGAGTCCAGAGTGGCGGGCAGGGCCCCTTCTGGTGTATGTGGTCCCCACGGACACTGCGTCAGCCTGCCTGGGGGCAACTTCTCCTGCGTGTGCGACAGCGGCTTCACGGGCGCCTACTGCCATGAGAGTGAGTGGCCACGGGCCGCGTTGGGCGGGGCGGGCCGGCAGGGACCCCCCCCCCCCCCCCCCCCCCCCCCGCCAGCTGACTGCCGCCTCCCGCAGACATCGACGATTGCCTGGGGCAGCCGTGCCGCAATGGGGGCACGTGCATCGATGAGGTGGACGCATTCCGCTGCTTCTGCCCCAGCGGCTGGGAGGGCGAACTCTGTGACACTAGTGAGTAAGCCCCCCGCCCCCGCCCCCCTCCCAGGGGTCGGCAGCTCACTCAGTGGTGCCCAAAGGGGACTCTGTGTGGGGGGGGGGGCTCCACGAGTGCTTCCGACCCGCCCCCGCCCCTCCGTCTCTCCCGGGCCACCTCCGCACACCCCCACGCTCTCCCTGACCCTCCCTGAGCGCCGGCGACCCCCGCTGACCGGCGTCCTCGCCCCCAGATCCCAACGACTGCCTTCCCGATCCCTGCCACAGCCGCGGCCGCTGCTACGACCTGGTCAACGACTTCTATTGCGCCTGTGACGACGGCTGGAAGGGCAAGACCTGCCACTCGCGTGAGTGCCCGCCGGGCCCCTGCCGCGCTGGGGTCTGCCCGCCGCCCTGGGCACTCCTACTGAGCGGCCTGTGTGCCCACAGGCGAGTTCCAGTGTGATGCCTACACCTGTAGCAACGGTGGCACGTGCTATGACAGCGGGGACACCTTCCGCTGTGCCTGCCCCCCGGGCTGGAAGGGCAGCACCTGCAACATAGGTGAGGAGGCAGGGCTGCGGGCGCGCTGGGCCTCGGCCCCGCCCCTGGGCCTGCTCCTGGCCCCGCCCCTGGTTCCGCTTCCAGCTCTGCCTGGCCCGGTCCGGTCAGGGACGTGAGTGGACGCCTCGTGCCTGCCCAGATCAGATGAGAAGGTTCTCTTCTGTTCCTTCTTCGCAGCCGAGAACAGCAGCTGCCTGCCCAACCCCTGCGTGAACGGGGGCACCTGTGTGGGCAGCGGGGACTCCTTCTCCTGCATCTGCCGGGACGGCTGGGAGGGCCGCACCTGCACGCACAGTGAGCTCGTGGGTGGGGGCCGCGGAGAGTGGGCGGAGGCCTGGGGGGTGGGAGCCCGCCTTTGCCCCAAAGCCCTGGTGCACCCCGGGACCTGCAGTGTCACTTTTGGCCCCCCACCCCCAGCTCGTTAGCCTTGCCCCCGATCCCCATGTGTCCTGGTGGGGGGTCAGCCTGCCGCCCTCTGAGGCATTCTCCGGGATAGGCTCCTCTGTGACACCTCTTCCTGGCCCCGCTGCCCTGGCCCCAGTGCCCTCAGCCTGCTGGCCTTGTCCAGTGGGCTGGCCCAGGGGGTGCTGGGGGGTGGATGCAGTGCTGACCTTCCTCTCTTTCCTCAAACACAGATACCAACGACTGCAATCCCCTGCCTTGGTGAGTGGCGGCCCTGGAGGCTGGCTGGCCCAGGGGCGCTCGGCCTGCCGGGGGGGCCCCCCTGACGCCCGCCCTCTCCCCTGCAGCTACAACGGTGGTGTCTGCGTTGACGGGGTCAACTGGTTCCGCTGCGAGTGTGCCCCTGGCTTCGCGGGTCCCGACTGCCGCATCAGTGAGGGCCCTGGGGCGCCTGGGCGGGTGGGGGCTGTGGGGCCCCAGCCCTGGGAGCTCCTCCCAGCCTGGCCCGGGTGTCGGGAGCCCGGGGCCACAGTATCCGTGAACCGGAAGGACGGCACGACCGGTCACTTTCTGCCCTCGTTCCGGGCCTCGGTCGCATGTGTCTGGCTGGCGGGCCCCCCCCCCGTTGCTCACCCCCGTGCCAGCAGCTGGGGGCTGCCCTGTAAGGGGCTGGTTCCCCAGAGGCTTCTGTCCGCCTCGGTCCAGAGGCGAATGGAGGACGACGGTGCTCGTCAGAGCCGGGCTGATGTGATGATGCCGGGGCCAGGCCCAGTACAAAGGCCCCACAGGGCGAACCAAGGCCCGAGCTGGCCGGGGGGGGGGGGGGGGTGGAGGGGCTCCTCTCCCGGCCCGGGTGTCCTCCTGGGCCCTGCGTGTGGGCACTGGCCCCCTCACTGCCTCCTGAGCCTGGCCGCTTTTCCCTGCAGATATCGACGAGTGCCAGTCCTCGCCTTGTGCCTACGGGGCCACGTGCGTGGATGAGATCAACGGCTATCGATGCAGCTGCCCGCCAGGCCGGGCCGGCCCACGGTGCCAGGACGGTAGGTGGGGGGCACCTTGCCCAGTGGGGTCATGCCAGGTCGGGACGTGGATGGACGTGGCCTCCCGGGGCCAGCCTGCTGACGACTCCAGTTTTTCCCTCCTCAGTGATTGTCTTTGGGAGGTCCTGCTGGTCACAGGGCGTACCCTTCCCGCACGGGGGCTCCTGGGTGGAGGATTGTAACAGCTGCCGCTGCGTGGACGGTCGCCGGGACTGCAGCAAGGTATGGGGGTGCCCCCAGAGCTTCCCCCACCGGCCTGCTGTCCCGGTACCCCTGGCCCAGGGGACACTGCCACCTTTCTGTAGTAACACTGACGTTCCGCCCGTGAGACTAGGGTGCTGGTGCTGGGGCTGGAGAGCCGCACTCCCCACCTCTGCTGGGCCTCCTGGGAGGAAGGTCTTCCCTCTTGATGTGCAACTGGGGACACTGAGACTCTTTTTAGGCTCCAGAAGCCCCCAGCATGGGCCTTGCCTAGCCTCGTTCTTCCTTGGGCCCCCTGTTCCGGTGGGGGTCCTTTCTGGTTCTGTGTTCATCCTGGGGGGGCCGTGGCGGGGCAGGGCACAGCCCCGGGCCTTGCTGGTCCCGACCGCGTCTTTCTTTCCTGCACGGTGCCCGTGTCTGTTTGCGGGTCCTCATCTGCGTGCCCCCGTGTCTGTCCTTCTGTGTGCCTGCCTGACCCAGGTGTGGTGCGGGCGGAAGCCTTGCCTGCTGGCCGGCCGGCCCGACGCCCTAAGCGCCCAGTGCCCGCCAGGGCAGCGGTGCCGGGAGAAGGCCCCCGGCCAGTGCCTGCAGCCACCCTGCGCGGCGTGGGGCGAGTGTGGCGCCGACGAGCCCCTGCTGCCCAGCACCCTGTGCTTGCCGCGCTCCAGCCACTTGGACAACAACTGTGCACGCCTCACTTTGCACTTCAATCGAGACCGAGTGCCCCAGGTGAGCGGTCCGGTCCCGGAAGGCGGGCGCCCCGGGCATCTGCACAGCCCCGACGTCTCCGTCCTTTCTCAGAGCGGCCGCTCAGAGGGCCTGAGCGACCGCTCGCTCGGGGATCCTGGCCCCATGGGGTCGGACGACAGAGGGGGTTGAGCCGGGAGACCAGGAAGGGGGCTCAGGACGGGTGAGGCCGCCTCCCCGCCCTGGGTCTGTGTCTGGAGCCGCTGCTGGCAGGCGGGTGAGTGAGGACTGGGCGCCTCCAGGCCCCCCCCCCCGCCACCCCGGCCCCGACTGCCGGTGGTGGGTGCAGGAGGGGACTGGGAAGCCAGCTCCCTCCGGGACCCCCTGCATCCCCGCCCTCCTCCTCGTGGGGCTGTGAGCTGTGACCTGCCTGCCACGTGCCCGTGGGGCAGCCTCGGTCCCCAGCCTCCGGAATCCCCCTCACGCGCCGCTTGTCTCTGCCCAGGGCACCACCGTGGGCGCCATCTGCTCCGGGATCCGCGCCCTGCCCGCCACAAGGGCGGTGGCCCGTGACCGCCTGCTGGTGCTGCTCTGTGACCGGCCGTCTTCTGGGGCCAGCGCAGTCGAGGTGGCTGTGGTGAGCACCGGGCGGATGGGGTGGCCGCCCCTGCCCGCTTTCCCCTTCCCAGGGTCCCACCCTGTCTGTTGTCTGGAGGTGCTGGGTCCGAGGGCCCAGGCCAGGCTTGCCCTCAGGTGCAGGGGACAGGGGCTGACACGCACACTCAGGAGTCCGTCCCGGCGCAGCTGTGTGTTGTGGGAGCCGGGCCCCTCGTGTGCCCTCGCGGGGGCTGACGGGTAGCGTGCACAGCCAGGCTGGCAGCGGGAGGGGCCTGAAGGGGCAGGAAGAGCCAAGAAGCAGCTCCAGGTTGGGGGTCAGTGGGGTCAGCTTCTCAGGGAACGGGAGCAAGGGTGTGGGGTGGGGTCAGTTGTTCCATCTGTGGAACTGGAGGAAGGGTCTGCGGGCGAGGGGTGCTGCCCCCTGGGGCCTCGAGAGCGAGCTAGGTGGAGGTCCTAGGAGGCCGGGCTCAGCTGCAGAAGCAGGTTCCGGGAGCCTGCCAGGCACCAGCTGTCAGCCCCAGGGATTTTGGAGGCAGCGCGGGTGGATGGGCGGCTGGGATGTCGGACTTGGTTCACGGACTTCTCAGGTCTGGTGTCTGAGGCCGCGGAGGCCCGGGCCCCGGGCAGGGGTCTCTGGAGCTGTGGGCGGCTCCGAGTGACAGCAGATGAGGCCCGGAGGCGGTACTGAGAGGGAAGGCCAGCGTCCAGCGGCCGGGGCGGGCAGCGGTAGGGTAGGGCAGCGGGGTTTCTCCCGGGCGAGAGTGAGGGAGCGAGGAGGTCCCTGCAGCTGTGGGCCAAGAGCCCTCCCCTGGAGCCCCGACTCCCAGCCGTGGGGCCGAGTCCGAGAGGCGGGTTGGGTGCCCAGCCGGGCAGGGTCTTAGGTGGTGATGCTCAGGCTCCACTCGGTCCCCTGCTCTGCCTGTGTCGTGTCCCCCAGGGTCTGTGCAGAAAGGGTGCCCCCTGGCTCAGGCCACCCTGGGATGTGCAGGCCGGGCCCCAGGCAGGTGTCCCTGGGGCCTTGCTCTGGGCCCGGGGTGGGGATCAGGTATAGGCTGGTAGCCGGGAGCCTCGTGAGTCTGAAGTAGAGGGGGAGACACGGAGAGAAAGCGCAGTAGTTTCCCGGGGTGCTGGCTACTCGGTGCCCTTGGGGTCGTGCAGCGGGCAGTGACGTGTTTGCGGAGCCCTTGAGACCTGGGGCAGAGCCAAGTGGGGCCAGACGCCTTCCTGGGAGGGATGGCCATCCTTGTTCCAGGTGCGAGGGGGTCGGGGCCCAGCCCACCTTCCCCTGAGCCCGGCAGCTGCGGGCGGCCGGACTGCGCGATTCTCCCAGTGAGTCTCCCCACAGGAAGCCCTGGGGGCTCCCGGTCCCCGCCCGCGGCCACTGCATGCACCCTGGCGACCGTCCAGGAGCCTCGCGCTCCCTGGCTCTGCACAGCCCAGGGGCGCGCGGCCCTGGACCGTGCGGTGAGTGGGGTCTGTCGCGCTGTTTTTGCCGCAGTCCTTCAGCCCCGCGAGGGACCTGCCCGACAGCGGCCTGATCCAGAGCACGGCGCACGCCATCGTAGCCGCCATCACCCAGCGGGGCAACAGCTCGCTGCTGTTGGCGATCACCGAGGTCAAAGTGGAGACGGTGGTCGTGGGCGGCTCTTCCGTGGGTGAGCAGGGGGCCAGGGGGGTGGCTCAGAGGTGGGGCCAGGCGGAGGGGGGCGGGGCGGAGCCAGGGGCGGCTCGGGGGCGGGGCCAGGCAGGGGGTGAGGGGCCGCAAGTTCCCGCGGCCCTCCCCTGCCTTCCCCTCCCCTCCCCTCCCCTCCCCTCCCCTCCCCTCCCCTCCCCTCCCCTCCCCTCCCCTCCCCTCCCCTCCCGGTGGTCCCGCCGCTGCACCTGCCACCCGCCGTCCCAGCCCTGCCCCCGGGTCCCTCCCCACAAGGCCGGAGCCGGAGGAAGCCCCCCCCTCGCCCCCCCCCCCCCCCGCAGCCGGCCGGCCCTCTCACGGCCGCGCCCCTCCCAGGTCTGCTGGTGCCGGTGCTGTGCGGCGTGTTCAGCGTGCTGTGTCTGGCGTGTGTGGTCGTTTGCGTGTGGTGGACCCGGAAGCGCAGGAAAGAGCGGGAGAGGAGCCGGCTGCCGCGGGAGGAGAGCGCCAACAACCAGTGGGCCCCTCTCAACCCCATCCGCAACGCCATCGAGCGGCCGGGCGTCGGCGGCCACAAAGACGCGCTGTACCCGTGCAAGAACTTCACGCCGCCTCCGCGCCGGGTGGGCGAGCTGCTGCCCGGGCCCGCGGGCTGCAGGGCAGGCGGGGGGGAGGACGACGACGACGAGGAGCCCGGCCGCGCCGAGGGTGACTGCCTGGAGGCCGAGAAGTTCCTCTCCCACAAATTCACCAAAGACCCCAGCTGCTCGCCCGGGAGGCCGGCCCGCTGGGCCTCGGGCCCCAAAGTGGACAACCGCGCGGTCAGGAGCGCCAGTGACTCGCGCCACGCCGGCCCGGAGTAGCGCGGAGGCCGGCCCTCGGGGCCGCCACCGGGACCCTTCACCGGGCGCCACACCACCCGCCAGATGGAAGGAGGCCCAGGCCGTGTGCATAGTTTCTTTATTTTGTGTAAAAAAACACCAAAAACCAAAAACAAATGTTTATTTTCTACGTTTCTTTAACCTTGTATAAATTATTCGATGACCGTCAGGCGGAGAACAATGGAGTATTCTCGGATAGTTGCTATTTTTGTAACGTTTCTGTGTGTCGCACTCGCTGTGTGGCAGGAGAGAGCAAAGGGTGTCTGTGTCCTCACCAAATCGTCTGTTCGTTAGCAGAGGTGGTGCACTGTTTACAGAATCTTCCTTATTATTCCTCATTTGGCGTTCTCGGTGGCTCCAGGCCAAAGAGCCAGTGGGACCTGTGGCTGTTGATGTGGCCCATGGCGTTGGTGGGACAACCCACGGCTGTTGGCGTGCCTCATGGCATCGGTGGGACCCGCGGTGACACAACGGCCCGTGGCCGTCGGTGGGACCACCCGTGGCTCTTGGCGTGGCTCGTAGTTGTTGATATGGCCTGAGGCTGTCCGTGGGACCCGTGGCTGTCGGTGGGACCCCCTGTGGCTGACAGCGCAGCCCATGGTTGTCGGTGTGGCCTGAGGCTGTCGGTGGGACCCGTGATGTGCGGCGTGGCCCGTGGCTGTCGGTGGCGCGTGAGGTCAGCAGAGGCCTGCGTTCGGCAGGGCCGGGGCCCCCGGGGGGCAGACCCCGGTTGGCTCCCTGGCCGGCCCCTCCTGCCCGCCGACCTCGCCTACTCCTGCCTGGAGCGCTCGCTGTAGAGATCTCTCAACTGTGTTTTCGGAAGTGCCCTTCCCGACTGCTCTGTTGTCCCTGGGACGGGGGCAGCGTCGAAGCTCACGACAAGTGCCTTCACACAGACTCTCCCCTCGCAACGGTCCGCGTCTGCCGTGGACTCCAGGCTGCTGCCCACCTGCCGGCCCCGGCCCCCCTCCTCGTGAAAGTGCATTTTTGTAAATATGTACATATTAAATGAATCACTCTGTATATTTGATTTAATAACTTAAACGTTTTGGCCTCCCTTGTTCTTTTCGGTGCTGTTCTTTGTTACCGGGAGTCGGGTGGGGTGGGGCCTCCGCAGGGGAGAGCCTGGCGCGGGGAGGCTGGGGTGCAGGCTGCGGGTCAGGCCATACGGCCACGGCGGCTGCTGGTGGGATGATGGCCTGGGGGCCGCGGGGTCCCCACCGGCGCCTGGGGCCGGCAGCACGTTGGTATCCCGTGTGGCCCATGTGGGCCCGGCGGAAACTTTCCGGGAAGTGGGGGGAGGGGGTGCTTTGCTGAAAAAGCGTTATAAAAGTTTCAAGTTGCTTCTTCATTAAAAGCTGTCAAGGTTTTAAGAAATTACGAATCAGAACTTGAGAGAATGAACACCCGTGGCTGAAAGTCACTCTTGCCTCTTGCTGGGGGGACAGGCGGGAGCTCAGCTTAGTGGCCTTGGGGCTGGCTTGCCGTTGGCTCTCCCCTGAGGGGCGGGCGGTCACTAAATCGAGGAGCAAAGGCGAGAACAGAATTGAGGAGGCAAAGAAGAGAAAGCATGCAGTCTGGGGGAGCCGGCCGGGAGCGGCCACGGTCACTGCTTGCTGGTGACACGTGGTTCGGGACGCACGTTCTCCAGCCATTTCTGTTGTCACGGGCCCTCCAGGCACCAAGAGACTGCCTCCTGGAGGCCCTCCTGCGTCGTCCCCGTCAGCCCCTTCCCCGTGAGAGGCCAGGTCTGCAGGACACCCTGCTCATGGTCGCCTGCACCCTGGAGGCATCTGTCCTCCAGATGGTCGTGGGGCAAAGGTCACGCTCCATCCCGCTCTTCGCCACGGGGTCGGCCCAGGCAGATCGGGCGGGAGGTCTGCTCCTGAGAAGTCATGGTTTAGGCCGGACTTGTGCAGACACGCAGCTCAGGCCCCCAGGTGCCCGGCGGAAACACATGCGAACGGTCTTTGTCCTAGATCTCTAAATGCCTCGTGCGTCAGTCTTCAAGGTCGGTCAGCAGACCACACGGCCCACACCCCAGCACGTGGGGTGGGAGGGGGCCTGGCCGTCAGAAACAGCGTGCGGGCATCAGGTGCCTCCCAGCGCTCACATGGGCTACAAACCACACCTGCTCCCTGGGCTCAGAGAATACCGGGCAGCGACGTTGATGGACAGGCGAGACCTTGAAAACATCTACACTTGGGAGGAGCTGGGAAGCAACCAAGTGCGGCCCGGGCCCTGCCAGCCAGGCCGCGAACGGACTGCCCTCCGCTACCCTGTGGCCTCAGCGGTCTCCACGCACATGGGGCCTCCTGGTGGGAGCTGGGACGCACCTCCGCATCTGCGGCCGGCCCAGCCACGGCCGCCATGAGCTGTGCATCACAGCCCTGATGCGCCCGCTACACCGTGGGTCCGCCTCCAAGCCCCCGGCCCGTGGTGCCGTGTCAGTCTCGACTCCGCACCGGCCACGCGGCGCAAGGAGACAGCGCGGCAGCCGGCCGCGTCCCTGCCGTGCCCTCTGGGGGGCCTGACAGGTCGGTCCGGGACTGTGAGCGGCCGGGCTGGAACGTGTCACCCTCCTGCACTCAGCTCCTATCCCCTGATGCCAGCCTGGCCCCCACCCGCCACCCCTCACGCCACCCCCCCACACGGTGCCCGCAGCCAGCGGCTGCGGGACGCCTCCCGTCGGCCTCGGAAGAGCTGGCGGCAGGGAGCACGCACCAGTGCAAAGGCTCAGACTCTCCCCCGGTAGGTACTCGGACTTCCGGGGGCCCCCCTCCCCGTCCGCTTCCCCCCTTCTCGTCCCCTATCCCCCCATCCCCGTCCCCGTCCCCCCTCGTCCCCTGTCCCCTCACAGGAAGGCAAGGCCCGCGTTCCTCAGAGGCAGATTTGCCGGCCCTGCTCTCCTGCCCCGGCACCGGGCGGGCACCTAGCCTACAGCTCTGCCCGCGTGCGGCACCGGACGTCCACTTCTCGCACACACGTGCACCCCAGCCCGGCCACGCTTCGGTCCCACCGTGGGGCCCAGAGCGTCTTGCACTCCTCTTGGTGTGCGGGACTGGGGTGAGTGCCTGGTTCCCGTCACCTCTTTGTGTTTGGCTGCCTTTGGCAGCCGCCGGCCCGTGGGCGTCCCAACCCCGGTCCCTGGGCTGCGCTGCTCTAGACCAGGGCGTTCCCGTTCCTGCGCCCACACTCGGCTGGGAGGGCCAACGCTCCGTGCTGGAAGTTCAAGTTTTGGGCCAGATTTCTGGGCATGTAGGTAAATACTCTCTTCGCATTAAGAAAAAAAAAAAAAAGGAAAAAGAAAAAGTAAACCACCCAGGAGATTTGAAACAGAACCAGGACAACTTCTACAGCTTCCAAGGGCCATCCGGATCTAAGAACACAGCGGCTGCCCTGAGAGCCTGGGGTGGAAAGAATGAGTGAGCTAGAAGACAGGTCGGGAGAAGCCGCCCCAGGATGCAGTCTGAAGACATGAAGACACCCAAGGCGGGGAGAACCTCAGTGGAAGGCACTGGCAAGAGGCCCAGCGGGCTGTCCCGAGGCCACTCGGGTCCTTGCCTTGCTTCCCCATCCGGGCGTGGCCTGGGGGGCCCGGTGCCTGGTGGGGGCAGGGGGCAGGGCTGTCCACGCACCTTCCCGGGCCCGGCTTGCGAGGACACCCTGCGGGCTCCCACGGCTCATGCCTGCACGGCGCCTGGACCGCGGCTCCTCGCCTGCAGTGCCCCTACTCTGTGCTCTCGTGTGGCCGTGAAGAGCGGCCAGGAACGTAGCCCGGCGCACCGTGGCTGGCCCACCGCCCGCTTCTCTGCCCCCGGGGCCACCTCCATACCCCAGACGCCCCTCATCGGCCTGCCCTCGTCTGTGCTTAGCCACACCATGCTGAGGCCACGACCCTATAGCAAGGTCAGGCCACTCTGTCCTGTCCTGGCTGGAACCTTATTCTCTCCTGGGGGCGGTGGGGAGGGGGGGGCAGGTAATTAGCCCCCAGAGGGCAGCTGCTTTGTCAGCAAGTTCACGGAGAGGAACACAGGCTCACAGATGCCCCAGCGGCAGACACGGTTACCCCGAGGTTGGTGCCCGACCCCACTCAGGGGGGCTCCACTGGCAAGACGCGGTGGCCGTGGACACCGCCAGCAACCCCCCCGCCGAAGCCTGCGCGACTGCACGGATCCTGCTGTGGCCCAGACGGGAGACAAAGTCCGGGACGAGTTTGGGGCCCTCCTGGCCACTGGGTCCCCTGCGCGGCCACCTTCCCGTGAGCTGTGCTCTGCACGACCGTGCGAGCTTCCTCCTGCTGGCGGATCTCTCCTGCTGCCCTCACCCCTCCCTCCTGGTTGGTGGGTCTGGGGGACCAGACAGGAGACGCTGGGGGCCCGACGGGAAAGGGTGAGGCTCTGGCCCGAGCGCTGGGCTGGGGAAGTTCTCCACCATCTGTGGGGTGCCTGTCACAGAGAGAGGCCTGGGCCTTCCCACACCTGGTGGACAGTGGGCTTTGGGGTCAGGAAGCCCTGAGCCGGCGGCCCAGCCAGGACCTTTGGACTTGCTCCTAGCCCAGGTCCGGGGAGGCTGCACGGGCCCAGCAGGGTCTGCGTCCCCCCTCATCTGTGTGTAGCATCCCAACGCCGTGGGGTTCAGAGAAGACGGTGACGGGATTTGGTGGCCATCTGGAGGGGACTAGGCTTCGGATGTGCACTGGGGGCTGGGAGAGGCGTGGAGGCGGGGGCAGCCCCAGGCAGCCCTCTCTTTGAAGGCAGGGACCCAGAGAGCCCCGCCGTGCCCACTAGGTGAAGGGCGACCGCCCACACTGGCCGTGACGCAGGTTCCACGGCATGGACAGAGCTGGCGTCCACGCACAGCTCTCCTGGAGACGCTCGCTTCCTCTGGGCTGGGGTCAGACGGCCCTCTCCCCCTTCCCACCGCCACCCGGTCAGAGCAGGGAGCAGTGCCCGGACCGAGCGGCACGTCCCAACCCCCCGGCCGACCCGGTGCCCTGGCGGACGGCCTACCGCGGGCGATGAGCACCAGGGCCTCCTGCACCCGCCGCCCCGGGGCCGCCTGCTGCGTCTTTGGCGTGTGGCCCCGGGGACCGCACCGGCTGGCTCTGCCTGGCGACAGCTCTGGCAGCCGAGTCTCCGAAGAAACCGGCCCCGGGGAGCGGTGGGGCTGATTCCACAAGTGTCCCTCCTGCGCCTGGGCCCATTAACCCCCGCGGGCCAGGCCACAGGTGGGTGGCGGTGGCCTCAAGGTGGCCTGACTCCAGCCGCGCCAAGACCCAAGCTGCCTTGCCCCTTTCCCGTCCACAGAGGACATTCGGATGGGTCTGAGGCCAGCGACGAGGCCGGTGTGGGGTCCTGGCGTCCGGGCCGGGCCAGAAAACAGGTTCTGAACAGGGGCGGGGTGTGTCCCCTCAGGTGGGACAGGCCTGGCTCGCGTCCTCAGGCTTCCTGCACCTTCCACATCCCCTCCAGGGCCCGGGGCCCGCGCTGTGCCCTCCCACCGGCACTGCGTGGGGGCCGCTGTGCCTTCCACGCCCACGGGCCTTTGGACACCAGCGCCCCAGAGCCCAGGAGAGCTGACGACAGCCCCGGGCTTGGCGGCCGGCGGGCGGTCGGGACCCCCAGCGCCTCTCCGCGAGACGGCTTCAGGAGAACACTGCCACACGGCTGATTCTCAAGGAGAGAGCATCGGAGGAGGTCCACGGGGGCGCCAGACGATTCTCTGCAGTGAAAACGCGATCTCCCGGCCACTCGACAGTGGACGGGACGAACACCAACAGGAACAGCGATGGAGCCCAAGTTTAGTGCCTGGCGGATCACAAGGGAAGAGGGAAAATCCTTGGGGTGGAGACAGAGCACAGGGTAGGTAGCGGGAGCTCCTGAAGGCGAGCAGGGAGTAGGTGGAGAGGGGCAGTCAGAGGCGGGGAGCACAGCTCTCTGAGCTAAATACAGACCCCGCCTGCCGAGGGAAGAAGGGCCCACGGCCCGCGCTGCCCACGGACAGGCTCGCTCCCCGGCAGCCCTGCGGAAGCTCTCCGGCTCTGGGGGAAGGGGAAGCTTTTCCAGGATCCAGGGCGCCACGCCGAAGTGATAAACGGACAAGGGCCGGGGGCCGGGGGCCGGGGGACAGTGTGGTGGGCGTTCCCGATGCCTTCTGGCATCTCCTTCCGAGGCGCGGCCCCGGCAGGTGACATGGGCGTGGCGGGGGGGCAGTGTCACCCCGGGCAGAAGCCCCACCGAGGCTGCCGTGGAGGCGCGTGGTGAGAGGGACGCACCACCCGCTGAGGCCCGGGGCGCCCGGCCACCCCACGGCCGTCTCCGTGCGCGTCCGGATGATGGCACCTGACACGTGGGGACCTCAGACTTGTCACTAGAGCCAGTATTGGTTCCTGCTGCCGTGTGACAAGTGACCCCACCTGCAGGGCCTTGAACCATGAACACCTGTCATCTCGGGCCACTTCTCAGGGCTGGGGGTCCGGGAGAGGCTGGCTGGGCGGATGTGGCTCGGGGTCTCCCGTGACGTTGCGGTCACTCTGACTCGGGTGGCTCGGGCCGGTCCAGCTGCCGGCGCGTCTCCCACAGCCACGGAGCCCAGAACGGGGACAGAGGCTGCAGGGCTCTGATGGCCGACCCCACGGCAGGCACCCACACTCAAGGGGGATGGGGGAGGAGGAGGACGTGGGAACATATTTTATTTTGTTTCATTTTGTCTTTAAAAAATTCTTAATGTTTATTTTTGAGAGAGAGAAGGACAGAGCGTGAGTGGGGGAGGGGCAGAGAGAGAGGGGGAGACACAGAATCCGAAGAAGGCTCCAGGCTCCCAGCTGTCAGCACAGAGCCCGACGCGGGGCTCGAACCCACGAACCGCGAGATCGTGACCTGAGCCGAAGTCGGACGCCTAACCGACTGAACTTCCCAGGCTCCCTCCACCCTAACTATTTCTAAGGATATGGGTCAATAGTATCAAGTATATTCACGTTGTTGTGACACAGAACTGTTTCCTCTTCAAATGTGAAACTCTGTCCCCATTAAATTCTCCCCATTCCACCCCCAGCCCTCCGTCTACATTTTGTTTCTATAAATGTGACTCCCACAGGTACCTCAGACGAGTGGAATCACACAGCATTTATCTTTCCGTGACTGGCTTATTTCACCTGGGATGATGTCCTCAAGGTCCGTCCACGGCAGCAGGCGTCAGACCTCCCTTGCTTTTTACGGCTCGGTACTATTCTGTCATTTTGTCTATCCCCTGATCTATGCATCGACACTTGGGTTGCTCCCAGCTCTTGGCTGTTGTGAACAATGGTGCGGTGGACGCGGGGGTACAGACGTCTCTTCAAGATACACAGATATTCTTTTAGGTAAATGCCCAGAGTGGGATTGCTGGAAATGTGGTAATTCTACTTTTGATTTTTTTGAGGAAACTCCATACCGTTTTTCATGACGACCGCACCATTTTACGTTCCTGCCAAAGGTGCACAAGGGTCCCGACTTATCCACATCCTCGCCAACACTGATTATTTTAAGTTTTTGTTTTTTCAACAGTAGCCATCCTACTGAGTGTGAGTGGTTTTGATCTGCATTTCTCTAATGGCTAGTAATGCTGAGATGATCTGTGCTCTTCTAAAAGAAGTCATGACCGTGTCACCCATGCACACGCGTCCACGTTATCACGTGCGTGCAATGCGGCCTCATGGGCTCCGAGAGAACACAGAGAGAGGGCACGCAAGTGTCCATGTGGGCGACGTGACGAAGGTGGGGCCGGGGTCAGGGAAGGAGTGAGGAGGACCGACAGAGAAGGGGGAGAAAGACCAGCTTAAACACGTTTAACCCTTGGACACTCACGCCTTCGTGGTGGAGAAGAAGTGCACACGACAAGGACAGAGCAGCAACAAAGCATTGCCTGCGGCTGTGAGTGCACAAAACCGGGGGCCAAAGAACAGTCAGAAGAAAATACATGAGGCTTGAGGGGGGTTGAAGAGGGAAAACTAATAATTTAAGAACAACAGGTGTTCCTTGAAAGAGTAGAAAGGTGACCTAAGCAGTAGACACTCCCTGTTCTTGGATCAGAAGACTTAACGTTCTGAAAATGACCATGCTCCCCGAGTGGATCTGCAGATTCAACACAGTCTCTCCCGAAATCCCAGATGGAATCTTCCCCTCAGAAATTGACACGTGGATGCCAAAATTCACATCGAGTTGCACGGGACCCCAAATGGTCCACACAACCCTGACGAAGAAGAACAAAGTAGGAGGACTCCTACTTCCGCATCTCAGAACTGATCACCCAGTGACCATAATCAAGACCGTCTGGTTTTGGCACAAGGACAGACGGGCAGGTCAGCGCAGTAGAGCCGAGAGTTCACGGTCAACTGATTTCCGAGACAGGTGCTGGGACAACACAGGGGGGAGGGTAGTCTTTCCACGCGTTGCTGACGGGACGTCCACGTGCAAGAGGGAGGCTGGACCCCTACCTCACGCCGTGTACAAGAATGAGCCCCCGGCGGACCAGAGACGTACACGCAAGAGCCGCGTGACAAGGAGGCAGCCGACGTTGCCGCAAGTCCCGGTGCCGCCAGGGCAGCCCCGGCGGCTTCGGACACGATAGCAGAGCACAAGCCGTAGAGGAGGGGACGGATAAATAGGGCTTCATCAAAATGAAACACTTTTGGGTTTCAAAGGACGCCCTCAGCACGGTGAAAAGACAAACCAGAGAATGGGATAAAACAGTTGCAAACTGTATGTCTGCTGAGGGGCTCGGACTAGAATATATAAAGAACTCTTGCGATTCAATAATGAAAAGACAAAGCGCGACCGAAAAATGGGCATCTGAGCCGACGTTTCCCCACTGAAGACGCACAGCTGGCGGCAAGCACGTGACAGGCTCCTCGTCACATCCCTCACCCTCAGGAAATGCAACTCCCGACCACGACGGGACCGGGCTCACACGCATCAGGACGCCTGGGACAGACAGACAGACAGACAGTAAGTGTTGATGAGGAAGTAGACAGGCGGAACCCTACTTCGTCGCTGGAAGGAGCGTGAATTGGAGCAGCCACTTGGGAAAACAGTCCGGCGCCTCTAAGGCTGAACACAGAGATACCATGTGACCTGGCGGTCCCAACCCTGGGCGTCTACGCAGGAGAGATAAAAACGTAAGTGCAAACCAAAAGCTTGTCGATAAATGCTTATGGCAGCACTGTGCGTAATCGCCCGACCCTGAAAACCATCCAAACATCCGTCAGCTGATGATGTGGTCTCGGGACACGGGGGAGCCCCAAAGAGGTGCCCAGTGAAGGGAAGTATAGACAGAAAGCAGCGTGTCCTATGGTTCTCTTCACATGACGTGTCCACACGAGGCCGGTCCCCAGAGACAGGACGCAGAGCGGTGGCCTCCGGGGGCTGGGGACCGGGGGAGGGGGAAATGGGGTGTGACTGCGGACGGACGCGGGATTTCTTTTCGGGGTGAAGAAGGTGACTGACGCTGGCTGTGGAGATGGCCGCACAGCTCTATGTCTACCAAAAACCCATCCGTTGTGCAGTTTATTTATTTATTCGCTGTCTTTTTTAATTTTGTTTACATTTTAATTTATTTATTTTGAGAGAGAGGGAGAGAATCGCAAGCCGGCTCCAAACACAACTCGCGAACCGTGAGACCGTGAGCTGGGCCGAAATCAGGAGTCGGAGGCTTAACCGACGGAGCCCCCAGGCGCCCTCACACCGTCCCCTCCCAACCAAGTGTTTCGGTGTGTTTTTCACACAGGAGCCCCTGGGCGCTCTCGTACCGGACGCGCTCGCAGAGGGAAGTGGAAGACATTGGGATTCCTTGTGGAGACATCTGGAAGGCCGCGTCTCTCCTGTGCTGAGCGGACTCTTCTGCCTGGATGGCCGGAGGATAGTTGGGATGGTGTCTCGGGGGGGGGGGACGCGGGCCCCCGGCCCCTATTGCGGTCCCCTGTGGCACGGGGACTAGAGGCCGCCGTGCAGGCAGGCCCTGGCTGGGCTCTCTCAGTGGCCGCTGCGGTCCCCCCGGTCGTGTGCACATCGTCTGTATGAAATCCTTCCTGTCTGAAACGCACGGAGCACAGCAGAGGGCTCACAGTGGACGCACCAGGAGTCCTTCCAAGAGAGGACCCCCAGCGCCGGCTCGGCGGTGGGGGCTGAGGATGCACGCACCCCCCGAGGGGTGCGGGGACGGGAGGAGGCAGTGCGGGTCCCGATGGCTTGAGCGAAGGTGGTGTTGACCGCTTTGCTGATTATCGGGGTTGGGGCAGGGACCGGGGGGGGGGTGCGCAGGCTGGAGCGGGCGGTGGGAAGTGGTTGCTGGCGCCTAGGGATGGAGCACGCGGGGTTTGCTCAGATGCAGGGCCGGCGGGGGGGGGGGGCGGCCGGAAGAAGCCACCAAACACCGAAGATGGAGTGAGCGACTCTTGTGAACCCGATCGTTTCTCCCGCCCGCCTGGGGCCTGGGTGCCGCCCTAGGAACGACCTCGTGCCAGGGGCAACTGGGATGGGACAGGCCTGCCCGCAGCACGGTTACCAGACCCGTCACCTGCGGCTGTCGGCGAGAAAGCGCCGCGAGCAGAGGTCACGGCGGTGTGCGGCCAGCGACGGCGTGTAACCAAGCGCCGCCCACGGTGGCCTCAACCGTCGAGTGTGTGTTACTGCTCGCGAAGGCAGCGGCCACCTGAAGGGCCCCCGAGGGGGGCTGGCTGGGATGGTCCCACACACATCTGGGAGGGGCCGCCCGCCGGCCGAGGCGTTGGGCCCACTGGGCCCGGTCCGGCCAGCCGGCAGGCGACCTCGGGTGAGTGGGCGGAACAGAGCAGAAATTCTTTCTGGTTCTTCCTGTTTAACAGCTTCGTTGAGGTATGTTTTCTGTGCTGCAAAATCCACTTGCTTGAAGCGTGCGGTTCAATCATCTTTCACAGATTTAGAGGCTTGCAAGGGTCCCCCCAGTCTCATTTTAGAACGTCTCCATCTCGCCAGAAAGAGCAGGGCAGCCGGGGCAGGGCCCGGCCGAGTCCCGGAGGCCATGACCTCCCTCGACGGCAGACCCGCCTCCTCTGCACCACCTGTGGTCTTTTGTGTCTGGTCTCGTCTCCCGCGTGTCGGGACCTTGTTCTTTCGTCGCCAAGCTGTATTCCGTGGCCCGGACACGTCACGTCTCGTGTGTCCAGGCACCGTGGGTAGGCGTTTGGGTCGTTTCCAGCCGTGGGAGTCAGGCTGCCGTGAACACTCACGCTCGAGGTTCTGTGCGGACACGTTTTCCTTTCTCTTGGGTGGATTCTTGGGAGCGGAATTTCTGGGCCATATGGTAAATTTGAGTTTAATATTTTAAGAAACAGCCAAACTGCACCATTTTTCGTCCCTCTAGCAACGTGCAAGGAGCCCAGTTTCCCACGTCCTTGCCCACCCCTCGCCCTTCCCCCTTGCAGGCGCAGAAGTCCCCGAAGCACCAGTCAGAGCCTCGGCCGGTTGCACACGTGCACGCCAGCCTGGGCCGGGGGTTGGGTGGGAGCATTCGCTGGGCTTGAATGAATCTGACCACCCTGAGCCCGGCCCCCTCCAGGCTCCTGGCCAGGCCATGCGGCCCCCACCCCTGCCCGCGTGGACCCGCCTTCCTTCCCCTGACAGGCGCGTGGTGTAGGACTCTGCGTGGCCCAAAGGGGGGTCTGGCCTCGCCCTCGGCCCCTGGTCTCTAGGTCCTTGGAATGTGCTGCCTGATGAGATGGTCTCTGTTTACCCGGGGTCTGGGCCACACCAGCTCATCCCACAGCGGGATCAGGGTGGGGGCCTTGGGTCAGGCGGTACCAGTTTGACCTCCAGAGGTTCGGTCGACCACGGAACGCCAGCAGGGACCCTGGACGCCAGCGCTGGGTGGGCGCCCCCGGCTGGCAGTCCCGTGTGCGGGCGCCCCCACCTCCCAGTCGGGAAAGTCGTGCTGTTCTGACTGCAGGGGAGAGGATGGCAGAGGCCTGGCATGCGGACCCAGGGAGCAGGGGTGGGGGGGGGGTGTGACCGCTCTGCACCTCCTCCCCAGTCCGTTCGCAGGACGAACCACATTCCTGAGTGTATCGGCTCTCGTGAGTTCGGCCAGCGCCTGCAGTGAGGTCCAAACCCGAGCGTGGTCTCGGGGGCCCCCGAGGGGTGTCACCGGGGGTGTCACCGGGGGTGTCAGAGTGCGCTGGCCCTCTGCCCTCACAGCGGCCCTGTGCTGACCTCTCCTGAGGCCCCCAGCCCCCCACGGTCATCTAGACTCAGAACTAAGACCCGGCGTGCCCGGGGGACACAAGTCCCCTGGAACGCCCAGGGTGGTCATCCAAGAAGTGGGGGCACGGGCTGGTCAGGTTGCGGTCATTGACGGAGGTGGGCGGCGGCTGGGAGGACCCGAGGTTGCCGGTGGAGAGGAGGACTGGGGGACCCCTCCTGCCCCCTGGCTGCCCCCTCAGGGCCTCAGTGCCTCCTCTGGGCAGGGCCGACTTGGAGACCAGCACTCGAGAAGGGCTAACAGGGCCTTGGTCCGAGCCTTCCCAGGGCAACTCGGGTCCTCGTGGCCCGCCCGCACGACGGCTGCGCTGGGGGTACAGTGACCGCTCCCTTCGCGCAGTAAGAAACCAAGGCGGAGAGAGAGGTCGTGGAAGCGGCCGAGGGCCCACGGCCAGGGCAGCACTGACAGGCGTCCCCGGTCTCCCGCCTGCCTCACGGGAAGACGGCCCCCGGACGGTGCTTCTGTCCTCAGCATGGGTTTGGTCTCTGAATGAGGCGTGAGCCGGCCGCGGACAACGGGTGCACTAGCTGCCGGGAGCACATGGCGTTCTCAGGGACGCTGTGCCAGCTTGGAAGGACCCCCCCCCCTTCCCGCTTGGCACCTGTGACCTTTGACCCCTTCCTGAGGGGAAGAACCTCACGGGCGGGCTTTGGGCAGGAACTCAGCTCCAGCCCCAAGTGGACGCGGGGCCCTATGGCCCTGTCCCCACGGGCTCCAGGTGGCCGTTCACGCTGTCATCCCTCCTAGCCATGCATTTTGCTACTATTTTATTCAAAAATTTCAGCACTTCGGGGCGCCTGGGCGGCTCAGCTGGTTGAGCGTCCAACTGCGGCTCCGGGCATGATCGCGTGGTTTGCGAGTTCGAGCCCCGCATCGTGTCCTGTGCGGACAGCTCAGAGCCTGGAGCTGCTTCGGATTCTGGGTCCCCCTCTCTCTGCCCCTCCCTGCTCGTGCTCTGTCTCTCTGTCTCTCAAAAACAAATAAACATTAAAAAAAATGAAACATGACAGATTAACATATTATAAGACTAAATTTATATATTTAAGTGCTAATCAAAAGCATATATGTGGAATAGTTTTCTTTCCTAACTAAAGAAAGGCAATTAAAATATTTGTGGGGGGTGGTGCCTGGGAGGCTGGGTCGGTTAAGCGTCTGACTCTTGGTTTCGGCTCAGGTCATGATCTCACGGTTCATGGGTTCGAGCCCCACATCAGACTCTGTGCTGACAGCGTGGAGCCTGCTTGGGATTCTCTCTCTCCCTCTCCCCCCGCCTCTCTGTCCTTCCTAAGCTCACGTGCTCGCTCTCTCTCAGAAATGAATCAACATTAAGAAAACACATGACTGCTGCGTGCTGGGGCTATAAACAGAACCCCAGCCCTTCTCACCGAGTGCACCCGGCGTGGCCAGTCCCCCCGGAGCAGGATGGCGCGGGCTCAGGCTGTGCCCTCGCGGTGCCCCAGCTCTGCTGCCGCTGAACCGCTTCTGAGGGCGGCTGTGTCGCCCTGGGGGCACCAGGGCAAGAGTGGGCACGTTGGAGACGTGGGCCGGGCGAGGCCGAGCCCCGGGGAAAGCTGGCCGCGGGGCGGAGAGGTCCCGGCTGCGTGAGTGGGCGGGGCTTCGACGAAGGACAAAGCTTGTGACCTTGTTTGCTCACCGCGGCCCGCGAACTGACCGGCTCTGTCTGTCCGGGAAGCTTTGCTGTGAGGCGTTTCTCACGTGCACATGCTCAGACCTGCCCACTCTCCCACCGTGTGTGTTGCAGACATTTCCGCAAGTTCAGGGTCAACTGCGGCTTCCTCCTCTGAACGGAAGTGTTAGACGCGTGTGGTCGGACCGTCGCTTCGCTGTGTGCTGCACACTGTTTCCCGGCTGGTGCCTGTGGCTCTTGGCTGATCCGAAGTGGTCAGGTCTGTGGCCTCTCTCTGTGGTCCGGGGGCCATTCACTTCCTGATGGTTCTTCCTCCTCCCCCCCCCCCCCCCCCCCCCCCCCCCCCCCGCCCTGCCCCAGCTGGGACCAAACGAGGCCCTCGAGTGAAGTCAACAGACGGTCCAGTGCGCGTCTGGTCCCTCTCCGGTGGACGGTGGGTGTGGTTGGTACCTGGCCCCCGTGGGCACCCAGGCACTCGACCTTCGCTGGAAAGGGAAGCAAGGTGGGGCGGCCCTCCCGCGGCTGCCACCGTTTCCCGCGCGAGCCCGAGCGGGGACGCTCTTCTGTGGCCGTGGGAACAGGCCCGAGTCTCACCCCGACAGTCCAGGTCATGGGGCCTCCATCTAGCAGCCTTTGGTCCTGGCTCGGCGGGGTCCCGGAGCTGAACGTGGGGCTGCGTCTTCTGGTTCCCCAAATTCCCAAGTGCAGCGGGAACCGCAGCCTCCTTGAGGGGCCCCAATCACCCCGCGTGTGTAATAGGCCCCCCTGGAACCCGTGGGTTAAAACAACAGCCGTTCACGTGTTCGTGTTCTGCGGGGCGACGCTTCTGGCTCCGGGAGCGGTTCTCCCCGAGTTGTGGCCAGGCCGCCCCTGCCTCTGCCGTCCGTGTCCCCGAGGGCGTCTGAGGGGACTGGGGGCCCGCCGGGGTCCGGCCCGTTCCTGGCGGCCTCACACACGGGCCGGGCGGCTGACCGGCCCGGGGCTGGAGCACAGCCATCCTTCCCCAGGCTCCAGCCAGGGCTTGCACTCCGGGGGCAGCTCCCCAGTAATGGGAGCAACAGTGGCAGTCCCCTCGGACGCGTTCTCCCATCAAGCGAGCCGCGAGGCTGGTCTCTATAGGAGCAGCGAGGCCTTGCCTGAAGGGGGCCTCGGGTGTCTGCGGTCATGCGGGTCAAGCATGGGGTCAAGCCAGCCGTGGGTCCTGAAAGCCACTTCTGAGACTCAGCCGAGGTCCCTCCGAGCTTCCACGGTCTGCACACTCCATGTCAGGAGAGCTCTGTCCCCGAGGCTGACTCCTGGCCCCGACAGCACGGGCGGTGGAAGGGACTTCGGCCTTGGGTGGCCACCCGTGCTCACTGGGAGGAGCGAAGTACCCAGAAACGTGTGTTTCGGCGGTGCGAGCGGCCGGGGCCTGCACTGCGGTCTAAGACGTAATGTGATGTGATCGGGGGTTTTGGATTCTGAGCTCAAGGACCGGTCAGAGAACAGGAGTCCAGAAGCACCGCAAGGGTCTCTGGTCTCTCGTGGCCGCTGCGTCGATGCACTCCCAAGGGAGACGAGCATCATCGGGGCTGGGGGCTGCCGGTTCCCACACGCGGGATTGACGTCCCTCCCCAGGCCCCTCTGTGAAGGCTGGGGCCCTGACGGGACAGAGCAGGACCTCAGAACTGGGAGGGAAGAAGATTCGGATCGCCAGGACGGCAGGATAATCGTGCTGAGCGGGAACAGCGCCCCGGGTCCCTCGAAGGGTCTGGTCCCGCCGTGCTGGCCGCGTCCACCCCACCTGGGGGGGGGGGTGCTCTGCGGGCCGCCCTCTCCGCTCCCTAGTCTGCAATCCGAACCGATCCCGGCAGGCCCTGGGGGACAAGCACAAACCTAACTGGGGAAAAGACGGCTTACACATCAAAAGATTTGCAAGATCTGTCACCTAATGGTCGGGTGACTAGGGCCGAGGTTTCTGCAAGTCCCAGGCCAGTGAGCGTGTGGACCCGACGGCTTCTTTCGAGATGCGTGCGGTTACAAGGGATTTAGAATTCCACGTTTTAGCTCAGAAGCTGGGGGTGCCCTCACCTTCTAGGGTGGTTGACGGACACCTGAGCCCACGGGCACCCGCTGGCTGAGGCCGGGGGACTGGTGGGGCCGGGCGCGACTCAGAGGGAGGCAGGAATCCACAGTAAGGGAGGAAGGGGTCCCCGGTCTCCCGATGCTGCTCCCACGAGGACCCCCCGCGGCGTGCCTGCGGTCAGCGAGGCCCCAAGGGCCCTGGCGAGGAAGGCGCAGGGGGCTGGGGACAGCTCGGGGCGTCCTCTCCAGGTGGCGGGTGGAGGGGCGCGCTGACCGCAATGCCGACGGATGGGGGGCAAACCTTTGGGGAGGGCCAGGCGGTAAAGACAAAAGCAAACATGAATGGATCTGAAAACTGGAAGAGCTAACCCTTTGGGGGCAAAAATCACAGAGAAGCAGAGCAACAGTTAGAAGGCCTAGTCAAGAAAAGGAGGGGGGCGCCCGGGGGGCTCGGTCGGCTGAGCCTCCGACTCCGGCTCAGGCCGTGATCTCCACGGTCTGTACGTTCGAGCCCCGCGTCGGGCTCTGTGCTGACAGCTCGGAGCCTGGAGCCTGCTTCCGATTCTGTGTCTCCCTCTCTCTGACCCTCCCCGCTCATGCTCTGTCTCTCCCTGTCTCAAAAATAAATAAACGTTTAAAAAAATTTAATAAAAAGAAAAGGAGAAAGTTCAAGTGCACAGAAAAGGGAGAAAGAGGACAAGTGTCACAGGTATAGAACTTGTTTTCCATGATAGGAAACCATTTGATGAACAGCAAGCAAACATGTAAAGCCTGGTTGAAACAGCATTTTCTAGGAAAGTATTATCATTCATAATTATAATTATAACAGATCCCCGAGGAGGTTTAAGAATCCAAGTGCACCGGGGCGTCTGGGGGGCTCAGTCGGTTGAGCGTCCGACTCCGGCTCAGGCCGTGATCTCCACGGTCTGTACGTTCGAGCCCCGCGTCGGGCTCTGTGCTGACAGTGGGGAGCCCACTGCAGATCCTCTCCCTCCCTCTCTCTGCCCCTTGGCTGCTCGATCGCTCTCAAAAGTAAACGAACATTGAAAAAAAATAAAGTTGTGGGCTGCAGAATCTGGTCACCTGAGACTCTGTTTCTATCAACTTTGTCCCCCTTGATCACGGGTCGCCTTCTCACACTTCTTCTCCATCTGGTCGTTGTTTACTGTGTTCCAGACACGGTGGTTGTTGTGTCGAAAGGTGTCTCGACGATGGGACCATCTTTTAAAAGATGTTGTTTTGCTCTGGACGGCAGTTAAAGTCCCGGAGGACTGTCTGGTCACGTCAGGTTTGGCTGGATGCTTCGAAGGGTGGGGCTGTTCCGCGTTTGTTCTTGGTCATATGTGGTGGCCTTTATTGTGGAGTGTGTTTCTTATTCCTAAACCCTGGCCTTGCTGGGGTCTCACCTGATCTCCCCAGGTGCCCAGCGGGGACGCTTCCCTCCGGCTGGGCAAGAACACGGTGTCGCCCAGCCCTGTGTCCCCGGCTCGGCCCACAGCCCTGCGCCGCCCCCCCTCCCCCCCTCTCAGCCCACAGCCCTGTGTCCCCGAGCTTCCCTGCACGGTACAGCCTGGACCCCAGGCAGGCGGCTGAGGAGAACCCCCACGCACGCGCAGGCGCTGTGTGTTGTGATTTACAAAATGAGAAATCTGCATTTGGCTTTGTCCGCATCCCTGGCACCTGCTCCAGAAGCCCTAGAATCCCCGCGAGGGGGACCAGGGAGGTGCCTTCTGTGATGTTAATGAGGTGGCTCTGGAAACCACTTTGGGTGGGAGCTGGTTGCCTGGGGGCTGTCGGCTTCCTCCGTCCTGACCTCTGGGGAGGGGACAGCGGCTGAATCTGTCACCCAGCGATTTAACCAGGCCAGCCTACGGAAGGAAAGCTCCAGGAAACCTAAGAGGACGGGGTTCCGAGAGCTTCCAGGTGGGTGAACCCTGCCAGCCATGTGCCCCGGGTGCCGCGCGCACCGGACGCTGCTGGGTCCCTACGCGTCTCTTCATCCGGGTGTTGCTCCATGTGCTTCGACGCCTGTTGTAATAAACGGGTTTCCTGAGTTCTCTGAGCCACTTAGCAAGTTAACCGAACCCAAGGAAGGGGCACGAGAACCTCTGATTTACAGCCAGTCGGTCAGAAGCACAGGTGACAACCCGCACGTGGACCGGGCATCGGAAGTGAGGGCCAGGGGACGACCCTTGGGGCCTCTCCAGGTGGTCTGAACTGAGCTGGGTGCAGGACCATCCACCTACTGGGGGGGGGGGTGGCGTCGCTGGGTGTGGGGAAAAGGCCCCCCCCCGCCCCGCAAGGGACCTGGCATCAGGCTCCCACCACATGCCCTTATGGCGCGAAGCTGCCTCCTGTCCTCTGCCTGCTGCCCCTCCAGCAGCACTGCACTCTGATGTCCCTTCCTCAGCCCGTGAGGCTGCCGGCCTGTGGTTTGGTTCCAACCCTCTGTACCCCGGAAGGAACTCAAGACAAAAAAAAACGGGGAAAGGGTGCCCGGGTGGCTCAGCGTGTTAAGCATCCAACTTCAGCTCAGGTCCTGATCTCATGGTTCGTGAGTTCGAGACCCGCATCGGGCTCTGTGCTGACAGCTCGGAGCCTGGAGCCTGCTTCAGATTCTGTGTCTCCCTCTCTCTCTCTCTGCCCCTCTCCCACTCATGCCCCCACTCTGTTTCTGTCAAAAATAAATACACTTTTAAATAAATAAATAAATAAATAAATAATCTTTAAAAAAATAAAAAATAAAATCTTTTTAAAAACTGCAACGAAGGAAATACAATATTAGTTTTTGCAGACGATACGATTAAATATCTGGAAAATCCAGGAGGATCGATTTAGATTCTTTTTTTTTTTTTTTTTAGTGTTTATTTATTTTTGAGAGAGAGAGAGACAGAGCATGAGCACGGGAGAGGCAGAGAGAGAGGGAGACACAGAATCCAAAGCAGGCTCCGGGCCCCGAGCTGTCAGCCCAGAGCCCGACGCGGGGCTAGAACTCGGGACCAGCGATATCCTGACCCAGGCCGAAGTCGGACGCCCAGCCGACCGGGCCACCCAGGCGCCCCTCGACTTAGATTCTATCACCAACTCTATTTCGGTGCTGTGACTGCGACAAAAGCAACGTAATTATTGGCCTGGTCGCTACAAAACCAGCTTGTTTGCAGGAAGGGTCCTGAGAGGGAAGATCCCGGCGGCCAGAGTGCTACCTGGTGACAGTGCCCAGGAATAAGGTTAACAAGAAACTCCTAAGATCCAAAGTAAGAGGACTCATACCGCACTGAGGGACACACACGGGAATGTAGCACGGTCCGGGTCAGGAGACCGGGCGTCCTAAAGATAACAGTCTCCATGCCCGGGAATGTATCTCACGGATGTGACTTCACAGGTGTGGAATGAAGCACGTGTGCGATCCATTCGGCGGAGGCTTGTCTGCAATCGCAGAAGGCCGGACACGTCTCCGAAGGCCAGCGGGCCGGCTCAGTGAACCGTGGTGCACGTACAGCGGCTGATGTCGCCACCGCGAACAAGGCTGCCTTCTAGGGACTGATAGAGGGCCGTCTCCCAGACTGACGGACACGTGAAGGAAACCAGTGTGCTGAAGGTACGATATGCGATCATCTGTGAGGTGTGTGTGTTGGAAATTTATAAAAGGTTTGGCTTCAAGCAAAAGAAAACCGAACTTAGCGTGATGTCAACAAATAGCGGTCTATTTCCCCCCAAGAGGCCCAGAGGAAGTGGTCTCCCGGCAGCCCGGCGTTTCCCCTCGGCCTTGTTGCCTCGTTGTTACAAGACGGCTGCCTCTTCTCCCCAAGTCGCGGCCGTGCTCAAGGAGGGAAAGGAGAAGGGAAAGGCAGTTTCAGTCACACCTGTCCCACGCGTTACGGAAAAGCAAATGTTTTCTCTGTCCTCTCCCGGGCCCAGCAGCAGCTCCTGGCTGCAGGGAAGCCTGGGCGGTACGGCCACCAACCAAGGCTGGGGACCGTGTGACAGACAAGGGCAGGGAGACAAGGCAGAGAAAGTGTTGCCGTGTTGGTCATACCGAGGGTGTCTTCAGAAGAACGCATTAGAGGTTGTGGGGCTGGTCGGCTCTGGGAGGGGACAAGTTGTCTGGAGCAGGGCAGCGGGGGCCGACTCTATCCCGTGGATCTAACACCGGGCGCATTTACTACCTATGCAAGAAACCAAGAACAATATACTTTTCAAAACAAGAGACCAGTAACCAAGCCATGGCTTTAAAAATGCCACATTCAAGGGGCGCCCGGGTGGCTCCGTCACTTAAGTGTCCGACTTCGGCTCAGCTCATGATCTCACGGTTCGTGGGTTCGAGCCCCGCGTCGGGCTCTGTGCTGATGGCTCAGACCCTGGAGCCTGCTTTAGACTCTGCGTCTCCCTCTCCCTCGGCCCCTCCCCTGCTCACGCTCTGTCTCTGTCTCTGAACAATTAATAAACCTTAAAAAAATTTTTTAAAAAGCCACATTCAGCAACTTTTTTTTAAAGTGCTCGGTAGTGATTGGGTTGAAGAGAAATTCATAAAGTAAATCCCCAAATGCATAGAATTTAAGAATAAAGGAGCTTCAGTGTAAAATTTGTGGGACACGTTTAAATAGTATTAGAAACAACTGTATAGCTTTGTTAGAAATAAAGAAGAAAGGAAATAATAAAGATACAGACTACGATGGAACAAAGACAAAAACAGAAAAGAAATCGTGAGGAAGTCAAAGCTGGCTTCGAGACTGATGGCAAATAACAAAAGAAACAACAAAACGTAGGACAAAAGGGAGAATTAACTATAGCTGTATGAGAGTTATTGTTTTTTATTTTTTTTAACATTTATGTATTTTTTGAGAGACAGAGACAGGGTGTGAGTGGATGAGTGCAGAGAGAGAGGGAGACACAGAACGTGAAGCAGGCTCCAGGCTCTGAGCTGTCCGCACAGAGCCCGACAGGGGCACAATCCCATGAACTGTGAGGTCATGACCTATGCCAAAATCAGGAGTCAGTCCCCCAGGCACCCCTGTAAGAAACATTTTGTAAAAAGTACACACGAATAAATCTGAAAACCCGGAGTTATAGAAAATTTAAAATACTGAAATTGGGACCAGAAGAAATAGAAAGCCACGAGAGTCTAACAATCATTTGACAATCACAATAATAGCCAAACCTCCCCACCAGCACGCACACGCCTCCCAAAGCCCCCACCCTGCGGGTACCCCAGATGAAATCCACCAAATCCTTGGGGACAGATAACCCATATGACATATAAGTGTTCCAGAAAAAGAGAAAGAGAGAAAAGTGGTCCAACCCATGTTATGAAGCTAGTATAGAGATAGTCTAGGAAGCACTCGATCAGTGAATTCTACACCAGTTTTAAAAATCCTTGGGGCGCCTGGGTGGCGCAGTCGGTTAAGCGTCCGACTTCAGCCAGGTCACGATCTCGCAGTCCGTGAGTTCGAGCCCCACGTCGGGCTCTGGGCTGATGGCTCAGAGCCTGGAGCCTGTTTCCGATTCTGTGTCTCCCTCTCTCTCTGCCCCTCTCCCGTTCATGCTCTGTCTCTCTCTGTCCCAAAAATAAATAAACGTTGAAAAAAAAATTAAAAAAAAAATCCTAAAGTGTTGGGGCACCTGGGTGGCTCAGTCGGTTAAGGGTCTGTCTTTGGCCCAAGTCGTGATCTTGCCATTTGTGAGTTGGACCCTTGCATTGAACTCTCTGCTGTCAGTGCAGAGCCCACTTTGGATCCTCTGTCTCCCTCTCTTTGTCCCTCCCCTACTCGTGCGTGCTCTCTCTCTCTCAAAGTAAACATTTAAAAAATCTCAAAGAAACCCTTAAAGTATTAGCTAACTAAAATCCAACAGTGTGTTAAGGTCACACAAACTTTATATCAGGAATGTAGGCGTAGTTCAAATTAGAAGATTTAACACAGCAATTCACCAGGTTAAAGATGGAAAGTCAGATCATTCTTACATTGATGCAGATTAAAGTATTTGACAAAGTTTAATGCATACTCATTATTAAAAAAAACAACAACAACAAGAAACTTAGAAAATAAGAACCAGAGGGAATTTCCCTAATATGCAAGTGCTGTCACAGCCAAACCTGGCAAATGTAACAGAAACACATAACATAAGAGTGTTTATTCTTACAATTTCTGTTCAGTGTTATTCTGGATGTCCAATGTGATAAGACAAGAAAAAGAAATCAGCAATTTAGGAACTAGATGGAGGCAGACCAAATTACAATGTCATGTATTTTTCAGATAACATGATAACTCACACTGAAATGCCAAAATAATCAACAGATTAACTACTAGTACTATTCTGAGTTCAACAGGGCTGCTTTGATAAAAAACAGTAAGCAGTGTTCCCCTAAGTCACTGGAAAAAAAGAAACAGGAAAAATGTTACTTAAAAAATATATGTATCGGGGTACCTGGCTGGCTCGGTCAGTAGAGCACAAGACTCTTGATCTCGGGGTTATGAGTTCAAGCCCTGAGTTGGATGTGGAGATTACTTGAAATAAAATCTAAAAAAACCCCATATATATATATATATATATATATATATATATATATATATATGATATTCCGGAATTAATTTGGAACCCACGAGTCCTTTATGGAGGGAATCCCCCTAAAAGCCCCCAAAACCTGAACCGTCCTTCCAGGCCTTAACAGGAGACTGGAATAAACGCCATCTGTCTGCCACGTGTGTGGGTGGGGCCAGGCTGTGAGGCCCATGCTTGCCAGGTCTAGCACCCGCACTCTTGTGGGTCTGGAGGCCTGCGGAGGCTCTGAGCAGTGGAGCAGGTCTCTGCTCTGCTAGCGTCATGGTCCCTCCGGGTCTGTCTTTGATCCCCGCTGGCCCACGGCCGGATTGAGTTGCCCTGGACCCCAGCACCAGCCTCCACGGGTGCTGGGACCGGGCCTTTCCTAAGGATGCCACTCCCATACTGGCCTCTCCAGGAACGAGAGGCCCTGGCCCCTCTACCCCACATGGCTGGTCACGGGTCAGCGGGCTGTGTTGGCATTCTCTGCTCAGCTCTTCATGGCTCGAACTCCTGAGAGAGACATCCGGGTGGTGACCAGGCCTGCCTGGGTTCTTCTCAGCCTGTGAGGAATGCCAGGGCGTGCTGGAGCATGCCCACCCACGGCCTGGCTCAGCCGAGCTTGTGTGTGTGTGTGTGTGTGTGTGTGTGTGTGTGTGCGTGTGCGCGGTGGGTTTGGGGGACCTGGGGCTGACCCTGCAGAAGAACCGGAGTCAGCTCCTCCCTGAGCCTAAAGAGCGGGGGTGGGGTGGGGGCTTGAACTCCCAGGGGCATTTGGAGCAGGCAGGCCAGGGCGTGGTCCCTTCTGCTCAGCTACGTGGACCCTGGAGTTGCTGCATGACACCCAGCCAGTCACGAAAACTCTCTGGGGTGCTGCGCCCAGCCAAGGGCCTGGCCCTGGCCCAGGGTCCCATTCTGTGGACTTTGGTGAAGGCTCTCCCTCTGCCCTGGGCTCAGACACGGGACGTGCAGAAGCGGCAGGCCCTGGGGAGGCCAGAGGGTTTCTCGGTGATTCGGATGCAGCCTGGGCCGGGGGCAGGGAGAAGGTGTGGGGCTGTGGGGGGAGCTTGCCAGGGATGTGTGAGCATGGAAGGAGGCAGAGGAGGGCGGCGGCCGGACGGGCTTTGCACAAGAGGCCACACTTCTTGAGCTCTGGCAGGGGAAGGGAAGGGTGGGCACCAGAGGGGGCGCTGCTGAGCAGGGGCTCCATGGGAACTCGAGTTTGATCCGGGGGCTCTGGGGAGCTACTCCCGGCTTTAAAGCAGACTGTCAGATGTCTCTTGGCGGGTAGCCAAAATGGAGGGGGTTTCGGGGAGCAGAAAGGGGAGGGGGCAGGTGAGGAGGGGGACTGGAGTGTAGGAGGTTGAGGTCAGAGGACGGAGTGAAGGGGGTGCTGAGTGATGGGGCCTGTGGGTAGGATCCTGAGAGAGTCCCGAGGCTGGCTGGTGGTCCCATTGGGGGTCAGGAGTCCCCGGCACATACTGGGGGCTCCACCAGGTCACCCAGGAGGGTGCCAGGTCCCAGCGACAGAAGAGGCTGGGGAGAGGCCAGAGGAAGCTGTGTGCCTCCAGGGGTCCCGTTAGTAGGGTGTCAGGCTGGCACAGCTTTGTCAGCCGCAGCGGAAGATCACTGAGTCCTTACTCACCTCTAGAAATCTGTCTTGATGACTCAAAATTCAAACAGTGATGGACAGTGATTTTCACTGCAGAATTATCTGGAAGCCACCTTAATACCCAACAATAGGAGATTTATTCAGTAAAAACTGGTCCAACCTGAAAGATGGATTATTCCACGACCCTGTACACCACACCCTCTCCATGTCTGTTGGGCTGGTCTTCCCTAAAATTCACCCTTGACGATGTCAGTCCCCCCTGCTCAAACACCTCTGTGGCTCCCCACTTCCCTCAGGACCGCGTTGGAGCCCAGCCTCCTCCATGCTGACGTCCACAGTTACATTCTGCGCCGGGTGGGGGGGGGGCACCTTTCCTGCTGATCTGTTTGCTCCTGGGAGCCCTGTCCTGTGCCTTTTAAGACCCACCGGACTCCCCCTGCCCTCCGAGCACTTCCTGCCCAGGTGAGCCGGGCCTAGGAGTGAGGGCCCGCCTGGGGCCCGGAGGACGAGGCTTGCGGCCCAGCCGGCCCTCCAGCCCACCCCCAGGCCCAGCCCTCCCTGGGGGGCCCCTCACTTTCCCCCAGGGCCCGGGATCCGTCCCGGTCTCCCCAGCCCTCCACGACCTCCGCGAGAGTCACGGCCCTCGAAGGCAGGAGGGGTGCGGCTCCCAGCGGACCCGGGGCGCCCCACAGCTAGGTGTTAAATGAATTAACAGGGGCCCGGAGGCGGGGCTGAACGGTGAAGGTCAGCCGTCCGACACAGCGTCCCGAGCCCCCGGCCCGCTCTCACCTCCCGCCCCAGGCCCCGCCGCGCCCCGCGCCAACCTGCTTCCCAGACCACGCGGGGCGCCTCACCCCAGCCTCCGCGCTCGGGCCCTCCCCGCTTACCCCACCTCCCCCCTCCCCGAGCCCGCCCCCGCAGGTCCCACCCTTCAGCGCGCCCGGGCCACCGCCCTGGGGGGGGTGTGTGTGCCTGCCCGGGGGGGGGGGGGGGGGGGGGGGGGGGAGAACGTGCTCCGGGACGGCTTCACCCCTTCCCCGGGGCCGTCTGTCGGCCCGGCCCCGGCCCGCAGACCCCTCCTGCAGCTCCCTGCCCCGCCAGGAATGCAGGAATGCGCGCGGGGCCAGGGCGGGGCGCGGGCCGGGGGCGGCCGCCGGGCCCGCAGCGACACGCTCGGGAAGCCGGGCACGGAGGCGCGTTCGGCCGCGCGCCCCGCCCCGGGCGCGTGGAAGGCTCCGGACACCCCGTGGGTCCTGCCACACTCCATTCTTCCACTTGGGCGGAGGCTTTGCCAAGAACGCGCGCCTGCACCCGGGGGACCGTGCCTTGCCCCCTCCTCCAGGAAGCACTCCCCGTTTGTAGACCTGAGGACCTGGCCCGGCTCCGCCCCTCTCCCACATCCCCAGGGGAAGGCACCCCGTTGGGAAAGGACACCCCAGGTCTCTGGCAGGGCCTGGGAGCCAGACCCGACCAGGTGGGCAGCAGAACAGAGCCTGAGTCCTGCTGAGACACAGGCAGGGCCCAGACGTGCGAGGGAAGGTTCCCCAAGGGCCAGGCTGCTCGGGCTTGGGGCGCCTGGGCGCCCCCCTTTCCGCAGGTGGTGCCCTGCTGGGGTCCCTTCTCCGGGCAGCAAGGGGTGGATGGAGCGGGTCCCAGACAGGCCTCTGGGGGAGGGGGGATGCCAGCTGGCGACGTCCATCCGGCAGGTGAGCAGACCTAGGACGGAGCCTGGCCATCCTGCTGGGGCCTCTGCCCCTCAGGAGCCCCTGATGAGACCCGACCTGCTTGGGGCTTTGAGCCTCTGCTCTCTCACCCGGGCTCAGAGGGCGGCCCCTCGTTCCAGAGTCAGGGGTGCTCAGCGGCAGTGACGCGGGGTGCACGGAGTGAATGGGCCGTTGTCACAGGCTCAGGGAGGCTATTCCAGTCAGGAAGCAAGCACAGCAGTGGGGAGGCCTGTGGTCTCCTGCGGGGCTGGCTCCCCTGCCATCAGGCATGAGGCCCCGGACGTCCCGGGGCCCCTCCTAGTACTGGGTGGTCCAAAGCCCTGACCAACACGAGGCGCCCCAGGGGTCTCGAGAGGGGACGTGGAGGTGGGAGGTGATCAGAGGGTGGCCTGGCAGGTAGGGAGGAGTCAAGGCCAGGTTCCCCCCCCCACCCCCCGGGGTGGGGGAAGGCTGGGGGAGGGGCAGAGCGCTGCGGCACTGACAGGCTGCAGGTGGGGAACAGACCCGGGCCCACAGGTGAGGGGCCAGGACCGCCACCCAGCTGGGAAGAGGGGAGTCAGGAAAGTCCCGGGGCGCCCGCCTGCCCCCCCACCCCCGGCTTCCCCTGTGGCCTGGCTGGCAAGGCCCGGCGCGCCCGGCTCCCTGGAGCTGGCAGGGATCAAAGGGCGGAAAGCCGTCCTCCGCCCTCGCCCACTGAGACAGGAATCCGTGGCCCCAGGGGACGGAATCCACAGCCACATGCCGGGTGCCCTGGTGGCCACGAGGCAAGGGCGGGGCAGGGCAGGAGCGCCAAGACTGGCACCACAGAGCGTGGGAACCAGGCCTCCGCCAGCTCCCAGGTAGGCGGTGCCCTCCGCCGCCCGGCTGTGGCCTTTGCCCCTCGCGCCCTCCCTCGAGGGCCCCAGCAGGACAGGCGAGGGGTCCACCTTGCCAGGAGGTGGGGGTTCCTGGGGAGGGTGGGGACTCTCCGCTGCCGGGCAGCGGGAGGGGCGGGGGGCGGTCGCCGTCGCTACCTGGGGGAGACCCAGCCCTGACCCCCACCGAGCCCTCTGGGCCCACAGGGGCAGGGAGAGCATCTCGGGGGAGGGGGCCATCCCCGGCAGGCGTCATCACGCGGAGCACGGGATGCTGGCACACTCACACGTGCACACACACGTCCACACACAGCCTGCGGCAACTTGCTCTCTGGCAGGAAGGCGGCCTTGCCTGTCTGGCTGCAGCCCCAGAGCTCCCTGGGGGGGTGGGGAGGGGTCAGTGCGCGTCTGGCCAGAGCTGAAGCGCCTGTGGACCCCACAGGGCAAGGCCACGGCCGCAGAGACATGCTGTGCCCGGTGGGGGTGGAGCCCTGACCCCCAAGGGCACACACCAGCCAGGCGTCACCCTCTGCCCGGGGGGTCGGGGGTCGGGGGTCGGCCCTTCCCACCTCCCACCCCCACCTCACAGGTGAAGAAATAGGCCCAGAGAGGCCAGGTGACTTTCCCAGAGTCACACAGCAAGGTAGTGGCGACGCGGCAGATCCAAGGCGGGCTCGGTGAAACCTTGAAGACGCAGACCTTAGGCTCCCGAGAGCCAGGTGGGTCGCGCCCCTTCTCTGGCCTCAGTCTCCTCGCCTGGGAAGTGGGCTCGCAGTGACCACCTGGCAGAGCTCTCCAGGAGCCTCTCCTCTGCTCCCAGGCCCAGCCCAGCCCAGCCCCCAGCTCAGGGGTCCTGATGCGCTCTAACGCTGCACCTGAAGCAAGCGCCCCCTGGTGGCCACTGATGGTATGAAGCCACCGTCCTCTGTCCTTGGTGATGATGGCACAGGTTGAGAAGGCACCTGAGGAGGGAGGGGAAGGAGTGGGCCTGGGGGAGAGGGGCTGTGGGGAGGCCACAGGGCACAGGGGCTCCTGGGCTGGAGCGGCGTCCCTGGGGGCTCACGCATGCTACAGACGGAGGGCCTGGGGACAGTGTCACTCCCCCTGGGGCGTCCGCAGGGCAGGCTGCAAACACCAGGTCAGGAGCTTGGAGCAGATCCTGTGGGCAGCTGAAGGCCTCTGGGCCCGACGGACTCATCCCAGGGTGGTTGCAGGGGAAACAGGGCCTGGGGCAGGGTCCGAACTCGAGAGGAGGGCAGCCCCAGCTATGGGAGCTGGCGAGGCTCCCGGCAGATGACCCAAGGGCCCCAGGGGCGCTCAGATGTGGGGTGTGGTCAGTCTGAGGCCTCCAGGCCACCAGGCTGGGGGAGGTGGAGGCCAGCCCTCGGGGCCTTCAGGAGATCGGGACATTGACCCCTCTTCGGACCTTAGTACCAGGTGGCCTTGGGAGGCCTCCCCCTGCCCCTCCTCCCTCCGAGGCCCACCCTTTCCCGTCCTCCGTGGCACCTACCGAAGCACTGGCCTGGGAGGCCCACGGTCCGTGAGTGTGTGGATGGGACTTTGCTAAATGAATGAATGAATGGGGAGCCTCGTGTGGGGCTCCCAGTCTACCCTTGCGCCCTGCTCGTCCCAGCCTGGGGTCCAGCCACCGGCCCTGCGCCGCCCCTCCTGGTCAGAGCCAGTGGGCCGTGACGGTCGAGCACTGAGGAATCTGGGGCCAGAAGGACGAGGCTAGGGTGGGTGGGAGGCAGGGTCATCGGCCCAGCACCCCCAGCGTAGGGGTAGGGAGGCAGAGGAGCCATGCGGGGTGGAGGTCACACGGGCACAGGGCGGGCAAGGCAAGTCCATGGGGCCTCTCTGGCTCTGGGCGGGGGGCTGAGCTCGGGTTCAGGCTGGGGGAGGGGGCAATTCCCGCCCAGTCTCTGGGCCCAGGGCAAAGGGACAAGTCTTGGCTCGTATCTTGCCTTGTGGCCCTTGCTCCTTAAGCTACCGTCACTGTGAGGGTGGTGAGGCACCGGCCGGGGTGGGGGCAGGTGTCATGGCAGGGACAGGAGGAGGCTGAGCAGCAGCTCTGGGGAGGGGCTCCCGACTTTCCAGCATCCCCTGGGGAAGGGGCTCTGGGCACCCTTCTGGCCTCGGCAGCGAGCGTCCCCCCACCCCGTACACCCCCACATCCCAAGCTCCCAAGCGTGGGACTTCCTCCCCGGACCCTCAGTCCTGAGTGCCCCCACCTGTCCTGTGGCCGGTAAGCTTCCTGGGGACAATGCGGGGCTGGCCCTCCTTCCTGGGCCCTGTTGTCAGCTGGGACCTCTTGGGTGAACATCTGTGCTTGGGGCTCAAGCCTGCCTCCCCCTGGAACCGGGTGCCTCCTACTTCCCTGGACCCCGGATGAGAATGTGCTCCTGGTGAGGGTGTGTGTGTGGGGAGGCTGGGCAAGCCCGAGGGGCCAGCGCCTCCAGGGGCTGGCGCATGAGAAATGCTTACGCAACTCCCCTCCTAAGGAGTGGGCTTGGCAGAAGTGCCCGTGTGCGTGTGCACGCGTACGTACACGCACACACACCCGAGGGCAGACACGTGCACGGAGGTGAGCACGCGTTCACACCAGCACCTTCACACTCACGAGAACGCGCGTGCATGACACACGCGCACCCCACGCACGCGTGTGAGCCTACCCAAGCCTGAACCCGGGGGTGGGGGAGGGTTGGGGGGGGAGGGGAAGGCAGGCGCTCGGTGGCTTTGGACGCGGAGTGCTTCCTTTCTCTCCGTAACTGTAACAAGAACTCGCTTCCTGAGCGGGCACCAGGCACCTCTCCCCAGCTCCAGCGGGGTCCGCCCCCCCCCCCGCCCCCGCAAGGCTTTGGTGGAAGTAGCGCCCTTTGCACAATGGGGAAACGGAGGCACAGACTTTCAGTCAGGTGTCTGGGCTGCAGGGCCCTGGGGGGAGGGGTGGGGGCCGCCGGCTCCCCCCCCCACCCCAGGACTTCCAGGCGCGTGTGTCAGCGCGCTCGGCTTCGCCCCCACGGCCCCAGACGGCGGTTTGGCGCGGAGCGCTGGATTCCGAGGGGGCGGCGTGGCCCCAGGGCTTAGGGCGGGGTTGGGGGCCCGCCCCTGCACCCCCAGAGCGGCCCCGGCAGGAGCGGGTCTCCGCTCGAGCCGGAGCGCTCGCCGTTTTCCCGGGTGCCCGCAGGGGTGCCACGAATTCTCACCACCTTCGGGGCAGGCCCTGCCCTGCGGGGTCGCGGGAGGAGACCCTGGGGCTCGGTGGCGATCCCCGGGGTCGCAAACGCCCGCCCGCTTGGGCGAATCCCCGCGTGCGTTGGGGGGCGGCGTCTGGAGCATGAGAGCGAACCCAGTTGTGCCTCGATTTCCGCATCTGGAAAACGGAACAGCGGCCGCTCTACCCGAGCTACTGTGCCAATAAGATACGGCGGCGGGCGCCGTGCGTGCCCCCAGGGGTGCCGCCTGGGAACCAGGGCGCGGCCAGCCCTCCCGGGCCAGTCCTCGAGCCCCCCCTCCCCCCCGCCCGCCCTTCCCCGCCCCGGCAGAGCTCAGCCAGCGGCCACGACAGGCCCCGGCGCGCTCAGGCCGGCTTGGGTGGGGGGAGGGCAGGGGGTGGGCACCAGGAAGCCCCCCGGCCAAGCCAGGAGTCTGGGCAGCTTCGGGCAGGAGGGCTGGGGCGGTTGGGGCAGGGGTGTGGGGTGTGGGGCTGCAGCGAGGGGGAGCAGTCTGGGAGGGGTGAGCGGAGGGAGCGCGGAATCTCTGAATGCGCAGGGCGCGGGGAGCTCCGGGACCCCTCCGCTCCCCTAGGGCAGATGCCCCCTCCTGACCACCCCCACTCCCCGTACCTCTGGGCTATGCACGCTCCTTTCCTGCTGGGGAAACCGAGGCCCCGGGTGTGCAGTGCATCTGGCGGGAGCAGGGGCTGGAGGCGAGGGAGTCGGAGCAGCGCAGGGGTCCCGAGGAGCCCCCAGGAGCCGGTGGGGGGACGCGGGCGGCCCTGGCCGGAGAAGCAAGCCCTGAGCGCGGGCGCCGGGCCGGGGGTCGGGGTGAGCCCGCGCGCGGCCGGGAGCGACCCCGGAGCCGTGCCCGGAGGCGCAGTGAGGGCAGCCGCCAGCAAGCGGCGGGGCAGAGCCGGTTGTGGCTGCAGCTGGGCCCAGGAGGGGGCCAGGGAAGTCCCAGGCGGCTGTTCCTCCCGGTTCCTAGGAGAAAGGGGGTCCCTGCAGCCGGGAGGGCTGAGCCCGGCCGAGCTGGAAGAGGGGGAGGTGAGCCCTGGGCTTAGCTGGGGAGTGGCTGAGCCAGGAGAGTGTCGTCTGGGACTAGGGGCTCCCGACCTGAGCCTGGGGGTCTTTTGATCGGGGCTGGGCCACCGCGAGGGCACATCTCCCACCAGGGCCTGGCCGCTCACAGATGGGGGTGCCACTGAGCCTGCCCAGACCGGCCGGCCCCAGGCCGGCTGCATGTTGTGTCTCCCTTCCCAGGCACTGTGGCTGGGCAGGAATGTGGGCCAGGCTCCCCACAGACTAAGCACTTAGCCAGGAGGTGGGGTGGAGGGATCTGGGGGTCAGAGGCGCTGCACAGGTCAGAGAGAGCACAGGAGGGGCACTGAGGGCCAGACCTCTGTGCCTCGGCCCGCTGACCCTGACCTCAGCACCCCTCCCTGGTCTATGGTTTGGAGAAATGTCAATCACAGGGGAGAAGGATCTGGTAGACTTTCTATCTGAAGGTAACCGTAAGCGGGGGATTCCCTGAATCACGAAAAAAACTTTCCAGCTGACTTCCCAGCAGGTGGCAGGGCCTGAGTCATTAGTGGTTCAGTCCGTGGGCAGCCTGGGTGGGGGTGAGGGAGTCCGGCTGTCAGCAGTAACCCCCTCACCCCATATCAAAGCTCAGCCACAGAGCCAGCCCCGGGGCACTGTGCCCAGTGGGGGCTTCTCCCCGCCTCCGCCCCGCCCCCGGATGTTGCCAGCCTTGTGCCAGGAGACCCCCCCCCCGCCCAGACGCCTGCCCGACCAGGCCAGCTCCGTGGGGGGAGGAGGGGTGGGGTCGGACTCCCCTCTTCCAGCCACTGCCTGGGCCCCTGCCACCACTCAGAAGGAGTATGAGGTCATGACGGGAGTCAGGGGGCTTTCCAGCTTCAGGCTGCCAGCAGCGTCCCTCCTCTGGACGTGGGGGCCCAATTAGGGGTCAAAGGAGAGGGGAAAGGGGGCACCTGGGTGGCTCAGTCGGTTAAGCGTCCGACTTCGGCTCAGGTCACGATCTCGCGGTCCGTGGGTTCGAGCCCCACGTCGGGCTCTGTGCTGACAGCTCGGAGCCTGGAGCCTGTTTCAGATTCTGTCTCCCTCTCTCTCTGCCCCTCCCCCGCTCATGCTCTGTCTCTCTCTCTCTCTCTCTCCGTCAAAAATAAATAAGCATTAAAAAATTTAAAAAAAAAAAGGGAGAAGGGAAAGGCCAGGGGGGTCCTAGATACTAGCCACTGCCGGCCCCTCTTCTCCTCTTCCGCTGGTGTTCTTGGGGGTAGTCAGGGCCAGGTGGGGTGCAGGGATGTGGGCCCTCACTGTCTCACGGCAAAGTGTGGCAGCTGTGGGGATGTGGGGAGCGAGGGACGGGGCAGGTCTGTGTCCCCAGGGAGCCCCAGGCTGCCCCTGGCCCCTCTGTGTCCTGCTTGCCAGCCCAGACTTTGGGCTCAAGTGATTGCTGTGGCCCCTGGAAGCCGCACGGTGTGGCTGCCGCTCACGGTTTAATGAGCGTGATCAGGAAGCAGGTGACCCGTCACCCCAAGTCGAGCCACGAGGACCCAGGCCCTGGGCTCACAGGGCAAGGTGCCCACGGTAACATCCTCTCCGTCCTGAGAAATGTACAACCGCTTGATGGCGGGAAAAGTTGCCAGAGACCCCTGGGTCGCGGTTGGAATGATACTTACATGGAGCAGCTGAGGCAGGTGTATCCAAACCTGAATCTACACTTTCACAGAACACACACTCCCTTCAGTGGCCAGGACCCGCCCGCCCGCCCCTCTCCTGCCCACCTCACTCGCGCCCCGTGTCCGTCGACACCTCTGTCTTTTTCCTAAGCTCTTCCCTCCACTCACCCCACAGGGCTCGGCTTCGGTGTCCAAGAACCCTTTCCTGAGCCTGTGCAGTGAAGGGTCTGGGTGGTCCACACCCTGCACGTCCCAGAGAAGGGTCTGGCCCGGCACCTAGAAAGCAACCTCTGAGCCTTTGGAACGTCGGGGACCCCTGTCCCTTTTCTGGTCTGGAATTTGTACCCCAGAAGAGGCAATGCAGGCCCTGGGGGGGGGAGGGGTGCGGGGAGGAGGTGGCCATGGGCAACAGCCATCTGTAGCAGCCCCAAGGATCCAACCGCAGGACCTTTCTCTCGGTTTCCCCTTCACCGGGGCACCAGAGGTTCTAAGACAGAAGGGAAAAGAGGCATCGACGCCATCTGGAGCTAAGTAATGGGTCAGGGGCCTGGGTTTCTAAGAGGAGGAGGGCAGCTCCCAGGGTGACAACAAGGAGAACAGCCAGTTGCTAATTAGATGCTTGCCCTGCCACGCGGATGGGTCACGTAAACTTTCTCTCCGATGACCACTCTTATTCTGGGAAGGGCTCCCAATTTAGATTCTTCTAGGTATTTAAGAAAGGGCCAGAAGTTCCTCCTGAGGCCACAGGGTCTTGATTGCCTTCGGCTCAAAACAGTTCTCATACCAAAATGGCACAGGCTGGGGACGCTTGGCCTGAACGCCTTCAGATGCAACCATCCCTCCCTCCCTCCATCCAACCATCCCCCTTGTATTCCCCCCTCCATCTAACCATCTATCTGTCAACCACCCACCCATCCCCTCGTCCTTCCACCCGGCCATCTCTCTATCCGTTCACTCCAGCTCTCCCTTCTCCTGTGACCCCCACTTCTCATCTTATCGTGGGGGAGTGGCTTCAACTGAGAGCACCTTCCAGTCCCTGTGCCCTGGTGACTGGGAAGCCGAGAGAAAGATCCTGCGGTTGGATCCTTGGGGCTGCTACAGATGGCTGTTGCCCATGGCCACCTCCTGCCCGCACCCCTCCCCCCCCCCCAGGGCCTGCATTGCCTCTTCTGGGGTACAAATTCCAGACCAGAAAAGAGAGGGTGGTTCCTGTACATACAAAATTAATTTGTTTTTCTTCTGTCTTTTTAATCTGTCTCAGGTCAATTTTATTTGTAGACCAGCTGGAAGAAACTTTGAAGGGTAGAGGACACTTTTTCCTCCCCAACAGGTGGATGGAGGAAGTGTGGACGGAGGGATGTGTGAAGGAACAGATGTAGAGCAAGGTGCGAACTACAGGGTGTTAAGAGTGAGCATAGGGGCTCTCAGTGTGTGATCCTTTTAACTGTGCTGAGTGTTTGAAAGTACAGTCCAGCGTTGGGGAAAGTTTTATAGATGTGCACTGTAACACATACACTCGGACTGGTGCATAGCCCACAAGCTAAAGAAGAGATTGTAATGAGAAATTTAAAAGACCCAGAACTGCATGGTCAGGAGACAGGGCGTCTGCGGAGGGGAGAGCGGTAGGGCGGCCCCTCCGGGGAGCCAGCACAAAGCCTGCATTGGGGCGGGGGGAAGCCTCAGGATTTGCAAGCTGGGCCCCCACCTCGGGAAGCCAAGCAGACGGCCCGGGCGAGGCGGCGGCTGCAAAGGGGCTTGAGGCAATTCGGGGCGTGACGGAGACGTTTTACTCTGTGGGGCCAGCACTTACCCAAACGCATGCATTTGTCAAAAGTTGGAACCACATCCTGGACAGGGTGAACCATACTGTGCGTAAGCTATCCCCAATTTTGTAAATGAAATAAAAAAATGTTGGGGGGAAAAACAGAAGAAGCCCAAAGAAAGTTGAAAAACAAAGATAAAGGCGTGCCTGGGTGGCTCAGTCAGTTGAGCGTCCAACTCTTGATTTTGGCTCAGGTCGTGATCCCGGGGTTGTGGGGTGGGGCCCCCACGTCAGTCTCTGCACTAGTCAGGTTCTGCACTAAGCACGGAGTCTGCTTGGGATTCTCTCTCTCTCTTCCCTCTTCCCAGCTTGTGCAGTCTCTCTCAAAGTGTGTGTGTGTGTGTGTGTGTGTGAGAGAGAGAGAGAAAGAGAGAGAGAGAGAGAGAACCAGAGATAAAAGTAAGATTGGAGGGGTGCCTGGGTGGCTCAGGCGGTTGAGTGTCCGACTTCAGCTCAGGTCACGATCTCGTGGTTCGTGGGTTCAAGTCCCGCGTGGGGCTCTGTGCTGACTGCTTGGAGCCTGGAACCTGCTTCGGATTCTGTGTCTCCCTCTCTCTCTGCCCCTCCCCTGCCCTGTCTCTCTTAAAAATAAAAAATAAACATTAAAAACATTATTTAAAAGAAGTAAGACTGGAGGTCCGTGAAATAGCGAACAAAGCTGCAATAGAGGTCAATGAAGACAAAAGTTAGTTATTCGAAAAGTCAAACAACCAATGGAAGAGGCCAGCGACAGAAGCAACCAGAAGGGTCAGAAAAGGCACCAACGAATGAGATGCAGTATTAAAAGATGATAAGCCACAGACGGGCAGGAAGTGTCTGCAAACGTAAATCAGGTAAAGGACACGTATGCAGAATGTGTGAAGAGCTCTCAGGGCTCAACAGTGAAGAAACGACCCAATTTAAAAATGGGCCGCAGACATGAGCGCGGTGCCGAGGAAGGTGCGCGGCAGGAAGGAGGCCCGTGAGCACAGGAGCCGTTCCCCATCGCGGGTCATTAGGCAAAAGCAAATGAAAGCCACTGAGCGGTCCCAGGGCCGCCAGCTAGGACCTAGGATGCCCCCGCGCGTAGTGGCCGCCGCGAGGGCTGAAGATGTGCGGGGCTGTGGGTGGTGCAGCCGCCGTGGTCCCCGTGGGACGACTCCGGAGCCCCGTGCCCAGCGCTCGCTCGAGAGAAATGAAAACTCACGACCACGCATCCTCTACAGCAGCTTCCTTTATAACCACGAAAGACGGGAAAAACCACGGGCAAATGGATAACACACTGGTCCGTCCATGAGATAAATGCCATCCAGGCCCGAGAAGGAGGGGGCTACTCACCTGCAAACCACGGACGGATCTTCACGCGTTTTCGGTGGGAAACACGCCGGATTCACAGGCTGTACAATTCTGTTCGTGATGTTCTGGAAAAGGCAGGAGCAGAGAGAGGGGGAAATAGACCAGCGGTTGCCAGGGGTTGGGAGCGGGGGGGAAGCACCGACCCACGAGGGGCTGCAGGCCGAGGGGGGTTGGGGGTGCTCCTCTTGCATGTGGTTCCCCTGTGGCGGGGACACAGCAGTGTGCCTCTCTTAAGGCCCGTGGGACCGAATACCGGTGTGACTTCTACTGTTCGTAAATTAAAAATTAAAAAAAAAAAATCAATTCCAAAAAAGGGTGAACAGGAGAATACTGTAAACAGGCGTATGTCAGCATTTCTGGAAACATAGATGAGACAGACAAATTATTAGAAAAATAGAAAGAAAAAGCTTGACTAGTCCTATGGTCAGCAGGTCCATGGAAGCGATGGTTCAAAGTCGTCCGTGTGGACGCTTGGGTCTGGCAAGTGCGGATGTGGAGGTGGCAGAGAGCGTCGCAGCACAGCAGCCCCGAAGCCAGCGCGGGGCCAGCGGTCCTGCCCGCGCCTGATGGGTCACACTCTGCTCCCGCAGGCAGAAGAGCCAAGGAGAGCCCCGTCCCCGCTGTGGCCGCAGCCTGGACGGAGGCCTGTTCCCCTGTCCCCACCCCCACCCCCACCCCCACCACACTGACCGGGCTCTGCGGTGCGGCCTGGGGCTGTGGACAATGTGCCATCACCTCTGCTGTCGGAAAACCTTGGGGCTGGACGGCGGGGGGACCCCGAGGCACCCAGGGTGGCGTGCAACCTCCAGCAAGAAAGGAACATTTTCGGTGGCGCTGGGGCGGCTTCTCGCGGGTTGAGGCCGGGATGTCAGTTTGCCGAGCGGGGGTCACACAGGGAAAGCAGGACGAGGGGGCTCTCCGTGAAGATACAAGCCGCGTGGGCGTCCCAGCGAACCGACCCGAAAGGCATCCAACCTGGCAGGAGGAAGGAAGACTGTTTGCCGATGACGGGGTCCCGCGTGTAGCAAACCCTCCAGGTGTCACGAGAGGCCTGTTCCAACAAGCGCGGCCGGGAAGGAGCCCGACACAAAGGCGGCGCGGGGGTCCCGCTGCGTTTCCGGCCCTCGTGGCGAACTCCCGGAAGGGAAGTTGCAAAATCAATTTCCTCTTCGATAACATCAAAAAGAGTGAAATACTTGGAGTTAAGGTATCCAAGGAGACCACAGATTTGCACAGCGGAAAGAAATTACGGAAGACGTGAGTATGTCCCAAGTTCACGGACTGGGAAATGCCCGTGGAGTCTCGAGGGACCCCCAGTGGCGGAGAAAATTGACGGGGGGGGGGGGCAGGCCCGGGAGCAGACAGGTGAGGCTGGAGGCCAGCCTCCCAGCTCACAGCCCCCAGCCCTGCTTCTGGGCTCAGGGGCTCCAGACGTCCCCCTCCCCAGGGGGCTGCTGAGGGCTTCGCAGGTGACCCCTCACACCCCCCCCCGTCTGACCCCCGAGGAGCCGGTTCCTGCACACGTGATGGTGTGCAGGTGGGTGTGTGGTGTGTTTGTGTGTGCACACATGTGCAGCCACGCATGCGTGTGAAGGTGAGCAAGGCCTGGTCTCCGGGTGGGTGCTGGCGGGGCTGGGGTGGAAGGCTTGACCGAGGCCTCGTCCCCCTCCCCACTGGGCGGCAGGTGAGGGGCAGGAAGTGGACACGGCGCCTGCCTCTGGCCTGGATTTTCTATGAGGGGGAGAAGTGGCCCCTGCTGCCCCCGGGGAGCCCGTCAGAGCTTCACGCCTTCCCCCCGCCCCCCCAGCATAACCTCTGCAGTGGGCCAGCCGCACCCCTGCACCCCCGCCCTCCTGCCTGGCCCCACCTCACCACAGGCAGCTGACCTGTAGTGCCCTGAGGCCCCGGGTCTCCTCTGGGCAGCCCTTCGCTCCCCCCCGCCTAGCCGTCCCCTGGGCAATGCCCAGCTCCTGCCTCCGCCTCGCCTCCTGCCCGTATCCAGTGGGTCCTCGCCCCTGCTCTTCTGTCTCCTGGTGCTGGGGCCGCAGGCCTGGACGCCGCCCTCTGGCTCTGCCCTCACCCTGACGAGGCAGGGCAGCATGTGACGGAGCGCTCGGCCCCTCACAGAAAGGATCTACTCGCCACCACCCCCCCCCCCGGGAGACCCTGCAGGCCCAGGCCCTGCATTCACCCCTCCCAGCCTCACTGTCCCTGTCCCTCTGCCCCGACGCCCTTCCGGGCCCCAAGTCCTTCTGCAATGCTTCTGGTCGCACTCCTGGGGTGGCCACAGCGGCCTCTCTCTGGCGCCCGCTGACGTGAGGGGGCCCCCTCCGCGGTCTGTGGGCTCCCGGAGGACCCGCCTGGTCTCCAGAAGCTGCGCAGGGTGGTGCACAGGGCAGGGGCTCTGTAAGCACCCCGGCCTGGCATCCTGGGCCCCCTCCCCGCCATCCCACCCCCTCCAAGCTGGGCGTTACCAGACTGCTGAGACCTGAGGCTGGCTAGAGGCCCTGCAGAGGAAACCAAATTGCTTCCTGTGTGAGTTGTAGTGTCAGATGTCAGCAGTGTGTTTGCAGGGGCTGCTCTCTAGGAGGTGTCAGCCAGCTGCAGGGGCGGGGGGGGGGGTGGCTAGCCGCAGCCCCCACCCCACCCCACCCCTGGCATTCCCCGTCCGAGGGCACTTCTGCCTTTCTCTGTATTGCAGAGGGTGCAGGCTGGAGGAAGGCTCTGGGTCCCAGATGCCACGGGCCGGGGGGGGGGGTGGGGGGAAGGCAGGAAGGTGGGGGAGGGGGGGGCTGGGGACAGGGTCTCATCCAGGCTCCCAGGCAAGCCGCCCTGGCTGGGGGCGGGGGGGGAGAGGGTGGGTGGTTCTGCGGGGGGCGGCGCTGAGGGCCAGGGGCCTCCTCTCTGCAGCAGGCGGCCTGTGTGCCCGGCCCGCTCTCCACATGGGGACGGGGGCAGAGCGGTTCCCAGCCCTCCCCTGGTCCCACAGGCCGGCAGGCTCTCTGGAAGCACCATCACTGCCAACGTTTGGGGCCAGGTAATTCTTTGTGGTGGGGGAGGGGTGTTGTGTGCATTAGGGGACGTGTAGCGTCACCCGTGGCCCCCCAGCCCCAGACGTTAGGAGCGTCCCGCCCCAGTTGTGAAACCAAGAATGTCCCCTTGGGTGAGACATTGTCCTGCCTGGGGACCACCGGGGAGGCCCTGGCCTGGTCGTGCTGCAAGGGGGAGATGGTGGCCGGGGGTCTCCAGAGGCAGGAGGAATCCGGTGGGAAGGACCAGGTTTTTGTCTCCCGTCTGGGGCCGACCTCGGCAGTGTGGGGACTGGAGGAACGAGCCAGAAAAGAAGGTGGACGCTGACGCACGGTGCTCCGTGAGCCTCACCACCTGGCTGCCTGGACAGCGCTTCCTGAAGTGGCCAGGGGAGGGACAGCAGGCGGGGGCCTCCTGGTGCGTTGGGGGGATTCTTAGGTCCGTTTGTGTCCCGGGGCCGCGCGGCGCCCTCCGGCACAGTCCTCCCCGAACGGCCTGGTTCTGCACCTTCACGCGCAGCTCGCGGGTGCCCCGGTCGCCTCTGTCCCGCCAAGCGGGTGGCCGTCCTGCAGCGAAGGCCCACGGTCCTGCCGTGCCCCGCCCCCGACAGCACCCAGGACGTGAAGACCTCTGCTTTCTTCTGACGCTTATTGCTCTGTTTGCCACTTGGTCCGCGACCCCCCGGAACAGGTTTTCTTGGGCGCAAGGGACCCTTTGTGGTGCCCCAAACGCCCCATAATCCGAGGGTGGGCGTCCTCCTCCGCCCACCCGGCAGCAGCTCTGACGTCAGGAGGCTGCACCCACGCGTAATCTTTTGAGACTGGTTCCCACTGACGGGGAGGACGCTCAGGGCACGGTGGGTTCGGGGGCACCAAAGTGGATGGGGTGCCGACCTGCGGCCCGTGGGGCTCGCGGACTGAAGAGACAGGCGGACAGACAGGGCCGACGGCTGGTCACAAGAGCAGGGTCCGGTGTGGCTGTGACCCCCTCTGCAGGGCTCCGGGATCCTCTGCGTCCCCAGCAGGTAGAGGCGACACTGTGTGCACCCCCAAAACATCACCCGAAGTGACACTTGATACTTCCTGCTGAATAGCTGGTGGCCCTCGGAGACTCCGGGCTGCCCAACGAGGCTATTCGGCATCACGACCTTCCCCCGGAAGGGCGGACCTCTGTCGGTGCGCACAGAGGCCAGGAGCCACGCCCATCCTGCTTCCGGAGGCTGGACCGCGGAGGGGTCGCGGGGGCCTCCCCTTGTCCATCACGCCCCGGGGGCCTCCCCCGGACGCCCCTCTCCCCAGCTCGTCTGGTCCCTAGGCTCCTCCGTGCTTTTCCCAGCTCGACCCCTTCTGGTCCACTTTCATCCCAGGGCCTGCCGAGTGCACACCCCCCGACCCTGCCGGGTCAAAGAGAAGCTGGTGACCGAGTGTGCCCGAGGCAGCATCTGTCCCCCTCTCTCTTAGGCATCGGCAGACACAGCAGAGATCACGCCTTCCAGTCTCCCCTGCAGCCAGGCGTGGCCACAGCACCGCATTCCCCAGGATGCAGGGCTGGAAGGACTGGGCCGGAAGTCTGGGACGCCTCCTTACAGGCTGGGGGCTCCACCATCCTCCACTGTCCTCCTTCCTGATGCGTGAAATACAGCTGTGAAGGCCGGAGCTCAAGCAGCCACCTTTGACCACGAGATCAGGCACCAGCTTCCCAAGGCTGTGGACGCTTCCGTGTCAGCTCCGAGAGAGAAGACCCCTGTGTGTTGAGCGTGTTTATCCGTGGGGGTGGGGGCAGCCTGTCCTGGGCTGAAGGAGGGTTTATGGTTCACACTCAGCGTGTGGCCCGGTGGCAACGAGGGCTTCCAAATCACTGAGCTCTTGAGATGGCCCCTCTCGGAAGCCCCGTTGCTCCCCCGCCTCCTCCCTCTCAGGGCCACTCTCTTCAGAGCCGCGTCTGGAGGAACTCCTGTCCTTTTAGGAGGGAGCCCCCGCAGCCCCCTGCCTTCCCCTCCTCCATCACGACGGCCGAAGGCGGCAGAGCCACAGGAGGGTGGGGAGACGCGAGGAGTCAGGGAGGCTGGAAGGACCATTCGGAGCAGCAGAAACAGAGCATCCCAGCAAACAGGACCAGGCGTCCGCGGACAGACCGACGCCCACGACAAGGGAGGGTTTGTGCCAGGCACGTGGCGTGGGCAACCGACGGAGAAAGTGCACCTCGAGGGCAGGTCTAGGGAGACAAACCGTACGATCAACCCCACAGAGGCAGCGTGGGCAACTGCTCAGATTTGGGGCAAGTTTGGCATCTTTCAGAACGATGACCGTGCCTCACAGAGACACGCTGGAGATCCGGAGACCCGTGAGCCTGGTCCCCCAGGCCCCGGCAGCCAGCCGTCGACAGCAGCCCAGCGTTTTTCGACACGGGAATGGACACGCGGGGTGCGGTCCACCCGCACGCTGGGCGTCCCGACACCTGCTCCGGCACGGGTGAGCCCTGAGGACGCTACGCCGAGTGACACACACCCGTCACAGGGGGACAAAGCCTGTCTGAGCCACAAATAGAAGGTCCCCAGACTGGCCAGCCTCGCGGACACGGACAGCAGAGTGATGCCGGCCGGGGAAGGGCTGTTTGTGTTTCACGGGGACAGGGCTTCAGCCTGGGACCTTGGACATGTCCTGGAGGCGGTGGTGGCAGTGGCCAGTGTGGACGTACTTAATGCCACTGAGGCATACACGGAGAAGCGGTCGGAACTGTAGGTTTTGTGATACCTATGATTTCCCACATTCGAACAGACCGATGAGTCCTTGATGAGAGAGAGAGAGAGACTATGAGTGCTCAGCCACCTCTGGAGAGCTTCGCCAGAGGAACATGCTGGGTGACGGTGCCTCCCACACACGCCGGCCAGCGGATACGCGTGGAAGCGTCACGGAAGTGCAAAATCGGCACTTAGCGAAGCAGGTGAAATGTTGCCTTGGCGGGACTCCGAGTGACGCTAAGGCTCCCAGGGTGAGTGAGGAGGGGAGGGGAGGCGGTGAGGAGGGGAGGGAAGGCGGTGAGGAGGGGAGGGGAGGCGGTGAGGAGGGGAGGGGAGGCGGTGAGGAGGGGAGGGGAGGCGGTGAGGAGGGGAGGGGAGGCGGTGAGCCTCTTGTGTTACCACAGGCTCTCCAGAGGTGCGGCCACCAGAAACGCCAAACTGCCCCAAACCAGGCGGGAGAACCCCCCTTCCTAGTTTGGGAAACAGGTGACAGAAGAACACGTTAAATGACACCAGAAGGACCCAAGCGAGCAGATCCAACCGGCCGGGTCACTTTAAACCATCGACCCTATGGGCAGTGGGGGTGGGGAGGGGCCCAGCAGACACGGGCGGGGGTGCTCCACCCTCGCTCAGACCCTGGCTCGAGGGACCCGCTGTCAGACCACGTGGGGGCAACCGGGGAGGCACAGAGCGCAGGTGAGAGGCGGGGTGGCCGCGTGCCCTGGGGGGGGGGGGGGCGGAGGTGGACGCGCCAGTGTCCCGGGGGCTGAGTCGGGGGCCTGCGTTCCACTCAGTCGCTTGGACGCTTCTAGACGAAGCCCGTCCGAGGTCTTCACATCTGTTGAATCCAGGTGGTGGTTCCTCGAGGGCTCGTCACCCTGCCTCCTTTTCGTTATAAAGACTTTAGGACCCGGGAGGAGAATAGACACCCTTGAGTCCCTCGGCTGGGGGTGCCGACCGCCCTGGGCAGACACCCCGAGAGCCGGATCAGGTGGGAGAGAGTCGTCCTGCCCACCTTCCCTACCTTCTGAGATTCAATCTGAGACAATAGGACCTACTCGAAATGGTGAATGACTTCCGCTTCTGGTGAGACAGTGTGAACGAGGTGGCCCCGATGTGATGCGTGCAGAGTCCTTCCGGGTTCCGTGGGGGACCTTCCCAGCAGGAGTCAGGAGCCAGTGACCCCCGGGGGCACTGTCAGGTGGCTACGGCCCCCTTCCCCCCACCTGGAAGGCAATCGGCCCTCGGGAATAGGCCCCCGGCCCCTCGGCCAGGTGAGCTCACCCCTGCCTCTCGGCAGCCCCGTCCTCCGCTGAGACCTTCGTCCCACACACGCACGCCCTTCGCTGGGCCGGAGTCCGTGCCCCGGAAGAGGCCCTACCAGCGGTGGGGGTGGAGGGCTCAGCGGACCTAACTTGAACCGGCCGCCGTCCCTGACCCGGCCACCAGGGCACAGAGCCGATGGTGGTGCAGGTTGGAGCTGTGTCAGACCTGGACCCATCAGCGGGGCCGCAGGGGAGCCCCGGAAGACACGGACCCCTCCGTGGAGGCCCGGCCCGGACCCCGCCATCCCCGGCACACCTGGCCGGGTGGGGGCTGTGGCCCTGCTGAGGCCGGACCTCCCAGGCCACCCCGAGCCGCGGCCCCACCCGCTGGGGGCGGAGACCCGGGAGGCGTGTGGTGCTCGCGGGCAGTGGACAGGCCCCAGGCGGGTGTTTCCGGGAGACTGAGGTGCGCCCTGCGCCCAGACCTGTGCGGACTCCAGGCCCAGCGTTCTAGATACTCGGCAGCCACTCATGCCGAATCGCTGTTCGGGCCGGGCCCGAGCGGACTCCCGCCCAGAGCTGTGAGAGCCTGCAGGGTGGCAGGCTGAGTCCCGAGAGTCCCTTAGAGAAAGGGCGGCCTGGGGGACACCCCTCACAGGGGCCCTCCCGGCCCCGAACACGCCTGGGGGTGCGGCTGCCTTAGATCCGCCCCCACGTACTGTCCCTGCTGCAGGGCTGGGCACGGCCACCCGAGAAGTGCAGGGGGCCCATCCCTGCGCCCCCTGGACTGACAGAGTCAGGACCGGGTCAGGCCTTGGCAGTGGGGGAAGGCAGCGGATCACCTGCAGCCCCCTAGCGTTTCCCGAGGAAAGTGGGGTGGGGGTTTGGATTGCGGGTGCTTCAGCCTGGGGTCCTGTAAGCCGGACGGGAGACCGGCAGCTGGGCCCGCCAGGGCGGGGCGGCGCCTCGGTGCAGGACGCTGTGTCCCAGGTAACCCGTGTGGCCCCTCACAGAGAATCCCACCGGCGGAGTCCGATGCGCCCAGCCGGGATGAGCTCTGGGGCCAGACTCAGAGCCGAGGACAGGGTGCGCAGGCCCCTTCCCTCCAGTGGGAGCCCCGCCCCGGGCAAGGGAAGTGAGGAGGGAGGTCACCCCGTGAACCACCGCCAGGGGAGGGCGCACCGGGGGCCAGGGCGGGAGCCGTGTGTCTGGGTCGGCCGCGCACCAGCGGTCGCTCCAGCTGCTCCTGCCTGTGGGCCGAGCCAGCTGGGAAGGTCCTGAGCAAAGGCGGAGCGTGTGACCTGTGTCTGAGGTTGTCACCGCCGCGAGCCACAAGGAGAAGTAGGTCTGGGCTGCTTCCCTGCATCTGCCTCCAGGAGAGTTCAAGGCGCTAGGAGGATAACGGACGCCCCAACCCCGCCGGCCATCCTGGGCCCGCCCGTTTGCGGTTAGGAGAGTTTGAGAGCGATCTCTGGACCCCTGCTACTTCCTGAAAGTTCACAGCTGAGCATGAGGTCTGCCTCCCTGAGTAAGTCGTGGGCTCCATGTGCTGGGGAGCGGTCGGCAGGGGGGGCGCCCGGACAGGTGGGGGGCTGGGGTGATTTGTTGGCACAAAGGTGGGGGCTTGGTCGAGGGTCTTAACCTGGGGTCCTTCGCTCGGCCTCTTCCGAGTTCTCGCGGTGGTCGCTGCTCCAGGGGGCCCGTGAGTCGGAGCTCAGAGGCAGGTTCCTCTCCGGGGCGGGGAGTGGCACTTCCTGGCCGCTGTGGGACTGCGGCTGATTCTCAGGGTGTTTGGTGGGTGATATACAAAGCGCCTGGCTCCCTGGCCTCCAGGCCTGCTGGGGCCACGTGGGCATGAGGAGGACAGGCGGGACAGCGGGGTCTCTGCTGGGGCGACAGTGAGCCTGGCCGCAGGGCCTGGTCCTGGGGCCCCTCAGGATGCCGTCCGGTGTGGGGCCAAGGCCAGCGGGGTGTTCCATATCTGCCGAGAGCCGGGACGGGGAGTGAGACCCCACAGTCTCCCAGGTGCGTGTGTGCCCAGGAAGGTGACAGGATGGTTTCAGGGGACCTGCCAGGAGGAGGGGGGAGGCAGCCACCTGGGGTGGAGGGGGACACAACAATACAGACGGATGGGCTGGGGGGGGCATCAAGCTTGTTGCCAAAGACATGAAATGAATTAAGACAATTATTTTTAAGGACACTCGAACCCCAAGGTCGGGAGACCTGTGCTCTACTCGCTGAGCCAGCTGCGCGCCCTCGCAAATGAATTTTTAAGACTTGCACTTAAAATCTATGCGAGGAGGGGGAGCCTGGCCGGCTCAGTCAGCCGAGTACGTGACCCCTGATCTCGGGGTCGTGAGTTCGAGCCCCACGCTGGGCTGTAAAGCCTACTCAAAAAGAGTCTATCAAAAGGGGAAGAGTAGTGGCCTGGCCACCGGGCGTGGGAAACACACGTGGTCTGTGTGCCATGAGGGCCGGGGGCGCAGAAACTCCCGGCTGGGACGCAGAAACGAAGTCAGGGCTGGGTGTGAGAATGTGGGGAACGTGGAAGAACCCGAAATGTCCAGCAGTGTTCGTGAAACGGCCCCAGAAACCACAGACGATCCCCGGGGCTTTCAGCAACGTGTCGGGACAGGGGCGACAGTCAGGGTGGGGTGAAGACGGTGTGTGTCCCGTGGCTGTGCCTTGGGGTCTGTTTGAAAGTCCTGTCTGTCGTCAGAGCTGAGGAATATATTTGAGAAGCTGGGGGGACGGGCTGCCGGTGCAGCACGTGGTGGGAGATGCGCTCGTTCAGCGGGTTGTGTGTGAACAGCGACCGGTGAGGGCGCTCGCTGGGAGCGGAGCCGGGGGACCAGAAGGAGCCGCGAGGGGACTGGAGCCAGCTGTCACCGGAGCCCCGGTCAGGCTGGGGGGAGGTGGGGCCTGTGGGCCCCTGGGGATGTGGAGGCGCAGGGTCATGCCCGGGGCTGTGTGGCTGTCGTAGCTCCCCGAGAGAATAGACCGAGGACAGAGACCCTCCCACCCCAGGCCACCAGGCCCAGGCTGGCATTCCAGGCATGGCAGGCTTGTCCCTTCCCTGCGTCCCCGGGCTGGGAGCAGCCAGCTGGGTGAGGCCTGGCACCTGCAGCGGGCCGTCCCACGAGACCTGTCTCTCCGCCTGCCCCACAGCTGACACCCGCCTCTGTGGGTCCCCACGGCCACCCGCACACGCGGTGGCTCTCGGAAAGAACTGGCCACCGTACGTGACCATGAGCTGCTGTGGAGGGACACGGGGAGCCACCCCCGCCGCTCTTGGCCCCCCCCCCCCCCCACCTAACATCCAGCCCCGCGGGACGGCCAGGGTGCTCTGCGGCGGGTGGGGTGGGGACGCCGAGAGGGCACGGCCACTGCCACCCTGGCCGTGCCGGGTGCTGCGGCCAGCGCCCCCAACCCCCACGCAGGCGTGGGCTGCCCCGTGTCCCGGCCACCGGGATGATGCAGGGACCCGCCGAGGTTGGGCGGGAGCAAGGCGCTGGCCGGCTCCGGGGCTTGCTCGCCTTCAGGGGCGGGGGGAGAAAGCAGTGGCAGTAAGGGTGGCGGGCGGGGGACGACGGAAAACGGGGTCACCAGGTCCAGGGAGGCTCTGGGACGCCCGTGGGCTGAGATCCGGAGCCAGGGAGCACGAGAGGCTGTGGGGGAGAAGGCGGGCCGCCAGAGCGCTGGCGGGGGGCGGGCCGCACTGCCGGTGCCGGACGGTCAGGGAGGTGGCCCGGACCTGGACACGATCACCGGGCCCCCGCGGGCCGCGTGAGCACGCTGCCCCAGGACCCCCCTCGCCCCGCACCGTCTGCTCTCCACGCGGCCCCCGCAGGCCTCAGCTCAGAGGAGCGCGCTGTTTGCTCGGGCACCACTTCCTCCGGCGTTTGCAGAAGCGGCTGCGAGAGACCCCGCCCCTCCCCGCTCCTGTGTGCGCGGGGGAGACCGGGCAGTGCGGCCCCCGGGGACGGGCTCAGCCTCGCAACTTCCAGAATACTCGAGAGTTGGCGTGAGGGCGGCCGGGCCCGGAGCCCCTGCTGCAGGCAGCTCACCGTCGTGACGGAGGAACTCGGGCCCCGGGCTAAGGCTGCTGGCACCCACGCTCCCGGGGCTGCAGGACGTCCTGACGGCTTCCTGGTGGCCTGGCGTCCCCACAGCTCCTCGTTTGGGGGCCCCCCTTAGTCGGGCCCACCCCCTCACCCCTGGCCGGCCGGGGCTCCGTGCTGGGGGGTGGCGCCACGCGGGCCCTGCCAGGTCACAGCCGGGAGCGCCTTAGACCATCTCCTGCGGGGGCAGGGCCTTCTAGAACAGGCCACAGACCTGTCAGGGAACTCCCGGGGGCCGCCCCCCTTGTCGGGCCTTCCCAACTTGCAGGGGGCTGACCCGAGACCCGGGGGCGGGATGGGCAAGGCCCAGCGGCAGCCCTGCGGGCCCACGCCTGCCAGCGTGTCTGGGAACGTGGGCTCAGAAGGTCAACGTCACTTGGGAAACAACTTTCTAGACTCACCTTGTAGACTTCCAGGAACTACTTTCTGTAGCTTCAGGCAACCCCTGGCTTCCTGTGACCTCTGACTGCTGGAAACACGCCAAGGGGGGCCGGGCGGGTAATCTCCTGCGCTCTTAGGGTGCACCTCCCCTGCTCAGGCAGCTTCGGACGGGACTGGGGCCAGCACAGCAGCCCCTCTGGGCCCAGCCTCTGCCCCTGCAGGACAGAGAGGCCCATGGGCCTGCCTCACGGAGCACAGCAGGAGCCCACGGCCCCTTGGGGCTCCGGGCGTGCCCTGCACACTGTGGGAGCGTGGGTTTAGAGCGCCCGCCTTCTCCCAGACCCTCTCTGGCGGATAAGGGCGCCTCTGGTTAGGGAAGGAAGTATCGAGATAGGGTGCCGTGGATGCTGTCCCCCACCTGCCAGGGCCCTACAGGCATGGTGGGCGCTCTCCTGGGGGTCCTGGTCCTTTCCGTAGGGGGGAGGTGCCGTGACATGCCTGCAAGTCACACGCACTTCACATTTTGGGTCATCGTTTCGCCAGGGGAAATTCCTAGAAAGGATTTTACATGATCAAAAGTTAAGTGCGTCCCAGACTTTTGGAAGCATGCTGCACAATCGGGCCTGAAACATTCAAGCCGGTTTACGCTCTCATCAACGCAGTAAAGACACCCGCTTCCTCACGCTTTCGCCAACACTGAGAATTAGAGTCCTTTGTTTTTGTCAGCCTGATAGGCAAGAAAAGACTGCCCTTCTGACGTTGATGTTCGCATTTCTTTGATTATAAGTAGAGTCGAGCACTTTTTGGGTTTTTAGGAGCTGTTTATTACGTCTTTTGCAAAGTATCTGCTCATGGACTCCGAACCTTCTTATATTCATTCATTTTTAATTTTTTTTTTGATGTTTGTTTACTTTTGAGAGAGACAGAGACAGAATGCGAGTGGGTTGGGCCAGAGAGAGAGGGAGGCACAGAACCTGAAGCAGGCTCCAGGCTCCAAGCCGTCAGCACAGAGCCTGATGCAGGGCTCGAACTCACGAGCTGTGAGATCATGACCTCAGCCGAAGTCAGACGCTCAACCGACTGAGCCACCCAGGTGCCCCAAAACTTCCCATATTTATTGATTTGTAGATGTTCTTTGTATATTGAGGATCTGCTGTTATATCTATATATATCCAAACATATCTATGTATCATATATAGATATATCTATATATCATATATGTATCATATATATCATATATCTATATATATCCTATATATGATATATATACCATATATATCATATATAATTATACCTATATATCAAAATACAAGACTTGACACATAACAAATGCTCGCTAAGGGTTGAGTCATCTGTTGAATGACTTAATTTCTGATCTAATCTGATTTTCCTAAAGCCATTCCGTCCCACTCTTTGTCCAGGTCACTTTGAACTCTTGGAGCAAACTGCTCAGTAGGATCCAGAAGACACATGACATGTACTAGCAACCGGAGTGCGTGTTAGAGCCTCTCTGAGATCGGAGCAACTCAAGTATGCCAGGTGAGCCCCCTTCGCGTCTCCGTCGACTTTAACCACTTAGGAGGGACTGCAAGAATTTTTCTAGAATGCACGTCACCTCAACATGGGGGTAATTACTTCAGAACTTAGCGTGAAAAATAGCCTTGTCTAAAAAAAAACCGTCTCCGAAACAATAAAGGTGTAGGGTCTCCATCAAGACACAGGCAAGCGTCTGTTTCTTTGCTCTCGAGGCTCTGGGAAACACCAGGAACAGGACCGCGAGGGACCGGGGTCTCCTATCATGCCCATCTCTGGCCAAGTGCCGAGCCCCGGAGCTGTCACCTGTCACCTGTCTCCCGCCCTTTTCCCAGGGGGTCGGGGCCCTCGTGTGCGCCTGCGGGGGAGCGGGGGCAATTGACAAGTGGGCCCGACAGCTCCCAGGCCCCCGTGCCTCGGACCCTCGCCGGTAAATGGGGATGGCTGTGCCTGTCCCGGGGAGGGGGCGGGGAAGCCACCTCACACCCATTAGGACCATTAGGACGGCGACCCTCACAAAACAAAACACCAAAGTGTTGGCGAGGACGCGGAGAGACCGGGTCCCCGCGCACCGTCGGTGGGAACGTTAAGCTGGCGCGGCCGCTACGGGAAACAGCCCAGCGGTTCCTCACAAAGTCGAAAACAGAACTGCCGTGTGATGAGCAATCCCACTACGGGTATTTACCCGAAAGAAGTGAAAGCCGGGTGTCGAAGTGACGTTTGCACGCCCGAGTTCTCGGCAGCATGCGTCCGAAAGGGGAGGGGGAGTGGAAACGACCCGGGCCTCCATCGACGGAGGACTGCGTGAACGCACGCGGCCCAGCCTTAGCGCCGAAGGACGTTCGGACACTGGTGGCGGCAGGGACGGGCCTTGAGGACCTGGAGCCGAGTGAGGGAAGCCAGACATAGAAACACAAATCCTGTGTGACCCCACTCCTGCGGGGGCCTGGGGGGGTCGACTCCCAGGGACTGAGCAGAACGGGGCGCGGGCGCTGCGGGAGCCGAGGGGACTTCGGGTTTAACTTCCGGTTTAACGGGGACAGTGTGGCAGTGTTGCAAGCGTCCCCGGCGTCTCCTGAGGAACTGAAAGGCAGGGGCCAGGGGCAAAGGCTCTGGTAAGGGTGTGTCACCAGGAAGGACACAGACGTTCGTTTCTGTGACAGGTCCCAGAGGAGGCAGGGGAGGGAGGATGGGGTCCAGGGTGGCCCCGGGCGCAGGTCGGGCGGTCAGAGGGGGCCCAGGAGAGCAGGCTGGGCAGGAGAGGGAGGTGCCCGGGACGCGGCAGATTCCTTCCCCACGGCGGGTCCCCAGACAGTGCGTGCGTCTGCAGTGTCCCTGCCGCTTACAGCTGGGGGCTCACGCCTGAGGGCACGCTTTGTCCTTGTGACTCGTCCGCCCGCCACATCGCCTGCCCCTCAGGAGCACCGGTGAGGGAGGGCAGTGAGGACCCACCTCGGGCTCTGGCAGCTTGAGCCGGGGCTCAGGGCCGTTCTCCTCACTGGCTTCTTGCTGTTGGACGGGGTGGTGACTCAAAGGTGGCCGTCAGGTCACGCCTTCCTCCAGGGGCCTCTGTCACAAGCAGGTGCTGCAGGGGCCCCCGTGTCCGGGCGTCTTCCCAGTTGTAGGTGAAGGGACACTAGGGGCACCCCCTGGGGCTCCCACTTCCCATGCGGTGGCCCGTCGGCCAGCCTCAACGCGTTCCTGCTACGAAACACCTCAGAGCTGGGTCACACATCGGCCGAGCCCCGTGAAAGCTTGTCTGAACTCTCGAGGGGAAGGCAAGCCCTGAGCAGGGGTGGGGAAGGTGGTCAGCGGCCCTGGGCCGGGTGGGTGTCCGAGGCTGTGCACCGACGCGGTCCCTTCCGTCCCGGGGCATTGGGGTCCCCAGAACTCCAGAGCCCTGAGCGTCTCTGGCCCTCGGCTTCGTGTGATGCCACATGATGGTGACTGTCCCCTGTTACTGAATCTCAGTGAGAATCAGCACAGGGACATTCACAGGCCTAAGACGGCACAGAGGCCGTTCTACGTTTACGCCCTGACTCACTGCTGTCCGTTTCCTAATGGGCAGGGACAGCGGGTGAGCCGTGGCTCTGGTGCGGGAGTGGATGTGGGGCTTGAAAGGGGTCACCTGCATACGGGACCCCAAAGGACAGCCCTGGGCAGTGAGGGCTGGAGTGAATCCGAGGATCCCTGCCCGCTGGCCGCCAGAGCTCGGATGGGGGGTCCCAGGCGACTGGTGACGGGAGGCGATGCCCCTTCCACTCAGGCGATGCCCGCAGGTAGTGCCCAGCAAATGTGGGCTCAGAACCGCCGCCCACTTTCAAGGGAGCCGGGCTGTGGCGCACGGGCAGGGGCCAGACGGCTAGTGCCGCGGGGTTAGAGCCCTCAGCCCTCGGTGCCAGCTGCTGGGACGGCCTCATGGGTGCGACAGGGGCACCTGGGGCGCGTCAGGGGCACGCAGGGCACGGACTGAGCCAGAGGCCATCCGGACAGACTTGGAAAGGAGCCAGATGGAGTTTCCAGGAATGAAGGCTGTATCACTTGGACGAGTTAGACACCGATGAAGGGACTCCTACCCTATAGCTGGACACCAGCAGGCTCCTTGGATGGCACGGGTCACGGGGGCCGAGGTGGAGGAGGCCCCACAGCGGGATGAGACTCGTGTGTCCGACACAGCCGAGCAGAGCCCCGAGGGCGAAACCCGGGGTCCCTGCACACTGGTGGGATCGACACACTCTCGGATTCCACAGGTCCGAAGACAGGACAGCCAGACCGACGGGTGACTGCTCCCCGCTTTGGAGGCCAAAGGATGGAGCACAGGGCGTCCACGTGCCAAAGCCGCGGGGGACCCCTGGGTGAAGAGGGCGTCTCGGGTAGACCCGCGGGGGCTCCTACCAGCAAGGTCCTGTCCTTGGCAGAGGATGTCCTGAGGCAGGACGAGGGGTCTCAGGAAGGTGGCCCAGAGGAGGCAGGTGAGCCGGCAGGAGCCCGGCCGCCGCGTGGCTCGTCGCACAGGGCGGACGACAAGGCCAACGTGCGAAGCTAGAAACGCGCGAGCCCCCACATGACTGGAACCCTGGGGGGAGCGGTGCGTCGGCCAGTCGGGCCCAGAGAGATAGCGCTCGGGGCTCCCGGGCCACACGCTCAGGAGGGTGCAGACTCTGACCAGCTCCGGACACACGGAGGCACACATTTCGTTTCCAGGGTAATCTCTGAAAACCTAAAAATAGACTTGATAATAACTTCCAAATGAGTAGAGGCGGGAAACAGAATTTAAGAAGTAAACAAATCCAGACGATGTGTTGGCTCGCTTGGCGGGAAGGGAGAGTCTGTCCTAGCCGCTCTCCTTGGCTGGTGGAGGGCTGCCGTCTCCCTGTGTCCCCACACCGTCTTCCCCACCCGCGTCCCTGTGTGCGAATGTGCCCACGTAACAAGAACACGGTCCCCAGGGATTAGGGCCCACCCAAATGGCCTCATCTGAACCCGGCCGCCTCTGCAAAGACCGGCCCCAAATATGGTCATGTTCTAAGGTGCTGGGGTCAGGGGTCCCCCAGGTCTTTTTGCAGGGGGGGGGGCACAGTTCAACCCATAACAAAAGACAAAAGGGGAATAAAAGCAAACAGAAAAGCAGACAAAGGAGCACAAAGTAAGGTGGAGAAAAGCAACAAAACCATATCAGTGATGTCAAGAGTATAAACAGATTGCAATCGGTAACTGAGAGGCAGCGAGCGTCAGATTTCTAACTCCAGTCGGAAGCGTCACATCCAAACCATAAGGATGCAGTCTGGAAGTAGAAGGTGGGGAAAAAAATACCAATGGCTACTCCTCGAGAGAGAGCCGCTCTTTTTATATTAAGTACTAAACAAAGACTTAGTATTAAAAGCATTATTAGAAATTACACTGCCTTCCTGTGGTTGTGTTACAAATGACTACAAACATAGAGGCTTATAAATGCCCATCTTCATTGTTCAGGGGATGAGAGGGGAGAAATGGGCTAAAATCAGGGTGTCACAGCCGCGTTCCTCCTGGAGACTCAGGGAGAAGCCGTTTCCCTGCGTGTCCGGCTCCCAGAAGCTGCCCGCATCCCTGGGCTGGCAGCCCCTTCCTCCCTCTTCAGAAGGGCCAGTGGCCCCCACGTGCCCACATTCCGGGACCCTGTGACAGCACCGAGCCTGCCCCGGCAATCTACGGCAGCCTCCCTCTTTTCCTAGTGCCAGGCAATTCACAAACCCAATTCCATTTGCAACTCCTTCTGCCACGGAACCAGAGTTGCATGTGAGCCAATCAAGCTGCTAGACTCACAGGTTCTGGGATCGGGATGTGCACGTCTTTGGGGGGCGGGGGCGTTACTCCGCCGACCCCAGAGATGAAGAGACCATGACATAATAGTACAGAGGTCGATTCATCAGGAAATCAGAACCGTTTTTAACTCACACGCACCAATTAACAACGGCTTAAAACACATAAAGCAAACCTTGAGAGAACTACAAGAAGTACACAAATCCCCCATCACGACAGGGGGGGTTAATCACTTTTCTCCATAACTGACGGTTGAAGCAGGCAAGACGGTGCTGTGTACGAGCCGGGGTCAGGGGTGGGGGTCAAAGCATGAAAGCTGCCAGAGAAGGGCGGGGGGGGGGCACCCCGACTATTGAAAATGTGCACAGAAGAACGCTCACTCAACAATTAAAGAATACACTCTGGGGGTGCCTAGGTGTCTCAGTTGGTTAAGCGCCCGACTTTGCCCGGGTCATGATCTAGCAGTTGGTGAGTTCAAGTCCAGCGTCGGGCTGTGCTGACGGCTCGGAGCCTGGAGCTGCTTCGGATTCTGTGTCTCCCTCTCTCTCTGCCCCTGCCCTGCTCACATTCTGTCTCTCTCTGTCTCAAAAATAAACACTAAAGGGGCGCCTGGGTGGCGCAGTCGGTTAAGCGTCCGACTTCAGCCAGGTCACGATCTCGCGGTCCGTGAGTTCGAGCCCCGCGTCAGGCTCTGGGCTGATGGCTCAGAGCCTGGAGCCTGTTTCCGATTCTGTGTCTCCCTCTCTCTCTGCCCCTCCCCCGTTCATGCTCTGTCTCTCTCTGTCCCAAAAATAAATAAATGTTGAAAAAAATAAATAAATAAAAATAAAAATAAACACTAAAAAAAAAAAAGAATACACTCGTTTTCCGGCACACAAGCAACCCTTTGAGAAATGACCTCCGTGAGTTACAAGGACTCGGCGTCGCACAGCCCACGGGCTGTGACGCCGCCAGGCTGGAGCCCAAAAATCTGACAGGCATTTGGAGAACCCTTAAACGCCTGGTGCCTCTGGTCTGGAGCGAGCACGAGTCGTATGTTCTCTTGGTTCCCAGGCGCTCCCGTCCTCACGCTTGTCTCTGTCCCACAGGGAACGACACCCTAGCGAGCGGCCCTGTCTCGGCGACCCCGTTTCCCGGCACGGGCCCCTGTAACGTGTCCTTCGAGGACAGCAGAGCGGTCCTGGTGGTGGCGTACAGCCTCGTGTGCCTGCTGGGCTTCCCGGCCAACTGCCTGACGGCGTGGCTGACGCTGCTGCAGGCGCGGCAGGGCAACGTGCTGGCGGTCTACCTGTTCTGCCTGGCGCTGTGCGAGCTGCTCTACATCGGCACCCTGCCCCTCTGGGTCGTCTACATCCAGAACCAGCACCGCTGGACCCTGGGCCCGTGGGCCTGCAAGGTGACGGCCTACATCTTCTTCTGCAACCTGTACGTCAGCATCCTCTTCCTGTGCTGCGTCTCCTGCGACCGCTTCGCGGCGGTGGTGTATGCCCTGGAGACCCGAGGCCGCCGCCACCAGAGGACCGCCTTCCTCATCTCGGCGTCCGTCTTCCTCGTCGTCGGCCTCATCCACTACCCGGTGTTTGAGATGGAAGACAGGGACACCTGCTTCGAGACGCTGCCCACCAACACCAGGGTCGCCAGCTACTGCTACTCCCGCTTCGCCGTGGGGTTCGCCGTCCCTCTCTCCGTCATCGCGTTCACCAACCAGCGGATCTTCAGGAGCATCAAGCTGAGCACGGGCCTGAGCGCCGCCCAGAAGGCCAAGGCGAAGCGCCTGGCCATCGCGGTGGTGGTCATCTTCCTGGTCTGCTTCGCGCCCTACCACCTGGCGCTCCTCGTCAAGGCCGCCGCCTTTTCCTACTACAGGGGAGACCCGGGCTCCATGTGCGCCTTCGAAGCCAACCTGTACACGACCTCCGCGGTGTTCCTGTGCCTGTCCACGGCCAACGGCGTGGCCGACCCCATCATCTACGTGCTGGCCACGGGCCACTCGTGGCAAGAGGTGTCCAGGATCCACAGGGAATGGAGGAAGTGCTCCACGAGGACAGATGTTGTCAAGCTCACGTGTTCCAAGGACTCAGAGGAGGCGCCCCTGCCCACGACGCTCACTAACGGCCACACGATCCCCAGGATCGTCGAGTCCCCGGAGCCACAGCCGCGTGCGTGGGGCTCACCGTGCACCTTGGAGAGGCTGGGCGAAGAGTCCTGTTGAGCCCGCGTGGGAGCCCAGGAGCGGTGGCGTGGCTTCCCCGTCCGCTGAGCTTGCCAATGAGTGCCCGCAGCGCTGGCCGAGAAGCCCCCCTCTGGGAAACCTGCCAGGATCTCTCGTTCCTGGAGCCACGCTCTCCGTCGGCCCATCAGGGTCCCGTCCCCCCAGGCTCCTCCCCCACCGGGCCGACACAGGAGGCGGCTCGCCCAGGCAGCGCGCGGCTGGCAGGCCGGCCTCTTCGTCCACACACATCCCGGCCGGCTCACCCGGCCACTAGCAAACAGCAGGACTGTGGGCAGGGGCCGCGTGCCTGCCCGGTGCGGCCCTGCACGGTGCCGGTCACGCGCAGTGATGACTTTATTTCCCGTGCTTTTCTGCAAGCAGTGCTTGGATGACCGGATAGTACGGCAGGGGATCTCTGTGCTCCGTCTCAGGATGCCCTTCCCGCAGGGCCAGCTCGCTGTGGGACAGCCAAGGCCGACGAGGGGGCAGGAGCCCAGGCCGGAGGGCCCTCGGCCGGGCCGGCTCTGTGCCACGCAGGTGTGAGGTCGCGGGCTGCCGGGGACTCCTCGGGGGAGCCGTGGGCTGGGGCACCAACTGCTCTGACTTCAGCAGGGCAGCCGACGGGCCTCCTGTAAGGTGGCCCAGGTCGAGAGTGCTGGTGGACACTCAGCTAAAGGGTCAGACGCTCAGCTAAAGGGGCCCGGAGAACGGCTGGGCTTCATTCCTTCACGTCAAGGCTTCCCGGCCTCAATGCCAGGGGAGAGGCCGCCGAGGGCTTGCAACGGGGGGGGGGGGCTCAGGAGTGAGCAGGTGACGGCCCCAGGCCTCCAGCCCCTCCACCAGGTGCGGATGGAGTGTGGGTGGAGCATGGGACCCGGTCTGCCACGGGGCCCGAAAGTGGGCTCCCTGAAGACGCACAGCGTCGGGTCACATCCGGGCTCGTCTAGGCCAGGTCACGTTGCTGCCTCGGTTTCCCTATCCGTAACAAGGCCAACGACACCTACCGCACGCTGACCCACTACCTGTCCTTCGGGCACTTCACACACACCTGCAGCTCACGCCTCAAACAGGAGCCCGCGGGCTGTGCGCCCAGCGTGGGGGCCTGGGCACCCCGGGTCCCCCGGGCTGTGCCGGGCCGTCGTGTCACATTGTGCTCTCGTTTCTGTCCGTGGTGGTTCTTTGTGGTGAGAGCCATCGAAAAGATACACTTGGAAATAAAAATGCGAAAATACATGCCAGTCTCAGGTGCCTTCCTAACGAAATAATGCCACCTTCCCCTTTTCAGGGACGTGTTTTCCTCTAGGGCTGTCTGGGGGCACCAAGCCCGTGGGAAGGGTATGTGCCCAGGCTCTGGGGTGACGGCTGTGGCTTCAGGGCACAGTCCGGAACGCTCAGCGCTGGGGACGGAGCCCGGTGTCCCTGGACGGGGCGCTGGGGATGGAGCCCGGAGCCCGCGGACAGGCCCGCAAGGCGTCCATGCTGAGCCCGCGCCGTCCTGCCGGGGGCCATAACCACTCAGCACAGACTGAGCAGCTTAGCACCAAACTTGTTCTCTCCGGCCGCCGTCGCGGGGGCTGGCCGTCCAAGATCAAGGTGTCTGCAGGGTGGGCTCCTTCTGGGGGCTCTGGGGGGGGGATCCCTTCCAGACTCTTCTCTCAGCTGTGGGCGGTGCCCGCCATCCCCGGCCTGACTCCCGCGTCGGCCTCCGTGTCGGCGCCCTTCTCCTCTGGGACTCTCCGCCTCTCCTCCCTGTCCCAGGGCCAAGTGCTGGGCTCCAGTGGCCGCGGGGCACGGGCACAGGCGCGCTGGGTTCACAGCTGTCCCGGCCCAGCGTGCTCCGCTTCCTGTCCTTTGTCCTCGGGGAGCTCAGAGCCTGCACCCCCTCCCCGTGGGCACCAGGGTGACCAGGCTGCCCGAGGGCCCCTGGCCGGTGCTGCTTTGGCGGGGGGCGGGGGGCGGAGGGCGGGGGGAGGCTCCCGGGTCTTTCCACACCTCAGCATGAGAGGCAGCGTGGTCCCGGTGCCTCAGTACCACCCCAGGAGCGCGTTCCGGACAGGAGAGAAGGAACAGATGGTTGGCTTTCGCCGGCACGTGGGTCTGAGCTCTGTGCTAGGGGCTCTGTGGGGGGTGTCTCCTCTTGTCACCATAGGTCGCTGACGGGCGGGGGGGGGTGGGAAGACTGACGCCTGGTGGGGCGGGGCCTCATGCACGAGGTAGAGCGGCTGGAGCCGGGGTGGGCCGGGGTCTTGGGCCGGGGGTGTGACCTGCAGGGTCCCCTTCCCTGGGGGTCTCAGAGGGTGCTGAAGGCCCGACCAGCTCGGTGTCCACACTAAGACACTACTCAATCCACACCCCGCAGTGTTAGCTGAAGGGCTGCTGGGGGAGCCCAGGTGGGAGGGGCTGGGCTCTGGCCACATGCCAGCTCCGGTGTGGGCGCAGGAGCACCCGGGGAGCAAGGCCGGCCCTGTCCTTGGGTATGAGATCTTGGGGGCAAGAGGCAGAGGGCACCAGGCCCGAATCCCAGCCGAACAGGGACAGCTGGGGACGTGGTGGGCACGGGCTGGCCTGGTCCGTCCCGTCCGCCTGGCCGTGCTCCCCTCCTTGAAGATTAGTAATAGTGTCGTCCTCACTCGCTGACCGCAGTCCTCTCGTGTTTTCATCTGACATGTGCTGCTTCCAGAAACTTCTCTGGTGAGCAGTGGGGCTGTGCTGGTGAGCAGACCAGATATCCAAACATGAGACCTTCACTCACCCCCCACCATGCCCCCTCATCTTCCCGACTCACCGTACCCCCCACTCCCCTCCACCCTCCACCTTCTCATCCCCCCACTTACTCCCCCACTCGCCCCCCCCAGTCCCTAACCCCCTCTCCCTCTCCCTCCCACCTCCCACTGCCTCACCCATTCACTCTGGGTCCCCCTCTCCCCTCTTCCATCTGTTCCCTCCACGAAATGCTCCCTTGGGCGCCGGAGGGAGGAGGGACGCCGGCAGTGAGGTCCACCCTCACAGTCCCGAGGCCAGCGCCCCAGGTGGGAGCCCTGAGACCCCTGCAGGGTGGCGCCCCCCTCACCTGGAGCCCACCACCCTCACTCCTAGGCTTTCTCCCTCAAGCGTGTCCCCAGATGGGGCCGCCTGCTGTTTGCTCACTACGGCCTTCCCAGCTCCCTGGACACGGCCTGTGCCTGAGTGGTCCCCTCTTGTTCCTCGAGGGACAACGGGGGCCAGATGGCCACGTGTGTGGGCGAGCTCCGTGCCAGCTGGGGAGCCCACACAGAACCCTCACATAGGACCAACCTACCGGGCACCCTCAGTTCCTGCCCTGACAAATACACCAGCACATCAGGTGCAGGTGGGGCCCCTCCTCAGCCCACCCCACCCTCCGGGCACTGCTGGTGGCTGTGGCCCACAGGTGCACACCCCGGGTGGACCCCACAGGAGAGGCCGGAAGGGCGCAGCCGGGAGTTCCGGGCCCCTCGGTCCTCAGTCGGTCTAGAAGGGGTGGCATGTCCCCGACCCCGAAGCCTCTTGCCCCTGGAAGGGGTGCGTGCAGGCTCTCCTGAGTGGTGCACAGGGAGTAGGCGGGGCTGGCCGTGGGACATGGGCTCCTGAGGACAGCTCGCTTTGGCCAGGTCACTCCACCCTGTGTCTTCACTGGGGAAATGCCTGCAGGGCCGCTGGGGACATTAACTGAGATCATGTATGTCCCTGGCTTAAGCTGGCCTGACACAGGGTGTATGCTCTAAGTAGGTTAAACACTGTTCTTGGGGTCCTGGGAGGTGCCAAGTTCGCGGCGGCCCCTGCAGGTGCCGCGTGCGGGCACCAGGGGGCAGCACGGCCCCGTTGGCCCCGGTCTTGTTCTAAGGGAGGAAGGCGCAGGAGGCCACGGACGGGGCCGCGGAGCCCAGCCGCCTGGGCGGAGGGGGGTTGGTGACCCCGAAAGCCTCCTGCGCGCAGAGCTGGGTCTAAGGAGAGAAACGACCAGTGGCCTTGAGCCCTGACGACGAACGACAGCCACGCCATCACTGACAGTGCCATCAGTCCCCAAGCCAGGGGCAGGGGTGGGGCTCAGGACTGGGGTCCGGGAGGGGCCCCCTCGCGGATCCGGGAGGGGGCGGAGGCCAGCGGGGCAGAGACTCGGCGCCAGGGCAGCGCGCGGCGGCAGCAAGTCCCCCCGGGAGGCACCGCCGCCCGCCCTGCGCCCCTTCGGCAAACTCCACCGGGACCACGGAGGCACACGGTAACGAGTGTCGGTGCACACGCGCAGAGGTCACAGCCCTGGCACACGGCCGGCAGGACGGAGAGGGGGCGGCTGCTCCCGGAAACAGCCTGGCGGCCCCCCAAACGGCTACTCAGGCGTCGCCCCCCGCCGGGCAGAACCACGCCTGCGGCCTCCCGAGGCTGACGGCACCGTCCACACGGGGACGCGCACCCGAAGGTCCACGGGGCACACTCGCGATGGCCGGAGGGTGGAAACAGGCCAGCAAAATGCGGTCTATCCCCCGGTGGGACGTGGCTGAGCCCAGAAGAGTAAGATACTGATACGCTGCATGCACCGCGGACCGACCAGAGGGCAGCTCGGCCTTGGACGGACCCCGACGGCAGCTGGGCCACCGACGGACCCGGAGGGCAGCTGGGCCACGGAGGGACCTCAAGAGCAGCACGGAGAGACAGGAGCAGACACGAAAGGCCACGTGGAGTAGGATTCCACTTCTCTGACATGTGCAGAATGGGAAAATCTGTGCGGACAGAGCAGGTTCAGAGTTGGGAGGGGCGGTGGGGGGTACAGCTGAAGGGGACAGGCTTCTTCCTGGGGGGCTGGTTGCACATACCTGTGACTGTGGCGAAACCACTGACCCGTAGCCTCAGAGAGGTATGTTGTATGCTATGTGATTATGTCTCGATAAAGCAGTTTAAAAAAACAAAGACGCATCAGACTGTGGCCCCGAAGCCCCTAAAGGGACAGTCTGGGGCCACCATGGCTCAGAGGGGGGCGGGGGGAGGCTGAGATCCTCGGCTGCCGTGGCAGGGAGAAACCCAGATGCACCCCCTCCCCCAGTCCAGTGTGGTTTGAGGCAACCGGGCGGCAGAGGGGGCCTGGCAGCTCAGGACCTGCCTCCCAGCAGCCTCAGCCCCCAGCCGTCAGGTGGGAGGTCAGCAGGGCACCCGTTGTCCGTGCTGCTCAGGAGACAGTCCCCTCCCTGCATCATGATCATTCCTGACCAGCCTGGGGGTGAGCAGCCCTGCCCTGCCTGTCCTTTTGCCCCTGGGTTTGGGCCCAGGGTGGGCTCTGATTTCTTAAATGTCAGCCTACATCCAAATCACTGAGGGGCCCTGTTAAACACAGAAGGGACCAAGGGCACCTGGGTAGCTCAGTCGGTTGAGCATCTGACTTCGGCTCAGGTCATGATCTCGCGGTCCATGAGTTCGAGCCCCGCGTCGGGCTCTGTGCTGACAGCTCAGAGTCTGGACCCTGCTTCGGACTCTGTGTCCCCCTCCCTCTCTGTTCCACCCCACTTGCACTCTGTCTCTCTCTCAAAAATAAATAAAGATTAAGAAAAAAACTTTTTAAATACAGAAGGGACCCAGCCCCATGGCTCCTGAGTCAGAGCGTTTGCCTCTGGGAGACCCTGGCTCATGTCCACACCTAGAGAGCCTTTGAGCCTCAGCCCGAGGCCATCAGAACGGCGCATATCCAATTTCGACCAGTGAGAGGTGGGCCTGGAACTCAGCTTGCCTCCTGGAGGCAAGGCTCTTTCCCTGGACCCGCTTCAAGGCCAGGTGCAAGGTCTGGAGCTGCTGCAGTCACTCTAGGACTGTGGGCAAAGACATGGAACCAGAAAGCCCGTACCAAGGGGAGGGCCTCCGTGTCCCGCACCTGCCATCCCACTCCTTGGCCGCGTCAGGGCCGGTGACGTCGTCCTGCAATACCCCCCTGCTCTGTGCCCGGGGCCTGCCCCCCCCGGAGGGCATGGCAGCCGCCCCACCCAAACCTCCTCTCCTTCCGCTCTCTCACACTGGCACCCGCCTCGGCTTCTCTGCGATTTCACAGGGACGCTATTTTCTTTCCTGTACTCTCACACCCACGTTTGCTCTTACAAATTGCCCGTGATACCTCCGTGCGGACAGCTGGGGTGTCACGGGCCCTGCTGACGCTCGTCCGCCCCCTCCCCCACCTCCAGTCCTGTTCTCCCTTGAGATCATCACGGGCTGTGCACCTTTGCAGACTCCTCCAGACTATTCCTAAACACTGACTTGCCTACGTAGGCACCCGTGGAAACTACGTGGGACTGTTTTTGCTTTTATCCGATTCTCCATTTTGAAATAACTTCCAATCTGCAGAAAAGTGGTACACTCAGTACTAAGAAATTCTGGATATTCTCTCTCTTTACCTAGATTCCCCACCGGTCAACATTTTATGGCATTTTCCTTATTATTCAGTCTCTCCTTCCACACAACTATTTATTTCTGCGCCGTCTGAGAATAAGGAGTCTCTCCTGCAAAAGCGTAGTGCAGTCTGAAAACTCGGGAAATCACCACCGATCTAACCCCCCCCATCTTGACATGCTGCGCGTGTCTCTGCAGCATGCCCTTCCTTAGCTGTGTCTGTGTCCTGTGCTTTCTGTATTTCTGTGGGGCCCCCTGGGAGGCGAGGCCGTGTCCTCCTCCTCACGTCCCGCCTGCCGGAGGCCCTGAGTGCCCAGCCAGCCGGCACCGCTCGCGTGAGGTCTCGCCACTTGGGTGAGATAACACCTGCCAAGACCCCTCCCTGTGAAGATAACTGCTGAGCACCTTGCACTCATTAGTAAGTAATGAATTAGTGAGTAGTTGCACTCACTAGTAAGCAGCTAATTAGTAAGTGGTTACGAAGCAGTTCATAGGGACAGCGCTTGCGATTTCTTTGACGAGGCTGGGGTTCCCTTCCCTCTTGGGGGTGTGCCTTCTTACATCTGGACCGATGTCAGCACGGATTCTGGGCTGCTGTCCTACTCGAGGGCCTACCGTCCGCAACTTTCGGTGGGATCCTGCGTCCTTTGGACGCGTCGTTCTGTTTAGGCGCTTCCTTACCTTCTGGTACAAGATGCCGAGCTCACTCAGCTCAGCCTTTTCCCGGAGGGGCCCCAGCTCCTCTCAGCGGAGAGCAGTGCGAGTGAGAGCCGGGCCCAGGGACGCCTGCTGTCACCAGGCGGCACCGTTTCCAGAGCGGGAAGATCTGTGCGTGTGTCCACAAACCCGCGTGCAGACTCATATGTTAAGCCGAGTGTCCTCTGCTCTCTCCACCTTCCCGACACCCCAGCGCTGGGCTGAGCTGCATTGGCGCCCTTCTCCATTCGTTCGGGGATTTTCCTGTGCGGTCCCCAACAGCCAAAGGCTGGTCCCCACGGCGGGAAAGGGAAGGAGGAAAAAGGGAGCGGAGTGCGAAGACACGGCTGATTTGTGGGAGTGGGCTCTCCAGGGTGGTTGGAGGGTCCTGGCACGGGTCCGAGCCAGGCGGCGGCCGTGGGCAGACCGAGGGCTGCAGATTGGAGGCAGAGATGAGCAAAAGAGAGGCGTCGGGGGGACCCCAAGGTCTTTGGCGGAGTGGTGAGCAGCTGATTGAACCAGTAAAGGGAACAGGACGCTTTGGGTGGGGGAGGCAGACTTCCATTTCAGATGTGTAGGGTGTAGACAGAAGTGGTTTGAGGACTGGGCCCTGGGACACTGCAACGTCTGGAGGGGGGAGAAGAGGAGGAACCAGAGATGGGGTTCTGCAGGGGGGGCCCAGGGAGGCCCAGAGGAAAAGCAGGCAGGTGGGCCAACAGGCCTCTAGGGGTCCCCGAGATGGGGCCACCCAGTGGCTGACACGGATGGTGACGGGGGCACGTGGGCATAGCTAGCAGTTACCCCTGTAAGGAGACCGAGGGCCCCTTCAACAAAATCAAGTCCCAGCCCTCCGAGGATGCCCACCTCCAGGGCTCACCCTTGGAGGTCATGCGTGGAGAGGCAAGCCTCAGAGGTGTGGGGGAGGGGGGAGCGGGTGGGCAGAGGGGACCCCGAGGGTCTGGTGGCATCTGTGAGTTCAGGCACCGTGTGGCCTGTGTGCACCCCAAGGTTATGCTGGGGGGACGGGCTGCCAGGGGCATTTTCAGGGTGCCGGTCCATGACCCTCTGCCTGCCCCTGAGGCCTGGGCCCACACAGAGGGGAGGGTCCCCCTGCTCGGCTGGTGCCGGTGGCCTCAAGGGAGATGCCCGGCCCCCGCCGACCGTCTCCCTGGGCACCGAGGGGGTCTGGGCTGTTCGCCTGGTCGGGAACACAGAGGCTGGGGAGCTGGGGGTGGGGTCTGCACGGGCAGAGAACAGCACGGTCCCCGGCCAGAGACCCAGGCAGAGGAGTGGCGCTGGCCGGGGCTGGGCGTGCGGGGAGGAGACGAGGGGCCGAAGGCAGACGCGCTTCCTGTCCACCTGGGCTCCCTGGGCCCAGCTCACCTGCCCCCCCCTTCCCGTGCAGCCCCAGAGAGTTGGGCGGATTTCTGTCCCTCCAGCACATCCAGCCCGTCTGTGATGAGGGCGGCTCTGAGCAGCACAAAACCAAACGACATAAAGGAAAGCATTTCTTAATGTCATCCTTTTTCTTTGTTCTCATTTTCGTAAACAACAGAGTACAACAAGGAAACTCCCAGGATTCTGCCCACCTGAGGACGCCTCGTAGGAAAGGTTCACAAGTGACACACTGATGCCGGCAGCAACGTTCCCGATGTCGACATCCAGCTGACTCCTCAAAGTGTGAGTGTAAGCGTGGCCGCGTCCAGAGGGCTGGGCGATGAGGCCGGACTGGTGAGGTAAACCCCCTGACCTACTTTAGCTGGCAGCATTTGTGTCCCCTGCCCAGTCCCCACCCCCTCCAGCAGCAGACAAGAGATTCTGGGAAAGGGGGTGGGGGGTCAGGGTTGGGGTCCAGCGAGGGTCCACACTGGCAGGTGGGCCTGGAGCATCTCTGGGGCAGGGCCACATGGCTCACAGCCTCGGAGTCCCCTCTGTGCCCGGGCCCGTCACCCCCCCCACCCCACCCCCACACTGTGCCCGGGCCCGTCACGCCCCCACCCCACCTCTATCTACCTGCCAGACAGGAGCTGACAAGTGGACCCCCCCAGAGCGTGGTCCCAGGCGAGCCCAGGTGTCCCAGAGTGCGAAGGGACAGGCAGGGGCTGTGGCTCCTCTCTTTCTGCCTGGACGTGGCCGGGACATATGCAGGGCTGGCTCTATAGAGGGGGCTCTGCAAGAGGCCGGAGAGCCACATGCACGGTTTTCTTTAGTACAGAAGAGACTGGATTCTTTGACCGGCTCAGACACACATGTGGTAAGGAGTCCCCAGGATTAAAGGCAGACATGAGGCTCGAAGCCGACCTGGGCCCGTGGCCAGTGCATCGCCTGGGTTGGCCGCTGGGGCCCGCCTCTGTGGACCCTGCCCTAGACGTCTTAATCGGCTTATTTATTGGAGCACGAGTAGAGAATGTCCCCCACGGGACCGTATCAAACAAACGTTAGCCACCTTCACTCAGACCAAGTATGGACAGTCTCGGGGTCCCAGAAATCTCCCCGGGGCCTCCCCCAAGCCCACTGTCCCCTTCCTCAGAATAGCTCCACTTGATCTGAACTTTCCATCTGTGGAATGGGCGTGCGCTCTGCAGTCTGGCTTCTTTCTCTCAATGTTCTGTGCTGAGACCCATCCGTGCTGCCCTGGGCAGTGACGGCTTAGCTGGCGGTGTGGCCTGGTGGTGCGGGCCCCGCCCCTCATGCCCATTCTCCTGCTGGGGGGTGCTTGGGTTGTTTTCCCTTTGGGGCTGTAATGGAGAGTCCCTTCTATGGGCATTCGGGTACAAGTGTTTTTGTGAACGGGTGTCTGTCCCACGGTTCTCCGGAGCGGCCGTCCCAGCTCACAGTGTGGCCGCCCTTCTCCACGACCTCCTGGCTGTCCCTGGCCCTTTGCCTTTCCATACAGATTTTAGAATCAACTTGTCAGTGTCCACGAAACCAAGTGAGGGCTGGGATTCGGAGGGCACTGAACTGAAGGTAGGTTTGAGAGAACCGGTCTCTTTACGAAGGTGAGTTTCCAGCGGGGGCCCCAGCACTTTCCCCAACTTGAACAGCCACTGACCTCCCAGCAGGGCTTTGCGCTTTCCAGGGGCGGTTCTTACACATCTGTAATTAGATTTAGCTGGCGCCGATGTTTTTGGTGCTTTGCAACGGTATCATTAAAACATTAAAGACTCCACACTCAGCACGGAGCCCAATACGGGTCTCGATCCCACCACCCTGGGATCATGACCTGAGCCGAAATCAAGAGTCCGACGCTCAACTGACTGAGCTACCCAGGCGCCCCTAAAGAATGTTACAGTGGCCTGTTACTTGCATATATAAATATGATTATCTGATGGTCATGCTTAAATCTTTATTCATTTGATCCATTCACCTGGAGATTCGCTATGGACGGAATTGTGTCTCCCTCAAATTCCTCTGTCCAAGTCCCGGCCCCCAGCGTGATGGTCTTTGGAGGCAGGGCTTTTGGGAGGTAATTAAGGTTAAAAGAGCTGGGAAGGCAGGGCTGCTGGCTTCAGCACAGGAAAAACTCTCCCTCTCTTCCTTCCTGTCCCCTTCCGGGCACTCCTGTCCCGTTGTGGACACCAGAAACCAAACCTGGATGGCCAAACGCTCCCCTTGGCCTTCCAAACTCCAGAACCGGGAGAACGCAAATCACGAGGGTCTCAGTCCCCCGTCTGGGGTCTCTGGTTTCGGCAGCGCTCCAGGCTAAGATGAGGTTCTGTGGATTTTCTACATTCGAAAACCGATCTTTTAGGGGCGCCTGGGTGGCGCAGTCGGTTAAGCGTCCGGCTTCAGCCAGGTCACGATCTCGCGGTCCGTGAGTTCGAGCCCCGCGTCAGGCTCTGGGCTGATGGCTCGGAGCCTGGAGCCTGTTTCCGATTCTATGTCTCCCTCTCTCTCTGCCCCTCCCCGGTTCATGCTCTGTCTCTCTCTGTCCCAAAAATAAAAATGTTGGAAAAAAAAATTTAAAAAAAAGAAAACCGATCTTCTGGGAATAATGACTCCAGTTCTTTGCAAATCCTTTTCCTCGCCTATTTGCCACCCCCAGCCCCCCTCCCCGCACAATGTCCGGTATAAGCGTGGGAGCAGAAATCCGCCCCTGGCTCCTGATCCCAGGAGGAAGCTTTCACTGTTTCACCAGTCACCGCGGCACCGCCTGTAGGTTCTTGTAAATGCACTTCACTTCGATGGAGTGAGCCCCCTTGTTGTGGAGCAGAAATAGGGCCTTGCCCAAGGAGGGGTCTGTTCTTTGCCCCGGGTCCTGGGGGGTGATCCCGAAACCCCTGGGCTGTCCTGCCTGCGGTGGCGAGTGTTGGAGGGGGGTGCAGGGACCACACCGCAGAGCGGAATACAGGGAGGGGGCCTCGGGTCACTTGGTGTGGAAGCCCCAGGCGTGGGGCCCTCCTGGTCCCCCCCCCCATGAACTTCTTCCCCTGCGGGAGTTTAATGGGCACACTTTCAGTAATAGACCACGACTGTAAGCTTTCAACAGGTTCGGTGAGTCTTTGTACTGAATTATTGAAGTGGGGGTGGTCCTGGCGGCCCCCAACTTGCAGCGCAGGTCGGAAGTGAGGGTGGCATTGTGCACTGCTCCTAACCTTGCACTTGTATATTTAGTTTGCTACGTGTCTTATCACGGATGTGGGCTCATGTCATCAGGTGATTCTTCTCCACGTGTGGAGATTTTCAGCTATTTTTCTTCCTGCGTTTTATTAACGTCGGGAATTGTTTTGGTTGGTTTGGAACGTTAACCTTCTGTCCGCCGGAATGACCCTAACGTGGCTGTGATGGTCGTCTTCTCACGGGGCTGGAGTTGCTGACATTTTGGTTGGAAGTTGACGAGGGCTCGGCCCGTGCTTCCTCCCCCTTGCCACCCCCACCCTTTCAAGCTTTAGCATCGGGGCGATGTCGGCCCTCTCGGTGGGAAGACTTCCTTCCTGATTCTCCAGAACGCTTCGTGTAAGATGCTGCTACGTCTTCCATTGGGGTCCTCTCAATACATCCTAGTTCTCCTGGTCATTAATTCTCATGGAGAAAATGAGTGCTGTTTTTAAACCTCTGATAATTCCAGTATCAGGATCAGCCGTGAGTCTGTTAGTATTGTGTGGGCGGGTTTTTTTGTTTGTTTTCCCCTTGTTTTTCCCTCATTTTTTGGTTTTGTGTCTAGCTCTGCCTGTTTTCATTTAATGCTGAACATGCTGGGTGAAAAAGAGTGGTGGCTCCGGATACCCTTACTCCAGAGATGTTGGATTTTTGCCCATCTGATAGCACGAACGGCATCTAGGGTAGTCGAATATGCTCGGCTCGTATTCTGAGGCCCAGCACCGGCCTCTTCACCAGTTAGGCACTGAACCGTGCCCACTTTCTATCGGTCTGTCCACCTTGCTTTCACGTGTGTTAAGGGGCGCGTGGCATATGTCTAGGAGCAAAATCTCCCTCTAGCTTTTCCACTGTTTGACAAAAGGACATTTTTTAAAAATTTTTTTTCAACGTTTTTTATTTATTTTTGGGACAGAGAGAGAGCATGAACGGGGGAAGGGCAGAGAGAGAGGGAGACACAGACACAGAATCGGAAACAGGCTCCAGGCTCTGAGCCATCAGCCCAGAGCCTGATGCGGGGGCTCGAACTCACGGGCCGCGAGATCGTGACCTGGCTGAAGTCGGACGCTCAACCGACTGCGCCACCCAGGCGCCCCCAAAAGGACATTTTAAATTTGTGCAGTCACACTGGTCACAGCCCATAGTCCCCCCACCCCAGGGCTGCCGTACCCTAAGTGGCCTCCCTACATCTCCCCTCTCCCCCTCCCAGGTGCGTTCTCCACAGCGATGCTCTCCCGGCCCCCCTCAGAACCTGCCCCTCTTCTGCACAACCCTCCAGTGATCTCCAGCTCACCCCCTCCCTTCAACTCCCTTCCTCTCCAGCCCGGAATTCTCTCCGTCTTCCATGCCCCCTTTTTCCCAGAGGCCCGTGTGCCTAGGGTGCCCACCTCACCTTGGCTTTTCCTGACAGCATGAGGGGCACCACACTCACAGCCACCCCCCCATCACGTGACACAGCAGACCCAGAAGGGCTTTTATTGCCTGTAACTGCAGCCCTGGCCTGCACAAGAGCAATGTTGGTTGAATTAACAGTCAGGATTTGCTCCTCTATTTACCTTTTCCCCTGAGAAAATTTTTTAAAAACCTCCCCTGCTTTGGAGTTTCATGGTTTCACTTCTTACATGAAACCCGGGAAGTTCCTACAGTGACCTGGGCTGGGTGGGGGGGGGTGAGCTGCTGCCCCTTGCTGCTCCCCCCTCCTCCCACAGCTCTGACTCCCCCCCTTCCCTCCCCTCCCAGCCCACAGCTCTGACTGCCCCCAGCTTCCACATCCTCCCTCTCCCATCCCCTCCTCCAGCCCACAGCTCTGACTCCCCCCACCCTCTCCTCCCCTCCCCTTCCAGCCCACGGTTCTGACTCCTCCCACCCAACCCTCCCGTCCCCCCCTCTCAGGCCCACTGCGCCGACTCCCCTCACCCTCCCCTCCAGTCCCAGTCTTCTCCCGCCACGCCCCGCCCCGAAGGCCCTGCGCCGGCGCGCTGGGGCCGCGCGCGGAGACCTGGGAGCGGACGGGGGCGGGGCGGCCAGGACGCGGGCCCCCAACGGCCAACGCGGCCGCGCGGGAACTCGCGCGCCGGGCCCCGCCCGCGGTTTGAACAGGAGGCCCCGCCCCCGCACTCGGCCAATCGGCGGGCGGGGCGGCCGGCGCCATGGCGACCCTTTGTGGGCGCGGGGAGGCCCCGCCCGGCCCCGCCCCGCCGGCCCCGCCCCTCCCTCGGCGGCGGGCGCGGGCGCGGAAGGCTGCGGCCAGGTGAGCGTCTCGGCGCGGGCGGCGGGCTTTGTGCGGCGGCGGGCGGGCCTGGGCGCCCGGGGTGGGGGCTGCGGACCCCCGGGGGGAGGCCGGGGTCGCGGGGGCGGGGAGGGGGCGCGACGCGGGCCGCCGGCTCCCCCCGCCCGCCCGCCCGGAGGGCCGTCCGCCACCTGGGAATCCCCCCTCGTGCCGGCTGCCCTGCGCTACTGGCGTCCGAAAGTACTGCCTGCGCCCCCCCCCCCTCCCCGGCTCTCCTCACGCTGCGGGCTTTTTAAGAGGGGAAGCGCGAAGCGGGGTCGGCGGGGCCGCTGGGGCGGTGCGGCCTCCGAGGGCAGCCCCCACTGCCTTCCTGCCTTGGACTTGGGAAGGGTCCGCGCGGGGAGCCCGGCCGACTTGAGTTTCCAGCCCTGATCAGAGTCCCCGCGCTCCCCTCCTCGCCCTCGCCCGTGCTCATCTTTCGCCCCTTCCCCGGTGGTGCGGGATGCCCGCGCTCCTGGGTTTCCTCCTAGCCCGCCTTACGGAGTGAGTGGGTGGCTGGCCGCGCTGTGCTGGTGCCTCATCCCAAGTCTTCTGGGCAGCACGGGTTCCGCTAGTAATCTGATGCCCTTCCAGGATGGCCCAGCCGGGGCACCACGCTCTGGAGCCCTGGAGGGTAGCGAGGTCCGCCGCAGCCCGGGAGGGTCCACTTTCACTTCTTTTCCTTTGTTTCTGGGTTTGACTTGCTTGAAAAAGGAACGTTGGGGATATTTCGCAATGGCTTCTGCCCCCCGTTCTGTAGCAGACCCAGCTTCTCTTAAAGCTGGCAGGGGAGTTTCAAGGAGCTGATGGCGCCTGCTCCCTGTGCTATCCAGCTCTAGCTGCGTGGGCAGTGGAGGCGGGCATCGGGGAAGGGCGGGGTGGGATGTGGGAAGAGGAAGGTTCCCAGACCCCGGTTGGGAAACTCTTTTCAGTCGGCTCCTTGTGGCTGCCTGCGGTGGCACTCAGGTGTGTGGGGCGGTGCTGGGACTAGGAAAGGGATCAGAAACTCTTCCACTGGTCAAAGGCAAGCTTGAGTCCACCTCTCTGAAAGCCTGTTGTCTGCAAAGTAGGATCGCCAGGAAAAGGTTACCAGGTTACCAGGTGACCACAATTTGCCAGGAGATGCGCTGGTCCAAATCCAGGGTTTCCCAACTGTTTCCTCCTCTGGTGGCCTTTATGTCGCATGCACAGGACAGCAGGACCGAGCTAACTGTTGTTTTAAGACAAGAAAGAAATTGCCTGTTTACAAAATTAAGTTTGATGTCTTATAAACTTCCTGCATATAACTACTCTTTATTTTCAAGTTTTGGCACGTTTTACAATTGAAGTTGAAGTTCAGAATAAAAAGTCAGTTATGACTTTTTTCTAGGTAGAATGGCAGGTTTTATCCTGGGAAGAGGGCTGGGAAGTTTTTTTTTCAGCTTGCTAATGGGACATACTCCATGTAGAGGGAATCTGTGTATCATTCCAAGTCGCAAAAGTCCCCGAAATTCACTTGTTAGTAATTGCTGAAGGAAAGTCTCAGACGGTGATGATGAACCCACGGCTGGACTCCCAAGCAGCGCTTCTCAAGACTTTGCCACGCTTGCCGTGTCGTCCCATTTTCCTCTGGTGAGGTATTTCAAAGACAGTCCGATGTGTGCCAGAAACTGAAGTTCATGTTGGTCTGCCTGAAAACCCTGAGTGCGATGAGCTGAAGGTCGTGGTGAAGGGTCAGGTCTGAGCAGGTCTCAGCAGTCTGTCCCCTGCTGCCCCAGCTCTTCTGCTCGGAGTCTGGGGATCTGCATTTTCCACCGGCCTCGAGATTGCTGGCCACACGTTGTGAGAGCAGCTGCAGGAGAGGCCACTGGCCAGGGAGGGTGAGGGGTCCACCAGGCCAGGCTCCCCTTTGTCTTGGGGAGGGGGCCCTGATTGGGCAGACACAGCACCCCTCCCTGGCTCCACCTGCCACGTGGAACCACTCAGTCTGCTGTCTTCAATTTTTTTCTGTTGGTCACCCCTTGTTCTGGAGGCTGCTGTGCCTTGACCACGGGGTTGACACTGCTGGCCTGCTTGTCCATGGCTCAGGAGGGTTTGAGCAAAACACCATTGACCCTGAGGAGTTGATGGGGTGTGACTCAGCAAGACCTTCTGGCTATCTGGAGTGGACGGAGGTGTGTAATACGGAGGTTTGTTCTGGAAACACGCTTGTTATCCAAAGCACCTGCATCGCAAAGCGAATTTCCCCATAAGAAATACCGGAAACTCAGATGATTCGTTGTACAACCCAAATATACTCATATAAAAATGGTTACGGTGCTGTAATACAACATAATAAAATGCAGATTACAAAGCTGAATTAACCTGCCCTTTGAAAACCCTCCTGGCTGGTGTGAGGGGCACAAGAGAGGAGGGTTGCTGTGTAGGACGACTTTTATCACTGACGGAATCATTGCTCTCTGTTGGCTCCATGGAATCTTCCGTGCAACTCCAACAAAGAACCTGTCCGATGACCTAGAATGAAGCAAAGGGTTCCTGAGCTCCCTCTTGGATGGAAAAGCAAAGGACGGTCCAGAGGTGCTTTGAAGGGACAAAAATACACCAGTGCCAGTTGTGGGCACCTTCCAACGTCCTGAAAAATCACTGATTTCTTCCAAACACCGCGGCCTGAGACCGAGCGTCTGAGCATGGGAGATGATCACGCACAATCCCACAGCGAGTGAGCAAGAGAGAGAGAGAACTATTGGCCAGTTGTGATCATGTGACATCTGGCGGCACGTACTGCTCATATCGCAGGACGCCGCTCGTGTATCAAGTTAAAATTTATTCGAAATGTTTACCGGTCTTGCAGAACAAGTTACTCGCAGTCCAAGGTTTTACTGTACTCTCTTGTTGGGAACTTAATGGTGAGTCAGGCTCTGTAGTTAGGACAGTTTGGGAAGTCTGGGGTCTCGTGTCCTGTGTTCAAAGGGTCAGGCGCCCCAGGCCATAGTCATGGGCTGCCCAAGAAGGTGGGCTTGGACCAGTCCGGCCGGGGGATCTGTGTGCTCACCTCCAACTGCCTTCAGAACCATATTGTGTGCTGTGTCCCAGACACAAACGTAGGAGGGTGAGTCTCACCGGCCACCTTCTGGGCTCGGCCTGACGCATCTCCCTGACACAGGCTCTGGTGGCAGCCCAGTGGCTCTTGTGGTTGAATGTGCTGCCCTCGAAGTCCTTCTCAGGTCGCAAGTCTGCCAGCATTTTCTTGTACAGAGTATAACAAAACCTAACAGTTGCTCAGGATTTGGCCCATTTGAAGCCAGTAATTCGAGTGACTCTGAGCACATACTGGTCCTGGCATGCTGATCCAGGCACTTAGTGATACACGGGAGGCAGTGTCTAAAATGGTTTGGATTCACATTAACGTAGCCTGCCCCCGTCAACTCGTTTACGTGTTTTTCTTTATCAAGCCATCGCTGAATACGGTGAAATGAACAGTTATTACTTGTGCTGCTCAGTGAATCTGACGAATGCCCTTCTCCTGTCTGGATAGGGTGCATTTCCGTCGTCCTGGAGAGTTCTGGATGATCCCATCTCCTCCACTGGCAGCCCCTCTGCTATTTGCACCTTAGGTTAGCTTTCCCTTTTCCAGAAGTTCATATGAATGGAGTCGTATGGTACCTGTTTCTTTGGTCTTGCTTTGTGAATTGGGCATAGCGTTTGAGGCCCATCCTTGCTGTTGCATAGACGAGTGTGGATTTTGTTGCTGGGGAGTGTTCTGTTGTCAGACACACCACAGTTTACCCATTCGACTTGCTTATTTTGAATCTGAAAATAATGTTTACGTCTGGGGTGGTGACACAGGGTAATGGCAGAGGCACGGAGGAGGAGCTGGAATAATGGGCAAGGTGAAGGGGAGCTTCCAGCGATTGTGAAAGAACCATACAGAAAAACCTGGTGGAGGGTGAACTGACTCAGCCTTCCCAGAGAGCGGCTTGATATCGTCCATCATGAGCCTTACAACTGCCCCTACCTTTTTAAGCCCTTGTAGAAACTCCGGAATCAAGTGCTACAAATACCAACATCCAGGGTTAGAACCTAGCATCACTGTGAGCAGTGTGAATGTCAGGGAACAAGGCTCTGTTCTTCATAGCGACGCACGGCTGTCGGAGGTGATGGTGAACCTTTACACGACATGGAAAATGTGACCAGCAGGAAAGCAGAACTTGCAACGAGCTCTCAGATGCACAGAGAAGAATGTGCTTAGGACAATGCTAAGAACCTGCGTGATAATAGGTTCAGAGGGGCAGAACCGGGGTGGTTTTTGTCTTCTACTTTCTTCTTTTTTTTTTTTTAACGTTTGTTTATTTTTTTTTTTTAATTTTTTTTTCAACGTTTATTTTTATTTTTGGGACAGAGAGAGACAGAGCATGAACGGGGGAGGGGCAGAGAGAGAGGGAGACACAGAATCGGAAACAGGCTCCAGGCTCTGAGCCATCAGCCCAGAGCCCGACGCGGGGCTCGAACTCCCGGACCGCGAGATCGTGACCTGGCTGAAGTCGGACGCTTAACCGACTGCGCCACCCAGGCGCCCCAACGTTTGTTTATTTTTGAGAGAGAGCATGAGCAGGGGAGGGGCAGAGAGAGGGACACAGCATCCAAAGCAGGCTCCAGGCTCCGAGCTGTCACACACGGCCAGATGCGGGGCTTGACCCACAGACGGTGAGATCATGACCTGAGCCAAAGTCGGACACTTAACTGACTGAGCTGCCCAGGCCCCCTGTCTTGTACTTTCTGATACTCTTCTCAACTATCGACAGTGAGCTGCGGAGACAAACGGAGGCACCCGTGTGAGAAGAGCAAAAGCTGTTTACTGGACGCAGTTGCAGCCAGGGAGTGGGTCACTGCCTGGCTTGCAGCCACTCGGGTAGCTGCACTTGGCTACAGACGGCCGAGTGGCAGCACCGCCTCCTGGAACAGGGCTCCGGGGCCCCGGTGGGCCTGCAGGCTGGGGGAGCAAGGAGCCCTGGTGGTTTTATGGGGAGCACGTTTGGCCTTTCTAGGAAGTGGGGACAAGTATTAGGGAAGCCCTCAGTTATTGAAGTCCTTTCCTTGGGGCGACTGTGACAGAAGTCATTGGCTTCCTGGCCTGTCACTGGAGATAGAAGTCTGACTTCCTGGGCTGTGTTAGCCTTAAAAATAAGTCAGTTATTTTACCAGCAAAAATGGGTGTATTTGGGAATAACAGAATAGCAGTTCCAGGTGTGAAAAATAGTAGAAGGAAACGCCGTTTCAAATGGCATCCGGAGGTGGGCAGGGGAGCTCTCACACTCATTGCCACTGCAGACCCAACAGGAAGAGATGCACCTTGCACACAGGTACTACCTGTTAGTGTCCCAGCAGGAGAAAAGAAGGTTTCCTCCTTCCCCGGCAACCGCCCAGCCAATGAGAGATGGTTGCAGCCCAGCCAATGAGAGGGCAACCGCCCAGCCAATGAGAGATGGTTGCAGCCCAGCCAATGAGAGGCCGTCCCAGCTCAGCCAATGAGAGGCCTCTATACTTCGAATTCCCAGTTTATTCCAATAGACTTTGTTTACAATAGCCCCATTCCCTAGCCTCTTCTCCCCCCCCCCTTAAAAAAAATACCAATTGAAATTTTGTTATTCCCAAATACGCCCATCTTTTGCTGGTGAAATAACTGGCAGGTTTTTTGTTGTTGTTTTTGTTGTTTGTTTGTTTGGTTTTGAGAAAGCGTGTGCAAGCAAGAGAAGGGCAGAGAGAGAGGGACTATTAGGCTACACGCCCAGCACAGAGCCTGACTTGGGGGCTCAGTCTCACGAGTGGAGCCAAGATCAAGAGTCAGAACTTTGGGACGCCTGGGTGGCTTAGTCGGTTGGGCACCTGACGTCGGGTCTGGTCATGATCTCAGGTTCGTGGGTTTGAACCTCGCGTCAGGGTCTGTGCTGACAACTCAGAGCCTGCGGCCTGCTTCGGATTCTGTGTCTCCCGCTCTCTTTGCCTCTCCCCCGCTCACACACGCTCTCTCAAAAATAAGTAAACATTAAAAAAAGAGAGAGAGACACTTAACTAGTTGAGCCACCCAGGTGTCCTGGAAGTTTTATTGTTAAAGTTAACAGGACAAGCAAGCTCTTTCAAAGCCATAGGCAAATCCAACAAAGGAGAGTAAGGAGGTAGTTGGGAGGAAAGGAGAAGGAGGAGAAAAGCGGGAGTTCAGGGTGGTGACTTTCTCATTGCCTGAGTGGCACGGGTGCTCAGGTCCTTGTGGGGGAGGCGGTGGGCTCATTTCCCTGCGGGGCCTATAACTGGTGATTTCTTCCTGGGATCGGACAGTGAGTGGTCCTGGCTCCCCCTTCCAGCCTCTCCGTTGTAGTGAGTTTGTCTTTGTTTTCTTAGCTGGTTGCTACAGGGAAGGGTTGGGGTCCTGGATGGATCTAGCGACCGTCCTCAACATACGGTCTTTCGGAGCAGGTATGAATAAGGGCTCTCTCTGGGCGGTTCCTGCTGTGATGTGTGTCTAGCTCGGTCTGCGGCCGCTGTTGACCGTCCTGGCGAGGCTGGCCCCGAGTCCATCCTGGGCGTGAGAGGCCCCTCCCTGCTGGACCGACAGCTCACAAACTCGCGTCTCGGGCTTGCGTCTTGGACCCCTGAGGAGAGGGAGGTGGGCCCCCAGGGAGCCGGGTGCTCGATGTGGCACCTTGAGCTCTGTGAGCTGTGGGTCTCTGCTCCCAGCTGCCCCCGTGGTGGTGCTCACCCTTGCCGTGCAGGGCCAGCAGGAGGGGCAGCCCAGAGTCCTTCTGGTGGTAACTGGGGCCACTTGAGTGAGTTTTGTTGGGCCCTGAATCAAGTCGGTTGTCATCCAGGTTTGGGATTTTAGAGTTGGTTGAAAAGAGAACTAAAAGTTAAACGTGGGGGGCGGGGGGCACTTGGCTGGCTCACTTCATTAAGCACCCGACTCTTGATTTCGGCTCAGGTCACGATCTCGCGGTTTGTGAGTTCGAGCCCCACTTCGCGCTCTGCGCTGACAGCACAGAGCCTGCTTGCGATTCTCTGTCTCCCCCTCTCTCTCTCTCTGCCCCCTCCCCTGCTCCCATTCTTCTCTTTCGAAGAAAAAAAAAGCCGAAGAGATACAGTGGTTTGCCACAGAGGAACCCTGGACACTTAATTCTCCCCCCCCCTCCCGCCCCCTCACAGGTTATCTTGTAGTTTGACCTAATCTTACATTCATTCTCAGTGTACTCATCCATTCTAAGTAAGTGACTTTTACAAAAGTGATGAGAGAAAAAACTTGTGTAAAAGTTGTATTTGCCGCCACAACAAAAACCTTGACTCCTGTACCACCAGCAGTGAGTGAAACCACTTTCGTGTGTTTTGGTGGTAAACGCTTTAATTCACTTGTTTACAAACCGCTGATTCAAGTAAGTGTGAGCCAGGTGCTATGGTGGAAACGGTAGAGAGTTTCAGAGACTGTGGGTAAGTCCAACCTGTTTGCTGTTCTGGGAAAAGTAGGCGGGGGGGGGGGGGGGGGGGGATAAGCTAGGGTTACTTAGTGTTTTAGGCTTTTTATTTGGGAGTAATTGTAGACACACAGGCCCTCGGGGAGAAATGATCTGGAGGGGCACCTTCTCGCTGTTTTTTGTTTTTTTTTTTAATTTTTTTTTTCAACGTTTATTTATTTTTGGGACAGAGAGAGAGACAGAGCATGAACGGGGGAGGGGCAGAGAGAGAGGGAGACACAGAATTGGAAACAGGCTCCAGGCTCTGAGCCATCAGCCCAGAGCCCGACACGGGGCTCGAACTCACAGACCGCGAGATCGTGACTTGGCTGAAGTCGGACGCTTAACCGACTGCGCCACCCAGGCGCCCCATCCTTCTCGCTGTTTAAAGAGGGTGCCGGGCGTGGCCGTGCTGCAGGTACCTAAGGACGCTCACGGAGGGGGGAAGGGGTGGCCACGGCAGCCCCCGCCCGAACCCCCACCTTTGGCGACTGCAGACTGAGTCGGGCGGGGGGTGTCTGGGGGGACTCTGGAACGTGCTAATCGGGGCCCGCCTCCCTCTCTGCAGGGCAGGATGTTCGCACGAGGGTTGAAGAGGAAGAGCTCGGAGGACGCAGAGGACGCCGACGGGGGCGTGGCGGGCCTTCCGGCCGCCCCCTCCTACACCCTGCAGCGGCAGTCGCTCTTGGACATGTCCCTCGTCAAGCTCCAGCTGTGCCACATGCTGGTCGAGCCCAACCTCTGCCGCTCGGTCCTCATAGCCAACACGGTCCGGCAGATCCAGGAAGAGATGACCCAGGACGGGACCTGGCGGGTGGTGGCGCCCCAGGCCGCAGGGCGGGCACCCCTGGACCGCCTCGTCTCCACGGAGATCCTGTGCCGCTCGGGGCGGGAGCAGGAGGGCGAGGGAGACTGCCCCCTGCCAGACCCGGCCCCGGGACAGGCCCCAAGGCGCCCGCAGAGCAGCCCCTGGGGACTGGACGGCTCCCGGGAGGGCAGAGGGGGCTTTCAGAAATCGCTGGATCACATATTTGAAACGCTGGAGAATAAAACCCCCGGGTCCGTGGAAGAGCTGTTTTCGGACGTGGACAGCTCCTACTACGACCTGGACGCAGTGCTGACCGGCATGGTGGGCGGCGCCCCCACCGGCCCCGGGCTCCCCGCCTTCGCGCCCACGGCCGCTGCGCCCCCTAGTTCCACCTGCAGGTCGGATCTGGGCGAGCTGGAGCACACCGTGGAGATCCTGGTGGAGACCTGAGAGGGCAGCCGGCCCCCAGTGGGACTCGTGGCGGAGGGGCCCCTGCGGCCTCTGGAGTGCGTGGCCTGGGCGTCTGCGGGCTCGGCCCCTGGTGTGTCTGCGACGGGGAGAACGTTCCAGAACAGCATCCCGTTGCCCTGTGCCCTCTGTCCTCCTCCAGCGGGCTGGGCGGTTTCCTTCGGGCTAGCCATCCGAGCCGGCCTGACGCCCGCCGGCGCCCCGGGTGCCGGCCCCTCTGTCCTCCGTCCCGCCACAGCTCTGTGCAGGGCCCGTCCCCGGCTCGGTGTCCAGCCTTGTGTAATTTTAGATAGGTGACGTTTTTTAAATTAAGTTTTATATGTTTGGGGCAATATTTTGTCTTAAGATCTATTTTTTAAACTTTTTATACTTTTTTTAGATTTTGTCAGCTATTCAAAGTATATTTTTCCTATAAACGTTTTCTGCTGCTACATTAGGAACTTATAACCTGAACAGTTGCAGTTGGTGTATTTCATCGTTTAAGGTTTAAATAAGGACTTTGTTTCGGGTGGAACTTCGGGCAGCTCCGTGTAGTGCACGTGTGTCATGAATTTCCACTTCACGTCGGTGCGAACCTTCTCCACGTCCTCGCCGGGGGGAGCAGTGCCTCTTAGTCTCCAGTGTCCTTACCGGCTCCTCAGCGCCGGCTGTGTCTTCGTTAGAATCACATGCGGATTCTGGGGGGTTATTTATGCCTATTTATATGTAAGTGTTGGAGAAGGGCCCATCCTGTCCACCGGAGATCTCGGGGCGGGGTCTCAGGCGGTGCCTTCAGAGGATCCGACCCTCGCGGCCCCTCCCGTGCCCCTGCCGTGTTCCCAGCGCCACTGGGCTTTCCCTGTGCCCCGCCGCTGTCGAGAGTCCCCCGACGGTGTGAACATTAAACAAGGGGAACCTCGCTCAAAGGGAGTCAGGAGGCCAGAAGGGGGCTTTCGCGCCGCACCTGCGGACGTCGAGAGTTGCCGGTTACAGACCCTACAGAAGACCCCTGGACGGGAAGGAGTCAGTGCCAGCCACCACGGGAAAAGATGCACATTTGCTCTCCCACCAGAAGCTGACGGCCCGCGACCACTCAGCCAGAGAGAAGCCCTCGTCACCCTGGACCCTGCTTCTCTCCAGTGGACTTTGGTTCAGAGCAGCCCTCCCGGCTCCCTCCTTTCTCCGTAAGTGACGTTCCTCCCGTTGGTTGCTCGGGCTTGCCTGTGGTTCTCCCAGGTCGCAGTTCTGTTATTCCTGAATAAACCTAGTTTGCTGGTAAAATAACCGACGTTTATTTTAAGGTCAACACTGGCCACACTGGTGTGCACGGAGTCTGCCGCGTGCCAGGTGACACTAGTGCTGGGACAGAACCGTAAGGTTAAGTCAGGTCCAGTCCAGAACTAAGGAAGTCTGGACTCCTGCCATGTATGGCTTCTCAGTCCCGAGGGCAGTTGATGGTGGGGTTGGTGGGGCGGTGCCACTTAAGTGGGCTCTGGTGTACCGTGTCTGCACCCCTGAACCTGCCCTGGCCGCGGGGAGTGGCCAGACCTTCTGTATTGTTTTCACTAGTTTACAAGTAAGACTGTGCTCACCCCGTCCCACCCCTGCCCAGTTGCTGTTTCTCATGCTTTTTCCTCCTTACCCAGCCCTTAGCCAAAAAAGGTTTGTTTTCTCTCATGCGTAGGACCATTCTTTAATATCAGTCGTGTATACACCACTTTATTAAAAAACTATCCGACAAACAAAATGGAAGTGTGTTTATTATCTGCTTCGTTATGCCACGGCATAATCCTTGAGTGGATCTTTTTCGGCTGGATTACCTATTTCGCTTGTGTTAAATATGTGTTAAATACGAGGTGGACCATTTTCACCTTGCTGAGCAGACAGGCTTCTGGTTCGGCACCCCTCCTCTCTCCCAGTTCCCCAGGCAGGAGCAAAGGCAGCGCCCTTGGAGGAGCCAGTGGTGGGATGCGACATCCCACGGGTTGCTGTTTCCTTCCGATTTTGAAAGTACTTTTGCCTCGTGGAAAACAGTGTATGTGTTTTATAACCAATAAACCTGAAGCAATGTGGAAATTAGTAAGGGAACTTCGTTTAGAATGGAGTCAGGAGGCCAGCAGGGGGAGTTCTCACGGCCACCATTCCTTGCCCACTGCAGAGACCCAATGGGATGAATTGCGCCTTGCTCATGGATACTGTGTTACTCTCCCAGCAGGGGGAAGGAAGGTTTCCTCCTCCCCTGGCAACAGCCCAGCCAATGAGAGACCGTCCCAGCTGAGCCCAGAAGAGATGGTCATAGCCCAGCAAATGAGAGACTGTCCCAGCTCAGCCAATGAGAAACCTCAATACTTCCCACTTTATACTTCCCAGTTTACTCCAATGGATTTTTTGCTTACAACAGTCCGTCCCACCTGCCACTCCTCAATAAAATAGCATCCTCCTCTCCGTGGTGTTTGCTTTTGGCTCTGGGGGAGAGCTTGCTTGTGTTGTACTGAAATCCTGTTATTCCCAGGTAGATCCATCTTTTGCTGATAAAATAACTGGCAGTTTTATTTTTAAGGTTAACTAGTATTTTGTGTCTTTATAGCATTTTTTTTAACGTTTATTTTTGAGCGAGACAGAAAGTGAGCAGGGGAGGGGCAAGAGAGAGAGGGAGACAAACAATCCGAAGCAGGCTACGGGCTCTGAGCTGTCAGCACAGAGCCCGACGGGCTTGAACCCACAAACTGAGATCGTGACCTGAGCCGAAGTCAGACGTTCAACCTACTGAGCCACCCAGGCGCCCCTGTATCATTTCTTTATTTTTCGGTCTTGGTAGTAGTTGCAGTGTCTGTCTTCCCGCTTTCGAAAGTGTAGCATTTTCTGAAAATGTGGACCATGGTGCGCTCCGGGGGAGGAGCCAAGCAGGGCCTTCGGGGCCCCCACCTCACTGACAGCTAACCCTGAGCTCCCAGCTCTTACCGGCGCCCTTTTCCCCTTTGCTCTTCTGATGGTCTCCCAGCTGCCGCTCTCGTTCCAGAGGCTCCCTCCTGGTGCTTGGTGGCCTGGCCGTCCTGGGCAGGGCCAAGTGGGGGGGGGGTGCTGGCCCTCGGTCATCCCAGCCATGCTGGTGGACACCCCGACTCCCCTAGAAGCACCTGAGCTTCTCCGCTGAGGAGCAGAGGCAGGTGGCTGGTTGCTGAGGACGGACCTAACGTAAATGCAGGACTCGGGCCCTGTAAGCGCCAGTGCGGACATGGTCACGTGTTTTATAACCGTTGCAGAAGGAAGGTGTGGGGACCGCAGCGCGCTCAGGCTGCTGTGTTCACCCCACCTGTCCGTGCAGCTCTGCGCTCTGGGTCAGGGAGGTGGTCATCAGCACCAAGACCATCCTCCCCGGGAGAGCAGGAAAACAAGGAGAGGAGCCTGGGTCCACAGTGGCCCCCAGCAGCTGCCGGGCACCCTGAGTCAGTGGCCTGTGGCCTGACGCGCCCTCACGCAGGGGGTGCCTCTTGACCCTGTGTCCCAGGATTCACCTACCCCAAGGTCAGGGGTGGGGCAATATCAGGGGCCTGGCCTAGTTCTGTAGCCGGAGCCTGTGTGCCCAAAGCCCAGGCCTCATGGTGAGGACGGAGACGTGGGTGAGCTCCCTGCCCCATGGCCATGCTGCGGGGGCCGCCCAGTGGGTACGGGGGTCACCCTGGTGAGCGTGCACACATGTGCATGCACGTGTGTGTGCCTGTTGGGCGAGGCACACGGGGTGATTCCCTGGGGGTGGCTTGGGGTTTGCTTTTCTGTCCTGGACTGTTGTTCGTGTCCCCCAGATTCATATGTTGAAGCCTAACCCCCGGTGTGATGGCGTCAGGAGGGGCCTCTGGGAGGTGCTTTCCCCCTGCCCACCCCCCCTCCCCCCCGCCCTGGAGGCACACGGTGAAGGGGTGAAGTCGGCTGGCCGTGAACCAGGGCAGCCCCGCGGGTCTCCAGCCTCCAGCCCTGTCGGAAGGAACTGTTCTAGCGCCCGAGCCGCTGAGACGCAGCTGAGACACGGTGTCACCCCTGGCGCCTGCCCGTCCCATAGGACACCTCCCGCCCGTCTGGTCCCCGCGTCGCGGAAGCCGCCTGCATCCTGTGCTCGGGGCCCAGAGCCCGGGCCTCGGCCCCGTCTTCCTTCGTGCGGACAGCACGCGCTGGGGGGCCCGGCGACAGGAGGGGCCTGAGGGGGGCCACGGGAGTCTCAGAGGAAGCGGAGGAAGGCCTTCCTGGAGGACAGGACGCACCCTCAAGTCGGGGGGCCGGCGGCCTCTGTGCCTGTTGCCAGTGGCGACCGGTTGCCACCTTCGTTCTCTGCTTTTTCCTCAAAGACTCTTAGAGCAGATGTGAGATGTTGAGACATCTTGCCGGTGAGTACATCCTAGACCTCAGAACCGCAACCCCGTGTGGCGGTGAGGAGACAGACACTAATCCCTCCACACCGGCCCCCGCAACGCGGAGCTCCGTCACCGGGGTGCCGCGTGCACCTGAACTGCGGGGACCGATTGGTGGCGGTTCGCGCGGGAAGGGACCGGCGCCGCTCTGCCCGGCTCGGGTCCGGCAGTGGAGCGCGGGGTCGGAGAGGGTCTGTCCTGCTGGCTGGCGGGGGGGGGGGGGGGGTTGCCGGTCACCTCCTGTGTGTCCGCGTCGAGCACGGGCCTTGGCTCCAGTCGTCGCCGCTCCCGTCTGGGTGGCTTCTGCTCTCATGTCCGTTCTTTGAGCCTACAGCTCTCTCTCCGGCACCTTGACGTGACAGCCCGGCCGGTGGCTCTTAGGCTGGCCTCGTTCCCTGATGCGCGCGCGCACGGTGGCCGTCCCCTCCAAGCTGTCCCTCCCGCCGCCCCGTTTGGGTGCCACACCTCCGTCCTCATTCGGTTTAACCTGAGGAGCCCGCCCGCGTCCTCCCTGTGGAAGAGTTCTTGGCCATTAAATCCTCGAATATCTCTCCCCTTTGGCTCCGGCTCCTGGTCCGCCCCGCAGACCCCGGACACTCGGTTCTGTCTTCCTCCCCACTCTGGTCTGCGTCCTGCCCGGATGTTTCCCGGTGACCCCTCTTCGCTGGGCCCTCCTGCAGAAGGACTCACCCTCGAGGTCACGGCCTTCATTTCTGGCACCTCCATTCTTCCGTTTGACCATTTCCACGTCTTCCGCGTGTGGCCCGCTTTTCCGCTGGATCCCCACCTCTTCTTATTTCCCGGTCTTTGGCGTTACCCGCCTGGGCCCTCTCTGCTTCTGCTCCCGTTGACTGGGGATCAGGGTTTTGTTGCATCTGGATCGTCTTGCGAGGTTTTCCCGAGTGCCGGGCGTTTGGGTGAGGGGAGCAGAGACTGGAATGTCTCACAGCCCGACAGGTTCCTGGCGGGGCGTGTCCTCCTCACCTGCCGTTCGGCTGGGTCTGGGCCCCGTGGCAGCTCGGTGAGTGTCGCCCGGGCCTCGAGGTGGCAACAGGGCAGCACTGCTGAGGCGCTGGCCGTCAGCCTGTTTCTGAGCCGGGCCACCATGACCTCAGATCACCGGAGGCTCCCTCTGCCTCCGTCCCAGGTCCATCCACCCCGCTGCTCTTCCTGGCCCTGGCGGACCACCCTCTCCCAGGGCAAGGGCCTGGCCCCGCCACTCCTCCCGGAGGGAGCTCTCGGTTTCCGGCCTCCACTTCTGAGAGGCTGGCTTCTACTTGGGGGTTTTCTGCAGGCTGTCCCCCCCTCACACCCACTCTTACCATTGCGAGCCCTCCGCGAGGGCTGAGAGCCGCACACCTACTGGGTGCTGGCCCTCGAGACCCCAGACTCCGCCAGCAGGCCGGGCAGCCACCCCAGGGTCCTGCCCCGCCCCTGGGGGCACCGAATTTAATTAACGTAGGCTCCTGTGTGTCCTCAGCTCTGTGATTATTTTGAACCCTGACTGTGTAGCTAACGGGGCATGTTCTGGTCAGGGTGACAGTGGCAGTCTCTTGGGATGGGTGTCCCTGAGTCAGGGGACCGGTCCGCACTGACCCTCCCGGCTCACTAGGCCCCCAGCTTGAGCAGACTGGCCAGACATCAGGACAGGGAACCAGAGCCAAACTTGCTGTCCACTTGCACGTGGACCGAGGGACAGGGACAGCCCTCCCTCTGGCTCGGGGAGCCAGACGCTGGGCTGGCTGGGGCTCAGGGGCGGTCACTTTTCTGAGGTCTGTGAGGCACTGGCTTACCGGCAGTGGGGCGGGGGGCAGCCATGGGGGGTTCAGTGCCCGCGTCTGAGAGGGACTCTGGGTGGCAGGAGGCAGGACACAGAATGGCCTATTTTAGCTTCAGGTCTGACTTTAACCAGAGGCTGGAGATGATGGCAGGGCCCCAGGAGGCCCCAAGGTGGTTCTGCCCTTTGGTGAAAGCAGTGTGAGAACACTTGTGCCTTTTTCTGGCTGAAAATAAAAAATCAGGGCAGATTCCCAGACATATGGCACTAAAAAGAAACAAAACAAAACTGTTACCCCTTAACACGAACCTCAAAACCACATGCAGTCTGGCGGAGGGTGGCCAAGGACCCACTGTGCTGGTCCTCCCCGTGATAGGTGACATCTGCCGGTCAGTGTGTCCCCACTGCTCACTCTTTGGGTCTGACACCTGGGTTGACGGAGCTGGCATCTGAGGCCAGCCCCCTGTTGTGGTCTCCCGGCCACAAGTGTGGCCTTGGAGGGACAGAAAGGTCTTCTCTGCCAGCCTGGGGTCCCTAGGCCTCTGCAGAGGGACGGGGCCGGGGCTGCCGGGCAGGCACAGGCTGAGATGACGAGATGACTCTGGCAACAGACCCACACAGCAGATGAATCAGCGAGAACATGGGCTTATCTGGGCCATTTTATTTAATAAAATTTTACAAAACTCAGTGCCTCCGCCAGAACCAGAGCACGCTCGCTTGCTCGGGGTTGGAGAGGAGGGCCGACGCAGAGAGAGGCCGCTGGATGGCAGTGGTCCAGGTGAGCACTCACGGGGCTCTGGGGAGACCACGGCTTTCCTGCCGCGTGGGCCCTGCCCAACGTGCGCCCGAAACACACTCAGGGCTTCCTGGGTGCCGGGACGGCTGTCTCCAGGTGACACCCCCCACCGAGAGCCAGGCCACCCCGGTGCGCCCCCCGCAGTGCTACGCCGGCAGCCGGACCTGGGGTCCCTCACCAGGCAGAGGACCCCAGTGCCACCCGGGTTCATGTGAGGCTGGGGCGGAGCTCCTGGGGGGCACGGGGCGCCTCCTTCCTGTTGGGGACAGCTCTGCAGAAGGACATACTCCTAAAGCGGTCAGACCCCAGCGTGGGCCAGTAGGCGCGGGAGTGGTTTGCACAGGGATCCCAGGAAACCGACTTGGGGTTTGAGAAACTCCCCCACAAAATGGTTCTGGTTTCCAGTAGCAAACTGAGCCAGTAAGAAAATGTAAACTTTCTCATAAAAATACCAAGGACTCCCGTCTTAGCAAACGTTACTATTAAACAAAGTCATTTTTAGGTTACGTGGACTGAAAATCTTCTTTTTCCGTGGAACTGGGATGTACTGGCCGCTGCTGCGTAAGGGGGTCTTCAGAAAGAGGCTCCACGCAGTCAGGCTCCCCTGTCTGCCGCCGGAGGGCCCCGCGAGCTGGCATGGGAGGAGGGGCACGGTCAGGGTGTGGAAGGGCCAGCGGACCCGCTGTCCCGGGGGCCAGCCTGCTGCGCCCCGCCCCGCGGGGCTTTCTCTCCTGTCCTCACACGGTCAACGTGAACGCGCACGGGACGCCGCCGACAGCTCCCTGGCTTCCCGCAGAGCAAATGGGGCACCACGCCGGGAGGACGGCCAGGCTGTGTGCCGGGGCCAGGGCCGCATGGGGCCTCCTCGACCCGAGTGATTCTACGACCTCAGCCCGTGGCCCCCCCAAGCAGCCGTGGGCCCGTTTCCTACGAGGGGTCACAAGGCCCTTGTGCTGTGTGTTGGGCCCTTCCCGCCCGTTTCCCGCAGCGTCTGTGAACCGCCCCCTGCACCTGCTGCGGACGTGTGGGCTACTGTGAGTGGAGCCGCTGCGGAAGCTTCTATGTCTTACTGCTCTAAGATGGTCCCTGCCTCCTGCCCTGTGGCATTTTCCAAAGAGCAGGTCTACCAGCGTGCTTGGGCGTTGCTGCAGATGGCCCGTGCGACCAGGCGACAGCGCCCTCTCCCGCGCTCCATCCTGCCCTCCCAGGGTCCGCGCAGCAGCCCGGCCCTCCCCAGCACGCACTGTCCCCCGTGTGCCGCTGCCTGCCTGGGGCCGGGGGCCTGCCGAGCTGACCCCACCGGTGTCCCAGCTCCTGGTACCGGGAGGAGAGCAGAGGCGCCCTCACTCCCAGGAAAGGCTTAGCCTCCCCCCGCCGCCCGCTTGGCCGCGCCCCCCTCCCCCCTCCCCCCAACCCGCTGCCCAGTGGAGCCTGGCCGTCCTGTGGTTTCCCTGCGGCCACCCGCCGCCTTCCAGTTCCCCTGGGAGACCTGCCCCCACCGGCCGCACCTGCCCAGACTGTGGGAACGCGCCTTTCTCACGAGTCCGCGGCACTTAGGTGGGAAGTGCCAACACACACCCACGCGGCCAGCACGGCCCACGGCCTGTCCAGGGGCCGGCTCACCTGGGTGTGGACCAGGGCCCTGCAGGGCTGCGCACAGACGGTGCGCACACCTAGTTCTTCAGGCTCTTGGAGGTCGGAACGTTCCAGAACGTGACCCAGGTCTCCAGAAAGGTCCTAGTGAGACAAACCAGTGTCAGCCAGCGAGAAGGAAGCTAAAAGGCCACTTTGCTCTTTCTCTTTGGCAACTCAGAGCCCTCTGGCACAGTGCCCTGGAATACTGCCACATGGTGACTTGGTCCCCATCCTGCTGGCACCCGGCCCAGGGCCACCCTGTCCCCCCAGGACTGCAGGGCCCCTCCACCTCCTCAAGTCAAGTCTTTCGCCACCTCCAGGGTGAGCCCCCGGCCCTGGAGCTGTCCCACCTCGGAGCCTCCGGTTCAGGAGGCCGCCCCCTTCCCCGGCTTCCTGGCCGCTTTCCTCGCACGAACACAGCGCCAGGGTGGCCTCGGGGCCCCTTGCTTCCCTCCTGGTCGGCCCCACGAGGCCCCTCGGCCAGGACAGCCTCGGCTCCCAAGGCCCTGTCTTCGCTGAGGCCTGCGAGCCCCTTTTAGGTTTCCCGCGTTTGAACATTTTCATAACACGTAAAAACGGAAAAGCGTCTCTGCCCAGTCCGTTGCCAAAAGATTGGTCTTGCTGCGATTTGCGTCTCGGCTCACTCGCAGCCGGCCCTCCCGCTGCAGCCCAGGCCTCGCCAGCCTCTCCCCTGCCACCCCTCCGCTCCGGCTTTGCTGGCTTCCAGCCCAGGGGCGAGGGCCCCACCTGGTGGCTAACCTCACACCTCTGCCTGCTGCGCTCAGGCCGCAGCTCCAGCCCCCTCCTCCACCCTCCCCTCCTCAAGGGGAGCCCCCCCTCAACCCGCCTGCCGCCCCCCCACCATGCTGTGTGTGTCATCGCCTTCTGCCACAGCCCCTCCTCACTGCGTGGCGAGGGCTGGGCCGCGCGGGGACATCCGTCAGCCTGGCGCAGGGCAGGTGCCTGATGCCGAAGAACTGACCCATCTCGCCCCTTCCCTGCCTGCGTTCCACGCTCCCCCCACCGTGCTGGAAACCAGTGAGTCTTCTCTCCCACCTGCTGTTTCCTGGCAACAAGGTCCCCTACCCCCCCGGCCGTGGCCTCAGGATGGCCCGCCAGGTCGCTGCGGAGCCCGGCTGCGCCCCCGGAGTCACAGCTACACCCGCATCACCTTCCGGGCAGCATCCATTCCGAGAACAAGCAACAAGTTTTCCTGGCACCGGGACTCGCTCCAGAGCCATCGGGAAGTGGATGTGCTATCTGTGTTCTGAAGAGCTCCCCAGAGCCTCCTGGACTCAGAACTGGAAAAGAAATGCATTAATTAAATTAATTGAAAGGTAACGAGAAAGCCTTCGGAGGAAAAGCAAAGATGGGCAGTGGACCTTTGAAAATCCTGAGAGCAGAGTGTCCCCTGCAGAAACACCAGGCCGTGTCACCGGGCATTTACTCAGCCAACACCTGCTACCCCGGGGACACCCGGCACGCCTTCCCTCCTCTCCTGCTTTATTTCTCCCCTGAGAGCACACCCCTGGCGCTGCCTGACTTCTCATCACGACTCAGTGTCTCCTCCAAGCGGTGGAAGCTCCTAGAGCCCGGTGCTCCTCTGGTTTTGTTCCTCAGCAGCTGGGGGACCGCGAGCGGCACTGGGTGCCACAGAGACGCTCGAAAACCGGGGGCAGAGCGACGCTCAGAGGACGAACCCCTGGGTGTCTCTCACGCACCGTCCACGGTCACGAGCCATCCCCCCACCACGTGCCGTCCACGATTTCTAGCCCCCCTTCAACCACGTGCCGTCCCCAGTTGCTGGCCCAGCTCCCACGGGGCAAGGGGAGGTGTGCCCACGGAGAACCACAGCAGGGGCAGTTACACCAAGTGCCCACATCATTCCCAAGTAGTCCTCTTGCTCGCACACCCCAAGGTACCCCCCGTCTTCCATCCCACAACCGGGCCCAGCCCCGCCAGCCCTGGCCCCCGGGACCACCCACCCTCTGGGTGTCTGAGGCTCATGCTGCCACCTGAGGCCCCTCTACCTGCCTGCTGGTCCGGACCACACCTCGGCGAAGCACCACGTCCGCAGGGCGTACGGCCCTCTGGGCCATGGTGGTCACAGCCCTCTGGGCTTCGGGCCTCTGTCCCCAGGCCTCTGCGGGGGCTTCCCGGGGCGGGGGGCAGCCACCGGCTTGGACCCCAGGAGTGGCCTGTCTGCAGAGCTCCCTCTCTGACAAAGAGGCATGGAGGGGCCAGGGGAGCCAGCTCCCGCCGACCTTCACCTCCTGCCGTGGCCTTGGCCCAGTGGACCTCAAACTTTCCCGCCAGGACGCACCACCCACTGAGCGGCCCTCGTCCCTCTGTCAGTCCCAGTGGAAGCGCGCCTTAGGCAATGGCCGTCTGCAAACAGCCGCGTGGTGACTCCTTTAGGAAGCCGGTCCCCAGGGCGGCCAGCCTTCCGCTCCGCACCAGATGCACACAGACTGTCGGGAACGTCCCTCCAGGGCGCCGGGCTGTTTTCTTGGGGGCCCAGGACCGTTCGGTCAGGTCACCCAGGAGGCCCCTGTGCTCACGGCCCAGGCCCCCGTCCTTTCCGCACCCCCAGCATGTGCAGGGAGGCACCAGGAGCTGGCACTCGCCGGCCCACCTTGCCCCGGGTGAGCTGATGGGGATGGAGGGGGCCACACGTGGGTCTGAGAGAAGGGACCGTGGCCAGAGCATCAACCCACATGCCCCTCTGTCCGTGAGGGCCCCATGGCCCCAAGGTTGTGGGGACTTCAGGAGAGACGGGCTCCCGATCAAGGTCCACTTTATCAACCAGAAGCATAAACTCAGAGTTGCCATGAGAAATGTCGGCTGCAATTTAAGTTCATTACCCCAGTATGTGTCCAGGTCCGCAGCCAGATTTCCCCTCACTGCTCGTTTCTAAGATGCGGTCTAAGGGGGAGACACCTTCAGTTGCCTGCTGCACTGGTACTTCCTGAAAAGCAAACCTGAAAACATCCTCATAGCTGAGAATGAGCTGAAAAGAAGAGAGAAACACATGGACGTTAGAAGAGATACGTTACAGGGTGCCCGGGTGGCTCCGTCGGTTAAGTATCTGACTTTAGCTCAGGTCATGATCTCACGGATCGTGAGTTCGAGTCCCACATCGGGCTCCACACTGATAGTGCAGAGTCTGCTTGGAATTCTCTCTCTCTGCCCCTTCCGTGTTCTCTCTCTAAAAAATAAATTAACAAGACAAAAAAAAAAAAAAGACTAGAAAAAATACATTACATCACCTTATACCAAATACATAATTTTGGCATTAATGATTGTACCATTACTGTTACCAAAACAGGACACGCTTGTTCCCATGGGGTGTGGGACAGCGAGATTAGGGCACAACACTCAAGCTCCGTCAGACACGTGAGAAAGAGGCACTCATAAAAATGTGTTTCCCGCATGTTAACTGGCTGGGAAATCTACCCGCACGACAGTAATGTGGCATTTCCTGGGAGATGATCTGAGGTTGGAAAGGTCAGGGCGTGAAGCCCTGAAATGAGGGCTGTCTGAAGTCCAGCAGGAAGTGACAGGTGTGCACGCTGGGAGGCTGGGGGCGAGGGCGGGGGTGCAAGCCGACAGGGCCGGGAACCCAGAGAGCTGTTGGAGACGTGCGTGCGCACGGTGTATATATTGAGGTCAGTGGGGTGGTTTTCTGCATTCACCTAGCGTCTCCTGCAAAGTTCACACTATCCTCAGATTGTTCCCTGACCTATTAATCACGCTGAAACACAAGTCCTGTTTCCAACACAAGTGGTGAGCAGAGCGGGCCCCATGCACAAAGGGGCCCGTCAGGGGCTGGGGAGAGCCCGGCTGCTCGGGAAACACACAGCTCGTCCCTAGAACCAGTGGAACCTTTCCTCTGGTCCCTTCTTCATCTTACTCCCTCTGTTCTCGTGGAATCCAGGGTTAGCCCTTGGGAAGAGACCGTAGAGGAAGGGAAGCCAGGGGCGGAAGAGGAAAACAAGAAAAAGCCGCATGAGATGCAGTCACAGAAAAGGTAGACCTGGTGGTCAGGTAGGGAAGGGCAGAGCAGGGCGCCCAGGGGATGAGGCCTGGGCTCTCCGGGCCATCCCCAGCACCCGATCGTCACACAGACTGCAAATGACCCTTGGTGATGCTGTCTAAACAGGCAGACTGACAGCTGAGACAAAAACCTCTCTCCCAAGTGCCCGACCTGAGGCCAGGAAAGCACAGCCGGGTTGAGGGCAGCCGGATGCTGGAGGCCTAAGGAGGGGACGGTGGGCACACGCATCGTAGAGGCCTCAGGAGGGGGGAGGCAAGACGAGGCCGATGTGCCCGACCCCGGACGGGTGGGCACAGAAAGCGGCCCAGTTCCCGAGTCCCCCCCAGGCGCGGTCCCCTTCTGCAGCCTCGTTCCTTCCCTGTGTCAGGAGGCCAGCCAGCCAAGGACGAAGGCCAAGAGAGAAACAGGCCTCCTGCCTGGCCAGCCCACTGAAGCTGGAGGCCGGCGGCGTGTAGAGCGCTCGCTGTGCCACACGGCGGCGGCGGACACGGGGACTGGCAGAAATACCTCGGAGGCGGAGGTGCCGGGGGTCCCGGCCGCCCCAGGCCCGCCCCGCTGAGGCTGGCCAGAACCCCGCTCCTTTGGAGTGGAGGCCGCGCTCTGCAGCCCGCGTCCCGCCTGTCTGTCCGGGAGTTCAAAGGGTTGGGAGAAGTGTGGAGACTTGGCTGAAGATTCCTGAAAGCCTTCGAACTCCCCCCAGGCGCTGCTGTGCTCCCCAGGGTCCGGAGTGCTGACCGTGCAGGCGGAAACGCCGTCGCCGCCCCCGGAGGTCCTGGGGGCGCTCCTCACGCACTGCGCCCCCGCTCCTCTCCGCCTCCCGGGCGCCGGGCTGGCCCCGCTGTCTCTAGAGGCCCAGTAGAGGGACACCTCGCCCGCTCCCTCGTTGCCCGCGCGCGGAGACCCGCAGACAGGGGGCGCGTGACCGGGCCCTGCCCCCCGCCGCCACTGGCCCTGCATTTCGGCGCCGCCGGGCCCGCATAGACGCCGCGGGGAGACACCCACACCGCCGTGCCGGGGCTGCCCAGCGCTGCACCGGGCGGGGGCCGGGGGCCGCCGGGGCCTCCTCGGCAGCGCGGGAGGCCTGCTGTGTGGCCAGGGTCGCTGTGGGACCGACACAAGCCGCCCGGGGGCAGGGGCCGGAGCCGCGGCCCGGCTTCCTCCTGCACGCGCCCGGGCGGCCGGTCCAGCGCAGCGGCGTGTCCCGGAGCACAGGAGTCCCCGAGAGCGGGGGCGGCGCGGGGCCCTGGGTCCCCGCGAGGGTCCGGCCTGCAGCCCACCTCTGCCGCTCCGCCGCCTCTGCCTGCGCGCGCGGCTGCCGTCCGTCGTCCCCACGCCCGCCCGTTGCCTGGCAACGGAACGCGCCAGCCCCCGCGCCGGCGCCCGCCGCCGTGACGTCACCGCCCCGCCCGGCCGCCGCTGCGCCTGCGCCGTGTCCGCCCGGCCCCTGGCCTCCCAGGAGGAGGGTCCTCGGTTCAGTTGGAGCGGCCCGGCGTCCCTGGTGCCCCCGATTCCGGACCTGCGGGGGTGCCGTCTCCACCGCCCGGCCGACCCCCGAATCCCAGAGCCGAGCTCCCCCAGCGTGAGGGCGCGTGGGGATCTGCCGCCTGCGGGCCGAAGGAGCGACGCCAACACCGGGCACAGCAGGCCCAGTGTGGGGCCTGGACAGCCTGCCCCTCCTGCTGCCTCCCGCCCCGGGGCAGGAGCACCAAGGGGCCAGCTTGGCCTCCCGCCAGCCCCTCCCAGGCAGGCCAGGCCGGTCCCCATCTGACCCCACCCCAGGCTCATGACACCCACCTTGGTGAGTCAGCTTGACTCCAGCCTCCCCAGCGCCATCATCAGATGCCTGAGCCATCATCAGATGCCTGAGCCTCACCGCGCTCCCCAGTCTCCCCCGCCCCCCCCCCCTCACGTTTCTCCACCCTGTGACCTCCTTGGGCCCTGTCCTGTTTGCATGAGTCGCCCGCTCTCCCTGGTCCTTCCCAGCCTAGCTATTGAAGTTTTAATTCTGAAAATTACCAGATGAGATCATACCTGACCTCTGGGCTGCAGCCTCCTGTCCCCTCCCTTCCCCTGAGCCAGCATTGCGGTGTGCATGCTATGCAGTCAGACTGCCCAGCTCTGGACAGACACCTACCTGATGACCCTGCGGGAACGTGACCAGATGCCAGCTCTTCTGCCTCGACGTCACCCCGGGGACAATGTTGATCCCAGGCACTCCTGCTGTGTACCCACTGCGTGGACCCCCCTCATCCATTGTCCTTGCCGTGCTCGTAGTCCAGGCAACTGGAAAGGGGTAGGAGAAGTGGTGCCGTCATGTACAGGTGGGGAAACTGAGGCCCAGGCCCAAAGGCCTGAGTGAGAAGTGTTGCTGGGGCTGGGACCAGCTCTTCTAAGCTCAGCAGTTTCCCGCACCCTGTGTGGACCTCAGTGAAGACTGAGGAAGGCACAGTGAGCTTCAGGGTGCAGGCGGGCTGGTCTGCATTCCCCGGCGTGGTAGCTGAATAACGCCTCCCGCAGGTGTCCACGTCCTGATGCCCAGAGCCTGTGAATCTGGGACCTTACGAGGCACAAGGGACTTTACAGACACGATTACATTCAGGCTTTTGAGATGGGGAGATAGTCCCGGATCACGCTGTTGAGGCCGACGTCCTTACAAGTAGGAAGCAGGAGGGTCGGAGTCTGAGAAAATGGAGAGACAGAAGCAGAGGCCAGAATGACGCAGGGCTATAAACCCAGGGATGCGGGCAGCCTCTCGAAGCTGAATGGGACAAGGAAGTTGGACCTCCCCTGAACACCCCCCCCAGGAGGACCGCAGTCCCACCGAGGCCTGGAACCGTTAGGGAATAAATGCAGGTTGGTTTAAGCCACTGTGTGGTTATTTTTTCCAGCAGTCATGGGAGACTAATATATCCGGTGACCCCTGGCTACTAAAAAGGTGCTGCCTTGGGGGAGCCGAGACTCAGGAGGTGGCAGAGGGGACTCGCCATTGGGTGCTCGGCGGTGGGGGAGGGGGGTGCAGCCCAGGTGCTGACAGGTGGCCCCTGGCTACTCAGGCCAGCGTCCAGGCAGGCCGGGCATGAGACGTGGGGGCACAGGCTGAGGGCCAGGCCTCCAGCTGGGTGGGTGGGGCAGGCTTCTGTTCAAGTTTCAAAGGCTCACCTGCTGGGGAGACTGGTCGGAGGGAGCGTAGTGCCTTTAAAGTAGGCGTGCAGGAGACACAAGCAGGACTCCCTGGAGGGTAGCGGAGGGGTTGGGTGCAGTGTGGTCAGGAGGAAGAGCCTGTGTGGCCCCCCCCACCTCCTCTCGGACACCTCCGTCCGCCCCTGATCTCCAGCCCCGCTGAACAGGAGTGGTGAACAGCTTCTCCACCACCAAGCTAAGCCTCAGGAGGAAGGGGCCAGCCTCCACTTGGCCCGGAGCCCCACAGTATCGTGTGCCTCGCAGCACTGCCTGATGAAGATGGGGAGGCGTCCCTTGCCCCCGGAAGCACCTGGGTGTCCTGCTTCTCTGGGGTTCTTGGACCTCAAGGAGGCCACCTGCCCCCAGGCCTGGAGCAGGCACTCAGCTTGCGGGAGACTGAGGCAGTTAGAGGCCAGGGGTCAGCAGACCCGAAGCTCCCCTGCTCCCACCTGTATCAGGACCGGATGGGGGGTGGGCAGATGGTGGCCGACAGGGTCCTAGATGTCCCACCACCCAGTCGTGCCTCTTGGGCTGGGCCGGGCCAGGGCAGGGACGACGGCAGAGCTATTTTTGTTTATGGCACTGCGGCAGCCGCAAGGAGACATCAATCATTGATGTTCTGGGCCTCCCTGCCCACCAGAGAGGCTCGGAGAGCAGCCAACCAGGAGGAGCGAACTCTGCTGAGGGGCTAAGCCTGTGGAGCCGGCAGCCACGACTCCTCATCCCGGCCCCACCGGTGCCCTGCATCCTAGGCTCTGGTTCCCAGGTACCCAGCCTCGGGAGGCTGCGGGCAAGCCTGAGAACCCTGACTGGCAGGCCAGGGCCAGGGCCGAGGCGTGGCCCCCAGTGTCCCCGGTGCGGTGGTCCCAGGGAGGAGGTGGAGCCCGTGTGGCCAGCAGGAGAGCACGTGGGGCGCTGCAGAACCACCACGTCCCCCACCACCCCGACCCTCAGATGCCACGTGGGGGCCGCGTCTGGGCCGGGGGTGGCTATGAGTTGAGCCCGAGACGCCGTGCTGGTGGGAGGACAGCAATTTCTGAGCTGTGTCCAACTGCCGTGGCCTTCCCCAGCAGGGCATCGGTCCCCAGCGGGGCCATCAGGACGGGGCGTTAGCTGGGCGTGACGACGGCAGCTCCTGGCAGCTCAGGGCTCTGCGGCAGGCTCACAGCCGGGCTTTGGCTGGGGGGCAGGGACAGGCGGGGAATGGGGGGAGCGGCAAGGCTGGGCTTCCCAGGCTCTGCCTGGGCAGCGTCCTCCCGTCTCCCCTGTGATCCTGGGGCCAGGCTGGGGCTTCTGAGGCGTCGGCAGGTGGGAGGAGGGACTGGGCCTGGGGAAGTGGGGCCCAGTCGGGCTGGCCCTGGGTGGGCGAGGGCCAGTGTGTGGGCCATCTCCCTGTCTGCAGGGGCAGCTCGCCATCACTGGTGCACACAGCTGAGGGGCCAGGCCCTCCTAGAGGTGAAGTGGGGCCCACAGGGGGCCCAGGGGAGTGTGCGGGGGTGAGCATAACAGGTGAAGTCAGCTCTCCGCTGAGAGCAGGCAGGAGAGGGGAGGGGGAAGCCTCTGGAGCAGGGGTGTCCTGTCCACCCCCACCCTGAATCTGGGGCCCTGAGCCAATGCCGAGCCAACTCCCTTGCTGCAGAGTGAGCAAGGCCCGAGGGTGACCGTGTAAGCCACCCAGCCCCCACCAAGGCCAAGGGCAGAAGTGGCCCCAGTCTCCCCCAGGCCCTGGCCGGTCAGGGGTCCCAAGGACCACTCGCCTGCAGAGGGGCTAGCTGGGGGCCAAGTGGGACCCTCCTCCTGGCCTCTGCTTAGGCAGGGCAGCCTCCTGGCCTCCCCACCCAGGGCCCCGTCATCCCCTCCCCCACACAGCTGGTAAGAGCCACCATAGCCCCACATGCATCGTGCTGGATAATCAGGACATGTCACATGGAACGAGACCGCCTCATTTGGGCAGGGACCCAGGGTCCACACGACTTTACCAAGGTCACTCACCCAATGGAGCAGGGGAACACAGAGCTGGGTCTGTACCCCAAGGTCCCTGATTATTCAAGACCGCTCCCTTGTTCCCAGGCCCCCACAGCCAGACTCACATACGCAGACAGGCAGGCAGGCTGAGATCCCAACAGATCTGGACAGATGCTGGACACACTAGGGACACAAACAGCACTCCCTCCCTGCACCCATGAGCGACAGGGCAGGGCAGGACCTCAGGAAGAGAGGAGAGCACAGGGTCCCTGGCTCCAGGGCAATGCTGCCCAGCCCAGGACAAAACACCGGGGCAAGAAAGGGGAGACCCACAGCCCGTGGTCTGCACCCGGAGGACAGGGCTGTGCCCCACTGTGGCATGGGCTCAATGGATGGGAGGCTGCCAGAGCCTCTTCCCAGAAGCGATGTGCGTGCCTGTGTGACCCGCTGCTGGAAGGCTGCCCGGCTGCGGCCTGGCTAGCGGGAACTGGCGTGCATGAGTCATCCTGCCGGGCAGGCTCACCTGGGCCCCACTGGCTGGGTGAGTCCGGGAGTAGAGTGCACGTGCGCGTGTCTGTGTCCTGTTGTGCACATCCGGGCACATGGGCCCGAATGGGTACATGGGTGTATGTGTGGGCGTGGGTGTGTGCCCGTCTCCATGCACAGGGACATACCAAGTAGATCCGTGACTGTGTATTAGTGTGAGTACGTGTGTCATCTCGACACGTGTGTGTGCATGTGTGTGTGCACGTCCACCTGTCTGTCCCGGCACCACCAGCACCATTCCTAGGAAGCCCGCAGGAATGGTCCTCCTTGGTGGCAGCTATGCTTCTCTGGGTCTGTGCTGGCCCAGGCCCCCCAGCCCCAGCCCCAGCAGGACCCACACCTCTGAGGCGCCCTTCCCCAGGTCTACGTCAGGCTGGACTGCAGCTCCCTCCCGCTTGGTGGGAACAGAATTCTCCTGGGCCTCTCCACTCCCCGCTCATTCGCCGAGGAGAGCCTCCTCCTGCACAACGCCAAGCTGGGGCCCAGGCCAGCCCGCAGCCGACCCCACTCCAGTCTTCAGCATGCCCCCTGCCGGCTTCTGGAACATCCTGGGTCCTTGTCTCCTTCCTCATGTTGCTGCTCTGGCCCAGCCCCCACTGTCTTGCAGAGCTTCTGACTTGCAGCAGTGTCCCCAGGGACAAACCGCCCCCCCCTCCGCCCCTCGTCCCAGCCCCTGGTGGTCTTTTCAAAGCTCTCTGACCAGTCTTGCTGCCCCCTGCCCCACGGCACCTGATTCTCAGCCCTGTGAGCTAGCCTGGGCTCTCTTACCCTGCCCTGCGCACACACACTACTCCGGGCTCTGGACTGAACTTCCGCACTCCTGACGTCCTAGCTTAGATTGACCCCTTGGGAGCCTGCCAGGAGCCCCTCCCCATGCACCCCCAACACCGTGCTAGCCGGCAGAGCACACCTCTAGACTGGGAGCCCCCAGGGCAGGGCCAGTGAGGCCACATCACATGCCCCTCGTCTCCTTGGACTCCCGCGGCCTCTATGGCCCCCAGGGCGCCCCGCCCCCCAGCTGAAATGTCCTTCTCTGGGCTGGGAGGTAAGACTGCGGGACGCGGGTCCAGTCCGGGAGCCTAGGCGCGGCGTGTGGAGCCCCCTCCCTGGGAGGGGCCCAGAGTCCACTGTCTGGACCCAGAAAGGCCAGCTGAGGGCGCTTGGCCGGCCCGCCGCAGGGGTCGGGACTGGCGGCTGGACGCGGGAGGGGCGGGGCGGGGTCCCGGGGGGCGTGGCCGGGTCGGGAGGGGGCGTGGCCCTGCGGACTGCAGCCAATGGGCTGGATGGGGCGGGGGCGGGGCAGGGGCCGGGCGGCCGCGGGGCCCCAGGGGGCGGGGCCTTGCGGGCTGCAGCCAATGGGCTGAATGAGGCGCGGGCGGGGCGGGGCGGGGCGGGGTCCGGGCGGCAGCGGGGTCCCGGGGCGCCGGCTCCGTCCGCAGTCAGAGGCTCGCGGCCCCGCGGCAGCGCCAGCCAGCGGAGGCAGAGCGCGGCGCCCGCCGGCTACCCGGCCGCCCGCGCGCCGGAGCCGAGACCAGCGACTGGACGCGACGGGCCGCCGCCGGCCCGCACCGCCCGGCCGCCGCGATGTGCGACTGTTTCCACATGGTGCTGCCCACCTGGCCCGGAGCCCCCGGCAGCGGTGCGCCTCCTCTCCGCCTGCAGCCCGCTCCCCTCGGGAGGGTGGGCTCCGCGCGGGGCCGCGCGCCGGGCGGGTCGGGGTGGGGCGCCTCGGGGACCGGCCCGGGCTCTCGCGCGCGGTCCTGCGCCTCGGGCTGCTTCCCTCCTGCTGCCTCTCTCCTGCCTCTCTCCGTCTCTGCCGCTCACTCCGTCTCTCCGGGTCGCTCGCTGACTCATCCCTACCACTCACTCTGTCGCTCCCCGCCTCGGTCACTCACTATCCCTGTCTGTCTTTTCCGTTTTGCCACTGTCCCCCTGCTCTAACCCTCTGGGACGTCGTCTTGTCCCTAGAGGCGGCCGCCTGGGGAGGGCCGCTCGCGTGAGTGGGGGCCGTGGGTGACCAGGCGTGGGGAGCTGCTGTCAGGCTTGCCCTCTGACCTGCTCTGGGAAGAGCAGCCTGGCTGGACCCCGAGTCAGGGCTGTTGGCCTTGGTCCAGAGTCCCATGCTGGGCTGGGTCCACAGTGTGTGGCCTCTGTGTGGCTTGGTCACCGGCTAGGTGGTGGCAATGAGGGGGCTAGACCCGAGGTCTGAGGCTTGGTGAGGGGCCTGAGTGTGGTCAGAGATCAGGCCACAGAGTAGCCCAGTGCTGGGCAAGGGAAGGCAGGTGTTGCCCATGGGGCAGTTCCCACTCCCCACGCCTCTGGCCACAGAATGGGAACTAGGAGCTCTTCGTTACCTGTCTGTCCCCGCACTAGGTCTGGTTCCAGAGGTTGCCTGTCTCAGCATCTTGCAGGGCAGGGTAGGGTGAGGCAGGGGCAGTTCCTGCAGCTCTGGGTCAGTGGTGCGGCAGCCACACCCAGGACATCTGGCCAGTTGCCATCTAGGGGGGGCTGGGGCCATGCTGCAATGGTGCAGCCCGGTCCCCACCGCTCAGGGTCACAGAGGTCGATGATGACAGTGGTGTGCTGAGACAGAGGGGCTCTGGGGACCCCTTGGCCTAGGCACACCCCTCCAGCTGCAGCAGGAGCCCCCATGGGCCCTTCTGGTGAACACGGCTGACCTCCTGTTTGGGCCCCCCTTGTCTGGGGGACAATGATGGCCCCCCGGCCCCCTCGTCCTGACTGTGGCCCCAGCCCACATCCTGGGGGATCTGCTGCATCACAGGGAAGGAGGGGCCATTGCCCTGCCTCCAGCATTCCACACTGGCCTCTGCCACCCCCCGACCCCTGCCCTCCCCCCACCCACACTCACAGGCTACCCAGAGGCTCCCAAGATGCAGGGTCTAAGGCCATCTCATCCGCCCTCCTGCCTTGAAAAGGCCTGTTCGGGCACCCCTCCCCAGCCGAGACCTCCATTCTCTGCTTTGACCTGGTGGTTCCCTGGCCACCCCTCACATCCTGCCTACAAACCCCTCTGCTCTTAGGGAATGAGGTCAGTGGTTCTCGTGGGGCATTAGTAGGAGACCTACTGGGTCGGAGCCCCTGGGGGTTCTGTCTGCTGTGCAGATGGCCAGGTCCTCCCCCACCCTTCACAGAAGCTAGGGAACGGGCATCCCTGATAAGGCCCCCTGGGGGCTGGTCCACGTCTTTCCAGCTGCAATTCCTTCGCAGCTGGCCAGAGGTGGACAGGTCTTGCTCTGCCCTCGTCTTTCTGCCCAGTCCAAACCTGCCCTCTCTGGCCAGTCACGCTAGGTCCTCTGAAGACCCCTCCCAGAGCCTGCGTGCACGTCTAACCCTCAGCCTGGGGAAGGAAGCCAACCACGTCCAGCCTGCAACCGGAGGCTGCCCCCTCGTGGCTGTGCCAGGAACACGCCGCTCAGGGATCCGCCCAGGCTCGGGGCGCCTCGGCCAGTCCGAGGCAGCTGGCCCCCAGCTCCTTCCAGGCCCCTTCCCCTATTCCCGTGTGGGGAGGGGGCTCCACCCGGCTGCACTGCCCCCACACAGGGCATCAACCGCTTCGCCCTGTGATGGGCACCAGCTGTCACATCCCTTCCTATCCCGGGGACGGCCAGTTTCTTCCCAAGGTAGAGCTGGGTCCCGGGCAACTAGACTGACAGGGAGCCCCCCACCGTGCCCACCCTGAGAAGCCCCCACCAGGTCCAGGGAGGCCTTGCTTATAGTGATGCACCATGAGGGGGATGGTCTGGGTGGTCTCTTCTTGGTGGGGGGCCGTGGTAATGCAGGGGTCCTTCCCAAGAGCGTTGCAATGTGGGGCGTCCCTGTGGTGGCCTCTGCACGGCCCTGGGCTTGGGGCTCCCAGGAGCCGCGGGCAGTGCCTTGTATCTGTGAACGGGAGTGACCACAGCTGTCCGCAGCAGAGGCTGGGCAGAGGGCTGTGTGGCCAGGGAGGCCGAGTGCCAGCGCCGGTGGCTAGTGTGTCTATGCTGTCCGCACTCATGGCTTTGCCCTCGGTTGTCCGCACCGGCGCAGGGCTGCACTCCCATTTTGCAGACGGGGACACTGAGTCTGGGAGCGACGAGGCCGAGCCCCACACCCCCCCCCCCCCCCGGAGCCTCTCTGCCTCTACGGGGGCCAGAGAGGCCACGCCACACTCTCAGTGCAGTGATGTCTGGCAGGTGCTGGCTCTGCCCTACCCCCCAGGCAGTGCTCTCCAGTGCCCCCCTCCAGCCTAAAGTGTCCCTGGCAGGGGCGGGCACCAAGGAGGAGGCAGCAGAGGTCGTCCTAGGCTGGGGTACCGACCCTCCCTGAGCTTTAACGGGCGGATTTTCTAAGCCACCACTGGTGGTGGCAGATGTGTTCCTGACGGCACCCTAGCTCTTCTCCCTGCGGAAAACTGAGGCCACACAGCCTGCTCCTGCCCCAAGGTCTCAGGGAAGTGGGTGGGGGAGGGCCCAGATATGCTAGGAGGGTCCCATGCCCCAAGGCCCCCTGCCTCCCCTGCGTCCCCACTCCACTGGGGCTCACTGTGGTCGGGCAGTGAGCCCATGGCAGGAACGCTCTCATGGCCTTCCCTCCCTCTGGCTGGGCTCTTCCATCCCTGGCTGGGCTAGGAGCTGCCTCTTCCAGGTAGCCCCCTGGCTTGCCGGGCCCACCCCCCACTCCCCTGCAGATTCCAACCCTCTCTGTATCCTTTCCCCCTTGACTGCCCTTTGCTGAAGGCTTCTGGGTTTCAGGTTCAGCCTGGGGCGGGCTGCCTGGGGGTGGGGAGCGGAGGTGTCTGGGAGAGGAAAGCAAGCAGGCAGGAGGGCCGTCCCCGTGGGACGAGATGGGGCCAGGCAGGAGGGGGGACACCCCTGCCCTGGGGTGGCATCGGGCCCCGTCTCCAGATAGCTTTCTGGAGGGACGCGGCACCCACATCACCGCCAGGGGACTGATGGACCTGTGGGCAGAGAGCCACGGGTAGAGGCTCGCTGGTGGGCTCCCGGGCCCTGCTGGGTCTGGGGTGGGAATCCTGACGGGGGTCTGCGAGCTGCACCGCCGCCCGTCCCCCTCCCCCTCCCCCACCCCCAGCCTGGACACATTGCCGGGTGTGGGTGTCAGAAAGGGGCAGCCGGGGATGGGACTTCGTGGGGTCCTCGTCTGGGCCTCACCTCCCTGTCAGCACCCCCTGCTGCTTGAGGGGCCTCCCGAGCCAGGAGGCTAGTGGACAGGAGACCCCATTTGGCCAAGCCATGCCCCCTGTGTTTGGGACTCAAGCCCCCTGCCGGCTGCCGCTCTGAGTGGGGTCAGCCTTGGGCGACCTGCGCCAGGCTCTGGTGCTCTGCCCCCTCCTGCGTCCCACGTCCCACATCCTGTTGACGCCCTCGTTCCCCGGAGCGGCGTGGGCCCCTCCCGGGTGGGGAAGAGGATGGCCTCCCCCCACCCCGGGCTCCCTCCCTGGCAGGCCTTACTCCCGGGTGGCACCAGCACCTCGGGGGTCTTCTGTGACACGCCCCGCTAGGAACGCCGTTCCTGGGCCTGGCCTCCTCCCCCGTCGCCCTGCCCGGCCCTGGACAGCAGCTGAGCTCCCACGGCGGCTCTGAGTGGGAGCCCAGGGTGCAGGTGGCTTTAACCACCTGTGCAGTGGGCATCAGCACACGTGTGCCGGGCAGCCTGGCCCTCAGGACCCGTGCTGCCGCAGCTCATCAGACCCCCTTCAGCTGCCCTAGCACCTGCCTGGCCACGGGGGGCCGGCAGCGGGGGGCCGGCAGGCGGGCAGGGCCTTGCACCGTGGCCCTTACCGGCCGGAGAGCCGGGTGGGACCCCCGTGGGACTGGACACTATCCCGGGGACGAGGAATGAAAGGTCTTGCCCCTGCAAGGCCACAGTGGTCTGGACCCAGAGCCCTGTATGTCCAGTTGTCCCATCTGGCTGGCACCTGTGTGGAACCACGGGCAGGGGAGCCGCCCGCACACAGCGCTGGCCACGGGCCACACGTGGGAGAGAGTCCAGGGTCCGAGCTGGGAAAGCACTCCGGGCAGAGTAAGCAGCACGTGCACCCCTGGGGGCCTGGGGGGGGTGTCGGGGAGGGGAGGGCAGGGCTGCAGCCTGCGGGCGGCTGGGGAACCAGGGCTACGGCAGGGCCCAGGGCTTGCGGCCGGCGGATCGGGAGGCTGGGGACGTGGCTCTGTGGGTTTGGGGCACCCGGGCTCAGGAGAGGAAGGGCGGGGGTGACCCTGCTTCTCCTCCGGGGAGGCTCAGCCCTGCCCTGGGGGAGGTGACATCTGCTGCGTGTCAGGCAGGAAACAGAGAGCTCCCAGGTGAGGACCATCTGGGCCACCAGCTTTCCTGTCTCACTGGACATAGAGTCATCTGTGACGGTTAAAGTTTTAGGGACAGGGGAGGCTGGGAGAGGCCTGGGTGCCGTCGTTCCTTCCCGGACTGGTGGCCCACCCCTGGGCTCAAGAGTGCCCGATGCCCCGGGCCCAGGCTGGCCAGAGTCTCCTTCCTGCCTGGGATCCCCCTTCCCGGCACCACACCCCAGGCCACCCCTGGCTTCTCCTGTTCTGCTGTGGGGCCTGCTGCCCTCGGCTGTCCCCAGAGCCCCCAACCTTGCTGATCCTGGCCTGTGGTGTCAGGCAGGGGTGTGTGCTCGGCCGCCCCACTGCCTCCTCCCCAGGGCCGGGCCTGACCCCACACTGCCCTGGAACCCCGTGTGGGTCCCTCAGCTGTGCAGGCCTGCTCCGACCTGCTCGTGGGGTGCAGATGCCGGCAGCCAGCCGGGCCCCACCCCGCGGGGCCGTGGGGCGCGGGGCGGGGCGGCTCCGGGACCCGGCAAGAGATCTGCCGAGGGCACGGCGGGTGCGGTCCTGCCCGGGCCTGCCGGGGCTCCTGCAGCCCGGTCGGGCCTGGGGTCCACGTCTTCCCACCCGCCCCTCGGTGCCCAGCGTGGGAGCTGAGTCCTGGGGCCGGCAGGGTGAGGTGACCAGATGTGGCAGACCAGGCGGCCGGAGCTTTGGGGAGCAGATGACCGGGGTCTTCAGCCACCACTTCTAGCCAAGTGACTGGGGAGGGGGTGACAGATGCAGGTTCCTGGCCCCCAAGGCACCCACCTGGAGACGTGGCAGCAGGGCTGGAAGGGTGGCCGGGGTCAGGCTGCCCCAGGGGGACTCGGCGGGTGAGCAGTGCCCCCCCCCCACAAGGTCACTCGCTCGCCCGGGGCCCTGGGGGGGCTGGGTCCTTCCCTGCTCTGGCCTTGCCGGTGTCTGCTGTGGAAGCAGCCGGCTGTGCCCTGGGCCGGGGCCTCAGCCCAGATGGGGCAGGGCTTTGTTGGAAGGGCCTATGTACGCCTTGGGCTGTGCCTCCCCTGCCCTGCACCCCCTAGCCTGGCCAGCTTCCTGCAGGGAAACTGAGGCACGGGGCCCAAGAAAAGCTTGCCCGGAGCGTCCTATCTGACATCTGCATCTGCGTACCTGTCTACACAGCAGGACTGGACCGGACTGCACGGGCGGGTGGTAGTGACTCAGACATCCCTGGGCGGGCGGGCGTTTCCTCTCCCAGTCAGCTGCTTGGGCTGGGGCGGGGGCGGGGGGGGGGGCTCTGGGGGAGGGGCGGGCTCCCCCGCTCCTTGAAGCCCAGGGGGAGGGACCTGGCCCAGCTCCGGGCCTGTGAGGGGGCCGCCCATCCCTCTGGTGGGGCTCCAGGCAGGCCTGAGGAGGAGGAGGCCAGGGCCTGGCAGCGGAGGAGGGCTGTGGAGGGGAGGGACCCGGGAGGGCAGCTGCAGGGAGCACCAGCTGGGACCTTCACTCCTGGGCAAGCTGGGAGGACTTCTGAGCTGGGTAAGCCACAGCGGCCGTGCTCTGTACCTGCCCCTGCCCCCTGCCCCCTGCCCCCTGCCCCCTGCCCCTGCCCCCTGCCCAAGTCCAGCCCTTGGGCCCCTGCCCTCTTCACTGCCCAGTCGGTCGGCCTGAGGGGGCTGGGTGGGGGGCTCGGGCTGGGGGAGCACGGCTGTTATGTCCCTGGCCCTCTGCCCTGCCTCAGCCCCAGCCCTCCTGAGGACAGGCATGTCAGTTCACGGCACCCAAGGCTGTGGCCAAGCATAGCCACTGCCATCCCGGGACAGGCAGGTCCCCAGGCTGGACCGTGAGGCCGGGGAGGGCTCCTCAGGCCAGGCCAGCTCCCCTGCAGGTGCCGCGTGGGCAGTGGGGGCCTGCAGGGGTGGGTGGGATGTCTGGGGGGTCCTGGCCTGTCAGCTCAGAGACAGAAATAGGCTCGGGCCCACCAGTCCCATCTGGGACGGGCGGGACTGTGGGGGCCTTTCCTTTTGGCTGCCGGGCCCTTTGGAGCTGGTGGGCTGGTGTGCCCCCCCCCCCATGCCTCAGTCTCTCCAGGTGCAGAAGGAGAGACGCTGGGCCCACCATTGCCCGCCTAGTCCCACAGCTCAGGGGCGTCCTCAGACTGGGTGGGACGTGCCCCTTCCCAAGAGATCCGCCCTGCTCCCCGTGTCCTTCCTGCACTAGCCCTTATTATGCACCTACTGTGTGCCGGGCTCTGAGCGCTTGGGGCCAGAGATGAGGCGGGGTGGCCACACTGGGCCCGTGAGTCGGCAGAGGAAGCAAACGTGAGAAGTGCCCGGGCCGGGGAGAGAGCCCGGTCTGGGGTGCGGCTCCAAAGGTCTGGGGCCCAGGCCTCTGCAGGCAGGACTGAGGGCGTCCTGGGGCTCGGCAGACGGGGCTGGGCATCTGGGGGCGGGACAGGGTGGTGTGGAAGTGTCCAGCTTGCAGCTGTAGCAGCAGCGGAGCCGGTGGGCCAGGACCCTCGTCCCCAGGCCAGGGCAACCAGGCAAGAGCCGTGGGGGCAGAGGCGGGAGCCGAGCTGGCCTCCCCAAGCAGCACGGTTACCCTGAGCAAGTCGGGAAGGGGGGCAGGCCCTGGCTGCCTGTGGGTGTTGCTTCGGGAAGTCTGAAGGTCTCATGACCAGTCAGCCGAGCCCAGCACTTTCCTCGTGAAGTTCCAGGATGGGGTGAGGCCCCAGCGTGCCGTGTGCCCGTGTCGGTCCTGGGCTCCAAGCCCAAGGGCAGTGTCCCCTGAGGGGAGAGCTGACTCGGGCGCCCCCATGGCTCCCTGCGTGGCTGGGGGGGCCTTGCCCGGGACCGTGTACCCGTGCTCGAGGGAGGGTTCCCGAGCCAGGCACACACGTCAACACCCACGGTCTCATAGGCGCATGCACGCACGCACCCACCCGTGATGGCTTCTCGGGCCACGGTCCAGGTCCCCGTTTGCAGCTCTCCTCCCTGCCTGTCCCAGATCCCCACTCCCACCGCTGCCCTGGCGGAACGCAAACACCCCCACCATCCCTGGCCCGCCTGGAGGGCAGCCAGTCTCCGTGCAGACTTGGGTTTTGTTTAAGCAAAGTTGCCCCACCCGTGGCTGGCCCTACTCTGGACCCTCCGAGCACCCCCACGGCCAGGGGCTGACAGGGGAGCCCCCAGCATGGTCCAGAGCCCTACGGGCAAGGTGAGCGTGGGGGTGTCATCCTGGGCAGACACCCCACTGTCTGCATCCCCCTGCACCTGCTCCCCCTGTCAGCTCACCTCACCTTGGCTCTGCCCTCTCCCCAGACCCACTTCCTTGAGCCCCGCCCTAGAATATTCCAACATTCTAGGGAGTGAAACTTTTCTGCTGACCCAGGTGCTTACTCCCCTCACCCCTCACCTCAAGTCCTGAGCCCCTCCTCCCCGACCCTGGGTACAAGCACCGGCCCCAGTTGGATGTTACAGTCACATCTGAGGCCATGGAAGGGTGAGGGTTTGGGGCTGGATGGACGCGGCAGGGCCCCGAGCCAGGAGGAGGCTGGGGGAGGGCCTTTGGGGGGACACCAGGTGCCAGCAGCCAGAACCGCTGGGCTGGCTCAGCCTGTCGCCCCTGCAAAGTGGGGGTGACTGTATTTTTAGTAGCCATTGTTCCAGACGACCGTCGGGGCTGGACTGTCCACAGAGCCTGTCTGTGGGGCCGCAGGGGGCAGGGGGCGGGTCAGGCAGAAGGACAGGACACCTTCCCCTGCAGTCGCCGCTGAGGGGGGCCCACGGGCATGGGGGCCGGTGGGACGAGGCTCTGGGGGGCACTGGGGCCTCCTCCCTCCCCGGGGTGCAGGCCCAAGGCTAGCAGTCTGCTGGCATCAGACAGGCGGGATTTCCTCCTTCCTGTTTGTGCGTCCCTGGGCCCGAGCGGGCCAGCCAGCGGCTGTGCCTACGGGGGTGCAGGAGGGCCTAGAGCCCGAGCCCGGCACCTCCTGGCACCTCCGTGGGGTGCGGCCTGGAACCGAGCGAGCCACCTGTTAGAGCCCGCTCGTCACCCTGCAGGGGTGTGGAGCCCGAGGGGCTGTGGTGAGGCTGGTTCCCAGCGAGGGGTGTGCCCCGGCCTCCGTGCTGTCAACACCTTTCCTCACCCGGGCCCTGGACGCCCACGGGACACTCCTGGAGTAGATTTGGGGGTGCAGCTTCTCAGGGCCGGGGATCCCTGCTGCACCGCGGGAGGCTCCCGCCGCCACGCGCCCCCATCCCACCCACCCCACCCCCAGGCACAGGGCGCCCAGCTGGCAGGTGGGGGTGGCCCTTCCCAGGCCTGTGGGACTCCGCCCCGCTGCCTCTCCAGGGACACGCCCGGGGAGAGGGCGGTCGCCAGCTCCTGTTTTGTTGTGTGACTCAGGGAAACGGCTGGGCTGCGGAGGCTCTGGGCGAGGACGGGCGGCCGGCCGCGGGTTTCTGGGCGGGCCGGTGACACCTGGCGGAGCTCCCCCTGAGCGGCCTCCCACCCCCCCCCCACCTCGCCTGATGGCCCGGGCCGCACCCCCGACCAGACCCTTCCTCTCCCGATGCGCTGCTGGCTGGGGTGGGTGGGCACCTGTGCGTCCCCTCGGCCCCAGCCGTGTCACCAGAGCTGGTGTGAGATCAGTGCGTTTCCTCTCGGGATGTTTAGTACGACTGGGGGGCGCCGGGCTCAGCTGTGTGTGTGGGAATGTTCTGAGTTGATCGCTAACTCATCACAGAAGCGTCTGGTCCGCTCTGCAGTGTCCGCAGGGGGCTTGTCTGCAGATAATCCAGTACGTCTGAATGTGCACATTCACGGGCATAAAGTTGATGGTTTCCTCATTTCAACTTTATGTAGAATTTTAGAGATTCTCTCTTTTTAAAAAAAAATTGTTAATGGTTATTTTTGAGAGAGAGTGGGGAAGGGGGCACGTGGGGAAGGGGCAGAGAGAGGAGGGGACGCAAGATCGGAAGCGGGTTCTGAGCTGTCAGCACAGAGCCGGACGTGGGGCCCGAACCCACGAATCTGGGCCGAAGTTGGACACTCGACCAACTGAGCCGCCCAGGCGCCCCTTAAAGATTCTTTATCGGGGAAGAGTACAAATCCTAAGCGTGTGGCTTGATGCATTTTCCCCAAGTGGTCACACGCGTGTCCCCAGTGCCCCTGTGGAGAAGCAGCTGTCCGGGCACCAGAGGCCCTTCCCCCCAGGCTCTGCCCTCCCCAGAAAGCTTGTCACGTGAGTGGGCTTGTGCCTGACGGTGAACGGCATAGACTAGACTTCCGTCTGCACCCCTTTATCCGTCACGTCGTCGCCAGAGAGCATTCCATCGGACAAACAACCACGGTTTCTCCTCGTCCCACTGCCGGTGGGCATCTGAGACTTTCTGGTTTCTGGTACTACCATGGTGCCAGGATGGGCATTTCTGTACCTGTCCTTTGGGGAGTGCATTTTTGGGGGCACGCCCTTGGGTACCGAGCTGCTGGGCCGTAGAGCAGGGTGGTCAGACTTCAGTAGCTACTGCTGGCGGTTTTCCAAAGTGACTGTGCCGGGGCACCCAACGCCCACGTCAGGGTGGCGTTCCCGTCGCCCACGCGTGGGACAGCTCTCTGGGAGGTCCCCCTTGCCCGTTCCCGCCGTTCCACTGTGGCAGTGGAGCAGCATCTCGGAGCTCCCACTGGCCGCTGTCCCGAGGACCCAGCACGCCGTGCGCCTTTCCGTAAGTTAATTCACGGCTCGGCGTCGTCTGTTGTGAGAACTTGCCTTTCCAAGTTCTCGCCCCTTCTTCCGCTGGGTTGTCTGTCTTTGCCTTTTGTGTTGCACGAATTCTTTGTACATTTTGGGTAGGAGGCTGTGGTTTGGTAAGCGTGTTGCAAATCTCTGCCCAACCCGTGGCCTGACTGCTCACTCCCTCAGTGGTGTCTTCTGACGAACAGAAGCTCTTCACTTTCGCGAAGACCACTTGGCCATTTCCTTCAGGGAGCGCGCTTTCTGTATGCTGGTTAAGAGTCGCTTTCCTACCGCAAAGCCATTTCTGTTTATCTCCTGGAAGCTTCACTGTTAAGCCTTCCGCTTTGGAACGACAATCCCCGTGACGTTAATAGTTCCTGTGGCTGGCGTAAGGGTTGACATTTTTCTGCACGGATCGCCAACAGACCCAGCACGAGGGACTGAAAACACCTATCCGTTTCCCACAGCTTCGTGTCTAGGAGTCTGGTTCTGGGATCTTTGTTCTGTTCTGTTGGTTTTAATTTTAATTGGTTTAATTTGTTCATTCATTTTAAACGTTTATTTACTTATTTTGAGAGAGAGAGCGCATGGGGGAGGGGCAGAGAGAGAGGGGGACACAGAATCCGAAGCGGCTCCAGGCTCTGAGCTGTCAGCACCGAGCCCGACGCGGGGCTCGAACCCACGAACCGCGAGATCACGCCCTGAGCCGAAGTCGGACGCCCCGCCGACTGAGCCGCCTGGGCGTGCCTGCCTTGATTTTTGAAGGGTGGTTTGCTGGACGCGGGATTCTTGCTTCACAAGGTTTTCCCCTGAGCAGCTTGGGTGCCTCGGGCCGCGTCCTCCCGGCTCCCCGGGCGTCGGGCGTGAACTGTGCGGCCGAGCCCGTCACAGGCGGGTCTCGCTTCTCTGGCCACTTTCACACCTTTCTCCTCCTCTTCAACCCCGCGGCCCGGATGCGTTCGGGGCCGGGCTTCTCTGTGTGTGGCACGCTGCGACCGCCGCTGCGACCGCCGCGTACCGTTGGAAACCACATTTCCTCCGCCTCTTTCTCTCTCTCCTTTCCTTCGACTGCTTGTGTGCCGCTGGGCTGAACGTGGCCCTGCGACCTCACGTGCGCTTTCGTTCTCTTGAACCTTTTTTCCTCTGTTCTCCAAATTGCACAATTTCTTCTTCTTCTTCTTCTTCTTCTTCTTCTTCTTCTTCTTCTTCAACTTCTTAGTTTACTCATCCTCTCGGGAAACTTCTCCGCGATTTTCAGGAATCACCAATGGTCCCTGCAGACTCTTTCCTCCTCATTGCTGGCGCCCACATGGCGTTTGCAGACCTCCTGACGTCCTTAGCTCTGTTCTTGCGTCCCTTTCCCCGTTTTCCTTCGTGTACAGGCCGTGTCTTACGAGTCCACGTTTGGGTTCGCTGTTCCCGCACGATCCAAGGGATCATAAACCGCGCCACCATCAAAATGGGCTCTGAATCCAATACGAAGATGACTCTGGTGTGGTCTCGTCCATTTGGCTCCTTTTTCCCGAATTTCTGTCTTAGGTACGGTCGCCTTTCCGGGGTGAGAAGAAGCATCAGTGACCAGCTACTTGCGCTGACGTCGTCGGGCGGTCACGAACTTCCTGGTGCGGGTCATTGCTGTGTGGTTCACGATTGCGGCCGAGCCTCCCGCAGCCAGGGGGTTGAAAAGACCAAAGTGGCCAATTTCTCTTCACTTTCGAGTTTTTCGATTCTTTCTTCTGGCATCTCAGTTCTGATACTGAGTCCCAGTAGTACATTTTTCAACTCCAGAATCTCTGTGTAGCTTTGTTGTCACTTGTACGTCTTTGCGACGACGTCTCTTCACTAAGCCATCGTACTTCCCATTTCTCGCGGCTGCTTGGAAGTCTGTGCTCAATCCAACACCTGTGGACATTCAGAGAATTTCCAGCACTTGCTTGTTCCCCCGTATGGATCATACTTCGCTGTTTCTTTGCGTGTCGCGTAACCCTCGGCTGACTGCTGGACACCGTGGGTTCCTACCGCGGCAGCCCTGCACCCCGGCCTCCCTCGGGGCTGGGCGCGTTCTTTCCTGCGTGTTTGCTTACCGACTTTCTTGGACTAAATCCGTGACGTGTGCCTTGTCTGAGCTCCCCTCGTGCAGGCTCTCTGCCATCCGGCCTGCGCGTGCCCTCAGGCCCGGCGTCCGGGATGGGGCCACGTGTGCACGAACACGGTGCGTAGACTCTCCGGGGCCCCTCCCCCCGGGTCCGCCGTCTGGTCTCCGCACCCCCGAGGCCGCACTGACTCAGCCTCTCTCTCCGCAGTGTCTGGCTGGCAGCTGCAGTCTGAGGACCCAGACGCAGAAACGGAAGAGGACCCCTCTGTAAGCAAGGCCCGGAGGATGCATGCCCTCCCGACACAGCCCCCGTCCTTTGGCGGGCCTGGGCAGAGCCCCCCTGATTGTCCTCTCCTGCCAGGTGATCGAAGGGCCGGTGGACGAGATCGTCCGGCCGAGGCCACAGGGGTCCTCGCCGGTCTACGAATGCACTGCTGAGGGTGCCGGCTTTGGACTCCCGGTAAGCCTGCCGGACGGAGACCCACAGGCTGAGGGAAAGTGCGGGTGTGGAGCCACAGGGGGCCGCGTCTCCTTCGTCGCCCCGTGTGGGCAACTGGCACCATTTGTGCAGCCACACGGCCCTGCCCTGCCTTGCCCTGCCGCCCCCTGGGCCACGGTTCCAGCCGTTCCCACATCCTGACCTTCTGTCCCTCGGGACCCCTCCCTTCAGGTGGCCGGGACGCAGTTGAGAGGGCGCATGCATGCGTGTGTGCGTGCGGGGGAAGAGAGCCCGCACTCGACGTGCACACGTGCCGTCTCGCGGAGGAGGCCCGGGGGGAGGCCGGGGAGGGGGCCCGGGGGGCCGGGGGAGGCCCGGGGGGCGCCTTCTTGCTAAATCCTTGTTTTCTTGTATTTCCTCCTCCCCCTCCACACAAAACCCCAGTTGCCGTGGGGTTTGCCCTGGGTGCGGGCGCTGGGGCCTGGGGGCTGGGCCCGGTCGGGAAGCACCAGGGCCAAGGGCCGCCGCCCCACGCGCTCGGCTCCCTGGCACGCGGCACCGCTCCGGGCCCCCCACGTGCTCGGGGCTGGGGCAGGTGGGTGACCCCTGGCATCTGTGCCTGCAGGGGGAGGACACAAGGAGAAGGCGGGCTTCCTCGGGCTCGGGGGGTCGGAGGTCCTGGTGGAAGCGAGACTCGGGAGACGCTCGAACGTTTTCCAGGATGAGTCGTCAGCAGGTGGGTGTGGCCGCGCCCGAGGGTCGGGGTGGGGGGGCCCCCGCTCTGAGGGGGTGGGAGTGGCGGGTCGGAGCAAGGAGAGGGACTTGCCTGTCGCTTTTGTCAGGCCTGGTCTGTGGGCAGGGGCTCCAGAGGCTGGTCCGGGCTTCCCCTGAAACCTACGGGGGGGGGGGGGTGGCAGGGACACCGGGCCGGTAGAGCCAGGCGCGTGGGCCTCGGTGTCCCCGGCTGTGTAATGGGTGCAGCTGCTTCACAAGCCAGGGGCGAGGCTGGGTTCCGGGGGCTCCCTGTGAGGAGGGCGCGCTGCCTCCCGAGGCGGCCTGCTCTGCCGTCGGTGGGTCAGCACCTCTGAAGCCAGCTGGGACCGGAAGTGTCCGCTGGGTCTGAGGTCAGGCTGGCCGCACCGTGTGCCGTGCGCCCCGGGGGCTCCTCAGAGAGTATCAGCCACGCCGCACGTCATCGCTGCCGGAGTGTGTGAAGAAAGAACGAGACTTTGGCCGCCCAGCCGGAAGGCCAGCCTCCTCGGCCCCGTTGGGCCTACGGGGCTGCCCCCGAGTCCTGGCGGGTGGGGGTGGGGGTACGAGGAGGCCGCTCCCACCGGAGGTGGCTTGCAGCTGGCTTCCTCCGGAGCTCGGACACACAGCCTGGGCTCTGGCTGGGGGCTCCTCCTCTTCCCCGCATCACCTGGATGAGGGGCGGGACTCTGGGGTCCCCGTGTGCAGGGCAGGGGGGCTCCCAGCACCGATGGCCACAGCGGCACAGGCCGATGGTTGCCACGGCCCCTGTGTGCTTCTGATCCAGTCCGTGCAAGAGGCGACAGAGGTGACGCTGAGGACAGACGTGGAGGCCGGAGCCAGCGGCTACAGCGTCACAGGGGGCGGGGACCGAGGGATTTTCGTCAAGCAAGTGCTGAAGGACTCCTCCGCCGCCAAGCTCTTCAGCCTAAGAGAAGGTGCCCTGGCCGCCCCACCCCTGCGGTACCCACGGGTCCCACCAGGACGGGAGGGCCCCGGGGCTCAGGACGCCCCCGAGGACCCCGCCAGGCCCTTTTGGGCTGAGCCGGGCTTGCTCTCTGTGCGGCTGGGTGGCCTCCTTCCCACGCAGGGCTCCGTGCAGGGTGGGCTGGGCTCCCCATCAGGGGCCCCTCTCACACACCCCTGTATCTCTGGAAGGAAGGGCGAGAGCGGGGAAACTGAGGCCAAGGGCCCACTCTGTGTTTGTCTAGGTGATCAGCTGCTCAGTGCAACCATATTCTTTGACAACATTAAATATGAAGACGCTCTCAAAATTCTTCAGTACTCAGAGCCTTACAAGGTTCAATTCCAAGTCAGACGGAAACGTCCTGCCGCAGGGGATGAGGAAGGGGTCTCCGGTGGCGCTCAGGCCGGCCGCAAGGACAGTGAGACGCAGGTGAGGCTGGGCCCCGCCGACCGCCCTGCTCCCGGGCCCGAGGCTGAGTGGGGGGCGCCCTCCCCTCCCGCATCTGTCTTGTGAGCCCAGGGCCCTAGAATTCCCACGCTACTGCTGCCATGCTCCCTGTCCTTGTATTTCAGGAAAAAGATGTCGCCGATGGGTGCACAGAGACCCCCACGAAGACTGTGGAAGGAAGTGGAGACAAGGAGAGACTGATCTCCAAGCCCAGAGAGGGCAGGGGCAGGCCATCCCAAAACGAGAGGCTCTCCTGGCCCAAATTCCAGTCAATAAAGACCAAGCCCAGGTCAGGGCCGCGGAGGTCACACAGCTCTTCAGAGGCCTGTGAGCGAGGACACCCACCTGACATGTCCCCCACGAGCACAGACACAGAGGCCCAGCTCCCAACAGAGGAGCAGGAGCAGAAGGCAGGACCGGACGGCCAGCGGAGGAGAAGGTTCCTGAACCTGCGATTCAGAGTGGGCTCAGGGAAGGGTCCAACACCGGGGGCGAGGCCGAGCACAGAGGTCCAGTCTGGGGTCCTAGAGGAGGCAGCATCCTGGGATGACAGCCAAGAGGGCGCCAAGGCCAGCACAGACAGGACGGTGGAGGGACCAGAGGGGACATCAGCTCTCACTGCCCAGCAGCCCGTGGAGCCGGGCCGCCCCAGCGAGGGAGCCTGGGGGGACGGGGCCAGCGTGGCACCCAGGCGCCGAAGAAAGACAAAGGAAGTGAAGGACCAGGTCGACTCGGTGTCAGACGGGAAACCCGGGATGGACTCAGGCCCAAAGCCAGGTGGAGACGGCCACAGAGAAGCAGTCCAGGGCACAGAAACTGGGATTGCCACATCGGCTCTGCAAGGCAAAGTGGACACACAGGGCCGCCAGCCGGAGTTCCAAATCCAAATACCCGATGTCAAAACGCCCAGCTTTGAATTCTGCAAAGAAACAATGCCAGACAGAGAAGCGGGCACAGCAGCACGAGTGCAGGGACCCAGACACGGAGGTCCTACAGCAGAGGGCACGGGCATGAAAGAGCAGCCTGACCACAGACCGGGACCACAGGTGGCTGGAAAGCCCGCAGGGCCCCTGACAGAACGGGACGAAGGAGGAGCAGAGGGAGCTGAGGCAGGGCACGGAGAGGCACACGCCGAAGAGGGGGACACACACGCACAGGGCAGACAGGAGAGGAAAACTAGGTTCAAATTCAAAACACCCTCATTCGGGTGGTCTCCAGGAAAGGACATAAAATCAGGTCAGGAACAGGTCAGAGAAATGGAGAGCACGCTCACCATTCTGACCGCAGAGAGAGGTGCCAGAGTCAAACAGTCAGAACGCGAAAAAACAAAATTAGACACACCTGAGGTAGACTCAAGAGCCACGGAGGGAGAAAGAGAGGGTGTTCAGACAACTCAAGCCGATTTTACACTGGGAGAAAGGGAGGTGGCCGCCAGAGACAGCAAGTTCAAAATGCCCAGGTTCAAGATGCCATCTTTCGGTGCCTCCGTGCCAAGCAAGTCCTTGGAGGCCACGGTGGACGTGTCCCTGCCCAAGATCCAGGCGGAAGTGTCCCTGCCTTCCATGGAAGCTGAGGTCAAGAGCAATGATGTGACCATTGAGCTGCCATCTGCTGACTTAGAACTCAAGACATCCACGGTGGGGGAGAAGGTTCCAGAAGGCCAAATCCCTGAAGGGGAGCTCCAGGAACCCTCGGCAGGAGCCAGAGTCAAAGGGCACCTGCCCAAGGTGCACATGCCCAGCATGAAGATGCCGAAAGTGGATTTTAAGACACCCCAGGTGGACATCAAGGGGCCCAAGGTGGACATCAAGGGACCCAAGGTGGACCTAAAGGGCCCCAAAGGGGAGGTGAGCATGCCAGATGTGGAGGGGACACTGCTGAGTGCAGATGTGGATGTCCAGGCACCCACCACCAAGTTGGAGGGTGACGTTACCCTGGGAGACAAGGAGGTGGCCGCTAGAGACAGCAAGTTCAAAATGCCTAAGTTCAAGATGCCTTCCTTTGGTGCCTCAGCGCCAAGCAAGTCCTTGGAGGCCGCGGTGGACGTTTCCATGCCCAAGATCCAGGCAGAAGTGTCCCTGCCTTCCATGGAAGCTGAGGTCAAGACCAGTGATGTGACCATTGAGCTGCCATCCGCTGACTTAGAACTCAAGACTTCCACGGTGGCCCAGAAGCTCCCTGATGTTCAGGTGCCTGAGGGAGAGCTCCGGGAGCCCTCAGCAGGAGCCGGGTTCAAAGGGCACCTGCCCAAGGTGCACATGCCCAGCATCAAGATGCCCGAAGTGGACATCAAAGCCCCCCAGGTGGACATCAAGGGGCCCCAGGTGGACATCAAGGGACCCAAGGTGGACCTAAAGGGCCCCAAAGGGGAGGTGAGCATGCCAGATGTGGAGGGGACACTGCTGAGTGCAGATGTGGATGTCCAGGCACCCACCACCAAGTTGGAGGGTGACGTTACCCTGGGAGACAAGGAGGTGGCCGCTAGAGACAGCAAGTTCAAAATGCCCAAGTTCAAGATGCCTTCCTTCGGTGCCTCAGCGCCAAGCAAGTCCTTGGAGGCCGCGGTGGACGTTTCCGTGCCCAAGATCCAGGCAGAAGTGTCCCTGCCTTCCATGGAAGCTGAGGTCAAGACCAGTGATGTGACCGTTGAGCTGCCATCTGCTGACCTAGAACTCAAGACTTCCACGGTGGCCCAGAAGCTCCCTGATGTTCAGGTGCCCGAGGGAGAGCTCCAGGAATCCTCAGCAGGAGCCGGGTTCAAAGGGCACCTGCCCAAGGTGCACATGCCCAGCATCAAGATGCCCAAAGTGGACTTTAAGGCACCCCAGGTTGACATCAAGGGGCCCAAGGTGGATATCAAAGGACCCAAAGGGGAGGTGAGTGCCCCTGATGTGGATGTGACCCTGCCAAGTGTGGAGATGGATGTCCAGGCACCCACCGCCAAGTTGGAGGGTGACGTTACCCTGGGAGACAAGGAGGTGACCGCTAGAGACAGCAAGTTCAAAATGCCCAAGTTCAAGATGCCATCTTTCGGTGCCTCGGCGCCAAGCAAGTCCTTGGAGGCCGCGGTGGACGTGTCCCTGCCCAAGATCCAGGCAGAAGCATCCCTGCCCTCCATGGAAGCTGAGGTCAAGACCAGTGATGTGACCGTTGAGCTGCCATCTGCCGACCTAGAGGTGAAGACTGCCATGGTGGGCATGAAGCTTCCAGAAGGCCAAATCCCTGAAGGGGAGCTCCAGGAACCTTCGGCAGGAGCCGGAGTCAAAGGGCACCTGCCCAAGGTGCACATGCCCAGCATGAAGATGCCCAAAGTGGACTTTAAGGCACCCCAAGTGGACATCAAGGGGCCCAAGTTCGACATGAAGGCCCCCCAGGTGGACATCAAGGGGCCCAAGGTGGACCTGAAGGGCCCAAAAGGGGAGGTGAGTGCGCCCGACGTGGATGTGACCCTGCCCAGCGCAGACGTGGACGTCCAGGCACCCACGGCCAAGTTGGAGGGTGACGTTACCCTGGGAGACAAGGAGGTGACCGCTAGAGACAGCAAGTTCAAAATGCCCAAGTTCAAGATGCCATCTTTCGGTGCCTCGGCACCAAGCAAGTCCTTGGAGGCCGCGGTGGACGTGTCCCTGCCCAAGATCCAGGCAGAAGTGTCCCTGCCCTCCATGGAAGCTGAGGTCAAGTCCAGTGATGTGACCGTTGAGCTGCCATCTGCCGACCTAGAGGTCAAGACTGCCATGGTGGGCATGAAGCTTCCAGAAGGCCAAATCCCTGAAGGGGAGCTCCAGGAACCCTCGGCAGGAGCCGGAGTCAAAGGGCACCTGCCCAAGGTGCACATGCCCAGCATGAAGATGCCCAAAGTGGACTTTAAGGCGCCCCAGGTGGACATCAAGGGGCCCAAGGTGGACGTCAAAGGACCCAAGGTGGACCTGAAGGGCCCCAAAGGGGAGGTGACCGCCCCTGACGTGGAAATGACCCTGCCCAGTGTGCAGATGGACGTCCAGGGACCCACTGCCAAGCTGGAGGGTGACGTTACCCTGGGAGACAAGGAGGTGGCCGCTAGAGACAGCAAGTTCAAAATGCCCAAGTTCAAGATGCCTTCCTTCGGTGCCTCAGCGCCAAGCAAGTCCTTGGAGGCCGCGGTGGACGTTTCCGTGCCCAAGATCCAGGCAGAAGTGTCCCTGCCTTCCATGGAAGCTGAGGTCAAGACCAGCGATGTGACCGTTGAGCTGCCATCTGCTGACCTAGAACTCAAGACCTCCACGGTGGCCCAGAAGCTCCCTGATGTTCAGGTGCCCAAGGGAGAGCTCCAGGAATCCTCAGCAGGAGCCGGGTTCAAAGGGCACCTGCCCAAGGTGCACATGCCCAGCATCAAGATGCCCAAAGTGGACTTTAAGGCACCCCAGGTTGACATCAAGGGGCCCAAGGTGGATATCAAAGGACCCAAAGGGGAGGTGAGTGCCCCTGACGTGGATGTGACCCTGCCAAGTGTGGAGATGGATGTCCAGGCACCCACCGCCAAGTTGGAGGGTGACGTTACCCTGGGAGACAAGGAGGTGACCGCTAGAGACAGCAAGTTCAAAATGCCCAAGTTCAAGATGCCATCTTTCGGTGCCTCGGCGCCAAGCAAGTCCTTGGAGGCCGCGGTGGACGTGTCCCTGCCCAAGATCCAGGCAGAAGCATCCCTGCCCTCCATGGAAGCTGAGGTCAAGACCAGTGATGTGACCGTTGAGCTGCCATCTGCTGACCTAGAACTCAAGACTTCCACGGTGGCCCAGAAGCTCCCTGATGTTCAGGTGCCCGAGGGAGAGCTCCAGGAATCCTCAGCAGGAGCCGGGTTCAAAGGGCACCTGCCCAAGGTGCACATGCCCAGCATGAAGATGCCCAAAGTGGATTTTAAGGCGCCCCAGGTGGACATCAAGGCACCCAAGTTGGACGTCAAAGGACCCAAGGTGGACCTGAAGGGCCCCAAAGGGGAGGTGACCGCCCCTGACGTGGAAGTGACCCTGCCCAGTGTGCAGATGGACGTCCAGGGACCCACTGCCAAGCTGGAGGGTGACATTACCCTGGGAGACAAGGAGGTGGCCGCTAGAGACAGCAAGTTCAAAATGCCCAAGTTCAAGATGCCTTCCTTCGGTGCCTCAGCGCCAAGCAAGTCCTTGGAGGCCGCGGTGGACGTTTCCGTGCCCAAGATCCAGGCAGAAGTGTCCCTGCCTTCCATGGAAGCTGAGGTCAAGACCAGTGATGTGACCGTTGAGCTGCCATCTGCTGACCTAGAACTCAAGACTTCCACGGTGGCCCAGAAGCTCCCTGATGTTCAGGTGCCCGAGGGAGAGCTCCAGGAATCCTCAGCAGGAGCCGGGTTCAAAGGGCACCTGCCCAAGGTGCACATGCCCAGCATCAAGATGCCCAAAGTGGACTTTAAGGCACCCCAGGTTGACATCAAGGGGCCCAAGGTGGATATCAAAGGACCCAAAGGGGAGGTGAGTGCCCCTGACGTGGATGTGACCCTGCCAAGTGTGGAGATGGATGTCCAGGCACCCACCGCCAAGTTGGAGGGTGACGTTACCCTGGGAGACAAGGAGGTGACCGCTAGAGACAGCAAGTTCAAAATGCCCAAGTTCAAGATGCCATCTTTCGGTGCCTCGGCGCCAAGCAAGTCCTTGGAGGCCGCGGTGGACGTGTCCCTGCCCAAGATCCAGGCAGAAGCATCCCTGCCCTCCATGGAAGCTGAGGTCAAGACCAGTGATGTGACCGTTGAGCTGCCATCTGCCGACCTAGAGGTGAAGACTGCCATGGTGGGCATGAAGCTTCCAGAAGGCCAAATCCCTGAAGGGGAGCTCCAGGAACCTTCGGCAGGAGCCGGAGTCAAAGGGCACCTGCCCAAGGTGCACATGCCCAGCATGAAGATGCCCAAAGTGGACTTTAAGGCACCCCAAGTGGACATCAAGGGGCCCAAGTTCGACATGAAGGCCCCCCAGGTGGACATCAAGGGGCCCAAGGTGGACCTGAAGGGCCCAAAAGGGGAGGTGAGTGCGCCCGACGTGGATGTGACCCTGCCCAGCGCAGACGTGGACGTCCAGGCACCCACGGCCAAGTTGGAGGGTGACGTTACCCTGGGAGACAAGGAGGTGACCGCTAGAGACAGCAAGTTCAAAATGCCCAAGTTCAAGATGCCATCTTTCGGTGCCTCGGCACCAAGCAAGTCCTTGGAGGCCGCGGTGGACGTGTCCCTGCCCAAGATCCAGGCAGAAGTGTCCCTGCCCTCCATGGAAGCTGAGGTCAAGTCCAGTGATGTGACCGTTGAGCTGCCATCTGCCGACCTAGAGGTCAAGACTGCCATGGTGGGCATGAAGCTTCCAGAAGGCCAAATCCCTGAAGGGGAGCTCCAGGAACCCTCGGCAGGAGCCGGAGTCAAAGGGCACCTGCCCAAGGTGCACATGCCCAGCATGAAGATGCCCAAAGTGGACTTTAAGGCGCCCCAGGTGGACATCAAGGGGCCCAAGGTGGACGTCAAAGGACCCAAGGTGGACCTGAAGGGCCCCAAAGGGGAGGTGACCGCCCCTGACGTGGAAATGACCCTGCCCAGTGTGCAGATGGACGTCCAGGGACCCACTGCCAAGCTGGAGGGTGACGTTACCCTGGGAGACAAGGAGGTGGCCGCTAGAGACAGCAAGTTCAAAATGCCCAAGTTCAAGATGCCTTCCTTCGGTGCCTCAGCGCCAAGCAAGTCCTTGGAGGCCGCGGTGGACGTTTCCGTGCCCAGGATCCAGGCGGAAGTGTCCCTGCCTTCCATGGAAGCTGAGGTCAAGACCAGCGATGTGACCGTTGAGCTGCCATCTGCTGACCTAGAACTCAAGACCTCCACGGTGGCCCAGAAGCTCCCTGATGTTCAGGTGCCCGAGGGAGAGCTCCAGGAATCCTCAGCAGGAGCCGGGTTCAAAGGGCACCTGCCCAAGGTGCACATGCCCAGCATCAAGATGCCCAAAGTGGACTTTAAGGCACCCCAGGTTGACATCAAGGGGCCCAAGGTGGATATCAAAGGACCCAAAGGGGAGGTGAGTGCCCCTGACGTGGATGTGACCCTGCCAAGTGTGGAGATGGATGTCCAGGCACCCACCGCCAAGTTGGAGGGTGACGTTACCCTGGGAGACAAGGAGGTGACCGCTAGAGACAGCAAGTTCAAAATGCCCAAGTTCAAGATGCCATCTTTCGGTGCCTCGGCGCCAAGCAAGTCCTTGGAGGCCGCGGTGGACGTGTCCCTGCCCAAGATCCAGGCAGAAGCATCCCTGCCCTCCATGGAAGCTGACGTCAAGACCAGTGATGTGACCGTTGAGCTGCCATCTGCCGACCTAGAGGTGAAGACTGCCATGGTGGGCATGAAGCTTCCAGAAGGCCAAATCCCTGAAGGGGAGCTCCAGGAACCTTCGGCAGGAGCCGGAGTCAAAGGGCACCTGCCCAAGGTGCACATGCCCAGCATGAAGATGCCCAAAGTGGACTTTAAGGCACCCCAAGTGGACATCAAGGGGCCCAAGTTCGACATGAAGGCCCCCCAGGTGGACATCAAGGGGCCCAAGGTGGACCTGAAGGGCCCAAAAGGGGAGGTGAGTGCGCCCGACGTGGATGTGACCCTGCCCAGCACAGACGTGGACGTCCAGGCACCCACGGCCAAGTTGGAGGGTGACGTTACCCTGGGAGACAAGGAGGTGACCGCTAGAGACAGCAAGTTCAAAATGCCCAAGTTCAAGATGCCATCTTTCGGTGCCTCGGCACCAAGCAAGTCCTTGGAGGCCGCGGTGGACGTGTCCCTGCCCAAGATCCAGGCAGAAGCATCCCTGCCCTCCATGGAAGCTGAGGTCAAGTCCAGTGATGTGACCGTTGAGCTGCCATCTGCCGACCTAGAGGTCAAGACTGCCATGGTGGGCATGAAGCTTCCAGAAGGCCAAATCCCTGAAGGGGAGCTCCAGGAACCCTCGGCAGGAGCCGGAGTCAAAGGGCACCTGCCCAAGGTGCACATGCCCAGCATGAAGATGCCCAAAGTGGACTTTAAGGCGCCCCAGGTGGACATCAAGGCGCCCAAGTTGGACGTCAAAGGACCCAAGGTGGACCTGAAGGGCCCCAAAGGGGAGGTGACCGCCCCTGACGTGGAAGTGACCCTGCCCAGTGTGCAGATGGACGTCCAGGGACCCACTGCCAAGCTGGAGGGTGACATTACCCTGGGAGACAAGGAGGTGGCCGCTAGAGACAGCAAGTTCAAAATGCCCAAGTTCAAGATGCCTTCCTTCGGTGCCTCAGCGCCAAGCAAGTCCTTGGAGGCCGCGGTGGACGTTTCCGTGCCCAAGATCCAGGCGGAAGTGTCCCTGCCTTCCATGGAAGCTGAGGTCAAGACCAGTGATGTGACCGTTGAGCTGCCATCTGCTGACCTAGAACTCAAGACTTCCACGGTGGCCCAGAAGCTCCCTGATGTTCAGGTGCCCGAGGGAGAGCTCCAGGAATCCTCAGCAGGAACCGGGTTCAAAGGGCACCTGCCCAAGGTGCACATGCCCAGCATCAAGATGCCCAAAGTGGACTTTAAGGCACCCCAGGTTGACATCAAGGGGCCCAAGGTGGATATCAAAGGACCCAAAGGGGAGGTGAGTGCGCCCGACGTGGATGTGACCCTGCCCAGCGCAGACGTGGACGTCCAGGCACCCACGGCCAAGTTGGAGGGTGACGTTACCCTGGGAGACAAGGAGGTGACCGCTAGAGACAGCAAGTTCAAAATGCCCAAGTTCAAGATGCCATCTTTCGGTGCCTCGGCGCCAAGCAAGTCCTTGGAGGCCGCGGTGGACGTGTCCCTGCCCAAGATCCAGGCAGAAGCATCCCTGCCCTCCATGGAAGCTGAGGTCAAGTCCAGTGATGTGACCGTTGAGCTGCCATCTGCCGACCTAGAGGTCAAGACTGCCATGGTGGGCATGAAGCTTCCAGAAGGCCAAATCCCTGAAGGGGAGCTCCAGGAACCCTCGGCAGGAGCCGGAGTCAAAGGGCACCTGCCCAAGGTGCACATGCCCAGCATGAAGATGCCCAAAGTGGACTTTAAGGCGCCCCAGGTGGACATCAAGGGGCCCAAGGTGGACGTCAAAGGACCCAAGGTGGACCTGAAGGGCCCCAAAGGGGAGGTGACCGCCCCTGACGTGGAAATGACCCTGCCCAGTGTGCAGATGGACGTCCAGGGACCCACTGCCAAGCTGGAGGGTGACGTTACCCTGGGAGACAAGGAGGTGGCCGCTAGAGACAGCAAGTTCAAAATGCCCAAGTTCAAGATGCCTTCCTTCGGTGCCTCAGCGCCAAGCAAGTCCTTGGAGGCCGCGGTGGACGTTTCCGTGCCCAGGATCCAGGCGGAAGTGTCCCTGCCTTCCATGGAAGCTGAGGTCAAGACCAGCGATGTGACCGTTGAGCTGCCATCTGCTGACCTAGAACTCAAGACCTCCACGGTGGCCCAGAAGCTCCCTGATGTTCAGGTGCCCGAGGGAGAGCTCCAGGAATCCTCAGCAGGAGCCGGGTTCAAAGGGCACCTGCCCAAGGTGCACATGCCCAGCATCAAGATGCCCAAAGTGGACTTTAAGGCACCCCAGGTTGACATCAAGGGGCCCAAGGTGGATATCAAAGGACCCAAAGGGGAGGTGAGTGCCCCTGACGTGGATGTGACCCTGCCAAGTGTGGAGATGGATGTCCAGGCACCCACCGCCAAGTTGGAGGGTGACGTTACCCTGGGAGACAAGGAGGTGACCGCTAGAGACAGCAAGTTCAAAATGCCCAAGTTCAAGATGCCATCTTTCGGTGCCTCGGCGCCAAGCAAGTCCTTGGAGGCCGCGGTGGACGTGTCCCTGCCCAAGATCCAGGCAGAAGCATCCCTGCCCTCCATGGAAGCTGAGGTCAAGACCAGTGATGTGACCGTTGAGCTGCCATCTGCCGACCTAGAGGTGAAGACTGCCATGGTGGGCATGAAGCTTCCAGAAGGCCAAATCCCTGAAGGGGAGCTCCAGGAACCTTCGGCAGGAGCCGGAGTCAAAGGGCACCTGCCCAAGGTGCACATGCCCAGCATGAAGATGCCCAAAGTGGACTTTAAGGCACCCCAAGTGGACATCAAGGGGCCCAAGTTCGACATGAAGGCCCCCCAGGTGGACATCAAGGGGCCCAAGGTGGACCTGAAGGGCCCAAAAGGGGAGGTGAGTGCGCCCGACGTGGATGTGACCCTGCCCAGCGCAGACGTGGACGTCCAGGCACCCACGGCCAAGTTGGAGGGTGACGTTACCCTGGGAGACAAGGAGGTGACCGCTAGAGACAGCAAGTTCAAAATGCCCAAGTTCAAGATGCCATCTTTCGGTGCCTCGGCACCAAGCAAGTCCTTGGAGGCCGCGGTGGACGTGTCCCTGCCCAAGATCCAGGCAGAAGCATCCCTGCCCTCCATGGAAGCTGAGGTCAAGTCCAGTGATGTGACCGTTGAGCTGCCATCTGCCGACCTAGAGGTCAAGACTGCCATGGTGGGCATGAAGCTTCCAGAAGGCCAAATCCCTGAAGGGGAGCTCCAGGAACCCTCGGCAGGAGCCGGAGTCAAAGGGCACCTGCCCAAGGTGCACATGCCCAGCATGAAGATGCCCAAAGTGGACTTTAAGGCGCCCCAGGTGGACATCAAGGGGCCCAAGTTGGACGTCAAAGGACCCAAGGTGGACCTGAAGGGCCCCAAAGGGGAGGTGACCGCCCCTGACGTGGAAGTGACCCTGCCCAGTGTGCAGATGGACGTCCAGGGACCCACTGCCAAGCTGGAGGGTGACGTTACCCTGGGAGACAAGGAGGTGGCCGCTAGAGACAGCAAGTTCAAAATGCCCAAGTTCAAGATGCCTTCCTTCGGTGCCTCAGCGCCAAGCAAGTCCTTGGAGGCCGCGGTGGATGTTTCCGTGCCCAAGATCCAGGCGGAAGTGTCCCTGCCTTCCATGGAAGCTGAGGTCAAGACCAGTGATGTGACCGTTGAGCTGCCATCTGCTGACCTAGAACTCAAGACTTCCACGGTGGCCCAGAAGCTCCCTGATGTTCAGGTGCCCGAGGGAGAGCTCCAGGAATCCTCAGCAGGAGCCGGGTTCAAAGGGCACCTGCCCAAGGTGCACATGCCCAGCATCAAGATGCCCAAAGTGGACTTTAAGGCACCCCAGGTTGACATCAAGGGGCCCAAGGTGGATATCAAAGGACCCAAAGGGGAGGTGAGTGCCCCTGACGTGGATGTGACCCTGCCAAGTGTGGAGATGGATGTCCAGGCACCCACCGCCAAGTTGGAGGGTGACGTTACCCTGGGAGACAAGGAGGTGACCGCTAGAGACAGCAAGTTCAAAATGCCCAAGTTCAAGATGCCATCTTTCGGTGCCTCGGCGCCAAGCAAGTCCTTGGAGGCCGCGGTGGACGTGTCCCTGCCCAAGATCCAGGCAGAAGCATCCCTGCCCTCCATGGAAGCTGAGGTCAAGACCAGTGATGTGACCATTGAGCTGCCATCTGCCGACCTAGAGGTGAAGACTGCCATGGTGGGCATGAAGCTTCCAGAAGGCCAAATCCCTGAAGGGGAGCTCCAGGAACCTTCGGCAGGAGCCGGAGTCAAAGGGCACCTGCCCAAGGTGCACATGCCCAGCATGAAGATGCCCAAAGTGGACTTTAAGGCACCCCAAGTGGACATCAAGGGGCCCAAGTTCGACATGAAGGCCCCCCAGGTGGACATCAAGGGGCCCAAGGTGGACCTGAAGGGCCCAAAAGGGGAGGTGAGTGCGCCCGACGTGGATGTGACCCTGCCCAGCGCAGACGTGGACGTCCAGGCACCCACGGCCAAGTTGGAGGGTGACGTTACCCTGGGAGACAAGGAGGTGACCGCTAGAGACAGCAAGTTCAAAATGCCCAAGTTCAAGATGCCATCTTTCGGTGCCTCGGCACCAAGCAAGTCCTTGGAGGCCGCGGTGGACGTGTCCCTGCCCAAGATCCAGGCAGAAGTGTCCCTGCCCTCCATGGAAGCTGAGGTCAAGTCCAGTGATGTGACCGTTGAGCTGCCATCTGCCGACCTAGAGGTCAAGACTGCCATGGTGGGCATGAAGCTTCCAGAAGGCCAAATCCCTGAAGGGGAGCTCCAGGAACCCTCGGCAGGAGCCGGAGTCAAAGGGCACCTGCCCAAGGTGCACATGCCCAGCATGAAGATGCCCAAAGTGGACTTCAAGGCGCCCAAGTTCGACATGAAAGCCCCCCAGGTGGACATCAAGGGGCCCAAGGTGGACCTGAAGGGCCCCAAAGAGGAGGTGACCGCCCCTGACGTGGAAGTGACCCTGCCCAGTGTGCAGATGGACGTCCATGGACCCACTGCCAAGCTGGAGGGTGACGTTACCCTGGGAGACAAGGAGGTGGCCGCTAGAGACAGCAAGTTCAAAATGCCCAAGTTCAAGATGCCTTCCTTCGGTGCCTCAGCGCCAAGCAAGTCCTTGGAGGCCGCGGTGGACGTGTCCGTGCCCAAGATCCAGGCGGAAGTGTCCCTGCCCTCCATGGAAGCTGAGGTCAAGTCCAGTGATGTGACCGTTGAGCTGCCATCTGCTGACCTAGAACTCAAGACTTCCACAGTGGGTGAGAAGCTCCCTGATGTTCAGGTGCCCGAGGTAGAGCTCCAGGAGTCCTCAACAGGAGCCGGGTTCAAAGGGCACCTGCCCAAGGTGCACATGCCCAGCATCAAGATGCCCAAAGTGGACATCAAAGCCCCCCAGGTTGACATCAAGGGGCCCAAAGTGGATATCAAAGGACCCAAACGGGAGGTGAGTGCCCCTGACGTGGATGTGACCCTGCCCAGTGTGGAGATGGATGTCCAGGCACCCACTGCCAAGTTGGAGCGTGACGTTACCCTGGGAGACAAGGAGGTGACCGCTAGAGACAGCAAATTCAAAATGCCCAAGTTCAAGATGCCATCTTTTGGTGCCTCGGCACCAAGCAAGTCCTTGGAGGCCGCGGTGGACGTGTCCCTGCCCAAGATCCAGGCAGAAGCGTCCCTGCCCTCCATGGAAGCTGAGGTCAAGTCCAGTGATGTGACCGTTGAGCTGCCATCTGCCGACCTAGAGGTGAAGACTGCCATGGTGGGCATGAAGCTTCCAGAAGGCCAAATCCCTGAAGGGGAGCTCCAGGAACCTTCGGCAGGAGCCGGAGTCAAAGGGCACCTGCCCAAGGTGCACATGCCCAGCATGAAGATGCCCAAAGTGGACTTTAAGGCACCCCAAGTGGACATCAAGGGGCCCAAGTTCGACATGAAGGCCCCCGAGGTGGACATCAAGGGGCCCAAGGTGGACCTGAAGGGCTCAAAAGGAGAGGTGAGTGCACCCGACGTGGATGTGACCCTGCCCAGCGCGGACGTGGACGTCCAGGCACCCACGGCCAAGTTGGAGGGTGACATTACCCTGGGAGACAAGGAGGTGACCGCTAGAGACAGCAAGTTCAAAATGCCCAAGTTCAAGATGCCATCTTTCGGTGCCTCGGCACCAAGCAAGTCCTTGGAGGCCGTGGTGGACGTGTCCCTGCCCAAGATCCAGGGAGAAATGTCCCTGCCCTCCATGGAAGCTGTGGTCAAGTCCAGTGATGTGACCGTTGAGCTGCCATCTGCCGACCTAGAGGTGAAGACTGCCATGGTGGACATGAAGCTTCCAGAAGGCCAAATCCCTGAAGGGGAGCTCCAGGAACCCTTGGCAGGAGCCGGAGTCAAAGGGCACCTGCCCAAGGTGCACATGCCCAGCATGAAGATGCCCAAAGTGGACTTTAAGGCACCCCAGGTGGACATCAAGGCCCCCAAGTTGGACATGAAGGGACCCAAGGTGGACCTGAAGGGCCCAAAAGGGGAGGTGAGTGCTCCCGACGTGGATGTGACCCTGCCCAGAGCAGACGTGGACGTCCAGGCACCCACGGCCAAGTTGGAGGGTGACCTTACCTTGGGAGACAAGGGGGTGACTGCTAGAGACAGCAAGTTCAAAATGCCCAAGTTCAAGATGCCTTCCTTCGGTGCCTCAGCGCCAAGCAAGTCCTTGGAGGCTGCGGTGGACGTTTCCGTGCCCAAGGTCCAAGCGGAAGTGTCCCTGCCCTCCATGGAAGCTGAGGTCAAGTCCAGTGATGTGACCGTTGAGCTGCCATCTGCTGACCTAGAACTCAAGTCTGCCATCGTAGCCGACAAGCTCCCGGAGATCGAAATGCCCGAGGGGGAGCCCCAGGAACCCACGGCAGGAGCCGGACTCAAAGGGCACGTGCCCAAGGTGCACATGCCCAGCGTGAAGATGCCCAAAGTGGACTTTAACGCGCCCCAGGTGGACATCAAGGGCCCCAGGATGGACGTGAAGACCGCCGGAGGGGAGTTGAGCGCCCCCGACATGGATGTGACCCTGCCCAGCGTGGACGTGGACGCCCGGTCACCCAGGACTAAGTCAGATGTGGGTATGTCCTCTCGGAACCTGGAACTGTTTTCTAAAGGAAGCAAGTTGAAGGTTCCTAAAATCAACATTTCTTCTTCTGGTCACCCCAGTAGTAAGTCCTCTCTGGTCTCTCCACCTGTTGAGGGAATTGCCAAAGATGTTGACCTCAGTCCTTCTGGCCCCATGCATCCCGTCGTACGTGCTCGTGATGAGGATGCCGTCACAGTCAAAGGTGACGTAGGTCTCTCAATTGGGAAAGATGGAGGTCGAAGCAAAAGCAAAAAATCCCATTTTAAACTCCCCAAAGTCTTTTCTCCACCTGGGAAAACCCCTAAAGTGTTCTTAGCTTTTGGCGGAGAAGTTGCCATGCGTTCGCCTCCGAGCGAGTCTGCACATGGCGGGTCCCCGGGGCTGTCCAGCACTTCTGAAACTTCCCTGCCGGAGTCCCGGCCCGGCTGGCTCAGTGGTCCCCATGGGGATTCCTCTAGCCTCATTCCGGGTGAGGACGTCACACTTACAAAGTACCAGGTGACCATCCCCCGTGACCCCGCCTCCCCCGAGCTGCCCTGTGTAGGCCTGTCTGGGTCCCAGGCGGAGTCTCAGTTGCCCAGCGTGGCCGGTGCCGTGGACTCCCCATCCAGCGAGAATATTCTGCTGTCCCAGCCTGACGGCCACAGTGGCCCAGTGCACACCGTATTTCCTGAATCTTATGGCCGCGTGACTTTTCCTAAATTTCATCGACCAAAGTTCCAACTGTCATCCCCCCAATCAGCAGCTGGCATGGCGGAGCCCGGAGCTGCAGAGGGTGTCCCCGCCCTGTCCCCTCCCCTCCCTGAGTGGGGACCACACTCCTCGGCCAGGGAAGCCACGGGGTTCCCCTTGCCAGGCAGTCAGTTGCCGTCTGCAGGTGTCTCTGTGTCCACGGTGGCAGAGGGACCTGTGGGCACCGCGGGGACATCAGCAGTGGCTGGAGGGGAAGCCCCAGCCGGAGACGCGGAGCCTGAGGGGAGGGGCAGTCCTGTGAGAGCACCAAGAGTCAAGCTTCCCTCTTTCCACTGGTCCCCCCAAAAGGGGGCAGAGTCCAAAGCAGCCCCTGGAGCCCCCCCGCCACCGGGGGTTTCCCTGCCGCCAGCAGCAGCAGGTGAGGATGTGAGTCTTGGGCAGGAGGGAGAGAAGGGGGTGGTCACAGCACCCGCCCTCGCCCTACTGAAGGTCTCACCTCCCACAATGACGGCTTCCACAGGAGGGACCGGCGGAAGTGGCGGGGGCGGGGGTGCAGGTGCAGCAGCTGGGCCCCCAGAGGGAGCGGACGTGACCCTCCACCCCACACAGGCCCACGCTCCCGGTGCCGGCTTCGTCGAAGATGCGCTCAGACCCGCCGAGGCCCCGCCGGAGGCGAGCCTGTCCACCCGTGGCCCGTCCCTTGGAGACAGCAGCAGAGAGCACGGTCTCGGGGACGGCTCACAAAGCCAGCTTTGTGGGGAGGTGATGGCCCCCTCGACAGAGGTCCCCCTGCAGCCGTCCCGGACAACCCCAGATGCCGCCTCCCCCACGGAGGGGAGCCCAGCGCGGGAGGCGGCAGCGGGAGTCACTCCGGCCGGCCCCAGGGAGAGCTGGTTTAGAATGCCCGCGCTGCGTCTGCCCAGCTTCAGGCGCCCCTCCAAGGAGAGGCCTGGGTCTGCAGGGCTGGGGGCTCAGGGGCCCGCGCCTGCCACCAGTGCGCCAGGGGAGGGACAGGCACCGACCACGGTCCGGAGTCAGGGTGTCCCTGTTCCTGAGTCCGAGGAGGAGACGACTAAGTGCCCGCGGCCCCTGGAGGCCGGTGCCGACGTGGGAACCACTGGCATCGAAGCTTCTCACACAGACGTTCCGCAGAGGAATCTAGACCTTCAGGCCCCTGCTGCCGGCATGTCCACTCCCGAGGTCAGGGTCCGGCCAGGCGAAGGCTCCCTGCCCCTCCGGGTGTGCGGGACACTCGCAGAGCCCCACGGGCCTCCAGGAGAAGCAGGCCAGCGCCCCCTTGCTGGGACAGCAGCAGCGCAGGGCCCGGCCGGGGGCCCGGAGGAGCCGCCTCCCCAGCCCGAAGGCCCCCTCAGACTGAGGGCCTCCAGTACCGACGTGCCGTCCCAGGTTTCCGTGGTCAACGTGGGTCAAGTCTGGGAGGACTCTGTGCTCACTGTCCAGTTCCCCAAGTTAAAGGTTCCGAGGTTCAGCTTCCCAGCCCCCAGCGGGGAGGCTGACGTTTTCGTGCCCCGTGTCAGAGAGCTGCCGTCCCCACAGAGCCATCCTGACACTGCCCTGCTCGGGCAAAGCCCCGGCGCCCGGGACGCCGGCGTCCTGAAGGCGCCCGAGGCCGTCTCCTCAGAAGCCGCCCCCATCTGTAAGGTCAGGGTGCACATTCAGAGCGCGGAGGCCGAGAGCAGGCAGGTCACCGTACAAAGCACGGTGACAGCCATGTACACGGAGCTCTCGGAGCCCCAGGCTCTTCCTGCCCGGATCGTGCGGGAGTCAGAGGTCCCTGCGTCAGAGGCCCAAACGCCTTCCTACGGGTTCTCCTTACTAAAGGGGAGGGTCCCTGAGCCCACCGCTCGGTCGCAGGCACACGCGGTGACTGCGGACCCTGGGCCAAGAGGGCGCCTTCACCAGCCAGCCCCAGGAGCAGGACCTGTTTCTGGAGACCCGCAGCCTGACACCGGAGAGCCCTTTGAAATTCTCTCTCCCGATGGAGACGTGCCGGGAATGCCAGCCTGCTCTCCTGACCTCCGCTCTGGCCATGGGCCTGCAGACAGCTGTTCTGACGAGGAGCCGGCGGAAATTCTCGAGTTCCCGCCAGAAGAGGGCCGGGAGGCGGCGGCTGCCCTGGCAGAGGAGGACGGGGCCCCCAGAGCGAAAGCAGAAGGTAAAAGGTCCTCCGGCCTGTTCCGGTTTTGGCTCCCCAGCATCGGGTTTTCTTCCTCTGTCGCCGAGGCCGGCACTGACCCCCAGGCCGAAGCCCCGAGACCCGCTCCGGTCCAGACGCAGCCCGAGGCACGGCCGCCGCACCCGCAGGAGAGAGCGGGCTGGTTTCGATTGCCCAGGTTGGGCTTCTCCTCGTCTCCCACCAAGAAAAGCAAGAGTGCGGAGGCGGAGGCGGGTCCGGCCGAGCAGCACCTCCAGGAAGAGGCAGGCACCTTCTTTGACGCCCGAGAAAGCTTCTCCCCCGAGGAGCAGGAAGAGGGGGGGTCGGCGGAGGCCGCGGACTCCGGGGCGATGGTGGCCTCCGCGGCGAGAACCGAGCTGATCCTGCTGGAGGGGGACGGAGCCGCCAGCCGGGCCCCGGAGCCCAGGCCCGGCAGCGAATGAGGGCCGGGCGGGGGAGACCCTTCCCCGGAGGACGGGCGCCCAAACGAAATCCCGAGACAGAGGCCCCGCCGCGCACGGGGCTCCCGTCCCGCGGCCCACGGGACTGAGGCGCAGGGCGGCGGTGCCCGGACGGACGTGGCCCTCCGGGGCGGGAGCCCTGTGGGGACCCCCGGGGTAGCGGGGCCGCGGAGGGTGTAGAAGTAGTTCCGCTGTCCTGTGGCCCCTGTCTGGTCCCGCCCCGTCTCAGGTGGAGTCTGGCGCCTTCCAGGAAGCCCCCCCCCCCCACCTGCTTGCCTGTCACGAGCTCACTCCTGGCCTCACCCAGGCGAGCTTGGGGACGACACGCGACACGCACGCGGGGCAGAGGGAGGTGGCTGCGGGCGGGTGAGCCAGCCGAGGGGGCACCCGTCCGTGCCTGCACGGCCCCGCGCGGTCCCCGAGCCCCTTCGCGCACACGCTGCCACCAGGCCTCCCGCGGAAGCTCCCTGGCTGTCCCCAGACGGGCAATAAAGGACAGGATGCACCCACAGCACTGGCTGCGAGGTCTTGTGTTCCGCTCGCGCTCCCCACGCGCGCCCAGAACCAGTCTGGGCCGAGTTGCCGTGGGAGAGAGTTCGGGGGGACCTTAGAGCAGACCTTCGCTTACCCGCGTGTCCGTCAGATCCTTCTCGAGTCAGCGGCTGTGAGAGACCGAAAGGAAGGAGGCGCGGGCCGGGAGCTCAGTGTGGCCACGCTGCCACTGCTCGGCGGGAAGGACAGGGACAGAGCAGGGCAGTTGGCCGTGACAGGCCGTCTGGGAGGCCTTCCTTCACCTCCTTCCCAGCAGCCACGGGGAACACAAGGGGGGGGGCAGCAGAGTGAGGCTCCAGGGTCCGCCACCCCCGTGTCAGCTCTCCACCCCCCTCCGCTGCCCGCGGCGCTCGTCCTGGGCCCAGGGCACCCGCCCGCTCTCCCCTCCCTCCTTGCCCCTGCTGGCTCCCGGAGACCCGCCACCTCGCCCCCTGAGGGGAAGGGCTGCTCTTGGGCTGAGGGGAGGGTGCAGCAGCGAAGAGCTGGGCTGGGAGCCCCCCACGCGGTGCTGCCCTGGCAGGGAGGAGCGGGGCTGGAGCGCGCCCCCTCGCCCCCGCGCACACGGGCCTTTCCCTGTGGCGGGCTGGGCGAGCCACCCAAGTCAGGGGATGTGAAATTATGGCAAGTGGGCACGAGGCCTCTGGGCGGTTCACGAATGAGGACGGAGAAGGAGGTCGGTGGGGTCTTTGTCCCAAAGGTCCAGTGAGGCCATCCCACCGTCCAGGCGCCGGCAGCCTCCCTCTCCCATCCGTCCTGCAGACACGGTGAGTGCGGCCCTCCTGGGGACCCCGCCGTGGGGGTCTGCCTGACTCCACGGGGTTCTCGCCTCCCCTGAAGCTGGGGTCAAGACCCGAGGCCCCGGGGCCCTGGCGCCGGAGGCGGGAGGGGCCGCAGAGTCTCCCGACGGGGCCTCGATGCTGCGTGGACCCACCCGGGCCGCGTCCCCGTGCTCCCACAGACCGGCCGCCGAAGACAATGTGCATTTAAGACCTCCCGGTCCCTCCCTGTGGGTCGGGGGTCCGAGCACAGCTCAGCGGGGTCCTCTGCTCGGGGCCCCACAGGCTGCGAGCCGGGGCTGGGCTCTCGTGGCTGGCACCGTTCAGTGGGGCAGCTCCGTGTGCCCGGGGCACCGTCAGCGCCCTGCCGCCCCGGCCTCGCGGTTTGCTTCTTCACGCCCGCAAGGAACAGACTCCCAGCAAGATGCCGGCACAAGCTTGCGTCGCACGGTCACCGCCGCACATTCTATTGGCTACAGGCGAAGGCAGGGGTTCCTCACCCCCAAGCGGAGGGGATCACACGGGAGTGTGGGTTCCAGGAGGTGGGGGCATGGGGGCCATTTTAGAGTGTGTCCATCCCCCCCCCCAAGAAGCAGCCGCATCAAGGCCCCCCGGGGCATCTCTTGAGGCTCGTCAAGCTGGGTCTCCCGTGGGGTCTGCTTTGGAGCAGGCCTTCAAGCCTGCCACCGAGGTGTGACCACCACTTCCGCTGGCTGATGGCCACCGGGCCACTGGACCCGTCATCCCAGCGTGGCCTGGGGCCCAGAGCCCGGGGACAGGCCACGCGCTCTGAGACACACAGGAAGCGGAGGGCAAACCCACACCGGCAGCCGTGGAGAGCAGAGCGGGTCTCGGATGGTGTCTGCTCCCGAGGGGAGCTGCCGTGCGCCACGTGAGCCCGGGGTGGGAGGCTGGGCAGCCACTGGGGCTTGGCTGGGTCAAGTGCGGCCCACACGCAGACCAGCTCCCAGAGGCCCTGGACGCCTTGCAGGGCCACGTGGCCCCCAGGCACACCCTCCGGACCCGTGCAGGGCTGGGCGGGGAGGCGGGCTGGGTTGGGAGACCCTCTTCACCGACGAGGACGCGGATGCGTAAGGTGCCCCACCCCAGCCCATCTGGCTCTCTCCGGGGCAGAGGGGACCGGGCGAGGCAGGGAGGAGGAGCCCCAAGATGTGGGGAGAGGAGGATCTGCTATCCACTCCCTTAGGTCCCTCGGCGTCCAGTGTCCCTTGGACCACTGAGCCAGCCCCAAGCGCCAGCCTAGGGCAGCCACAGGGTCTCCACGGGCCAGGTGGGCTCCAAAGCCTTGGCCAGAAGCCAGGAGGTGACGGAGGCCGGGGTGCCCGGAGACAGGCCTCTGGTCCGGCAGGAGGCTGGGAGCCGAGGGAGGTGTCCGACGGGATTCAGACCCTGCCTCTGCAGTGTCGGCCTCAGCCTCTGCAGGGCAGCTCCCAGGACAGGGGGCTCCAGGCCGCGTGTATCCAGGTCCCCACCCTGCCCCCGCCCCCTGCTCAAAACCAGGTTCTCTGGACGCTGCCCGGAGTCCTGGACCCCCCACGCACCAGGACCACCCCACGGGCCCAGGCGCCCACCTCGCCTCTCCGAGACCCGCCCTCACAGTCCTGGGTCCCCCTGTCCCGGCACCTGCCTCTGCCCCGTCCCCTGGTTCCTGTGGGCAGGGAGCGGACAGCAGCGAGAGTCAGCGGCTCTCTTAAGGTCGCAAGGAGCAGACAGCAGCTTCACCCGGCAGCCGTGTGGACCCTCACAGGGTCGGGGGTGCTGAACTCCGACCTGGGGCCAGCGGGAGGGGGTGCAGCCCATGTGGGACTCACACAGAGAGGCAGGGAGGTGCAGGGGGCCTCTGAAGCAACCCCCCTTGTGGGTGGGGACTGTGGCTCTCAGATCAGGGGGGAGCATCCCGGAGGGCTCTCTGCAGGAGGTGAGGTTTAAGAGGGGATGGTTCAGAGAGCTGAGGGCTGGCAAACAGTTTGCACCTGCCAGGAGTTGGGAAGTCCTGGCCCTGAGCGGGGCTTGTGAGGGTGGGGACAGGCCACCGGGAGCCATGGGGCCGGGGAATCAGGTGTGGCTGGACCTCAACCCTGCCAAGCGCAGTCCTGACCCTGGGCTTGTCCGTCCAGGCCCACGGCGTAGGGGGAATCCCAGTCCCGTTCGAACAGGTGCCGTAACTGCTCCTGCACGGTGGGCACCCCCGGCCGAGCGCGGGAGGCCCTCTGGCTGACCACCAGGCCTGCCCCTGAGGTGCTGCTGAAGTAATCTTCCGACCAGTTGGAGGTGCCTGTGGGGGGTGGGGTGGGGAAGAGTCCCTGACGACCGGGCGCGCACAGGGACTCTGCCGCCTGGCCCAGGCGTGTGGCTCAGCCACAGCTTCGGGGACAGGTGTGCATGGCCGCTGGCGTCCCCTCAGGTGCGGCTGGGGGCGGGGCAAGGGCCCCTCCTGTGTGAGGCTCCACCCACAGCCTCCTGGGACGGGTGGGACTCAGGGCTCTGACAACCCTGTGCTCAGGACTCACCACCTGCCCGTGGGGCCGGGTCGCAGCGGGGCTGGCCGCCTGGTCCTCGGAGCCCCGCCGGGCACCCTAGCCCTCGGCCCTGAGGGGCCCCCGCTGGACAGAAGGGCAGTGTCGCCTTCGGCACCCAGGCCCGGCCACGCTCGAGGGCCACGGCCCCCTTCTGTGGGTTTATGTGGCCCCCGCGTCCCGTACAGTTGGCCCCGGAAAGGCTCGAGGGCCCGGGGACGCCCAGGCCCGAGCCCACCGCCCACCGCCCTCGCTGCTCACCTATGTAGGCCGCCTTCTCTGTGACCATGAACTTGCTGTGGTTCACCCTGCTGAACGGGATGTTGGAGTGGTTCCTCACAGGCACAATGAAGACTTTCTTTGGGGAACGGAGAGGGGGCGGGTCAGGAAGGGGCGGGGCCGCCCCGCCCCCTGCATCCCGTCCGGCGCAGGGAGTGGGTGCCCACCACGTCCACAGAGACGCCGGCCTCGGGGTCGCTGAGAGCCTGCAGGGACCGCAGGCCGGGGAACATCCTGGGGTCTGTGTGCAGCCAGCAGCTGACCAGCAGACGCACGCGCACGCCCCTGTTGAAGGCCGCTGTCCGCAGCGCGGTGTCCAGCACCGGCCAGTACCTGGGGGAGGCAGGGTCGGGGTCTTGGGCCGGCGGGGTCCCTGCCTGCCAGCCGCGGGCGGGCAGGGGCCCCCGCGGGACGGGGAACGGCAGCGGAGGGGCCTCCACCCTGCAGGGCCGCCGGGCTCCCACCCGGACCCACCTGGCGGGGCGGCTGAAGCGCGTGGTGGGGAAGTACTCCATCACCGAGGCGTAGATGAACTCCTGGGCGCCCCCCATCACCGCCAGCAGCGCCTCCAGGTCCCCGGTGCGGCCGTGCGGGCAGAGCAGAGGAGGCGATGCCTGTTCGGGGAGGGGGTCCCTGAGGGCACGGCCGACCCCGAGCCGCGCGCTTTCTGGACCTGTGACCCTAGCGTGCGCCCCACCCCCCGCCCCGCCCCAGCGTTTGGGAACCTGGAGGAAACCGAGAGGTGCTGCCTGGAGAGGGGGGGAGACTCGGGGCGGCCTCCAGTCTTGGAGGGAGAGCCTGGAAGCCGGCAGGCCTCCCCCCCACCCCTCCCCGCCCACCCGGGGCCATGTAGGCCGGACTTCCTGGAACAGGGCCCCGCCCCCCCACCCGTGCAGGCCTTCAGGGGCTCCATGCTGGGTCTCCTCCTCCCCCACCCTCCCTGGTCCCAAGCCGAGGCCCCTCGAGCCCACCCGGCAGTGTGCTTGGAGCCCCCCCCCCAGGACCCCAGGGCGCCCTGCCACCTCCCAGGCTGCCTGTCTCCCATGGACGGTGATGACTGGCATCCTCCCCTGCAGCTGGGTCCCTCCCCTCCCCGGCCCCCCAGACCGGTGCCCCGAGGACCTGCCCCAGACCTCCCTGGGTGTCTGGCCGGCTCCTCAGCCCCTCTCACCGAGAAGTAGGCAGTGGTGGGCACCCCCTCAAAGCGGTCCCGGAGGGGCTGGAAGCGGTTGATGTGGGACGAGAGGTTCCGAGGCCAGGCTCTGGGGAGGACGGCCTTCGGCGCCCCCAGCACCCAGTAGGTCTGGAAGGTCTTCTCCAGGTCCCGGGCCAGGCGGCTGCAGTTGTAGATGATGATGCCGAGCTCCTTCACCTGCAGGGACAGGGCAGCGGCTGCGGGAGGCGGCCCCGAGGTGCGCGTGTGCGCGTGTGTGGCCCCCCAGGCAGAGCGCAGCCACCCCCCCCACTGGCAGCGGGTCCAGGCAGCGTCACCCGCAGGAGCCACGACGGACAGCGTGCTCGGGGGAGGCGATGAGGTGGGGGTGCCCAGGGCTCCCGGCTCTTCTCGCGCACTGGGTTTTAGTAATCAGAGCGACACACGCGTCTCGCAAAAAACCAGGAAATGCATAAAGTCGTTCTTCGTGTCACGGTCCGGCCACAGACGCAGCTGTCCTTGCCGCCCCCGTCCTTGCACTGGGTTTCGACGTGGTCCGCAGGTGTCCGTGTAAGTGACTGGCACGGCCTTCCCCGGGGCACCATGGTGTTGCCCAGTGTGAGTCAGCGGCCGCCGAGGTCCCTGCCTACTGACCCGGCTCTGGCGGCTCCCCGCGGGGCCCCGCTTGATGATGAGCTGCAGGGGACGTCAGGCCGAGCCCCCGGGAGTGTGGGCGGTGGACAAGCTCCGGGTGGTCTCCCCGCGCTGGGCTCCGGACCCACCTGTGTCAGGGAGCGCCAGTCCATGTTGGCACTGCCCAAGTAGACGTGCCGTGCGTCCACGACCCAGAATTTGGAATGCAAGACGCCGCCGGTGAGCTTCCGCAGGGGCACGTACCGCACCTGGGCACCTGGCCGAGAGTTCGGGGCGCTGTGGCGAGGCTGGCTCTCAGCCCTGTACGTCGGGTCGACGTGTGGACCCTCACATCGGTCCTCAGCCGATGCCATCAGCGCCCCCACTTTACAGGTGGGGAAATGGAGGCGTTGACCGGCCCGGGATCCCTCCGGGCAGCCCAAGTCCGGAGCCCAGGTTTGCACGGATTGCGCCCACGGCCGCTTGCTCCCTGGCTGAGCTGCCCGCCCGAGCCCCACCCCCACCCCGCGCTCCGCCCCGTGGAAAATGACCCCCCGGCCCTGGCCGCCCGCCCTCCTGGCGACCGAGGGGAGCAGGGGCGGCCTTTCCCGGCCTCTCCCCTTGTCCCTGGGCGCAGAGGCCCAGGCCGGGCGGCCGCCTACCTTGGGCTGCCAGCACCCGCAGGTCAGTGGACTTCCTGGCCAGCGACGGGCTGCTGGTGGCCACGGCCAGGGAGACGTTCCTGGCCAGCCGCTGCTGCAGCTTGCTCAGAAGGGCCTCTCCCTGCGGGGCCAGGCCGGCCGTGAGGGTGACCCCCGCCGAGCCGGAGGGACCCAGACCTTTCCCCAGGAGCCCGCCCTGCACTCCCACGGCTCAGAGCCAGAGACACGTGCCCGGAGGGGGCGGGCCGGGCCCCGGTCGTACCGGCCGGGAAGACGAGTCGTTGACCCCGATGTCAGGCCCCGTGAGGGACCAGTAGAAGGAGGCCACGTGGATGCTCTCCTGGGCGGCATCCAGCAGCTGCGACCAGGCCTGGGCGAGGGGCTGGGCAGACGGGCTGCCGGCCGCGGAGGGCAGGTCCTGCGGGATGCTTTCCACAAGGACAAGCCTGCAGGAGGGGCACAGGGGCCAGCGTCCCCTCCGTCTACCTCCGTCCCCGCCGGCCGGCCGCGCCGGAGGGGCCGCTGCCAACGTGGGGCCCCGCCCAGGCCGAGGGTGCGTGCAGGGGGTGCCACCAGACTGGGCGGGGCACACCTGAGCCGCTGGAGGGCTGTGGGCCTGAGCAGGTATTTGGGTCTGGGCCGCCTACCGGTGCGGAGGCCCTTGGAGGCGGCCCAAGATGGCCCCGGGGAAGGGCTGGACCGGAGGTGGTGAGTGTGCGGGCTGGGCTGCGCAGGAAGCGCGGGCAGGTGGGAGCAGGGGCGCCACCCCGGGGCAGGGGACGGGGGCGGCGGGGCGGGGTGGGGAGCCGAGAAGCCCACTCACCGGCAGGAGTCCTGCTGCTGCTGCCGGGCCCCCCCTGGCAGGGGCTCCTGGGCCGGGCTGGAGCCGTGGCCCCGGGGCCTGGTGGGCCCTTCCTCGGGGTGCAGCTGGCCCCAGGTGGGGGACAGGTGCCCTTGCCACAGGAGGTAGACCAGGGTCATGGCACCGAGCCATAGCACAGCCAGCGCTCCCGGAACCTGAAGGGGAGAAGGGCATCACTGTGGGGTCCCCAGATGGCCTGGGCTGACGTGGCCCCCCCGGGGCCCCCCGAGAGGACCAGGCCTGCGGCAGGGTGGGGCCCAACAGGCAAGGGGTTGGCGAGGATGGCACTGAGCAGGGCCCAAGCCCACTGTACCGGGGGTCGGGGGGCCTGGGGCGCGCTCTGTGACCCCATGCTGTCCCCCAGCCCCCCCCCCCCCGGAGACAGGGAGGCGCGCAGGTGCAGAGCCCCCTGCTGGTCTGGCCCGGGGCTCGGCCTGGCTTCAGCACCCCCTCCCCTGGGCCCCCACTTCCACCGCACTGGCCTCCGTCCCATGGGCTGTGGCGTCACCGGGAGCTCCAGCCCCGCCTGGAATGGCCCCGCGGTGCCCGGGCAGCTGGGGCCCCCACAGAGGCTTCCCCCCTCCTGCCCAAGACGGCGCCCCGCTGCCCTCCCCCTGGGAGGCCTGGCCTTCCGGTGGTGGTCTCTGTGCGGAGGCTGAAGAGCAGGCGTGTGTGCGTGTACGTGTGTGTGCGTGTGCGTGCGTGTGTCCGTCTGCGCCTGGGACCCGGCCCTCGGGCTGTTTTCCCCTCTCAGTTTCCCTCTCATGGGGGTGTCGGTGTCTGAATCTCGGTTCCTTCTTTCAGCCACATGTGTGCCGAGTCCCGGAGTCACTTCTGCTTTCAGCCGGGCCCCCCTTACAGACCTTTAGGTGGCCGCACGGGCTCTGTGGGTGGGACCAGAGGAACCTGGCTCGGCCTCCGAGCCTGGGGTTCGCTCTAAGGCCGCCCCCCACAGGGTACCCTGGCCTGCCTCAGTGTGGGGAGCGGTCGGCCGCACGAGGCGCGTCTGCCCTGAGCCGGAACGTGAGGGGGCGGTGGGGACCCCCAGAAGCCAGAACAGGGCCTCAGGCAGAGCCACGGAGGTCCGACACCACGGCCTGCCAGAGTCCCCCGGAGGGGAGCTCGGGGCGTCGAGGTGCCCCCTCCACCTGGCCGAGCTGAGCTCAGGGGCTGCCCCTACCGCCCCCCCGCCAACCTGGGGGATCCGGGTCCGCGACCAGGCCTTCACTCTCAGGAGAGGCAGTCGGTGTGAAGTCCGGGCTGGGGACGGGGCCAAGGCGGCACTAGGGACATCCCTGCACACCCTCCCCGGATGCACCACACGGAAAAGGGCCTGTCCCCCAGGTGTCCCAGGCAGAAGGCAGCTCAGAACCCTAGGGCCCCCATCCGGGACTTGGAGCTGTCTCAGGCACCGCCCCCCCCCCCCCCCCGGCCACTGATGCCCAGAGCACATCATCTCCTTCGGCCACTGGGAACAACACTGGGAGGCCGGCCACGCAGGGCGGCCCTGGGCCACTGCAGCGCTGGCGACCTCACATCCAGGGCTGGGCAGAGGGTGACCCGCTAGCACTGTGGGCGGGGAGACCCTGCGGGGCAGCTCCAAGCACCCCCGGCCCCGCGGCAGGCAGCCCTGGGACCCTGCAGGTGTCAGAGGTCATGGCTGGAGGCGTGGACTTCCTGCCCTGCAGGGCGCAGAGCGTGGGACGAGGCTGCCTGGCCCAGGCAGGGGAGAGGGCCTGCCGGCCGCTGGCCGGGACGCCCCGAGGCCCTGCTTCTCCCGGCTGCACAGGCCGGAGGGGGAAGGGGGGAGGCCTGGAGACCCCCGGGCCCAGGGCTGCTGGCAGCCTGCTTCCAGGGCCCTCCGCCTGGCTCTCCCGTCCGGCTGTGGCGCGGCTGGCACTTACCCCTGGGGCTCCTGCCTTGGCGTTCATCCTGCTCCAGCGGCAGACTGCGGGCCCCCAGCTCTGTGAGGGCGGGCGGGTTCCGGCGGCCTCCACCCCGGCCCACCTGCCTCCTCTCTGTAGCTGCTGCTTCCCCTTCTGGCCACTTCCTCTTTGTCCTGAGTACCTCCCTCTGCACCCCCCGCAGACATCTGGAGCTGGGTGAGCCAGCCGGGGAGGGGGGGCGGTGGTGAGGGCCTGCAAACTTTCACCTCCAGAGAAAATCTGCCCCTCCCGGGGGAGGCACTCTCTAGTCACAGGCTTGGGTATCGGTCAGGCTTGCTGCCGGCCACAGAGACCCGAGGAGGCCTGATTGTCCCCTTCTCTCTCCCACTAACCAGGTTTAGGGGCTGGTGGCCGGGAGACGGGGTGGGCTCCACAGCCACTGGGAGCCAGGTCCCTCTAGCTCTCAGCTCCCACTCCCTAGCGGTGACCACAGCCTCGTGGCTCCACAAAGGCTGCTGGAGTTCAGCCATCACCTCCGCGTCCTAGGGGCATGAGGGACATCCCAGAAGTCCCACAGGGCTTCCACTTCCACTTACGTATCAAGACTGAAACGAATAGATTCCCCACAGGATCGCCACACGAGTGCCGCCCCTCACAAGAGCAGCGACTCCTTGATGTTAATGGGTCATAGTTCTGGTTTCTTATTCTGTTCAGGCTGCCATAACGAGACAGTGAGGACTGGGGGGGGGGGGGGCTGGTAAACAGCACACACCTGCTCCTCACAGCTCTGGGGGCTGGGAGCGCAAGGTCGAGGCGCCAGCAGGTAGGGTGTCCTTGCGAGGGTGTCCTGGCTCGCCTGCTGTGTCCTCGGGGGGGGGGGGGGGAGGGGCGGGGGCTCTCTGCAGGCTCCGTCCTGAGGGCACCGATAGCCTCTCGGGGGCTCCGCCCTCCTGCCCTCCCGGCCTCCTGCCAGCCCACCTCCCGACGCCATCCCAAACCCATCCTCCCGCGCCCCTCCCCCTCCCCTTTTCTCCCCCCTGCGAGCCGGAGGGGGCAGGGATGGCTGCGGGGGGGCTGCAGCCGCGGGTCCCCCGCTAGGGACGCGAAATCCGTGCTAGGAAAACGCTCGGCCCTGCTCCCAGCACGCAGCCCAGGGCTGACACTCTGGGGCCACACGTCCAGCTCCTCAGTGGCTTGACCCAAGCAGACCTCGGTGCCCCTCCCTCTGCGGCGGCTTCGCGGACCCTTCTGGGAGGAGCTTTCCGGCTCGGCCGTGACATCACAAGGCTCTTTCTTTCTTCTCTCGTTTCTTAGTTTTGTCATGTCCCCTCCCCCGTCTTATTGAGAATATAACTGACACGTGATGTCGTATTAGCTTCCGGGGTGAACACGATTGATATTTCCAGACGCTGCAAAGTGACCAGCGGGTCGGGTCACCCCCCACCGCACGCCGTCAGTGCTTTGCTGTGACGAGCGCTGACACCCACTCTCTTAGCGGCCGTGCTCGCCGTGCTGCCCGCCACAGCCCAGGACCCATCTGCCTGGCGGCTGTAAGCGTGGCCCACGGCCCCCCACGGGGGCTGCTCCCCCCCACCCCCACCCCCCAGCAACCGGGGCTGTTCTCTGTTTTTGTGAGCCCGGTGTTCTCAGACTCCACCCAAGGGATCGACCCTCCGGTGTTTGTCTTTCCCTGACTCCCCTCGGGTCACGGGATGCCCGCAAGGCCCAGCCAAGGTCACCGGTGGTGGGATTTCCTTCTTCTTCGTGGCTGAGTCGTATTCTGTTGCCTCTGTGAATGCCCACCACATCTTTTTTTAAGTTTATTTATTTATTTTGAGAGAGAGAGAAGGAGAGAACCAGCAGGGAAGGGGCAGAGAAAGAGAGAGAATCCCAGGCAGGCTCCGTGCTGTCGGCACACAGCCCGACGCGGGGCTCGATCTCACGAACCGCGGGATCATGACCTGAGCCGAAACCAAGAGCCGGGCACTCGGCCGACAGAGCCCCTCAGGCGCCCCCCACACCACGACTCCTTTATGCATTTGTCTGCCGGTGGACGCGCAGGGTGTTGCCGCGGTGTGCTGTCGTGAAGAGCGCTGCAGGGGACGTGGGGGCGCGCGGCTCCCCCAGGACGGAGGCTCCCCGTCCACCGCCAGGTTTTCTCCCCCAGCCGTGTGTGTCCTTGTATCTCTTTCCTCTTACGTGGAAAATGCTGGTTCCCACCAGCGTCACTATGATTATTTATTAGCTTTGGCTTGTCACATCTTTATCACGACGTCCAAGGAGCAATCCTAACGTCACCGCTCCGTGCGGCCGGGCTGGTGGGCAAGTCCCGCCCCTTCGCCGGGACTGCCTCGCGCTCCGCACGCACCTACTGACATCGCCCGGGTTTCTCTCCCTGAACCTGTTAGTGGAGCGGGTCAGGGAGTTTCTCGGGTGTAATTTCCCTCCGTCTCCCGGGAGGGCCCCATACGAATCGCGATCACGCGCGGTCGGACTGGCTGCGGCGGTAACGGACTTCAGCTCGTCCATCCGTGCTCACCACCGTCACTCGTCACACTTCTTTCTCATCCCGCGTCGCCTGGTTTTCGTATTTAAATTATATCAGAGTCCTGGAATGGATTCGGTACGCACCCCCTTCTCCCCTTCTCCCTACATTTCAAGTTTGTAAAAACAGGCTAAAATACCCCTTTTCATTTGCGGGGAGCCTGGGAACCTGTCGTGATTTTTCACATCTCTGGGGGAAGGCGGTCAACCATGAATTCAGTTTCTTTAGTGGTTACAGGACCGTTCAGGCTTTCTGTTTCTCTGAGAGTCACATTTGGCCAATGATCTTTTTCTAGGAACGTGTCTGTTTGTTCGCTCTTACCAGTCGTCCGGACAAAGGGTATGGGTAACACCACCCTCCTCCCGCATCCGCCCCCCACGCCCACGGGGACGCCCCCTCTTCCTTCCACACACTGGCCTTTATGCCTCCTATCTTTTCTCCCCCTTTTGGGAGATCGCGTCAGAATTCCGGCGATTTCATTAATATTTTTTCAAGAAATCCACTTTGATATTTTTTCTTTCCATTAGGATTTCACCTTTCATTGCATGCATCCTTCTGCCTCCTGTCATATAGTACATATTTCTGTGGTTATTTTTCTGCCTTAAGCTGGATGTTTGACTCCTTAATCCCCAGCTCTCTTTGCTGCTACAACTGTTTAAGGGATCTGTTTTCTTTTTTTTTTTTCTTTTTTTTTTATGTTTATTTATGATTGAGAGACAGAGAGAGACAGAGCATGAACGGGGGAGGGGCCGAGAGACAGGGAGACACAGAATCGGAAGCGGGCTCCAGGCTCCGAGCCGTCGGCACAGAGCCCGACGCGGGGCTGGAACTCACGGACCGCGAGATCGTGACCCGGCTGAAGTCGGACGCTTAACCGACTGCGCCACCCAGGCGCCCAGGCCCGGCTTTTTAAAAATATCCTTCTACCTTAGGCTGGTGCATGTTCTTGTATTTCAGATCTGCGTCCTACGAGTAACAGAGCGGGGGCGCCTGGGGGGCTCAGTCGATTGAGCATCCGACTTCGGCTCAGGTCACGCTCTCACGGTTCGTGGGTTCGGGCCCCGCGTCGGGCTCGGTGCTGACGGCTCGGGCCTGGAGCCTGCTTCGGATTCCGTGGCTCCCCCTCCCTCTCTGCCCCTCCCCCGCCCATGCTCTGTGTCTCAAAAACGAACAAACATGGCAAAAGCCCTCCTCGTCTGTGGTCTTCTGGAATGGTCCGAGGGTGCCGCAGGGTTTCCCTTTCTTTCTTAAAATCTCAGCTTTGCGTCCGGTTCCAATTTTACGTTCAGCTCACGGTTCTAGATGTTCTGGTCGTCAGAGGGGAAGCAGAAAGCGTGAGGGGCTGAGAAGCCGGGTAGGAAGGCAGAATGCGTCGGGCAGACTCGCCAAGCCAGGGGGGAAACACCGCGTTCCAGCAATGCCGGGGCCTCCAGGACTGAGGGTCCAGATCCTCCAGAGAAAGAGGAGCAGACCCTCCGGGACGGCTTTCCTCCTGAGGCACCTGCTGACTCGTGTGCTGCACGGGACATGAGCACAGGGGGGCTCTGGACCATTACCGCTCTGGGGACGCGGAGTTGAGCTCAGGGCGACCTTCAGAGGACGGCGCTGGTGACGTCATGCGCCTCACAGGTGGGACTCCTGGGGACTCCAGGAGAGCAGAGCCCCGGAAGGACGGGCAGACAGGAGGTAGAACAAGCCTTGTCTACAGCTCAGTCCCTGAGTGGATTGAAGGGATCCGTCCCTCTCTGGGGTGATCCTCTCTGATAAGTGTAACCTCATCCACAGGATCTCTTTTCGTCCCCGTTCACAATGTCTGTCACTTTAAATTCAGAGTCCCTGGGGGTTTCTGGCTCAGTCAGTTAGGTATCTGACTTGATTTCAGCTCAGGTCATAATCTCATGGTCGTGAGATCAAGCCCCATATCTGGCTCGGTGTTGAGCTTAAAGCCTGCTTGGGATTCTCATTCTCTCTCTCTCTCTCTCTCTCTTTCTCTCTCAGAAACAAACAAAAAAGGGTCACCAGACATCAAGGGACACCGGGCTGGCTCAGTCAGAGGAATGTGTGACTCTTAACCTCGGGGTCATGAGTATGAGCCCCACATTGGGTGTGGAGATTACTTAAAATAAAGAAACTTAAAGGGCGCCTGGGTGGTTCAGTCTGTTGGGCATCCGACTTTGGCTCAGCTCATGACCTCACGGTCCATGAGTTCCAGCCCCGCACTGGGCTCTGTGCTGACAGCTCGGAGCCTGGAGCCTGCTTGGGGTTCTGTGTCTCCCTCTCTCTCTGCCCCTTCCCCTCTCATGCTCTCTCTCTCCTTCAGAAATAAATTAAAAAACATTAAAAAAATTTTTTTTTTAATAAATAAACTTAAACTTAAAAAAAAGAGCCACCCAGACGTCAGCACATCGAGCCAAGAGGAGACGCAGGGGTCAAGTATTGGAGCTATCAAACGAGTTTGGCAACAGCCGTGATTAACATGTTCAGAACAACAAATGGCAAGATGGAAATTTTCACTTGGAGAAAGGAGACGTTCTTTTTAAATCAAAGAAACTCTAGAATTAAAAATGAAATAACCACAGTAAAAAGTGCAACGTATGGGTTCACGGCCAGGACAGAAGTGCAGGAGGCCTAGCGAGCTGTGACGTAGACACAATAAAAGATGAACACAAGGAGGAAAAATGCATAGAAAATGCGGGAAAGAGCATGACAGGCACACAGGACATGCACACAGGTTTAACGCATGAATAAACTGAGCCCGAGCAAGGGGAATTGGGAAATTGGGGCAGAATTATATCTGAAGAGGGATGGCTGAGGCTTTCCCCAAACTGGCGAAAGGCCAGTTCAAGAAGTGCCACACACCTCAACACAGAGGAGCGCAGAGATGCTCCTGATTGTAGGAAAACCACCGAAAAACTAAAACGAAAGAGAAAACCTAAAACAGCCGGAAAGGAAGACGCCATCTAGAAAGGCAGCAGTAACGCGTTTGGCCTCTCCACGCAAGTAAGGAAATCCAGAAGACGACGGAACGGTGTATTTTAAGCGCCAGAAAAAGGTAACTGCCAACTTGGAGTATTATATCAATGTGCCAAGTGAAAGGAAAAGGCAAAATGAAAACATTTCCAAACACTCCCCACTCGAGAAGTAGAGAGATTTCGTCACAGCAAACCTATATACCAAAACCAAAAATCTCAGTGACGGTCTATTGGAAAATGAGCCCAGGTGGAAACATGGAAATGCCGGCTGAAAAGAAGAGTGCAAATACGTCAGGACCTTTAGGGCATGTTGACTGCAGAAATCAATAAGACAATTCATTGCAGGGTTTATAATATTTGCGGAGTTAAAATGCCTGCTCGTAACAGCACATAGGTGGGAGAGGCAGACGGATTTAAAGAGCTGGAAGGTCTGTATGTGGTCTAGGAAGTAGCAAAACTGCAAACTCACACTGGGTCCTAATAAGTGAAAGATAAACTTTATAACTGAATTTTAGAGTTGTGAATTATTTTGTAATTGCCAGGAAGCAGTAAAAAGAACAATTCACATTAGACCATAATAAGTGAAAGATGGGTTTTATAATTGTTTGGGTACCTACTAAGAGTATAACGAAAGTATTACTAACAAGCAAATGGGGAAACAAGCAAATGGGGAAGAAGAAGAGGAGGAGGAGGAGGAAGGGAGGGAGAGGGAGGAGGAGGAGAAGGAGAAGGAAAAGAATACTTGATTAATCCTAACACAAAAAGGGAAGAAAAATGGAATAACAGATATAATATAGCAGATTTAAAGTTAAATATGTTGGTAATTGCCCGGAATCTACTAAAAACACCCCAACTAAAAAATAGATATTGTCAGACTGAGTTTTGTAAAACAAAATCTACAAAAGTTTAAATAAAAGGATGAAAAAGGATGTTATGATAACACCAACCAGAGAAAAGCTAGATATACGGATATCATACCAAGTAGACTTTAAGGCAAGAAAAATAACTCGGGATAAAGAAGACTTCATGATGATAAAAGGGCTCATCAACCAGGAATATAGCAACTAAATTGTACGCAACTGATAACATAGCTTCGAAACACATAAAGAAATACTGATGGCACTGAAAGGAGAAATAGATAAATCCACAATCACAACAGCAGACTATAACACAGCCCTTGGAGCAACTGGTGAAATAAGCAGACAAAACATTAATGGATATATTTGAAAATAAAGCTGATCAAACTGATAAAAGACGGAAAATATATGGAAGTATATATATTCTTTTCAAAGGCGCATGAAACATTTATCACAACTGTCCATATTCTGGACGAAAAAGCATACTCTATACCTTTCCAATTATCAAAATAATTCAAAATATATATTCAGACCACAGTGGAAATAGGCTAGAAATCAATTACAAAAGAATAATGGAAAATCCTCAAATGTTTGATAATTTAGCAACACATATCTGAATAACTCACGGGCCAAGGAAGAAATCTTAATGAACACTAAAAATTGTTTCACCCAAATGACAATGAAAATACAATATATCCAACTTCCTGGGATCAGCTAAAGTTGTCTTTTGAAGGAAATTTGTAGCCTGAAATCCATATATCGGAAAAGAAGGAAAGCTGAAAATCAATGATGATCCATCTCACAAAATAAAGAAAGAAAGGAAAGGGGAGGAAAGAAAGCTTAAAATAGGGAAGAGAGGGGAAAACTAACAATAAGCATAAAATACAGAATAAGAGCAAACTTGATGCAACAAAAAACAAATGTATCATAGAGAAAATTGACGAACCCACCCAAGCAGTTGGCTCTACAGAAAGAAAAATAAAGTGGGTAGACCCCAGCAAGACTGAGCAAGAGAGAGAAGGTGTGAATCGCCACTATTTGGGGTGAAAATGAAAAAGCACAGAAACAGACCCTCAGACCCTAAAAAGATGACAAGCAAATATTATGAGCAATTTTGTGTCAATACATTCACTTTCCATCATCAGTTTTTTGAATCCTTATTGCAGTATAAGGTACCCGTGTGGAGGACATAGATATTCAGGTGTGCGACTCAATGGATTTTTTTGTATACATGCACCTGTGTAACCACCACAGAAATCAGGACGGAGGACGTTACCTCAAGCCCTCCTTGGCCAATACCTCCCTCCAAGAGTACTGGTGTTGACTTCCACGGCCATGGCTTAGTTTTCCTTATTTTCAAAACGACACAGCGCATAGATTTGGCACCTGGCTTCCTTTGTCTTGGTTGTGTGTGTGGATTCATCACAACGTGTGAGGTTCCGTTTCGCCGCAGTGTACTATTCAGTGCGTGAACATACCAGAAGTTACTGATCCATTCCATTCCTGATGGCCACGGAGGTGGCTTTTAGCTGCTTATGAGTGAGGCTGCTGTGGGCGTTCTCATGATGTCTTTTGGGGATCACCGCACTGTTTCCCTTGGGTGTAGACCCAGCAGAGTTGCTGGGTCATGGGTAGGCATTGGGTAGCTTTAGTAACTAGTGCTGAGTTTTTTCCAAGATTGTCAAGCTGTTCCACTCTCCCCAGCCTTGACAGGGACCCTCGCTTCAGCTCTGCTGGTCGTGCTGTGCTGTCTCATCATGGCTTTACCTTGCGTTTCTCTGATGACAGACGAGGTGGCACCTCTTTTCACACAGTTCTCCGACCCCCTGGGCTCCTCACGTACAGCACCCGCTCAGCTCTTTTGACCATTTTTTATTGCGTTGTCTGTCTTGTTCTCTCTACTTATAGGACCCATGTATTTTGGATACGGATTACTTGCTGAATCTAGTTATAGGTAATATTGTTCCTTTTCACACTCTTAGAGGGATCTTTGGATGAATAAGTGTTCTTCGCTGAGCTAGCCCAGTTTAAGAAAAACTTCCCTTGGGGGGTGGCGCCTGGGGGCTTAGTCAGGTAAGTGTCTGACTCTTGATTTCTGCTCAGGTCATGGTCTCACGGTTCATGGGATCGAGCCCTACGTTAGGCTTTGCGCTGGCAGAGCGGAACCTGCTTAGGACTCTCTCTCTCTCCGTCTCCCTCTCTGCCCCTCTGCTGCTTGCGCTGTCTCTCTCAAAACTAATAAATATTTTTTTAAAAAAACTTCCTGTAGCTACTGATTCTTGTGTCCTATTTAAGAAATCTTTGTAACCCCAAAGTCACAATTTTATTTCACCTTCTAGATGTTATGTTGTACCTTTGACATTTGGATTAGAAGTCTGATGAGATCCTTATCTTTGTTCCTCTACATGTAATACATCTTTTTTTAAGTGCTTTTAAGTTTGTTTTTTTAGAGAGAGACAAAGTGGCGGTGGGGGGAGGGACGGAGGGAGGGAGAGAGAGAATCCCGAGAAGGCTCTGCGCTGTCCTCCCAGAGCCCAATTCGGGGCTCGAACCCACGAACCATGAGATCATGACCTGAACCGAAGACGGACGCTTAACTGACTGAGCCCCCCCGAGTCCCCCTGTAATAAATCTCTTAAAATTTAATTTTTTATTAAGACTTTACTTTTTTGAGCAATGTTAGGCTCACGGAAAAACAGTGGAGAGAGGACAGTGATTTCCCACCTGCACTACGCAAGCCCCCTGTGCCGTCGGCGTCCCCGCCACAGTGGGACGTGAGTGCCCTGGAGGAAGCTACGGTGACCTGTCATCATCGCCGGGGCCTGTGTTTACAGGAGGGCGCAGTCCGCGCGCACGCCCTGGGTCTGGGCCAGGGTACAACGACACATACCCATCTGCTATCGGGGCCGGCACTGGCCGCGCCCGGTCCCTCCCTCCGCAGCGCCAGCCCCCCGGAAACCACGGAGCCTCTTACTGTGTTCGTAGTCCTGCCTTTCCAGAACGAGTCACTGCCTGCTTTTCAGTCCTTCCCTGTCACTGAGTCTCAGCTGTTGACTTGCGATGCGCTTTGGTGATCACCTTCGTTTGCGCCTGCCTTGGGGTTCTTATCACATCCGTCAATTTCTAGCTTGTATCCAGGCTAGGCATCTTTTGCCATCATTTCTTTGGACATTTTCTTCCCCACACTTTTCCTGGGACCCCAACTACACGTGTGTTGGACTTCTCGATATTGTGCCATTTATCAGTGCTGCTGTTTATTTTTTTAATTTAATTTTTTTCATTTTTGTTAAAGCCTTTTCTCTGTGCTTCATTTTCGGTAATTTCTCCTGTTTATATTTTCTAGATGAACAGTCTTTTCTTCTGCAGTGTCTCCCGGCTATTAATACCATTCAATGTATTATTCATTTCAGATCTGTGTGGGGAACAGAGCTGGTGTGGGAACAGAGCTAACCTGGGGAACAGAGCTAACGTGGGGGACGGAGCTAATGTGGGGAATGGAGCTAACTCGGGGAACAGAGCTGGTGTGGGAACGGAGCTAACGTGGGGAGCAGGGCTGGTGGGGGGAACAGAGCTGTGCGGGGAACAGAGCTGGTGTGGGAACAGAGCTAAGGGGGGAACGGAGCTAACGTGGGAAGGGAGCTGACGTGGGGAACAGCGCTGGTGGGGGAGCAGTGGGGTACAAGTGCTTCCTGTGCCGTGGTCGAGCGACCTGGTGATCGGTCTCTGTTGCAGCCAGCAGTGTGGGCTGACGGCAGGCTGGACGCTCTCCAGCCCAACTGCCCATCTCCTCTGGGTCCACCCTGCGGCAGAGTTGGGGGATGTGGTCCCCTGGGTGGGAAGACCCAGGGCTCCAGGCACCGGGTGGCACGACACCACCACAGCTGTGGCGTGAGGTCAGCGATCGCTCCAAAGCCACAGAAAGGGTGAAGGAATTGGGAGAAACCGAGGCTCAGTACTCAGCGCCGTGCCCCTCCCGCTACTTGTCCACAGCAGGCCTATTTTAGAGCGCTGCTGGTCGGCGCGTCCTTCAACGGCTGGGATAAAATGAGAACTCTTCTCTGGAGGAGCAAACGCGAAATTTCTAGGCTTTGCTTTCTCGCCTACACCGCCCCCTGCTGGCAATGTCTCTGCACTGCCGCATCCCTGGTCTTGGGGGTCAAATGGGATTTTCCGGCCAATGAAGGGAGACCCCTGGGGCCAGGCATCCCCAGGCCAAACTCCAACGGAGGAGAGAGGAGGCCGAGGCAAGGGACGCCGGGACCTCGCCATGTGATAGAATGATTTATTAGAACAAATTCCATGACAACTCATATAAAATAATCGTTTTCCGAAAGACAGCCGTAAGACCACCTGAGGACAGACAAACAGAAGTACCTCCAAGAAGCCAGACAAATAAGTTACCGATCCCGAGTCGAAGGCTGGAAGGGGGAGGAACAGGAATTTGTGAATAAAAAAAAGCGTACAACGATCACTGAGGGGGGGTGTGGATGGAGAACGGCCACTGTTTGCTTCCAGGGGACGGGCTGCGGGCGACTGTGTGGGGCATGCAGGAGACAGCGGGCCGGCACCTCCTCCGTGTGGACCAGCAGGCTCGAGGGGCGGGGTCCTGGCAGGGACCCCGCCACCACTCGCACACAGAAACGGGGTGGGGGGGGGCGTACAGGACCCATGCACACGAGTGCACATCAGCTAAATGTAAACACGGACACACACGTCACCCATGGGGCCCGGACTCACACCCACTGGCCTCCGGGCCCCGTCCCGCAACCGCCACTCACACAGGCGCCAGGCAGGGTGCACGGCGACCCCGCGCCACGGCGGCCAGGGTGGGCCAGCCCCGCCCCCACCTGCCACAGCCCGCGGGCTCTTTGGCTTAGAGGCTCCAGAAACGGGCCCCCCTGGGGGGCGTGCTCTGCCCCCCCTCCCCCGGCGTGTTCCCAGCTGAAAGAACCCTGAGAAGGCAAACTGTCCCGGGGGGGGGGGTCTCTCCCTGCTCTCCCCGCCCCGCCCCTGCACCGGGACCGGAGCACAGCAGCCTGCGGGGCCCCGAGCCAGACACCCAGGTAATGCCCACAGCATCAGGGAGGACAGGGGTGAGGGTGGGGGAGGGTGGGCGGCCCCGGGAGGCTCCGGTTTCCAGCCACTTGGGTCTAGTGCTCACCACCCCCCCCCCACCCGGCCTAGAACCGCAGGAAGCCGAGTGCGGCCAGCGTCCCGAGCTGGGACCTACCACCCTGCAGTGTGGACACGTGCCTGGGCTGGCCGGGAGCGCGGGCGCGTGTCTGGCATGCGTGTGTGCCCGTGTGCACGGCCGGCGTGGCAGCAGCCACACACTCGGTGGGCTTGGCAGTTGCATTGGCACCAAAGAAGTGGGGTTCCCGCCCCGAACGTCTCCGCGGGCCACGTCCCCGCCCCAGGCCACTGGGCCGCAGAGCTGCCCGTGAGGGCCCCGGCCGGGTGCGCCCCGGCCTCCGGTCCCGGGGCACCGCCAGCCCCTCCCGGCTCTATGTTTGGCACTGAATGGCACCCCCCGGCCCAGCCGCGGCCGGCGCCCGGGGCCTCCGACAGAACAGCAGCCCCCGGCGGCCAGAGGCAGGGGAGGGGCCTCCCGGGGCCAGGGAGCCGCTGCGATGGCACAGACGACTCTTTCCTCAAAAGCTAAAGACAAAAAGGACAGCGTGGAGAGGAGGCAGGGGACACACCTGTGACACGGCCTCGGCGGTGGCCACAACGGGAGCCGGGCCGGGCCGGCCCGTCCAGCTGGGGTGCTGCTGGGAGCTAGGGAGGGGCCCGGGGAACCGAGGCCCCTGCCCAGGGGTTATGGCACGTGCGGGGGGCTCCGCGTGAACCGTCCGCAGCCGGGAAGGGCCGCAGTGGCGGGTAAAGGGGGCTGGCGGCGCCGGCCCCGGGGGCCACAGGGGGACCGCCGCGGCCCCCACCGCCTAGATCAGGAACCTCTCCGCGTCAGGGAGGAAGTCGGGGAGGAAGGCGGGGTCCGGGAGGCCGGGGGACCCGCAGTTCGCCCGCGGCGGGCAGCTCCTCAGAGGCAGGGCCAAGGGGGGCGACGCTGGGCTCTGGGCGGCCGGCCGGCCTTTCCCAAGCTGGGCCGAGCCCGCGGCGCCCCGGTTTCCGGTCAGCAGGTCCAGATTCCCGCTGGGGTCCACGATGGCGTTGATGACTGCGGGGGCGGGAGCGTTAGGCCAGCCCGAGGGTCCCACCCCGGGGCCTCCCAGCCGGCTAACGGTGGGCAGTGCATCTGGTCTCCCGCCAAGGACCCTGCGTGGGGGTGGGGGGCAGCAGCACTAGTGTGGGTCCCCCCCCCCACCGCCCGCCCGCGTCTGGCCACACCCACCTTCCAGCTGCTTCTGTACACGCCTCAGTTCTTTCAGGATGGAGCTGATTTCCTGGAAGCGAGCGAGCAGGGGGAGATGGGACAGGACCGCCAAGGGATCGCCTCTCCCCCAGGTCTGTGGCCGGAGCCCCCCACTCCCTGGAGCCAGGTGGCCGGGGGACGGGGCCGGCGCCCACCTTGTTGGACGTCTTCAGGATGGGCACCTCGTTCTCCGAGTTGATCCTGGCTTCTAGCTCCTCCCAGGCACGCCCTGTGTTCTGAAAGAGGATCCTGCCGCCCAGGGGTGGGAGCGGGACGGGCAGAGGACAGTGAGGACCGAAGCCTAGACCCACAGGCTCCCAGGCCACCCCACCCACCACGCCCCTCCCGTGCCCGAGGGGAAACTGAGGCCCAGAGGAGGGCCTGGGCCTGGCTGGTGCCAGAGCCTCCGTCCCCGCCTCAGTCCCCGCCTCACGTAGGGAGGGCTGGGGGTCGCCCTGGGGGCTCTGGCTGCCACAAGCTAGGGGCCTGGCGGCCGGGGCCGGGGGTGTGTGTGTGTGTGTGTGGCCCCAGCAGGCCCTGGCTGACGCGCGCATGTGTGTGTCCGAGGGGCCTGTGGAGCCCGCTGGCCCTACTCACTTCATCTTCTCGGCCAGGTGCTCCGTGTTCTCTCGGATGGCGTGGGACAGCTGGGACACGGGGTTGAGCATCAGGTTGTCAAAGATCACCTGCGAGGACCAGGTGTCAGTGCGGTGCCCGGGAGCCGTGGGCACACCCTACCCCTGGCCAGAGGGACCTCTGTGTGCAGCCGGGCCAGCTGTCTGCAGGGGAGGGAGGCGGGGGGGGGGGGGGGGGGGGGGGGGCGCCTGCCTCCTCACGGTTCCAAGGCCGCATCTTGTTGGCGAGGGGGTCCTCACAGCGGTCGTTCATATTCTGGTCCAAGTCCCGAGAGCTCAGGGGGCCAGGTGGCACCTTCTGGAAGTTGAGGCTGGCCTCAGGGATTCGTTGCACCAGCTGCAGACAGGGCAGGGCTACGTCAGCGCACCTCGGGGGCCGCCCGTCAGCAGGTGCGGGCACTCGCGCCTCCCTGCTACGACAGCGAGGAGACAGCCGACCCCACGCCCTGGGCGCTCAGGGCTCCTGGACGCCCCTGCCCCCAAGGCAGCTGTTCGGGGAGCCGAGCGGAGGACGCACAGCCTTGGTGCCTGTCCGCCCTCTGCCAAGGTATGCCAGAGGCTGCCGCAGGGCGGGGGGAGGCCGGACACGGCCTGCCCGGACCTCACGGCTCGGGGAGCGGGGGCGGGGCTGGGCTCACCTCCTCACGGGCGGAGATGGTTGAGGCAGGGGTGCTGGGCACGTTGCTGAGGGAGGGGCTACGGGCGGGCCCCGGTGAGCCCAACGAGTCGCCGTCTCCAGCCACGTCATGGATCTCCCGGGCCAGGATGGCCACGTCCTTCACTAGCGTCTGGCTCAGCCTGCGGGAGCAGGGAAGAAGGCAGGTGCCGTGGGGTCCTCCGGGCTGGGGGCCGGTGTTGGGAGGTCGGGGAGCAGGAGGCTGACAGAACCCGGTGCCCGTCCCCAAGCAGACCTCCCCCTCTCAGGTGCAGGCAGGAGCCCCTCCCAAGGGACAAGTGCCGGTGAGGGGCAGGCGGCCCGCAGCCTGGCCCAGACTGTGCCCCAGCGGCCATCGGCAACGTCAGAGTTGGCAGGGCCCCGTCTGGAGGCTCAAGGCCCCAGTGCCCCCTGAGGGGTGGCCGGAGCTGGGCCCGGCCGGGCCAGGTGGGAAGGGCTCCAGAGCGAGCCACACACACCCTCTCCTCCTCCGGCCACCAGGGCCGGGCATCAGGGCTGCCACAGAACGTGTGGCCACACGAGCCCTCCTCCGCAGGCAGGGACACCAAGGTGGGGGAGGGGTCACAGACCACGACCAGAATCAGGCAAAGGCTGACAGAGGCAGGCAGAGACCGGACACCTGCCCGCAGGGGAGGCGGGGAGGCCGAGGGAGGCTAAGCCCCCAGCATCAGCCTGGCCTCACCCGCGCCCTGCACAGGTGATGACGTGCGTCCCCTCGATCCCCCGGGGACCGAGGACGGCTTCTGCCCCTACTGCCTGCGAGGTCCCCAGGCCCAGCCTGCAGCCTCTGTGCCCTGTCCCCGAAGCTCATCGGGTTCCACAGCCAGCAGATCCTGTGCCACCGGAGCCCCCGGCCCAGGCTTGAGGCACTGGAGCCCCTTGTCACTGTCCACCACCATCCCCCCTCACCGCAGGGGCACAAGGCCCACCCCGCCCAGCTTCCTCCCCACGTCAATGCCTGCGGTCGCCCCAGGGACAGGGACAGGGCTTCCAAGGCCACCGAGGACCAGGTCTCTGCCCTCGGCGGTCTCAGCACCACCCAGGGCACCTCCCAGCCGGCCCCCAGGGCCCATCCACTCCCTGCCTGGCGGGGCCGCCCGAGCCCAGCCCCCAGAAATGCTAGTCACAGCTGGAGGAAACCATCCTGGCCGGCCCCTCCCTCCCCGGCAAGGCTGACCTAGGTCCCCTCAAGATGAGGCTCCCACGACTGGGCCCCACCCTCCCTACGTCCAGAAAACACAGAAGAAGCCCCTCAAATTCACAACAGCACCAAACCGGCACGTGCCCCTGCCTCAGTGCCTGCGGCCACCCCCCACCCCGCATGCCCCTGCCTCAGGGCCCGACCCCCCCCCACGCTGCGTGTCCCTGCCTCAGTGCCCGACTCCCCCCGCCCCGCATGCCCGACTCCGTGCCCGACTTCCCCCCTGCCCCGTGCACCCCTGCCTCAGGGCCCGACCCTCCCCCCTGCCCCACGTGCTCCTGCCTCAGTGCCCGACTCCCCCCACCCCGCATGCCCGACTCAGTGCCTGACTTCCCCCCTGCCCCGTGCACCCCTGCCTCAGGGCCCGACCCTCCCCCCTGCCCCACGTGCTCCTGCCTCAGTGCCCGACTCCCCCCGCCCCGCATGCCCGACTCCGTGCCCGCGGCCCCCTGCCCCAGACCCGTCTCCTCTCTCTCTGGCCCCCAGCATATCGGATGCTCAAGCTTGCTCACTCTGGAAGCAGAGGCCTCCAAAGCCCCCAGGGGCCCTCCACTCCCCATCCTCTCTCCTCTGCACCCTGTTCGGCCTCCCTCCTCCGGGTGAAGTATCTCCTTCCAGAACCCTCACTCACCACCCCAGCGCACGGGCACCGCCCCCTCCCCCAGTGTCTTGGGAGCTCGGTTCCTGGTCCCCTTCTCTCCATGCCTGGCAGGTCCTCTCTGCTCCACCTCGAGTCTCCACGGCCTCCGTCACCAGCCCTGTGTCTCCACGCCCACACGGGCTGTTCTCCAGGGAACCACCTGCCTCTGGTCACCTCTTTCTAGGAGCCTCACGGGCTCAAGCTTAGCATCCTCAGCACCAAACACTCACCGTTAGCCCAGGCCCAGGCTCCTGCCCTGCCGTGAGCCCTGCAGTGCTCAGCCAATGGCCGCTCCCCAGCAACAGCCCCCCGCGTCTGCACTGTCCTTCCCAGCACCCGGCCAGAGGTGACCCGGCAAATGACCACACAAGAGAGTTCATCTTTAACAACCACGGCGGAGTCCTTCCTCAGCCCGGAGGTCCCACACCCGCCCACCCGTCCACATGCGATCATCCGCGAACCATCCGTCCGACAGGCGTCCGCGGAGCCCGTCTGGGAAGAGAGCCCGAAGCCCAGGCCTGCCCTGCCAGGGCGGGGGGCGCCCTCTGCATGGACGGCTCACCTGGCAATCTCCGCGATCTCTGCCGTCTGCACGATAAAACCGTAGGGGTCGGGATCCTCCTCCTCGTCGTCCGTGTCCCGGAGGCCGGGGGCCCGGGGTCGGGTCCGGACGGAGCCGCCGGCCCGTGGGGTCTGCGTGGCTGCCGAGGTGCGGGCGCGTGCGTGTTTGGGGGAGCCGTACTCCTCCTCGGACGTGGACGTGCAGTCTGAGCCCTGCTGCCGCCGGCGTGTGCCTGGGCGCGTGCATTCGTTCCAGGAGCAAGAACAGAACAGAGCAGCACTCAGCACGCTGTGGCAGCCCAGGCCCCTCTGGGCGAGGGCCCGGCACCGCGGGACAGGCCACCGCCGGCCAAGCAGCCGACGGGGGGCGGGCAGCCCGGCGCCTCCACGGCTGGAGCTGATCGGCCCTGGGCAGCCGCGCGTCCCATGGGGAGGTCAGCGCCCTTAGCGGCAGGAAATGGGACCCACGGAGACCCCATATCAGGGCGAAACTCTCCACGTGGATCAGCCCCAGCCCCTCCCTGGTCTCAGACCTGACTCCCCACAGCGGCGGCAAACACACTCAGAGGGAAAACACGGGGACGGGCAGTGGGTCCCCGACCCCAGACCACACTGACCCTGCTTCGTCCTCCAGTGGAGCCCGGCCCTTGGCACCCCTTGCCCCCAGCGGGGGTGGAGGCCCCCATGGCTGCCCCCCCCCCCAGCCCGGGACCAGAAAGCAGGGGCGCCCTGCTTCTGCAGCTGCGGGAGGCACAGGAGCTTCGAGGAGGTGGGCCAGAGAGCCCACCCTTCAGTTCGCTCGGGGGACGGGCTCCCCAGCAGGCAAGACATCGGGCCATCCCCGGGCAGGAGACCAGCGCCAGCCGCCACGGCCCTGTCTGTCCTCGCCGTGCGTGCGCACAGACCGCGGGCGGCCCGGGGCCTCTGCCCAGGGGTGCGTGGGAGACGGACACGGCCCTCCCCCACCGTGGGCTTTGTGGGCGTCCAGGGAAGACACCCTCCCCGGGCCCCGGGGCACGGCTCGGGCCTCTGCCTGTACCTCGTGAGCCGGATGCCAGCCCAGAGCGCCAGGGAAGAGCGAGCAGCCCGGCCGGCTGTCCGCAGCCACGCGGGTCCCCCCGGGGTCAGCGAGAGCCCCGCCCCCCTGCGGCCTGGGCCTCCCGCAGCACTTGCGCGTGTCTGTGGAGACACGCCTGCTTGCGGGAGCGGGGGCTCCCTGCGGGCTGGAACCCGGACCCCGCAGCCCTGCGCCAGGCCAGCACAGGAACCCACCGCCCAGGCTGGCTGCCCCCGGCACTCACTGGGCGAGGAGTATCGGGCGCTGCCCGGGCGGGCCCTGCTGAAGGGCTGGCGGGGCACCGTGGTGGAACTGGCGGCCTTCCTGGCAGCGGCCCGCGCCTCGGCCATGACGGGCTTGCGGCCAGCGCAGTACAGCTCGACGCTGCGGCCGGAGAAGCCGGCCCGGGCGGGGGCCGCCTCCGAGTCGCCGGGCCCCGTGAAGGACCCGGCCCGCTTCCGCGGCATGGCCAGGATGTCCAGGCGTGACAACTTCTTGGCCTGCTCGGCAGCCGGCCGGCCCACCGGCTCCAGGTTGGCTGGGGGTCCCCGTTCCCCGTCTGCAGCCTCCGTGTCCGAGGCATCCCCCAGCCGGGCCCGCCTCAGCCGGGAGGCCCGCGTGGGCCGGGGGGTGGACAGGCTGTTGGAGCGGGTCAGCACCTGCTGTGCCTTCTGGGAGCCCGTGGGGCCTCGGCCCGGCTCCTCCCGGGTGGCTGGAGACGGCGGTGGGGCCGCAGGCTTCCGGCGAGGCCCTGGCCGCCCTGCCCCGCTGGCCGCGGGGGGCTCGTGGTCACAGGTGACCGTGTCCGTGCCAGGCGGGTGGGCCGGGCCCGAGCCTCGTTCTTCATCAGGCCAGTCCGAGGGCACCCGGGGCCCAGGGCCACGCCGCGCAGCCACGCGCCTCGCGTCGGTAGGGCCCGGCGGGCGACGCTTCTCTGACAGCCGGTCCCGGGCGCTGTTCAAGGAGACGGTCCCCGGGTCCTGTGTTGCCGGCGGGGACGGTGGCTTGTCCTTCTGCAGCCCCGTGGGCTGGGCGCCGGTAGGGCTGGGCCCGTTCTTACCGCTGAGCAAGCTCACAGTGCTAGCCGTGTCCACGTCAGAGTCCCCGGACAGGGAGTCGTCCGGCGGCCCGGGGGCACTGCCCATCTGGCCCTCGGCCTCGTCCGTGGGCTTGGAAAGCAGTCGGGCCTCCAGGGCTGCCAGGGCCGTCTCCGTCTCCTTCAGAATCAGGTGGGTGTCCTGAGGGTGGAGGTCTGTGCGTGAGGCCCGGGCCGCGGCCAGGTCCTGCAGGAGGGGGTGGCTGGAGATGTGTGGAAGCTGGCCAGGCGCCGGGGGGCCAGCGGCCGGCTCCTTGCTGAAGCTCTCCTGCCGCACCAAGGCCGGGGCAGAGCCCTCGGGCTCCGGGGACCGCCCTGTCCGCAGCTGGATGACCATCCTCCCGCTGGTGCTCACGTAGACGCCGTCCCTCACCGGGGGGCTGGCCTGGGCCACCCGTCCTGGGCCCTCCGCCTCCCCCGGAGCCACAGACGCTTTCCTGGGGAAGGCTGCCTCCCCGTTCTGGTCCCCAATGAAGAAAGAGGTGGGGGCTGGCTCCCCGGGGGCCCTTGGCGAGCGCCGGCCCTTCGTCCACGCGGGACCCTCCTGGGGGCTCCTGCGTCTCTCCTCACGCGGGGCCCCGCCCAACTCGGAGCCCCGCCCACCATCCGACCCACTGGCATCGCTGAGGCTGTCGGGCTCCAAGTCCTCCTGGCCCAAGAGGCAGCTGGCCTGCTCACCGCCCGGCTCCGGAGGCCCGGGGCCGCTCCTCCTGGTGGCCTCAAGGCCCCCAGGGCTGTCTGCCCTGTCGCCGGGCAGCTGCGGGAGTAGCCGTCGCTGGCGCACGGGCAGAGCCCCCTCGAGCTCCCCGGCTCTGCGCCCAGGGCCCTCCTCTGCAAAGACAGGGGCGACCTGGTTGGAGTGGCCACACGCCTGTAGGCCCTCAGGAGCGCCGGAAGCCCGGCCTTCCTCCAGACAGCCGGCGCGCACGTGCACCCGAGTGTCCAGCACGAGGGCCTGAGGCCACCCCTTCCCCCCTCCCCCTCCCCCTCCGTCCCCCACCCCTCTGCTGGGCCGGAACCACTTACCTGCCAGGCCTGGGTCTGAGTAGCTATCAGCCAGGCTGGCCCAGCGGGACACCCACTTCTGACCCCCGGGGGAGCCCGGCACCGTGAGGCCCTGCGGAGCAAAGGGCAAGCTGTGTCCGCAGCAAGGAGGGGCGGGGGCAGCGGGGCAGCTCCCCCCACACCTGGCCCAAACACGCCATCCCTGCACCTGTGGCACACTCCTCCGTCAGAGGCAGCCAGGCGACCCCTCGCGCTCCCCTGGGCTTGCGGGAGCCCCACGCAACTGCCAACGTAACTACCTGGTCCGAGCCCAGTTTGGCGGCCCTGGAGGTCAGCAGCTGTGACTCAGGCCAGCCCTGCCCGTGGGCACAGGCGTACCCAGGGGCCCCACCCGACTCAGAGCCCCAGGGCCTGCCCTTGAGCCCTCCACACAGGGGCCCCCCCGCCCAGCCGCCAGGCGGGCCACTCACGGAAGGTTCCACCCGGCCTCGCAGAGGGGCTGGAACGCCGCGCAGGCCAGGCCACAACCCTCGAGTGCGTGCGTACAGGACCCGAGGGCGGGGCCCCAGCCTGGCTGCCGTCCTCCCTCGCCCGGCCCCTCCCCGGAGCAGTGTGTGTCCCACATACCTGGAGCCCCCCTTGGGGGTCTATGCCCACTGGCCGGGAGGCAAACTCCTGCAGGAGGGCCATGCGCTGGGCCACCCCGTCACCGGCCGCGTCTCTGTCCCCTCGGATGACCGGACGAAAGGTGGCCGAGGACACCCTGGAGAGCTCGGGAGACTCAAGTACCCCAAAGACCTGCCGGGAGGGACGGCCAGGCCCGGGTCAGCGCCAGCCCACCGACGGCCCGTCCCCTCCCGGCCGGGCCCCCACGCCCCTGCCGCGCAGACCTGGTCGATCATCTGGCGGGCCTCCTCCACCTCCGGATCCTGCACGTCCGTCTCGATGGTGTAAGTCCCCGCGTCGCTCAGGCTGTCGTCCTCGTCCTGCTTCCGAGCCTTGGTCAGCTGGGGGTCAGCGGGGGGCGGCGGCGGGGTCGCAGGGGCCACGGGGCTGGCCCCACGGGGGGTCTCAGGGGCAGGCGACTCCGGGGATGCCTTGTCAGGGCCGGGCCGGGCGGCAGGGGAGCCGTCCCACGGGCACTGAGCCATGAAGTCCTGGGCCAGACGGGAACGGCGCCCCACACTGCCAAAGGGCCGCGGGGAGGCCCGGGGGGCGGGCGAGGACCCCCCCAGCCGCTCCTCTGTCCTCTCCCGCTTGAGCGAGCTGGCTCGCTGTGGCCCCGAGCTGCCACCCGTCCCCCGCGCCGGGGCCGGGGCCGGGGCGCCGGGGCGGTCCCTGTCGGCCGGCCCGGGGCCTCGGCGCTTGTCGGCCTTGGGGTCCCCGGCAGGGGTGTGCGTGAAAGACTGGGAGCGCTTCTTGCGGGGCGCGTCCTGGTCGAAGAACTCGATGACAAAGGCCTGCTGGTTGTGCAGCAGCTCCTGGGGGTCCCGCTTCAGCTGTCTCTGCAGCCGCACCTGCGCCCCGCCGCCCTCCGCGGGGACCCCGGCCGCCGCCGCCTTGGCCGTGGGGTCCTCCGAGTCGCTCTGTGTGCCGTCCTCGTGCTTGTGGCCTGCGAGTGGGGGATCCCCAGCTGTCACAGGTGCTTGGGGACACAGCGCCCCACACCCCGCCCCACACGGCCGGGACGAGCAGCCGAAACGCGCTGGACGGCCCCGAGCAGGAGGCGAGTCCAGCACAATCGCCTGCACACGGGACATCAACCAACCTGACCGGGGCGCCCCCAGGGAGGCGAGGGGGCCGCGGGGCGGTCCCGGGGCCCGTGGTGGGCCAGCCGGTCGGCACTCACCCTTGAGGGTGCGGGTGTGCACGGGCAGGTCACTCTTGGTGCTGTGGCGGTCGTCACCGGGGCCGGCCCGGCACAGCAGGCTGGGGTCATTGTGCACCAGCCAGTCGGCCACCTTGGTCTCCGCGGAGACGGCCTCCGCAGGCGTGGCCTCCCTGCCGGGCGGCCTCCTCTGGCGCAGGGAGAACTTGGTGACGTGGTCCTTGATCTTAACCTTGCCGGGGCTGCCGTCGTCAAACTCGATGGTGAAGGAGGCGTGGCTCTGTACCACGGGGGCTGCACCGGCCACGCCGGGCTCCACGTCCTTGGTGGGGGCCTCCTGCACCGGCGCCTCGGGGGGCCGTGGCGGCGGGGCCTCCTTCGTGGGGATCTCGAAGTAACTGGGCTCCCGCCTGAACGCGTAGCTGGGAGGCTCCGCTGCAGCCCGGAAGCCGGCCATTGTCCCGGCCAGCTCCCTGTCCTGCTGCGACGGCTCCTTGGGCCGCTCTACGTCGGCGGGGGGAGAAAACACGTCCTTGGGGCTGCAGGGTAGCATCCTCACCCCACCCGCGTCTGCCAAGACCGCCGTCTCCCCCAGAGCAGGCACCTCCGGGGCTTCCGGGGACCCACCTGGGTCGGGCTCCTCGGGGCGCCGGTCCTCACACGGACTGTCGCCCTCATCCTCGCCCCACCAGGAGGGCTGTCCGTACAGAGGGGTCCGGTAGGCCGCGGCCTCTGCAGAGGGAGGACAGTCCCACCCCGAGTCACTGTGGCGCCGACACAGACAAGGAGGGAGACCCGGAGCCGGGGGAGACACTGGCCTCGGGAGGGGTCCCGGCATCAGCTCCCGTCTCAGACCTGCGGCTGCCCAGGACCCTGCCTTGACTGCTTCAACGTGACCGCTCTGAGCCCTGTTCTGCATCCGCAGTGGGGGACAGTCGCAGGGAGTCCAGGACACTGGCTTCCCCCAGCCCCGCCCGGGCCTCCCTGAGGCACCCCCTCCAGCCCAGCTCCGGGCTCCCCAGGGCCTGCCTGTCAGAAGGTCAGGAGGACAGGAGTCCATACCCAGGGACAGTCTCTCCGAGGCTCTGGAAGTGACTCAGGCCACAAAGGGGGCCCTGAAGGCTGAGCCCACTACAGACTGACCGGACCACACGGGGCACGGGGGGTGCAGTGTACCCAGGTGGGCGTGGGTGGGGGACACACAGGTGCCTGAGCTCACACAGAGCAGGTCTGTGCCATGGCTGCTGCTGGTGGAGTGGGCCCAGGAGGCTGGGAGACGGGGCAAGGGTCCGTGCTGGGAGGGGAGGGTCATCCGGATGGGGCAGACCCGTGGGGGGGCCGGCCTGTGCGCCTCGGGGCTGCCCTACCTGCTCCCGGCCTCCGGTCCGCCCTCTCCGGCCTGGGGCTCGAGGACTCGCAGTAGGGGGTGTGCTGGGGCAGTGCCTCGCCCTTCCTGGGTGCCGGACTCTTGACGCTCACCTGCAGCTGGCTAGTGTACTTCTCGTGCTGCGGGCAGCGAGGCGGGGATGAGGGGGTGAGGGGGTGAGGGTGGGGTCCAGCTCTGGAGACGCCCAGGGCAGCCTGCCTCCCTCTGAGTCCAGAGGGGGCAGGAACTGGCCCCATGCACAAGCTCTCCTTACTGAACCCCATGGAATTGACAGCCTGAGGTGGAAACCGGGGGTCCTTGCCCAAGCCTGGGGGGTCCTCGAGACCAGGAAGCTTCCAGGAAGGGGGTGGGGGAGGCAGGGGCGGGCGGCAATCATCAGAGGTGACACCTCGCCCAGGACCCACCAGAGAGAGGGGAGGGACGGGCCCCAGGGCACGGGAAGTGGGGAGCAGCGGTCTACCCCAAGAGACCGTGCACGCGAATGTTGGTTTGCACGCGTGCGTCTGTGTACGTCTGTGTGAGTGCGTGTGTGCGTGCCGGGCTCCCCTGGTCGAGCCCTGCGGTTGTAGAAGTCGGCCTCACGCTGGCCGGTGACTCCAGGCAGGCTGCCCACACGCCCGGTGCTGCCCACGGCTCACTCCAAAGATGGGGCTAGGGCTAGTCTCCCCCACACGGAGCTCCTGGGTAAAGCTATGGGCAGGGCCCCCCAAGTCAGGGCTCCAAGACTCCCACACAAACGAGCAAGGGGAGAGGACATGGCCGGCCTGCCGTGGCCCCCCCACCCGGGCCCCTCAAGCCCTGACCGAGAGTACCCCAGGACCCCCTACAGGGCTGTCCCCAAATACTGACCGCTCCTGCCTGTTCCTGGCCACCACCTGCGGTAGACTGCTTGGGGTCCTCCTTGGTACCCAGGATGCCTCTCGGCGCCCCCCCCCCAGCTGGTACAGGCACACAGCAGCCCCCTCTCCGTGCCCAGCACCCGCGGCTGCATCAGGCTCGGGGGAGTAACCGTCTTCCCCACCCGCTAGACCGGCCAGTCTGGCAGGACAGGCCCCCCCAGGCTGGGCTGACTCATGGCACCAGCACCAGGCCACGGGAGCCAAGAGGCTGAGGGTGCTGGCCCGGGAGAGCTGTGGGGCGCAGGGGCCTTGTGGGAGGAGCCCCGGGCTGCGCGCCGGCACTGACCCTGAGCGCCTCCTCGGGGACCCGGTGCTGCACACGCTCCAGCACGTACATGTTGGAATGTGGCAGCGAGTTAAGGCAAACCCAGAGCAGAGGAGCCAGGATAAGGGCGCAGGGCAGCGGGGGAGCAGACGGCCCAGAGAGGCGTGTGCTGCCCCCCAACAGCCGCTTGTGCACCAGGCCCGTGCCCACGCTGCACCAACGACCTGCGTGCCAGGCTGCCCAACTCAGAGACGCAGGACACAGCCCGTTCCGGAACCCAGCACACCCCTCCCCCCGCCCACCACTAGGGCCATGAACATGCCCTCTACACGCCCCCCACAAAGGGCAGGGCGGGCAGGTGATGCGCCCAGGAGCCAGGCCACACAGTTAGCTCCTGGCTCCCATCCCAGACCACCCCTCGGCCCTGGCCTCCCTATGTTCTAGAGGTGGGGAGGGGAGGGCTCAGCCAGGGGCTGTGTCCATACCCCCGGGGGGTACGCCCACATAAGCGCAGGCTGCGGCGGGCAGAGGAGAAGACAGGGTGGGCTCCAGCTGCGTGTGGGTCCCAGAGCAACCAGGCTGCTTAGGGCGGAGGCCCAGCCCTCACTCACACATGCTCTGAGCACAGAACGCCACGCCTGGTCAGCCCCCGGTTTGCCCCTGGGTCCCAGGTCGGCGCACTGGTTCCTGGAGCCCTGTGTCAGCTCAGACCAGGAGGTGGGAAGCAGTTCCCTGAGACCGGGGCCTCCGTCTGGGGAAGAGCGGGTACAGGTCAGGCCGGAGCCCAGGCTAATGGCCGTGGGCCGTGAGCACAGAGCAGCTGTGCCCACTGGGGCCCCTACCACTTCCAGGACAACCTGGGCCAGGACAACCTAGGGCGACCTGGGCCAGAAGGAGGGGGCACGGCCCGGAAAGGATATCATAGCCGAACCGGATGACGTCATGGAGCTTCAGCGTGACGTACTTCTGGTCCGGGATGCGCACATCATTCACGAACGTCTGCAGAGGAAGCAGGTGGCAGGGCCCGGTCAGCGGCAAGCAAGACAACAACTCAGGAGTCCGCTCCTTCCGCACTGCTCTGGGCCGGGCACTGGCCCTCTGACACATGTGCACCCAGCCTCAACCCTGAAGGGACCCCAGGACAGGCAGCCGCTGAAGGACCGGCGTCACCTGGACTCCCAGGACCCTCAGGTAGCCCCACAGTGTCCTTGGCAGTGGCCACGTGGCGGGGCTGGTCTGGTTGTGCAAAGCCACCCGCTCCTGGAACCCTCTTCCCCCACCCAGGGACTTCTAATTGTCTGGTCGCCGGATACCACGCCGTGGCCAGATGAGTGGGAGAGCCCCGCACACCCTGAGGGCCCCTGGGTGACAGAGGGACGACAGATGTGGGGGCCAGAGTCTGGTAGGAGCAACACGAGGCCTGGAGGACGCGGTACAGGGCGGAGGCGGGCAGAGCAGGCCCTGAGAGGGCTCCATGTGCACACTTTGTATGCAGAGGAGGAGTCCTCAGCCCCGAGCAGGGAGCAGAGGACGCAGGGCTGGCAGGGGGGCAGCCGGGAGGCTCTGCAGACACACCCTGCCCGCCCGTGTCCTTGGCTGCGCTCGGTGTCACGCGGGCAGGCAAGAGCTGGCCCCAACTACACGGACATCCCAGGCCTTTGAGGATGGGGGAGCACCAACCAGGCCAGCGGCCCCAGGGACCCTCTCAGCACCGCATGGTCCGGGGGTCGGCGTCTCGGTGCGGCCCACGTGGGCGGAGGGAGTGCTCACCCCTCTTGCAGCCCCATCCGGGTAGGGCCAAGAGAGGAGGGGCTCGGGGGCCCCAGAGCCCTGGACGGGAAGTGCTGGGTGGGAGGCGGTCCGGGGTGCCCAGCACTCGCCAGCCGGTGGCTACTGTGGGACCCCTGACTCAGGATGGAGGGCAGGCTGCACGAGCCGGAGGGACAGGGTGAGAGGCCCCTGGGGCAGGCAGAAACAACACACCCAGACACTGGACCCAGACGGACACTGGACCCTGGACAGAGCCCTCACCGGACCCCTCCCTGCTGTGCCCTGCTCACGAGAGGCCACGTGGCCCCCGGGACAGGGTATCTCAGTGGACACCTGAGCAGACCCACTTCCAGCCTGCAGGTGGTCCAAGGCCTCCACTGCCCACCTGAGGGCTCCTTTCCCCAGAACAGCCCTGCCCAGGGGAGGAGGCCATGGGGCCACGGCACCTGCGGGTGGCTTCCTCCCTACCGGAGCAGGAGTTTCAGGAGGAGGCCAGGTGGGGACAGAGCAGAGGGATGTGGTCACCGAGGGCAAGTGACCACAAGGGGTGGCAGGGGGGGTGGGCTGAGGGTGGGGGGGTGAGGCCAGGGGAGAGGGGCGGGGCCAACACAGGGGGAGGTCACGAAGAGCCAAGGCTGAGGGAGAGGCCATGATGGGGGGTGGGGCGGGTAAGAGGGGTGCTGCCACCATGAGGAGGTGTCATGAGAGGGCTTGATCATCACAAAGGGAGGGTGGGGCCAGCAGAGGTAGGGGTCCTGAAGAGGGGTGGGGCCAGCAGAGTCAGAGGGGGTGGAGCCAACACAGGAGGAGGGATCATGAAGAGGTGGGGGGGCAGCACTGACAGAGGGGTCCTGAAGGGGGAAGGGCCAGCACAAAAGAAAGGGTCATGAAGAAGGGCGGAGCCAGCACAGAGGGAGGGGTCATGAAGGGGGAGGGGTCATGAAGGGGGAGGGGTGGGGGCAGCTCAGAGGGAGGGGTCGTGAAGGGGGAGGGGTGGGCAGCTTAGAGGGAGGGGGTATGAGGGGGGAGGGGAGGGGGCAGCTCAGAGGGAGGGGTTGTGAAGGGGGAAGGGTCGTGAAGGGGGAGGGGTGGGCAGCTTAGAGGGAGGGGTCATGAAGGGGGAGGGGAGGGGGCAGCTCAGAGGGAGGGGTTGTGAAGGGGGAAGGGTCGTGAAGGGGGAGGGGTGGGCAGCTTAGAGGGAGGGGTCATGAAGGGGGAGGGGAGGGGGCAGCCTAGAGGGAGGGGTCGTGAAGGGGGAGGGGAGGGGCAGCTCAGAAGGAGGGGTCGTGAAGGGGGAGGGGTCGTGAAGGGGGATGGGTGGGCAGCTCAGAGGGAGGGGTCGTGAAGGGGGAGGGGCCGTGAAGGGGGAGGGGTGGGCAGCCTAGAGGGAGGGGTCATGAAAGGGGAGGGGAGGGGGCAGCTCAGAGGGAGGGGTCGTGAAGGGGGAGGGGCGGGGCAGCTCAGAGGGCCCCTAGCACTCACCCCGTTCAGGCTGCCCAAGTCCTTCACCCAGTGTTCGTCCCTGTCCTGGTCGTAGTTGATGACGGCATGCTGCTTGTCCACGCTGCGGGACTGGGGACACACAGACTGCCCTCAGCCCACCTTCCCGGTTAGGTGAGGGCCGTGGGGGCAGAGGAACCCCCAGTGGGAGCCCCATCCTCTCCTACCCCCCCCCACCACCACCAGACCGACACCTGCCACCTGGGCCTCGGAGCCCCCGAGGCCCCACCCATGCCCCCATCTCGAGTGCGTGTGTCCCAGAAAGCCCACCCAGCCTGACTCCACTAGCTGTCCCAGCCACGGGAGCGGGCCACAGGGAATTGCCGAGGGGCCAAGGCCAAGTCCTCCTGCCCCCTGCTACCCCCCCACCCCCAGGGGCCCTCCCCCCATCCCCGAGGCTGCCCCTGCGTCAGCCGGGGGGAGGGCTGGGAACCCCCTGGTCATCTGGCACATGCTGCCGTTCACCCCCAAGGGCAGTTGGGGGCGGGCAGAGCCCACAGAGAGGATGGACGGGCGGGGGGCTCAGGGAGAGGCCTCCCCCTACTCCCAGTCAGCCCCACAGGGGCCCGCGCAGCCTCTGCCAATGAGGGTCACACACAGACACGGTGCGTCTATGTGCCCTCACGCACGGGGCTCACACCCGGCCACACAGGTGCACACGTACATCAGTGCTCCCACACCGAGCGCTTCTAACCTTTCCCTGGTCGCCACCCCCTCAGGACCCCTCCGAGGATGGTCACCCAGCCCCTCCCCCAGCCACGAGGCCGGTGGTCCTGGCACAAGGCACCCGGCCACTGCCCACCCCACCCCCACCCTGCCGGAGGCCCTGGGCGGCCGGGCGGCCCCTGCATCCCTCTCTCGCCACCTGAGGAGACCCAGGCCTTGGGACCAGCCCCCGGAGAGGCCAGCAGAACCGGCCAACCTAGGAGGTGTCCAGACCGCCTGGATGGCAGTATATGGCCCCGTGCGCCTGCCGGGCAGTGCCTCCACAAGACACCCGGACCTATCTGCAAGGGCACGGGATGGCCCCTGGCCCAGGACCCTAGTGCCCGTGTGACCATGCCACTCGAGGGTCGTCAGCTCGCACAGGTGAGTGCCCAGACCTTCCCTCCCCGAGACAGCCGGACCCACAGAGCCCGCTTCCTCTCCGACACCCTCCACCTGCTCAGCCCCTCTGGCACCACCAGGCTGGGGCCCAGCACCTCCCACAGACTAGAAGCCCCTAGGGCAGGGCCTCCTGCCTCACCCAGAGACCCAAGGGCACAGCAAGGTGCAGGTGGGGGTGGACACGCGTTCTGGCCCCGCTCTGCCCTGCCCAGGTCACTCTGCTCGGCAGATGGGCCGAAGGCTCTGGAGAACAGACCGTAGTGGGTGGGCAGGGCCCCAGCAGCAGCCTCCAGCCCTGCCTGCCCACCAGAGGCCCCGTGCGGCCAGACCCACAAGGCTGCTGCTGCAGTGGGGGGTCTGGGGGGGGGGAGGGGCATGAGGAGGGGAGGGGGCGCAGGCCACGGGCCTCCGGTCCTCTGGAAGGAAGCAGGGCTGCAGGGGCGATCCAGAGGACAGAGCAGCCTGTGGGGCCGTCCCAGCACTGCGGAGGGAGGCAGGGGCCAGCCCTGCTGCGAGCATGTGCCCTGGTCAGCCCCCGAGCTGAGGCTCCCAGTGCCAACACATCTGCCTCCCACAGCAGCGGGCCTCTGACCGGGTGAGTCTAACCTCGAAACCCACGCCTCACCCCCCGGGCCTCACCTCTGCCCCCATCCTGGATCCCTCATCCAAAGTGGGCACCCACGCCAGCCAGGTCCTGGCCACCCCGGCCGCGGCCTCCTCCCTGGATGCTGGGCACCACCTCCTCCACCAGACTCTCCTGCTGGTCCCCGACGCAGGCCCGCCCAGCACTCACCCACCCCCACAGCCGGCCCTAGAGACCCTCCACGGCAGCCCCCCACTGGCCCTGGCCTGGGCCTCCCCCACCTGGCACGGGGCTTGCTGGGGGACACTGGCACTCCCTCACCTGGGCCTCAGGCCCCTGGCTGCAGGTGGGGTTGACAAGGACAGCAGCTCTCTGGGGGACCTGAGTGCTCAGCCCGCCTCGCCTCGGGCCGGGTAGCCGTCCCTCGCGAGTCTGCCGTCACAGTGCCGAGAGCCCGGCCTGGTGGCGGAGAGAGCTAGTGCTGCTGGGGGTCTGGGGGCTTGCCTCCACCCGCGCCCTCTCCCAAGCTCAGCCCAGGGCTCCAGGACAGGCCAGCTGCCCGCCTCTGCCCTGCCCGACACTCTGGGTGCCAAAGGAACCCCCCCCCCCGCCTGTGGAAAGTGAGCCTGGAGCCGGGCCTCGCCCTCTTTGCAGCCGGGTAGCAGATTTTGGGGGGGGGGGGGCAGCTGCAGGCCCGGGAAGAGCCCTGGGAAGGGGCATGCCATGGGGCTCTTGCCAGCTCCATACCAGGAACTGGTGCCACACGGGGCTGGCCCGAGGCAGCAGCAAGGGCACGCTGTCCCTCAGGGTTGGAGACCCCCTTTGCCAAGGAATAACCCCGCTGGAGGGGCTTCTGGGCTGACCCCCAGCCTGAACAACTCCCTTCCCTCCCCAAGCCTCACACCCCCACTCCCGGACACGTCCCTGGCTACCTTCCGGGCGGCTCAAGCCCAAACCTGACTCCTCCCTCCCTGCCCACGGCCCCACAGCCTCCCCCAGGAACACCACCAGCTGAGGGTCCACCTGTCCCCGCCCTACCCTCTTGCCCCCAGGCACCCACTGGCCTTCCTCCCCAACCCGTCCCCTCCGCAGCCACCTTCCTCCTATCCTCTCGGCCCCCATCGGTCCTGCCGTCTTTCTTCTGCAGAAACTTCCCGGGGCTCCAACCAGCCGGAGAGGAAAGGCTGGTCTTGTCCCGTGAGCCGAAGGCCCCGGAGGCCTCTCCGAACCTTCCTCTCCCTGCCCTGCCCCCGGCCAGCCCTCTGGCTCCTTGCTTGCCACAGTGCCCTCATCTGCACCCACGGCCCGGGCTGCCCCATCCAGTCCCCAGGCCCGCCCTCCACTCCCAGCCAGGGCTCTGGCACCAGGACCGATGGGGAGCAGGCGGAGAGGGACCTCTGGAAGCCTCCCTCCCAGCCCTGACACCCCAAGCCCGAAGCAGACCCCAATTCCACCACGCTCCGGTGCTCAGAGGCTGGGCGTCCACCATGGGAGGGGGAGGCAGCCCCTTGACCCCCCCAGCCGCCCCGTGGAAAGCAGCCTCGGCACGCACTAGTAAAATAGCCCCGAGAAGCTCCAAACGTTTCGAGCTTTGGGAAAAGGTCTAGCGACACTTACTTTAAAAGAAATAAAGACGTGCTTCCAGACTCTGTGTCTGACTCCCCCGCGGGAGGAAGCCCCGCCCGGCCAGGCTGACCCTGGCAGTGGCCAAACCCCGGGGCTCCGGACACGCCCTCCTGCCAGCCCACAAGCGCCCACAGCAGACGGGCTCGGCCTGTCCGCCCGCCCGGGGCTGTGGTTTCCGAGGAAGGATCTGAGCGGACAAATCCCAACAGGCTGCGACCGGGCAAACCGGGCGGAAGCGGAGACGACACCTATCCACGGGCACGCGCGTGCCTGTTACGTCCACGGGTGCACCCGCACAGGCCCCCACGAGTGTGCCCGGTCCCCCTGGGGGCAGGAGCCACGGCAGCCTGACCTGGGACCGCGTCCACACTCACGTCTGTGTTACTTAACACACCCTGGAGGGGCACCAGCTCTGGGCCAGGCTTGCGCAGCATGGACACGGTGGCGAGCCGCCCGCGGGGCTACTGGAGGACACGAGGTGGCACGTGGCCAGGTGGCCGTCTCTGCCTCCGGAACGCTCTCCCCACGTCCTCTGCCCCCGGGGGCCAAGCCACAGCCCCTCCTGCCTGATCTGCGGCACAAGCCTCCCGGACAGCCCCGTGCTCCCCGGCCTCCTCCCTCTGCCCCGTACGGCGGCCCCAGCTGCCTGGCACCCCTGCCAGCCCTCCACACCTCTCCTCCTCCTGGGTGCTCAGCTCCACGGTCCCCATCCTGTCCCCAGGGCCACCTCTTTTGGGCCTCTCCCCTGGTCCCGCTTACACGTGTGTGGCCGGCCCCACCCCTGGAGCGCTGACCCGGGCGGGGCGGGGGGGGGGGGGGTGCGGGGCGGGCAGGGTCTCTGCGTGGCCGTCCCAGCGCCAGGACAGGACGGTGCTCCATCACAACTGTTGAGCCACAAATGTGGGAACGAGGACGAGGACAGTGCAGAGGGAAAGCCCGGGCCCTCCGGGAGCATGAGGCAGGGAGCGGGTGAGGAGGGGCTGGCTGGTGAGGATAAGCAGGTGAGGGCACCCGAGGAGAGGTCCCAGACAGCCAGGGCAGGTGTAGGACGAGGCTGGGCCCGGTGTGCCTGTCCCTGAACCTGGGTGAAGTAGCAGTGGCACCTGCGGTGGCCCAAAGCACAGGTGAGAGAGGGGAGGTCAGGGCTGGTCCCTGGACCACTGACGGGGACCCTGGCTGGGACCCCGGTGGAGGGGAGGATGATGGGTTTGCTCAGTAGCACACAGCTTGGGCTGCCTCTGTGATGTCCAAGCAGGCTATGAACACAGGGGGCTCGAGGCTGGGGGCGGGACACGTCGGGACGCCACGTGAATCATCTGAGCTTGGGTGTGGACAGGACCCCAGGGAGGTGCAAGCTGCGGCCATCCCAGCATGCTCAGGGTCCGGGCAGAGAGGGAGGCTGCAGGGGCGGACGGCATCCCCGCACCCCCTCTATGCCTGCGTGAGCTCCTGGAGCCTCAGTTTCCCCATGTGCCGGAGGACAGCCGGGGGAGAAACACAGGAACAGCCAGGCTGGGGGCTGGCTCCCACGAACAGCTGAGAAGCCCTCACTGCTCCTGGCCCGCTCAGGGCTCCACCACGGGCTCACCAGAACTAGGAACTGGACCCCAAGCCCTGCGATGAGCCTGACCCCCGCCCCCTGACCCAGAAGCCTCTCCACCAACACCTGGGGAGAGAAGCAAGCAGAGTGAGGGTCCGATGCAGGGGGACAGAGCCAGGCAGTGGGCAGAAAGAACGCCCACAGAGGCCCCCTGTCAGGCACTGACTCCTCCAAGAGGCCCTCCCGGCCACCCTAGGGAGACCGGCAGAACCATCCATACGCTACACAGGCGCACAGCACCTTGCCAGGGGTCCGGGACAAACGCGGTGACTCCGAAGCCAGCACACGTTCGGATCTGCCTCCCATGACAGAGAGCAGGGGTCACATCCCACGATACCACCCGGGGGGAGCAGCGGCCACATCCAGACCCACGCGGGCCATCCCGGAGGCCCGGACGCACCCACAGCTGCTGCCTGCCTCGTGGGGACCCAGTGCCGTGAGCGCTCTTTACACTTGTAAGCAGTTTCTAAAGGTCAAGACCCCTTCGTGACCTGTGGGAACCATACGAGATTGATGTTTCAATGCCCATAAGGAGCATCCTCCTGGTCCAGCCGCGTCAGCTGGATTACCACCGCCAGGCTGCCACATCTGGATCCCGGCAAAGCGGAGTAGCTGCCGTGGGGACGTGCGGCCCAGAAGGCCCCCAACAGACACCCAGAGCTTTACAGAAGACACGTGCCCACCCTGTACAGTCACCGACTCGGTCCCTCCGGCATCCACAGGCGTGAAGAGAAATACAGAGACGGACTGTTCCGGATTAAAGACGCTTAAGAGGCCCAGCAACCAGACACGATGTGGGAACTTCGCTGGTCTGCGGTCAGGCAAGTCAGAGGACCTTGGGGAGAAGCCCGGGTGTCCAGACCGGGATGGGGTCTGCCCTCGGGAGAGGGAGACACACATGTGCTGCCCACGTGAATGTGCACGTGGCTGGGAGCCCCGGCCCCACGCGTCCTGGGGAACGGGTAGCAGCAGCCAGGTTTGCACAAGGAACCAGGGCCGTGCGGGCAGTGCACCACCCCCAGGACACCTCTCCTTCCGAGAGTCCCACAGCGGGTGGCATGGGGCTTGAGGGGCTGGGGGGCAGGGGCCCATGGGCCACAAGGGGCCGGGGCCGCGGGGAGCCTGACTCCGTCGCACCATGAGGGCAGGAAAAAGGACACCAGAACTAGGATGAACCCTACAGGGTCGTCCACCTCCCTTCCCTCCTCGTTCCCAAATAGCCAGATGCGTGAGCCCCACAGAAGCCAAACTCGGACTCTGAATCCCAGGGCCCGAGAAATTCCTGACTGTCAAGTGCCCGTACCCTGACTCCACCGGCCTCTTCTACCCCAGAAAGGCCTCTTCCCCACCCCAGGGTGCCTCAACGGGCTGCCCTGGACAGCTCTCATGGTCCGAGCTGGCCCCGCGGCTCCCCACTCGGCTCATGGCCCAGGTGGGGCCCCCGGACAAGAATATGGACATATCCACTCTGCGGCACCTTCCAAAGGTGGGTCCCTGACACCTTGAGAACCTGATAGAAGCCTAAGCAACTTCCGGTCAGAAAGCGCCAATGCGCAGGCGCAGGAACCGGCCCTGTGCACATGCTCAGGCCCTGATGCGCCCAGCCATGTGTGTGGTGCCCTCTGGCCCCGCCCCTCGGCCCCGCCCCGGAGGCGCCCCCACTCACCTGCAGCATAAGCTCACACTCATCACGCCCCACGAAGATGAGCTCTCGCGGGAGCCGGTGGCGGGTGCCGCCGCTGCTCACCAGGAACCAGGAGGTGACGCTCATCTTGGCGCAGGCAAGGCCCGTCCGGCCCTGAGGGGAAGGAGTCATTAGGGCAGGCGTCCCTCCTTGCACCCCCGCTCCAGGGCACGCGCACTGAACCAGGGGATCTGCTTCCCCGGCTGAGGGCAGGAGGGCCCGGGGGAGACAGCTGAAGACAGGAGTCCTGAGCCGTCAGTACACCTATCACCTCGAGGAGACCGAACACTTTGGGGGCAGAGGCCTCCACGCAGGCCAGCGCCAGGTGGCCAAGGAATCAGGTGACCCCTCCAGTGCCCAGGAGGGGGGTGCTTTGGTGCCCAAGGTCCTGGGGGCATCGGTGGAGGACGGGTGTGAGGGGCTGGTATGGTCAAGATGAGCAGGGAAGCGAAGGCAGGTGGACGGGCACAGTGGGGACAACCTGAGTGGCAACAAGGGCCAGTGTCACCCCGAGACCAGGCCCTGGGGCAGCCGGAGGCCCCCATGCAGCCAGCATGCACACGCTGTCACACGGAGCCCGCTCGCGCGGAGCCCCGGAGCCGAGCTGCGCCATCACGGCAGCACAGGCACTTGGGCCCCAAACACGCACACGCTCATGGGACACACGTGTGCGCATGGGTCACACCACACCTGGAGCACCGCCTACGAGCGCCCTGGCCCCTCTTCTCTGCACAGACACTGCTGAAGCGCGCGCGCGCGCACACACACACACACACACACACACACACACACACACACACACACTGGGGCAAGTCGTATCATGAGGGCCACCGCGTGCTGAGCGCTGTCCTGGACTGTGAGCAGCTGTGCCCTGCATCAGGGGCTCTCTCCAGCTGGGCAGGCCACAGCAAGGCTGAAAGGCTCTGAGGAAGTGTGAGTGTCCCAGAGGAAGAACAGGCAGGGGGAGGGGGAGTGAGGGTGTCTGGGAAGGCGCCCTGGAAAGCTGACATGTAACACCAGGAGGTGGATGTGCATGTCCCAGGCAGAGGGACAACCAGTGCAGAGACGTGGGGTCATAAGGCCTGTGGCTGGAGCCAAAAGCTGGTTCCAGGACACGCTTCACCTCTGGGGGGCTCAGCGCAAAACCCAAGTGTTGTAGTCTTGTCCAGAAGTCATGAAGGATTTCCAGTCAGTGAGAGCAGAGCACGGGCCCAGTTGGCGCCTGTGTGGCCAGCCCTGGAGGTCCCAAGGCCGCGATGTGACTCACAGGACACAGCACGGACGAGAGGTTAGGCAGACCAGGGTGAGGCGACCGGGAAGAGAGAGGAAGGTGCCGCCACCCTGGTGGAAGCAGAGGGGGTCCCCAGGCCCTGTCCCTTTGCTACCCGCACCCAGAGGCCCAGGTCTCAGCTCCCTTCTGGGCAGACAGTGAGCAAGGCCAGTACCAGCACATGCCAGTCCGGGAAGGCCCGAGTGGCCATGTGTCCCAACGCATACCCTCATGACACCTGAGGCAAGCAGGTGGGAGCCGTGGGAAAATCCAGCCCAGAAGGCAGCTCCAGTCCGCCAGAACCCCCTCCCCGGGGCCTCGGGCGCTCCCTGAGAGTCCAGCCAGAGGGGCAGGAGACCGAGGCCAACGGGGTGGGACCTGTGGAGGCCTCCCTCATTAGGGCAGCTGGGGGAGGGGACAAGGCTTTCTAGGGGAAAGCCCCCGCCCCATCATTGCCCTTCCCAGCCCCCACATCCCACACTCTTGCATCACCTGCTAAGGTCTCCAAAAGGCAGCGACCCCACCCAGAGGAGGCCACAGCCTCGACTTAACAGCAAAGGGAGGCCAGGCCCCCAGAGCCTGGTTTTGCGGCTGTTCCAGAGCCCACCCAACCCTGCCACCACCAGCCCATCCAGAAAGGGCTCAGGCCAGGGGAGCCGTGGACGTTCCCAAACAGCCTGCGGCTGGTTCGGGGCTGGGCTGGCCACCGTTGCTAGGAGGGAGAATAATAAACACCCCAAACTTGTCCCCCCGGTCGCCCCAGCCAGAAAAGCCACCCGCCAGGAGGTGAGGAGGAAGGTGGAGCCGCCCGGGGGCAGGGGCTGGGAGCGGCCGGGGCTGGGAACGGGAAAGGATGGGGGCAGGGGCCGGGAGCGGCAGGGGCTGGGGCTGGGGCTGGAGCGGGCGGGCGGCTGGAAGGAGCAGACGGAACGGAGGCCGGGGACAGGCCGGGAGAGGAGGCAGGGACCGCGGAGAGACGGCGGCGACATGGGAAACGAGGAGGAGGGAGGGACCGCGGGAGGAGAGACCAGGCCGGGCGGCGGCCGGGCCCGGAGGGGGAGGGACAGGCGCCTTCTGAATCAGCGCTCTCCGGGGCGGCCATGGCCGAGCCGGTGCCTGGGCGGGGACCCCGGCGCCCAGGCCTGCGCGCCCCTCTCCAGGCCGCGTAGACGCGCGCCGGGCGCCCCTCCCGGCCTGGCGCAGCCCTGGGCCGCCTCCGCGGCGGCGGGGACCGGCCCGGCCAGGTGTGCCCGCGGCCGCCGTCCCCACGCCTTTGTCCCGCCCGGAGGGGACCTGCCCCCCGGCCCCCCGCCCCCTTCCATCCCCGCGCGGCGCCGCAGGCGCAGGTGCGGGCGCAGGGAGGCCCCGGGCTTACCTGCGGCTCGGCCCCGGCGCGGCCCCGGCCCTCCCGCCCGCACCTGCCGGCCGAGCGCTGGGCGGGGCCGCCGCCTAGGACATGCCCGGCGCGGCCCGCACGCTCGCGGCAGCCCCGGCCGAGCCCACGGGCGGAGCGGCGGCCCCGCGGCCTGGCGCGCGGGTCCCTGACGTCTGCGGGCGCGCGCCCCGCCCCGCGCCCTGGCCCCGCCCCCTCCCGCCCCGCGTCCGGGCCCCGCCCCCGCCCCGCCCCCGGAAATCCAGGTTAGGGCGGGCCCCGGTGCCAGGTGAACACCGCCCTCGCCCCTCGCGCGCTCCCCTCCGCGTCTCCGCGCCCCCCGCAGACCCCTCCCGTCTCCGTCTGCGTCCCGGCCCCCCGCGCCCGCCCACCCCCCACCCCCTCCCCCTCCCACCCTGCCCGCAGATGCCCTCCCCTCCCAGTGTCCGCCCCGCCCCTCCCCGGCCTCGGCTGGGGGACCTGCCCCCGCGTGCCCGGCGGACCCTGGGGCCGGGAGCCGCCCGCAGTCCTGGCCCTGGGCCCGCGGCTTAACGCTTCACCGCGCTCCGGGAGCCCTCCCAGCCCCTAACCTTTAGCCCCGCCCGCCCAAATGCGGGTGGAGCCTGGGGGGAGGGGAAGGGAGTCCCCGAGGCCCGCCCGGGGCCTCCCGCCCGCGCCCCCGGCGCCCAGGCGCGGGGCGTTCCGGGCTGGGCTGGGGGCGGGGGTCGTGGGCGTCGGCTGGGGGCCGAGGGGCGGGTGCGTCCGGGCGCTCGGGAGGTGCTCACCGCTCCCGGGGTCGGGGCCCACGGGCCGCTGGCTCGGTGCTGGGCGTTACCGCAGAGGCGTCGTGGCCCGGGAGCTGGGAGACGGGGGAGGGCGGGGGCAGCGTGGGAGACGCCTCGCGGGGGGACGGCCCTGCCGGCAGCCTGCCTTGCAGGTGCGGGGAGGGCCTTGAGCGAAGGTGAGCCGCCGAAGGCCGGGGCGACGCCGTGGGGGCGCTGCGCTGGGCGGCCTGGGCTGTGGGACGGCCGCAGCCGCCGGGCGCTCACTGCCGCGACGGCGCCCACCCGCCCTGCACCTGTGCCGTCTGCCGCCCTCTTGGTCACCAGGCCCTGACCTGGGCGTGGGAGCGAGAGGAGGGGCACACGGGGTGGAAACCCACCGCGGTGGGCGGGGCTAGGAGGGGGCGGGCTGCCCGCGGCACAGGACCCCTGCGGGGAGCACCGGAGGGGAGAGGTCCGGGGTGAGGGGGAGCAGGCCGGGGGAGGGACCCGCATCTGGGTGGGCAAGGAGTTTGGACTTCATCTCAAGGACAACGTGGCGCCGCACGAGGGTTTGATGCCAGCCGAGACCTGCCCAGATCAGGGTGTTAGAGAACCCTGGGTGCCGAAGGGAGTGGGTGGGGAATCGAACCAGAGGCCCTGGGCTGGAGAAGGTGGGGACGGGGGAGAGGAAAGAGGTTGGACAGGGTATTCCGGTTTGCCCCCCAGACCTGCCGTCCTCCCGCCGCTCCCCGCCCTGGGCTCCGGACTACAGCAGTGGCCCCATCCCCCACGCCCTCTGGCTTCCGGGTGAGTTTGGCCCCCGGCCCAGAGGTTGGGGAATTTCCCCAACTCTTTGCTGGGCACAGACCTGCTCTCTCCCTGAGGCCCCAGCCCCTGCCCAGGGGCGCTTTTCCTTCCCTCTCAGGGCTCTGGGAGCAGCCCCTACCCAGAGCTTCACCTGCCCCTTGTACACACCTTGGGAAATGGCCCTTCATAAAAGTCCTTTTCTCTCTTTGTGTCTGTCTCCTCCCAGGATCCTGACTTCCTCCAAGGTGAGGGAGGGGGGAGGCAAGGGTGGTTCCCAGCGGTCACCTGGCCAGCCTGGGACCAGATGTGCAGGGGTCAGCCCTTGAGAGAGTGACACAGGGGTGCAGAGCCTAGAGGACAAGCAGGTGAGCTGTGCGGCAGCATTTGGGAGCTCAGGACTGAGCTAGAGGGTGGTTTTCGGCACCATCAGGTATGGGAGTACTTGGAGCCACAGGGAGGGGGTGGAAAGAATGAGGTACACGGAGCCAGGAACCCAGAGGAGAGCGGAGAAAGAAAGCAGGGTGAGCGGGGCCACAGTCCCACCCAAACTGATCTGTACATTGAATACAACTCAGCAAAAGCAGCCGCAAGATGTTGTTTTAAAGCTACATCAACCAGTTCTAAAGTCCAGGTAGGGAATAAAGATGCGAGAATAATAGCCTGGAAGCGCTGAACAGACGTGTCCCCAAAGAAGGTGCTCAGTGTCGTTAGTCACAGGGCAGGGCAGGGCACGTCACACCACACGAGACGCCACCTCTGGTTGAAGCTGCTATCGGAAAAGATAGGCAGACAGACAAAATGAGTGCTGACCAGGATGTGAAGGAATTGGAACCCTGTGCACTCTTGGTGGGAATGTGCAGTGGTGTAGCTGCTGTGGGAAACATTATGGCCTCGAAACCTTAAATCCAGAATTTGTATGATCCAGGATTTCCCCTTCCGAGCAAACACCCGAACAGCCGTGTGTAAGTCTCCACTCACAGCAGCGTTACTCACAGTAGCCAAAAGGTGGCAGCACTCAAACGTCCTCTGATGGACGAATGGCTGAGCCCGCGGAGTATTACTTGGCCTTAAAAAGGAAGTCCTGGCTCCAGCTTCAAGAGGACACCGAGCGGCATAAGCCAGTCACAAAAGGACAAACACTGGGAGTCCACGTCCATGAGGTCCCTGGAGGGCTCAGACCACAGGGAAGGAAAGCAGGATTGTGGGGGGTGGGGAGGGGGAGGGGTGTTTAAGGGGTGCAGAATTTCAGTTTGGGAAAATGAAAACGGTTCAGGAAGTAGGTGGTGGTGATAGCTTCACAAAGACGCGAAGGTACCGATGTCCCTGGAAGGTAGCCTTCAAAATGGTTAAAACGGTAAATTTTATGTTATCTGTACTTCACCACAATAAAAAAGAAAAAAGATGACTAAGCAGAAGGTTCTGGAAAGTTCTGGAACAGAAGGCTCTAGTCCTCCCGGAGGGCAGACCATCAGAGAACCAACCGGAACGTTTTGTTATGGGCAGTTCACCACACACACAGATCAGAGGTTTCTGTCATCATTCAGCATACGATTGTTTGGCATTCAAAAGCCACGAGGAAAAGGGCATTATTTAATTAAGGGTTTGGGACAACTGGCAGCCATCTGCAAAAAACCAAACCAAAACAAAACATCGGACTCCTACCTCCACAATAAATTTCCTCTGGCCCAGAATCAGGACTGCAAAAAAATCACAACCACAAAAGCATTCCAAGAAAACAGGAGACTTCAATAGTCTCAAGATGAGGAAGGCTTTTCTCAGCGTGATACAAAAGCAGAAACCAGTTAAGAAAAGAGTTTATCACTCTAATTAAATTACAAATTGTGACATTTTGCATAGAAATAGCCTTAAAAATTTTTTTTGATGTTTATTCATTTTAAAGGGACAGAGAAAGAGAGAATCCAAAGCAGGCTCCAGGCTCTGGGCTGTCAGCACAGAGCCCACAGCATGGGGCTCGAACCCATGAGCTGTGAGATCATGACCTGAGCTGAAGTAGGACGCTTAACCGACTGAGCCACTCAGGTGCCCCGAAATAGCCTTTTAAGTCAAGGATGTGTGACAAACTGGGGACGGCTTTGTAACTCACATGCCCACCACTGGGCTGACCCCCTCCCCCGCCAAGGAAGCACTCTCATGAGTTACTAAGGCCCAGGCCGCAACCTCCTAGAAGCGGGTCAGGCAGTCTGGGCGTTTGGCAAAGGAAGCAGGAATGGCTGTCTGCGGAAAGATGCTGAAGTCCACCCGTAACCAGAGAAGTGAGGGTACACGCCGCCCAGAGATAGTACTTTCCCCCTGGGGAAGCTAGGCAGTTTGGAAAAGGGTCAGGAGGGGACGGGCAGAGAGACAGGCACCCGCTTACCCCAGAATGGGAGTTTGCAGTTTGGGGTGGGGAGTGCCTGTCAGCCTTATAAAGGCTTGTGTCCCGCCAGCCCGTGTCCTTCCTGGGATCCGTCCTGTGGGAACATCCACATGGGTGACCGTGCACGGCCTGATTTCCATCACTGCCCTGCTCCTAAGGGCAAAGCCAGAAACAGCCTGAACGTGGGTCCACGCAAGGGCGCCCCGGAATAAAGCTGGACCGTCTGCAGCCTCAGGCACAATGTGGCAGCGTCCTGGGCTGGCGCAGGGACATCTCCGTGATACTCAAAGTGAACCCACAGCCCCTCCGACTCCCCCACACTGTGCGGTCTCCATGGTGGCCTCTGCATATGGGAACTGGGGGCGGGGAGACCTTGATCCCACCATCTGCCCTTGGCTCTGCTTGAAATGTTTTAAACCAGGAAGCCGTATCAAGGATGACAAAATTTGCTGTATCTCTTAGGGAGGGGAGAGGAACGGGGCGAGAGTCCCCCTGCGGAATGTGTCAGGTCTAGGGAGTGTCCAGCGGGTTGGGTGGGCTTGGGCCGGGGACACACGGCTTCAGGGCCAGGCAGGGCCTCATTTGGTGCCTACCGCTTCAGATGGAGTTTGCAGACCCCTCCAGGGGTGGAGTGGAGACAGGGGACCAGTCAGAGAGAGAAAACGGGGGTTGTCTGTCCCCAGCCCCAGGGTCCTGTGGCCCTTTGAAGCCATTGGACTCAGCAGCCTCCAGGTGGGGTTGGGGCTGGGCCCGGCCTCCTCCTGGGCCTCACAGCCCGCTCTCCAGAGTTTGGGCCCGGAATCTCTGGTGGAGCCCAGCCGCCTCGCCTTCCGCGGGGAACTCTTACTGTCCCCTTGCCTTGGGACTTTTGCATTCAGCCGCTGGTGTCACGGCATTAAAAGCTTCGAGTCTGAGCACTGGGCATAGCACAGCGAGCAGAAGGCACCTTCGGGGCTGGCACGCAACTTGTGACGCCGGGGCGTCCCTCACACAGCCGGCGAAGGGACCGCACACGTCCTTCCCTTCCCAGCGGTCAGTCTGGGCCTCACACAGCCCTGCCGGTGACCAGAAGCCAGGGACCAGCTGCAGCCAGGCGCCAGGCCTTCCTGGAGGCCAGGCCAGGTGACATCTGCTGTGTCTGCGTGGGCCTGTCCAGCCCTGGAGAGGAACCGTTGTTTGTCTGCAGGCCCTAATCCCGCCAGCCCGCAGCTCGGGAACCCTCTGTGGGGCTTGTCCGGGCAGCTGGGGCAGGGGCCGTGCTCAGGGGCTGGAGACGGTGGCCTCTCTCCCCTTCAGAGGCATGGAGACCCCCCGGCTGCTCTCCCAGGCTTGCTGGCTTCCTGGAGACCCGTCCCCGAGACTCAGCCTGATGGCCGGGGTCATTATCTGCAGGCAGCGGGAGGGCAGGGCCCACAAACCGACCCCCCCCCCCCAGCAGCACTGAGTCCGCGCTCAGTTATTCGCCCCAGCTGAGACCCAGGCACAGAAAGAGGACGCCGTCGACTCTGGGACCGGGGCATCCGTCCTTCCAGGGCCTAGCTTGGGAGCAGCAGGGCACTGGGCTGGGGCAGACCTGGCACGAGCCCCAGGATGGGTGAACCTGAGGGCTAAGGCGCGGGGGGGGGGGGGGGGGAGGGGAGTGGCTGCGAGCCCACGCCCCCTCAGGTCCTCTCTGAGCCTCCTCCTCAGGGAGTTAGCGTCTGCCTGCACCCTCCTGGAAGTGATCCCTGCACAGGGGTCCACGAGCAGGGAAGGCAGCACCCCACTGCCCCCCACGTTTCCGCCCCCGCCCCGTGCTTCCCCCACATATCCAAGTCCCTCCCCCACCCATACTGCCCCTCCTCCTACTCTCTTGCCCCCTCTGCCCCGTCCCCCCACATCCATGTCCCCACCGCTATGGGACAGAGAAGGACGGTGAGAAGCCAGAAGGTCTCTTGCACACTCAGCCGGAACACAGAACCCGTCTCTGCTGAGCGCCAGGCTCATCACACCTGCCCACGGCCCTGCGGCCCCCCTGGTGGACAAGGCAGGTGATGAAGGGCTGTGGGAGTTATCCCCCCACCCATGGGGTCTTCTCTCAGGGTGGCCCTCAGACAGGAAGGGGTGTTTTGCTCACCTTCCACAGTTCACAGCCTCAGTCTCTCCCGGCTCGGCTGCGGCAGGTGCTGGTGCACGGGGGTTGGGGGAGGGGCAGGTGTACAGGGGGCGGGCAGGTGCGCAGGGGGAGCAGGTGCATGGGGGGCAGGTGCGCGGGGTGGGGGCAGGTGCATGGGGGGCAGGTGCGCAGGGGGAGCAGGTGCATGGGGGGGCAGGTGCGTGGGGAGCAGGTGCGTGGGAGGGCAGGTGCATGGGGGGCAGGTGCGCAGGGGGACAGGCTCATGGGGGAGCAGGTGCGTGGGGGGGCCAGGTGCAGGTGCATGGGGGGGCAGGTGCACGGGGGGGGGGGGCTGATGGCCTAAAGTACATCCCATCTACAGTCAGTAAGACTGAACCTGGCCTTTCACTGAAGGGTGGCAGAAAAGCCTTCTGCTATAGCTCTAATCAAAGACTTCTTGAGATATTGAAATATCACTTTTTATTAACCAAGATGCTTTTTATTTTGAGTCGCATGATGGAATTTTTTATGTCTCAGATTTAATTTTATTTGTACATATTTCTATTTATTTTGACACTCGACATTCACGTCCTTTGTGTATTTTGACCCTTTGTGTATTTTGACTCATGCACATAGGCTCTTTGTATAGTTTTAAAATTTTACTAAAAGTCAACATATTTTTAAAATGTGTTACAACAGCATTTATAGATACTATTTTAGGCGTGACCTACCTGTGAGTCCCACCCCACAGCCAGGGCCTGGAGCCCGGCACCCACTCTGACCCCTGTCCGTTGCCCCAAATCAGGGACCTTGCTTTACAACCTCAACACGTGTCACACGGCCCTTCCGTGTTCGTGGCATACCGGACCCGTACGTCGCACCGACTGTTTCTCCTGGTTCCGTGGCTCAAAGAAAGGAGTGCTGAAAATGTAGCAAGGTTTTGTGGCCTCAAGCTGGACCCAAATCAAATGAGGCAGAAATCCGAGTTCTTCCAATACAGATAAGTGGTTGCAGCCTCCCAGAGGAGGGCAGAACCCAAAGAGCCAGCTCCCAAGCATGGGAACGAGGCGTGCATGTGCTCGCTGCTTCCTTTGTGGTCGATACACTGCGGCTCGCAGACTGTTCCGGAATTGCACTGGCGCCGAGCTGAGCGTCAGGTTCCCACCGGAAGCCACGTGCCAGGGAAATCAGAGGGTCTTGATTCAAGGTTTTGCTCTCAGGTCAAATTTTATGAGGAGGAAAAGAAAAGAAAATGCTCTATCTAGGTATGTTTTCTTTCTTAATTTTTTAAATGTTTATTTTTAAGAGAGACAGAGAGAGAGCGTGAGCAGGGGAGGGGCAGAGAGAGAGAGAGAGAGACACAGGATCTGAAACAGGCTCCGGGCTCCCAGCTGTCAGCACAGAGCCCGATGCGGGGCTTGAACTCACAGACTTTGAGATCATGACCTGAGCCGACAGCAGATGCTTAACCGACTGAGCCACCCAGGCGTCCCTGTTTTCTTTCTTAATGTATGTTTCTTACTAAAATAAACACAACCTTCTTTCTTTCATTATTCTGTTATACAATTAAAATGCACACAAAGGTATATAACTCTAACACTCTTACATCAGAGCATCCGGTAGATGAATCTTATATCACGTACGCACCAAATCTACAGCACTCGTTATGGTTTATTCGACCACTTAATTTTTTTCAACGTTTATTTATTTTTGGGACAGAGAGAGACAGAGCATGAACGAGAGAGAGAGGGAGACACAGAATCGGAAGCAGGCTCCAGGCTCCGAGCCATCAGCCCAGAGCCCGACGCGGGGCTCGAACTCCCGGACCGCGAGATCGTGACCTGGCTGAAGTCGGACGCTTAACCGACTGCGCCACCCAGGCGCCCCAGACCACTTAATTTTTAATCCCATTCACAAGACTCCGCGCACCCAAAAGTAAAGTCTCAGCACAAAGCAACAACCTCTGCTTCTAGCCATGAAGGATAGCAAATATCAGACAAAACCCTGCACCAAAAACAACTCTGAACGTTTGACTGAAAAGCACATAGCAGATTGCAGCTATCAGTGAGCCCTGAGGAAGCCAGGACCTGAGGGGTGGAGGTCCTTCCAGAGGGATTCACGCTGAGGGGAGCCCTCCCCATCAGCCCCTTCCCTCTGGGGAAATGTGCTCGTTTGTGGCTGGTAATGGGCCTGGAGGCCACGCAGGATGCAGCTCAAGGCTTGCAGTGTTCCCACAGGCCTGGGGAGACCGAACTACACCCAGCCCCCTGCTCCTCCTTTCCCCTCAAGGTATGTGATCGTTTCCGGGCTAGTTGGGGTGGGGGGCTAGGAAGCGAGGCGAGAGAGCGGCAGCTAAATGCCAGGCAGAATGGCTAGCGGTCTGCTGACCCTGCAGACGGAGGCTGGAGCGCTGCTGGACGAGGCCTCCGGAGGACGTGAGGCTGTAGCCAACTGGGATCAAACATTGGCCCCAGGGGCGCCCAGGGGGCTCAGTCGGTTGAGCGTCCGACTTTGGCTCAGGTCATGATCTCACGCTTGTGGGTTCGAGCCCCGGGTCGGGCTCTGTGCTAAGAGCTCAGAGCCTGGAACCTGCTTCAGATTCTGTGTCTCCCTCTCTCTCTGCCCCTCCCCTGCTCATGCTCTCTCTCTCTCTCTCTCTCTCTCTCTCTCAAAAGTAAATAAATAAACATTAAAAAAATTTAAAAAACAAACATCGTCTCCACCTTGGACAGCTTTCCTACACAATGTCTAACATTCGCTCAGAAATGACCAGGCATGCCAGGGAACCGAAACAAAAGACAACTAAAAAAGAAAAGAGAGAGAGAGAGAGAGAGAGAGAGAGAGAGAGAGAGAGAGAGAGAGAATGCAAGAAACAGATTCACAGGTGACCAGATATTGGTGCTATCAGACATGGATTTTTAAATGGCTGTGATTAAAACATTCAAGAAATAAATGACAGGATGGAGAATTCTACCAGAGGCCTGGAAGCTCTGAAAAAAATGAGATGGAAATTCTAGAATTAAAAATAAAATAACTGAAATTAAGAACTTGGTGGATGGAAGTCTCATAGCTGATGAGCCCTGGAAGACGGGGTGAGGAGAAGCTGGCGCCCCGTGGCCCCTGCGCCTGGGGGGGCTGGCTCCTAGCTCTGTCCCACAGCCTGCTGGTGGAGAGGCCTCCTGTGCACACCGTGGCTGCCACCCACCGCCTCTCACTCATCCACTCCCTTCTCACCGCTCACTTTCTCCTCGTCTCAGGGTCTGCTGACCAGGAGTGCCCGCAGGTCGGGGAGTCCCCGCTCCGGGTAGGGTGGGCTGAAGGCTGCAGGCGCAGTGGGAACACCAGGGTCTGGACGGGCCCCGCTTGTGGGAGGGGAGGCCGCTTCGGGAAGAGGGGGAGTCGCCGGGGCGGAGGAGGGGAAACCTGCCTTCTCCGAAGGCCCGCGGCCTCCCCTTCTCCGGGGTCAGAGCCACCTCCCCGGAGACCAGTCCAGAGGACAGCAGCCATTCCCTCGGGTCTCGGGACCCAGGCCGGCACATGGCAGTGGGGCCTGGCCTCCTTCACCCCTTTTTCCTGACCTGTGATGTGGCTCCTGTCCCCGCCCAGCACAAGCGGGCTCCCTGGGGCCCCCAGGGCCGAGCGGCCAGCCTGCACCTGCAGGAGGCCCGCTGACCCAGCCTCTCCCCTCCGGCCCCATCACCAGCCTCAAGCTGGGGGCCACCACCTTCGGGACTCGGGCTTTTGCACACGCTATTGGCTGCTGCCCCCTCCCCTTTGTCCGGCTTGACGGTCTCTTCCCCCAGGAGCACCTGCCGGCCCCACCCTCTCTCTGCCCTGCTGTTTGTCCCTGCAGCCCCTCGACGTGGCCCGCCGGCACGCATTCGTCCCACTTTACCCACCCAGACCGTGTGCGTGGCCGCGTGCGGAGGCGACGGCCGGCGGGCAGCTGAAGGGAACCCTGAGGCCCCCCGGGCCTGGCCTGCAGGTGGCCCGGCCGTGGTCTTGTCTTCCTTCCCAGACTCCAGGCTCGAGGGAAGGCCCCCTCCGCACCCGCTCTGTTCCCTTCGCCACAGTGACGCAGAAATAGAAAACACTGAAGGGGGCCCCCAAGGAAGGCCGGGACCGAAACGAAGAAAGCCATGCAGCCTTACAGAACAGGGCTGGGCGAGAGCTGGGCGAGGGAAGCGGTCAGTTAGCGCCTCGGGGGTCTTTCAGCGGTGTGTGTATGGGGGGGGGGGCGCCCGGGGGGCTCGGGAGGTGGGCGTCTGGCTCGATCTCGGCTCAGCTCATGATCTCAGGGGTCGTGGGTTCCCGCCCCTGCCTCGGGCTCCGGGCTGACGGTGTGGAGCCTGCTCGGGATTCTCTCTCTCCCTCTCTCTGCCCCTTCCACACTCCCTCTCTCGCTCGCTCGCTCTGTCAAACCAAAAAAAAAAAAAACTTAAAAAGTAAGAAAGAAGATACCACTCGCCTCCGACCAGAACGGCTATCAGCCGCGAGACGCCCGCCAACAAGTGCGGGCGAGGACACGGAGAGACCGGGCCCCTCGCGCCCTGCCGCTGGGGGCGGAAATGACGTAGGCATTCTGGCTACAGCCTGACTCTTGTCCAGCGGTTCAAACGGAGCCACCACGTGAGCCAGAAATCCGGCCTCCGGGTAATTAATCGAGAGCAGGAAAAACGCACGTCCACGCAACACGTGGACGTGCGTCCCCCCGGCAGCGCTGTTCGTAAGAGAGACGGCCCAAGTGTCCGTCCGCAGACGACCGGAAACACAAAGTGCGGTCTGTCCGTCCCGCGGGAAACACTCCGTCAGAATAAGGAGTGCGGTAGCGGCACAGGCTGCCCCGCGGGGGACCCCGAATCGCTCCGCCAAGCGAAAGCAGCCGGTCACGAAAGGCCGTATATTGAGTGACTCGTTCACGTGAAGCTTCCGGAACAGGCGAATCCAAGGGGACAGAAGGCGGAGCGGCGGTTGCCAGTGTGGGGTGGGGAGGCACTGCTCACGGGGGACCACGGGGACGGGGGGGGGGGGGGTCTTTGAGGGGTATGGGCCACGACTGGGTCACCGTGACGGACGGCGTCTGCACAGCTCTGTGAATAATACTAAAAGCCACCGAACTGTAGATTTTAAAGGGGTGAATCTTACGGTCTGTGAATTGCTATTAACATTTTTTAATGTTTATTTATTTATTTATTTATTTATTTATTTTTGAGAGAGAGACAGAGCACAAGCAGGGAAGGGGCAGCGAGAGACGGAGACACGGAATCCGGAACAGGCTCCAGGCTCCACCCGCCAGCACAGAGCCTGACGCCGGGCTCGAACTCACCAACTGTGAGATCATGACCTGAGCCGAAGTCGGAGGCTCAACCGACTGAGCCACCCAGGCGCCCCTATGGTAGGTGAGTTATATCTCAATTTTTTAAGTTTTTAAAAAGAACAAAAAGCAGGTAAGAGGCTTTGCATATAAACAATATCTTACAAATATCTGGCAGGAACGATCTGCGCCTTCATTAGATGCAAATTATACTTCGAAAAAAAGGAAAGGAGAAACACAATCAGGGCCTGCTTATATCCACCAGAAAATAGACAAAACAGTCAGAGTGGCTTTACTGCTAACCACCCCAAACTGGAAACGGCCCACGTGCCCACGGCCAGGAGGGTGGGCGGTGGCCTGTCCGTAGGACACGGGACGAATCCCAGGGACACATTACCCATTGAGAGAAAGCTGAAGCCGAAAGCCAGGCAGAGCTGACGTGTGAGTGAAGGTCAGAGGCTGGTTGGGGGGGGGGGGGGGCGCGGCGAACCGACTGCCGCTGGGGCCTCCACACCCATGACGTCATCTCACCGCACACTTAAGATTTGGGCTCCCGCACACCTCAAGGAAAACATGTTCGTTCCCTAAAGACCCAGCATGATTTTTAACACATTGTCATTCTTGTAAGTTTAAAACACACACGTGAAATAAGCTTAAATAAACTTTCAAACAAACACAAACACTTTATCCAGCCAAGGCCAGGAGGGACCCGGAGACAGTCCGGGTGAGGCGATGGGGAGGCTCTCCGCTTGCCTGCCCTCCCCCGCCAAACCAGCCGCGTCCCCCACTCACAGTGGCCCCGGGGCCCCAAACCTCTGGGGACCAGTGAGCCGTGTTACCAGCTGCCCCCCTGCGGCCGGCCACCTCGTGGGGGTCCCCTAGGGAAGATGCAGGCCGTTTTCCCCAGGACGACTCTGACAGCACCTGAGGGCACCCTGGACAGTGCCTGGGGCACGTAGGCTGGGTGGCCACAGAGAACACCCTCCGGAGACCCCAGATGGAGCCGCTTTTGGGGAGAGGCTGCAGGGACTGTTTGGGAGAGAATCGAGCAGATGGAGCGGAGGAAGGGGCAGAGGGCAGGCTGAGTGTGGGCACCGGAGTCTTCCTTGAGGGACCCCCCCCCCGGCACTCCTGGGGGTACAGGAGCGCCTCCAGCCCTTCCCCCCACCATGCTGGCCCCAAACTGCCCAGGGACCCCAGCTGGGTCCCCACCTGAACGCTGCCTGCCCTCCGCCCCGCCCCCGCAGGGACCGCGGCTACCTCTCCAGCCCCCCACCCCCACCCCCGTGTTCTCCGACCCCGGTACCAGACCTGGGGTCCCCCTCCCGGCGCCCCCCAGCCCTCCCCGTCCGGCAGATCCCGGCCCTGGGCACCTGCCTCGCCGCCCCTCCCTCCACACCCGGCCGCCAGCGAGGCCTTTCCCGCTTACCTGGTCCTCGCCCCCTCCTCTCCGCACGCGGCCCCCGTGCGTCCCCCCTTCTCCTGGGAACCCCCGCGACCAGCCCTCGCTCCCCTCCGCCGCTCCCCCGGGTCCCCCAGGGCCGCCGCCGCGACCCCGCCCCGCACACACCCCCTGGCCCGCGCTCCGGGAGGATCTCCCAGGTCTTCGGTCCCCACCCCCCGGCGGGACCCCAGATTCCACCCGCTCCAGCTGCACTCAGGGGCGGCACCTTCCCGCAGCCCCGCGCTCGGGGTGCGCAGGGGGTCTGCCCCGAGGAGCCCCCCGCGCGGCCCCAAGAGAGGAGGGTCCTGCGCGGGGTGCTTGGCGGCGCAGGGCCGCCAGGTGGCGCGCTGATCACGGGGACGAGGCCTCCAGAGAGGTCCCCAGGGTGCTGAGCGCTTCCCCCCATGCTGAGCGGATGCTGAGAGCCCCCGCCCCGTGCGGAGACCCCCTATGCTGAGGACCCTTGGGATGCTGAGAGGGTCCCTCGGGATACCGAGCGCCCCTCGATGCCCAGAGCCCCCCTCCTCCGCATGCAAAGAGCCCCCAGGGCTGGGTGCCCCAGTTTGCTAAGAACATCCGGGAGGCCCAGCACCCCTGAACTCCAGGAGGAAGAGGGCCTCTCCATGCAGACACCTGGTTTCAAGCTGCTGCAGAGCAAGTGTCCAGGGCTCGCCTCTGTGGGACCCCTGTCCTCCACCCCTCCCCCACGTCCCAGCCCGCAGAGCTTCCCAGATGGACCAAACCTTTCCCCCGCGAACCCTCATCTGCGAACTTTAAAGTGCTTGATTTCCCCGGGGGCCCGGCTGAGCGAGCTGTGGTCCACCGTCCCAGGGGCAGTGTCCCCCCCCACAGCCTGAGCATAAGGACCAAGGTCCCCCCGCCTCAGCAGGACCCCAGTCCTCCCAGCCTCCCCCCAGCCCTCCCCCTGCACTACTATCTTGCACAGTTGCGGCACCGCCTGACCTTCCGGATCCTTCCGCTTTTGCGTGTGTGCTGGACACGCGGCAGCCAGGAAGATGCGGTCGGAATCCACGTCTGACCCTGTCACTCGGGGGATCCAACCCCCCAGGGGTTCCCACTCACTCAAGGTGAAAGAAAGTGAAAGAAAGTCAAAGTCTCTACAATGGCCACAGACCTCTACTCTCCCCTGTCCCCTCTGCCCTCCCTCCTTCAGCTCCAGACTGGCTGCCCTCCCGGGCGCCAGCGAGCCCTGTCTGAATCCTCTCCAGCCTCTGCCCCAGCCAGCCAGGCCGTCACTGCCACCACCTCACCCCTGTCAGCATCTGGCGTCCCCAATATTTACTTTCCCATTTGCATGTGGGGCCACAGGAATCTGCTGCCTGCTGTTAATCACACCCAGAAGGCCCTGGGGCCTTCTAGCATCATCTGGAGTCCCCAGGTGAGCTTCTCCAGCAGCCCCCAGACCATGCCCCTGAGCATACCTGCACCCCGTTCCCACCTGTGCCTCCACACCTCTGCCCCACATCGGCCACTGCCCCCGACCTCGGCCAGGAAAAATGCTTCCCCACTCCTGCATCCTGAGCACACACGACGGGGCACTGGGTCAGGCTGTCGCCGGCACAGGCACAGGGTCGGCAGGGGCAGACGTCATGGCAAAGCAATCCACTGGAGGACGTGATCCGTTTCCAAACCCTGCGCGGTTCTCAGGCCACATCCCTGCTGATCCCCCATCCGTCCAATCATCTTCTATGCACCCACCCCCGAGCCGCTGTCCCCGCGCCGCCGCTGGTCACCTGTCTGCGCGTCCAGCCCCAAACGTCCATCCACGGATCCGTCCTTTCCTTGTCCGCCCATCTGTCCATCCGATCTTGACCCATCCGGTCACCCACCACCCGTCCGCCGTCCGCTCTCAAGCCATCCCGCCATCCACCGGTACCTGTCGTTTGGAAGCATCTCGGCTCATGCAGGGGTAAACCCCTGGTGCTCTGTCCAGCCCCACCCGTCCCCCTGTGAATACCTCTCAGGCTCAGGCCGAGTCCACACGGGCAGGCCCCGGAGTAACCTGGTTCGTTAAAAATACCCATCTCATAGCCGGTGTAAGCACCATCGTCCTCCGCTAATCCCTCGTCGCTGGCCATACCTGTGACTCAAGGGACCTAAGTTGTGGCAGGGGTGCGGTCCGCTCATCGGCTCAGCACCTGGGACTGGGAAGGAGCGCGGTGGGGCTGCCTCTGGGACGAGCCTTTCCCTCCTTCTCTTGTGCCCTCTTGGCTCGGGGGGCAGGAGGGTCCAGCTTGGGCCGGGCAGTGTGGGCACTTCCATTCGTGCCCTCGTCCAGCGCTCAGCCAATGCTAGGGTGAGTGTCGTAGCGGCGACGCGTTTCTAAGGTTCACCGAACCCGGCCTTTTTTGGTTTGTTCGGATCCTCTCCTTCCCTCTGCTTCCTACAAAGAGGATTAGTAGCGGCTGCCACCACAGGACAGAGCTGGGTTGGAAGCATGGCCACGCTGACTTTCCTCTGTGACTTCATTTCTTTCTTCTTGGGTATGAGGGTTACACGCAAGTGAAGGACAGGTGTGGACGCCGAGCCGCGAGGTGTGAGCTGTACTGGTCTGTTCTCCCCCAACGCCCGCCCCCAGGCCACCGGCTCAGAACGACACATCCTCTGGCTCCCTGGCCAGCTGGGTTCCCACAGGAAGTGGGAGCCACTGGCAGGAGCCTGGGAGGGGGCGGGAAGACGTTTGGGGCACCCCCATCCCCCCTCTGGCGCGCCCCCCACAGCCAAATCCCCACACCTGCGGCGCTCCAGGGCTTAGCGCCCCCTGGGGTCCGGACACGGGCAACTGCAGGTTCGTCCGGCCTGAAATGCACACTTGGGAGCTCCTCCTCTTCAAGGAGAAAATAAATGAAAAGCTTACACACATACGGATCTGTATTTACAGATCTATTCACAGACAGTCACACATATACCTAGTGTACGCATAGTTATAGGCATGAGCTGAATCGTGTGCTCCTGGAGTTTAAAAATTTATTGTTGGGGGGGCACCTGGGTGGCTCAGTCCCGTAAGTGTCTCCTGATTTCGGCTCAGGTTCCGATCTTACTGTTCGTGGAATCCGGCCCCAGGTAGGGCTCTATGCTGACGGCGCAGAAGCTGCTTGGGATTCTCTCCCTCTCTCTGCCCCTCCCCCTCTCAGGGCCCCTCCCCCTCTCTGCCCCTCCCACCCCTCTCGCGCTTGCATCCTCTCTCTCTCTCTCTCTCTCTCTCAAAATAGATACAGAAACTTAAATTTTTTTTTTTTTTACTGTGGAAGCCCTAGTCCCCAGCACCTTAGGCTGTGATCTCACTTGGACATAGGGTCTTCACAAAGGTGATCAAGTTGAGATGAGGTCATCAGGGTGGGCCCTGACCCAGTGTGACTGGTGTCCTTAAAAGCAAAGGAGATTGGGATGCAGACACGCACAGAGACAGTCTATAGCGCTGTTTTGGTGGCCGAAACATGTGCGTGTGCGTGTGTATGTGTATATACATGTGTACATATATGCACGTGTGCACGCACATTACACTTTCATATATTTCTACACTTTCATGTGCTCATAGTTTATGTTTTATCTTTTGTACAACTGTTACACATTTTCAAAAACACGTGACTATGTGCAGGCACTTCTGGGGTCCCCCCACCGCCCAGGGCCCGGGAAGGGCTGATGGGGGTAAGCCCCTAAGCTGCCGCTGGGCCACCATCAGCACCCCTGCCCCTGACCTGACGGCGGGAGCCCCACGCCCTCCCCGCCCCTCTGTAAACACCCTAACCCCCCCCCCCCCCGCACCCAGGTCTTTCTCTGAGAGGCCCTCCCCCTCCAAGCCACGGCACTGGGCACCTCTCAGCACCCGTGCCTCCCACAGGGAAGCCCCCCGGGGAGAGTGTGCAGCCCAACTCAGGGAGGGTGAATCCAGCCCCCGGGGACCAAGGACGAGGGTCCCTCCAGGAAGGCTGGGGGGCGGGATTCCCAGCCCACAGGTGTTTCAGACCCTCTTTCTTGGAGTGGAGCACTCCCTCACCTGGCTCCCAGGGGGCCCGGCGGTGGAATCCACCCATCCCGCTGTGAACACGGTGCTCCCGTGAGGCCAAGGACTCCCCCGGGCCTCCCCTCCTCCCCACCCCTTTGCACAGGTAGGCAGGACAGTGGGGGGAGGGTGCCTGAGGGCAGCTGCCAGGTAGGGGAGTTCTGTTGCTTCTTTGAAAGCACAGGCAGAAAACTCTGGGCCAATCACTGGGTCTTAAGGGTGCGGGAGCCTCATCACTAAGCAAACTCCACCCCCTGGCACTTGGTTACCCGTCCACCCGCCCCCCTTTCCCTTCCCCCCCCCCCCCCGCCCGTGACACTGTGGTTTGAGGAGCCACTGGGTTCTTGGTTGCTGCAGGAGTTCGCTGGGCTGCCGGAACTAGAGACCACACACTGGGGGGCCTAGAACAGCAGAAGTTTCCCCTCTCACTTTCTGGAGGCGGGGTCCGGAACCCAGGAGTCGGCAGGACAGGACGGTGCTCCCTCCGGAGCCTCCCCGACACCCTCCTAGCTGCTGGTGTGGCCGTCAGTCCTGGCCCTCCCGGGCTCACAGCTGCACCACTCGGGTCCGCCTCTCCCCTCCTGTGTCTGCATCCAAGTGTCCCTCTTCCTGCAGACACACGGGTCATGTTGGATTAAGGCCCACCCTGATCACCTCTTCCCAGCTGATTACGTCTGTGAAGACCGCTTCCAAATGAAGTCACAGTCACAGGTCCTGGGGATTAGGACTTCAACATCATGTTTGAGGGGACACGGGTGCAGGCCACAGAACCCACTTGTTCAGCAGATACGGATTTAGAAGGAGCCGTGAGGTGGCTTGAGGATCAGGCTAAGCTTCCAAGAACAGAACACGGACCCGTCGCCAGAACCGGTCTGCGTAAGGGATCTGCCGCCTCCACCGAGCCCAGAACTGCCAGAACTGCGGTGTCCAGCAGCGGCAGGAAGCAGACCCCACCACCTTTGCCCCAGTAGCCCCCCCACCCAGGACCGGCCAAGTCGGACATCTGCCCCTAGTGGCAAGGGGACAGGGGATGCATACCCCGGGGGAAGGGGGAGCTCCGAATTCTGAGCGGGAAGGAAGACGGGACTCACAATGTGGGAGCCATCAAAGACACTGGACAGCCACGGTGACAGATGTCCCCCCCAGCCACTAACCCCACTCTCTTCTCTTTTACTATGCTGCAGGAGTGTTGTCATGTGACACAGTTCTGGCCAGTGACGTAGCCAGAAGCCTACCGGGGAGCATCTGGGAACTGTTTCCATGATAAAAAAGACAGACCTGGGGCGCCTGGGTGGCGCAGTCAGTTAAGTGTCCGACTTCAGCCAGTTCACGATCTCGCGGTCCGTGAGTTCGAGCCCCGCGTCAGGCTCTGGGCTGATGGCTTGGAGACTGGAGCCTGTTTCCGATTCTGTGTCTCCCTCTCTCTCTGCCCCTGCCCTGTTCATGCTCTCTCTGTCCCAAAAATAAATAAACATTGAAAAAAAAAAAAAGACAGACATCTCTGTCACTATCCTTTTCCACCTTCCTCCAGCCTGGAACATGGATGTAGCGTCTGGAGCTATGGCAACCCTCTGTGACCATGAGGAAAAGGCCAACAGGATTACAGTGATAGTTCACCTGTGGGCTGCTGAACTCACAGAAACCTTCCTGCTTCCAGGTTTCCCGTTATGGGAGAAAAACAAAGCCCCAATGGTTCAAATGACTGCACTTGTCAGTATTTCTGCTACTTGAAGCCAAAAATGCATCAATTCATACAGCAGTGATCCATTCATCCGACCACCCCTCCATCCAAGCTAAGGTTAAGATAGCTTTTTTTTTTTTATTTTCTTCCCAATTTATTTTTGAGAGAGAGAAGCAGGGAACAAGCGGGGGAAGGGCAGAGAGAGAGAGAGAGAGAGAGAGAGAGAGAGAGAGAGAGAGAGAGACACGGAATCTGAAGCAGGCTCCTGACGTGGGGCTTGAACCCACAAACTGCGAGATGACGACCTGAGCGGAAGTCGGATGCTTAACCCACTAGGCCACTCAGGTGCCCCAGGTTAACAAAGCTTTTAAGCAAATGAGTGGCGTCCGTTTAAACTTACTTCAGGAAGTTTCCGCAGTAAATTAAGCTTGCTTTTACAAAGGCTGGGAGAAAAGAGAGGGACACAGACCGCCTGGAGGCAGAGGCGGGGGTGGGAATGGAGTTTATTCCGAAGTCATCTGTGGAAGGTTGCGCACTGTCGGAGGTAGGCTTGGGGAAAGCGTCTCAGGACTCCCAGATTTGCAGCAAACCAGCTGTCCGGCGAGGACGGCACCTGCACTAGCGCCCTCCAGGGTAGCAGAGCTCCGGATCTCAGCCTCTGCACACGGGGTGGGAATTCTCCATTCCACGGCTGGCTCCAAACCTTTCCTTCGCCTGATCTGCACGCCACCCGGCTGCGTGCGCGTCGTCCCGCCCGGCCGGGGCCCGGCGAGGCCCAGGCCGAGCCCGGCCACGGGCAAGCCCAGGATCGTCCTCCCAAACCCGGGCCCAGCCGGGCCGCGGAGAGTCCCCACCGAGAGGTTTGCAGGCGCTCGGCAGGAAAGGCAGGCTGCCTTGGGCAGCGCGGAGGATCGGACCCTGAGCACCCCTGGCCCTCCCACCCAGCGCCAGCAAGGCCCAGGCCCCGCGGCGGCCACCCGTCTGCAGGGCTGCGGCCGCACGGGAGAAGCCGGAGGGCTCGGCAGGGGCTGAGGCCTGAACACAGCCAGCCGGTAGCCGCCCGCGGGTGCGCGCTCTGCGTCTCTCCCCCAGGCGCCCGGAGCCCCTCGACCAGGTCCCGCCGGCGCAGCGAGGACGACCCGGGGTCCCGTCCCCCTGCCCACGCGTCCGGCGTCGTCCCCGCGCGCTCCGTCCTCCGCGAGCGCACCCGTCGGCAGACTCAGCCCCGCGCAGCGCCGCCGGGCGGAACCCGAGGCCCCGCGGCTCGCGTTTCCCGGGGGACTTCCGGGAGCGCCGGCGCGCCGTCCCACGTGACGGGGGAGCGCGCGGGAGGCGGGGCGAGCATGCGCGGTCCGGCCGGCACTTCCGGGCGGGCTGGGGGCTGCGGGCCGAGGGTCGAGTCCTCCGTGTCGGTGGCTCTGCGCCCCGCGCCCCTCGGCCGCTCTCCTCGCCACCCGCCAGCTCGGGGAGGGCGGGGCGTGACGATTGTCCCCTCGAGAACCTCCCCGGGCGGCATCAAAGACCGGCGGCCGGTGGGAATAGAGTGAGGAGGAGGCGTGTAACCTGGGACCGGAGGGGCGAGGAGCGGGAGTCCCGGCCTCTCGGACCCCGGACCCTCGGCCGCCAGACTCCCCGGACCCCCCGGTGCCCCCGGGCCTCTGGCTGGGGCCCCAGACCTCCGGCCGCCCCTCACCAGGCTGGGCAGGAAAGCACACAGCGCGCTGTGGGACGTGGTCCGCGGCTGGTGACCCCAAACCTTAGAAAAGGCCCGGGACAGGGTGCTGGGAGGCGAGGTCGGAGGGAAAGAAGGGGCAGGATGTCCTTGCGGGCGGGACGAGGAGCGCACACCCGCGGGGATTCCACACCCGCATCTGGTCTCAGGGGTGCCTCGGAAGACCGCCGCGGTATCTGTGGACCACGATTGTGATTTGGACTAGGGTGTTGCCAGTGGGGGCGGACAGGCCCAAGATAGGTTGTGCAGACAGGGGCCCGGAACTTTCTGTGGAACCTGGGGACTAAGAAGAAGGAGCTCCCAGGCTCCCAGCTTGAAGGACGAGCTCATCGGGGCTCTCGTTTGCTGGAAGGGGGGCAGCTGGGAGCGAACCGGTTTGTGGGGGGATCCGGGTTTCATCCCGTGCTCCTGGAAGGCACGCAGGAGGCGTGTGTAGGCGTCGCATCTGTGACTGGACGCAGAGGGGAGCTGGTGGCAGGCAATGCCCGCTCAGGGGGCACCAACAGGAGACGGCATCTGTCGAAACGGAAAGGGCGAGGCTCCCTAAGGAACCGGCGCCGATGGAGAAGCCCGGCGGGGGGCCGAGTGCCGGCGTGTTCGGAGATGGAGGTGGACGAAGCCAGCGGGGTAGAAAGGAGCTGGGAGAGCAGCGAGTGAAGCGGGGAGTGGTTAGCGGAGCAAGATGCTGTTGAGACGGAGGCCACGTGACGGGAAGGCAGCGTGGAGGTGGCTGGTTTCGGGAGCAGTGCGGGGGGGGGGGGGGGGGGGAGCCGTGGGGAAGGGGCTGTATTGGCGGGGATCGCGGAGTAAACAGCTTTTCCCTCTGAACTAGAGGAACCGGTTCTAGAGTTCACCTGAAACACCAACAAGCAAAAGCAGTAAAGGAAAAAAACCCAAACTGAAAAGGCAGGAATGAGCAGCTACCCTGCTGCAGAGTAGTGCAGCAGCCTTTTTGGGTGACACTGGGGACAAAGAATATCCGCATTTACAGGAACAGTGGAGAATACCCAAGAAACGAGTCCTAGTGGGAGCCCAAAGGCAGGGACAAACGGGGTGGGAGGGGGCACGAGCCAGAGGGAGCAGGTCCACTGTGTCCGTTTTAATGCCAGAATGAAGATGAAAACGCAACACTTCGGGAAGGAAGGAAGGAAACCCACACAGAATTAAGCCGTGGGTGAGAAGGAGCGGAGGAGGGAGGGGTGAGGGGTAAAGGGCGGGGTTTCAGGTGGAACCTAATTCACGTAGGTTGGCAACTAATGCCCAGTGACCCGATCCAAAATGAAGCCAGGTCTCCCCACTTCTCCCCGTCCTGCAGGGACCAAGTCCCCTCCCCATGAGGGACCAGCATTCCCGAGTTACCGATCATTCTCTTCGACACCTTTTAAGAATATCTTGTTAACTGTGCAAACGCATATTCACGTGCTTACAATTTCCGCTCTCCGCGGCGGGAGGGTGGCACGCTGCCACCCGTGTGCTCTGTGACTCCCACTTGGTGGGGGCTTCCGGAGGCCGTGCGGTGCCACGCGGGCGCCTTTGTGGCCGTGGTGTTCCGTTTAACACCGCGGCTTGGCGGGTCCCCTGCCGACAGTGCCCGAGCCTTCAGCGATGCCCGGCCGGGTGGAACAGCGCTCCGCCACCCGGCCTCGCACGCCGTTCTGCACACGTCCGAGCTTATCTGAAGACAGATCCCCAGAACTCCGGGGTCGAAGCGCTCGCGTCGCCGTGATGTGGGCAGCAGCTCCGGACTCGGCCCGGAATCAGGTGTTGGCCGACTTCGCGCCTGCCAGGCGTCTGTCACAGCGCCGCTGCCCCGCGGCCCCACCAGGGACCGAGGTGACGGAGCCGTCGTCATCGCCAGTCTGATGCCAAACGGTGTCTCTTAGCATTTGGTTTGGTTTGAACTTTTTTAAATGTTTGTTTATTTTTGAGAGAAGGACAAGAGTGTGAGTTGGGGAGGGACAGAGGGAGGCACAGAATCCGAGGCAGGCTCCAGACTCCGAGCCGTCGGCACAGAGCCCCACGGGGGGATTGAACCCGGGAACCGTGCGATCATGACCTGAGCTGAAGTCGGACGCTTAACCGACTGGGCCACCCAGGCACCCCTAGTGTTTCTAAGCATTTTGTTAAGGCAAGTGTCAAATATTCAAGTTTTTTAAAAGAATATTTATTTTTTGAGAGACAGAGACAGAGCGTGAACAGGGAGGGGGCAGAGAGAGAGATGCACACACACACACAGAATCCGAAGCAGGCTCCGGGCTCTGAGCCGTCAGCGCACAGCCCGATGCAGGGCTCGGACCCATGAACCCTGAGATCGTGACTTGAGCTGAAGTCGGAGCCTTAACGGGCCGAGCCCCCGGGGCGCCTGGCGCACGCAAGTGTTCGAGGTACAGTAAACCCCCTGCGTGTGTCATCGGTCTCAACAGCTGCCCTCTTCCCGCTTTCTAGCTGCTTCTACGCCTCTGGTCTTGCCCTTTAGCAACTATTTTTATCATTTTTTTAAACGTGCTTCAGAATGCGCCAGTCTTCACTGTAAATCTTACCCACTCTGACAGCTACGTAGCACTCCGCCCTATAAAACTCAAGAACGGCCCATCACCCCAGAAAAGTTCGCAGGTGCCCCCGGCCGATGCTCGTCCCCCCCCCACGGAGGCTAAAGTCTGGTTGCTCTGCTGGACGTGACTTCGCTCTAGAAACTCACGCCAAGGAGACTGTATGGCAGGCGCCCTTCCTGCCCGCCTTCTCTCCCTCAGAACAGGGACACTGGCCCACGCCGTGGTGGCCTGCCAGCCACCCCTCCTCATTGCTACTCGCTGTCCCGCGGGGAGAGGACCGTGCAAGTGGTCTGCCCGGTCTGTGGGGGATGGGCTTTCGGGTGGCTTCTGGCCTTTGGTGCTGCGAACACTTGAGGAAGGTCCCTCTGGGGGACACGTGTTTCATTCCCGCTGGATGGTCCCCACGGCAGAAGTGCCGGGTCAAGTAGCAGGTGCACGGCTGACCTCCTGAGGGGCTGGCCCTCCCCTGCCGAGGGGCCGGCTGCCCCCCTGCCCCCCGCCTCCCCGGGGCTGGTGTCGCCTTCGGGCTGCGGACAGACGCGCTCTGGGATCTCGCCGTGGTTTCCATCGACACCCCCGCCCCGTGATGAGTGGCGCTGAGCACCCTTCCGCGAACGTGCTAAGTTCTTTCGAGAAATGTCTGCCCGGCCCGCCACTGCACACACCTCCCGGCCACACTGGGCGCTTCTTGTGTGGACACCTGTCCGCGTGCTGCCACCTGCCTCGCCCCCCGGTGCCTTCAAGTCGTCTTCTGAAACGCGGATGCTCGTGTCCAGAATGTCTCGTCCTCTGTGGTGGCCTCACTGGCCCCTGGGAGCCACTGGTTCTGCAGTCCCTTTTTTTTTTTATGTTAATTTATTTATTTTGAGAGAGGGAGAGAGAGAGAACATGGGTGGCGGAGGGGCAGAGAGTGAGAGACAGAATCCCAAGCAGGCTCTGGGCTGTCAGCCCAGAGCCCCACTGAGCCGAGTTGAAGAGTCGGACGCTCCACCGACTGAGCCCCCCAGGCCCCCCTGCAGCCCTTTCAGAACGCTGTCGGAACGGGGTCAGCAGCCCTCCCGAGCCTCCCCTCTGCGGGCTGTGCGGTGAGGGGAGGGCTGCGTGTATCCGGGCTTGCCAAGGACCAGGACAGAAGGAGACAGGCAGAGACTCCCGGTGAGGACCGGGGAGCCGGAGGAAGGCGGGGGCAGACGGTAAGGAGGTGGCCACGGCAGTGGTCCATGTCGCAGAAGCTGCTTGGTCGGACGGGGACGCGGCTGGTGCTGTGCCCGGGGGATCTGGACTCGAGGTTCCGGAGGGGGCGCTGCTGTTGGGCGAGCGGGGGCGCGGGGGCAGGGGGAGAGGCCGCCGAGCGCAGCAAAGGGTGCTGGATGTGTTTGGCCGCAGGCCGTTGGACGCCGAAAGCCTTAGCCTCGGAGACGGGACGCGGAGCCGGAGCGGCGTGAGCTCTCTGTGAACACAGGGACCTCGGGTGCGTGCGGAGCCCAGCAGAGAGAGGGTGGGGTCTTGGGAGAGGCGGGGCGGGGGGCACAGACACCCCCGCCTCCCTTCCTGGCCCTGGCTGGGGGGCAGATGGAAGAAACTGGGTGTACCTGACACTCTGCAGGGGGCAGAGTCTGGAGGACAGCCGGCAGGGCCGAGGGGCCGAGCCCTGAGCCGCAGCCGGCGCGGGGTGAGGCTCAGGTGTGGAGGCTGTGGGCAGGGCGGGGTCCTCCCTGAGCTGAGGCCCCGAACGCCGGGCAGAGGCAGGCAGCTGTGCCCCACGGCCCGTGGGCAGGGCGGGGTCAGAGCCCATGGGGTGCCCGGCACATCGGAGGACAGAATGGGACCTCGCCAAACCTACGGGAGCACGGCAGCGGCTCGCTCAGACGGGGCCTCCGCACTCTTCTGGAACACCGCTGGCTAGGGGTTGGATTGCGTCTCTCCAAAATGCCTCTCCAAAAACCCGAACGCCCGGCCCCTCAGAAGGTGACGGTATTTGGAAATGGGCTCTTTACAAAGGCGTTCAGGTTACAACGAGGTTCCCGGGGTGGCCCCAGAGCAATGGTACCGGTGCCCTTCGAGGAGGAGGCCATCAGGACACAGGCACTCACAGAGGGGTGGCCTCGTGAGGGCACGGGGAGAGGACGCATCTACCCGCCCGGGGCAGAGGCCTCGAGAGCCACCGGCCCTGTGACAGCTGATCTCACACTTCCAGCCCCAGAACTCCAAGGAGATAAACGAGTGCCGTGGGAGCCGCCCGGTGCGCGCTGCTCTGTCCTGGTGGCCTGAGCTCGCCATGCAGCGGCGGACAAGCCAGCGACAGGAAGGCACGGCTGGGTCTCTGCACACAGGCTTTTGTTCAAATTGCTGGAAACGTCATTTGGTCCTGATCAGGGAGGTGAGTCCCTGCCGCCCCCCCCGAGATTTCCGGGGATGCCCAGATCCACTGACGTCTCTGCAGGGCCAGCTGCCAGCCAGGCTGGGGCTGGGCTGGGTGGGCGCCTGGGCGCCGTGAGCCCGGCTGGTCTGCTCCCGGAGCTGCCTCCCGCCCGCCTGCCCGCCTCGGGCCCGGAGCAGATCAGCTCCCAGGCCCGCAGCCTGGAGCCGCCCCAGGCCCCAGACGGCTGTCCCCATCCTCCTCCCACGGCCCGGGGGCTCCGCCAGGGACAGCTGCAGGGGCACGCAGCAGGGAGGGTGAGGGCCGGGGGCGGGTGGTTCCGTGACAAGGCTCGGGGCCCACGGCGCCGGTCCCCAAAGCGCAAACTGCTGTCACCTGCAACCTGACACAGCTCGGCCGGCTCTGCGGTGCCCTCTGTCCTGGGCGCCTTCTGACCCGGGCACCGCCCCGGGGAGGCGGCCCGCACTTGGTGGCCGCTGCCCGTGCGCCTGCCGGGCCTGACCCCCTCTTCCCCTCCAAAGCTGTGCGCCCCGCCCTTGCTCCCGTTGTGCACTGAGCGGCCGGGCAGAAGAGCCCTGGGGACAAGGATGAGGGCCGGTGGCCCTGCCCGGAAGGACTCTGACAGGCAGAGGGCTGCCTTCCCTGTTGCCGTGGGGGAGGTCAGGTGGGGTGGCCGGGAGATGCACAGACCCGTTCTGCCCTGAGTGCGGACAGAGGGGGTGCGGCGGGACCCGGGGAACAGCCCGGAAGTGAGGGCTGCAGGGAAAGGAGGGACAGGGACCGGAGCTCGCCCCCGTCTCCTGCAGGTCGCCAGCGCGCAGATGGCCAGCACTGCGCCCTCCACTTGCGAGTTGGTCCAGACTTCAGGGGTCCGTTTCTGTGGGGATCTGCTGGAGGTGACGATGCAGGAGGAGCTGGAGGCGGAGGCGCCAGACCCTTCCACGTGCCTCGGTTTACCATCCAGCCAGAGGGTCAGGCTGGGTGGCTCCAGCCTGCGAGGAACGGAGCTGGCAGCCTGGGTGACAGACCGGGCAGCGGGCTGGGTGTGGACGCAGCTTGGCAGCGCTGGGCCGGCGGGCAGGACCCTGGAAGCCCGGGCCCCGGTCGGCCCCTCCCCCGCCCCCCTCCCCTGCCTGGTTAGCATGGCAACAGCCTCCTCCCTGGTTCCGAGAGGGCCGCTGAGTCACGGGCCCAACTGGGAACATGACAGGGTCCCCCTGCAGGACAGTGGCTCCGGTCCAGGAGGAAGGCTCAGTGGGAGGCAGGCTGCGTGGGGGAGGGGAGGCACCAGGCACCACCTCCGAGAGCTGCGGTTGGGACCGGGACGGGTCGGGCCTCAAAGTCTAGCCACAAACACAGCAGGCTTTTCAGCACCAGCTCAGCTGAGCACCACCTCTGGGGACCCCTTGGTCCCTGCCCTGCCCCTGGGTCTGTCTGCTTCCGCTCTTCCTGAAGGACACTTTGGCCAGAGCGAGGCTTGGCCTGCACGTGAGGCCATGTGTTCCTCTGCCCCGGGCCCAGGGACGTGCTGAGAGCCTCCAGCTTCCTGCTCCCACGCGAGGGCCAGGCAAGGGCTGGGGCACCCACCCGAGCCCACCTGCCAGCTCTGATCTGGCTCAGGGCTCCAGAGCCCCCCCCCCAGGCCCCCACCCCTGGGGCCAGGCCCACCAGCACTGCCCAGATCCAGGCCTCTGAGGGCCCAGCCCCACCCTGAGGGAGGTGGGAGGCACCGGAGTTGCTGTGGGAGGATAGAGGGCAAAGGGCATGTGGGGGGGCACACGAGAGTTGGGGTTGCCTCTGAAAGGCGGGTGGACGGGAGGACCCAAGACCAGAGCGTCGGGAGGAGCCTCAGATCCAAGCTCCAGGGCCTGTGGCTGCTCAGCAGGGGCCCCCTTTGACACCCCCTCCCCCCGAAGAAGTTTGAGGCCTCTGACCGGGTCCCAGCCTGCATCCTGTTCCCCTCACTCAGGGCAGTGGAGGCGACCCATCCGCAGCCCTGCCCTGGACCACGCCCCCCCACGGGGCACAGCAGGTGACGCCACCTGAGACAGGGCCCCCCCGAGTGGCCGCTGCCCACCGGGACCCTCCCCCGCCCCCCCCAGACCAGCAGCACCCACACCTCACACACACACCCGGGGACGCGCACACCCCGGTCCCCAGGAATAATCCTGCCCATCTCCACCTGGGGCGGACTTTATTACCACGGTCATCATCAAGACGATCACGTGAACACAGGAAGACAGCGCCGGTTTCCAGACTGTCGTGGCAGGCGGGTGCGTGCAAAGGAAACCTCCCGCCAAACGCTACGCACAAACAACTGTCCTCTGGGTCACCGGGAGCCGTCACCCCAGGGGCAGAGCAGCACGAGGCCGTGAGGAGGAGGCTGGACCAGCCTGCGAGGACCCCACCCGGCAGGCTCCCCTCGAACTGCACCTGCTCGCGCCTCTAATACACGTTCCCACACAATCAGGGCGTTAAATATATAGAGATTTCGTCGGAACTGCGTTGGTTAACAAATAAACTCACCACCTCTCTTTACATTAACTTCACAGTAACTGTTTGCAGAAGACGATGAATCCAGTGTTGAGAACTCAGGGGAGGACAGTAAGTTTCTTCCCCGTGGAAACCCCTGGGGAGAACCCAGTCTCCCTTCTGCCCACTGGGCTGTGGGCGTGGCTTGGGGACACACACACACACACACACACACACACACACACACGGAACCCTGACTCGGTACAGGACACCAAGTGTGAGGTGCCACCAGCCCTTCCGGGATACTCACAAGCAGGGGGTCCCCTTCCCCCAGCTCTCTCTCAGTCTGCAGCCAGTCCAGGGCCTCTGAACCCCAAGCACCAATGGGGAGGGGCCCCCCCCGCACTGCACGGTGGGCGGCCCACACACCAGGAGAGCCGGGAGCCTGTGGGGGGAGACGGCCCCTTCGGTCCACCTGCTGTGAAGGTCACCGGTCATTTCACTCCAGACCAGACAGATGAATAAATAGGACATCAAGTGTTGCCAGGAGACGGGAGAATAACTTAAACTTGGCTGGACTCTGTCCTCAGTGCCTCCAGTCAGTGGGAACCCGGAGTCCCGGGGGTCTGCCACCTGCAGGGCCCCCGGGAGCTGTGGCAGGCCTCCCTCTGGCCTCTCTCCTGGCCGTCAGCGAGGACATTCCGGCAGCAAGATTTGCTGAGTGAGTAGGCGGGCTAGGCGGGGTGACCCCCTCCAAACGCACACTCAGAGGTCTGCCCATTCTAGGAGCTGTGGACGACAGTGGGGGCTGTGACCCCAGCCCATCAGGGGCTTGCCCCCCGACCCCGTGCCCTCTCTGTCCGATGGCAGCTTTCGCCCAGGCCCCACTGGAGGGAAGGGAAGGCCTGCAAACGCTGCCCCCGATCAGAGAGAGCAGCTTCGGGCCCCCAGATCACGGCTCTGGGAATGACCGGCAGCTCCAGGGAGACCCTGAGCAGGTAGTGACCTCAGGGCGAGGCCCACAGCAGCCCAGGGGCAACCTGCGGCCACGCCGGTGGGCGGCTCCCTTCCCAGGCCCTTCCCGGCCCCACCCGAGGGATGCGCAGAGGCACCGTGGACCCTGTGCTCAGGCAGGGAAGAGCACGGCCCATCGCCCACGGGAAGACAGCTGGCAGCCTCAGGGAGGCTCCTTCTGCGTCTAAAGAGAATCATTTCCAAGTTCCGATTCCCTCCCTCCGCCGGAGTTCCCGTGTGGTCGGGATCACGAGCTCTGGGGGACCCACCTCCCACCCCGGCACCTGGAACCCCGGAGCCACTGAGCTTCTGGCAGGTTCTGCAGAACCCTGATTTCCCCTGCCCGCGCTCCCTGTGCGCGGGGCCTCCCGAAGAAGCTCCCACTGCCACCCGCCGGGGCGGCCTGTTCGGTCCAAGTGCCCTTTTTGGGACACGCTGACAGCTTCTGACACGCTTTGGGACACGCTCTGCCAGTGCGCCAGTGCGGGTGGTCAGGAGAGCCCTCGGAGGGGGACACACGTGCCTCCTGGAGCCAAGGAGCCTGGGCCGGAGCTCGGGGCAAAGGAGACACTGGCTGGAGGGGGAAGGAGGGCAAGACGGTGTTTAAGATCAGGGCACGGGCTGGGGGCAGACGTGAGTCGGAGGAAGGGAGCAGGGGCCGGGCGTGGAAGAGGGCTGCCCCAGCCACCCTGAGTCACCCCCAGTCTGAGGTCCCCGCCAGGGGCAGCAGTGGTCTTCCACCGCTGGGAGCTCTGACCCCGGGGCTCCCCCCACCCCCGCCGCAGCTCCATCCCAGTGTCCCAGCCGGGAGGTCCCTCCCCTCCCTTTTCCAGCCCACCCCCACCCCCACCCCCTCGCGCCGCACGGACACAAGTCACACCAGCAGGGACTTGACCAGCCCACAGTGGAATTTTCGGACGTGGCGGTAGAGGTCCCCCGACTGCGTGAAGCGGCGCTCGCACCAGCGGCAGGCGTGCGGCTTCTCGCGCGTGTGCACCACCGCGTGGCGGCTCAGGTTGTGCGAGTACTGGAAGCTCTTGCCGCACTGCGCGCACGTGTAGGGCTTCTCGCCCGAGTGGGTCCGCTCGTGCCTCTTCAGCGTGTACGTGCACGAGAAGGTCTTCCCGCAGAGCGGGCAGGTGGGCACCGTGCCGTCGGGCGAGAGGCGCGCCCGGCCGCCGTCCCGCTCCCGGAAGTGGGCGCTCAGGTGCAGCTGCAGCACGTGGGCCCCGGGGAACAGCTTGCCGCACAGCGGGCACACGCACGGGCGCGCGCCGGGGCCCAGCTCGTCCCCGCGGGCCCCCAGCTCCGCATCCGGCTCCGGCTCCGGCTCCGGCTCGCGGCCGCCGGCCGACGGCTCGGCTGCAGGGGCGCAGGGTGGCTGCGGGGGGCCGTGGGCGCCGCCGTCCCGTTCCGACGGCGAGTCCCGCGAGTCCCGCGAGTCCCGCACTGGTGGCTGCGCGCCGTGTTGCATCTGGACGCGGGGGGCTGTGTGAAGGACGCGCGGTGCGTGCGCTGGCTCCCGCCTGCGGCCGGGCTTCAGCGACAGGTCCAGGGCCCGCTCGGCGTCTCCCGGGGCCTGCCAGGGAGGGGGCCCCGGGGCTCGCGGGGGGAGCGCGCGGAGCCCAGAGCGGGGCGGCCCGGCCTTCTCCGGGGCCCGGGCGGGCTGGGTGCGCGGCGGCGGCCCGAGCGGCTCTGCCCGGGCGGCGGGGGGCCCCCGGGGCAGCGCGCGGCCCCTGTCCCTCAGCCTGCCCTTGCAGACCTTGACGACGTCGTACATGTGCAGGTAGCTGGCGGCGGCCAGCACGTCCTCCACCGGCAGGCTGCGCAGGTCCAGGCGGCCCCCGTACATGAAGTCCAGCAGGCGGCCGAAGGCGGGCGCCGTGACCACGTCGCCGTTGAGCCGCACGGCGTCGCGGCCGCCCGCGGGCCGGTCCCTGTAGAAGAGATGGAAGTAGACGCTGCAGGCGGCCAGCACGGCGCGGTGGGCCGGGAAGCGCGCGGCGCCCACCAGCACGGTGCAGTCGCACAGGAAGCCCTGCTCCCGCTGCTGCCGCAGGCGGCCCAGCAGCCGCGCGCCGTGCTCCGGGAACTCCATGCGGCCGCCGGCCTCCGCGGGCGCGGACGGGGCGCCCCCGCGCGCCCCCGCACCTGCCCCGGGCGGGACCGGCTCGCCCGCGAGTGAAACAGAAGCCGCCGGCCGCGGGGCGGGTCTCGGGGCGCGAACCTGCGCGCGTCCCCGCCGGGCCGCCCCCGAACTTCTCCGCGGGGCGCCGCGTCCCCCGACGCCCGCGTCCCCGCCCGCCGCCCGGCCCTCCGCCGCCGCCGCCGCCGCCGCCGCCGCCGCCGCCGCGGGCCCCATTTATGGTAGCGCGGCCGTGGGGAGCGGGCCGGCGGGCGGGGCGGGCGGAGCCGGCGCCCGCCCCCCGCGCTCACCTCCGCCGCCCCGCGCCGCTCTCCGGCCGCCGCCCGCGCCGCGCGCCCTCCCCGGTGCGGCCCCGGTGCGCGGGGCTCCGGGCGGCGTGCCCCGGCGGGGAGGGCGCCGGGCGGGGCGCGCTCCAACTTGGCCGGCCCGGCAGCGGCCGCCGTCGCCCCGCCCCGGAGAGAGCGAAACTCGGGGCGGGGGCTGGAGGGGGCGGGCCGAGGCGACTTCCCGGAGCGGCGGAACCGCTGAGGTCACCCTCGCCGCCCCTTCCCGGCCCGCCCCGCCTCGCCCAGCCGGGCCCCCGGCGCGCCGCCAGCTGGGGCACCGGGGTGGGAGGGGATGAGGGGCGCGGCGGGGGAGGGGGCTCTCTCGCGATATTTGCCGCCTACGCCGCCGTGTCCCCAATCCTCTCCCCCCCCCCCGCGGTGGGGTCCCCACTGCGCCCCTCGGCTGAGGAACCCCTTCCGAAGACCGGATCCCCTCCGGCCCCGCGTGGGGCTGTCACCCGAGGGCGCACCTCGCGGGGCGCTGGCCCTGGGACGAAGCAGGGGACACGCGGAGGGGGTCGTAAATTTTGAAAAGATGACACCCCTTCTTCGTGGAAAGCCTCTTTCTGAGGTTGCAGTGAATTTGGCTGGTACCCTCTTCCAAACACTCAAGCAGGACCTCGACCGCGGAGGCCGGGACGGGGGGCGGGGGGGGGAGGCGGGGGGGTCCCACCCGCTCAGCGGAGCTCGGCACAACCCGTGCTGGGGGCCCGGAGCCCCGAGCTGGGTGTCCCAGAGCCTCACGGACAGGGCGCGCCTCCGCAGACACGGTGGATAGGGCCACAAGCGCCTCGTCAGAGGGAGGGAGGCCCAGGCGCCCCAGAGTCCAGAGGAAAAGTGTTTAGGGACGGGGAGACCCTGTGGAGGGGAGGAGTTGGCATCCCGGGGGCCCGGTGCAAGAGCAGCCCCTCCGGCTGCTGGGAGACGGAAGTAGCCTGAGTGCAACAGAGCGAAGCGGGCGCCTGGGAGGCTTGGTGGGTTAAAGCCTCCGACTTTGGCTCAGGTCATGATCTCACACCTTGTGAGTTCGAGCCCCGCGTTAGAGCTGTCTGCTTGGGCTTCTGTGTCTCCCTCGCTCTCTGCCCCTCCTCCTCCCGCATTCACGCGCTGTCTCTATCTCAAAAACAAATACAAATTAAAAATAAGTTAAAAAGAAATAGAAAGCGATGATTTTGGAGCAGTTGGGGCCCCAGGGGCGGGGGTGGGGGTACTGTTGGCTGGGAGTCTCCCTGGGGCAATGGTCTAAAGGGGCTGCCCTTGACGGAGCAGGATTGAGGCACTGACCACTGCTCGGCTCACCTTCACAGGAATCTCCTTACTTGGGCACTCGTATTATTACACCCGCTTGATGGGGGAGGTTTTTAGGTAAGGGGTTCATGGCCGCACCGCAGGCATTAAGTCCCTGAACCAGGATTCGAACCTGAACAGTCTCCTGAATTCCCACCTGCACTGCCCCGCTGCCCAGGAGTCGGAGGTGGGGCTGGGGAGGAGGAGTCTCAACCAGGGGCCTGGGGGGGGTGGGGAGGGGGAGAGGGGGCCGGGCTGCTGGGGAGGGGCGGGACCACAAAGGATGGGACCTCCAGCGCCAGTCGCCAGAGGCCTGTGAGATGCGAGTGAGCAGCCCCCAGGGGGGTCCTATTCCAGTCCTTAGGTTGGAGACCTGAGGACTGGGCCAGCACAGCTGGTATCTACAGCCTGTGGGAAGGAAGGCCACATTTTTTTTCAAGTTTATTTATTTTTAAGTTGAGAGAGACAGGCAAGCAGGGGAGGGGCGGACAGAAGGAGAGAGAGAACCCAAGCAGGCTGTGTGCCATCAGCACTGAGCCCAACTCGGGGCTGGAACTCACAAACTGTGAGATCATGACCTGAGCTGAGATCAAGAGTCAGACGCTTAACCTACCCAGGCGCCCCAGGAAAGCCACATTTTTATTTATTTAAAAAAAAATTTTAATGTGTTATTTATTTTTGAGACAGAGAGAGAGCATGAGCGGGGAAGCGGCCTTGAGAGAGGGAGACACAGAATCTGAAGCAGGCTCCGGGCCCCGAGCTGTCAGCACAGAGCCCGACGATGTGGGGCTCAAACCACAAAGTGTGAGGTCATGACCTGAGCCGAAGTCGGACGCTCAACCGACTGAGCCACCCAGGCGCCACATTTTTATACTAAAACTTATTCCTTATTCATTTGCAACTCAAATCTGACTGGACATCTTGTATTTTTATTCCCCAAACCGGGCAAGGTTTGGAACCCTTGCGACCCTTTGGAACCCTTGGAAACCTTGGAACCCTGAGCTCACCCTGTACTCAGCCACGGGGACTGCCCCTGGCTCCCAAGCTCCATCCACTCTGGGGCCCCCTCCTCAAGCACGCCCCCCTCCTGGCACCCCCAGCCCAGGCCCCCCCAGGAGGAGGGGAATTCAAGGCAGGTCAGAGAGAACCCGGACAGGACTGCCCCTGGGGTCTTGGGCTCACAGCCTACCGCCTGCCCCCTGCCAACCTCGGGCACAGCCACTCACCTCCTTGAGCCTCAACACCGTCACCTGCAGTGTGGAGTCTTACCTACCCGCCAGGCCCACAGCAAGACCTCCCCTCCGAGAGCCCTTCTTCCCCGGCTCCTCCCCCACTCGTCTCTGCCCAACCCCCTCCCCTCCCCCCCTCCCCCTGAGAGTGGTCTCCCCTGACCACCCCGGCTAAGAGCACCCCCAGGCCATCTTCTCCTTTCTGGGCCTTAGCCTTTTCCAGAGTGCTCCCCATGTCACGTGACCACACTACCTCACGAGGCCAGGAAGTTGGCTGGGCCTGACACAGGGAGTTCAGTAAATGTCTCTTGAATGCATGCGGTGGCTTTGAGGAATGTCCAACCGAATCCCGAGTGCTCCGTGGCGCCTACCTGTCCCGCGTTGCTTCCCCAGGTCTGGCCCCTGAGGCCACGGAGGCAGGGCTGGCCGTCCTGCTGCGGACAGCTCCCCAGCCAGGCCCGAGGGAGGCCCCGGGGCCGGCAGGGTGTCCTGCCCTGCCCTGCCAGGCTGTGGGGACAAAGCGCTCCTTGGGGCCCTGACAGAGGCTGTGGGTGTAGAGAGAGGCCGAAGCAGGTTGGGACACTGCCTATGGGAGCCGGGGAGGCCAGCCCAGGTAGGGATGAGCCACGGAAGGCGGGGTGTCCCCGCCGTGAGGGAGTGCAGGCCCCCTCCCCCGTACCTCTTGGGTGGGAAGGTCTGACTCAGGTCCTCCTGTCCCACCCCCCACTCCCAGGAGAGGCTGTCCCGGCTGGCCACCCCAGCCCTCGGATCCCCTCTCTGGCCTGGCGAGGTCTTGGGCAGAGGGATGACAGGAGGCCACGGCAGGCGGAGACCCCTGGATGCAGCTGGCCGGGCGGCCACCTGGCCTGGGAGCCGCCCTCAGGCCCCGCCCTACAGCTGCTGCTGAGACCGGGCAGCCGGGGCGCGAGTCCTGCCGGATGGCTGGCGGCAGCAGAAGGTGACGGGGCCCGAGGCCCCTGAGCTCCGAAGGCGGCAGGCAGCCACCGTCCTCGTCCTCGGGGCTGCCACAGCAGTTTTTGTGGGGAACATCTGGCGAGGGGCTCCCCAGGGGCCCCAGCACGGGCCAGGGCTGGCTGACAGGACTGGGTCTTCATCTATCTGGGCCGCAAGGGGGCTTCTTGGGGGCAGCAGCTCCGCCTTCCTCCGGGGGAGGGCCCCGCCTGCAGCCGGGACTGGGTGCTGCCCGAGTGGGGCTTGCTTGGGGCTCACACAGGTCTCAGGCCCTCGGCGGGCCCCAGAGCTCCGTGCAGAGCAGGGAGGGAGGCCTCCTGGAGATGGGCCGGGGGCCAATACGGCGGCGGGTTTTGGACCACCGGGACGCAGCCTCCCGGCCAAGATGCCTTTACTCAAATGGCCATCGGGCTCCAGACAGGCTTGGGGAGCCACCACATCTTCCAGGAGAGGGCGCCCTCCCAGACCCCCAGGGGCTGCCTGACCCCACCCACCCCGCTCTCTTCTTGTCCTCGGCCTTCTCCGTAGCACTGCCAGCCCAAGATGGGGGTGGGCGCGGACCCCCTTCCTGGGAGAGCGGTGGGTAGGTGGCACAGTCCCAGAGGGGCCCAGGGGCCCAGAGGGAAGGTTTGCAAGGTACGGGATGGACAGATGGGGGACATCTGGGGGTGACCCTCAGGGCAGCTGTCGGGTCCCAGGGTCCCAGAAGCATGGAAGACTGGTCCAGGCCTCTCACTCGGCCCCCTGGAGGCAAGGCCCCACCTGGGGGTTTTCAGTGAGAGCCGGAGTGCTGGTCTGGGTTGGGGAGAGGGGCACACGGGCAGCGGGGAGAGGCCAGGGTCCGGCAGTCATCTCCCCGAGGTTCGAGTATCCCCTGATCAGGGACAGTCCTTCCCTGAGGAGTATAAGTCTCTGCCTCAGCCCCAAGAAGTCCGGCAGGAGCCCCCTGTTTTGGGTGTGGACGCTTTGCTGGACGTTCGGCTGGGCTGCACCTGCCTCTGACCCGGGTGAAGCAGCTATACCTCCCAGGCTGAACCCTGACCCTGGATGAAGAACAAAAATGCCCCCCTCCCCCACAAAATACATACCAACTCCAGGAGGGTAGCTCACTAGAGTCTCCCTTTTACCAAAGGATTCCTATCAACTTGGAGACCTTGGGATGGGGGGAGGGGCAGCTGTTGGGAGAAACTTGTGGCTCTAGCTGAGCACAGGGCCCAGGGAGGGGTCAGGGGTTGGAAGGCCTCTGCAGTGTCCTGGGAATCTGTAGGTGGGCGGGGTCGGGGGGCGGGGGGAAGTCCCCAGTGGACTGTGGGAGCCTAGGACCCATGGATTCGGACAGCAGGGAGGGCCCGGGGCCGCTCTGCTGTGACAGCCCTTCTCTGGAGTCTGACCCCCACCCAGCCCCCCACTCTGGGTGTCTGTGTCTGGCTCAGGGCAGGTGGCTCCCGCCAGGTGGATGCCCCTCCACCGGTCCCTGGCGCCGTGGTCTCCCTCTGTGGACCTGGGAAGTCTCCCGCCTGCTTTTGTAGCCAAGCCGTCAGTGTCTGTCTGCATTCCGGTCAAGGCCCTAGTGAGCCCCTCTCCAGAGATGGAGGGCCCTGCCCGGGGCCAAGGGAGTCCTTCGGCACGGGGATCGATGACCCCTGTCTCCCTAGCCTTCCCTCTCCTGTCTGCCTTCCAGCCGGCCCTCCAGGACCCCTCAAAGCTGACCCCCACCAGCCTCCCGCAAGGAGCGCCCCGCCCCCACCTGCAGGGGACCGCTAGCTTGCCAGGCTCCTCGGATCACGCCTTTTAGGGTCACCGGGGCTGCTCCCTCCCCGGCCCCCAGCTCGGAGCTGCCCACCAGGGGTGGGGGGAGGGGCTGGGGGCACGTTTTGAAAGGGACACTAACCTGCCCCGCCCCCACGCCACGGAGGCAGAAGCGCGGGGTTCGTCCCGGACCGGCCCTCCCCGCGCGCTCGGGGCGGAACCGGGCCGGGAAGTGAGGGCGCGCCGGACGCGCCGGGAAACCGAGGCCGGGGAGCACGCGGCCGGGGGACAGTGGGCGGCCCGCCCCGCGCCGCGCGCTCCCGGCGCCGCGCCCTCGCCCCGGCCGCGCCGGGGGCGCCCCGGGCGGCGGAGGCGGATGTGGGCGGGCGGCCGGGCGGGGCGGCGCGGGGCGGGGAGAGGGCGGGCCGGCGGCGGCGGCGGCGGCGGCGGCGGCGGGACCGAGCGCGGCGGGCGGGCGGCCGGCCCAGCGCAGCCAGCGCAGCAGCGCAGCCGGAGGACGCGAGCCGGCGGCCGCCACGAGCTCCGGGCCCGGCGGCGCACGAGGCCCGCCCAGCAGCGCCCGCCCGCCGCCGCCTCCAGCCCGGCCCCGCCCGGCGCGCGCGCGGGGATGCCGAGCGGCGGGCGCCGGAGGCCGCGGCCCGGCTAGGCCCGCGCTCGGCCCGGACGCGGCGCCCGGTGAGTCCCCCCCGCCCCCCGCCCCGCGCGCGCCGCCCGCCGCCGGGGCCCGGATTTCCTCCCGCGGCCCGGCGCTTTGTTCCCGGCCGGCGGGGCCCGGGGCGCGGGCCGCGCGCGGCCGGGGTGGAGGAGCGGAGCAGGAAGTGGCCGAGCGCGGCCTGGGCGGGGAGGGCGCGGGCCCGACCGGCGGCGGCGGCGGCGGCGGCGGCGGCGGCGGGGGTGCGGGCCGCGGCCCCGGCCTCCCTCATGACCTTGGGGAAGCGGCCAGGGCCGGGGCCGGCGCGCGGGGAGGGGAGGCGAGGCGGGCCGGCCGGCCGCGGTGCCCAGGAGGTCCTCAGGGACCCCTCGGAAAGGCTCGCTCCAGCCCTCGTTCAAGTTTGTGGGTGGGCCTTGGGAAGGAGACCTCGTTTGCCCCGAGTCGAAAAGTTGTACGCGATGGCGAGGTGCCCGGGCCGGCCCTCCTGGACCCCGCAACTGCTTTCTGACCTGGGTGGGCTTTGGAGGTGCTGCCCACCCTCCCTGGCCGGGGCCCCAGTGGGCGCCTGGGGCTGGGCCCCCAGACTGGGGGAAGGTGGGGCAGCTGGTGAAGTGGTCCGTGAGCAGGCCGGGTTCCCACAGGGCCCCGCAGCCCGGCTCCCCGCTAGCCTTGACTGCTCTGAGCCTCTGGCCCGAGTGCAGGGCGGGGTGCACCCGTGGGGCTTGGTTCTGCCTCCCCCAACTGAACGTGCAGTTCATAGATCGGTGTTTGGAGAGAGAGGGAGGGGGCCCTTTAAGAGCACGGCAATGTTTTGGTTAGTTGTGACTTAAATAATACCAGCAGTGACACACTTTTACGGTAAAGGCGCTCACGGCCCGGTGGGAAACGGCCCTGCACCCGGAGACAGCCCAGGCCCCGGCTTGGTGTGTACGTTTCCGTGCAGATGCACAGCCCCTGTGTGTGCACAGATATATTTTTACACACGGGGCTCGACAGCTGTCTGACTCTGTCAGCAGCAGGCCCTGATTAGGCCAGGGTGGGGGCGGGGGACATCCAGAGGTCTTTGGGTCCAGCCCTCTGCCTCCAGGCCACACCCACTTGTGTCACCAGAGGGGTTCCCCCCCCCCCACTGTCGGGCGTGCTGTGCAGGGGTTCAGAACCCTGTCCTTGGAGGTATCTTCAGTCTTGCTTCCTGTCGCTGCCGGTGCCCTGTTGCACACGTTGGGCACCGTGTGTCTTCCCTGGCCTGGCATTAGATGCAGGCAGGGGGGGGTCTTTCAGTTCTTCTAAATTTAGCCTAAGACTGTCAGTGCCAGGCAACCTTCTCTGGGTCCCAGTCCCCTGCCTCAGGAGGCCAGTAAGGTCGAGGGAGAATGTCCATGCAGCTGTAGGTGAACCCATGCTGGGCTCCATTCCAGAGGTCCTCAGGGGCCTTCCTGCCCTGGGGGTCCCAGAGAGGAGTGTCTCTGGGCCTGCCCTCTGGAGGGCTAGCCCAGGACTGCTCATGGGAAGACTGCTCAGAATGATGTGTGAGCTGGGTTTTGAGGGATGCCTAGGAGCTCGTCCAGCCGGGAGTGATGGGGATGGTTGCTCGGGTTCAGTGGCCGAAGTATGTCCAAGAGAAGGCTGCTGGTGGCCACTGCGGGCGCCAGGGCCTCTGCGTTTGTGCAGGCACCCCCGTCTGTTACCTCCTGAATGCTGTAATTATGGGTCTGTAACCACCCTGGACTGGGTGCTTCTCACAGACAGGACCCATCTGAACCTCTCTTTGTCCCCAGCGCCGAGCCTGGCAAAACCAGGGATGCCTAGTACATGTTGGCCGAATGAATGAACCAGATTCAGACCAGCAGGGGTGCTGTGGTTTAGGAGGGCCTTGGGTTTCTTGAGGGGAGGTTTTTTCTTATGTCGCCTTGGAGGGCTCTGGGTTCTCATTTGTGCCAGCCGCCTGGTCTCCTGGCCCTACTTTCTTCACACTTGAATTTCTTTTCTCTCCTAGGCTGGGGCAAGAAGGAGGAGCCCGGGGCCCTATGGGTGGGAACAGGGGCGCCCTCGCCAGGGGCTTGGGGAGGCCAAGCAGCTTCGAGCAGAGCCAGAGGGCCTGCCTGGAGGAGGTGGCCTCTGCTGGGTTGGCAGCTTAGGGAGGCTGGAATATGCCAGGAGTGCCTTTTGGGGGCCGGGGTGAAGCCGGGGCATCAAGCCCCGAGGGCCTGGGCTCAGGTACCAGGGGGATTGCAGCCCAGGCAGAGGGGAGGCCCGGCCCCAGGGGACTGGGCGCCTGTCTGGTGTCGTGGCAGAACCACGCGCCGGGGGGGGGGGTGGGTGGGGGGGATGCGGCAGTGGCTCAGAAGGCCATGAGGGGGGGGCAGGCCACATGGGAGGGTGGGCCCCGACTGGGACCCTAGGTGCGGCGGGCTCCCTGGCCTCACTGTGGGGTTGGAGGAGTGGGCCCGGGCCGGACACAACCTCACACACTTCCCTTTGACTCTTCCAGAGGCTGGGTGCACTGGCTGGGCTCGGGGAGACCCTGCTGAGAGGGGACGGTGAGCGGCGCCCTGGCTGGCCCGGCCCTACCGGAACAGGGCACCATGAACGACGTGGCCATCGTGAAGGAGGGTTGGCTGCACAAGAGAGGTCAGTGCCCTCGGGTGCTGGGCCTGGGGCTGGGGTCCCTCGCGTGGCGTGGAGCCTGTGTGGGCCGGCCAGCACGGTGGCTGCCTGGCTGGGTCCCTCAGGCGGGAGAGGCCCCGCCGCCTCCCTCCCCGCTTTCCTGGAAGGCAGTGAGGACACTGGGGCCCGTCCAAGGCCTGGCTCGCTGGCGGCCCGGGGCGCTGCCCGAGGGCTCCTGAGGGCAGGGCAGTGTTACTTGGCCTGGCCCAGTGCCCGCCTCAGGCCTGGGCTGTGGGGCGGTGTGGGGGTGGGGGGTGGGGGGTGGGGGGCTCTGCACCAACCAGGGGCCCGGCCCCGGTGTGTTTGTGCTGGACCTGTGAGCCGTCCGAGCCCAGCGCCCGTCCAGCCTCTGCTGTCCGCGGGCTCAGGGCCCTGCGCCCAGGGAGGGGCTTGGCGGGTCCTGGTGTGACAGGACATGCGGCCTTGGCCCCTCGCCCGCAGCCCCCTGCCCCGCAGCCCTCTGTGACTCGGGGGTGGGGAGTGGGGGGTGGACAGGCTTCATGTTTAGGTGTCCCCTGGGGAGCCGCTCCCTCCTGCCCCAGGGCGGGGATTAGCAGCCGCCCCCTTCCTCTTCCTCTAGACTTGTTCCTTCCCAAGGCTTTGGTGATCCCAGCTAGCTGGTTAGCCTGCCCTCACGGGTGCCCTCCGGCCGATGGCGTGAGGGTTTCCCCTCCCCACCCCGGGATCCCACAGGCTGTTGGGAGGGGGAGCCTCGGACACGGGGAGCAGACGGGGAGGTATGCTAAGGCAACCGGCCGCAGGCTGGGTTTTGTGGGATGCGCGGGAGCCCCCAGGAGAGCAGGCTGGGGAGCAGCGGGGCCTGGAGCGGCAGAGAACGGGGGTCAGGGGCTGCGGAGGGGCTCGAAGCACAGGGTCCAGGATGTGGTCAGCCATGTGCTGTCAGGGCTGGCTTTGGTGGCTGCAGGGAGGACGGCACACTGGGCCTCGAGACGGAGGCGAGGAGGCCCCCGGGCCCCGTGGTCCGTGGGGAGCCCTTCCGCCTGGCTTCTCCCAAGAAGCCCCAGCACGCACCTGCCGTCTCCATCCCCGCCCCCAGTGCTCAACCTGCTGCCATCCCCGGCCTGCTCCCTGTGTCCTGTGCCTGGAGCCCCGTCACCAGGCCGGGCTCCGTCTGCCTCACCTGACAGCCCTGCCCTTCACCCTTCACCGGTCCCGGGCCTTTCTTTCCTCCGCGCCTGGCCGCAGCACAGGAACACGGTCCCCTACCTGAACGAGCAGCAAACATTTGTTGACTGACTGTTAGATTAAGATGCTCCTGGCCCAGTTGCTGGGACGTCCCCCAGCCGGGCTGGAGCAGGGGCGCCTCTCTGACCCCTGGGTGAATTTCAGGTTGCCCCTCAGGGCACGTGCCTTCTGAAGGGGCGGGAGGCTGGGGTATCGGGCCGGGGTGGGGGGAGGGTGGCCGTCCAGAAGGCTGGGTTTGGATCTGACCTGGCTGCTCTGTCGCTGTGTCCCTCTCCAGGGACAAATCTGTTGAGCTCTTCGGCCCTCGGTTTCTCACGTATGTGAGGGGAACGGTGGCAGGGAACGGCCTGGTGAACTCTAGGGGGCCCCCAGTCTGGGCACAGCCAGCCTCAGCAGCCTCACTGGGAGAGAGGGTCCGTGCTCCCTCCGGGAGGTGGGCATCCTGCTGGGGGGAGTGACCTCTGGGCTGTTTCCTGGGTGTCCTGATACTGTGTACTCTGGGCAGAGAAGCCACGGAGGACAGTGGGGAGTCCAGCCTGCGTGGGGATGCCCGGGTTTGAGTTCCAGCCCTGCGCTGACCTGTTCTGGGGTCCAGGCGAGCCCTCCAGGCCTCAGGGTCCCAGTGTGTCCAGTGGGGAGTCCGTCCCCGGGAGACTGAGTTCAAGCTGCTGACGGCTCAGAGGGTGGCTGGGAGGCAGGCTGGGCCGGCAGGGATGGTGGGCAGACGGGCGGCCCCAGAAACGGGTGGCTTCCCGACCGAGAGCTGGACATCTGGACGTGCGGACAGCCCGAGTGATAGGCAGACACCCCAGCTCTAGGTGGAGCCCCCAGGCAGTGGGCAGCTGAGCCCACGAGCCCCCAGCGCTGATGGCTGGAGCCGGGCTCAGCACCGCTCAAAAACTTGTGCACTCTCTTGAGTCTTCAAGGCTGACGATTTTTGAAAACGAGGCCTGCTCCAGGATGTAGGTCTGGCTGAGCTTGGCCTGTGGCCTCTGGTTTTGTCTTCAGACCGCTCTGTGCTGAGGCCACGGCCTGTCTGTGCAGCTGTTTTGGGACATCCCTGCCCGGTGGCCTCACTCTTGGAGCCCAAGCTGTGGGCTCTGTCTACCCGGCCAGGCCTGTGGTTGTTTTCCTGGGTGTCCCTGACCCACAGGCAGGCCAGCTGGACCAGGAGAGGGGAGGAAGGCAGTGAGGAGCTGGGCCACGGAGGCAGGAGGGGGCTCTGGGCCGGGGTGGGCGGCCCTGGGGACCCTTCTGCTCACGCAGACAGGCTCCTGGCCAGGAGGGTCTGGCCCAGAAGCGTGCTCGGCAGTCCTCAGCGGAGCACAGCCTGGCCCCCGGGGGTGGAGGGGTGGGATGAGGAGAGCCGGCCCTGAGGTCTGCGAGCACATGTGCCGAGCGCACGGGGCGCAGTCGTGTCTCCCTGCCCTCTCGCCCCCAGGGATGGTGCCGGCCGGGGCCCCGGGTTCGCGGAGCTTAGCAGGTCTGGTCCCTGCCTGTCTCCCGCCCTGCTGTGCCCCAGCCCTGAGCCCTTTCCCAGCAGGGATCCGGCCCTGGTTCCAGGCAGAGGTGGTCCGAGGCGTCCTGGTGGAGGTGGGCTTTTGGGCCGGTGGTTTCTCCCACCTCCTCTCCCTCGGTGGTGACTAGGTCCCGTCTCCCGCCGTGGCCACGGCCGTTCCCCGTGTCTCACGTGTGGCTCCGATGAGGAGACCATGGTTTCCCCTTGCTGACACAGTCCCCTACCCCATCCCTGGTCCTGGGGTGCCCCTGGACCTTTGAAGGAGGCAGCGGCTTTGCTAGGCAGACACCAGGGGACCGGCCTGTGGGCCTGCTGAACGCACTTCTGAGCGCAGACCTGTGGGGTTTCCCGTGAAGGCCCCGTACCGTTGCCTGCGCACGGGTGCCACCAGGGCGAGGGGCTCAGCAGGACCGCCAACGGTGGGTGTCGCTCCCCTTACCCTGTGCCTCGGGCTAGAGGGCAGGGCTGCCCTGGGCCTCCTGGGCCTCAGTTTCCCTGGCCGTCAGGTGAAGGGCGGCCCCAGTTCCTGTACAGGTCACACCGATGTGGCTATGGCTTCCGTCCCAGCAGCCCCTTGGTCCGCGAGGCCGACCGCGCAATGCCTTGTGTCTGTGAGGGTCCGGAACTGCCCCTGGGACAGGTCAGGGCAGTGTGGCCGGGCCTGGGGGCGAGGGCAGGTGCCTAGGAGGGAGGGCCCCGAGGTGCGCTCCAGGGCCACTGGGCCTGGCGTGTGGCCGTGGCCGTGGCCGCCATCGGTGGGGCTGTTTCCTGTTTTGTGAGCGTGTTGGGTTCTCCCCGTAGAACAAACAGCAGAAGAGGAAGCTGGGGCGATGCGTGGGGGGTGAGGGGTCACTGCCCTCCTGGCCCTGGGTCCCTTGGCCCTTGCTGGTGGCCCCAGCGGGTGGCTGTCCCATGGTGAGCCAGGCGCCGGGCAGGGGCGGGGGAGGTGGGGGTCACGGGCCGGGGAGGGGTGAGGGGCCACAGGGTAGGCTCTGCTCCCTCCAGCCGGCCCTGGGTAGCACGTTGTGCAGGGGAGAGGGTCCCGAGCCCCCTGCCCAGACCCCCACCGGCCAGCGGCTCTCCGCAGAGGCCAGGCTCGGTTGCATCAGGCCGGGTTCCTAGAAGTGCTGTGGGCTGGCGCGGGGTGGGAGCTGGCCCGGCCACCGCTGGCGTCCCTCCTGCCCAGGCACACCCAGCCGGGCTCGGGGCCAGCGCCCTCCCCGCGGGCCCTCCCGTAACTGGAGCCCGTGGCTGTGGCTCCGTGCCTGCTCCCCAGGGCCACCCCACGGTGGGCACATGCCCACTGTTCCTGCCCACTCGACGTGCCCGGTCCCTGCTTGGCGGCCCCCCGGCCAGATCTGACCCCGGACAGGCCGGCAGAGGTTCCTGGGGTTCCAGGCTGGGGTGGGCCGGTCGGGTGAGCCACGGGCCAGACCCGGGAGCTCTGCCTGGCCGAGCCCTCGCCTCCTCTCTCCTGCCTTCAGGTGTGTTTCTTTAACCATAAGAAATACTAGACCCGTATTTTGGGGGTGTTGCAGTCGACGGCCGGGTTTGGGAGGGGTTCCTTCTGATAACACCAGGTGCTTGACCTAGATCTCTGGGCTCTGGATTCGGGTCCACAGATCCCCAGGTGGGCCCCAAGACCGCAGGCCTCTCTCCCCAGGCCTGTGACCCAAGGTGCCAGCAGATAGGAGTGAAGCTGGTGGACTGATGGGTGGGGGGCTGCCCCCTGGACCGTCCAGCCCCCTGGGATGCTTGTTTGTGGAGGTGGGGCTGTGGCTGCCCCCTCACCCTCACCCAACTGGGTCTCTGAAGCCCAGCCTCCCCGAACCCCACTGCGGTGAGGCCAGGCGCACATCGGACGGAGCGGGCAGGTGAGGCGGGTGACCAGCCGCCGGCTTGTGGAGGGAGACTGAGAATAGGCGGTGGGGAGGCCCACGCAGCCCCAGGCTGGAGCCGGGAGTGAGCAGGGCCATGGCAGATGGCGCCTGGGCAGTGGGGCTGTGGCCTTATCTGGGGGCGCTGAATAAGCACCCAGGGGTCTCTGGGCCAGGGTCTCTGGGCTGCCTGGGGCAGGAGACCAGAAATGAGACAGTGGGTGTGGGCAGGGGGCCCCCGGACCAGGGCAGGGGTCGTGGGGACTAAGCCACGTGGAGATGTCCCAGGGGGAGCTGGGACATGTGGTGGGCAAGCTGGGACTAAGGGGCAGCCCCTCTGGCCTGCGTGTGGGGGGGTGCTCAGTGCCCAAGGAGGAGGTGGGATTTGCAAGGACGATGGCATCTGGGCTGAGATGGTCGACAGGCAGCTGCACCTGGGGTGGGGTGGGACGTGCTGGTTGGTGAGGGGCGCCGTCCCGGGCGCTGTCCTGATGAGGCAGGCAGGGCCCGAGCAGCCCCCGGCACCGTCCCCGTGTTCTTTTTTTTTTTTTTTTTTTTAATTTTTTTTAACATTTATTTATTTTTGGGACAGAGAGAGACAGAGCATGAACGGGGGAGGGGCAGAGAGAGAGGGAGTCACAGAATCGGAAACAGGCTCCAGGCTTTGAGCCATCAGCCCAGAGCCCGACGCGGGGCTCGAACTCACGGACCGCGAGATCGTGACCTGAGCCGAAGTCGGCCGCTTAACCGACTGAGCTACCCAGGCGCCCCCCGTCCCCGTGTTCTGAGTCGACCTGTGTGCACTGGGCCGTGACTTTGGGACCTGCCTGCTTGATGGCAGAACCAGAGACCTGTGGGGAGGTCGGCAGGTGTCACGGAGGGAGCCTAGCCTGGGCCGCAGGACCGGGGTCTCCGCTCACCGTCTGTGACCTTGAGAGTCCCTTCCTCGGGCCTCGGGTGCCCTGGGAGCTAGCGGGCACATCACTCCCTGCCCTCCCTGCCTGCCAGGTGGGCCTTCTGGGAGGGCTGGGTGGGATCGTGGGGGAGGGCCCAGCGAGGCTCAGGGGCCGTGGGCGGGGGGGGGGAGCGTCTGCCCTCCATGTGTCACCCCTCTGCTGGGCGGGGGGCGGACGCCTCCTCTCATCCAGCCGTGCCCCTGGCCGGACCCCGTGGATGCTGGGCAAGGCTCAGTCTCAGGAAGCAGGTCGGTGCCCCGCGGCCCCGCCTGAGCGGGGGTCTGACACTGCCCGGTTCTGGCGCTCCTTCCTGGGGGCTCCCGGACCCTCAGGGTCAGCCTGTGGCCTAGTATCCTGCTAGTGGGACGGGGACGCAGGGACCGCAGCTTGTGCACAGGCAGAGGCCTGGCAGGCCGACCCCCCCCCCCCCCCCGCCAGATGACCCACGCCGGGTGCCCGCCCGCTGCCTGCCCCCTTCCCGGTGGGCGGCGACGGATGGGCCGCCGTCAGCAGGGCTGTTTGCTCACTGTGCTGGAGAAGGTAAATGGACGCCCGGCAGCTGTCGGCCTGCGATGGATGTGCTGGCGGCAGGGGACCGCACGGTCGCCGCTGTCAGCTGGCGCCCGCTCCCCGGGCCTGCTGGGGCTCGCTTTGCTGTGGAGAAGCAGCCCGGTGCCGCCTGGCGCCCTGCCAGCCGCCGCCGCCCCCGCAGCAAAGTGTTTATCCGGCAGTTTCCCCGAGAACCGGAGGCTTGGAGGGAAGGTTCGCGGGGCTCGGGCGTGGTGGCTGAGCGGGCCGGGGCCTGGCGGCGCGGGGAGGGGGGGCCCTTTGGGGCGCCAGGCCCGGGCTGCGCCGTGACTCCCCGCGTGCCCACAGCCTGGGTCCCAGCCCCCAGGTCCGCTGCCTGGGGCGCCCCGATCGTGACGTGGCTCAGGACCCACGGCTGGGAGGCACGGAGGGGACAGGCCCTCCGCCTCTGCCCACCTCGTCCCCAGCTCCTGGCGGTGTGGCCCCGGTGGGGTGACTTGGGCTGCAGGAGGTCAGGATCTTCCGGCATCTTCCTGGAGATGAGCCGGCCCCAAGATGAGCAGGGCTATTAGAAGGGCCCTCCTGGTGGAGGACGCACGGGGACACCACGGCGGCCGGTGCCAGGAGCTGAGGGTCCCTTAGAGGCGCAGGAGGAGGTGGGGGAGCCTGGCTGAGACTGCGTGTCCCCCTCCCCCCACCACCCCAGCCAGGACGCCTAGGGCCCTCCCTGGGGGTGGACCGGCTGCGAGTGAAGGGCTGGGGGGGAGCATGGGTCCCCTTCTCTGGTGGCAGGCGGGGCGGGGTCTCTGAGGGCCAGTGTGGGTCTCTCCCCCACCCCAGCCTAGGGCTGGGCTTCTGAGAGAACCCTGCCCGTCCCACCTGCCTCCCAATTTTGCCATGGCTCCTGTTTCCTGGCTGCAGGGGTGGGGGCCCTCATGGCCGGGCTGCCCAGCTGTGCGGAGGGGACCCTGAGGCTGGCCCCCGGGACTGTGAGGACGCCCCACGTGGGCCTTGGTCAAGTGTCTGCCTGCAGTGGGGTGGGTGGGTGGGGAGCCCCTCCGGGAGACCCGGGCTGTGGCCGTGAGTGGCAGGGACCAGCGGTGCACTGCACGGCTTCCCGGAGGTCACCCTGGCTGTGGGCAGGCATCTGTCCCCGGGGCAGTGGTGGGGACCCCCATTTAGGGAGCAGTGACCTGAAGGGCAGACTCAGGCCTCCCTGTTCGTCACCCGCCCGTGCCTGTGCCCGGAGTGAAAGCTCCTAGGTTCCCACCGCCAGCAGCGGCCCGCGAGTGTCTGTCCCCACCCCAGCCCCCGTGGCCCTAGTCCTGTGGCTGAGGACGGGGGTGGCTGTGTCCCCCCTTCGTTACATCCTGTGTCACCCCAGCCTCCTCGGGAGTGAGCAGGGCTCCGGCCCCCCATCCGCCTGGGCCGGTTGTCTGGCCCGAATCCTGTGTGGGCTGAACTCACTCGGATGCAGGCCACAGCCCAGGACGAAGTCAGCACTGCCTCGGCCCCCAGGTGACCGCCTGGCTGCACGTGGCCGGGCAGAGAAGGGTCCGTGTGTCTCAGAGCCTTGGCCCCAGCCTCCCCTGCCTCCCCAAGGGCTCTGTGGGCCGGGCTGCCCAGGCGAGGGGCCGAGTGAGGCCGCCTTCCCTGGCCCTCCCGTCCCACCCGTGTGTCCTGTGGCTCTAGGGCTCAGCCACGTGGGGTGTGGCAGGGGAGCAGCTGGGGGCCGACCGTGGCCCCCCTTCAGCGCCCTGGGTCAGGGGGCTGCTGGAGGGTCCGGCGGACCCACTGCCTGTCCTCCTGGGCCCCTGCCCAGGGCTCATGCAGACTGGGGGCCTGTCCCTCAGCCTCTTCCCCTCCAGGGCCGCTCCCTTGCCCCGCCCCCCCCCCTCCCGCGCCCCAGTGCTGGATTGTAGAACCTTCCTGGGCCCGGAGTGGACCAGGTGCAGGGTCAGGTGGCCGGGGTGAGTCCCGGTGGCACCCCCGTTCCGGGAATCCTGCGGCCCGGTGGGGAAACTGAGGCCCAGCCTGGCGTGCGGGCGCTGCCGAGCAGGTGTGCACGTGCCGGCCGCGTGCACAGGGTGCGGGGCCGGGCGCGGTGGGGGCTGGCGGCAGTTGGCGAATCAAGATGGATTTTCGGGGCTGCGCGGGCGAGGCGCTCATCACTCTCCCCGCTCAGTTAGCGTCCCGGGGAGCGGCAGCTGGCGGGATGAGCGACACTCCATCAGGGGCCGACAGCTCCAGCCTGGCGCGCAGGCGGGTGGGAGCGAGCGGCCCGGGACGGCGCGGGTGGGGGGCTGCGCACAGCCCCCGGCGCCCCGTCTGCTCGTGCCCACCCGCTGCCCCGGCGGGAGGCCCGGTGGAGCCGCGTGGGCGGGCGGGGTCCCCGGGCGGTCGGAAGCAGCGGGTCCGAAGGGGGCCGACCCCGTGGACACCAGCCTTCCACGGGGCCGGGGCGGGGGGCTCGGCGGAACCGGATGCGGTTGGGGCAGAGGGCGGGCCGCCGGCTCTCACGGGGGTCCTCGCCCTGCCGGTGGGGGCGGGCCTGGAGGTGACCCCCCTCCGCCCCGCCCCCCCCCCCCCCCCGTCCCTCCCTCCCCGTCGTGTGCAGCGGAGTGAGGGCTGGGTCACACCCGGAGGCCCCTGGCCCGCAGAGGCGGCTGGGCAGCGGGGATGGGGGAGGAGCACACTGGGAGCTGCCGGGTCCTGGGTGGGGCCTTTGCGGGTCGCCCTCCCCTGGGGCCCAGAGCTTGGGGACCCCAGCCCCCTCCCCACCTGCTGCCTAGTGGCCCTTCTGACAAAGCCGTTGTCCGATTAGTAAGTTTTCTCTCGTCGTTCAAACTCCTTGCTCGGCAAAATGCAAATGAAACGCTCTTTTTTCTGGGTGTCAGAATGAAAAATGACAGTCGCTGCAACATCGCAGAGGACATCTGCTCCGGCTCTTAAGTGCGGTTGCCTGCCTATGGCTGATGTGGCAAGACTCGGGGGGAAACTTCCCCGAGCACCTGGGTGGCCCGCGGGTGGGACGCGGTCGAGGGTGGCGGGTCTCGGCCCGCGGACCGCACGGACGCCTCCTGGGTCCGGCTTCCCCGTGGTGCCCAACACTGTGCTCTGGGCTCCTGGGCAGGGCACGTGGTCACGTGGGCGGTGAGGGGCTGCGGGGGCCGTGCTGCATCAGGGCCCTCGGTCCCACTTGCTGTCCCCTGGATGCTGGGTGCCGGGCTCCTTCCCGTGGGCCAGGGAGGGGCCGCTCCGGCGGGCAGTCCGCTTGCGACGGCGGTAACGGCGTGGCCGACACCTGGCTGGACCGAGCGGGTGGGGGGAGCTCTCCGCCCTGAAGCGCTGGTGGGTGGCTGTAGCTGTGTGTGCTGGGGACCTCCTGGCCTGGCGGCGCCCCCTCCAGAAAGGCCCCCCGGATCGGGCCGGCCTCTCGTTAGCTGTGCCCCTTCCCCCCACGCCCAGGTCCCCTCTCCGCCACGGGGGCCGGCTCTTGGTCGTGTCCCCGAGTCACGGCGTCCCGGGTGCCCCTGTTCTGGCACAGCCGGCTGCGAGCCTGCCACAGGGACGGGGCTCCCGGGGGGCCTGGGGACAGGGCCCGGCGGCCTCGGCCCTCACCGAGCACGCGTCCGCAGGGGAATACATCAAGACCTGGAGGCCCCGGTACTTCCTCCTCAAGAACGACGGCACCTTCATCGGCTACAAGGAGCGGCCACAGGACGTGGAGCAGAGAGAGTCCCCGCTCAACAACTTCTCTGTGGCGCGTGAGTGTGCCCGCGACCACCCTGGGGTGGAACCGGGGAGGGCGGAACAGTGCCCAGCGGCCCCCAGGCTCGGGTCCCCTGGGCCTCTGCGTTTGGGGCCAGCAGCTGCCAGGGGCCAGGCTGGGCGGTGCTGGCTCTGCATCACCTTGGGAACTGGTTAGCGGATGCTTCCGGCTGCCGGGAGGTCTTCGTGCGGAGGCCCGAGGCTGGAGACCCCAGACCTGTTCGGGGCACTCTGGCTCTGGGGGACAGAGCCCCGCCCGGGACAGCCGGCTGGCGCTCCCCAGGGTCTCTCCACAAAGCCTCTGGGTGGGGACCCTTAGCTTCCGGGAGCCTCTGTCACCCCTAGGAAGAGCCCTCAGAGGCCTGGGCCCCGCAGTGGTTTCCTTCTACCCTCAGCAGGGGTGGGGTCGGCAGGCACAGCGCAGCCGGCCGCGGCGTCTGGCAGAGCTGGACGAACTGGGACCTCTTCGAACCGTGTGGCCGCGGCCTCATCCCGTACCTGTGACGGGGAGACCCGGGCCTGGAGAGGGGCTGCTGAGCCAGGCAGGCCTTCCTGTGGGCTCTCTGTTTCCACCCTGGAACCTGGCTCTGCCTTGGGGCCAACCCAGGACCCAGGCCGGGTCGGGGGCTGGGAAATGAGGGATGGGCTCATCAACCGGCCGACCTCCTGGGTTCCTCTTGGGACGCCATCAGGGGTACCGAGTGCAGTGCCCACCGAGGGGTCTGCCCCTCTCCCCCGGGCTTCTTCCTACACCCCGTCTCTGGCCGGCCCTGTCTTCATTCAGCCTGGGAGCCTGGGGCTGCCCCACATCGTCTGGTGCAGGTTCTGGTCTGGGGTCCCAGGAGGAGGAAGCACAGGCTGATGGGGAGGGACTCGTGGCTTCCGTGCCTGTGGGTATGGCGGGGGGGGGGGGGGGGTCCTGGCACCTTGGCCGTCCTGCCCACCCTCCAGGGTGCCCGGCCCTGTGCTGCAGGGACAAGGGGCATGGCCAGCACACCCCACCCCAAGGGCTTCTGTCGGGCAGTCGCTGCCTTTCCGTCCTCCAGCCTGGGGGTCTCCCAGGGGGGCTTTACCACGACCTGGGTCCGGTGAGTCCCGCCTCTCCATCCTCAGGCTCCACAAAGCAGCTGTGAGAGTAGGGGCCCTGGGGTGAAGGAGGACCAGGGAGGCAGGCGCCGCTGCCCCCTGCAGCCTGGTGGCCATGCAGGGGACCTTACTGCAGTGCCTCTGGGCTCCCCCCAGCGCCTCCTTGTTTGGGGCCAGGTGGGGCTTCAGGAAGGAGGCCTGGCTGGGGTGGGGCTGGGTGCCACCGTGCTGGCAGGGGCACGAGGGGCCCCAAGGAATGTTCCGTACAGGCGGAGCGTGGGGGGATCGAGGGGGACTCTGCAGAGGCGCACAGGAGGTAGGCACCCTCCAGAGGGCTGCCTGAGCAGAGCGGGAGGTGCTGGGGCCTCGAAACCGGGCCGCAGTCCAGCTGGAGCGCCAGCCAAGGAGCAGAGCCGCACGGGACAGGGGCTCATCCTTGGGGAGGGGTGCCGGGGCTGGGGAGACCGGTGGTCTCCGATGGGCGAGTGGGGGGTGGGTGTCAGCACCGAGGAGACCGCCACGGGATTTTCCAGCCCCCCACCCCTGGGCCAGCACGGGCCACCGGCCCCACGAGGCTGGCCCCCAGCCCCTCCTGGCACCCGGCCCTGGTTCACCCCTGGCTTACACTCTGCTGAGCCCAACCAGGGGCCCTCGAGGCTGCCGGGGCACAGGCACCGGGACGTCGGAAGCCCCTTCACGGGCCCCGAAACCCGTCTCCTCTCCCGCAGACGGAGCTGGCCTGGCCTGGGATTTCTCGGCACCCCCTACTGGTTCCCACCCCTCCGGGGGCTTGGTGCATCCCCACAGCCCCTTTGCTCCCGGTGTGCGCGCGCCCCAGGTGTAGGTCTGGGTGCTCCCAGTGTGTGGGTGCTCCCGGTGTAGGTGTGTGTGCTCCCGGTGTGCGTCTGGGATCCCTCTGGAGGGTGGCGGTAGGGTGTCGCCAGTGTCGGGTGGCCGGGTACAGTCCGAGCAGCCTCCAGGGAGGGTCATCTGCCGGGACAGGCGGCCCCTGAAGGGTGAGTCGGCACCAGCCTCTGCCCTGGGGTTGGCCCCGCTTGGAGGGGCAGGGGGCCGGCAGTCACGGCTGGGAAATGGCGGGAGGTTCCTGCTCAGAGGCCAGCTGCCTGCCCTCCCGGGGGCCCCCATACTGCCCACCCTCTGTCCAGTCGAGCGGTGTCCTGGCGCGCCGCATGGGCTCAGCGACCAAATGGCCAGGGGAGACGGCCCGGGGCTGAGGAGACCCAGCCTCAGCCCGCCCTGCAGGGGCGCGTCTCCCGGCCGGAGCACGGCGTCTGGGCCGGGACAGGGGTCCCGGCTCAGTTTTGTGGTCGGGGAAGCCAGAGCATGGAGCGGGGATGGGACAGGACTTCCCAGGACCCGGTGGGGGGGGGGGGGAGGAGGGCCTGGGGGGGCGGGGGCAGGGGGGCTGTGTGGGGCCGGGGGTGTGCAGAGGGACACTCACATGCCAGCCCCGCCCCCAGAGTGTCAGCTGATGAAGACGGAGCGGCCCAGGCCCAACACCTTCATCATCCGCTGCCTGCAGTGGACCACGGTCATCGAGCGCACCTTCCACGTGGAGACCCCCGAGGAGCGGTGCGGGACGGACACGCGGGGGTGGGGGGGGGCCCCTGCTCCCCAGCGCTCCCGTGCCCTCCTCAGGCCCCTGGTGGGGTGGACGCGCCAGCCTGCGGGGGGCCAGGCCTCGGTGTCCCCCAGCATCTGGGCCTGAAGCACGGGGCCTCACCGGGCCGCCCTGCAGGGAGGAGTGGACCACCGCCATCCAGACAGTGGCCGACGGGCTCAAGAGGCAGGAGGAGGAAATGATGGACTTCCGGTCGGGCTCGCCCAGCGACAACTCGGGGGCCGAGGAGATGGAGGTGTCCCTGGCCAAGCCCAAGCACCGCGTGGTGAGGCCCCCCCCCCCCACGGGCAGCACAGTGGGGGGCGGCGAGGGGCAGGGACGCAGGACCCCCGGAGGGCCGGGCCCCCATGCGGCCCCTGACCCCGGGCACCGGCCCGCCGCCCCGCAGACCATGAACGAGTTTGAGTACCTGAAGCTGCTGGGGAAAGGCACGTTCGGGAAGGTGATCCTGGTGAAGGAGAAGGCCACGGGCCGCTACTACGCCATGAAGATCCTCAAGAAGGAGGTCATCGTGGCCAAGGTAGGGCGCGGGGCCGGGTGGCCTGGGGGCGGGTGGCGGGCCGGCGGCTCACCTGGCCCTGTCTTCCAGGATGAGGTGGCCCACACGCTCACAGAGAACCGCGTTCTCCAGAACTCTCGGCACCCTTTCCTGACGGTGAGTCCTGGAGGCGCGAGCTGTCTGCGTGAAGTCCCCCGCCCCTGGCCTGAGGGACCCTCGTGCCTTTCTCCCCGCAGACCCCGGGCTCCTGTGCTTCGGAATTCAGGCCCATGGGGGCAGGGGTGGGGGGGAGGTGCTGTTTGCTGCCCCTGCTGTGCAGGGGTGGTGGGTGACCCTGTCTTCCCTCTGCTCTGCCTGAGGCCCCGGGAGGCACCAACCCCCCCCACCCCCGCATGCCGACCCTTCTGCACACAACCTTCCAGCTGTTTCCCCTTTGAGGCTCCGGTCAGGAGGGTCTCTGTCCCCGGGGAGGTTCTTGGCCCAGGAGGGGTGTAGGGAAGCTCTTAGAGAGCATCGAGAATGAGCTAGAAGTTGTTTCCCGGCTGAGCCACCCAGGAAGGTGTGGGTGAGCTGGTCAGCAGTGCAGTGGACGGACGGGCTGCCGCTCACCTGGGGGGTCGGGACCGGGCCAGGCACCACTCGGGCTCTCCTGAGGACCCCCCCAGGCCCGGTCACCCTCCGCCCAGCACGGCGTCCCCAGCCCAGGCGCTGCCTGACCCAAAGCGGCGGCAAAGCAGAGAAGCCCCTTCCCTCCAGTTCGTGCTCCCTCAAACATTTCCTTGTGAGGCGTGACCGGCCCGCCCCTGTGGGGGTCTTACCTCGTCTCGCTCGCCGCTCTTCCTCTTCCCCAGGCTTCGTGCCCTGCCCTCCCCCTCTGCATGCCCCTTGTCACAGGCGACGGAACTCAGGCCACGCACACTGGCTCCCCTCCTGCGGGCTCCCCACGGGATAGGGCATGGGACCTGGAGAGTTGGGGACGGTGGCCTCGTGGCACAAGGTCTGGAGCTGGTCTCCTGGCCTGTGTTTCCTGTGAACGGGGCTCATCCCTGGCCGCCGGGTGAGACCCAGGGTCTGTCCCTCGTGGGGAAGACTTGGTCCTCCAGGCCTTTCCTTTTAAAGCAAGGCAGGAGGGGCGCCTGGGTGGCTCAGTCAGTTTGGCATCTGACTTTGGCTCAGGTCATGATATCATGGTTTGTGGGTTCGAGCCCCGCATCGGTCTCTGTGCTGACAGCTCGGAGGCTGGAGCCTGCTTCGGCTTCTGTGTCTCCCTCTCTCTCCGCCCCTCCCCTGCTCATGCTCTGTCTCTCTCTGTCTCAAAAATAAATTAAAAAACATTAAAAAAATAAAAAAAAAAATAAAGCAAGGCAGGAAGGGGGTGCCAGGGTGGTGGGGAGGAGCCTCTCCGCCGCCGTCCTGCTTCCCATGTTTGTGGCCTGGAGCTCCACGGCCCTGCAGGGAGGCCTCCACATGTGCACCGGAACCTGCTGGCCCCTACCCTGCCCGAGATCCGACCCGGAGCCCGCGCCTTCTTCAAGCACGGCCGGTGGGCGTCAGGGGTCCCACAGGGCCACGGTACCAGCTCTGCCTTCCCCGTAGGCCCTGAAGTACTCCTTCCAGACCCACGACCGTCTCTGCTTCGTCATGGAGTATGCCAACGGGGGCGAGGTAGGCCGGCCTTCCGTGAGCCTTGGGCCACCTTCCCCGGCACGGGGACGGTGCCTGCCTCCCCCCGGTCCCAGCACCCCCCCACCCCCGCACCGTGTGTCGGGGTCTTGCCCCGTGGACGGTGCCCCCCACCCCCGGCCCCGAGCACTGCGGTCTCGCTCTGGGACCCTGACTGCGGCCCTCGTCCCCCAGCTCTTCTTCCACTTGTCCCGGGAGCGGGTCTTCCCCGAGGACCGTGCGCGCTTCTACGGCGCCGAGATCGTGTCCGCGCTGGACTACCTGCACTCCGAGAAGAACGTGGTCTACCGCGACCTCAAGGTGGGTGGGTGCGAGCGGGCGGGGCCGCGGCGGGGGCAGGGCTGGCGCTGACCCGGAGGCCACCCCGCAGCTGGAGAACCTCATGCTGGACAAGGACGGGCACATCAAGATCACCGACTTCGGCCTGTGCAAGGAGGGCATCAAGGACGGTGCCACCATGAAGACCTTCTGTGGGACGCCCGAGTACCTGGCCCCCGAGGTGCGCACCCGCCGCGCCCGCCCCCCGCGCCCCGGAGGCCCGGGACCGCGGGGCGGCCCGTGACCCTGTGCCCTGCGCCCCCCAGGTGCTGGAGGACAACGACTACGGCCGCGCGGTCGACTGGTGGGGGCTGGGCGTGGTCATGTACGAGATGCTGTGCGGCCGCCTGCCCTTCTACAACCAGGACCACGAGAAGCTCTTCGAGCTCATCCTCATGGAGGAGCTCCGCTTCCCGCGCACGCTCAGCCCCGAGGCCAAGTCCCTGCTGTCGGGGCTGCTCAAGAAGGACCCTAAGCAGAGGTGAGCCCCTGGCCCCGGGCCGGCAGGGTGCCGGCGAGCCGCCCCACCCCCTGCTTCCCCTAGGAGCAGCTGGGCGCCTCCCGGGCCACGTGGCTGACCCACAGCGTCCTCGACCGGGGCTGGCCGGGGCCGGACGGGCACCTGCGCCCGGACCTCGCAGCCTCCACACGTGCTCAGGAAGACCCCACCCGGTGTGCCGCACCTCCCTCTTCCTCCGGCCCCACCGCCCCGGGGCCGCGCCGTCAGCTGGCACTGTCCCCCCAGCCCACCCCCGGGATCGAGCTGTCCCCCCTCACACGATCTCCCTGCTCCCTTGAGACCGTGCTGCCCCACCCCCCGCCATCCCCCACCACCCGGGGCCAGGCCGTCCCACTCGCTGTGCCCCCCCCCACCCCTCCCAGGATCACGCCGACCCTCCTGTACCGTCCCCCGACCCCCAGGGACCCCAGCGTCCAGTATAGTCAGGCATCCCAGCCTCACCCAGCAGGAGGAGGGGCCCCGTGCCAGCGGGCAGCGTGAGGCACTGACCAGTCTCCTCCGCAGGCTGGGAGGGGGCGCCGAGGACGCCAAGGAGATCATGCAGCACCGCTTTTTCGCCAGCATCGTGTGGCAGGACGTGTACGAGAAGAAGGTGTGTGGGGGCCTGGCGCACGGCCCCCCCATCCCCGCGCCCCCTCCCCAGGCTCGCAGGGTCTGCACCGTGGGATTTCCTCCTGAACACTGTTCAGGGCCCCCCTCCTGGCCCCCTGGAAGGAGCCGTGTGCACGGACTCCTGGAACACGGTGCCCCGCCAGCTGGGGGCACCAGGCCTTTTCCAGCCCCGCCGCTGAAGGCTGGCCTTTGCTCTCCCAGCGCCTCCAGTTATCTGACCTCAGTCCCTCCTGCTGCAGGGAGAGCCCTCCCCGCCCTCTGAGCATGCAAGCTGGGGGGAAACACAGGCCTGTCTGGCACATGGGAGGTCTCCCGGGAGCCAGGCGACTGCTTCCTGCACACGTCCCTCTGTCCCCCGCCCCCAGGGACTTGGGAGCGCCGGGCCCTGGCCCAGGCCGGCGCGGTGGCCCGGCAGGCTCAAGAAGGCCGTGCTAGGGCGTGCGGGGCGCCCTGTCTCCAAACACACTTCCCCCTGGTTTCCATCGCACCCTCCCCCGTAGGCCCGTCACAGGCCACACGCCCTGCCTCGAGCAGAGACCCTGAAGCTCATGAGGGCCAGCCCGGTGTCCTGGGGGGGGGTGGGTGCTGGCCTGCAGGGCCCTCCTCCCACATGCACACCCCCTACGGTTACCTGTGCGTCCTCTGTCACGGGGAGGCCTCTCTGCAGCCTGACTTAGCCAGCTGCACTGTGGCCTTGAGCGCACGTGAGGCCAGCCAGGCCCCGCGCTCGCTCGGGTGGGAAGCCTGGAGGGCGAGGCCCCAGCAGGACGTGCGCAGGAAGGCCTGGCCTCACCTCCTGGTGGGAAGTTGGGCAGGGAGGGCCCTGGGAGCCCTCTGAGTTTGGGGGCAGGTCAAGTTCACTTTGTGCCCCGGGGCACCTGGCTGGGGCTGGCACGGGCACGTGGCGCTGCCTGGCTCCGCCCTGGGTTCCCTCCCAGGGCTGCGGTGGGCTCTCTGGACCCACTGCGTGGGAATACTACCCACTGGCCCAGGGGGCTCCAGGGATGGGGGAACCGGGATTGTCCCTCTATCAGGAACGGTCAAAGTGGGGCCGCTGGCAGCTGGGCCCCGTGGCCATGGTCAGGAAGGGGTGCGTGTGGCCCCTGGGGATGGGGCTCTGGGGCTGGGAGCCCACCCGTGTTCCATGGTGTCCTTGTTCACCCCCTTCCCGCGTCCGAAGAAAGCTACAAAAGAGAAGAAAACCGGACTTGTCTCCTTCCACCTGGGGGTACTAGGGTCCCGCAGAACTGGTCACCTGCCGGGGCCTGCTGTGAACAGGGCCCGGCCTGCCCTTGTGGGGGGCAGGTCTGCAGGGCCCGGGCCACCGCCCTCCCCTGTGGCTCCTTGCTGCAGCCCCGTCCTCGGTCTCGCGCTGCCTGGAGACACGAAACCCTTCCTGGGGGCGGCCCCTGGGGGGCAGTGCAGAACGGGGTCTGTAACTTGCCTCCCCTCCCCTTGCCCCCTGCAGCTCAGTCCGCCCTTCAAGCCCCAGGTCACCTCAGAGACGGACACCAGGTATTTTGATGAGGAGTTCACGGCCCAGATGATCACCATCACGCCCCCCGACCAAGGTGAGGGATGCCCCACCCCCCGCCAGCCCCCAAGTCTGTTTCCTCCCTTCTCTTCAAACCGCAGAAGTTAGCGGCTGCCCCTGGCAGAGAGGCCCACAGGGTTCACCGGACAGGTCCCTCTGGAGGGTGGCGATGGGCGCGGGAGGGCACCGTCCCTGTTCCTGGCATCAAGAGGGTCCTTTTCCCCAGCGCATGGTGGCCGCGATCCCGGCACTGGGGTTGAGCGTGCCGCCCACTCACCCACAGGCGACAGCGTGGAGGGCGAGGACAGCGAGCGGAGGCCCCACTTCCCACAGTTCTCCTACTCCGCCAGCGGCACGGCCTGAGGAGGCCAGCAGCGGACTCCCGACGCCGGCTTCAGGGGACGGGGAGGAAGCCTCGCGGACAATCCGATCCCTAGTTCGTGTTGTGTCCGAGGGGAGCCGCCTCGGAGCGCGGTGGGAAGGCCTTCGTGCTGCGGGAGGGGCGGCCCGCCTGGGAGGGAAGGGGTCCTGCGGGTCTTTCTAATTTATTTCGTCTAGCTCTCCAGACGTGGCCTTGGCCTTCAGAACAATTAGACTCACATAGGAAAGGGTCGAGGACTTCTGCAGCCACGTGCAATTGGGGGCCCGGGAGGGCTCTGTCCCCGGCCCCTCCGTCCCTCCAGCCAGCGGTCCCTGGCTGCCACCTGTCTCGGCCCAGCCCCCGGGACCCCAGAAGCGCCCGGCGGTGACGCGCTGGCCCGGTTCCCTCGGCGTCCTGGCGGGGAGCGGCTCTTGAGTGGGGCCGGGGCGGGGGCAGGGGCAGGGGCAGGGGCAGGGGCAGGGGCAGGGGCAGGCGGGGGCCGGAGGCTGAGCACGAGGTTGCGATCTGTTGCTGTGTAATACGCTATCACGTGCATTTGGGGTTTTTTCATCTTAGTGACAAGAAAGCCCCTCCCTCCCGCCCTCTTTTCCCTTTGGGGCACCTCAACGGTGTCCCCAGGTAGCACTCTTCTGTCGAGAAGCTTCACTGTCCCGCCACGCGCCCCACGCCCTCTGGAGGGGCCTTCAGCGCGCCCTCTGTGCCTCCGGGCCGGACTCCGCGCTGCACGGGGGCGCTTTTTACATTCAACTTTACTATTTTTACTATTGTGAGACTTTCCCTCCAAATTCTTCAATAAACACTGCTTTTCAACTTTGTGGCTTGTTCTGGTGGGTGGCGGGCGGCAGAGCGTGTGGGCTGGCCCACGTGTGCGTGGGGAGCACCCAGCCTCCTCCCCGCCGCCCCGCCCCCGCCCCGGCTCCAGCTGCCCCTCCCTGCGGGACCTCCGGGGCAGGGAATCCACATCCCCAGCCGCTTCACCCCCTCACAGCACGTCTGGGATCCCCGGGTCGAGGGGCGCGGGCGGCCCACTGGGACGTGCTGCGGGCAGCCCCCGGTGGCCGCCAGCTCCCAGCCGAGCAGCCGGCTGCCCGGCAAGGAACGGAATAGGGCAGGGCTGCCGGGCGCCTGGGGTCCTCGGCCTCCTCTCCGGTGGATTCAAGCCTGCGGGTGTGGCCGGGCCGCCGGGACACGTGTAGGTCCTGGTGCGTGGGCCTGGCGAAGGGGGAGAGAGCACCTCCCTGTCCAGAGTCCACGGTGACCCCGGCGGGGCGGCCATCCCCTTCTGCCGGGGGCACGTCTGGAGCAGCCCCCAGTAACGCCTCACCACCTCCGTTGGCACGGGCCGCGGGGCACAACACAACGGCTTGTCTGGGGACCCACACACACACCAGACATCACATCCTAAGCGGTAAGAGACGTGCAGAAGGTGTGCGTAGGGACACGTGCGTCAGACCAGAGCCCGGGGCGCTGCTGGTGGGGACGTACGAGGACGGGGCTGCTGAGAACAGCACGGCGGCTCAAGAGATCGGGCCCGGCAGCCCCGCCTCTGGGTCTGTCCCCGAAAGGACTGAACACAGGTACTTTCACCCGTGTTCATTGCATGAGCTGCAGTAGCCAGACCGTCACGGAACCCGAGTGTCCGTCTGTGGACATGGGGAAGCGAAGCGTGGTCTGTCCGTGCACAGGAGTATTACTCAGCCTTAAGGGCATCTTGGCTCCTGCCACAGCACAGATGGGCCTTGAGGACATGTCGCCGAGCACAACGACCCAGTCCCCAAAGGACCCACACAGTGTGGCCACTCACACGAGGTCCCCAGAGGAGTCCGATTCACAAAGTAGAAGGGGGTGCCAGGGGCTGGGGGCGGGGGGAGATTTACAGGACAGGTGGTGGTGAGGGCCCACAACAACGTGAGCATATTTCCCACCACTGAACTGCACACTTAACACTCAAGATAGTTAAATTTTACGCAGATCTTAAGGAAAAAACTGTCCATTGTAGAAACCAGAAAATACGGGGACGCCCTTCTGTTCTCCTCAAACCCTGAGCCAGCGGTGCAGTGACCGCATGACCGCAGGTGACGGCTGTGGTGGAGAGCGCAGGAAGCGCCTGGAATCAGTACAGCGTGGTCATCAGGCGGGCCTGCCCTCCCCACGGGCGCTGTGGGTGCCTCTGGTCCCAGGAGGGGCTTTAAGGTCACGGGCACGGACATAGCATCCTGGGTGGGTGGGGCCGAGGAATGAACGGACACCCTGAACTTGCGGGGGCAGGGGGGAGAGTGGGGGACACGAGGGGACGGACACTTAGGATGGAGGGCGAGGCACGATGCCCTCTCGTGTCCCATGTCCCACGTCCTGGCCACCGTGTGGAACGAGCTAAGTCGGCCGCAGGCCTGGCTGGCAGCGGCTGGGGACCTGGGGTCTGGCTCCGCGGCCTGCCCTGCAGACTTGGGCGGGGCGGGGGGGGGGGGGGCCCTCCAGGAGCTGCCAGCAGGGACGCGTGCTCAGAGACGGCGTCTCTCTTGCTCCTTTCGGTTCCCCGTCTTTACGCTCAGAGGGAGTGTCTGCAGGCGGCAGGCCGGCGTCTTGCTGCCCGGTCGTGTGCTGGACAATCTGACCACGTCCGGCCTTGACTGAGGCCTTCCCAGTGCTCACACACAGACCGCTGTCAGCGGGCTGGGCTTACAAACCCTCTTGCCCTTTTCCTGTGTTCCCTCCTCCGTCTTTCCCCACCTTATTTTGGATTAAAGGACTCGTGTTAACATCCATTTTATCTCCGTCAGTGGCTTGTTTTTCCAGTTTTCTTTAACGTTCCCTTTCCGCCACGGATCCAGCCCACGATACCAAGTGGCACGTCGTGCCACGGCCCGGCTGCTCAAGGACCGACGTGCACATGGACCGTGCACACCGACAACTTCCCGGTCCGCCTTCAGTGCTGCCAGAGCACCCCTGGCATGGGGACAGGGCGGCGTCTCCCAGCCCTGTGCGGCCGTCCCGTGCCACGTCCACAAACCCGCCGTGACTTCTGCTTTCGGCAGTCGAGGGCTTGGACATTCTAAACACAGAAACACCTTGGACTGTGAGAAGCTCATTCTGTGTCTAGCACAAGACAAGCAAACATTTCTGATAAATTAAAAAAAAAATTAACGTTTATTTACTTTTGAGACAGCACAAGCAGGGGAGGGGCAGAGAGAGAGAGAGACACTGAATCCGAAGCAGGCTCCAGGCTCCGAGCCGTCAGCACAGAGCCCGACGCGGGGCTCGAACTCGCGAGCCGTGAGTTCATGACCTGAGCCGAAGTCAAGACACTCAACCACCTGAGCCACCCAGGCGTTCCTCTGATAAATTTTAACTTGACACACGAGTGGCGTCCTGAGATATGAGCAGTACGTGCCGCCAGATGTCACATGATCACAACTGGCCAATAGTTCTCTCTCTCTTGCTCACTCGCTGTGGGATTGTGGGTGATCATCTCCCATGCTCAGACGCTCGGTCTCAGGCCGCGGTGTTTGGAAGAAATCAGTGATTTTTCAGGACGTTGGAAGGTGCCCACAACTGGCACTGGTGTATTTTTGTCCCTTCAAAGCACCTCTGGACCGTCCTTTGCTTTTCCATCCAAGAGGGAGCTCAGGAACGCTTTGCTTCATTCTAGGTCATCGGACAGGTTCCTTGTTGAAGTTGCACGGAAGATTCCATGGAGCCAACAGAGAGCAATGATTCCGTCAGTGATAAAAGTCGTCCTACACAGCAACCCTCCTCTCTTGTGCCCCTCACACCAGCCAGGAGGGTTTTCAAAGGGCAAGTTAATTCAGCTTTGTAATCTGCATTTTATTATGTTGTATTACAGCACCGTAACCATTTTTATATGAATATATTTGGGTTGTACAACGAGTCATCTGAGTTCCCGGTATTTCTTATGGGGAAATTCGCTTTGCGATGCAGGTGCTTTGGATAACAAGCATGTTTCCGGAACGAATTATGCTCGTCAACCAAGGCTTTATGGTCTTTCTACTGGTAGCACACACACTTGTCACACTCTGAAGCGCCGTCAATGGCACCACGTGGGCCCACGGTGTCGTGCACCCCTCACCACCCCCCACCCATCTTCACAACTGAAACTCCGTCCCCATGAAACACGGACACCCCTTCCCCCCCACGGCCCCTGGCGCCCCCATCCCACTGTGTGTACGGACGGCACGAGAGGGGTCATAAGCGATCTGCCCTCTCAGGGCCGGCTGACGTCACTGAGCACCGTGTCCTCACGGTCCGTCCACGCTGCAGCAGGGGCAGGACGCCCCCCCCCCCCCCTTTACAAGGACCCTGTCACGCGGACGGGCTGCAGTGTCCATCCGCCCAACGGTCGGGGAGCACGCGGGTGGCCTCCCTCTGGATCCCGTGAGCCGTGCCGTGGGGAGCAGGGGGACGTGCCGGCGCCTTCAGGTTCCTTCTTTCACTGTCACCCAGCAGTGGGGCTGCTCACCACACGGCAGTTGACTCTGACTTTCCGAGGAACCGCGGGCTGCTTCTGCAACGGCCACGCCACCTTACGCTCCCATACGGTGCACGGGGACCCATTGTCTCCACATCCTCGCCAACACTTGCTTTTTGTCTTGATAACGGCCATCCGACAGGTGTGAGGTGGTTTTGATCTGCATTCCCCAAATGACCAGCACGATGTCCTGCTTACTGGGGTCACGGCCTGCAGCCTCAGCAGGAAGCTGGACGCGAGGAAGTCCCAGGTCGAGGATGGCCGTGTCTGCTGCTCAGGGCGCAGCCTGCCGGTTAGCCAGAGCCCCAGGCCCCTGAGCCGGAAGGCCTTGGAACAGTATGGGTTCAGGAAGGCCCCGGGTGCCCGCCACCCCCCTCTAGGTGGCCTCCCTGTCTCCGCTTCAGTGGCTTCTATGATGACCCGACATAGCAAACCACACCCTGGGCCCGGCTCCAGCCCGTCACCCCGCCGTCCCCTACCCACCCCCCCCCCCCCCGCCCCCGTCCACCCCCTAGACTCCGTCTAGGATGCGGAGTCTGACGGCAGGGAAGCCTCGAGTGTGGGGACCAGGGTGGAGGCTCCAGGTGACGGAGACCCACAGCCTGCTGGTCCAGCCGCCCCGCTGCTCCTATCGGCTGCCTCCGACATGAGGACTGCCCGGCCATCACTCCCAGAGAGCAGGGACTGTCAGGTCACCGGGAGCCCCGACCACGCGGGCACCCAGATGGGGGCACGTGAGGGACAGTCTAGGACGCCAACCCTGAGCCGCTCTGGCACCGTGGCCGCGAACTGTAGAGTCCGTCCTCTCTCACCACTGCTGGCTGGAAGGGCTGGAAATAGCAGACTCTGGACGCCCGTTTCCCACGTACAAGACGGGGGAGCAGGCGCAGAGGTCTCCAGAAGGCCACACCCCAGAACTGTTCAGCGAGTCCTCTGGTCCAAATATAAAGGGGTTTATTCGCTTCTGCCCTCAGTACAAAATATAAAATAGACACCCCCGCCCCCCAGGGTCCCTCGGCGTCGCCACTGGCGCGGCCGTCCAGGAAGGCTGTCGTCCGCTCCCGGCCCTCAGGCCTCGAACGTGGCGCAGCTGGCACAGAGCACCGTCTCCTGAACGTCGCCACAGCTGCAGCATCATGGGGAAGAGAGAAGAACCGTTTTGAGGGGCTGAGCTGAGTCCCCAGGCTGACCCCCCAGTCCCTCGACCTCATCTGGACACAGGGCCGTGAGCCGCATACAGAACTACTTAACACGAGGTCCCTCACCCCGCACGGCCGGCATCCCCGGAGGAAGACCACGTGAGGCCACAGGGGAACCCCGAAGTGCGCCCACAGCCACGGGGGGGGAGGGGGGGGGCGGCCAGAGGGGGCCCGGAGCCGGCCTTCCTTAGCCTCGGGAAGAGGCAGTCCCGCCGACGCCCGACCTCGGACCTCCGGCCAACGGGGCGTGAGAACTGCTGACGGGCCCATCTGCGGCCCCCGCCCCACCCCAGAGATCTCCCAGTCTCCAGGCAGGGTTTACTGGACCACAGTGGCTCAGCGAATCGCAGGGGAAATTCATCAGGAGAGACGCCAAAAGGACAAGGAATTGGCAGCACGTTACAGAACGCCCAAGGAAACCCGTTTTCGTCGGAGATGCGAGAAGTCGGAGCTGCCCAGCCGCTGGCAGGGAGGACGGTGAGCCTGTGGCCCACGGGCGAGCCAGGAGCCATGGGCCCCAAGGTGGCCATGCGTGGCCCACCGGGCTGCATTTTAGTGAGAGCAGAGCCTTGGCACGGAACCCACCTTGGGGGGAGGGGACACCTGCGGGGGGGGGGCACCTTCAGGGGAGCAGGGCACCTGCAGGGGAGGAGGGGCACCTGAAGGGGAGGAGGGGCACCTGAAGGGGAGGGGCTACGAGGCCACGGCCTGGCTTCTAAACCTGGGGATGCCGCTTTGGCCTTGTGACCCGGAGCAAGTCACTGGTACAATGGGGCAGGAACCCACCCCGTTTGGGCTCAGAGATGGGCGTGTGGCCGCCCCCATCACAGGTGACTTCTGTAGGTAAGGGGCGGGGTGGGGGCGGGGGGAAGAGCAGGAAGTAAAGGCCAGGATGATGCTGTCGGGCAGAAGGTTCCTGCTCACGGGGCTGCAGGGAGGAGGGCTCCCGGCAACTCTCTGTCTCCCTCGCCTGCCCTTCTGTGCTCAGCCCCCCCGCAGGTGAGGAGGTAAGCGGGGGACACCGGAAGGGCCTGGCCCCCCTCGGTCTGCCCGTGAATATGAAGAGAAGAAACCGGCAAAAACAAAGCAAAGACACGCCACGTGCACAATGTGCCCAAACTGCACAGCACAGAGCTCCCAGTCCCCCACCCTCACTCCGGGCTGCACCCCTGCCCCCGCTCTCCGGGGCTCGCCAGGGCTTGCCGGCGGGCCCACCAGAGCTGGGTGTCTGCTTCCCATGGTTGGTTCTAAAGACTGTCGGGACTAAGCTGGTTGGAGGTCGACACAACCGGCTCCGAGTCTGCATGAGGGCCTCGTCTTTCTTACAGGGCCCCGTTCACCCCCGCCCGGCCAGCCAACAGTGGTGCGGGGGTGGGACTGGGACCCAGCGCTGCCCAAGCCCGCACGGGATCCAGCGAGCTGAGGCAGACGCACGCTCAAGTAGCGCAGGAAGCAAAAGCTCCCCTGGGGCTCTGGCAGCCCGCAACCAGCCACGCGCAGACCCGCGAACGGACCTGCGCCTGCCCCCACCTGCCTCCACCAACGGCGAGCACCCTGCCGGGAAAAACCACGTCGACAGTCCCGACACCAGACCTCGAGAGATCAAATCACGAAGTGACTGAGACAGCAGACCCAGAGCAAAGGGCGGGACTGGCGGCCGACGTGACCTGGATTTCCTCGAGAAAAGATCGGTCTTCAGAAAAAGGCGAGAGCAGTGAAGCATCCGTGGGCACCGCGGCATCCCGAGAAGCAAGGCCACGCGGGGCCCCTCCCACTGCCCGCCCCCCCGCTGGACCGGGACGCTCCGGCACCTGGCACCTGCTCAGGCCCTGCGGTCGGTCACTTACTCCACAAGGGCGCACAGCGCGCAGGCCACGGCCCCGCAGCTGCAGCAGATTCGCACGCACCGCCCACACAGGGCGCGCTCACACTGGCCACACGCCGCCTTCCCGTCCACGGCTCGCACGCAGGAGGAGCAGGCCCTGGTCGCTGCCCCGGACGGGTCTGTGAGGAAGAGACGCCGCCGTCAGCCCTGCGGCGGCTGCGGGGCCCCGCCTCCCCGACCCGTGGACAGAGGGCTGACCTGACTCCCTGCACCTGACCTGCCCCCTACCAGGGGTCCTCCTGACCACCTACAAGAAAGCACGGCCCACAGACCCTCGTTCACTCGGGAGACCCCAGGAGCCCAGGGGCACGTAAGAGGCCGGCTTCCGCCACCCCGTCCCCGTCCGTTCTGCCATCTCCAAGTCAGAGCGGGAAGGAGCAGTTCTCCCCCTGGTGGCTCGTATCAGAACTCTTGTGGCCTTTGTCTCGTGATCCTAGCCCCGGTGTCCCAAAGCGTGGCCCGTGCACCACTGCTTAGCAAAGGCTGCGCTCCGGGCCTGGGGGCGAGGGGGGGGGGGGGGCAAGGACTGTGGTATCTACTCCGCAACGAGGGCGGTGGTCTGAGCTGCTCCCGCCCAGATGGAAAGCAGGCAGGACGCCAAGAGGGTTTCCACTCATCTCCTGACCCCCAGCCAGAGGCTGCTTCAAAACCCAGGGCTTGGATGTCGGGGTTGGGGGAGGGCAGAGCCTCCTGACGTCAGGAGCCTTCTGGGCTCCCCAGCTCCCGCCTGCCCAGGAACGGAAGAGCTCCCCGGCAGACGGCAGCAGGAATGAAGGGCAACACGCCTCCACATCCATCCTCCGCGCGGGGCCGGAAGTGCCAGCTGCTGGCCTCACTCACCAGCTTCGGAGGCCTGGGCTCGGCTCCTGGTCAGTCGGCCATCCGGTCCGATCAGCATCTGCCCACGGGGGGTCCCAAGGGCCTCTGTGGGGCCAGGCTTCGGGGACTCTGGCAGGTCAACGATGGCACAGCCTTCCTCCCACAAGTGGTCCATATAGGCCTGGGCCCCTCGAAAAAGGAGCTGCTTGGTTTTCTCTGGGGAAGACAAATCAGTCCCGGCGTCCACACCCCTGTGGCGTGGAAACCCTGGCCCGGCCACCCTGTCCTCCGAGCCGGCTGTGGCCAGGCCTCCTCTGTGTCCTGTCATCCGGTCGCCCCCAGCCCATGCTGCTCGCTGCTGGCCTTTCCTTACCCGAGCTCTGGGCCACCTCCTCCAGGAAGGTTCTGGACCATGCAGCCCTACCCAGGCTCCCTCTCCTGATCTTCCACATGGCTCTCTTGACGTGTGGCCTCGCATCACCGCAGTTTCTCCCCTCCAGACCCCGCGAGCACCCCACGAGTCGGTGGTGTATGGCACAGAGGAAGCCCTGCCCCTCAGGTCACTAACTCACAGCCCTGGCCAGTGTGCCCCCCTCCACCTACTGTGGAGCCGCCGGCAGAACACAGAGCAGCAACCAGCTCTGACACAGGCGCCCCAGGACTTCCCAGACCTCCGTGAGCCCTAGACACCCCGCCCCTGGAGCCAAAGTAGGTGCTCAGCTCCGCAGCAGTGGCTTTGCCTCAGGCCACACATCAGTCATCCAGGGGCTTGCATGAGAGCAGACGTCCACCTCCAGCCCCCAAAACGCCTTATCTGAGGTTTTCTGCCTCGTCCCAACAGAGCCAGCGTGGAGATGCTGGAAGCTGTTGGCTCTACGTGGTACTGATGGGAGGACAATTGCTGGGTAACTCAGATGACCCCTGCCACACCCAGCTCCTCCTCCTCCAGCCCCTGCCTCGCCTTATCCTGGGGAAAGGGGGAGTGTCAGGAAGTGACCGGTTTTCCAAGGCTTGTGGTTCATTCAAGGTAAGGGGTTAGGGCGACAGTCTGGGCTGGAATTTGCTGCGCATGAATTCAAACTGGGCGCCTGGTCCTTAATTATGGCAGGCCCCGGGGGTCGAGGGAGAGGGTAAGCCAGACTGACTTGGCCTCAGAAAGCAGTTTCGTTGGCCACCCGAGTGTGCGCGAAGGAAAGGGCAGAAGGACTGCTGACAGCAGGGTGGTGGCTGGGGCGGCGGCAGGAGGACAGGAACCGCGTCTCCCAGGTGGGCTCTCCCCCACATCCCTCAGGCACAGCGGCTCCGCTTGGTTGCAAACCCTCACTGCTCTAAGGGTATAATCTCTGGGCCCCCACCACTAGGTGAGGTGAGCTCCACTCTGGAGCGGCCTCAGGGTATTAACCGCCCCAAACCGAAGAGCCATCGTGTCAATGCACCAAGAACCATGCACGAGGAAGCCAGATGAGAAGGCCTACAGCTCGCCGCCCTCACATCTCACCGGGACCTGGATTCCAGCACGCTCCTGCTTCCTGGCCTTTGCACGTGAGTCCCTCTGCCCGGAATCCCTTTCCCCTTCCTCTCCGCCTACCTAGCTCCCACCCACCCCGCACGAGCCCTCGGACACCCCTGCAGCTGGTCCTGCAGCGACCGGTGCCCGCCCAAATCACCTCCGGAGAGTCCTCCCCACACTGGGCCGGGAAGCTCCCAAAAGGCGGGGTCTCCCGCGCGGTGGAGGGCAGGGGCGGCGCGCTCCACAGACAGCTCTCGAGTTAGGATGCGCACTCAGGCCTGCTTACCCCACCCGGGTCAGGGCACCTCCCCACCTCCTGCTGGGCCCGAGAGATGCGGGGGTTAACCCGGTCGGGGTTAGTTACTGGCCCAACCCGGGGTCTCCCGGGAGGACAGAGCCCCGAGGCAGCACCGCCCGCAGGCCGCCCGTTAGGGGAGGCAGGGAGGGAGGGGCAGGCACGCCTCCTGCGGCCTGGGGTCGGCGCAGGTGACCGTGCGACCCTTCATGCCCCGCTCACCGCTCCCGAAGCCCGGCTGGACTGCTGGTCCCGCAGCCTCGCAGCTCTCGGGGGGCGCGGCCTGCGGAGACCACCTCCCAGGCTCCCGCGTGCGGGAAGCCCACCCGGCACTCACCGAAGATCTCCCGCGAGTACCGTTCGGCGCATACGCCGCGGCTCAGCTCCCTCTGGCCAACGCGGACCTTCAGCTGCAGCGGGGCCGCGTCCGCGAAGGTACAGCCCCGCTTGGGCATGGCCGCGGGCCCGGGGCTGCGCAGCTCAGCCGCGCGCCTAGCCGCGACCCGTGTCGTCACAGCCGCGCGCCAACGCAGCGCGGCGCGGGATAGGATAGAGGCATGGGTGGGGCGGGGCTCGAAAGCAGGACGGCGCGGGATAGGTTCGGGGCGAGGGCGGGGACGGGACCCAGCTGCGCGCGAAACGCCGGGGGTGAGGGCGGGGGCGGGGCTCGAGCCCGCCGCAGGATAGGTCGGGGACGAGGGCGGGGCGGGGCTACAGCGCGGCGCGGGATAGGCCGGGGGGTAGGGCGGGGGCGGGGCTAGAGTGGACACGGCGCGTGATAGGTCGAGCGTAGGTTGGGGTCGGTACTGGGGCAGGGGCGGGTCTTGTGTGAGGCGCGCCGCAGGATAGGCAGAGGGTGCTCTGGAGTCCGGCCTCGGCGTGGCCGCGCGGCAGGGGCGGCGTGTCTCTGGTGTCTTCTGGGTGGTGGTACCAACACAACTGTTGAGAGTGGTTATATTTCCTTGTTGAAGTCATCAAAGTTGGAGGATGAATCACGTCGTCCTAACTTTTAAGTGGGAGGAATGCCTAGTCCTCACGGAAGTGGCCAACGGCGCACGGACTCCCTGGACGCCAGGAAATTGCCGCCGGCCGCGTTTCCGGAGCAGCTGACGTCACTTCCGGCCGGTGGCACGCGAGCGCGGAAGAGGGCTATGTGAGGCGCTGGGACTGTGGTGCTTGAAACGCGGGAACTCCGGGGCGCTGGCTTTAATCTTGCGAGTGTTGGACCGTTTTCTAGAGTCTTTGTGTTCGGGTTCGAAGCTGCTTCGGGACCTCTGAAGACACAGGAGCTGCTTAGCGTGGCTAAAGGCGTGTCGTGGGGGCCCAGGAGGTCGCGTGTGCACTTGCCGGCGGCACCCCCTGACGGGGTGACGCGGTGACGCGCTGCCACCGGCAAGGCTGCGGGTCCGCGAGCCGGGGTGGCCTCCGCCCTGGGTGGGCTACCGCATCCTGGCTCCCGTTGCGGGGCCGGCACTGCCACCGCTGCCTCCAGCACCTGGAGGTCCAGCAGCCCCCACTCCTGAGTCCGTGAGGACCTGTGGTCACTGCGGGAGCGAGACGCGTGCACCGCTGTTCGCTGCTTCCGCGACCTGGCTGCAGCCTGTGCGACCTCACAGACGAGTGGATGAAGAAGATGAGAAGGACACCTGCAGTACCGCGCATGGCCCGGAGGATATTGCGCACAGGGAAAGACACATACCCTGTGATCTCACTAATACGAGGAGCCTGAAGTCCTCAAACTCCCAGAAACAGAGCGGATGGTGGTTGCCATGCGGGGTGGGGGTGCGGGTGGGGGCGGAAGCTGTGGGTCAGAGGTGGGTCTGCCCTGCAGCGTGGTGACGAGCCAAAGGTACTGTGATGTCCATCTTCAGTGTTCTCACCGGAGCAACCGCAACGGCCACGTGGGGTGAAGAATGTGTCATATGTCAGTTATATCTCAATGCTGGGGAAAAATTACTTCCCTGAAGACCTCGTCTCCAATACAGTCACCTTTCGAGGGACCGGGAATCGGACGTAGGAATTTTGGGGCGATGCAGTCCAGCTTATCACACATGCCACGCTCTGCAGTAGGCTCTTGGAGTGCCGTTGAGTACAACCAGCTGGGTCCCTCCCCGGTGGGGCAGATGTCACGACAGGGGAAGCATGGGGGGCCGTGGAGGCAAAGGTAAGCACACCTGCCCTGCCCAGGTCAGAATGCCCCAGGAAACCCAGCTGGCCAGGAGCAGGGCTCATGTGAAGCCTTTGCTGAATGGCATAAGCTTAAAGTTGGATGTTGGAGAACGAGAAGCTGGAAGCACTGTGAGCATGTCCCGAAGGAAAGGGACGGAGCAGCAAGAAACCGAGAGCCATTTCATCCCCAGGATGGAAGGCCGCTGGGACTGCTCGTTCTCTCCAGAGGACATCATACGGGCGCCAGGCCTGGGATAAGAACATTTTCTCTGGCGCCAGATGTACTCAGGACCCAGCGTGGAACACACTGCAGGTGCCAGACCTGTCAAGATGCCAAATACTATGTTGTACGTGCCTGCTGTTACCAGACAATTTCCAAAAATAAAAGAGGCTTGAGCCAGAGGACCGATGCTTCGGCTCCTGGGGAGTCTTAGCCCCCTGCTTTCCAATTCTCTCACCACCCCACCTTTAGGACCTGTCTACAGTTGACATTCTGGAAATGGATGTTCCAGAATTGCGTTGAGGAAGGAACACGCTTTCTGTTTTCCCATGAGGAGGGCAGCATACCTGCCAGAGAGGACAGGCGGGCAGGAATTGTACTCATTCAAGTGTCTAATCAGGGCTGCCTCAGGGCCTCAAGATTGTGAGTTGTCATCTCAGCTGCCCGAAGCTGGGTAGTGTGGTTGTATTACTCTTAGTAACTTAGGTTGGAGGCTAATTTATTTACTTACGGCGAAGTTGCATGGAATACCCAGATGATAGATGCCCAGTTCCATCCGTCACAACAAACCCGAGTGCCCGGGGGACTGGAGAGACCACGGCCCTGCTTTCTGTCCCCGTGGGGTAGTGTTGCAGGCCTAGAACCTGACACGTGCAGACTCATTCTGCAGATGCCAGTGCATGGGTGCGTTTGTGTCGGGCTCCTCAGCATGCTGACTTTGAGACCGTCTTTGTTACTGTCGTATCCCACGTGTGGACGGGCCAGTCTGTTTACCTGTCCACGGCCACTGGGCTGATGCCAGGTTTGGGCTGTGACAAAGGTGGCTTCTTTGGATATCCTTTTGTAAGGCTTTTTCTAAACATTCTTCATTTATTGTGGTCAGCAGGGATGGAATGGCTAGGTGGCAGGTTAGAGAGTCAGCAGCTTTTCAAAGTGCTTGGAAGAGCACATCAGTCATGATCAGTTACCGATTTGTCTTTTACTCCCGTATCGAGCTGAGGCCACTGTGAGCCCCCCCCTCCACTCTGGGGCTGTGTTATTGGTGCAAAGTAGAGCACCTTATGATTACTCAGGCCCTCAAAACACCTGATGCTGGACAAAGGGGGCTGTGAGTACCAACCCATCCCTCAGAGCCTCCTGCCCCTGGGCGGTGAGAGTGAGGAAGTCAGTGCCAGGAAAGGACCACTGCCCCTGGAAGTTGGTCTTTTCAGCCTGTAAAACTCCACAGACACCCGAGGACATTGCCTGAGGCTGCCTCTTTGAGATTTTGGCCAGAGATGGAAGAAAACCAACAACGGTTTGTGTCCGAGCGAAGGATTTAGCAGCCACTACAAGACGGAGATTTGAAAACATTTTTGCAGCTAATATAAATTGCTGGTTAACCTTCCGAAGCCAGGCTTGGAGCTTTTCGTGTAGAATGAAATGATTTCTCTTTCTTCTGAAAAACGTCTACTCTGCTTGTCTGACAAGGGCATGCATTTCTCTGTTGCGGCAAAATGCTGCCGGACGGTCACCTCACATGGAGAAGCGTGCTCCCAGGGGGCAGGGAGGAGTGTGGGGTCCAGCGTGGCTGAGAGGGTGGCTCCACTTCCCTGAAAAACCCACCCCTGCCTCCGGGCTCTTTGGTCCTTCTTGCTGCATCATGGAAGGAGATGATTCTCAGGAAACTCAAAGAGCAGTTTTTGCTGTGTTCCTCACCTCTGCTTCAAGCGGCTGTGCTGCTTGGGGACTGGAGGCCCAGGGAAGCTGGTCGGAACACGTTTTCCTGGCTTTCTTTCAGATCACCGGACACTGTTCTGGGCACCGTGTGGAGCGGTCTGCGAGCGTGCCTGAAACCGCAGGAGTCTCAGAACGGCGCACTGAAGATGCCGCCACACGGTTAGCATCTCTGAGGGGTGACCCAGCCACACTGCAGCCCGCGGCCCCTTCCTGGACCAGTGTGGTCCCTGGGAAGCAAGCACCATGGCCACTTGGCCCATTTCGGTGAGCCCAGATGACAGTGGCAGTGTGGCAGAGCCAGGATTTGACCCCGACCGATGATGGGTCTCCCCACTGAATTCCTTCTCTCCAAAGTGATATTGGAAGGGCGGTTATTTTTCTGAATTTACCCCCAATTCTGGAGAGTTGTTTGAGGACGCTACTCAGCCTCCAATGGAGACCACAGTGAGCTGGTTCCAGCTCTGGCCAGTGAGGAAGTGACTTACTCGGGGCGCCTGGGCAGCGCAGTCAGTTAAGCGTCTGACTCTCGATTTCGGCTCAGGTCACGATCGCACGGTCTGTGGAATTGAGCCCCATGTCGGGCTCTGTGCTGACAGTGCGGAACCTGCCTGGGACTCTCTTTCTCTGCCCCTCCCCTGGTCACTCGCGCTGTCTCAAAACAAATCAACTTAAAAAGCGACTTATTCCACTGACATTTCGAGGGATGGGGGCAGGTGGTTGCAAGTGACGTGAAGAGGGGCCTGCTGGTGGCCTCCCTCTGCCCGGGCAGGGAGGGCTCCCAGACCAAGGGGATGCTCCTTTAACTGCCCCCCTTAGCAAAACATCGAATGGCTGCGGGCTCTCCTACACGGGCTCCTTCCAGTTTGCCGTCTAAGCAAGCAAACGGCTTGGCTTCATGACGCCGGAGACCTGCGGCACCCCCCCAGACTGTCGTCACAGCAGAGCATTAGCAGCACCTTTTAGAGTTTGAAAGTCAAAGCGAAGAGATCGAGCAAGACATGTACCGACCACCACCACGCAGTGGCTACTAGATTTGTTTATTGCTGAGCTCCAACCGGCCATGCAGCCATGTGACAATCAATGTGCCATAAAAGTTCCCTGTTTGGGGCACTTGGGCTCATTTTAAATAGCAGGATTTAAAAAAAACAACAACTGTCCACAGCCCTGGCTGTCAGATGTTTGAGTCACCGTAGACATTGGTGGTTGAGCTGAAGGCTGGGAGAGAAATACAAAAGTACAGAAAATGGTTTCCCTATCTCTCAGTGTACGGCGCTGCTTTTGTGGCTGATGATGCCGGAGGGGACGCTGCGGCCTGCCGGGGTCAGCGCTGCTTGTCTAAAACAGCTGGATCATGGAATCTCTTGATTTGCCGACACCAACCCATTTCACTGAAAGGGAAAAGGGTCGCTCAGCCCCAGGGTTTTGGGGCAGGGAGAGGGCGGGGTGGTGGCCGGGGCTCGGGCACCCACCTGCCACTCCGACGTGATTCTCCACGAACCGGATGTAGTTCTGGGCCTGCGGGGGGAGGTCCTCCCACTTCCTGGCGCCCGTGGTGTCCGCCTTCCACCCAGGCAGTGTTTCGTATTCGACCTCGACCTTCTGCAGTATCTCCTGGTTAGCTGGGGAAACAAAGGGTAGGGGCTGACCCGTGTCCCGAAGATGCCGGTGTCTCAGGCTGCCCATTCAGGGGCCTGCTTGCCGTGGGGCTGAGCAGCGAGGAAGGCAGGCAGCCCTGTTTGTTCTCAGAGTTGCAGGGTGGTTTTAGGACACTGGCTGTAACCCTTCCAGACCAGGGGGGACACATCCACCCAGACGTGGGTTTGCTAAGTGCTCTGACAGAACATACAGTGATGACTCAGCTAAGGAACTTCACGGACCCCACTCGGAAATTCTAAGGGTCCTGAAGCATGAAGGGTTCCTGAAAAACTCTGTGTCCCGTTCCCGGGGCGAGGGCCCCGCTCTAGCTGTGTGGTTCCTGGCATGTGGCTCACGGTAGATGCCGACCACCCCTTATTGACAGAAGGTGCTGGAACAAGCCGTCTACCGCAAGGGTCCTCATTCACATGCTCCCCTGGGCCCTGGATCCCTGGACTCACACCACACTCCTGCTGTGCCCTCTCAAAGGCCGGGGACCAGCAGGGCCAGGGCACACAGGCCGAGAGGACACACGCAGCCCCCGCAGCCAAGGGGCACTGGTGGGTGGCGGGTCTGCGCGCACGCACAGGTGAGGGAGGGCCACTCCCCCCACCCCCAGCCGAAGGCAGGAAGTCGCTGGCAGGGGCGCATCCAGGTGCGTAAGTAACAGATCCAAGAAAACATGAGCCTTTGTACTTTTTAAAAGATTTTTAAAAGAACGGATGCACGGAAGCAGAAACCCATCAGGTGTTAAATGGTCTGACCGAAAACCGTGTTTTCCTGGGTAGAAGAGTCTGCATTGTGTTTGCACAGAGCCGGCCACACCGGCCGCCCGGGAGCTTCCAGTGCTCCCGGGAGCTGGGCCTCGGCAGCCAGTGCCTCAGCGTCCCCGGGGGCTGGGGCCAGCGGGGTTGGCTCCCACCTGTCAACCCTGTCCTGGGGCCAGGCTTCCCCAGGGGTGAGAACCTGTGACTGGCAGCCGCCCACCCAGGACTGGCCGGCTCCGGAGACAGTCTGACGTGCAGACCCTCCCCTGCTCCAGCCTCTTCCCGCCTCGGATCTTTCCGGTACCTGGGAAATAGGGGATCCTCTTCCCGTTCAGCTTGTACGAGACACCGACTTTGACCTCGTCCAGGGCATCCAGGATGTCCAGCTTTGTTAAGGCCAGCCTGTCCAAAAGCCAACAAACCGAGGCACGCTGGAGAAGCCGTTCCGTTCGTCCGTGCCCCTTGCTTCTCTACAAAGATGAGATGGTCCCAGGAAAACGCGGTGCAGACAGGCTAGGGAGTGGGGCTTGTGCTCGTCCTCACTCTGCTCACCTCGAGGGCCCCCCCCGGGACCCCGTTCTCGTGGCTCTTGCCCTATTTGCCCTCCGTCATGGCTCCGCCTAAGTGCTCCTCTGCGGGCAGCTGCCCCATGACCCCAGGGACTGGCGGCCTCCCCGGGTGCCAGCTCTTTCCGGCACGGGCCCTGGGCGCCGGGCTCCATCCTGTTTCCTCCGTGTTTCCCTCCTCCTCCCTCACGGACCGGGCCGAGAAGGCGCGCAGGTGGGTTGCTCCGTGCTTGTGAGTCCATGGTGGCCTCTGTGCCCGGCGCAGACACCCTGTCTTCCACGCTTCTGTGTCTCAGCCCCTCGGCGCTCAGAGCGCAGCCGCTTTGGCACTAGGTCCTAGTTGGGGACGGTGGCCCCCTCCCACGGCCCGACCCAAACCTACAGACCTAACGGAGGTGCTGACTCGAGTCCAGCCAGGCCCAGGCCGGCCCCCACTGTGCCCGTGAGGACGGCCGCGTGCGCCCCCGTGCGCCGGCGTAACCTGCTGTGCACGTGCTCAGCCGGCTCTGACGTGCCGGGGGGGGGGGCCTCCCAGGGGGGGCCTCCCTGTCACCACCACTGCGGCCTCGCCATGGGGAAGGGGAGACCCTGTGGCAACAAACAGGCGGGAAGGGCTGCTCACGCGGTAAAGCCGTTGACCATGTGCGCATATCGCAGAATCATCAGGTCCAGCCAGCCACAGCGCCTCTTCCTGCCCGTGGTCACCCCCCACTCGTGGCCACGGCTCTGTAGCAGGTCCCCGATTTCCTGCGTGAGAACACAGCGGGTCCATGGCGCCACTAAAGGGAGCCCGCACTTGGCTGCCTCTGTGCTCAACACCTCTCTCTGCTGCCGCCTCCTCCCCTCTTCTCCCCTCCTCTTCTTCTCTCTCCTCCTCTCCCCCTTCTCCCTCCTCCTTTCCTCCTCTCCCTCTTCCCCCTCTCCTCTCCCTCTTCCTCTCTCTCTCTTCCCTCTCCCTCCTTCTCTTTCCCTCCTCCTTCCCCTCCTTCCTCTCCCTCCTCTCTCCCCTCCTCTCTCCCTCCTCCTCTCCCATCTCTCTCCCTCTTCTTCCTCTCCTTTCTCTCTCCTCCTCTCTCCCTCCTCCTCCCCCTCTTCTCCCTCCTTCTTCCCTCCTCTCCCTCTCCTCTCCCTCTCCTCTCCCTCTTCCTCTCTCTCTCTTCTCCTTCTCCCTCCTCCTCTTTCCCTCCTCCTTCCCCTCCTTCCTCTCCCTCCTCCCCCTCCTCTCTCCTCCTCTCTCCCTTCTCTCCCCCCTCCTCTCTCCCTCCTCCTCTCCCATCTCTCTCCCTCTTCTTCTTCCTCTCCCTCTCCTTTCTCTCTCCCTCCTCCCCTCCTGTTCTCCCTCCTTCTTCCCTCCTCTCCCTCTCCTCTCCCTCTCCTCTCCCTCTTCCTCTCTCTCTCTTCTCCCTCTCCCTCCTCCTCTTTCCCTCCTCCTTCCCCTCCTTCCTCTCCCTCCTCTCCCTCTCCTCTTCCTCTTCCTCTGTCTCTCCTCCCTCTCCCTCCTTCTCTTTCCCTTCTCCTTCCCCTCCCTCCTCCCCCCTCCTTCCTCCCCCTCCTCTCTCCCCTCCTCTCCCTCCTCCTCTCCCATCTCTCTCCCTCCTCTTCTTCCTCTCCTTTCTCCCTCCTCCTCTCTCCCTCCTCCCCTCCCTCTTCCCTCAGGGGAATGCTTGAAATCACACCCCCTGACAAACCCTTCCTCACACCTGGCTTCTCCCGTTTTTCCCACGTTCTCACATCCCCGGCAGGTGTGTCTGCAGCTAAGGCTCCCCTGATCGGGCCTTGCCGACCAGTGGGGTTGTGTTCTCAATGCCTCCCGAACACGCGGGTGGGGAGCAGGGCAGCCTCTTGTCCCCCCCGATGGCCCGCGAGGACAGAGGGGGAGCTGGCCCTGTAGCTTTGCGCCAGGGGCAAGGTTTATTTCTGGGCAAGATCCCCATCCCTGTCCCTGCTCCCCCTGCCCCGTGAGAGCCCTGGCTACTCCTGGACGTGGCACCCTTCCCTCCCGACGCCGGTCTTCACACGCACCTGCTCGGGACAAGAGGCTGTGCCCTCGCTGCCAAGGGCACAGGGCCATGCTGAGAAAAGGCCAGTGTTTTCCTGACGGTCCCTGAGCTGCACCACACGGGGTGCCCTGAGGGGGGCTGAGGCCCCCCGCGCGCTTGCAGTGTGTCCCGGGGACACGGTCGGCTTGAGCTTCCGCGGTGCGAGGCTGCTGTAGCGTGCAACCTTCTGTGCGCTCGTCTCTGCCTGCCTCTGCCCTTGCCCTGCGCGTCCCTGCCCGCCCCGCCGCTGAGCGCCCCGCACCGCCTCTGTGTCCCCCTGTTGAGGCCCCGCGGGGGCTGGGGACTCACGTTGATCTGCTCGGTGGGGAAGGCGCCGATGCCCACGCGTGTAGTGTAGGCCTTCACCACGCCATAGACCTCGCCTATGTTCTGTGGCGGGATGCCCAGGCCCGTGCACACGCCGCCCACGGTGCAGTTGGATGATGTCACAAAAGGGTAGGTCCCTGCAAGACAGAACCGGACGGGGGGTGTCCACCGCCCCTGCAGATCACCCTGGCCCGGAGCTGCCTCTTGGCAGAGGACAGCGGGTGGTTCAGCCTCCCCTTAGTCCCCTTGGTGGGGTCTCCAGGGCCGGTGGTCTCAGGGACCAACCTGGGGGAGCTGCCTGCAAGGGCACTGTGAGTCAGGCCGCTGTGGCTCAAGTAGGAGTCTGGGGGTGAACAGAGGAAGAAGGCTGCTCCCAGCTTGGATGGTGGGGGCCTTCCCTGCTGTACCAGGTGGCCTCGGCTCGGGTGCGGCCACGGGGTCGGGACAGGATGTACGGGGGGCCCACACAGCCGGAAACACCAGCTGTACCCAGCCTTGCGGGGAGCCCTGGGCCCAGCTCTGGACACTCTCCCTTCCTTCTAGATCGTCTCTCCCTCTTCCCCCCTCCCAGCTGAAGCAGGAAGACTGGGGCGTGGGGTGCAGCGTGATCATCCTCAAGGGGAGCCCCGCCCCGTCCCGTCAGCGGCCAGCTTGGTCCCCAGCAGGCACGAAAGGAGGTCCGCTGGGAGCAGCTGGGCTGGGGACCTACCGAAATCAATGTCAAGGAGGGCTGCGTTGGCACCTTCCACGAGGATCTTTTTGGGGGTGCCGTGGAGTGCCTCGTACATAAAGTAGACGCCGTCTCGGACCATGGGTCGGATCCGCTCAGCAAAGCCCTGTGGGGGGAGGCAGAGGGAGGCTGCAGGGGGCCAGGCCACGTCCGTCCAGCTCCAGCCCCGCCTGACAGCCCGATCCTTCCAGTACATTCCTTTCCTGCGAGGGTCCTGACCTGCCAACCGGTCCCCAGACCTGGAACAGCCCCTGGCCCCACCTGAGTCTTATCTGCGACTCTCACGAGCCTCTTCCTGCTCTCATGGGCTGAACTGTGTCCCCCCAGTTAATCTGTCCGAGTCCTGGCCCCCGGCCCCTCGGAATGTGACTGCGTTTGGAAACAGGCCTCTAAAGAGGAGATTACGTTGAGGTCACTGTGGTGGGCCCTAATCCAACGTGACTGGCATCCTCATCGGTTTGTCCCTGTCCTCATTCACAGCCTCCAGCAAGGACTGGAAAGAGCCAAGATCCCAGCCTTGGAAACTTCTGGAAGGGCTCTGTGCTCCCCTCATCCTGTCCCTGACCCCATGCTGCCCCTCTGTGAGTCAGCAAGGCGCCCTATACCTCATGCCCCAAATAGGACGGGGACAGCCTCTTTCTCCAGTGCATCCTGGGAAACTTGCCCTGTGGGAAAGCGAGGGGCCCAAGCATCCCCTGGCCTCCCGAGGGGACCCTCCTGACCTGGCTGGCCCGAGGTCCCTAAGAAGGCCAGCCGCCCCATAAGAATGCCCTGTGACAGCGTGCCCTGCGAGCGTTCCGTGAACGTCGGACAGGGCGTCGCGCCTCTGGCAGGCTGCCCGCCGTGCCAGGGGTCCCTGCTCTACCTTGAGCCTTTTGAGTTGACCTTCAACATCCACTTCCAGGGTGGGGAACATGGACCGGTGCTGGTGAGCCAGGTTCTTGAATCTGCAGGGGTGACAGTGACTGCGACCCCTCGCCCCGCCTGGGTGTCCGCGCCCCTCCTCACTAGCCACGGTCCCCCCCTTGGGCTGCGGACGGCTGGGTACCTGGTGGAAAATTCATCAAAGTCCGACAGCAGGTCACAGATGCGGAGACCCGTGCGGGCCGCTTTGGAAGAGTAGGCAGGTCCGATCCCCTTCCTGGTGGTGCCGATACTGGAAAATGGGGCGGCCGTGAACACAGGGAGCCCGGCCCCGCAGCCTGCTGGGGGCCCGGGAGAAGCCCGGACGCTCAGGGCCCCGGGCCGGCACCCCTAGACCCCGGTTTGCACCCCTAGAAAAATGGTAGAGGTGGGAGGGGCGCTTCCCAGCAGTAGCACCTGGAGTCTGGGGCCGCCTCTCCAGGATGGGGGTGGGGGGAGGGGCTGGGGCCCTGGAAGGTGGTCCTGGGCCAGCCCTAACCCTCCCCTCGTCCCAGGCCTTGGCTCTAAGACATCCTGTCTGCGTTCGGCCCCAGCTTCCCTCTTGCGGGGCACTGAGGCTGCTGCCCTGCGTGTCTGACCGGGCTCGGCCGACGGGACGCTCAGCACTGCCACCTGCGGTACCTGCGTGTGAGCGCGCGCGGTAGGCGTGCGCGTACCTGCGCGCACACGTGCGGCAAGTGAGCATGCCACGTGACGAGGCAGGACGGCCACTGCCTCACCCTGTCCTGACTTTGAGAGCCCGCCGCTGGCACACTCTCGCGAGGATCTTTGGAGGCCAGGGAAACAGCCGTTGGTGCTGGTGGGGCGAGGGTTTGGGCGCCGTGGTGAAGTGGTGGCCCGTGTGTGTGTGTGTATGTGTGTGTGTGTGGCGGGGCGGGGCCGGGGCACCAGCGGTCCCGGTGGCTTCCAGTGGACCTCGGCCCCCTCTCCGCACACCCCAGGGCCCCCAGACTCGAAAGCCCCCCGGAGACACTCACTTCTTCCCCTCCTGCGCCTGTCGCTGTACTTCCTGCAGCCCGTCCACCGCCTGGTGAAAGTCAAACACTGCCCGGCCAGGCCAGGGTCCCCAGGGGGAGACAGACACAGGGTTAAGGGCCTCGCCTGCGCCAGCCCAGCCGCCCGGGACAGGTGGTCCAGTTTGAAAGGGGACATACTAGGATCTGGCCGCCGCCCAGACTCACGCGTCACCGTGAGTCCCTCGGGCCTCAGCTTCCCCACCTGTCAATGGGAACAGTGACCCCCCCACCCACTGCCCACTTTCAAGTTTTCGAGAAGGCCCCGTGGAGCTACGGGGCCCAGCGTCCCGGGGAGGAGGGCCGCGGCCGCGTCATCGCTCACGTGGCAGGTGGGTGGAGCTTACCCAGGTGGGCGCGGTCAGAGATGATGAGCCTTTTCTCCCAGTCCTTCAGACCTGCGGCCACGGGGCAGGCGGTCAGCCTTCAGGGGCAGCTGGCCCAGGTCCCTCCCAGGGCGAGTCCACAGTGGTCACCAGGGGTGTGCCCTCCCCTCCTGGCCTCTCTCCCCGCCGAGGGCCCCGGAACCTCCCGCCCCGCCCGGGACGCCCCCCACATCTCCCTGCGGGGCCTCCGTCCTGTCACTTCTTGCTGCTCACGGCCCAGGGCCAGGTTCCCGTTGACTCTTCTGGCTCCTGCCCTGAACTCGAGCCCTGAGGCCGAGGCACGCTTCCTCCTCGGACCCCATCGGGGTCTCAGGGCTGCGGCCTCTAGACAACCGTCACGGGGCGCAGTTGCCCAGACACCTGGCCGGTGGCCTCGCTCTAGCCCCTCTCTGCCTCCTGCCTCCGGAAACTACATCCTTGCCTGCAGGCGTGGCGGGCCCAGCGCTCCCCAGTCCTGGCTGGGGGGCTCCAGCCAACTCCAGGTCCCAGGGCCCCTCCCTGACTTCCTGGATGTGACGCTCCAGAGCCACCTGTCCCCCGTGTCGTGAAAGCGCCTTACAAACACGGGCCCACAGCCGATTTGGGGCCTTAGTCCGCCCTGCTCTGTGCGTCCTGGAGCGAAGTCCGGCTTTATGCAGGGGCAAGGCCAGCAGGAGGCGGGTGGGGGCCCGGCCGAGTCGGGGAGCCCCCCACCCCAGAGCCGGGCCAGGGTGAGTGCGTGAGGACGCGGACCCACCTTTCTTCTCATTCTTTTCTGCTTCTTCAAACAAGCCGGGTAAGTGGACGACCACCCCATTGCCTGCAACACACGACAGGAGACCGGATTGAATGGCAGACCCTGGCGAATTCGGCGAGAGCGTCATCAAGCCTGCGCGCTCACGGCAAGTGCGGTGAGAGCGTCATCAAGCGTGCGCGCTCACGCTCCCAGCAGCCGTGTTCGCGAAGCCGGGCCCCGGACGCGGTGAGCGGGAAGCAGACTGGGCTCTGGCCGCGCTGGGAGCCTGTGCAGCCCTACAAAGGGAGGACGTTCGGACTTGCTACAGCACGCGGACCGCGGGGACACGACGCCGAGTGCAACAGCCCAGTCCCCAAAGGACCCACACAGTGTGGCCACTCACACGAGGTCCCCAGAGGAGTCAGATTCGCAGAGACAGAAAGTAAAAGGGGGTGCCAGGGGCTGGGGGTGAATGTTTAATGGGGACAGAGCCTTAGGCTGGGAAGATGGAAAGTTCTGGAAACAGACCATGGCGGTGGGTGCGCTACAGTGTACACGCGCCTCGTGTGCTGAGCCCTGTGCCTGAAGGTGGCCAAGAGGGGAAGCTTACGTTCTACGTATTTATCACGGTAGAGACGACAGGGCCCGAACAAGACAAAAGCCAGCACGGAGCGTTTACAGGGCCGCACGGCGTTTGGTGGTCGCTGTGGCGGGGGCAGGGCTCCAGCCAGGGGCGTGAGGGAGCCTCTTGGAGTGATGACAGTGTCCTAGGGCTGAGTTGTGGTGGCGGCTGCGCGATTGTGGCGAATTTCACAGCACGTAAATTACACTTCAGTAAAGCTGCTGTGGTTGATTTGAGCAGCGGAAAATGCAGCCCCAGCCGTGCCCGGACCCGACTGGGGCCTCCGGGGAGCCGAGCCTTCCCTAGCCACACGACGCTGGAGTGGGATCCACATACATGCTCTACACGGGCAGGGACCGAGGCCCAGAGTAGGAAGGCGGCTGGCCCCAGGTCACATGGCGCGTTGGTGTGGGGTCCCACGTGAAACGCGAGCCCTTTCCTCTTAGACCAGAGGCAGTGGGGCTGGGGCACCTGCTGCCTTCCCATGAGGAACCCCTCCTGGCCCGGTCCCCGCCAGGGCTGGCGGTGGCACAGGCTCGGCCAAGGGAGACGGGACACAGGTCCAGATGGGAGTGGCTCCGAGACTATGCGGTCCGTGCCCAGTACAAAAGGTCACCTAAATGCCACGGCGTCCTGAGATGGCCACGTGGCGGGGGCCCAGACAATGTCGCAAGCTGAGGGGCAGCTGCGTGAGCTCTGGCACGTTCTGCCCCTGCCCAAGCACGCCGGTGGCTGGGCTGAGCCCTGCCGTGCTGCCCGGTGACCACCCAGCCTGGGCTCCGGCTGCTGGCCCCCGCCCGCCCCAGCTCTTCAGCGGCAGGCAGAGCTCCTCCGATGAAGCAGTGCCTCCTTGGCCTTGCTTCCCGCCAAGTGGGGCCCGGGGCCTGGCTGCAGTAGGGCCTCAGCCTGCGGGTTGTCCCCGGGCTGTCCTCGGCCCCTGCAGGGCACCCGAGTCTGCACTCCTGCAGCCCTCTCCTCTGCCCAGCCTCGCCTGACCACACGCGGCCCCTCAGCCCACACGTTCCTTCTTTTCCCCGACACTGTGCCCTCACTGGGCTCACACGCAGCTGCAGCCTTCACTTCCCAACCGGGGAGGGGCGGATACGTCACCAGTGAGGTCCTGCTAAGTCGTGGAAGGAGCCGGAGCAAAAGTCCTGGATACCGTGGGAGGGCGTCCTGGGGGCCTGGCCCGGGCAGGGGGGCTCAGGCTAAGAGCTGAGGGCAGGACAGGCAGTCCAGCCCAGTGGTCGGGAGGGGAGAGAAAGAGAGGCAGACAGAGACAAAGAGACACAGAGCGGGAGACCCCACAGTCCTGGAAGGGCCGCGAAGGTCCCGGCCCTGAGGGCGAGCCGTGCTGCGGGGAGCGGGTGGTGAGGAGGCTGGGCCTCCACGAACGCACACACACGCTTGCCTGCACACGTGCACGTCCCCATCCACACGGCACACTTGCTCTCACTCACACACGTGCAGGCGTGCAGACGCTCACGTTCACGCCCACAGTCGCAAACGTGCTGGTCCCTGCGGCCCGGACGGGCCTCCCGCCGCCCCCTCTCCGTCTGGCCCAGCCCCACGTGGCACCCCGGGCCCATCTGGCCGGCACACTCGGGACCCCAGGCTGGCGGCTGGGCACGGCGGACACTCACCGATGAAGGACACGGCCTTGGTGTTGATGATGCCGCTGGGCAGCAGGTGGAAGTCGTACTCCCTGCCGTCCACCACCACCGTGTGGCCCGCGTTGTTTCCGCCCTGGGAACAGAGACCCGGCTGAATGTGCGGGAGCCTCAGGGCTTGGCCCTTCCCTGGGAGGGCCTGCCAGCCTCACTCTGGACCGGCTGCAGACAAGGTGCTTGGGGGCTGCCTCCCCCAGGGTGCACGGGACACCCTCCACACTTGGACTTGGGGACTCTGGTGTGGCGGTGGTTCTGATCTGGGTCTGGGGTGCATTGGGTTGGTGACCCACTCCTCGCATGAGGTGCGGGGGCCTGGCCGGGGGACTGGGTTGGAGAGGGGCTGGCCCGGCCGGTCCCCCAGCCCCCCAGGACCCCCCTCGTGGGCAGGCCCCTAGGAGGCTGGGTTGGCAGAGGTCGCCCAGAGGTGCTTATAACTCTGCCCCACCTGTGACCCTCTCTGGGGGTCCCTCCTCTGATGCGGGAATGAGGGGCCAACCCTCCCAGGAAGCGCAAACCCGGACAGGCCCCCACAGCTCGAGCTCTGCGGTGGCGGACCCTGGTGCCCACCTCTGGGGCTGGGTGAGGCACAGGTGCAATCATTGGTCATCGGGGCCAGTGCTCCCACCCCCCTTAGCAGGGGCCCCTCCCTTCCCGCCCTTTCGGCCTGTGCCTGAAAAGGAAAAAAACAATTCCGAGGCCAGCCCTGTTCTGGGGACACCCGGGTGACGGTGGGCTCGGACTGGCTGGGGTGGGTGGCCAAGCCGGGGGAGGCCAAGCCCCAGGAGGGAGGCCCAGCCTCCCGTTCCCACCAGCAGAGGGCACTGTGGGCACCCCGGCGGCCCCTGGGGCCGGAAGCCTGCTGGCTGGTGCCCCGCCTCGCCCACCTTCCTGCCCTAATCTCCGCAGAAACACAGGCTTATCCATCGGGCCTCTCCCTGCCGGCTGTGCTCCAGCCTTGCGAAGGGGGGGCCGGGGGCCATGGTCTTGCCCGCCCCAGGCAGGTCCGGATGCCAGCAGCCTCCTCCCCCCACCTGCCTACCAGGAGTACCTGCTCCTTCCAGTCCCTCCACACACAGCCCAGGGTGGGGGTGGGGGGGCATGGCCGGGAGCCTGGGGGCAGCGAGGGGCAGACACAGGAGACCCCCCCAGGCCAGAAGCTTTCCCTCCTGCGCCTCCCATCATGCATCAGTGCCCTAGCGCATCTCCCGGACTCCCACGCGCCCTCCACCCCCACTCACCCCTGTGAGCTGTACTGACCTTTCCACACGGCCCTGCGAGAAAGCAGTTCCACGTGGGGCCCCCCCGACTCCCCAGCACCCCGCTTATTTAGTGCATGTGAACGGTCTTTCTGGGTCTGCTGCTGCCCGGACACGGTGTGGAGGACCCTCTCTAACAGACCCCTGGGGTCACCACGACCCAGGACCGGGCCGTGTCCCCCGGTGCTCTGAGGCCGGCAGGGACCGAGCTGCCCTGGGACTTGAAGGCCGGTGGCTGTGGGAACGGACTGCAGGCTCCCGGCAAATGATGGTGGAAAGGGATGGGCTGCCCTGTGGGGAGCAGACAGGAAGGGTGAAGGGGTGGTGGGGGCCTGGGAGCCCAGGGGGGTGTCCCACGCGTAAGGGCAGGAGGGCAGCACCAGGCCGCAGGGGGCTCAGGACAGACACGGTGCTGGGAGGTGACCCGGGTGGGCTGCTCCAGAGGAGCCAGGGAAGGGGCCTCAGAGGGGCCGTGGGAGGGAAGGGGGATGAAGACAGAAGATGCTGGCGGGCCGGTGGGGGGGGGGGAGGGGAGCGGGGGCAGAGGGCTCGGCCCCAGAGGCACACGCCGTCCTTGCTCTGCCCCGGCCTCGGCACCTGTGTGCTGCACACGTCTACGCGCACTGGACGTTCATGCCCCGTCACAACTGCCACCACAGGAGGGGCGCCCGGGGGTGTGGTCTCCACTGGCAGATGGGGCCACTGAGGTCCCCAGAGAAGTGACCGCAGCAGGATCCAGGCTGGGCTGGACGCAGGCCCCACTGCCTCTCTGCAGACGTCTGCCCCCCCGTGGCCACTTCCTGCCTGCCACAGCTGGGCCCAGACACCCCCCCCTCCCTCCCCACTCTCCCCGTGCCCAGCACCAGGGTCAGCTGGCCCCAGGACACACACACACACACACACACACACACACACACACACACACACACACAATGAGAAGCTCCTCACGCACACCCCCACCTTTGTTTGGGGTAAACACGGGTAACTAGGAACAGGCACACGCCATCGTGGGCCAGTGGGCGTCAGGTGACCGCTGCCGGCTGCAGGGCCCAGGCGTCAGGCCACAGTCCTCTCCTGGGGGCAGAAGCTAGCCCCAGGAGGCCGCGCCCGGGGCCTGCTGACCTGCAGGGAACACTTCTGAGAGCTCCAGGGGGACTGTCCCAGAGCCGCCCCGGTCTGTCCTCCCCCAGGTCACACGCAGGCTGCTGGTGAGGTCGGGGCAGGAACACCCCACCTGCCCTCCTCAGGTGGTGGCCCAGGTGCCGTCTGTAGTCCGCAGGCCCCGGGACGGCTGGGCCAGGGGGCCGTCGGGCTGAGAGTGCGGCCCCACACGCTCCAGCCTGGTTTGGAAAACCGCTTGGAGGGAGGAGCTTGTCCAGGGTCCAGCGAGACGGGTGAGGACGCGTGGCCGGCCTGGCCGCCTCCGTGGGGACTGCCTCTTGGGCGGCCCCTCTCGGCCTCCCTGTCCCACGGGGCAGGTTCTGCCCTGGGGGGGGTGAGCGAGGACCACTCCGAACCTCAGGGCGGCCGGGGTGGGGGCTGGGATTCCCAGACCTCGACTCCACTGCCTGAAGCTGGCCTCACCCTTCCTGGTGCCCCTGGGGGGCTGGCCAGTCAGGTGGGAGCTGGGCACAGAGGCAGGGCTCGGGGCGGCCTTAGGGGGCTCTGCCTGCCTCCGGGTCCTCCCTCTGTGCTCGAGCCTCAGGTCGGGCAGAGCTCCAGTCCCACTGCCCCCGCCCAGCCTGTCTGGTCACTCCTGGACACCCCTGCCAGCTGCCTCCCTGGAGGAAGAGATCTAAGAAAGGGGGGCTTTCTCACTCCTGGACACAGGAGCAGAACCAAGGCCACGGCTGGCCCGCTAGGGAGTCTGGCCAGATCTGACCTTCCCATCCCCGCAGGAGCCCAGCAAAGGCGGGGCCCAGGCCCAGCAGGGAGCCTCTCCATGGGGCTGCCTGGGCTTCGAGTGTGAGTGGCGGCCGTGGGCCGGACAGCGCAGACCCCTCTCCTGCCCCATCTAGAGAGCGGGCCCCGCCCCGTGTGCCCTCCGCCACCCTCCTTGGCATCTCAAGGCTGTGCAGCCCTGAGAGCCCGCTCCGGGTCCCCACCAGGCCCCCGAACCTGGGGGACAGAGAGTCTGTGGGAGCAATTTTTTGGCGCCCTCGGGCCCTCCCTCCGGGAGGCCCCTGCTGACCCCCTGAGCCCCCCTGGGGGCCATTTCCAGGCCTGACGGACCTGCCTCTGCAGCTCCCCTGGGCAGGCAGCCGTGCCCTTTGAAGAGCAGGCCCCGGTGCCCAAGTCTGGTCTGGCACCCACGGGCCTTGGGAACGCGGAGGGGCGGCCTCTGCCGGATCAGAGGGACCATCTGCTGTTCAGGGATGTCACCTCCTCGGAGGCAACGGGGGTGGGGGCTGGGAGCGTACAGGGGGGCAGTGCGAAGGGGAGAGGATGCTCCTGGGACGTCACCCCCACCCCCGGCGCTGTGGCTGCTCCTTCTCCCACAGCACCCCTGCCCAGCCGCCGGTGCCTCTCCGCACCCCTCCTGGCCGCCACGGTCCACACCCACGGGGCTCCGCGTGGCCGCCCTATGGAGGGGGACTTGTCACCCACACGTGTACCGCTGCCGTCCAGCATCCGTCCCCATCCCTGCCCCCTTTCGCCAGCCCTCGGCCCCAGCACCCCGCTGACCTCTGACCTGCCAGGGCCCGACCCCTACGACCTGCTCAGCCACCACTCCTCCCGTTCTCTCTGAACCCCCAGCTACCCGGGTCCCCACGCTGCTCTGGATGGCTCGTTTGGCCACAGTGCCCCTCGGCCCCGGTTCCTGGGGAGGCACCAGCCTGGCTGTCTGCCCTGGGATGCAGCCCCATCTTCCCCGCCCCCACCATCATCAGCGTTGAGGGCCCCAGGCCCCTTCTCCCCGACCGGCTCACTCTGGAGGGGCACCGCCCCTGTCGGTCCCCAGCCCTGGTCCAAGTGCCCCACAAGTGGACAAAGGGAGGGAGTGAGCAGGGAGGTGAGCGGGGGCGGGTGGGGGTCGGGGCAGCTCCTCAGAGGCTGCGGGGCCCCTCCCAACCAGTCCCCAGAGTGCTTGGGGTCCGCTTGGGTGTGGGTCTGGGTCCTGGGCTGCAGAGCCAGGTTTTATCAGGCTCCTGCACGACACACGGCAAGGGGCCGGCCCTCAGGGGGAGACGCTTGCGGCCGCAGCCCCGCCCGTTGGAGAGAAACCCGGTTCACCCTCCTGTGCGCAGCTTCACCCCGTCTCTATCTGCCTGCCACAGGCAAGCTCCTTCACTCGTTCACTCATTCAACCCGAAGAGTTGCCCTCTGCTCAGTGAGGCTCCGGGTGGGGGCTGGGAGGAGGGAGGTCCTGGGCTCCAGGTGGGTAGGCAGGCCTCACCTGCTGGGGCCACAGGGGGCTGTGTAACCTGGGGGGGGCCCCCTCCAGAGCCGCCGCTGGGTGGTCAGTGCCGTCAGAGGATGCAGACTTGCAGGGGAGGCCCGCTTCTGGAAGCAACCCCGGGCGCTCCTGGCCCCTGTCCCTGTGGAGGGCCCCGGCCAGCCTGGGGTTTGAGGTGAGGTGCTTCCTGAAACCCCCGGGGAGAGGGGTCCCAGAGCACCAACAAGCCGCAGGGCGTGGCCCCTCAACCACTGAGGTCACTGTGTGCAGCACCAGACTTTCCACCACCGCTCGAGGCCCCCGGCCCTTCCCAGGAAGTGACCGGATGGACTACAGTGGAAACCGAGAGACCCGGCACAGCACCCTCGCTCGTACTGAGCACGTCACACACAGAGCCCCGTTTACACCGAAGCTGGAAGGAGGGAATTTTAAATCCTGACCTTGGCGGTCCTGGGCAGAGGGGCCCACAGCCTTCTGACCAAAGTAACTTGGGAGGTGGAGGGAGGGTTGAGCGTGAGCCCCTGGCTCTGTGGGCCTGGGGCCGAGTCCAGGCTGGGGGTGGGATCAAGCAGCAGGAAGGACGCTGAAGGAGGGACCCCGGAGGAGGTCTCGAGGAGGTGTGGGGGCTCATAGGAGGGGCCAGCAGAGCTCACAGGGGGAACGTGCGAACTTGCGTACAGAGAGCAGAGGCCCCCGGGGCTGTTGTCACTCGGTCCAGAGGGAGCCCGCCCCGCCAAGAGCAAAGGGAGGCCCCGGGGGACCCAAAGCAGCACCCCCAGACCCAGAACGCTGGGCGCGGACCAGGCACTGCGGGGAGCGGGGGGCGGGGCGTGAAGGCTGGGAGGGCACAGAGGCGGGCGCGAGGCGTCTGTTCAGCGTTCAAGTGGCACGGAAAACAGCAGCGGGAGGAAGCCAAGCCTGAGACCCCCGACAGTAAGGAAGGTCGTGGGGGGGTCCTGGGGTGCCGACCACGGGCCCCACACGACGGGTGGGAGAGAAACGGGACAGCAGTGGGGGTGCAGGCGGCCTCAGACCACGAGGGCCGCAGAGGGCTTCCCGGCCGTGCTGAGTGCGAGACGGAGGAGACAGGCCTGCTGGCGGAGGACGGTCGGCCGAGCAGAGGCAGGGTGGCGCCAGTCAGCAGCCGCCCCGCAGGACGGCCCCGGGCCCAAGTGACGGGCCAGGTGACCCTTCTGGTCACTGGGGCTGGCCGGCTTCAGCCCTTCCAGGCAGCCACCCAGACGGGACTCCTGGCCCGGCCCGCTCTGCCCACTGCACGTGCCCGCCGCCCGCTTCCCTGGGCCCCTCGCTCCCACGTGCTGCCCGGCTCCCGGGGTCACGGCTCCGTGTGGCTCTGTGCACCCGGTGGCCGTGACTTTGGGCTTCATGCGTTCGCACCCTGAGTAAGAGGCAGCCTTCCCCAGAGAGAGGCTGGCGCCTCAGCAGGCAGCCAGACGTCAGGGCCGTCTCCACGGGTGTGTGGCACACGCGAGGGCCCACACGTGCTGCTTATTCCCATTCCTCAACTTCTCCGGGCCTCACTTTCCGGGCTTGTCAGGAGGCTGGAGGGGGGTGGGGTGGGGGCGCCGGGGCTCCTACAGGCAGAGACGCGGGTGATCTCAGTGTGAGAAGTCAGATGGGGGCCAGCCTGCTCTGCCCGTGGCTGGTCCCGTCCGGGACTCTTACTGGTGATGGACGGCAGAGGGCAGGGCCTGGCCTGCTGACCCAGGTGGCAGAGCAGGGAGGCCCCACTCCAGAACCATTTCCAGAACGAGGAGAGCCCACAAGGGCCCCCAGTCTCTTCAGGAGGGAGACGGGCCACAGACAGACGCGTGAGGCTCACTGGGGCCGGCAGGTTACACGGAGGGCCGTGGCGCCGTGTGCCCAGGAGCGGGGGGACAGGAATGGGTTCGCTGGCCAGGCTCAGGGCACGGAGGGTGGGGGCCTCTCACGATCCCAGGAAGCACCTTCCGGGAACCCACTGCCTGGAGGGCACAGGAGTGGGCACAGAGAGTGGCCGGCGTGTGCCGAGAGCCAAGCGTTGGGCTCACCCTTTCCCCGGGGGTATGCCCCAGCCTGAGCCCTCCCGGCAGGGGCCAGGGGATAAGGCTACAGACCAGGCAGAGGAGCTCAGGGGTGTCCCTTCCCCACTTGGAGCAGCATTTCTGGGCATGGCTCCAAACCGCAGCGGAGCCAAAGCACGAAGCGTAAAGCCCACCCGTCTGTGCCCTGAGCTCTAAGTTATCCGGTCAGCAGCGTGGCTCTCGCTCTGGTACGGGGGCAGTGGCTCCGAGGGAGCGGCCCGGAGGGAGCCCATAGCTGGCAGTGGCCACCCGGGGCCCTTGGGGACAGAGCCCGTGTCCGGCTCCCCGGTGGCGCTGCCAGCCCCGGGGTCACCCTGGCCAGCCGTCCGTGGCCCCTCCCTTTCCCCCCCGAGTCTGGCCGGGACCCTCCTTGCCCCTGGTCCCTCTTCCTCCGGGTCCTGGCCCCCTGTCCTGCCCTTGCCTCTGCCTCCTCTTGGCTGATGCCCCAGGGCCACCCCGCTGGCCGGCCCTGTGCCAGACCCCAGACAGGATGAGAAGGGAGGGTGTCTCAAACCAGACAGAAGCTGGGGGCGCCACCCCACCCCACCCCATGAGGATCGGGTGTCCCCAACTCAGCACTTGTATTTATAGCTCTGCCCTGGCCCCCGGCCTTAAGGGGTGGGGCTGGGCGGGGGAGGCGGTCCCTGGGGGAGGGGGCGGGGGAGGGGAGTGTGTGCGTGTGCCAGGGTCGGGGTGTCCAGGAAGGGAAGGTATCCAGGAGGCGTGGCCAGGTCAGGGCGCGGGAGGAGAGGGTCCCCGGGAGCGGGGAGGAGGGGGGGTGCTGGGGGGGGGCCCGCACCTGGCAGCGGCTGATGATGTCGGCGTCCGTGGCCAGCAGGTCCACCACCTTGCCTTTGCCCTCGTCCCCCCACTGCGCGCCCAGCACCACGGTCACCCGGGAGCCGGTGGCCGCCGCCTCCTGCTGCAGCCGCCCCCGCTTGACGCCGCCCGAGCCGGGGGGCCGGTCATTGGAGGAGGCTCGGGTTCCCGACATGCTGGTGCGGTCCTCGGCTGCGCTGGGCCACGGGAGGGCCTGGCCGCCGCACCATTAAAAGGAGCCGGCCCGGGGCAGGGGGCGGGCCGGGGGCGGGCCTGGCCGGTGCGGTGGCGCCTCTCGGTGACCTCCAGGCTGCCGGGTCCCGCCCCCCGCCCGCCCAGCCACCACCGGGGAGCCGAGTTGGGACGCGGACGCTTACTCATGGAGGTGGGGGCACAACGAGGGCGAGAGCGCTCCGCGGTCCAGGTTTCTCCCTCGGGAAGGCGGATGGGGACGTCTGCGCTCCCGGCCCCGAGCGGGGCCTGGGGAGCCCTCCTCCGGCTCCCCACCAGCCTCCGACCTCAGGGCTTTAGAGACTCTGGGGGGCCCTCTCCAGGGTGGGGGTGCGGCTTGTGAAAGGGGAGCCGTGTCCTCACACCGCACCTGGGGGGGGGGCGGGCTGCATCTTGGGGGCTTGCAGCGCACCTGCCCTGAGGTGAACCTGGGTCCCTGGACCCAAGCGCGCACTCTGGTGGCCAAAGAGAGAGCGCGCGGCTGTCCCCTCCCCCAGCACACCCACGCACACTCTCAGGGGCTTGGCGTCCAGCACCGGGCAGGCAGGCCCCACTCGGGCTGTGCTGCCTCTGGTCCGCAGGGCCCGAGAGTCCAGGGACACAGGACCAGCGATGGTAGGGCCACCTGGCCAGCAGAGAAACAGCCAGGGATGCTGGCCAACCCCCACACGGCCAGGGTCTCCAAGAGGCTCCACTCGAGACACCTTTCCTGGCCCAGCCTGTGCAGGGACTGGGTTTCCAGACAGGATTTGCATCCCATTGCTGGGCTCCCGTGCTCCCAACTGGGTGCCCTGCGTGGCCTCCCGGGAATGCGCCACATCCTGAGTGGATTCGGGTTTGGGCATGGCTCACCCCACTGGGAGATGGGGCCAGGGATGGGCCCCGGGAGGGGGGGCAGGAGCACACTGTTAGCCTCTCACCCTGTTCCCTCTGGGGGCGGCGGGGGGGCGGCCAGTCTCAGTACAGAGGCCCCCAGAGCCCAGCAACTAACCTGTGGCCAGGGCTCAGGGAGCGCCAGGCTCCGTGGATTCCGGTGGGGGGACCAGAGCTCCCATGGAGGAAGAGAGAGCAGACTCTGGCTGCCACACAGTCACTCACAGCGAGTCCCAGCTCAGGACTGCACTGCCAACCTGCCCCTCGTTTGTCCCCTCCTCGGCCCACCCCCTGCTGGGGTCCTGGCTGGGATCCCTCCGCGGCCCAGACCCTCTTCTCTCACATGGGCGGTTCCTTCCTCCCGGAGTTGCTGTGGGGCAAACACCAGGGTGCAGGTACAAGTGGGGTGCGAGGGGCAGGCCTCCCGTCCTTGGCCCCCCTGGGCGACAGCCCCCCTCCACCCCGGCTGGTAGTGCAGGGGCAGGCGGGCTGCCTTCTGGAAGGCCAGGCAGAGCAGGCTGAGGGTGGGGCCCAAGGCCTCGGGCAGCCTGGAGGGGCTGTGGCAGGGGGCTTGGGTGTTTTTGGGAGTGGGGGCTGGGAGGGGAACTGGCTGTGTAGACACGGAAAAGTCGGAAAGGCATGGTTGTAGCAGAAGGGACCGAGAAGGCGGGAAGGGTTGTTTGCATTTGCAGAAGAAGGAGCCCAGCCTTCCCAACGGCCACAGGAGCCACGGAGGGAGGGGGATGTGCGAGTCACGTCAGATGGGGATGTTTCTCTCTGCCCAAGGGGGGTGCTAGCTTGGAGCCCTTCCTGGGGGAACCTGGGGCTCAGTGGGGACAGCATGGGGGCTCACACGGGATCTGCAGGGCCAAACCCTGTCCGGCAGGGGCTCTGACTCCCCCAAGCCCCATCTATAAATAGCCAGAGGGCCTGGTGGGAGGGGGCAGGGTTGGGCTTTTCTATAAACAGCCCTGTCCTGGCCCAACAGCTGGGGCCCTGCCGGTCACACGGCCCTGCCTGAATTAGAACACATCCCCTCTGCCGTGGCCTGTGCACAGTGGGCCTGTCACCAGGGTGGTGGAGGAACAAGTCAGCAAGCTCGGGGGCCTCACCGTGTGACCTCGGGCTCAGCCCCATGGGGTCTCCACCATCCGGGGGCCACACGGCCTCCTGGAACCACATCATACACGGTGGTCCAGGACGCAGACACCACAGAGGCCTGCAGGACGCTTGCACCCTTGAGCGCAAGACTGCACGGCAGGGGTGAAGACAGTATGCGGCAGGGGCGAAGAGGGCGGGCCGCAGTTTCCTAAGACGTCGGACACGTAGCCCCAGCCTAACGAGCGCACGCGTAGGCGCAAACAGGCGAGCGGATACGCGCAAACGCTTCGCGCCGGAACAACGCGGGGTCTTGCACAGGAAGGGGGAGCAGGGCGAGGCCCCGCCAGACGGCGGGGTGTTACTCAGCCAGAAAAAGGGGTGTTGTGCCAACACACGCTGCCACACGGAGAAGTCTCGAGAGCACGCCATGTGAACCGTAGCAGTCACAGAAGGCCACGTATTGGGATTCCGTTCATACAAATGGTCCACAGAAAGCAAATCCAGGAGTCAGAAAGCAGATTTGGGGGCTGGGGGAGGGGGGATGCGGAGTGAGCGCTAAGAGAACTTTTGGGGGATGGTGGAATATTCTAGAATAGGATCTTGGTGCTTGAACGTCTCGTGCATCTGCTGAAAAGTCACCGAATTACACACCCACAGCGGGTGAGCCATATGTACATGAATTCTGCCCCCAAGAGCCCTGCTCGCCTCACCCACCCTCGGGGGTGTCACCCGCCCTCGGGGGTGTTTACCGTCTGCTCAGGCCACTCTGGGTGCCCTGTGGGCTCCGGCCCGCCGGCCTCCCCCTCCCCCTCCCCCCAGCGCATCACAGCTGCTGGAGGGCAGACCCCTCCGGGCACCGTCCAGCCCCTGCACGTTCGCTCACAGCTTCTTGAAACCACGTGGCCCTCGCTGGGCTGGCTCTGCTCTTTATTGTTTATTGGTCTGAGGCTCTCCAGATGCCAGCCTGGGTGGCAGGGCACACCTGGGGCGGGTGTGGGGGCGCAGGCAGGCTGGCCCTCCCGGGGTGGGCCCTGGGTCTCCTCTCGGCCCGGCGGGGGGCGCGCCCGACCCCGCCGGAGGCAGCGGCGGCTGCAGGCTGGGTCACTGTCGACAGGGTGGCGAGGGCCTGGCGGGGGCAGTGAGAACAGATGCCCTCCCGCCCCCAGGGCTGGGCGTGCCCGGTGTGGATCCTGTCTGCCGAGTAGGGGGACCACGGCGTATCTGTGGCAATGCTGGCCAGCCTGCCCCTACCCAAGGCCCCAGGGTCCTCCCACCCACCTGTACCCAACTCAGCTACCGCAGGACAGCAGGAATGCATGAACAACCCTATCTCAGTGAAAAACCACTCTCTGCTCCCGCCTGGCGAAGCAGGTTGGGGGGCAGAGCGGGGAGCGAGGGACTGAGGCTCGGTAAGGAGGCAGCGGGCGGGGGCTCCCACGGCTCTGCAGGGAGAGGTCCGCGAGGGCCTGTCTCCAGAAGCATCTGGGCACCAGGTGGCCGGAGGGCAGGGCGCAAGCTTCAAGGTGCCCTGGGGACACAGCCACTGCCCCTCACCCCTGCGGGCAGGTGCTGGGGAGCATGCGGGCGCCGGCGTGGGCGTGGGCATCGGCATTCGGCAAGCGGACCACGAGGGGGCTGGGGCGTGCGGGGGGCTGGGCTCTGGTGCCTGCTGGGGTCTCGGCCAGAACGCCCCAGGAAGCTCCGGGAGGCCCACGGCCCCGGAGGGTAAGGCACAGAGTTTTGGTTTCCCAGGGGCCCAGTCCCAGCCTGGCCCCGGAGGAGCCCCGCTCAACCACACGTCTGGCGGCCCACGGCTGTGTGGAGGCCGGCAGCGGGCACGCTCACTTGGCTTTGGGCTTACGGCCGAGGCCTGTGGGGGGCGAGAGGAAAGCATCATTAGGAGCAGACCTGCCGGGGACAGCGCCGAGGCACCTGCGTCGGGGTCCCCAGGCTCCTGCTGTCCCATCACCACTGCCCGGTGGGCCTACTGTCTCTGGGTCCGCTCTGACCCTGGGCCCTCGCTCCTGCACAGCAGGACTCTTCCGGGTGCAAGATGCTGGGCTGCCCCCCAGCCAGCTGGCTCCTGCCCACCCGTCCAGGCCGGACCTGGGCCCGTAGCACACGGTCTGCCCTCACCGGTCCCCGGCACCGCTGTCTCTCCCGGCGCTTCCCCAGCGGTGTCCCTCCTGCTCCCTTACGCGGTCCCCACCTGGACAGTTCCTGCCACCTGCATGCCCCCTCAACTGGCCCTGCAAGGTCCCCTGCCCACTAAAGCCCTCTGGTCCAGGGGCCCTCTCTTGGCACCCCGCCCGACGCCCCTCCCCCCACCCCGGCCACACCAGAGCCAGGCCCGTCCCAGGCCCCCCGAGCGTCTGCAGCAGACTTGGGTTTGGAGAGCATGCTTGAGAAAGATGGGGCAGAAAGGTCGGAAGTCATTCAAAGTGGAGCGCCTGGGCGGCTCAGGAGTCCGACTCTTGATTTGGGCTCAGGTCATGATCTGTTATGACAGCTCAGAGCCTCAGAGCCTTGGGATCCTCTCTCCCTCTCTCCCTCTGCCCCTCTCCCATGCACGCACTCGAGTGCTTTCTCTCTCTCTGGCTCAACAATAAACATTAAAAAAGTAATCTCAAGAAAGGGGCGCCTGGGCGGCTCAGCCGGTTAAGGGCCCGACTTCAGCTCAGGTCACGCTCTGACAGCTCGTGGGTTCGAGCCCCGTGCCGGGCTCTGTGCCGACAGCTCGGAGCCTGGCGCCTGCTTCGGATTCTGGGTCTCCCTCTCTCTCTGCCCCTCCCCCAGTCGCTCACGCTCTCTCTCTCTCTTAAAAATAAACATTAAAAAGTCAAAAAAAATAATCTTAAGAAAAAAGTCATTCAGAGCACGGTTTCTATCCCAGCCCCACTGCGGGGTGCCAGGACACAGGGCCGGGGAGGGGGGGGCGCCCAGGGCACCACACAGCAGGGGTCTCTCAAAATCACCACCTTCACCAGGTAATTGATGTGAAGGTCACTGACCACAGGGCAAATGGCCCCGAGCTCTCCTGGGGTGCTGGGGATCGGCGGGGGGACCCACGTCCCGTGTGCAGAATTCCTGCCCAAACACCATAGGGAACCAGGTGGGCCGGGGGCAAGGGGAAACACCTGGAGTGAAGGTGTCTTCCACAACCACAATCCCAGAGCCACACAAGACAGACGGAGGCTGGATGCCTGGTCCTGGGTAGGACCTCATTTCCAAAAAGTCCAAACAACTGTGAACAGTACGACAGGCCTGCCTGGGGACACCTGCCTGGGGTTGCACATGACAGACCCTGACTTGTCCTGGGGCGGTGGGGGGGAGAAGAGCCTTGCTCTCAGGAGACCCCTGAGGTCAGGTTCAGGGGCCAAGCGTTATGATGTCTAGAACTTTCAAATTGTTTCATAAAGTTGAGAGCAATGCTCAAAGTTGGCAGCAAATGCTGATAACTTTGCTATTTTTTGCAAGATTTTGCCATTTCGGGGTGAAGGGTGGGCGGTGTTCATTATGATCTTGCAAACTTCCTGTCGGGTTGACGTTTTTGCAAATAAAATCTCGAGGAGATGAGGAGGCTGGGATTCCTGCCTCCTGTCCCCGCCCCGCCCCCCCGGGGACGGGGGGACCTGGGGAGGGCTGTGTGGCAGCAGAGGGAGCACCCCGGCCTTTCACTGGGCAGTGGGCACATGTAGCCGCAGGCCAACCCACGGACCACACGGCCCACTTGTCCCCTACACCTGGGGCCGGCAGCGGGGGCAGACCCGGCTCGTAAAGGACACGCCAGCCCCGCTCAGAAAGTAACCCCGGGAGCAGACAGGCGGAAGGCTGTCCCCGACAGTGAGGATAAACCGTAAAGACGGGAGCCCCTGACTTCCTCTGGGCGCCAGCTGAGGCCTAAGCCCCGGAGCCGGGAGCCGAGCCGGCCCCAGCAAGGCTGCAGGTGTGGGGAGAACCAGACGGCCCCCCCCCATCGTGACACACCAGATCGGCACCCACTGACACAGTCCAGAGCGCAGCAGGGACCCCAGGCCTGTCCGTCTGCGTCTGTGAGCCTGCTGGGCCACATCAGAGACACGGACGGTCCTGCCCATACTCGGGGGTCCTGGTGCTATCGACCCAGGAGGTGCCTATCGACCCATTCATGGCCTCCAGGACCTGGCCAGGGAGGGGAGGCCCGCCCGCTCCCTGGAGAGGGCCTGTCACTCACTGCCCCCCAGGATGACGTGTGGCCGGACCAGGGCCAGAGGAGGGCTGGGGTGTGCCCTGTGGAGGGTCTCACCCGGAGGCTGGGAGTCAGTAAACCCCACGGTCAGCTAGGCTGGTCGGGACAGAGACCCAGTGGCCCTGCTTCCCGGAGGGCACCCGACTTGGTCTTGTCCACCCCGCCCTCTTGAGACCCCTCTGCTGGGCGCACAGCTCTGAGGTCGCACCCGGCCGCAGCGGGGACACCAGCTAAGCGAGGCATGGCTCCCGCCCTTCCCGAGAGGGGGGGCGAGGCGGAGGGCTGGCAGGTCCCACCACCAGCGGCAGAGGAGGCAGGGGGGCTTGCTGTCAGGCCTGGCGGGGGTGGGGGGGCTGCAGGGAGCGGGTTAGCGTCCAGGAGCGGCCGGGCCCAGGCCCCGCCTCTGCTCACCGTTAGTGCAGGCGCCAGGCGGGGTACGTACCTCACTGAATCACACAGAGTCTTTTTGTTTTATTATCGTCAGAGTCAGGGGCAACCTCTGCTTCCAAATAAGAGAAACGCACTCAACGGCTTATTCCTGACCCACCCTGAGCTGGGAGCTGGACGCCGAGCCAAACACGGCCGGGCCTCAGGCGGCCCCTGGCTGACGGCCCCACCTGCCACTCCCTGCCTGAGGTCGCGCGAAGCGGTTGCCAGTGGGCCAGGGGCACGGCCACTCAGCAGCGGCCCCACAGTCGCCCTTCCTGCCCGCGGAAGGTGGGGCCGTGGCCTCCTTCCCCCAGGCCGTGGGGACGCTCTGGGGGGGGGGCGGGGGATGAGGGCCACTCGCCCGCTGCAGAGAGAGACTCAGGGCTCTGGCGTGGGACGGATGAGCTCTGACCCCATGCCAGTGCCCCCAGGCCCTGTGTGACCTGCCCGCCCAGGTGCCCTGCTTCTGGGGCACAAAGGATGATGGGAGGGGAGCCCCAAGTTACCTTCCTGGTTCCTTGAGGGGCGCTTCTTCCTTCGCTTGCCCGTCCCCTTTGAGGCTCGCTCCCGGGTCCTGGGGAGGGTGCCGGACCCTGAGGAATCCATCGCTGCGTCCTCTGAGAAGGACCTGTCCAAGGACGTGTCCAGTGCAGAATCCGGGGCTGTGTCCTCCTGGTCCCCGTCCCCGTCCCCAGCCACGCCGGGGCCTGTGGCACCGTGGCCACGCGGGCCTGTAGCCTCCGGCCTGCGGACGGTGCTGTCGGCCTCGGCCAGGCAGGCGTCCCGAGGGCCTGCGGGGTCTTCAGCATCTTGGCTCGACCCCGTGGCCCCAGGGGGCTTGTCACCAGAGAGCCTGAGAGGCTTTAGGGCCTGAGCCCCTCCCAGCACCACCGGCCAGGCCCCCGCAGAGGGCTGGGGGGCCTGGGGGGCCTCTGCGGCCAGGAAATCACTGGCGTCGGTGTACCAGGAAGAACGCCTCCCCAGGGGCCCGGGCCCCTCCTCCTCCGATGGGTCGGCAGTGGGCTTCGGGCCGGGGGCCGTGGCATCCACGCGGTCCCTGCCGTGGGGCTCAGAGGCGGGGTGGCTGGTGTCTCCTGCAGGGTCTCTGGTGGCCGCTGTGGACACAGGACATGGCCGCTGAGGGTGGGGCCCAACTCCCAGGCCAGCCCGACGGTGCCCCCACTTAGGGTGTGCTGGAGCGGGGGGCCTCCCTCCGTATCTGCTTCTAGCGGAACGTCCCCGTTGCGCAGCACCCGCTGCCCCAGGAGGCGTCCCCGGCGGCCTCCAGGTGGGGGTTCCCGGAGAACAGCCCTCGGCATCCACTGTCCGCCCCGGGGTGTGGGCCTACTTCACCCCTGTCCCTCAGCCCCCGTGGCAGCCACGCAGAATGGAGTGCAGCGCCCCGCCCCACCCCGCCCCCCTCGGCACCCCTGAGCCCCAGGGACGGATGTCAAAGGCCCGCCTGGGGGCTGTCACACCCGCGGGGAGCCCTCTGTCGTGGCAGAGACACCCCAGCACCAGAAGGGTGAGCCGCTCCTCTGGCCCCACCTCCCACGGCAAGGGAGATGAGGGCTTCCTGGAGGAGGGGAGGCTCCGGGCAGCGAGGAGGGCGGGAAATGGCGATGAGGAGGTGGGAGAGGGTCTCACCAGGCGCCTTGTCCCTCAGGGGGTCTCCGGCAGCCGCCTTGCTGCCCCCCTCCGCGTCCCCTCGGCCACGGGCCGTCTTGCGCAGCTGGAAACCCTTCCTGATGTCGGCCAGCAGGGCATCGATGACACACACGTCCTCTTGCTTCCCGACTCCCCTCCTGACTGAGAAGCCCCAGGGACCCTCAGAGACGCAGCTCGTGGGGCCCCCCGAGCCCGCCCAGGGGACCTGGAGCCTGGAGGCGTGGGAGGTGCCGCCGGGTCTCCAGGGCAGGGAGGAGCGTGGGCCAGACGCAGGCGCGGCCCCGCGGGGGCTCCCCGGGCCCCTGGCCTCACCGGGCTTCCCATCCTCGCCCCGCGGCCTGCACGCTTCCTCCTCGGCCAGCTGCTGCTTCCTCCTCTCCGCCTTCGCCGCCTGCTCCTTCCGGTCCTTGTTGTCCTGCGCGGGACCAACACGGAGCCCGTGACCCCAGCCCTCGGCGGCCGTCCCGCCTGAGGTCCGCAAGGGGCTGCGGGCCCACCTTCAGGGCGCGGAGGAAGAGGTTCCGGAAGGCCTTCATGGTGCTGAACGTGTCTTCCAGGGAGAGCTGCTGAGCATCCTCACACAGGTAGCTGGCCAGCTGCAGCTTCTTCTGCTCGATGGCCTGGAACACCTCGTCCAGCGCCCGGGAGGCCTCGATGCTGGCCTGGGGGCGTGGGCACACGGTCACGGCCCTGGGAGGGCCCCTTTGGGGGGGGGGGCACCTGCCGTCACAGGGACACAGCCCGGGAGGGTGATGGCCGCCGGCACGGGCCCCCACAGGCAGTGGTTTCTCAGTGGGACCAGACAACTGGGTACCGCGGCCCCCGGGGAAAGGAGCTGCCTCGGGACCAGGGACAGCAGCGCCGCCCTGTCGCGGGGCCCCTTGACCTGGCCCCACACTCACCCGGCCCTGCCCGCTCCACCCTCCCGGACCGGCCCACTGGCTGGAGGGGCCCGCCCCTGGACGCCACCGGGCCACTGCTCCCCGAGCCCAGCCCTGCTCGCCTGGAGGCGCTGGGCGTACTGCTCCTGCACCTCAGGGATGCAGGAGGACACCTTCCTCTCCATTTCCAGAAGCTTCTTCAGGTTGGTGCTGGACTCCGAGCGGATGAGCTCAAGGTTGATCCTGAAAAGTACCCGAGAGTGCGCTGGGGTCAGGTGACAGCTGAGGTCCAGTCTCGTGGAGTCGGTGGGGGCCTCACCCTGCACGCCCGTGGGGTCACTGGGGGCCCTCACCGCGTACACCCACAGGCTCTGGAAGCACATCAGGGCTCTGGGAAGGGCCAAGCGGTGCTGGGGGGATGTGTCAGGACAGCGACCCCCAAAGCCTCGGCCCATCCTCCTAGTCTGACCCTCCGAGAAAGGTTCTGCAGCTCTGGGACCTGAGGACCTCCCATAGCGGCGTGTGCCCGGTGTTGGAAGGCCCGGGCCACCCTCCCCAGGGCTGCCCCTCTGGGCCGAGTGACCCAGGTGGATGCAGCCCCACTTCCCCGGGCCTCGGTTTTGCCATCTGTGCAATGGGCCTTGCTCCCGGGCTGCTGTGGGGGTCAACCTTATGAAGGGTGGTGTCGCACTAGCCCCTGGTGTGGCCACGACCAGGTCACTCCCTCCCTTTCGTGGCCTCCGTTTCCTCCCCTAAATCATCTGGGGACAGGCCATCAGGCCATGATAGACCCGAGGTCCTATCCCAGGCCGAAAGCGAGGGTCCCACGGGCATCTGGGGGCCCGGCCTGGTCCGGCCGCCTTACTGGTCAGGACCAGGGGTGGGGGTCCCGGCGTGGGCGAGGCGGGTGGGGGGCACGTACCCCGCTGCCTGGGAGGGCTGCTCCAGGTCCCTCGGAAGCTGCAGGAGGTCCGGGTGGTTTTTCTCCACCTCCTGCAACAGAACGCGTCCGGTGAGCGCCGCCGTGACCCCGCCCGGGCCCCCGGGCCGCCCCGCGGGCGCACCTCCAGCACGTGGTGCAGCAGCGTCACGCGGCTCTGCTGGGACTTGGTCTCCGTGAGCTTCAGCAGCGTGCTGATCTTGAAGCCGTCCGCGTCCCCCGTGTGGCTGCCCTGCGGGGGTGGGGAGTGAGCGTCCTGCCTCCTGGGGCCGGGGGTGCGGCCGGGAGCGCAGCGCACTTACATAGTTGAGGAAGTTTCCTATCTTCAGGATCAGCCGGCAGAAGACGGGCAGCTGGTGGCTGGTGAGCAGGCCTGCGGGAGGGCGCCAGGGCAGAGGGAGGGGCGGGTGCCGCGGGGCGTCTGAGGCTGCGGCGTGGGGGCAGCACCCCTCGGTCCCCTCCCCCACGCTCCCTCCCGGGCTGGGCTGCAATCCCAGCGCGGACAGCCCCCGGGGCTCGGGGAGCAGGGTCCGCCAGCGTTCTCACCGAACCCTCACGACCCTGGGGCAGATGACCCCTGCCCCCTTCTGTGGATGAGGGTGCTGAGAGGAACCTTCTAGAAGGTCGTAGCTGTGACCTCCCTGGTTCTCAGCTAACCGTCCCTTGGGGCGTCGGGGAGGGTGGCCCTTCTGGCCCCGTGGCCAAGAAGGGAGTAGGGGGGCCACCGCGCGTGTCTCTGCCCTGTGGCTGTGGTGTATTCCTGCTGATCCCTCATCTGGAGAACGCGGCGAGTCTGTGCACACGTGTGTGCCTCTGCGCGTGTGCGTGCGTGTATACGTGCACACGTACGTGTGTACCCGCAAACGCACGCGTGCCTGTGTCTGTGTGCGCACGACTGCGTGCGTCTCTGGCGGGCGACCGCTCCCTCTCCTGGTGCCGAGCGCCCCGCCCCCACTCACTGTCGCAGGCGGCCAGCACCAGCTGGGCCTTGGGCTGCACCACGTCCAGCACGACGGCCGTGCCCTCACACAGCAACATGCACTCCACCCGCAGCTGGTAGCTGGGGACAGAGTGGGAGATCAGGGACGGGGGCCCCCCACCTGCGGGTGGGCACGGCCGGGGACTGAGGCACAGAGCTCGGGGAGGGGTCCCACGGCCTGGCGCTCCAACACGCGCTCCTGGGCCTCAGCAGGACCGGGGCAGGGCCCAGAGATGGCACTTCGGACCAGCTCCGCTGCACCGGAGGGCGGCCGCCTCCCTGCGGGGCACCCCTGGCTCTCAGAGCGGGCGGCTGCGCGAGTGACCCGTGTGGCGCTCCTCACGGAGTCCTGAGGGAACGGCCTGCACAGCCCCTCTCCCCTCCCCTCTACCCCTCCCCCACTCGCTCACCAGGGAATGCCCAGCAGGAGGAGGTAGAACTGGTCGGCGTTGGCCAGCTTGGTCCGATCCTCCGAGAATGCGCGCAGGTTTTCAACCTGCAGACAGGAGACCACTCCTGGTGTTCCGGATCCCGTCCCTCCCAGGAAGCCCCCTGCCCTGCCTGCACCTGTGTGGACCGGCTTACCGGGGCCGCTCACGCTGGCTCCCCTCCCATCCGGCACACTCCGCGAGCCGGGAGCCGGGAGCCTTCCCCCCAACCCCCACCCCCCGCCCCCGGCAGGACTAGCAAGTCTCTTTCCCTGACTCACCTCGTGCTTCTCAGGGAGGAGCTTGAGGAGTTGCTTGAGGACTTCCACGTCAAATTTCGTGGTGTCCCCAGCCCGGATCATCGCAGTGACGTCCTCGTTGGAGCTGCAGGTGAGAGGGGGTGGTTGGGATGGGAGGAGAGGGGCCTCATGTGGGCTCCCGGGGACCCTGCCAGGCGGGGACTGCCCTCGGCCTGTGACATCTCCGCTGGTCACACCCGGGGCACAGAGAAGGCAAACCACCTGCCTCGGCTGCACAGTAAGGAGGCCGAGGGCCGACTACCACACTCCCTCTCTGCCAGAGCACCCTCCGCCTCCCCCTTCCGGGGGGCTGTTCACGACACGGGCCATCTGGCTCAGGCACCCCAGGGAGCTCCCTAGCCGGAGCCACCAGAGGGGTTCCCCGCGGATGTCTGGGTCTCAGGGACGGAACGTGCAGTTCCCAGAGCGGCCTGCAGAGGGCGCCGCAGAGCCCAGCGGGAGGTGCGGGCGAGGGGGCGGGGCAGGGGCGAGGCCGAGACGCCTGTGCCGCTCACCATCGAAACTGCTTCAGGAAGATGTTGAGGTTCAGGCTCTTCTTGGAGTCCAGGAAAGTGATCTGGAAAACACCCCCGCCCTGGTGTTGGTGCCCGGGGAGCAGCAGAGGCCCCTGGCTGAGCCCCAGCCCGGCCCCACCTCCTTGGGCTCCTTCCTGGCCGGGGCTGCCACTTGCTCCTTGGGCTTGGCCTCGGGGAAGCAGAAGAGCCGCTCGATGCTGGAGAAGTCCGGCTCCACGACCTCGGCCCCCAGGCTGCTCAGCGAGGCCCACATGGAACTGTGCTCTGTGGACGAGGGGCCCCGGGTCGGGTTCGCGCCCAGCCACCCACCCAGCGGCTTGACGGACGGAGGGGGAGGGGAGGGGAGAGAAGGGGAGGGGTGGGGAGGCCCTCCACCCCCCCACCCCCGGGGGGAGGCCTCCCCACCCCGTTGCTGTCACACCGTATGCATGCGGACGCATACGTGCCCGTGACCCGGCTGGCAGGAGGCCCCGGCCTTGACCTTCTCTGGGCATTGGCACCCAGGGGCCTGGGCGCTGTGGGGCTGTGGCATCGGAGCCACCCATCGGCTTGCAAGGGTGCGCGTGGGAAGAGAGGCCCTTCACAGGTGACCTGTGACCCGTTCCCGCCCCGCCCTGCCCAGACCTCCCAGGAGCCGAGTCCAGAACAGAAATCAAATGGCCCTGGTCCACCCTTGGGGGGGGGGGGCGGGGGAGACACGGGGGCCCAGGTGTGAGCACACATACTACCAGTCGGTATCGCAGGCCACCGGGGCCCGGCACCCCCGCTCGGGCAGGAAGCCACTCATGGAGCCTGGGGGGCCCTCACCTCGCGCCACGTCAGAGCCGGGCGGGGGCTCACCTTGCGCCACGTTGGACGGCAGCTTCTGCCAGTTGAGTTTCTTCATGCGCACAGTGGGAGCGTGCACGCACCGGTGGCTTGGGACCCAGGCGGAGGAGCCCAGGCTGGGGCCCACGTGGGCCACGATGACCTCCTCCACGCCACCCGCCGCAGAGGGGCCAGAGGTACCCGGCAGGGGTGGGGGTGGAGGGGGGCCCCCGTCCAGGCCAGGCGGCGGGGGTGGGGGCGGGCACCCCGTGCCCGGGAGCGGTGGAGGTGGAGGAGGTAAGGCCCCGCCAGAGACAGGCAGGGGGGGTGGTGGAGGGGGTGGGGCCCCCAGGCCTGGCAGTGGGGGAGGGGGGGGAGGAGGAGGGGGCCCGGCGGTGGAGCCAGGGAGTGGGGGTGCAGGTGGGGGCGCTGGGGCTCCCAGGCCTGGCAGTGGGGGAGGGGGGGGAGGAGGAGGTGGGGGGGGGTGGGGGAGGGGGCCCCGTGGTGGGACCAGGGAGTGGAGGTGCAGGTGGGGGTGCTGGGGCCTTCAGCTGTGGAGCAACCAGGTCCTCGACGGCGTGCAGGCTGCTGAGGTCCGCCTCGGGCCTCGGGCCCCCCACCCCCGCCTTGGGGGCGCCGCTGTTTTGGGGCACGCTGCCCCTCCGACCCTGGCCTAGGTCAGCCTGGACACTCTTGTGGGCCTTGGTCAGGGTGCTGGGGCGTGGCCGCCCCTTGACGGACAGAAGCCGCTCCATCATCTCCTCCAGGGTGCATTCCTGGACTGGGGAGGGGGTGCCGGGGTCAGGGCCGAGGGCCGGAGGAGGTGGGTAGGGGGAGGTGGGACAGGCGTGGCCACTGCCCTCAGGCAGGGGGCGGCTACCCTCCCGCAGTGGTCTGAGACCCTGCTGGCCGGGCATGGGGGGGGGGGGAGGGGTCAGGGTGGGAGGTGGGTGAGGGCTGTGGGCACCGTGCCCGCTGGGCCCCACCTGCTCACCATCACTGGCCAGGAGCACGGCCCGGTTCACCAGGTTCTCCAGAGCCTCCCAGAGCAGCTGGCTGGAGGGCAGGGTGGGCTCCAGGTACAGCAGGCCCTGCAGCACGGACAGCAGCTGGGCGGACGCTGGGGAGCAGCTCACCTGGGGGGCGGAGGCTGGGTCAGCGGGAGCACCTCAGCTTGCCGGGAACGTCCACCCCATCAGCACTCTACGGCTTGCAGGGCCCCGGTGATGAGCTGGGGTCACGGTTCCCTGACTGTCGCACCGGTGACATTTGTGGTGGGGCTACTCTCCGTGCGGGGGCTTCCTTGTGCATTGTGGGATGCTGGTCCGGCCCCCGTGAAGCCAATAGTGCCCTCTGCCCCACTGTGGCAACCCTCATGTCTCTGGATGTTTCTGGATGCCCCCTGGGGACGCTCGCGCCTGGATGAGAGCCACGGTTTCTTTGAAGGACAGAAGGTCCCAGCCAGGGAGGGCCTGAGCTGGACCAGAGATCAGCCTCCTGGCCTCTTGCTGGTCCTGGGGCCCCTCAGGCCATTTGGCGGTAGCCAGCGACAGTCCTGGGGCCCAGGACAGTCCAGCTCCCTCTGGGCAGCCCAGGCCTTTGCGATGCTGTCCTCCTGGGTCCTGGGGCCCTGGCTCTGTGCCTGTGACAGCCCGGACCTACCGCCAGGCACCGGGTTCTCCCCTCTCCAGCCCCCTGACCCCTCACTGCTCCCTCGCGTCTCCACATCTGGCCCACGGCTCCGCTGCGGGTGGGGCCTACCAGGGCTGGGAAGGCAGCTGTGTCCGAGCCCCGGCGCCCAGGCCACAGTCGCGGGGGTCGTCACCTTGTGAAACACAGAAGTGAAGACTTCCTGGTGGTTGTTCATGTCGACGCCGCCGCAGATGCGCAGAAGCTCCTCCGCGTCCTCGGCCTTGGCCTCCTCGAAGGCCTCCAACTGGATCAGCAGGTCGGCGTCCTCCAGATCCCTGGGGCGAGGGGGCCGGATGGGCTGAGGCCGCTGCCCCCCCACCCCCCAGCCTCCCCCGGCCCTGGACAGACGCACGGACGACCCTCAGCGTGGCCCACGCTTCCCATGTGGCCACACCTCAGCCTGAGGCCAGCTCAGCAGCAGAGCCACAGGCCCAGGCTCCTCCCCCTGGCTCCCCACTCCCCAGCTGGCATCCCGGGGCTGGGGTCCCACCCAGGAGAGTGGTCCTGAGAAGGCCCAGGATGGGGGTTCTCTGCTACGTGGATTCCCCGGCACCCAAATAAGTTTGAATTTCAGATAAACGACTAGTGACCTTTGGCATAAGTATATCCTATACGACATCTGGGATATACTTACACGGAAGGAGCCCTCTTATTCAGCTAGGGGTCCTGCACTGCATGAGGCAACCCTAGCCTCCAGGAGCAGCTCCAAGGCCCCAGGCAGGGAGACCCCGCAGAGTGGCCCGTCTGGCACACTGCGTTGTCACCCGGCCTGGGTCCAGTGGCAGAAGCCCTCTCCTGCCCCTCTGGAGGTGCTGTGTGGGGCCCAGGGGAAGGCGAGCCTGGCTTTGGGGGACGGTGCAGGGGACTCACCGCAGACGTGTCAGAACGTCCAGCAGCTGCAGCCCTGGGAAGGGACAGGAGGAGTCAGCAGGCCTCAGAGGCTGCTGCCACCAGCCCCCCCCACCCCGACCCCGGTCACTTGCACCTCTGATGCCTCTCCTCTGGTCTCCCCGTGGGCTTATTCCTAAGGGCCATTCCTAAGGTGGCCAGAAGGTGGTGCCATTCCTAAGGGCCCAGGAACACTCTGGAGGGACACGTGGTCGCACCCACTAAGGGGTCATCCCACAACTAGTAGGACCAGAGCTGGGGATGGGCGTCAACACCGAGAGGCCCCGAGTCCCCCGAGGGGGGCAGGTGGGGGCCGGCTTCCCAGAGCCTTCCTCTGGGGTCCTTGGGCGGGCGGCGGGTGGTTACCAGTGAACTCCCCGCGCAGCTGGGTGCGGGTGCGGAGGTCCTCGGGGCCCAGGATGATGGCATTGATCACACTGAGCAGGGTGACGACATAGGGCACGTTGTCGCTGTCCGAGAGCTCATTCATGATGACGCTGAAGCGGTACTGCTGGCTGCACACGGTCTGCAGGGCGGGCAGGGGTCAGCACGTGCCCCGGGCCCACCGAGGCCCCAGGGTCCCCCGAGGCTCACCTTGTAGTGGTCCAGGGCGTCCAGGGTCAGCATGTGGCCTTCGGGCGAGTAGATGCACAACGCAGCCAGCAGCTCAAACACCTGCTTCTTGACCATCACGTTGGACGTGTCCAGAGCTGCCGAGGGGCGGGGGATTGTGGGGGAGTCTCAGCGGGGGCCCAGGCCCCCAGGCCCGGCTCCCCCTCTCCCCTCCTGGCGGCTGGTTCCCTCCCCCCCCCCCCCTCCCGGCCTGTCTGAGCTGAACTCACACTTCCGCAGGTGGACACCAGAGGGCGCCCTGCACCGGCACACCGGCCACCTCCCGGGCTGGCCTCCCCAGGTGCCCAGACCCGCCTCTGGGACCAGAGAGGCAGACTCCGCAGGCGGGGGTCCACTTAGACTGGGCCTCAGTTCTGAGAGGGGTCCCTGTTGGATCTGCCGAGGGCCACGCTGGCACATGGCCCTGGGCGGAGCCCATGCTTCCATCAAACTCAGTACCGACTGTGCTTGACAGCCTGGGATGCCCCGTCGTCCTCATGGCCCCCTGCCTCCCACCTCATCCCCCGAGCTGGCACAGGGGGCACAGCCAAGCCCAGGCTGGGTAGGGCAGGAACGAGGTGGCCTGTGGCTTGCTCACCCACACGGGCACTCGCCCACCCCACGGGCCGACTCACCCGTCACCGGCCCCTCCTGGAGCCCCAAGCATCGTGGGGCCCGGGTGCTGCCATGGAGCAGCACAGCCTGGCAGGCAAGAGGCACACAGTGATCCCTGCTCACTAAGGGCCACCTGAGGTTGCTCTCAAGGGTGGAAGACCAACCCTGGGCGCAGCCTTGGGAGACTTCCTGGAGGAGGGGAGCGGGAGTCAGAACTTAAGGAGTCAGGGGCGCCTGGGTGGCTCAGTCGGTGAAGCGTCCGACTTCAGCTCGGGTCATGATCTCGCGGTTCGTGGGTTCGAGCCCCACGTCCGGCTCTGTGCTGACAGCTCAGAGCCCGGAGCCTGCTTCAGATTCTGTGTCTCCCTCTGTCTCTGCCCCTCCCCCACCCATGCTCTGTCTCTCTCTCTCTCTCTCTCTGTCTCTCTCTCTCTCTCCCCCTATCAAAAATAAATAAACATTAAAAAAAAAAAAAAAAAGAACTTAAGGAATCAGCAGGCACACAAAGGCAGAGAGCAGCCTGAGCTGGAGGTGAAGCCCCACGTGGTTGGAGACGGCACAGAATGGGCAGGGGCAGGGGTGTGGGGGAAGGTGGAGGAAGAGGCCATCGGCAAGGGCTGGGGTTCCGGCGGCGAGGCTCAAAGGGCTCGGAGCCAGGTGGAAGGCAAGCGGGACTCCAGCCGCCAGGGCCCGGACCTGGGTGGCGGGTGGCGGGAGTGGTGTAGGCAGAGCCGGGGAAGAGGGTTGGGCCCCAACAAGCGTGGGGCTGGGCGGAAAGGCCGGGCAGGGTCACAGAACAGACCAGGCAACCAGGTGCGGCTGGTGGAGGACCAGGGCTCCAAGGTCACCTGGACGTCCCAGACCTGGGGCCGATGCGAACCCGGTTCCTCCTCCGGGAAGCCCTCCCTGCCTGCCCAGCAGAGTTCTCCCCTGTGACCCCAGCCCTCCCGCTGCCCTCCGGGGCCTGGAGCCTCCCGCAGAGTTACCAGGGGGCTGTCTGTGCCGGCCTGGCCTCCCGGCAGCCCCGCGGCTCACCCAGGGAGAGCTGGCGCACGTAGGCCTGGTTGCTGAGGATGTACTCGATGCCCCGCTGCGAGTTCAGGACGGCGCGCACGCAGCTGATGCAGGTGAGCTGCAGGAGGGCGTCGGCGATGCGGGCCACCCCGCGGCCGGACAGGCGCGCCAGGGCCTCGAGCAGCAGGTCCAGGCCGCTCTGCTCCAGGAACTGCACCATCCAGCCGCCGTCGCTGCTCTCCAGACGCTTGCGCAGCCCCGAGTAGTTGACCACGGACGGCATCTGCAGCAGCCGGATGCACAGCTCGGGGTCGGCGCTCTCCAGGTTGGCCTCCGTGGGGTCCGAGTCCTGGGCCCCCAGCTTCTCTTTCAGCGCCGCCCACTTGCGCTGCGCGCCCTCCTTCACCGACATCTTGCCGAACTGTAGGGCCGGAGGGAGGGGAGCGTCAGTCCCGAGCCCAACTCCGCGCCCCGGGTGCCCCACCGCTGGAGAGGCCGGGGCTGGTGCGGGCGGGGTCCCCTGCCTCAGTATCCCCGCCCGCCCGCCCGCCGGGTTGGCCCTGCGGGGGTGGGGGGGGGACGCTGCGGGCTGACCCTCGTCCCGTCTGGGCTGCCACCGCCCCCGGGCTTCCTCCGTGCCAGGCGCTCCTGGACACAGCGGCTGGGCTGACAGCAGCGTCCCCCCCCCCCCCCCCGAGGGCCTCGAGGCGGCTACACCGGCAGGAATACCACTGACCCAGCGGTGATGATGGACAAAAGTGGCGTCTCCGGGGCTCCCTTATCTTGTCCCGGGGCACTTCCCCTGCCCAGTGGACAGGGTCAGATAGGGACAGCGGGGCAATTCCAGGCCTCAGGCGTGTGCCGGGGAAGGGGCTGACTTGAGGGTCATGCCCGGTGCCCACCCAATCGCGGGCCCTCCCTGCGGGGAAGCAGCCTGCCAGGCCCTGGCTTCCGCGGCCCTGCGTTTGCCAACCAATGTGGACGGAGCACCGGATGTCCCCTCACACACACCTTTTCCCCTAAAGAGGCCGGGCTGTGCCTCCGCCCTCGCCACCCCCGGCAAGCCCCCCTCCTCCGGCCCCTCGGTGGTGACGCCGTCCCGGACCGCGGCCTCTGGGGACCGGCCTCAAAAGTCAGGGGCAGCCCAGGCTCTCCGCGACCATGTATGGCTCAGGTTTTATATTTAGAGCCTGAGAAGGACAGCCCGGGGCTGCCGAGAGGGAGCCCGAGGACCAGAGCGCGGCTGTACCGTCACGCCTCGCGCCTGGGGACGCCACAGCCCCCCCGGCCCCCCACCGCCCCCACCTGACAGGAGAGGAACGGGGGAGGCACCCAGAGAAGCGCAGTCACATGCCCACCGCCCCCCCGTTGGAAAGGGCAGGGCTGAGTGAGACTGCACTCCAGTCCGAGGGGGGCTGGGAGAGGCTGGCCGTCCAGCCTGGCCTCGATCTCAGGGCTGCGGGACCTGGTAAGTCGGGGGGAGACCCCACGGACCATCTGAGGTCATATGTAGGAGATGCAGGCCGAGCGGGGTCGAGAGCCCAGGGGCCTGTCCCGGGCCTGGCTCTGGGCCCTCTGTGCTCACTGTGGTGCAGCTGGAGGCCTCCCGCCCCCTCTGCCTTGGTGACTCTTGGGTATTGTCCCTTGTGCTTCCCGGGCGCCCCCCCTCCCCCCACTGGCATGGCTGGCCTGGCCTTTCAGCAGCCCCACCTGTTTGCAGTGGGTCCAGACCCCCACCGAGCCCCTCATCCTCCTGCCTGGCTGACTGCCCGACAGGCCCCTGGGGTCCCCCAGCGGGGCGGCCGGAGGGGGGGGGTGAGGAACGGCTCTGGGCCCACCGGCCACTTGAGCCGTCTGAGCCTCCTTTCCTCGCCTGAATTTCTGCGTCAGCCTACTGGGGGCATCCTGAGAGGGAGTGGGTGCGGTGTCCTTGCAGGGGGGTGGCCGGGTGGCGGTCACCGTCCCCCAGGAGCCCTTACAGCCCTCCCTGTGACCGCACAGCCCACCTGCTCCCTCAAGCCCGGCCCTCTTACCCCCTCCCTCACCGTCCACTCACCCAGATGCGCAAGACCTTCCGGCTGCCTCTGCCCACCCATTCCAGGCCCTGCCGAGGGCCGCCCCTCACACTCTCCTGGCTTCTCATCCCTGCTGACCGCTGCCGGCTGTGGCTCTGGTCCCTCCTGGGCGGCCTCCTGGTGGCAGGGGAGGGGGCCGCTCCCACCACCACGAAGAGCACAGCAGAGGGGCCTTTGCACGCGCTGCCACGCACCTCGGGTGCTGCTGCCTAAAGACGCAGTCGGGACTGACCCTGCCTTCCCCGCCCCCACCCCCGCCTCACTGGCCCAAGTCCCTGTTTCCCTGGCACAGGCTGAGTGGCTGGAACATGACCTCTCCCAGGCCAGGCCTCCAGCATCCTAAGTATCTTCCCCGGCCAAGAGCCCCAGGGGTCCCTAGATGCAGAAAACAACCTCTCAGAGCCAGCCTGCGTGGCCCAGAGCGCCCCACCGGGCTCCTGGCGGCCACGGGCTCTCCACCCCAAGGGACCCCACCTGTGGGGGCTCCCTTGGCCTGTGGGGGTGGGGTGGGTGGGACCACAGCAGCAGGTGACCGGCCCATCCACCTGCCTGTCCACGAAGGATCCTAAGCTGTGTGCCCCGGAGCTGAGTTTCACAAGCTGGCCATGCCCCACGAGGCACCGGGCTGTGGCCCAGTATGGAGAGGGCGTCCAACTAGGAGAGTGAGCTCAGCTGTGGGTAGGGATGACTTTTCTCCCTCTGTGATGCCACCAGGCTGCCTGGCCTCATCCAGGGCCCACCTGCTTAGGTCCTGGGTGGAGGATGACTCCCTAGAAATGTTCCAACTGCCCTTCAGGACGAGCTCCTGAATACACGGATGGACGGCGGCCAGACACCAGGACAGAACTCCGACCCACAAACTGTAGCCACAGCCCAGGAGGAGGCCCGCTGTCTCCACGGCAGACCTGCCGGAAGTCGGACCTCGATCTCTGACGCACAACCATCCTGGGACAGTATCCCACATGGCCAGGGCTGGATGACGGCTTCCACAGTTTCTGTTGCCACGTCCACCTGAGGACCAACCAGAAAGCCGAGCGCACTCCCCAAGCCATCACGCGGGCTGTCCCACTTCCCCAGGCCCCCAGCCCCTCCCCCGGGTGCCCCTGAGCCCCCCTTTTTCCTATAACGAAGCTTTCTATACATAGAAAATACTTTCACATATTAACATATACATGCTACAGAACCCATGTACTACACGTATACATCGTATACACATAGATATTATATGTACTACATAGTGATAATTAACGCATGTATTCTATACTACGTACATAGGCTGCACATGTACGTTAATGTGCATATTACACATGCCCAGTAAGCATATATCGTGTAACGTGTATGTACTACGTGAATACCTCATACGTGTGCACATGATATTACACACACATGACAACAATTATATATAAGAAGTATAGATGTGGGGCGCCTGGCTGGCTCAGTCAGAGGAGCCTCTGACTCTTGATTTCAGTTAAGGTGGTGAGTTCGAGCTCCACATTGTGTGTAGAAATTACTTACATAAATAATTTTAATAATAACAAATAATTATACAATAAAAAATTTAAATACAATAATTTTTAAAAATGAATGCTTAAAAAATATGCACCGCACGCATACATTGTACACGCACGTCCACACTAACAGCGAACATATATACATGGAACTAAAATACGAAGTGCTCCCACCCTCCCGCCTGCCTCGAGCCTGACAAACGCGAGTGGTGACCGACTCTTTGCCTGAAGCGGCTCAGAATAAACAGCTCGTTCCCATCCGGGTGGCGGTTGAGCATTTCCGCCCCGAGCCCCAGAGGGATTCGGGAGGACAGCGAGGGGACCTGCGTGGGAGGCAGCACGCTGGGAGCCAGAAGCCAGGCTCCTGGGCTCGCTCGCTGGCTGTGTGCCGCGGGGAAGTCCCTCTGCCCCTCTGTTCTCCATCTGTACGGTGACGCTTGCTGCGGGGCTGCCAGGGGAGAAGCTGGACCTGGTGGGGAGGGCGAGCGCCCGGGAGCGCTGTGGCTGTCGTAACGCCGTCCCCGGGCGTCCGGCCCTGCCCGACTCGTGGGCTGAGTGGCGGGCCCCCAGCCAGGCCCGGCGCCGAGACAGGGCGGGGTCGCAGGGACCTTCCCAGACGCAGGCCCGCCGGGCGGGGCGTGGCCAGCCTGCCGGGGGCGGGGCCACACGCTCAGGAATGCGCTCTCGGGGCCCCCACCAGCGCGGGGGCGGGGCCAGCACAGGAATTTGCATTCGCAGAATTTTTGCTGCCAGCACCGCCCGCCGTAGAGCACGAGGGTCTCCAGGGCCCGAGTCCCCGGCGGCGGCTGAGGCCTTACCCTGGACCTAGGGCAGCTGGGAGGTGCCCCCTCCCCAGGCAGTCCGTCCCCCCCACCCCCAGCCCTGCACCAGAGGGACTCCGCAGAGGAAGGCGCTGGGGCTCCCGCAGGAGTGTGATGTCGCCCGAGATTCTCCAGCGTTCGAGTTTTTCTACCAATAACGTGGGGTTCCCACTGGGGCGGGGCCACGCCTCCCCCTGCAGACTGTGACCCCCGAAGGCAGGGTCTCTCTCCGAGCTCTCCTGGGTGAGCCCACGGCTCACGCGCGTTCACGGCCCGCGCTGCTGACTCGAGGACCTGGAGGAGACTGGACGCTGGTCCTCCTGGCCCCTCCTCGCGCACCCATCTGCCTTTCTGCCCGCACCTACATCCCGGCGCCCACAGGCCCGGGCAGCTGTGCTGACTCACGGCAAGCCACCGCCCCTGCCTGTCTGTCAAGCTGTGTGCCTGGGGGCGGGGGCAGGGTCAGAGCTGCCCCCCCCCCCCCACCCGACCTCAGAGACCAGCCCCTGCTATGCAAATAGGGAAACCGAGCCTGAGCGGGAGAGCCTCCTGAGGCGGGCACCGGGCACCAAGCCATGTCCTGGGCACGGCTGCCGGGAGGCCCCTGCATGGGCCCAGGGGCGGGAGGGGGCTTCCAGCAGCGTGCGGCACTCCACTAAGTGCCGGAGTTCGGCGCCCTGGAGGAGGGGGTTTGGCCTTCTGCTCCTTGATCCCGGCGAGGGCTGGAGGAGGGGCTGGGGGCCCTGGGCGGGCCGCGAGGGCCTGGGAAGGCACAGGCTGGGGACTTGGGCACCTGTGAGAGGGGCGGCCCTGCCAACATCCCCACCAGGGCTGGGGTGCTTCTGGGCCCAGAGCCAGTGAGGGCGGGGGCGGGGTGCAAACAGCGAGCTTGTCTTCCTTGGGGAGGGCGGGTAAAATGGCAGGAGCGGGGTTCCGGAACTGGAGGCAGGGGCTGCCACGCTGTATTTTTAGCTCCGAATTTTTCCACTGCCTGGTAACCCTTGGATTGTGTTTCCAGCGGCAATTCCCCCGGAGCCCAGGGGCAGCCGGGGCCCTGCAGGGTTGGGGAAGCCCCTGAGGCTGATCCCATTCTCCGCCCTCCAAGACCTTGGTTCCTTCTGAGCCTCGGGCACATACCGCCTTACCCACCAGGCTGCAAGCCCCCAAGGGGCTTGGGTGGGTCACCCGCCCTCGGGCTCATCCCTAGTGGGGGTCCAGTGCACGGTGGGCCTTGGGGAAGGAGGAACAGCAGAGTGCCGGCCCATCACCTGCCCACCCGCAGGCACAGAGTGCAGAGGACCTTGGCCAAGGGGCAGAGTCCTCCCGCAGCCTGCGCCCCCCCCCCCCCCCCCCCCCCCCCCCCCGCCTCCGTCCCCGCCCCTCTGTCTCATGCTCCAACCCGCTGCTGCCTGCAGTCCCAGCACGGGGTGCAAGATCCATGCCTCCCAAGCCCTCACCTTGATTGCCCCGCTGTGTGTGAGGAGGCCGGCCGGGCCGCCGGAGCATCCAGCAATAAGACAGAAGGGGCGGCTTGCAGGCGGGTGGGCGCCAAGACCTTCACAGCAGTGTTGAATTAAAAACAGAGACAGGAAGTAGGACACCAAGCCGTACTGTGTAGGATTTCAACCATAAAACATATCACACAAGACACACGCCTGAATGCTAACAGAAGTTGCATCTGGGGTGAATGTGGTCTTTGTCATAATTAGAAAGACAGAAAAGGCCCCAAATCTCAGAGGGAACAGGGCTCAGCTCAGGTCACCAGGGAGGCCAGGCACTATGCCACCAGGATCTGGGGGCAGGTGGGAGTGAGGTCAGACACAGAGCCCAGGCCGGGCCTGTTTGCATCCTCCGTGGGTCCCACCCTCCTGGGTTAGGAAAGAAGCCACAGAAAGGGCTGCCCTGGTGTGGGGGATGGACTTGGCAAACAGGAAACGCCTGTGCGGGGGGGTGGGGGGGGGGTACTGCTGATGCTGCCCCTGCCCCACCCCTGCCCGTCCCCTATCACTCCCCTGCCCCTGTTCCCTGGGAGGAGGTTCTGGGACCGGGCTGGGGTGGTCTGGGTGTCCCCCTGACCCCAGCTGATGGCTTGCTGGGTGGGGAAGGACAGGAAGGGGTGGAGGCACCCACGCCAGGAAGCCGAGCTTTCGCTTCCACCTGCGCTGGGAGCTGGCAGGGACTGGGTCTGCCCTCACCTCCTGCTGTCACCAGGCCTCCACTCCCCCAGCTGCTTGAAGGGCAGGTCCAGTGGGAGTCCCTGGAGGGGGCTGGTCCCCTCTGACACTCCCAGGGGTCTGGTCCAGCGCCTGGTGGCCGGAGGCGTGAGGGGCGGGTGCCGCCCGCCTGCCTCAGCACAGGAGGGTGGCATGGGGTGGGTGAGGAGGTCAGCGGCGGCCACCGCTGCCTTCCGTGGCTGAGCCAGTTCCAACAGTGATCGCTGGAGGACAGTGACAAGTACAGACCTGTGTTGCCTGTGAGGAACCGGAGGCCCCCACGTGGCAGGGTGGCCTTTGACTCTGGGGCTGCTGGACCGCCCGCAGGCCCCGCGCCTGGCCACAGCCTCTGCCCACAGGGGCTCTGCTGGGCCACAGGAAGACCTCAGGCCACCAGAATCCCTCATCCCTGGGTTCTGTCCCCCAAGACCAGATGCAGCTCAGAGATGCCTCCTCCGGGAGGCCCCATGTCCCTCCTCTGTCTCCCTGGCGTCCTCAGGAAAGGCCTCTCCCAGGCTGGGAGGACACTCGGTGCCCAGGGAGAAGGGCTGGCCAGAGACTTCAGGCTTCGGGCCCTGCAGTGTATGCTTGCCGAGGCCTCGGGGTGTTGGGGTAGGGCTCAAGACTGCCCACTGCCTGCCCGGGCAGTCCCTGCCCCTGGCCAGTCCCCGGTCCCAGCTGGAGGCTTCCTGCCCAGGAGCAGGGAGGACAAAGCAGCGGGTTGGGGGGGGGAGGGGCCGCCCGGCACTACCAGGGCCCCGAGGGCAGAGGACGGCTCAGGCTCTGGCTGGGATCAGGCTCCGCCGCTGGCTGGCTGGGTCCCTTGGACCAGCCACAGGACCTCCCAGAGCTCTGGCCGCAGTCCTCGAATGGGGATGCGCGGGTCAGTGCCAACCCCTGGGCTTGCTGACAGAGCAACAGACACCATCCGTAAGCCCCGGGAATGCGCCGGAAAGCGCCGTGCCCGGCTGCCCACCCATCCACTGCGCCCCCCGCCTGCTCCTCCTCAGCCAGGCTACCAGCGGCGGACATGAGCTGAGATGCAGCCCCCCACTGGGCAGCCCCCCACTCGGCAGCCCCGGGCCGCCTGGCTCAGGCAGCCAGTGCCAGCAGCCTGGCCCGCGCCGGTGAGCGAGACCCAGTGTCCAGCACAAGACCCCCCCCGCCCCAGGTATTTCTTGCCAGTTGCGCAGGGCCAGGCCCATCGTGGGCTTGGTTTCCTCATCTGTAAAAGGGCCGGGATTTTCTCCGGGGACGCTGGTTTGGCTGAGCCAGCACTGCCTGCCTGGCCTGCGAGGCCCCTCCTGGGCGGGACCCCCCACCTCCTCTTACAGGTGATCTCCCGGGTCCCACCTCTGGGCGTCCCTCCCATCACTCTGCCACCTCCGGGGGGCGGGCCCCCACTCCCCCGCCCCCACCTCCACGGCAGCCGGCAGCCGGCTGGCACCAGGCAGGGGCAATGGGGGCCTCCAGCAGGGCGGGTTCCCGCCCCGGCACTCCCGTCAGTGCGGGTGGGAGGGGGGACAGGCCGCGCCCCCTCCCCGCCGCCGGCCGGGCCAAGAGAGGACAGTTGACCTCCCTGCGGCTGTTCGAGGACGGCGGTGCCAGGCTGTACTTGGAACAGAACTGGGCACCCGGGCACGGGGACCCGGATGGCGGCGGAAGCAGGCCGCACACTGAGGTCACACCCAGGGCCAGGCACAGTGGAGAGACTGATGCCCTCTGACACAGCTGGCCAGGGCCCCTGCTGGTGTCCACACCCACGTCCACCAGCACTCCGCAAGGCCAAGATCGAGCGCAGAGACAGAAAGCCCTGCCCCACGGGCTGTGTGTGTGTACGTAGGGGTGGGCACTGGCTGGCCCGGGCGTGGTGGGGACTGGGGCAGTGCAGGGCAGCCACCACCCGGCGCTGTGTGTGTGTGTCTGGAACTGGCCTCCTCCTCCCTGACCCAGCATGCCCTGGGCTAGCCACAAGGCTAGGCTTGGAGGTTCGGCCTCAGTGGCACCATCTGCTAAATGGGAGGCACGGCCTGCCTCCACCTCCCCAAGTGTATCTCCTGGCTGGTCTCTCACCCACGGAGGGCCCCACATGATGGCCCTCAGCAGCACTGCACACGACTCCTTGCTCACGTCGGCCCCTGCCTTCCCTGTGGGGTCGGCCCAGGCCAGCCTCATGCGAGCAGGTGGCCCTGGGTCCACCTTCCCACCTTCCAGCCTCTCCTTTCCCACGTGGGCCCAGCTCACAGGCAGGGGCGTGGTGGAGGGTGCCCCAGCAGCACACGGCGGGGAGGGTGGCCTGGCCAGTCAGAGAGCGCACGCTGTCCTCAGGTAGCTCGGTGGCCTAGTCCTCCCAGTGCTGTCACCACCCCCCTCCTGCCCCACAGCAGCTGCCTGCCCACGTGCACTGCTAGGAAGTCACCCAGGTGGGTGCCCCGGGGTCTGCCCCCTCCCTTGTTGGGAGGCCAGAGGGTGCTGCTGGGCCAGGACGAGGCTCTCCTATTCCCAGAGTGGTGGTGACGCGGGACGGGGGATAGCCTTGGCCTCCAGGTGCTCGCCGGGGCCAGCCAGTCCTCACCTTGACCCCAGGAAAGCACTTTCCGTACACCTGCTCTGGCCCACTGGAGCAGTGAGGTGAGCCCAGAAGCCCGGGGCACACAGTAGGGACTTTATAAATGCATCTTGCCAGAGTGACACCACAGATTCTACAAGCCAACAACCCCGTGCCTCAGTTTCCTCTTCCGTGAAACAGATGATAATCACAGTACCCGTGCCTCACTGGTTAGGTGTGAGACTTGGAGGCCGTGGGGTGGGTCCATTCACTCCTTCGTGCATTCACCCGTTCTGCACACAGACTCCACTTGGGACCCTGGGACTGCTGCAGTGCACAGGCCAGGCTCGGGACTCGCTCTCAGGAGGTTCTGGCAGTGCACCCGGCAGAGGGGAGGCCCCGAGCAGCCGCACAGCTTCCTCAATCACACCTGGGAAAGGTGCTGTCCAGCGGACAAGCAGCGGTGGCCCCTGCTGGGGGGACGGGCCCACCCTGCCCCCTGTCTTGCTGCCTGGCCCAGGAGGAGGAGGAGGCTGGCGGTCCCGGAGCGAGAGCTTCCCTCGGTCTGGAGCTTTCTCTGCGCACTGGGTAGGTGGGCAGCTGGTGAAGAGACTCCACGCCAGCTCAGGACTCAGGCCGTCCGGTGTTGAGAGGTGGGCCCGGCAAGACCCTCCTTGCGAGGGTGAGGCTGCTGGGGGTGGGGCCTCATGGTCAGATCCTCTCTCACACGTCCAGGGACCAGGCGCTTGGCCCAGCACAGGCACTCCTTCCTTTATAATGGGTTGCAACCACTTTCTCATCTTGGACACACAGGGTCCCCCAGGCCTGGCTCCTGCCTGGCCTCAACCTTCCGTGCCGGGCCCAGGTCCCCTGGACCCACTTCTGTCCACTGCCTTTCCCAAGCCACTGTGTCCTCTGGGCCTTGAGCCAAGCAACTGCTAGACCCCTGCTGGGGTGCAGAGGGGAGGGGGCCAGGCAGCTGAGTCAGGCCTCACCCCTCCAACTGTGGGGGCACTCTGCCTCCTGGTTCCTCCTCTGGGTGCCTCAGGGAGTGCCCACACCCCAGGCCGGAGCCAGGCCGGCGGCGGCGGTGGGCCCTGCACCCGCAGGCAGCGCCCGCCCGAGGTTATCCACCCCTCCCCCGCCCTTCCGAACCTGCTAACTTTTCCAACCTGGAATCAACTGCGCTTTGAGGAAAGGCGAACGGAGTCTATTTAAGGTGAGGAGCTCGCGGTCCCGGAAGGTGAGGTGTTCGCAATTAGCTCCGACAGCCGTCAGCACCTCCACAAAGTGGGGGGCCCTCACCTGACGGTTAACTCTTTGCTGTAAATGGCTGGGTCCCAGGAGGGCAGCCCCACCTGATCACTCGATCCTCTGGGTCCTCTGCTCGGCAGGGCCCCTCTGCCTGTCTGCTGGCCCTGATGACCTGTCCATCGTCCCTGAGCCACTGCGTGGGGCCGGGACGGGGGACAGGGGACAGCTGGGGGCTGCTACCCCAACTTGGCTTTTTAAATTGAGAGTCGATGCTCTCCTGGTGAGGGATGGGGACAGTGTGAGGCCCCAGAGCCGGAACCAAGAGCGGATACTGGACACGCTGGGACGGCGGCACCCTCTCCCCCAGCGCTCCCTGCCCTGGACAGCACGGTGAAGGGGGTTAGGGCATTTGCTCTGGGTCCAGGGAAGAGGTCCACACCTGAGCCACTGTCCCCACCGTCAGGGTACAGATGGAGAAACTGAGGCCCAGAGAAGGCAAGCGTCCCGCCCAGGTCCCACTGCCAGAGGGAGCAGGCTGGTGGGAAAGGAGGTTCCCCAGTACAGCTCCCCTGTGGGTGCGCCTGACCCCGGGCAGGTTCGTGGCCATCTTCGCCAGTCGGGGTCTCCGTGTGTCACAGTGGGACACTAACGCTGCGGTCACAGCTCCCGCCCCCATGCAGCCTGGGGCCCTGGGTTACAGAACCTCAGGAGGCTAGGCAGTCAGACCCCAGCCTGAACGCCACGGGAGCGGCTGCAGGCTGATGGCACCTCAGGTCCCTCCCCAGGAAGGGGGTCCAGGGCCGGGACTGGAGGAACAGCGGGGGAACACAGAACCGGCCTCCCACCGGGAGGAACCCAGCGCAGTGATGGGGGCTCTCGCTCCCCCAAGGCCTGCCTGCGGGGTGCCAAGGCCCCGGGTGCGCCCAGCTGCTCCCCTGCAGCTACAGACACAGCAGCACTCGCGGGACCCCCGGCCCGTGCGCACCTCGTGGGGCCACCGGACTGCCGACCCGAAGTTGAAGTTTATTTTCCCAACTGTGGCTGATTCATGGTCAGGATGTGGCAGCCGCGGGAAGGGGAAATTCTGCTGGCACCGGGCGGGGCGCTGGCCCGGCTGACCCCCGGCCACCACCGCGGCCAGTGCGTTCCAGCTGCGTCTCCGCGCCCGGGGTCAGCGGGGGCGGGGGGGGGGCGGGAGGGGGACTCCTGGGGCCCCGCCCGGGGGCAGGGACCCGGGAGCCCGCCGCCTTGTGCCGCCACCCGGGGCGCACGCCGCGCTGCCCCAGCCCCCCTCCCCAACCCCAAGAGCCCCCTCGCTCGGACTCAGTTTCCCTGCGGCTCCTGGGGCGGGGGCCCAGAGGCGCGGACTTACCGGGCTGGGGTGCAGCGGCGCTCACTCGGGTCGGGCCAGGGGCCGCGCCAGGCCGCCCACCGCAGGCTCCGTACGGCTCGCGCCGGGCTGGGCTGGGCTCGGGCTCCCGCTCCGCGGGGCGCGCGGAAGAGGAGGTGCCGCCCCGCCCCGCCGGCATGCGGCCACGTGGGGACCGGGCGCGCCCGGGGGCGGAGTCGGGGAGGGGTCGCCGGGAGGCCCCGCCCACCCCGCCCGCGGCCCGCGCGCTTTCCGGGGATCTCCTCGTGCCTGGAAATTCCCCGAAGTCGCCCCTTCCCCGCCCTGCCGGCCTCGCTCCTGGCGGCCGGGGGTGGCGGTGGGTGCGGAACACGAGGAGCGGGGGGGGGGGTATTGGGAAACGTCTGGAAGCCATTCCCCCCTGCCTCAGACCTCGCTGCGGGGCGGGCCCCTTCCTCGGGCTGCACCGCGCCGCGCCGCATCTTGTCACCCCCGGCCCCTCCTCCAGGTCCAGCCCCAGGGGCGGGTGAACCGCCTCCTTGGTGTCGCTCATGTGCCTCTGCCTTCTACATGGGACCCCTACTCTGGCCAGCTGGATGCCAAGTCCCAGGGTCCCCGTGGGAGACTGCTCTTCCCGGTGCTCTGCGATGGAGAACGCCCCCAGCATTCCGGGCCAGCCCCTGCAGCCTCCTCCGGGCAGGCCTCCCTCCGGAAACAGCTCCCACATGGGGTCTGAGCGGTCTCCAGGCTGCCCCCACTCTGCCGGGCTCCGGGCATCCGGGACTGCCGTGCGGTGCCCTCTGTCACCCCCTCTTCTTGCCCGGCCCAATCAATCCTGCCAGACTGCCGGACCTGGTCCCTGACCCCCACATTGGCCAGGGTGGCCTGTTCATAGCAGGCTCAGAAAGCCTGGCTGACTGGCTAGGGAGAGGCGGCCCCCAGCTCTGGAAGTCCCTTCCGACATCTAACCCTCAGTTGGAGGTCCCCGGGCTTGGAGTGCACCAGGCCTGAGGGCCCGGGGGCCACGGGTGCACAGGGATGGGGGTGGGGGGTGGGGTGGGGGCAGGCAAGCAGGCAGGCCTCTGTGCTGCCCCAGTCTGACAGGAGACACTGTCCCTGCCCTGGGGCCCTGCTCCAGCCCTCCGTGAGTCAGGCTTGCACGTGCCTCAGTTTCCCCACCGGTGCAGAAGAACGCCAGGAACCTCTAAAGCCTGTAACTCGGGCAAGATGAGGACAGAGCATCGCTCCCGGACTGGCCTGACAAGCCTTTCCCGAGACCAGGGGGGGGGGGGGCGGGGTCAGGTGGACGCAGGTGCTGGGGCCGGGGGGCCGGGCCGGTTGGTTTCCCAGCCCTGATCCAGGTCCTGCCCTGGGGGCAGCCCCGCGCCTTCTCGGTGCCCACGGCGCTGCCCCTCTGCCCCTCTGTCAGGTCGGGATAAGGCCCGGAGCTCCTGGGCTGTCAATGCCCACTCCCAGGGCGAGTGCGGCCCCTCCCCGGCCCCACAGCCGCAGGTTCTTCGAGCGTCGGCCCCAGGGCAGCAGGCCACTACCGCACGAGGGCCCCTGGGCACCCATGAGAGCCGGCCAGGAGAGGCGCTTGCCGACTCTTGGACGTGCTCCAACCTGGAGACTCGGAGCGGGACGGCCACTCCTGGGCGGGACTCAACAGTTCCTGGAATGCACCCAGTCCTGGCCTGGGCAAGTGTCCCTCAGCCTGGAAGGGGGCCAGCCCTCCCCCACCCGGCCCCCTCCCCTCTCCTTGACCCGCGGAGCTTCGGGGCCTCCTCCGGGAAGCCTTCCTGCCCTCCCTGGAGCTGGGTTCCAGGCCTCTCCACACTCTCCTGACTCCAGAAGCTGGTGCCCCTGGAGGCGGGTAGGAGACGCGGGCCTGGCTGACTCTGCTGTCCTGAGCTGGCGCCTGGCTGCTGCCGGCTGTGGTTAGTGGGTGTGTTTGCTGACCTCACGGATGCGAGAATGCGGTGGAGACAGGTGGGAGGATCTTCTAGCCTAAGGACTGGGCTGGGAGGGGAGGGCGTGGGGGAGGTCCAGCTGGGAGCCCAGTGCTGAGCAGGGTCTCTGTGCCCACCCCACACCTTCTCTCACCCCTCCCACGGGCCTGCGGAGTGGGCGGGATCCTGAGTCGCACCCAGAGACTGGAGCAGAGGCCTGGCATGGGCGAGGATCTGGATCCAGCTTGCCAGACCCTCTGTGGCCCCCTCGGCTGTGAGGCCCCCTGCCGGGATGGAGGAAAGGGAGGCTGCCGGTGGGCTGGCACCCCCAGGGCTGGCTCCCTTGTGTCCCTGCCCGGGGCGGGTGGGACCCAGGACGGGGTCCCCAGGCCAGGCCCTGGTGGTGAGGCACCCGGGGGGAGGCAGTTCTGTGCTGCACCCCGAGGGCCGAGTTCAGCGCAGGAACAGGTAACGGGTGACGGTGACGCGGGAGGAGGAAGGCAGGGAGCGTGTGAGCGCGTGTCCGGTGCGGTGCGTGGCTGAGGTCAGAGGTGCGGCAGACACTGGTCTCGGAGTGACTCTCTCTCCATCCTGGAGCTCTGCCCCGCCAGGCCTCAGTTTGTGGGCTCATCTTGCCGGAACCACTGAGGCGTACAAAGACCCATCCTCGACCCTGGTCCCCATTGCTTTTAGTGGCTCCACACCCCCAGGCCCCCCTCGACCCAGGCCCCATTGCAACATGGTTTCCCGTCCCTGAGGGGGAGGCCTCAGAAACCTTCTGCAAACACTCCCCGGCACACTCAGCCCGTCTGATGAGGGATGTTCTTTCTGGAAGCCGTGTCCGTCCGGCAGGTCCCATCCCGGGCGGGGCCTGGGTCTGTTTTCAGGGCTGGGGGTGCGCCCGTGCCCACACCCTCATGCCTGAGCACCAGAAACCCGCTGCAGCTCGGACACACGGCCAGCCGCGGCCAGGACACCAGCCGGAGACGGCGCGCCTCCCGACACCGGCACTGGGGGACCACGTCGTCCGGCACAGACCCGCACGGAGCTGGCCACCACTTCTCATCGGGAAGCAGAAGATGGGGATTTGGTTCTGCCCGCGTGAGCCCTGCCGGCGTGGGCAGGCTGGCGTGGGCACTTCGCAGAGAGCAGCCTCCCTGCCTGACGTGGGGGGCGGAGGTGAAGGCCAGGACACCCTGAGTGTGGTGGGTGGGCACTCGCGGGCCCAGAGCGGGGCTCTAAGGCCACCAGATGAAACCAAGGTTTCGTTTCCCCTGACAGGCACCCAGAATGTTTTTATTGCTTTCGTTTCGAAACATCTTTCCTTCTGTTTCCCTACTGGGGTGCCCTGACATGACTTCTGACGCTGATACAGAATGAAGTCAGTGAGGGGGTGCCAACCCCCCCCCCCAAACCTGTCTGTGCACGGCTGCGGGCGCCTGGGGTCAGTCAGGGCCTGCCCTGCTCTAGGAGCTGCCCCCGGGCCCCAGAACCAGCAGCTGCTTTCACGAGCACAGTGGCCCGGTTGGTCAGTAGAGGCTTGGGTCCGGGAGTGACCTCCACCCCTTCGTCTGAACACCCACACACACTCACAGGCGCCCGCCATCACTTGCAGACTGTATTTGCCAGCTCGCCTTCCGTTCAACTCGCGTTCGTGACCCTAAAATCGCAGGCATTCGGGAACGTGCCCAGGGTGGCAAAAACTGAGTCCCCCGATGATCAGGCCCCCCGCTGAGGTCGGAGGAGGGGGTGTCCTGCCTCCCGATTTCATTCTGCGCCACAAACAAGCGTCCTTCTCCTGCCTGTTCAGGGCTGTGTTTTCCACATTTTTGTCCCTTTGGTGGAGATTTCCCTGTTGAAATGGCTAATCCTGTGCTGGGACATGCCTCCCGGAGGACACGCCTGGGTCAGGAAACTTCCTTCAGGTGCTGGTTACAAAGCCGCTGGCCCTGAGCTCAGGGAGAGCGAGTCTGTAGTGTGCAGTTGGCCGTGAACACCACAGGTCTGAACTGCATGGGTCCACTTAGACGGAGATCATTTCTCAATAAATACAGTCTGGTGCTGTAAACGTATCTTCCTTATGATTTTCTTGGTAAGCTCTTTTCTCTAGCTCACTTTATTGTAAGAGTACAGCGTATGATACATATAACATACAAATACATATCAACCGACGGTTTACGTTACCAGTAAGGCTTCTGGTCAACCGTGGGCTATGAGTAAAGTCTTGGGGAGTTAAAAGTTATACGTGGATGTTCGACGGTGCGGCAGTCAGCGCTCTTAGCCTCGCTGTGGTTCAAGGATCAACTCTACACTAAATAAAGCGTTTCTAAACAGAAACACGCACAGAACCAGTTCATGTGTCGATCAGCTGGGGAAATGTTGGCCGGAGGCTAGCAGCCTCTAACCCTGTGTCCCCTAGAAGCCAATTCGCTGTTCGTGGTGACCCTAGACCACAACCGCCAGGCCCCCGGGGCTGCCGAGACCGTGAGGACCCCACTGCCAAGTGCAGGGCACAGGGGCACCTGCTCCTTCACTGTCCTCCGCATCCCAGGCCAGGGGCGCTGCCTGCACAGAGGCTGGGGTGTTGGCAGGGGTGGCCAGTCTCCAGGTCTACAGTCCCTCTGTCTGCGGCCTGTTTCCCTCAGGCACCTGTCTGAGCTGGGGGATGGCCAGTGGTCCCTGACTCCCTGGGGGGTGCTCGGGGCCATGGCTGGAGATGCGGCCTGCAGAGCAGAGAGGGGCTCTGGGACTCCTGCAGACCCCGGCTGAGACAGGCTGCCCCTCCCCTCCCCGGCCTCCTCTGGTGACCACAGCTGCCCAGGGAAGGTCTAGACGGACAAGTGGGGTTCTGCACAGATAACTCAGTGTGATGGGGGCAGAAAGCAGCTGAGCTCTGACTGGTTTATACACTGGGGGCTGCGTCGCCTGTGCCCAAAGAAAGGATCCTGCAGTTAAGCAGGTGGAAGCCGCTGGGACCAGCGGCCTTGGTTCTGGGAACTGGGGGGAGGGAGCAACTGGGGGGCACACCAGATGGAGTCCCTGGGGGACTTCGAGGGTGAGGGGGCCCCCGGACCCCACGGCGCCCCAAACTCAGTGTCTGCACAAGTCTTTTCTGCAAGTTCAAGGGTGGGTCTTCTCTACCCTCTAGAGAGGGAAGCAGTCAGGGGGCAGGGGGAGAAGGGGATCGGGTCTCAGGGCAGCGAAGCGGTGGGGGGTGGGGAACAGGGGCATTTAGGCTGGCGAGTCGGATTCTCCCCGGTGTTCTTGAAGAGATGGAACCAAGTCTGGAATGCTTGCCAGTGGTTTTGGCTCCTGGACTGTGTTTCTTAGAGACACGGTGCCCAGCCTGGGCGTCGCAGGTCCGTGAAGACTTTATTTTGGGGAAGGAGCCTGTTAGCCAAGAATTTATGAATGGGATCCCTGCGGGTGGCTGTGACCCTTCCGGCCAGGGGCCTGCCTCACTCCGACCCACCCCTGGACCTCCAGCCCTGCCCCGGGGTCCCCAACGCCGCAGCCCCATGTGGTCCCAGCACACCCCACCTTCAGGCCTGGCCCCCAGTTTGCCCAGCCATCCCTGAACTGGGTGCTGAGTGTCGTCAGCTTCAGTGCACCTGAGCTGTCCCACGGCCAGGCCAGACTGGAGAGTCACCCGGAGGTGGGGGCCCCTGGTGCCCCAGCTGGCCTGCTCCTTGCCCGACGCCCCCGCCCGCCAGGTCTCTGCTCCCACACCCGCCGGCCCACCTTCCCGAGCACCATTCAGGGCCCGGCTTGTGGGCTTATCTCCCGAACAGCAGCCAGAGGCTTAAGGGTTAAAAATAACCAAAAAGCTACGACCCCAAGGTGGTTCTTCTGCCCACACTGGCCGCGAAGGCTCTCTCCCACACCTCTGCATGGGCGCTGCAGGGGTGACGCCTCCCTCCACGGAGACTCTCTGCCTCTGGGCACCAGGCACCTGTTGTCCCTTGTCTCCACCGAACTTTGACCTCTCTCTGCACAGGCCTGTGTGTCATTTGTCTGCCTGATTAGCCTGTGTTTCCAGACCAGGTGTGGCAGGGGGTGCCGGGGTGGTGGTCGGAGTGGTTCCCCCCACCTTCCCTGCTCTGCCACAGAACGAACCCCGGACTGTCCCCGCCACATGGTCGGCTCAGGACCCGCCAGGCTCTCCCCGGCTCCTGGGCAAAGCCCTTTGGGGCCGCCCCAGGCACCGTTTCCTCTATCCGTCGACTCCGGTTACTTGGGTCGTATTTTTTAGACTAACCAGAAGTCAGGTGCTAATTTGACAGCGGTGACTGGGCTTGGCCCCTGGTCTCTCAGCCCCACGGGTGCAGCCCCTCCCTTTGCCAAGTTGGGGGCGGCTCACAGGGCGAGGGCGCCCAGGGGCCGATGGCCACCGAGCCTCTGGATGGTAGGTCCTTCCGGACGTGTCCCCAGCCGGGCTCAGCCGACACAGCGTCTCGTCCCTGAAGGCGACGGACAAGTGTGGCGCCAGGCTTTCTGCTGATGGCTGTCCTGAGGATGACTTCTCTTATTCCCATTTTTAACCGAGTCCCACGTACTCACTGAGCACAGACGCATTTGCAAGATCCAGATTCAAAGCCTGCGGGAGGGGGACAGCGGGAGGCCCCTCCCTGCTTTAGCTTCTCAGGAGCCCTCGACACCCCCCCGCCCCCCCACCCCCACCCCCGGGAGCCAAAGCTGTTTCTCTGCACATTCCAGTCAGTGAATTGCCCCATGGCTGGGTGTCCCGCCACCCCCCCCCATCCCCGTGTTTGCTTTTCCGGCACAGGGCCTGGCTGGGGAGGCGCCCAGGGGTGTTTGCTGAGTGACTGTGTCAGCCTGTAGCTCCGTTTCCTCTTGGGAGGGGGCACATGGGTGGGCTGCAGCCTGAGCGAGCCCAGAGAGCAGCCCCTCCGGCCGAGACCCCACCTCACTGCGTGTGGTCTCTCCTCCACTGGCTCCCACTGCTCCAGACCCGACCCCCAGATGGCAGGCTGTGTGTGTGTAAACTTCCCCCAGAAGAGGGCTCTGGGGCTCCATCAGGTGTGCCCTGGCCAGGGGACCCCAGTGACCCCAGCCAACAGAGCCTAGACTCTTCTCCCTGCCCCCCCCCCCCCCCCCCCCCCCCCCCGTGCTGGCAGAAGCGGCCAAGTCCTTCTCCTAAAGCTGCTGACTCAGGCCTGAATCATGGCCTGCCTCCCGACACCCAGGAGTGGCTGCTGGTGGGGGCAGTGGCGAGGTGGGGGCTGGGCAGGCTGGGCAAGGGGGGCGGGGGTAGGTGCCGTCTGACCACCACCCGCGTGGCCTTGCTCGGTCAGGGAGCGAGCGCCATGGGCTGCATTCCAGAAGTGGGCCTGGGTGGGCCTGACCTGGCTGGGGAGGGCCCCCCTGGAGGCTGGTCACGCCCTGTGGACAGTGGGCAGTGTGGCCCAGTGGTCCAGCCCAGGAGCATCGTAGCCATTGGCCCCGGGGGCCCGGATGCTGGTTCTGTGCGTATATGCTGCCAGGCACCACGGCTGCTTGGATCTGGGGCCCCTTGGAGGGAGGGTGGAAACACCGGTCCCACCCAGCTCTTCTGGGGGGTTCAACGGTGTGAGTTGCGTGAAACCCTCTGAGCAGCGCCCTCCTCTCTCTGTGATAGGGAGAGCGATGTTGTGGAGGCGGGTAGAGGGGACCAGGCCCAGGGGTGACCCAGTGGGGACCAGCCGGCCACTGTGGACCAGGGGCTGGGGGGGTGAGAAGTCTGGGGAGGCTCTCTGGACAAGCCTCGGAGCAGGGCAGGGAGAGCAGGGGAAGGGTTAGAAAGGGCGGGGCAGCGATCTGGGAGGGAGACCTGACCTATCAGGAAGGATCCCTGGGTGCAGGGAGGGAGGCAAGGGGGCAGGGCCAGGCCGGCTGTGATGTGCGGCCAAGCTGGCCAGAGCTGGTGGGGTAAGACATGAGTGTGTGTGTGTGTGTGTGTGTGTGTGTGTGTGTGTGTGTGTGTGTGTCAGAGGTCAGCTTCTGGTTTCTGCCACAGGGCAGAAACCTGGTCTGTCGGGAAGACCTGGGAGACAGGGGTGCTGAGCAGTCGAAGGCAGCCAGGCCCCCCAGTATTTGCTGAGGATGCGCTCAGCTTAGGCTTCCGGAGGCAGGTGGCCATTTACAAAGATTGGGGACACTCGGCAGCTTGTCCTGACCAGCGTGTGCTGACGTCCTCTGGGGCCGCGGTCCTGCTCAGCCATGACCCCACGGTGTCTCCGGGCCCCGGCCTTGTGCTTCGCCTCATCATGTGGATGTGGGGCAGTGCCCGTGGCTCTGGAACGTGCCGTGGGAAGCTCCGTGGGGACAGAGCGTGGGAGGGAGCCTCAGGCCCTGGCCCGGAAGGCCACCCAGTGTGGCACGTGCCCACGGTGGGTGCCCAGTACGTGACCCGGGGTGCCCGCCAGGCTCAGCCCGTCCGCGTCATGCAGCCAGGCCCGGCAGGTGTCACCACCTGTCAAAGACGGTACCCAGGGCCCAAGGGGCTAGGAGCTCACTCAGGGCTGCACGGAGGGCAGGCAGCTCACCTCGGGGAGTCTCCCCACCAGAACAAGTCTCCACAGGCTCCACCTGGAGAAAAACAGCTGTTCAGCACACGGGCCCCTCCCACCCCGCCCCTCCCACAAGCACACCGGCCCTTCCCGCCCACGACCCCACCCCTCCTCCCACCTACCTGGTCAGGGGGCCAGGGGGCTGTTGTTCCCAACTTATGGAGCCTGACATTCAGAGTGGGGAGCAGCTCACAGGCAGGCAGGAGCACCCCGAGGGTGGGAGAGCCTGCAGGGCTGTCTGGGGACCCCCTGCGGGAGCCCCAGGGGGCCCAGGGACCTACTGACTGGGAGCACTGGTGTCCCCGGCTGGAAGGTGGCCCTCAGGTCAGCCAGCAGGAGGCCCCTTCTGGCCTGGCCACCTGCACAAGCCCCACACGTGGAGGGAGCCATGTGCTGTGGCCTGGGGTCTAGGGTCCTGGACCTCCCCCAGTCTGTGGCCCTGGGCAGAGGGACTGAAGTTCCTTGAGCTCAGTTTCTGCAACCCACCCCCCATCCCCACAGGGCGCTGGGGGTCGGGGTGGGATGAGAGGGGTGTCGGGGTGTGTGAACAAGGCTCTCTCTGGCAGGGGCACGGAAGAGGGGCTCTAACCACAGCCTTCAGATCTCAGCGCCCTGGCGGGTCAGACGGCTGTGCGTGCCGGTGTGCGTCTGCGCCCGTGCCCCTGTCCTGGGGGGCGGCTCTGTGGCCTGGCCGGGTAGCGGAGAGAGGGAGAGAAACAAAGACACGGTGGGGAGGAACTGGAGGGGGTCCCGCAAACTGTCCTTGGGAGGCTTCCAGAAGGAGGGCTTGCAGGTGCGGGGGAGAGCTGTTCTGAGTTGAGGGGTCCGGGGTTCCCCAGGGGCGATTCCTGGGTGGATCTGCCCTGCTGGGCTGTGGCTCATACTCATTCCACACCCCCCCCACCTTGGGGGAAGGGCTGGTCTGTCCGGTTCCTGCAGCATTCCACACTGACCTCTGGACTTGCTTCTGGAAATTTCTCTGCTTCTTCTCCCTCGGGGCTCCCTCCTAGCCCTTCCCCCCTCCTGTACTCAGCCCTCTCCCAGGCGGGTGGAGGTCAGTGTCCCTGAGAACCAGGGCTCAGCCCTCCCCACCCCCCCACACCCCCGGGCAGTGCCCCTCCCCTGCCTTACTCCCCACATCTCTCCACATCCTGGGACACCTGGGGAACCCAGAACACAGGGTCGTCCCCGCTGCCGCCCAGGGGTGTGACGTCAGGTGGGCAGGAAGCCAGAGGCCTCGCTGGGGTCCCCTCAGCCCAGGAGCGCAGAGCCCAGGCCCTGGCCCCGGATCCGCAGCTCCCCCCGCCCCACCCCGGGCCTGGGGAGGGGCGGTCCGGCAGAGACCTCCCAGCCCCTCGCCTGAGTTCTGCAGGGGGAGTGGCGGGGCCGGCGGGGGAGGGCAGGCTGCTGTGTGGGGCTGAGGAAGCAGCTGCGGACTGAGTCACGCTCCGGAAAACGAGGGAGGCCGTTTCCATCACCATCTGTCTCCTTGGGAAGAGGAGGAGGAGGAGAGGGCGGGGGAGGGGGCGCGCCGTCCCTGGGCCTGACGGGGGTGGGGGTGGGGGGTCTTTCCCAAAGCAGCTCTCACCTCAGCCCCCACGGGGCCCTCCAATTCGGTGGGGGGGGGGGCTCTCCAATCCGAGGGGGTGCTGTCTGGTGCTCCGCACAGCAAGCCGGGCCTCACCGGGGCTCTGACCAAGGGGCAACTTGGGGGCTCCCCCGTCCCCAGCTTAGGAACCTCAGAACCTGCACGTCTGTCCTGAGCTTAGCAGGCAGTGGCGGGGGGGGGGGGGGGGGGAGTCAAGTACCAACCATTCGCCCCCGAGTGCGGTGGTGACCCAGACGTCCCCTGTCCCCTGGGGCTGTGGGAACCTTGGCTCAGCAAATCCCTGAGAACCACCCCCTCACGCCTCGCCCCTTCCCCCTCCGGCAGCTGTGGGAGGGGCTGGGCCAAGTGTCGCTGAAGCCCCGCCCCCAGGAAGACTCCTGCCGGCTCCGAGGGGACTCCAGCCCCTCCCCTTGCCCCTGTGTCACCCTGCCGGCCCTTGGGAGGGGGTGTCCTCTCTGGGCAAGCTCCTAGGCTGTTGCCTTCTCGCTCCTCTGGAATGATGACATTTCCCCGTCATGTCACATGCAGATGGGCAACTGAGGCCCCAGAGAGAAAGGGGCTCCCAGACCCCTAGTCTCCCCAGGACCCCTCCCCCTCAGCTGCAGACCAGGGAGCAGGCTGGATCTGAGGGTTCCAGGGTATGGGATAGGAGGCATAGGTGGGGGCAGGAAGCAGTGGGGGCAGACTGCAGCCTGCCCTCCCCCTGACCACATGCCCCCCTTGAGCAATGTGGGGGGCCCATCGCCCGGCTCCCTAGATGTGTTCTCTGCCTCTCTGGGTTCAGGCCGCTAGAGGATATTCAGGGTGATGGTGCAGTGCACCTGACACGGGTCAGAGCCAGCGGGAAGGTCCCCGCTGGCAGGATGGCGCCCTGGTCCCTGAACGCTGGTGGAGGTGCCCATGGGGCTCGGCCTGACCCTGCGACCTGACCCCATGTGGTTCTTGTTCAGGGCACAGAAGTAGTCAGGAGCATTTTAGGTGCAAGAGCCAGAAACCCGACCTGGTGGAGGAAAGGAGACCGAGAGGGATTGCCCCACCGAAGTCCCAGGAGGTAGGAGAAGGCCCCTTTCCCTCTCCTGCTCCCTGCTGGTCTCAGCTCTGCCTTGTCTCCACCCCTCCCCCATGCTGGCGCCTGTAGCACTCCTGGCCTGGGGCTCTTGGAGGAAGGGGATGTTGGTAATGAGGCACCCCACCCCGGAGTTCTGGGGACTCCCACCCTCCTGCAGCCTCTGTGGCAGGGGACAGGGTGGGGCCAGGACTGTGGGCTGCTTCCCACAAGGCCTTGGTTCAACAAGGGGGCAGCACTCCAAAAGAGGGGGGCTGGTTTGAAAGACGTCCACAGGTGCCCTGGGCCCGCCCGGTGGGAGCCCCTTCCCTACAGACAGAGGTGGACCTCTCTGGAAAGATGTGGTTCCCAGGGCTCAGGACCCCCAGGTGGGAGGGGCGTATCCGAGGTTCACCAGCACTGAAGAGGCCTCTGGAGGGCTGCCTGGAGAGGCTGGCGAGCTTGGCCGTGGCCATGGGAATGGTCAGCTGTCTGGGAGCGACCCCTTGGTGCTGGGAATTGAGAGGTCACCTTTCATGTGAAATCGGGGTGGGGGGGTGGGCAGGCTTTGAAGCCTGTAGGCAAGTCCCCTCCCTCCCACGTCAAGGACGCATGGGGCATGCCCCGGCACACTGGGCTTCCCGCAGCCTGGGGCACAGCAGAGCATTTCCATGTTGCAGATTCAGAGCCTGAGAAGAGTGAGCCCAGAGGTGGTAAGGGGTGTCAGAGCCAAGGTTCTTCCCATCAGCAGGCACTCCCTTTGCTTCCACCCTGGCTCTGTCGCGGGATACTTGAGGCTGCTTAGTGTTAAAACCATTACAGTATCCAGTGTCCATCTGTCCATCCATCCATCCATCCGTCCGTCCATCCATCCATCCATCCATCCATCCATCCGTCCGTCCATCCATCCATCCATCCGTCCACCCATCCGTCCACCCATCCATCCATCCATCCACCCATCTACCCATCCATCCATCCATCCATCCATCCATCCATCCATCGATCCATCCACCCATCCATCCATCCATCCATCCACCCGTCTACCCATCCGTCCGTGCATCCATCCATCCATCCATCCATCCATCCATCCACCCATCCACCCATCCATCCACCCGTCTACCCATCCGTCTGTCAATCCATCCATCTGTCCATCCATCCATCCGTCCATCCGTCCACCCATCTGTCCACCCATCCATCCATCCATCCATCCACCCATCTACCCATCCGTCCATCCATCCATCCATCAATCCATCCATCCATCCACCTGTCTACCCATCCGTCCATCCATTCATCCATCCATCCGTCTGTCCATCTATCCATCCATCCATCCGTCTGTCCATCCATCCATCCACCCATCCATCCACCCATCCATCCGTCCATCCGTCCATCCACCCATCTACCCATCCGTCCATCCATCCGTCCATCCGTCCATCCATCCATCCATCCATCCATCCACCCGTCTACCCATCCGTCCATCCATCCGTTCATCCATCGATCCATCCACCCATCCATCCGTCCATCCACCCATCTACCCATCCGTCCGTCCATCCATCCATCTGTCCGTCCATCCATCCGTCCATCTGTCCACCCATCCGTCCACCCATCCATCCATCCATCCACCCGTCTACCCATCCGTCCATCCATCCGTCCATCCATTGATCCATCCACCCATCCATCCGATGTTTATTGGAAGCCTGCCATGTGCTGAGCACAAGTTTGGCACTTGTTAAACCAGGTAAACAAAGGCACAGCAACAGCCTTGAGTACGGTTGCCAAATTTAGTAAATAAAAATACAGGACACCCCGTTAAATTTGAATTTCAGATAAATACTGTTTTAGTCTAAGTATATAACCATGTCCTATGCAATGTTGGGTATAAGTACATCCCAGATATGGCATGGGACATACTTAGGCTGAAACTTATCTGCTGTTTGCCTGATACTCAGATTTAACTGGACTCTTCTGTGTTATCTGCTAACCCCGCCCTGGTCAGCTGGTAAAACAATGGAAGGACAGACACGTTGACATTCCACGTGCAGGATCTGATTTAATCCTTTCCATGAACTTGGCGATATTATCTCCATGTTAAAAGCGTAAATACGGAGGCTCAGAGAGGTTAAGAAAGTTGCTCAAGTTTACCCAGCTAGTGAGGGCTAAACCAGAGGCACATAAGAAATGGCTTATTTTGAAAAATGCTTGTCATTAAAGTAACAAATAATGTAAACACTTGCAAAAAGAGTCTGTAAAAGTTGTTTTAAACTTGACCACTGAGAAATAGCCGTCGTTAAATTGCTAAACCTTATTCCAGACCTCTTCCTCCGCAAATGTGGAGAGGAGGAGGCCGGGAATCCCTCACAAGCAGAATGGGGTAATCCTGCCATGCTTTACTCTAAAATCAAACATCAGATTTCTCTCTTTTGGATTCAAACAGAAGGAATTGTTGAATTTCAGAGAAGTATTTTATCACAACAAAGGACGCCGGGGTGGCTAAAAGAACGGGCCTCCTGTGTCTGCAGCCACGGCCGCCACGGCGGAGGCCGAACGAGCCTTGTGGACACGGGGCCGGGGCAGCCTCTCCGGCTTCCTCCTCTCTCTGCGTCACTCTTCTCTCTCCTCACTGTGGCTTCGGTGGCTCCGCCCAGGACACTTTCACTGAAGTGGCAATGACACAGACAAGCGCATCCGAAGCCACAGTCTGGACCACCCTGTGGCCAACACGCCGATGGTAGGCCTGGCCCCAGCCGCTGCCCCAAAGCTCCCCTGGGAGCTGCTGGCACTCGCGCCCCTACTCAAGGTACCTGGCGCTGTTTGCCCCATGTGTCTCCTTGGCCTTAGTCTCCCTCGTCTGCGAGCCCGCTTTTCTATGGGGTGGTCTATCTTTTTCTTGTTGATTTGCAGGAGCTCTTTATATATTTACACATCCCGGACACAAGCCTTTGCTGCTCATTCGTATTGCAACCGCCCCACCCGCCACCTTTTCTGTCGCAGCTGTGACGCCCGAAGTTTTACCTGTGTTTTAAACTCAGCGAGGGATTTCAGGGGGCCTGGGTGGCTCAGTTGGTTAAGCGTCAGACTTTGGCTCAGGTCATGACCTCGAGGTTCACAAGTTTGAGCCCCACATCTGGCTCTGTGCTGACAGCTCAGAGCCTGGAGCCTGCTTCAGATTCTGTGTCTCCCGCTCTGTGCCCCTCCCCTGGTTTCTCTCTCTCTCTCTCTCAAAAATAATAAATAAACGTTAAAAAATAGTAAATAAACTCGGCGAGGGATTCCGAACGTTGTTTTGCACTATCTTTTGTTCACACATACTCACCCTTTTACGGGTTCTTCACATTTTTCTGTATTTTCGTGTCTACACCTGGGGTCGTTTTCCTTTAGCCCAAATGCACGGTTCCTCCAGCCTTGCTCTTAGCGCAGGGCGTGGGAGACTCGTCCGGGTCTGATGCACTCTCTCCCGGGAGGGTGTTTTCCGCAGCCCTCTCCCGGGATGTCTTCGGCTTCTGCGACTTCTCTTGGGCGTCAGTCACCTTTCCTGCTGCTTCGCGTGCCCGTCGTGACTGGGGAGCCGTGGAGGCTTGGGGCTGTGTCGTGTTCCCTCTCGCATCGTTCGTTTTCTTGTTTTATTGAGCAACTCAAACCGTAAACGCTGTCCCTTCTGCGTGGGATCTCTGTGCCGTTAGCTGAGCTGCTTGGATTGTGTCCCCTGCCCGCGTGGCTCACAGACCAGCCAGGGGTTTGAGCAGAACTTATCAGGGGGTATTCCGGGCTCCCCTTTGGGGTCTCCTCTCGCCTTCCAGCCGCTGCGACCACCCCCGGCTCCGCCCTCTGGTGCTTCAAGCGGCAAGACTGTGGGTTCCGCCGGGGTTTTAGCCTGCCCGCCGACATAGGGCGCCAGCGTGGGATGCGAGTCCCTTCTCCTGAGCGTCCACGTCCTACAGCCTGGGTCTGGGTGCCACCGCGCCCGCGCTGTTGGACAGGTGTCTCCGTGTCAGCGATTGTGGACGGTTGTGCACGGAGCTGGTCCCATCGCAGACGCCCGGCCTTTGCTGGGAGCTGCCCTCGGGCAGTTAGGACGGAGGAGGGCTGGAGCCCACAACCCGATCTGGACAGAGCAGGGCAGATGGGGCGTCATTTGGTGAGACCCGGTCTTGCTCTGGCTAGCCTTGGTTTAGGGGCTGGTCTCATCAGAGATTTAACGGGGAGCCTGGCCGGGCACAGCACCAAGATTTCACAAGTGTCTTGGGGTGTGTGGGACCAACGGTGTGTCGTGTCCGAGGACCTTGCCCCCGTGGCTGTGGGAAGCCTCGCTGGGCTCTCTTTCGGTCACCGAGGCTCCCCGCCTGGGCCGAGGTCAGTCCTCGGCCCGGCGCCCGGAACCGGCGGTCGTCAGCCCTCCGAGGGCTCTCCTGTCTCCGGGACTTCAGCTCATTAGGCCACCATGGCCCCACGGCTCTCTGAGCCTTAGCACAGAGGCTCTAGTGTGTGTGGCTCCTCTCGGTCCCCAGAAGGAGTGAGACCTTCCTGGGAGGGGGGGACCACCCTTCCTGCCCCTGCAGGCCCAGCACCCCCAGCCTCCCGGGGAATAAAGATCAAATGAGAGGCAGGACCAGAAAGTCTGTTGAAATCACTGCCTCTCACATGGCATTTAAAACAAACAAACAAAAAAAGGCCAAACTTTTAAAACTGGGGGTGCATTTTGCCCCAGCGATACCAATCCTGGGACTTGTCTCAAGGCGAGAACTTAGACGGATGGGGCGCGTTCAGGGTGGTCCGGCCGTAGACCAAGATGGTGACTTGGAACCGGCACTGAGAGGGAGCGGCCAGGGTGCCGACGGCAGAACCGTTCACAACGTTGAAAGAAAAACCCTACAAGCGGTGAATTCCCAACGGTAGGTAATTTGTTGAAAAAAATTTTGGGGGGCGCCTGGGTGGCTCAGTCGGTTAAGCGGCCGACTTAGGCTCAGGTCACGATCTCACTGTCCGTGGGTTGGAGCCCCGCGTCGGGCTCCGTGCTGACCACTCAGAGCCTGGAGCCTGTTTCAGATTCTGTGTCTCCCCCTCTCTCTGACCCTCCCCCGTTCATGCTCTGTCTCTCTCTCAAAAATAAATTTAAAAAGTTAAAAAAAAATTTCAAAAAATTTTTTGGTTTACACGTAGTTTGAAGTCACAGTCACTAAAATAATTGTGGCAGATCTGGTGGAATATCGTGTTCTGTTACTGACGGAAGTCAGCACATTCCAAGGCGGCCTCTGTGCACCACACTTTGGGGATTCGTATCTTTCGGTCGTCTGTATTTTCTGACTTTTTAAAGTAATGACGACTTTTCTGGGGTGTGTGTGTTTGAGGGACGATTTGCATGCAGTGAAACGCACAGGCATTTGACAAGCAGACGGTGGGACCTGCACCCGGAACAAGGTGGGGCGAACTCCCCCCCCCCTTCAGAAGGCTCCCCCGTGCCTGTTTCGGTCCATGATGTGTTGTGGATGACAGATTAGTCACAGGAAGGTGAGTCGAGGCCAGAAGAGAGTCTGAGCGCTGAGAGGTGGTCACGTGGTCCTATCACGGAGCCCCTGTGGCCCGGTGGGGGGCAAATCTGTGCCCTGTTCCTGGTGCCCTGCAGGTGCTGTGGTCTCGCGACTGCCGGAGGCTGCCATCCCTCCAGTCACCCGGGGGTCACCTGGCCAAAGGCACGGAAGGCCTTTGTGACTGGGATGTCACCTGCCCTGGGAGGGGATGCTGCATTCCAGGGACACAGGTCTTTCTATCTCAGCTGCTGGCGCATGTCAGCCCTTCTCAGGACCCACCTGGGGCCTCAGTGGCTGTGGGTGACACCTCCCAGCAGCCTCATGGGCAGGGGCAGGCCATCGGGGGCCAGGGCCCCTGGAACTGAGCACCACAGGCTGGGGGCTTAGACGACATTGGTTTCTCGTTCTGGAGGCTGAAGTTCAAGGGCAAGGTGCAGGCAGGGTCAGGTTCCAGGAGGAGGCCCTCCCTGCCCACAGAGGCCACTTTCTTGCTGTGTCCTCCCACGGCCAGCGGGCTCTGGGGTTTCTGCTCTCGTGAGGGTGCCACCCCATCCGATCAGGACCTTATGACCTCATTTAACCTTGACATCCCCCCCCCCCCCCCCCGCCCAGGCCTGTCTCCAAATCCAGTCACACTGGAATATGGGCTTGAACACGTGAGTTGGAGGGACACAGTTCAGCCCACAGCAGACAGCTATCGAAGCTGGGCCCGCAGAAGGGACCCGGAGCTCCTGGTCCTGGAGGGCACTTTCCCGCGTGGACCCCCACGCCCCCCGGTCTCTTCCCAGGTGTCCCCGGGGCCAACCCTCAGTCTCCAGAACGCCAGGGGGTCCTTTCTCCCACAGCTGCGCCTGCGGGGTCTGGGGGCAAGGTCTGGGGGCAGGGCCATCCGTGGGCGTGGGGGTGGGGCCATCCCAGGGTGTAGGGGCGGGGCACGCGGGGACAGCCCGTGTCCGCTGGAAGGCGGGACAAGTGTGCAGGACGACCTGGAAGCACGCACTCATGTCCGGCAGGGGGATTACTTCTCTGGTCAAGGTAAGAATTAAAACACGTTCCGTTAAGTACTGTGGTGCTCATTTATTTATTTTGGAGGCTAGTGAATAACTCGACCTTCTTGAGGGGGGACAGTATTTGCCCCTCGCTGCCCCGGAGTCCTTCCCAGCTTCACAGGGCCCCGCGGAGCAGCTGGTGGAGGTTTGCTGTGTGTGTGTGTGGCAGGGGGGTGGTCCCGGCCTCCTCAGGCCCCCAGGCCCTGCTGAGAGACGAGGGAACGGCCTCGTCCACTACCAGCAGGCTTCCTAGGGGCCCCTCTAACCAGCCACGGGTGCCCACCCTGCCGAAGCTAAGACGTCTCAGCAGAAGAGCAGAGCTCCCGGGGTGGGAGGCGTCTTCCCCACCAGGGCCCCTCCATGGCCTGTCTCCTCTGTCCTGTCCTGGTTCCTGGCTAATGCGGGCTCTTGCCCCGTCCCCCCGGGGGGACCACAGAAGGAGGACAAGGATGGACCCCAGGGGGAAACCCGGGCACTGAGGTTGTCTGGAACGGGGTGGCTGCGGGGCGGTGGGGAGGGCCAGGAAGAGGTGGGGGTCTGGCCCTCCAGGGCGAGGGCTGTTGAGAACAAGGTGATGGCTGCTGGGGAGCCCACCTCCGCCCTCGGCCTTGGCACCCGGGTGGGCGATTGGTGGTTAGGGAGCCCTCGCCGGGCGGGGGGCTTGCTGAGGGCACTTGCAGGGAGAATATGCCTCCCACATCAGCTCCCCCACCCCCCCACCCGCGGGGGCCCTACAACTCTCCTCGGTTCCGACACCGTCCTCCTGGGGACTGGCCTCAGCCCCCTGGGTCCCACAAGACTGCCCCTCCCCCAACTCCAGATGCCGGTGGCCGTCCTGGTTGTCACCTGTGCCTCTGAGCAGCTGGCTATAGATCGGAGGTTCCAGTGACTCCCTCGGTGGGCCCACCTGGTTGGCTAGGGCAGCTCGCAGGGAACACTTTACTTAGTCTATCAGCTGGTCATCGTCAAGGCTAGAACTCAGAACAGCCCAAGAGCTGCAGAGCCGGGCAGGGCGAGGGGAGGGGAGGGGTGGAGCCCCCTCGAGCCCTTGAGCACACGGCTGTCCCCAGTCTCCAAGAGTTCAACCGCCCGAAGCTCTCTGACCCCAACCCCATCCTTCTTTGGCTTTTTACGGAGGCTTGATCAAGTCATTGGCCATAGGTGATCCATGCAACCCCCAGGCCCTCTCCCCTCCCAGAGGCCAGGTGGTTCCTGCTCTCAGATCACAGGCTTGGATCCCTGGCCACCAGTGCGATCCTAGGGGCTTTCCAGCGTCTCCCCATTATGATACAAAAGACACCTTATTGGCTCTTCTCACCTGGAAAACCCCAGGGGGTTAGGGAGCCAGAAGCACGATGCAGAGCAAACATACATTTGGTCTCACGGGAGGCGTCTCCCGTCCCCCTCGGGCTCTGGGGATACGCGGCTAGGCCGGGCAGCTCACGACACAGAACCAGAGCCAGAATGCGCATTCTCGGGCCACAGTGGCCAGAGGCGCCGGTGCGCGGCCCCTGCTCAGCGTGTGGGGCACCGTCACGGGGACAGATGCACCGAGAATGTGATGTAGATGAGCATGAAGACCTCAAATCAAATACAGCCAACGGGTGAGATCCACGCGAGTAGATAAAGGGGTCCTTTATCAGTAAGAAACAAGAAAAAATCATGAGAAAAGGCAGCAGTAGGTTTGGCAACCATGATCGTAGACGACAAATGGGGACCCGGGCAGCTGAACCTGGGGCAAGTCGTGACGGCAGGGCCAGCACGGGCAGGGCGACAGGAACCACTGCAGGTAAGACTGGCCGTGTAGAGCGGCAGCGGGAATAAGGCGAGGTGGAGGTCCCCCTACCCCCGGGGCACAGGGGGGTGTGGTCACCCGTCCACCTGCCCAGGGAGGGCACCACCTCAGTGGGGAGGCGAGGGTCAGCAGTCAGGCCACCCTGAGCTCTCAGAGGGACAGATCCACACGGGGACGTGCAGGGTCAACACAGTCACAGGAAAGGCCAGCTAGACGGCAGGGGGCGGGCAGAGGGACACGGACCTGGGGCAGGTGTGGGAGGAGCAGCACCAGAAACGGATTTCACAGGAGCCTGAGCCGTGGAGTGACTCATGGTCAGAACCTGCACAGACGCTCGAAGGAAAACAGAGGACGAGGAGGAGAGGGTTAGTGTCCCTGCAGGAGACGGGGGCCCACGGGCAGAGAGGCCCACAAAACCCATGCGGTACCCTGTGCGCCCCTCCATGTAGGCCCCTCTTTGTGCACCCCTCCGTGTGCTCCCCTCTGTGTGCTCCCCTCTGAGTTTTCCCTTCCGTGTGTGCCCCCCATGTGCTCCCCTCCACGTGGGCCCCTTTGAGTGCTCCCCTCCGTGTGGGTCTCCACGCGGGCCTCTCTGTGACTCTCTGCGGGCTTTTCCATGTGAGCTGCTGGAGCTTCCTCACCACATGACGGCTGCCCCCCCCCACCCCCCGCCCCCACAAGTGCTCCGAGAAACGAAGGGGGCGGCCGCCATCCCACGGATGACCTAGTCCCAGAAACCAGCACGGGCGACGTCCTTCACGCGCGCCGCGTGCAACATTGACCCTGATTTGAAGCAGGTGGGAGCCCACAGCCCACAGGGGCAGGAATTCTGGGCGCCGAGGACGCACAGGCCCTCTGGGCGGTTGGCTACCACGCGCATACACGACGCAACACTTCAAAACGAGCTTGAAGACCGCAGGAATCATACGATATGTGAAAAATACCGCAAATCAGAATTAGAAATAAACAACATGAGTTTGGAAATGAAGATTAGAGCAGAGGGGCCACAAAAGTGGAGGCACACAAAAGCATTAGGAGAAGCATAGAAGGAAGTAAAAACGCATGAAAAGGATTGGAGAGAAAGCGGAAAATCGAGGAAAGGGGCAAAGCGGGACGCTGGGGTGTCTCCAGGCGCAGCTGCGCCACGGCCAACAAGCGCCCAGACGCGCCTCGACAGGTGGGGGCAGGTGGGCGCGCGGGGCATCTGCGCAGGCGCAGCCGGGCGGCCGCACGGAGGGCGGAGCTGCGGCGTCGCTGGGGGTGTGGGCTGGGACGGCTAACAGGGGTGAGGTGTCCCTTCGGGGCGAGGAAACGTCCTGAGAGTAGAGCAGGTTCGTGGTTTGGCTGCACGACTTTGTAAAGACGCTGACAACCGTCGAATGGCACGCGTGAGATGGGCGAAGGGCGTGACGTGTAAGTTACGTGTCGATCGCGGTGCAAGGGAAGGAGAGAAAGCGGAGGAACCAACAGCGTATAATCGGACGTCCCGGGGAAACCCCACAGCACCCGAGCAGAGCAGTCGCGAAACACTAAAACCCACGTCAACCCACCTGGTCCGCAAAGTCTGGGACTCACGTGCTGAAAGGACACGTCACGTACACTCAGGGAAACTGAGCCAGAATGACTAACACTGGGACGCGTTTTTGTACGATTATTAGGCCCTGGGGCTCTTAGGTCTTAGACTGTCTAAGGGAAATCCGGGAAAACGCCCACCCAGGTGGACGGGACCACGGGATGTGTGGGCGGATGGCACGGACCACACAGGGGCCAGGGGACGCCACAAGAGCTCTGCAGGCGCTGAGGACACATCCTCCGGGGGAGGGGCCCACTGCAGATTCGGTCGCTGACAGGAGTCACCACCCCAGACTCAGGACATGCCAAGCTCAGCCCCACAGGCAGTGACCACGGCCAGGTCACACAGCTCTCAGCTGGACGAGTCAGGGCTGGCTCCGGGTGGCCCTGGGCACAGGTCCTCCCTCCAGCGGGCCGCGCGCGGTCATTCTCTGAAGGGGCACGGGACCACCTTCCCTGGAGCTGGGACTCCGGAGCTCTGCAGGGGGCCAGAAGACAGAACAGGGGTCCCCGACACCCAGCCACCTTCAGGACCTTCGTGGCCAAGCCTGGGTCCCAGCAGGGGCCCCGCCTGCCTTTGTGGGGGTGGGGGTCCACCCAGCTGTGGGATCCTTCACATCGTGCCAGAGCTCCAGGGCATCATGTCCCCAGTCCTGTCACATCCAGTGCCTCTGCCCCAGGGTGGGGGCCAGCGAGAGGAGGGGGCTGGCCGGGGGCGGGGGGCTGAGCTAGCACCCAGGATGGCGGCTCCCAGTGACCCCACCAATTCCGCAGGTGCAGGGAGCCCTCCCTCTGGCAGGTGCTGGGAACCACCTGCCGCTGGCCCCGGCTAGTTGGGTGAGAGGAGCGCCATCTGGTGGCCGGAGGCGGCATCACCCTCCTTTGTTTTCGGGGACCAGTGGCCCTGAATCAGGTCTGGGATTGGGGGGGGGGCGGGGGTGGGATGTGGGGAGTCCCCAAAGACTTCCTGGGCGAGCAGGGGCTGGCAGTTTTGGGGGGAGTGAGGTCCAGCGCCCGGACTTGCGCGGGCGCCCGCCACACCCCGCCGCCTCCGTGATCCCGGAGAGTGAATCAATGTGCTATTTGTAACTACGGAAACAAGACTTCTTTTGTCCCCAGTGTCCTTGGGTGAACAAAGGTGCTTAGAGCTAAGTCTTTGAGACGTAGCAGAAGTTTGGCTCTCGATACTAACTTTCTCACAGCGAGGAATACTCACTGTGGAAGTAGGGATTAAAACAATCCCCATTAAAAAAAAAAAGAGGGGGGGACACCTGGGTGGCTCAGTAGGTTAAGCGTCTGACTTCGGCTTGGGTCTGATCTCGCGGTTTGTGAGTTCGAGCCCCGCATCAGGCTCTGTGCTGACAGCTTGGAGCCTGGGGCCTGCTTCAGATTCTGTGTCTCCCTCTCTCTCTGCCCCTGCCCTGCTCGTGCTCTGTCTCTCTGTGTCTCAACAATAAGTAAACGTTAAAAAAAAAAAAGAAAAAAAGAACTGTCTCTCTCAAGGTGACGATGGTGAGGATTCCATCATGATATTGTGGTTTTGTTGGAAGTATCTGGAAGTCTGAGCCGCCGCTTGCTTTCAGACCGCCCGTGTGAACCTCTAGCACGTGCCGTGACCCCAGAAACCCTGCGTGGAAGGCGCGTGCACAGGCCTCTGCTGTGTGATTGCTCTCGTGGGGAGTTGGGGATGGGGCACAATCAGGTTTGCCCCTGGGGGTGGGGACGGGGACTTAGGGGAGCGGCAGGAAGAATGTTCCGGAGTGGCTTCTGTTAGAAGGCACTCGTGGTGCACTCGGCTGATGGGCCCGCAGCCCTGAGCCCCCTCCATCTCCGCCGGCGCCCCCACCCGGGACATTTCACGTGAGTGGAATCGCGTGGCGGGGGCCCTTCCCGCCTGGCTTCTTCCCCTGCGCATGGGGTTTCAGGGTCATCACGCCGCGGGCGTCAGCATGCACCCCCTTCTGCCGCTGAGTACGGTGGGCCGCGTCTACAGCTTTCCTGGAAAGAAATAGAGAACCGTAAACAACTTCCGAAGTCTAGTTAGTTAACCGTCTGTCTGCTGGAGAGCTTTCAGAGACTGGGCGGAGGTGTGCATCCGAGGGACAGACAGCTGACGGGGCGGGGGGCCCATCTGGACAACGCGGGGTGGCCGACTCGGGAGGGTGGGCACTGGGGTCCGCTTTGCCGTGGGAGGACGTGTTTGAAGCGTCCTGTGGAAGGAGCCCTGCGCTGTGGGCACCGGCCGGCTGTCCCTCCGTGTCCCTGACCTTGAGGAGGCGACGGTGGCCAGTGGAGTCCAGCTGGGGCTGTGGATGCCTGGCGTTCCCTCCCCGCATGCACAGTGTGTTCTGCTCCCCTATGCTTTAGAAGTCACGTGTTCCCAAGGAGAACCCAGGCTGCGCGGTGACAAGTGTCACTCACAGGCAGTGGGGGGGAGGGGGGACCGGGGCCTGGCTCTGGATGGGGTGTTTTTCCGCGTCCGGCCTCTTAAAGGAACACGTAGTCTCACGCCCTGTCACCCGGGTCAGAGTCGCGGCGATCCACGGTCTCCTGGGCCACGTCGGGGTTTTTGGCATCAGCGCCCTCGTCCCCAAACTGACCAAGGGTCTGTGATGTGACGTTTCATGTTGCATTTCCTCTTCAGCTCAGAAGACCGTGTGAGCCGCGTGGGGCCCTGGCCGTGGCAGCTGACGGGACCGGAGCGCCGCCCGTGAGGGGCGTCTGTGAACGCTTTGTCACGTTCAGCCTCCAGGACACAGAGGACCTGGCCCTGCGCTCGAGGCAGCAGGGCCGTGCGGGGCCGGTGGGGTGCGGTCCGCGGGGGGGTCCGCTTGGAGAGACCTTACCTGCTGTTGGCTCTGTGTTCCTGCACGGGGCCAGGGAGCACGGCCTGCACCGGCCCCCCCTCCTTTCAGAAATTCATTTATTCATTTTGAAACAGAGAGAGAGCGAGCAGAGGAGGGGCAGAAGGAGAGGGAGAGAGAGAGAACCCCAAGCAGGCTCCGGACTGTCTGCGCAGAGCCCCACGCGGGGCTTGAACTCACGAACTGTGACGTCATGAGCTGAACCGAAATCAGGAGTCCGCCGCTTAACTGACTGAGCCCCCAGGCGCCCCTCCGTTTCCCCTTTTAGGAACCTGCTGAGGTTTTCCGGGGGTCCTCACACACGTTCTTTGTTGAACGCCGGGCCCTGTGTATCTATTAATTCACGGTGGTTACCTGTTCCATTAATACTCCCTTTTCCCTCACTCATCGTTTCGATCTGGCAATCGCTGTGCAAGGTGGGCTGGCCTCCCGCGGTGACTGTCACTTAGGCAAATCCTCCCAGGTTTCTGGCAGCTCTCCTCCACGTGTTTTGGGGCAAAAGGTTAATAGCTGTGATGTGGGCTCCACGGACTGTCAGCGGGGCTCTGGGGGGGCTCCGCTGCGGTCCCTGCCAAACCTGGTACCTCATTTCCAAATTTAATTTCCCGCGAGGCCGTGTGGGGCCCTGTTCCTGCAGCGCTCTAGCAAACAAAATCGGGGTCCCCGACTCCTACCGCCAGCGGAAAGGCAGGACCAGGCAGCGGTGCGGCAGGGTGGTGCCCCAGCCGGCCCCGGGTCCTCTCGCCCCGGGGACCCGGGGGCTCACGGGCCACCTGTTTGTTCCCACAGCTGTTCTCCTTCCACTCAGAACGGTCACCCGCAACGCGTCGGGTCCGTGACCTTCCGTTTCTTTGCATTGTTATTCCTGCCCGATGCTCAGTGGTCACACGGCCGGGCGTCCAGCTGGCCGAGGAAGACCACAGGCTACAATGGAAGCAAGGGAAATGTAGGTAAAGGGAGGGCGGGAGACGGTTCCAGGCAGGGAACGGCAAGTGAGGAAGCCCTGAGGCCAGAGACGGACTTGCTTTGAGGACCTGCGGGAGAGCTGGAGGGGTAAGTAAGGGGCCAGGCTGGGCAGGGCAGGGTGGTGTCTCTCCGGAGAGCAGGAAGGCAGAGGTGGGTGTTAAGCAGGGTGCTGCCAGGGTCAAGTTGGCATTTAAGAAGGTCCCTCCTGCTGCCTGTGTTGCAGGAGGGGGCAGGTGTGCCACATGGGGATCAGGGGAGAGGAGACGGTGGGTGGGGCAGGGAGGCGGCCCTGAGAGTCAGGCGGGATGGGCGGCTTGGGCCAGGTGAGCACAGGGCGGTGCCCACGCAGAAGAGCCCTCTCCCTCAAGCCCCAGCCACCACCGAGCGGGTAACACTACAAGGGGCTGGTTTTGCACCCCTCCCTCCCGGCTCTGGAAGGGGTGTCTGCCTGCCTCCTCCTCCAAGGCACTGGCGGCGCAAGCTAACTGGGGGCATGCAGAGGAGGGGCGCGGCGCTGGGGCTGTGCCCTGTATCTACCATGGAAGTGCCCAGACCCAAGTGCAAGGCGGGGGTGGGGGGCGGCAGGGCCCAGGACCTGCCGGTGGTGAGAACCCGCAGAGGATTGATGGAAGCGGGCCCCCAGGCGCGGGGACCCCACAGACGCGTCTGCGCTGGGGAGGTAGGGCGGGGGCGGCGGGCTGCCCGGTGGGGCTACCTCGGTGGCATGCGGGCAGGGGCGCTGGGCTCCGTCTCCCGTCCCTGCAGGGGCGTCCGTAGACAGCTGGAGGCGGGGGTCCCTGAGCAGGGCCGGGGAGGAAAGCCCGGGCAGGGGCGGCTGTCTCAGGTCCCGGGGTCACCACGGGGTCCTCCTCCGCCCCGGGCGCGACCCCCGGGTCTCCGATGGTGTCCTCACCGGTAGCCACGCGAGGGCGCCCGAGCTCCACCCACAGTCCCGGCCTCGGGGACCCCCTTCCCCGGCCGCATCCAATCGGGAAACCCGGGACCCTGGGCGGGGGGGGGGGGGGGGGGGCGCTCTGACCTGCTGGGGCGGGCCGCTCCCGGGTCCGGGGGTTGGGGGGCTGTGGGCCTGGCTCCACCGGCCTCCGGGGAGGAGCACGGCGAGCAGGGGACGCGCTGCTCATCCGCGCAGGCCCGGGGGGCTTCCTGGGGGAGGCAGCATCTCGGGGAGCAGGCTGCGCGGAGCTGGGGCGGGGCTGGGATGCGGCTTCCGCGGTCAGCGCTCACCCCACCCGCGGAGGGCCGGCGACCGTGGGCCAGGCCCGAGGCCGCGCTCCTCCCCCGGGAGCCCCGCGGGAGGGGGCCGGTCCCACTCTGTTCCCGGGGCAGAAGCTGAGGGACGCGTGCGTAATGGATGCCGCGCAAACAGAGGTATTAACGCGGGGTGGGGGAGAGACGCATCCCTTGTTAATATTTATGAAGCCCTCAGCCCCGTCATTCAAGAGCCTCATAAATATTAATTCGCAATTAAACATTTATATGAAGGCGGTTGGTTCTCCTCCCCCTCAAGGAACCTGTTTGAAGTCGGGGCTGTGCTAGGTGTGGGCAGCGGGGTCTCCGGGGAGGGCCTGGGGGCTGGAGGCAGTGACCTGGGCTTGCTGCAGAGGGGCCTCCCGGTGACAGCGGGGCCCAGCCAGCACCTGCCGCCAGGCCCAGCCTCACAGAGCGGCCCCGGCGGACTGCTCCGGACACTGGCAAGACCCCCACGGTCCGGGCGCTGAAATCAGGCCGCAAAATTGATGTCTTGAGCTGGTGTTGCCCCCTGAAATCTATCAGTCATGTACACGCCAGTAAGATTTACTTGGCACAGGAGTGCCAAGAGTGGGCTGAGGTCAGGCGCTTTTTTGGGGGGGGTCCCCCTTCAGGCCCAGGCTGGCGATGACCTCCCACTGGCGGTGGCAGACTCCAGGGGACAGTGGCAGGGGTCTCCAGGCTGCCCTCCCATCGTCCTCCACTCTGTCTTTTCTGTTCTTGGTTTCAGGGGGCCAGTCCAGGGGGGCAGTAACTGGCGGTCCTCAGGGCCCGGGCTCCAGCAGGCTGTCCACGTGACCCCCTTCTCCGTGTCCCCTCTCGCCTGGGTTGGACCCCCTTCAAGGCGGGGGAGGGGCTCGGTGGGCGTTCGCGTCCAGCCCCAGGGGTAGGGCTCTCGCGCGGGGCTCCCTGGGGCGGCCCGGACTCCTTACCGTGGCGGGGTCCCGCGGTGCCCTCTGAGCCCAGGGGGTGGGGCCCTGCTGGATCTGCCCCTCCGGACGGCCGGGCCGTGGGGCACAGGTGCCCTCGCCCTGAGGTGGTGATGCCACACGACCCCTCCTGCCCGGCGCGTGCAGACCCTCCACGTGTCCGACCCCTCGGCTTGGCCCGGCCGGTGGGCGGCGGTGGGAGCTCAGGTTGCCACGGGTATTTTCTGAGCTGCTGGCTCGGGCTGTCTTCCGTGGGCCGTTGGAAGGGACTCTTCCCCACACGCGGCCGCCCCCGCGGCTCCTCTCACACGCTTCCCGTTTCTGCCTCCAGCCCATCTGGAGCCGGCTTTTTATAGGGTGTAACGTAGGAATCCGGGCACAGCTCCCGGGTGACGAGCCCTCTTCCCCCTGCACCGCGGCCCCTCTGCCCTTGTGAGGCCGCGAGGCCGCAGGCCTGTCCAGGGCCAGCTTGCTCGTCACCGGCTCCTCATCGACTCATCCGTGCTGGTCCTGGCCTTCCCGTCCGTGCTCACGCGGGGGCCGCGGCCCTCGCCTCTTCGCTCTTCCTGCGCCTGGCGCCCCTGCTCCTGGGCCTCGATCTTCCTCGGTGACTTCAGGGGGCGGGTTCCGAGTGTCTTTAAAAAGCTTGCGGGAACCGCGATCTTCGTGATGTGGATCTGGAGACCGACCTGGGGACAGCCGTCTGTGGTGAGTCACGCACGTCTGGCGGTGGCGCTGGGGTTCCAGGCGCTCTGTGTCATCGGATGCCGAGCCGCTCCGTGGTCCCGGTGGCTGCTGGGAGCGGTGTCTGATTTTCTGGGCGGCTTCTGCCGGCGGAGTCTTGGTACTGATTCCGGTAGGTTTATCTTGTAACTCTTACTAGTTCTAGGAGTCGTTTGATCCGGTTACGTCTGCCACGAGGACCCACGAGGACCACGAGGGCGGCCTCGTCAGCCACAGGCAGTGGCAGTCTCATTTCCTCCTTCCCAACCCTGACACCTGTCACTTCATCGTGCTTTTGGCTTGCACGTTTCTGGGACTTTGAGGGTTCCGTTAACCAGTGCGACTAGGGACATCCTGACTTGCAGCTGATCCTGGAGAGATCGAGTCTTGGATTTCTCTCTTACGTCTGATATTTCGAGAGAGTTTTTGGAGAAAACAAATATTTTATTTTAGAGAGAGAGAGTATGAGTGGGGCAGAGACGGAGAGAGAATCCTAAGCAGGCTCCGCACTCAGGGCGGACCCTGACCTGGGGCTCAGTCCCACGACCCTGGCATCATGACCCGAGCCAACCTCAAGGGTCGGAGCCACCCAGGCGCCCCAGAAATAGATTTTACCAGTGGAGGAGGTTCTCTGAGAGTTTTCAGAAACTGTGAAAGGAGTGGAACTTTCCGCAGTCCCTCCCGGTGTCTGTCGAGGCCATTCCCGGGGGGGGCTCTGCTCCTCTGGTCCCTTCGGGAGGCCCAGGAGGCCCCCGCGGACTGTCCAGGGCGAGCGTCTCTCTGGACCGTGTTGTCTGCACCCACATTTTGTCACCGCTACTTTAGGCGCCTCTAGGGAAGACGGAACGCTGCGTGTGAAACTATGCCCGCGCCTTGTCGTGTAGAAGTTGTGTTTCACGTTCACACGGGGGCTCCCTGGACCCCTTTCATCACAGCATTTGGTCACAGCGCACTCTCTGCATGTGTACAGAAGAAAATAAAAGCGGGGTAGGTGAGTTCGCTGGTCCTGACGTGCCCTCGCTCTCAGAAAGGGCCGCTCCGAGTCGCTCTCTGACTCGGGCCCTTCCGTGTCCTTGCTTCCTGCGCGCGTCCGTCCCCTGTGCGGGCCCGTCCCGCCCCGGAAGGAAGCCGCCTCGTCCTGCCCCCCCAGCCGGGGTACTGAGCCCGGTTCCTCACTGACCTCCTGCAGGTGGTGCACACCCCACTGGGTGAAGGGGCAGGTCCCCAACGGCAGTGTCACCTCCTCACACACTCCTCCAGCCACCTGTGAGGGACGCGGAGCCACTGCGCTTCTGACCAACTGGCTACCGAGCCGGGGAGCCCGTGCGCTCCTCCCGCCCCACACCCGGTTTTGTAATCCGAGGGACAGACTCACCGAGCCCCGAGGTGTTATCAGGAGGGACGCGGGCCGGGGGCAGTCTCCTCCTCCGTGAGGAGACACACGGGCCAGCCCTGAGCGTCTGTGGCCTGTCCCTGTGGACTCCAGGAAGGGGCCCCCCCAGCACGCTCCTGCGTCCACCTCGGGCAGGTGCACCCAAGCCCGGCGCCCAGCTTTCCTTGGGGTCTCGTTACGTGGGCCTGATTGACTGGATCACTGGCTGTGCTACTGAAGTGTCCCCAAGCCTCCCCTCTGTAGGCCGCCCTCTGCCCCCCGTGCTCTCTCTGGTGGCCGGCCCCTCGCGTGAGCGCAGGTGGGGTCGGAGGTCTCCTGAATTCCAAAGACACCCCTGTCCGCAGGGACTCCCGGGGTTTTAGAAGCCCCTCCAGGAGCCTGACCACCGGTAGACGGACCCTTCGCTACCCTGCAGCGGGAGCGGCGGGCGCAGCTGGGCGTGGAGGCGGGCGGGGGCGTGCTCTTGGGTTCAGGTGACCTCCCTTTATTCCGGGACCAGCGCTGTTCAAAGCTGAATGGCAGAACCAGCGTCTTTCCCTTGACTGTGGGCGAGCTGACGGGAGGAGCTGGGCACCGAGGGCGGGGCCGGGGCACAGGGAGGGGTGTGTGGAACGGGGAGCCGTCCTGGACGACCGCATGATGCTGGCAGGTGCGCCCAGAGCCCCCCGGGGGAGGGAGGGGGAGCCCGTGCTCCGTGGGCACCGTCCGTGGGCCAGGCAGCTCACAGGCCTGCGGGGCCCGAGGGATGCCGAGCAGGCCCCCAGGCCCGTGCGTCCCGCGGAAGCAGGTGGGCCGTACGGGTGTGTCGGAGGCAAGGCCAGTTCGCTCCTTGGCGAGTCACGGAGAGAAAGCACGCCAGGTGAGAGGTGGCACAGGGGAAACTTTATTTGCAGCAAATGGGATCCGGGAGAAGAGCTCACAAAACCGTGACTCCCCGAACCAGGGTGGGCGGATTCTTTTCATTCAGGGTTAGGACGAGCATCCAGAAAGGGAGCCTGGTCCCCGTCTGGAGAGGCGGCCCAAAGTCGTGTCCTGAAGGAAACACGCCTGCAGGTGCATTCCTGTGCCCCTCCCGGGGGGGGGGGGTTCACTTTATAATGAGGGTCACTCGGTGAGCCACTCTGTGGGCGTCTGCGCAGGCGTGAGGGGGTTGAGCTCGCCGGAGTCTGGCGGCCGCAGAGCTTCAGGCAGTAGTTTCTGTTTCGCCGGGGATGTGACGCCCTTCCGGTCCTTTGCCTGAGTTAAGAAATAAGCTGGGGGAGGGGCGCCTGGGTGGCGCAGTCGGTGAAGCGTCCGACTTCAGCCAGGTCACGATCTCGCGGTCCGTGAGTTCGAGCCCCACGTCAGGCTCTGGGCTGATGGCTCGGAGCCTGGAGCCTGCTTCCGATTCTGTGTCTCCCTCTCTCTCTGCCCCTCCCCCGTTCATGCTCTGTCTCTCTCTGTCCCAAAAATAAATAAACGTTGAAAAAAAATTAAAAAAAGAAAAAAAGAAATAAGCTGGGGGAGAAGAGCTTAGGCCAAGGTCGGCGGGTACAGGCAGGCGGGCAGTAAAACTCAGGTCTTGGGGTCCGGCTGGTGACACGGGGGTGGGGTCAGCCCCACTAGGCTGTGGCCCCCAGGCTGGTCAGCCCGGGGGAAGCAGCAAGGAGTGGGGAGACGGCTGCACCCCCTTGTCTTTTCTGGCGGGGGATTTCCTAAGGGGAGGTCCGCACCTGTGCCTGCCGTGTTGCTCTGGGCCCTGAGACGAGGCAGGCGGGGTGACTGCTCAGCCCGGTGTGGCCTGAATGTGTCCCCAGATCCACACGTGGAGGCCGTACCCCTGGTGTGATGGGCTTTGGAGGTGGGCCCGTGGGGGTGGTGGGGTTACATGCGTCAGGAGGGTGGGGCCCCTGTGGGGGGTCAGTGCCCTTGTGCGAGGAGACGGGGCACTCGTCACCTGCACCTTGATCTCAGACCTGCACCTTCGGAACTGTGGTGTCTGTGTTTAGGCGCCTTGTCTGTGGTGCTGTGGAGGCTGGAGTGGATTGGGGACAAGGCCCTCCTTCTGGTCCCGGGTGCCCTCTCCAACCTCCTCTCCCCAAGATGCCCCAAACACCTAGGGTGTGTCCACCATGGGGACAGGCCACGCACGCCCACACCGCTGCCGGTGCTTCTGCTGTTCCCCTGCCTGGAGGGGGGAGGTCACCGGCAGGCCACGGCCCTCGCCCCCCCACCTCCCTCCTCAACAGGAATGTGCAGAGCGGGCTCTGAGCTGAGGCCTGGAGGCTCCCACTGGCCGCTTAGTGGCTCTCTGCCTGGAGTCTGATCTGCAAAGCAGGAGAGCGCTAGAACCCTTGGCGGTGTGTGGGTGCAGGGTGCGGGCGTGAGGGTCTGTGAGGGCAGGGGGAGGTTGGAGCTGGGCGAGGGTCTGTGGGGGCAGGGGTGAGGAGGGAGCTGGGCCTGGGTCTGTGGGTACAGGGGGAGGTTGGAGCTGGATCCAGGTCTGTGGGGGCAGGGGTGAGGAGGGAGCTGGCCTGGCCGTGGGTCCCGGAACCCTCCTGAGGACGACAGCTCCAAGTTCACGGTGGAGGGAAATGCCGCAGGAGCAGTCCAGCCTCCCTCAGCTGGGACCACTTGGTGTCTGGGGCTGCCTGGGTGTCTCCCCTGTAGAGTAGGTGCTGTGGGGTCGGGGTGGGGGGCAAGGGTGTATAGGGTGCAGGGTAGGGGGTGTAGGGGTAGAGGGTGGAAGGTGAGGGTGAAGGGTAGAGGGGTGAGGAGTGGAGGGTGGAGGGGCGCAGGGGTGGCGGGTGGAGAGTGGAGGGTGGAGGGGCGCAGGGGTGAAAGGTGGAGGGGTGGCGCTCTAATGGGCCTTGTGGGGGTCTTGACTCGTGGGCAAGCCCTCTGCCACACCCCTCCTTTCTGTGCTGATCTGAGACCCAGGGGGGGTCATTCTGGGTCAAGGTCAGGGGTCATAATGGGGCTGGCTCAGGTCATTGTTGGCCCCCATCCCGGAGGAGGGTGGTCCCACAGGGCACGTTGCAGGGTGAGGAGGCAGAGCTCCCTGGACCCCTGCCCCCCGGACGCCCTGCCCAGAAGAGCCACCGCCCATCCCAGTGTGACCCAGGCCGCGGGTGGGACCGCCCGCTCGGTGGGCTTGGGGTGGCTGCCTGGCCGCTGCTGACCCTGAGCCCGGGCCCCTCCACTTCCAGGGCTTTGCAGAGAATGGGGATGGGCCCAGCCTGGTTAGTTACTCGGTGACTTAAATGAACCGCAACAGGCTTTTTATTGATCGGCCTAGAAGAGCCACGAGCCCGGTCTGTCCCGAAGGCCGGCAAGTTAGCTTCCGGCTTGGGAATGCAGGTCTGCGGGAGGGGGCGCAGCACTGGCTCGGAGGCGTGGGCGCCCGGCAGTTTCCGCTTTCCTGCCCGGCCACCACTGCTGGGGTCTGGAATGTGTACACGATATTGACGTAGCCGTGGGATCAGAGGCGGTAGGTAGGTCGGGCGGCCCTGGCTGTCCGGAGGGGTGGGGACGCAGGCTCAGAAGGGGTGCTCCCTGGCCCCACAACAAGGGGTGAGCATCATCACGGCCTCAGTTCTGTCACCGGGTGCGCTTGGGCCACAGGCACCATCCCGGGGGTGCCCGCCCTGCTTTCCTGCCAGCAGGAGCTGGGCGGCTGAGCCACCCCCAGGACCAGGCAGGGAGCCCTACAGAGGCGTCGGGAGACGGGCTGGGAGGATGCTGAGGGCTGAATTGTGTCCCCGCGGGTGTCTCTGTTGAAGCCTAACCCCCGGTGTGGCTGTATTTGGAGATGGGAAGTAATTATGGTTAATGAGCTCAGAAGGGTGCTGGCCTTGGTCCTTGCACGGGAGGGTCCCGCCGGCTGCTCAGAAAACAGGGCAGGCCCCAGTCCTGGCTGCCTTTGGCTGGACTGTGTCGGGGAGGGACCCAGGAGCGGAGAGGAAGGGAGGGTCCCTGTCGCCCCACGGGGCCAAGCCATTCCCCGCAGCGTGGATCCGTGTGGACTTGGCCGCGGTCTGCCTGGGCAGTCTCCGAGCTGGCCCTGCTCATCCCCCTCCGTCTGTGGAGACCTGAGGAGACCTCCGGCCAGGGGCGGCCTGGGGCCGGGGTCCCGTCCGGGCTGGCGGACCCTGGGCCCGCAGCCACCTCGCTCTTGCAGAACTCAAGGCAGATGGAAGTTGGCCATTAGAGGCGTTTCATCAGGGCCAGTGTCCCGGGCGCCTCTAACCTCCCGCCGGGAGGGAAGGCGGATTGGACTGAGTTTGTCAGGAACCGGGCGGAGGGTTTGAGTGCCCGGTGAGTGAGTGAGTGAGTGACAGCCGGTGTGCGGCTGGCCACTGAGGGGGTGACGGCTAGGGCGGGGGCTCAGGTGAGGGCCGAGTCGCCTGTCCCAGCAAGGATCCATGAGTAGGAACCGAAGGCGACAGACACCAGGGCCCCTTAGCCACATCCTCGGCTCACTTTTCAGCTGGGATGCATGTCTGTTTTTCTCTCAAGTCGCTGTTCATAGGAGCTCTTTATATATTTCGGATTCTAATAATTCGTCAGTCAGGGGCCCGGCGAAGGTCGGGCTCCAAGCCCGCGCTGGCTTCCTCTGTGGTCTGTTCTTGACATTCAGAGGTTATACCGTGAAGCCGGGCAAGCCTATCAACACGTTCCTTTATCGTGTGTTTGTTTTGTGAGGCTGGGGGTCTGTTGCTCCCCCAACGGCATATTCTGCCTGTTTTCTCCTAAAGGTTTCACATCTTCGCTGTTCACTCTCTGCCTTTCATCCATCTGGAATTTAATGTGTTCGAAACCGAGCTGAGACCTTCCTGCGTGGAAAGCAAACGTTCCGGTGTTATTTAAAAAAAATTTTGGGGGGGCGCCTAGGTGGCTCAGTCGGTTAAGCGTCCGGCTTCAGCTCAGGTCACGATCTCGCGGTCCGTGAGTTTGAGCCCCACGTCGGGCTCTGGGCTGACGGCTCAGAGCCTGGAGCCTGCTTCCGATTCTGTGTCTCCCTCTCTCTCTGCCCCTCCCCTGTTCATGCTCTGTCTCTCTCTGTCTCAAAAATAAATAAACGTTAAAAAAAATGTTAAAAAAAATTTTTTTTGATGTTTATTTATTTTTGAGAGAGAGAGACAGAGTGTGAGTGGGGGAGGAGGAGAGAAAGAGGGAGACACAGAATCCAAAGCAGGTTCCAGGCTCCGAGCTGTCGGCACAGAGCCGGACGCGGGGCCTGAACTCATGAGCCGTGAGATCATGACCTGAGTTGAAGTCAGATGCTTAACCGACTGAGCCACCCAGGTGCTCGCCCCACCCCGTGTCATTTGTTAAACAAACTAACCTGTATCCCCACGCAACACGATGGTGTCTCTGCTTAAATTTAAACTAATTAACATCGAATAAAATGCAAAACTCGGTTTCTCAGGCCTGTTGGACTGGCCATATTTCAAGTGCTTGATGGTCACTTGTGACTGGCAAACAATTATAAAAATGAGCAAGGACAGGAAAGCCGGGAGAAACAAGCCGTTTAATTGCGCGGGTACAGGTGGTGGCTGGGCTCCATTAGAGGCCGTGCCTCCTTGTCAAGTGCCCCCGGAGGCCGTGGCGTCTCGGACCAACCACATTTCCAAATGCCTAGTCGTGGGTGCCGCGGGCCGTGTTCTCTGATCCCACCGGGGTCAGCGTAGAAATCAACAAGTCACAAAACCCATAGTTTTGAAATGAAAAGCCCTTCTAAGTGATCTGTCCCCAGAGGAGAGATTAGGGGGACAGGCACGGCTTCCATGTGCACGGTGACCGCTCGGGAACCCTGGGAGGCAGCACTGGAGCCCCCACTGGGCAGAAACCGGTTTGGGGTTTATGGTTTCTCCTTGGGTCTTCGCTCCCGAGTCCCACGTGGCCCCGCCGGGGAAGGACTCTTGGAAGCTGGTGCCTGGTGCCCTCAGACTTCGTCCCACACAGCCCTGCGTCCTCTCACGGCGGCAAATCCCAGCCGTGAGCACGGCTACGTCCTGAGTCCTGTGGGTCCTCCTGGTAAGCCGCCGAAACTGGGGGTGGGCCCGGGGACCCCGCAGATGCCACCCCCGTTCTAGTCCCCTTCCGGAGCCTCCGTGAGAGCACGGTAGAACCTTCCTGACTCCTTCATGGTGGGAAAACTTGTTTCCTCCGCTCTGTGTTCTGGGGACATGGATAACGGTTTTCTCTCCAGCTGTGTCTGAACTCCTGGTGAATCTATTCATCGATTTAAAGATTGTTGATTTTAATGGCTTTATTTGTAATCGTTTAATGATATATACACGCACTTGTTAAATTATTGATTTATATCAGTATTATAATTCCGATTTTATAAATATTGCATATGGATATCAGTATAAACTCATGAATTCTTACTTTATCTGCTTTAACGCAACACTTTTGCCATGGGCGGGGGTGGGGCCTCCTTGGAGTTATCTGCTGTGTTCTTTTGACCTGTCTCCATTGTTCTTTGACCCCTTCTGTATTTCCAGGATTATTTTGTTTTTTCTCTTCCCGGCCATTTCTCCAAGAAGCCCTGGACCCTTGTATTGACTTTAAAAAACAAAAATTTTTTTAAAATGTTCATTTATTTTTGAGAGCGAGAGAGACAGAGCGTGAGCGGGGGAGGGGCAGAGAGAGAGAGAGAGGGAGACACAGAATCTGAAGCAGGCTCCGGGCTCCCAGCTGTCAGCACAGAGCCCGATGTGGGGCTCGAATCCACGAACCTTGAGATCATGACCTGAGCTGGAGTTGGACGCTTAATCGACTGAGCCCCCCAGGCGCCCCTTTGACTCAGCAGCATGAAGCACATTCACATTGTTGTGCAGTGTCACCACCGTCCATCTCCAGAACCTTCTCCTCTTCCGCAAACCTAAGTTCTGTCCCCACCAAACACGCACGTCCCCCTCCCCGGCCCCTGGCGCATCCATCTCCTGTCTGGCTCTGTGGAGGTGACTCCGCTAGGTCCCACGTAAGAGTGGAATCACACAGTCGTTGTCCCCTGTGATGGGCTTATGTCACTGAGCATCATGTCCTCAAGCTTCCTCCACGTCGTAGCCAATGTCAGAATGTCCTTTCTTTTTGAATCTGTGGGTTTTGGTGTTGTTTTAAGTCGCGTTCTTTGGTGATTTGTATTCTAATTCTCTCATTTGAGGGTCGTGTGTGAGGTTGAACATCATTCCATGTGTTTAGGGCCATTTTTACCTCTTTTGGGGAATTGCCTGTTCATGTCTTTTCTCCATTTTTCTAGTGGGTTCTTCCATCTTCAATATTTAAGAATTTTTAGTGTTAGGAATATTAACCTTTTGTCTATGCTATGAATTGTAAATATTCTTTTCTTTACCAATTTTCCTGTCATCTTTTGACTTTACAGTGTTTTTTTCCATGTAAAATTTTAAGTTTATAAAATTTATCAGTCTTTTTTTGTCTCTGAATATCGAGTCATAGTTAGGAATCCTTTCCCTGCACCCAAGTTACAAGGATTCACCCCTATTTACTTCTGGCACTAGTGTGGTTTGAGTTTTACATGTAGATCCCTGAGCCATGTGGACCTCAGGCAGGTGTGTGGTGTGAGGGAAGGACCTCATTGTCTTTCCTAAATGGCTGCCCTGTTGCTTCAACCTTTCGTAAAAGAGTCCGTCTTTTATTTATTTTTTATCAAAATTTTTTTTTAACGTTTATTTATTATTGAGAGACAGAGAGACACAGAGCATGAGCAGGGGAGGGGCAGAGAGAGGGGGAAACACAGAATCTGAAGCAGGCTCCGGGCTCCGAGCCATCAGCACACAGCCCATTGCGGGCCTCAAACTCGCAAAGTGTGAGATCATGACCTGAGCCGAAGTCGGTCGCTCAACCAACTGAGCCACCCAGGCGCCCCTTTTGTGTATTTTTTAAAGTTAATTTATATCCCTGTTAGTTAGCATATGATGCAACAGTGATTTCAGGAGTAGATTCCGGTGATTCATCCCCTACATATAACACCCAGTGCCCATCCCAACAAGTGTCCTCCTCAATGCCCCTTGTCCATTTAGCCCATCCCCCCACCCACCTCCCCTCCAGCAACCCTCAGTTTGTTCTTTGTATTTAAGAGTCTCTGATGTTTTGTCCCCCTCCCTGTTTTTATATTATTTTTTCTTCCCTTCCCTTATGTTCATCTGTTTTGTATCTTAAGTTCCACATATGAGTGAAGTCATATGATTTTTGTCTTTCTCTGACTGACTCATTTCACTTAGCATAATACCCTCCAGTTCCATCCACGTAGCTGCAAATGGCCAGATTTCATTCTTTTTGATTGTTGACCAATACTCCATCGTGTTTTTATACCACATCTTCTTTATCCATTCATCCATCGATGGACATTTGGGCTCTTTCCATCCTTTGGCTATTGTCGATATGGCTGCTATAAACATGGGGGTGCATGTGTCCCTTCGAAACAGCACACCTGCATCCCGTGGATAAATGCCTAGTAGTGCAGTTGCTGGGTCATAGGGTAGTTCTATTTTTAGTTTTTTGAGGAACCTCCATACTGTTTTCCAGAGTGGCTGCACCAGCTTGCATTCCCACCAGCAATGTCTGTATGAGGGATCCAATAACATTGTCAGCACTTGGTGTTATCAAGTTTTTTTTATTTTAGCCATTTTGATAGGTGTGCAGTCTCAGCAACTTGTGGTTGTGATTTGCAATTTCCTAACTACTAATTGTATTGAACAACTTCCTGCATTCCTGTCTGCTGTCCGTGTGTCTTTTTCTGTGACATGTCTGTGTCTTTTGCCCATTTTTAAATTGGACTAGAATTATTTTTTTACCTTTTAGTTTTGACAGTTTTTAAAAAAAATTTTTTTTAATGTTTATTTATTTTTGAGAGAGAGAGAGAGAGAGAGAGAGAGAGAGCATGAGCGGGGGGAGGGGCAGAGAGAGGGGAAGACACGGAATCCGAAGTAGGTTCCTGGCTCTGAGCTGTCAGCACAGAGCCGGACATGGGGCCGGAACCCAGGAATTGTGAGATTGTGACCCGAGCTGAAGTCAGATGCTTAACCGACTGAGCCCCCCAGGCACCCCTAGTTTTGACAGTTCTTTACAAATTCCAGATACAAGCCTTTAGTCAAATATGTGGTTGCCAGTACTTTCTTCCTGTCTGTATTTGGCTTATCATTCTCTCAACAGGATTTTTTGGAGAAAAAGGTTTAAATTTTGATGATGTCCAGTTTATCAATTTTTTGGCAACATCTTCTTAAAACTAAGGACGCACTTACTCTGACCCAACAATTGCTTTGGCTTTTATGTCAGAGAAATGAAAACTTAAGTTCGTGCAACAGCCTGTGCATGAGAGCTCACAGCCGCCATGTTTTTAATACCCCCAAATTAGAAACCCCCCAAATGGTCTTCAGCAGGTGAATGGTTGAACAGACTGGTTCAGCCAAACCAGGGAGTACTGCTCAGTTATAAGAAGGAACAAGCTATTGATAACACATAATAACTGGGAATTAGGCCGAGTGAAAATCTCAAAAGGTAGGCAACTATACGAGTCCATTTATAAAATATTCTTGGAACAATGCAGTAAGAAGGGTGGAGAGCAGATTAGTGGTTGTCAGGGGTTAGGGTTTGGAGGTAGAGGGGTTGGGGGGCTATAGAGTGATTGTGGTCGCAGATGGGCATGTGCATGGAACATGTGAGGAAGAGCACAGAACTGCCACACACACACACAGACTCCATCTTTGTCCCTGTGAATTGACCGTCATCTTTATGATATATTAAATTTTCGTATATGCATGTGTTTCTTTCTGGACGTTCAATTCCATTCCGCAAGCGGCTTTGTAGTATGCTTGAAGATCTGGTGCGGAGAGTCTTGCCACATAGCTTTCTTTCCTTTTCCAGAGTTTTCCTGGCACTATTTGTATATATTTTTTTACATAACAACTTCAGTATTAACTCTTCTAGCTCCATAATAAACCTTGTTTGTATTTTATTGGGATTCCAATAAATTTATCAATTAACTGAAAGGGAACTGATATCTTTGTGACGAGCCATTTTATCTAAGAACAGGGTTGTCTTTCCTTTAGCTTCAGCCCTTCCGGAACATTTTAAAGTTTTCTTCACATAGGTTTTCACACATTTTTTTGTTGTTGTTGTCGTTGTTGAGTTTATCTCTAACTACTTAATCTTCCTTGTTGCTATTGTAATTGGGGTTTTCTGTACCCGTTATGTCCTCTAACTGGTCAGTGTTTTATGTATAAGAAGGCTATTGGTTTCTCCGCTACTTTACTGGAACATTTTATGGTATGAGTTAGTTTTATCATTGGTTCTTAACAGTGTTCAAGAAATACTAGTATATCACTTGTAAATTGACAGAGTTTTAGTTCTTTTCTAATACTTATGCTTCGATTTTATTTTTCTTATCTAATTGCATTGGCTAATACTTATGGTACAATGTTGAATAGCAGCAGAGATAGTAGATATACCTGCCTTCTTCTTAATCTGAGAGGAAATTCCTTACTATTTCTACATTTAGTGAGATACAGGCTTTAGGACAAGATACGTATATAGATGTCTTCACATGGAGTCTTCCCTGTACACGTGCACCACGGTGCACATATTTATTAACAGCGAATCAACTTTGCATCCCTGGAATAAATTTCACTTGGTCATGATACATTATTTTCTTTATGTGGTATTGCACACTGTTTGCTAATACTTCCCTTAGAACTTTTGCATTTATATTTATAAATGATATTGTTCTGTAGTTTTCTTTTTGTTTATACTGCTTTTATAAGATTGAGGTTTCAATGTTATATTTTCACGTTCTCCTTCTTTTTCAGTGATCTGGATCCATTTACGAGATATTGGAACTATTTGGTCTTTGAAAATTTGGTAGCACTTCCCTGTGAAATCATCTGGGCCTGGTGCTTTCCTCGTGGGGAAGTTCCTTGACAATTTCTCCGTTTTTTCTCTGGAAATTATTCTGTTTATGTTTCCTGTCTCCACTTAGGTCAGTTTTGGTAATAGGTATTTCTGTGGGCATTTATCTCTTTTATCATGTGTGTTGGTTTCCTAGGACTTCTGTGACAAAGTGCTACAAACTGGAGGGCGTAAAACAACAAAGATTTATTGTCTCACCATCTGGAGGCCAGGAGTCTGAAACAAGATATCAGGTGGGCCACCTCCCTCTGAAACCTGTAGGAGCCCTTCCTGGCCTCTTCTTAGCGTCTGGTGTTGGTGGCAATCTTTGGCATTTCTTGGCTCATGGATGCATCCCTCCCCTCTCTGTCTGTATTCACACGGCATCTTCCTTCTCTGTTGCCCCAGAGGCCCCTCTTCTCACCAAACACCAGTTATATTGGGTTAGGGGCTCACTCTCACCAAGGAGTTAAGGTGAGTTGAGGTGACTTCACCTTAACCAATTGTACTGACGACAACTCCATTTCCAAATAAGGTCATGTCCTGAGGAGCTGGGGGTAGGACTTCAATATATCTTTTTTTTTGGACAGGGGACACAATTCAACCCATAACAACAATGTTTTCAAATTTATTTGCAGAGAAGTGTGCAAACTAGTCCCATGACTTTTAAGAATTTCTTCTTCTCTATTGGTTGCTTCCTCTTGTCATTTCTTATTTTGTGTGTTTGAGTTTTCTCCTTTTTTTTTTTTATGATAAGGTTAGTTAGTGGGTTGCCTATTTTGTTAATTAAAGAAATTACGCTTTTGATTTATTAATTAGGTTGAGTGCTTTTCTGTTCCTCTATCTCATTAATTTCTACTTTTATCTTTCCATTTAATTCCTTGAGCTTTCTTTTGGTTTATTCTGTGGTTCCATTCCTACTTGCGTGAGCTGGGAATTTTATTCCTTTTTTCATTCTTTCATGTTTATTGATAAAAGTGTTCATAGTTGTGAATTTGCCTTTGATCACTGCTTTAAGTATATCCCACAGAGCCAATGTTACATATCTTCACTATCATTATTTTTTTAAAGTAGGTTGTCTCCGTGTGTTTTCCATTTTCACCCAAGAATGGTTTCATAGATTAAAAAAAATTTTTTTCTTTCCAACTGGAAAGGCCTTTTTGTTTTTCATTTTGTCAACAATTTCTGGTTTTATTGGATGGTGATTGGAGACAATTGAGTGTAATGTTTCTACCTTATGAAACTTACCGATTTTTGGATCAATTTGTACAAGATCAGTTTTTTGTGAATGTTCCACAAATGCTTGAGAAGGTGCATCTGGGGGCGCCTGGGGGCGCCTGGGGGGCTCAGTCTGTTAAGTTCCAACTTCAACTCAGTACATGATCTCACAGCTCATGAGTTCAGGCCCTGCGTCCGGCTCTGTGCTGACAGCTTGGAGCCTGGAGCCTGCTTCAGATTCTGTGTCTCCCTCTCTCCCTGCTCCTCTCCCGCTCATGCCCTGTCTCTCTCTCTCTCTCAAAAATGAATAAATGATGGGGCGCCTGGGTGGCGCAGTCGGTTAAGCGTCCGACTTCAGCCAGGTCACGATCTCGCGGTCCAGGAGTTCGAGCCCCGCGTCAGGCTCTGGGCTGATGGCTCAGAGCCTGCAGCCTGTTTCCGATTCTGTGTCTCCCTCTCTCTCTGCCCCTCCCCCGTTCATGCTCTGTCTCTCTCTGTCCCAAAAATAAATAAACGTTGAAAAAAAATTTTAAAAATGAATAAATGTTGAAAACAAAAAAGAGAAGGTGCCTCTGGAGTCCTCCAGGCTTAAAGCGGTGTGTGTGCAAATATCAGCTATGTCCTTAAGCTCCACCTACCGGCCATGTGTGTGGCTCTTCTCTACCCTCCTTTGGTGGCCCTGCGGCGTGTCGCTCAAAGGAAGAACCTGCTGGGCTGTGAAGACAGCAGTTGGCCGATGGACCAGCTGCAGCACCTGTGGGACCCGCACACGTTTGCACCGAGGGCACGTCGCTCCTGGGCGTCCCTGACGATGACAGTGCTGGGGTGGGGGGCACCAGCACCTGGCCAGCTTTGCCCCACATGGGATCCCGGATGTGTGGGCTTCAACCCCCCCCGCCCCCCCGGGGGCTGGTGGAGTCTGTCTGACGTGCATCTCCCAGTCTGAGGCTCTTCCTGTCCAATCCTGTGTCCCTCCCTTCGTCCTTGACAGTGGCCCCCAGTAAGCCTCCTGTGGTCCTGACTCCAACTCCTGCTCCTTTTGGGGGACCCGTGCTGGTGCGGTCCTTTTTCCCTCGTTCCCTCGGTCTGTCCGGCCCCGGGGGTGGGGGGCACCGTCTCTGTGATCAGCATGCTTCCAGACTCCTTGTAAGGTGCGAGTTTTTGCCTCATAAGGTGGTCCCTGTGTTATTTGATTTGTGACTTTTGTTTTTGTTGGGAATCGTGTCTTCTCGCATGAAAAAGCCCTCAATTATGTGCGTGTTGTAATGTTTGCTATGCGATGCGTGTTCTTTGCGCTTTTGTTTTTGCTGTTTTTCTTTTTTTCTTTTTTTTTTTTTTTAACAGATTCCCTGGTTTCACACCCACCCCTAGGATTTTGAGGAATAGGTCCCGGGTGGGACCCAGATATCTGCATTTTTTTATTTTATTTTTTTTAAATTTATTTTTTATTTTTTTTTATTTTTTTATTATTTATTTATTTATTTATTTTTATTTTTTATTTTTTTATTTCATTTATTTATTTTTTTTAAATTTTTTTTATTAAAAAAAATTTTTTTTTCAACGTTTTTATTTATTTTTGGGACAGAGAGAGACAGAGCATGAACGGGGGAGGGGCAGAGAGAGAGGGAGACACAGAATGGGAAACAGGCTCCAGGCTCTGAGCCATCAGCCCAGAGCCTGACGCGGGGCTCGAACTCCCGGACCGCGAGATCGTGACCTGGCTGAAGTCGGACGCTTAACCGACTGCGCCACCCAGGCACCCCTATTTTTCTTAAAGTATTTGTAGTTTTACAATCATGATTCCCTCCGTTCTTACACTTTTTATTTTTTCAAAGAAAAAAATGTTATTTTAGAGAGACAGAGGGCTGGCAGGGGGAGGGGCAGAGGGAGAGAGAAAGAATCTCAGGCAGTTTCCACGCTCAACTTGGAGCCCGACACGGGGCTCGATCCCACAGCCCTGGGATCACGACCTGAGCTGAAATCAAGAGCCGGAAGCTCATCAGACTGAGTCACCCAGGCGCCCCCCAGCGTCTCACAGGTTTTAATGCCCCGCTTTTTTGTTGTGGAGGAAGGGGCTTTGTGTGGGCTGTGTTGATTTTCACATTCTGATTTTTGTGGTGACTTAGGCCTAATTTCCTTCTGTTCACTTTGCGGATTTGGGTGCTTTTATGGGACTTGTGGTTCATGTGTGTAGCGAGGCCTGGTTTCTACAGTGGGTCCCGTGGGGATGTGTTTTCTGGCGGCGGGAGTGGGAGGGGTTGTGCGTCCTCCAGATCTGTGGTTCCTTTTTTCCTAACAGGACCTGCAACTCTCCCTTTTCACCCCTTTTTGCCTTTGCCCCCAATCCCTCTAGAAAAGCGCCTCTGCCTTGTCCTCGGTCCTACTCCTCTGGACGCTCTGCCTTTGCAAGATTCCACGGAAAGTTGCACATGCTCCTAAGCGTGTGTGTGGTTAGTGCCCCGATCCCTGAGGACGAGGACGAGGACGAGGACGCAGGCAGCTGTCCTGCCCAGCAGCTCCCCCCTCCCCCCCTGTTTCTCGGAATTAGTGATGATTCCTGGGCTCCTCCGAGTGTGAGGCACCACCTGCTGGGATGTTCATCTTTTTTCTGTTCTTTCCTCTCTTACCCTTGCTTTGAAGTCGGGCATTCCCCGTCTTCTGATTATGCAGACGGATCTGCTTCCGTGTGGCTTTCTTTGTCCCTCTTGTTCAGCACGGTTCTGGCGGCCGCTCGGGTGACTCGGGCGACGGGTGACGCAGGCCCAGGCAGGTTCCCCCCTCCCTGGGTGCCCAGAGGGCTCCTTAGGGCCGATTCCACGTGTGTTTCTTCACTACGAGTGATTTCAAGCTCCCTCTCACATGCGTCGGAATCAGCCCATCGTGTTTTCTGTGACTGTTCATCTTGCTTGTGAGTTTTCCTCTGCTACCTGCGGGCCTCCTTCTCTTCCCGATTCTCAGAACGCCCTTACATCTTAGAAAAATCCAGACACGCCAGACTTTCCCCAAGTCCGCGGTCGTCTACTGAATTCGCTGATGGGGCCGTGTGGCCAGCTCTGACTGCAGGGCCAGCGGACAGAACGGGGCCTTCCGGCGGGAGGCGGGACTCGACCCGAGCTCTCCTCGCAGGGGAGGGCGCTGCCACAGGCGGAGGCCCCAGGAGGGGGCGCAGAGGGCAAGGTGTGAACATGTGGGGCGGGGCTCCCCTCGCTGGGCTGGTGCGCGGTCCTGATGAAAGCAGGGTGGTGACAAATGTAAATGCGCGTGCAGCTTTGCGGAGTGTGGGGCCATTTGCATAAATATTGTTTGCAGAAAGCAATTAGCGGTTCATTTACATGCAGCCACGTAGCAATTGGCACGTTTTTTCGGGAACAATTTCTTTGCCTGTGTGCACAGATTTGCTGCCTTGCAACCGGCCTGCCTTCGAGGCCTTCGCATAGTAGGGCGTGATAATTTGTTAGTTTTGGTTCCTCTGTTGCTTTCCTGAGACAATAACATGTCTCTTCTAAAAACGGAAGTGCCGGATGAAAGGCAGAAGTTCCCCGAACTTGCTTTATCCCTGCCCTCAGCCCTGTACCCACCCCCTCCCTGGGGCCAGAGGCCCCCCCAGCTGGAGCTGGGAGAGGGGTTCCACACCCCTTCTGTGGCTGCGGGTACCAAGGGCGAGTGGGGACATCTGGTCCCCGGGACAGGGAGCCGGCCGTCCCTGGGTGTGGGGCACTGTGGGTGCAGAAGGGGCACAGAACCCCTGCAGTGCCGGCCCATTGGGCCGCTCTCCACCTGCCTCTCCTCCCTGGCCTGGTCTTAGTTCAAAGACACAGGGCCTGTCCTGGCTTCCGGTGGCCCTGGGGGCAGGAACAGCCCTCCCTAGCCGGAAGGAAAGAGTGCCGGCCAGGCCTGGCCTGCTCTCCTACTGAGCAAAGACACAAGGAAGTTAAGTCTTAGCCAAAAGTGTCGCCTGCCCCTTGTAACTTGGCACTGGACACTGTGAAAGAGCCAGGGAAGACTTTGTTCAAGACTGTTGCGGCAGGGGAGAGAGGGCTGGACTCTGCCGAGACAGAGACCGGCGGGGGAGGGGATGAGTGGAGCACTGCCGGGAGGAAGAAGGGCCTGACGGGCACCTGGGGTGGGGGATTCTTGAGACACGGGTTTAGTCTTTGTGAAACTGGACTCAGCTGGCCAAGGACGAGGCTTGGGTTTGGAGGAGGCCGACTCAAGTTCGGTCAAGGAGGGGTCCTTGTCACCCCCAAGGGTCATGGCAAACAGACACAGCAGGTGCCCTCCCGAGGCAGCACGGCTGCAAAGCTGGTGTCACAGCCAGGAGTCACCCAGTTTCCGGGACGATCCCCACCAGGAGAGAGAGTGAATCAGGACCGAAGGAGCCGGCATCCTCAAGAGGAGTGAGGCAGCCAGCGTTCCAGAGAAACAAGGAGAGGTCTAGGAATCTAATGTCTTCCCAGATGGGCTCATGGAGGACGGACATGCCATGGCGGTGGGGGGGGGGGCGGTGAGCTGGGAATGGCATGCAGGGAGGAGTGGGGAGGCACAGGTGCCCCGGAGGTGTGAGGACAGACCCCGAAGTCCCTGTACCCATCTACTCGGATTCCAGGGGGAGGTACGGGAAGGCTTTATGGACGTTTCTGGGGCTAAACACAGACTCTGGCCCCACCGGATGCCATGCAGATAAATACAAACCAGCAGAACCCAGACTGGCCCCCTGACCCATCAGAGCGCAACGTGGATCATCCCAGCTACAGAGAAGATCCGAGGGCTTCTGATGTGGGCTGGGTGGGGAGGGCACACCCAGATTATTGAAAAGGAACAGGGACCAGATGGATACCTGTCTAACCAGTGTTGGGGGGCGGGGACACATCAGGACAGCAGAATCTTCCCAGTTCAGAGGTGAAATCCTCAGACAACCTGTGATTTATGTGTGAACGGAAAGTGAAGACACTTAGCTCCCACGGTCCCTGGAAGACGCTCCCTGGGAGGAAGAGAGGGGAGCCGGGAGCTGGCGGTGACAGTGACAATGTCATCACTGGGACCTGTGACGTGCTGTCTGCGGGCTCTCTCCGTGGACCCTCTGGTGGCAGGGCTGTGGCAGGGCTGTGCCTCCAGTCGTGCAGGTGCGGAAGTGTAAGCACCAGCATCGCTCGTGAAAGATGGTTCACACCCTGGAACCGACGCCCTGGTGGGAGGAACGTGGGGGGCTTGAGGGACATTCCAGGACCGGAAGGAAGGAGGGTATGTGATCGTCTCGTTGGAAGGACATCCTGACTGAGGCTTGACACCATCAGGAAAACACAAGCTGAAGTCTGTGTTTGGTGAGCCTGTCGGCAACCAAGAGAAGATTGGAAACGGGATGTAAATATTTCAAAGCCAGTTAAGCCAAAGATGGAATAAGATGAACCTTTTCTCTAAAATAATGTGGGAAAGGGGACTGGAAACAGATAAAATAGAAAATACAGAGTAAGATTTCCTTTTACCAGTAATGATGATACGTGCCGATGGGTTAGGCTTTCAGATTCAAGGGAAATAAATGTCAAATGCCAAACAAAATATTGTGAAACTGTTAAAGGAAGCTAGGATATTACAAACTAAAAGGCTGAATAAAATCTGTGAAAAATGCCACCACAGAGTCAGCAGTCCTCATTACATTTACGTCGTACAAAATAAAATTCAAGGCAAAATATTTAAAAGGGATGAAAAGCACCGGGGGTTTCAACTTGCCAAACAGAACAGCTCATAAAGAAGGCACACGGGTCATGGAGTGAAACAGGATGAAAACATACGCGAAGCCAAGAGAAACTTATAAATTCGTAGTCGTGATAGGAGATGCCCCCCAGAAATCAAAGAAGCGAATGGGCTCTAAAAGTGTTACCAAGAGGAAAATGGACAGGCTGAGGTCATTTTTTAAAACCGAAAGTCGATGGGTTAAGATTCTTAACGGGCAGAGCCAGCAAAAGAACAACACGGGCTCAGAGAAGTAAAGTGTTAGCAGAAAGGCAGCTGGAGCCACAGAAGCAGACCTAGAGGTTCACGTCGGCTGTGCCTTTCCCGGCATGGTCGAGGGCGAGCGAGCACCCCTGCAGCCCCATTTTGGGCTCGAATGTTCCAGTCACCTGGGCAGGTGGATACTACTGGGACACGCAGGCATCAGCCCCTTTTAGCCCGAGCTCATGATCACGCCGGTGATCTCACTCCCCATCGGAGTCCATGCTCTACAAGATGCCTTCTGAAGACGCCTTCTCCTGTGGGATTGCTGACTGGGAGCCAGCGCCCTTTGCGGACAGATGCCTGGTGTTCTCGTCCTGCTGACAGTCCCCTGTCTGGGTATATTCGTACATTGACACTCTGGTTTACTATGTCAGCCATCTGAATCTGGTTATGGTGTGGTTACTGGCCCCACTCATGGTGAACCCACAGATATGTGTTTCTGAGCTGGCAGTGCTGAAGTCCACACCCCAAAATAGCAAACTCAAAAGGCCATGAGTATCATTCTGTGAGAGCTCTTCAGAACCAAAGTGTGGCCGCCCAAATTTTTTTACTCATTCTTCATCTGCAGTCTCATCCACCTGCCTATTCACACACCCACCCATCCATCCACCCCTACTGCTCGTTCAATACTTTTGTTCATCCTTCATTCTTCCTGCCATTCTCCTATCCACTTTCATCCCCCAACCATCCATCCTTCCATCCATCCAATGGTCCAACCAATTATCCATCCATCCATCCATCCATCCATCCATCCAACCAATCAATTATCCATCCATCCATCTATCCATCCAACCAATCAATTATCCATCCATCCATCCATCCATCCATCCATCCACCTATCCACCTACCTATCTACCATCCATCCATCCATCCATTCACTCATCAACCCATCCATCTACCCGTCTATCTGTCCATCCATCCATCCACCTATCCACCTACCTATCTACCATCCATCCATCCATCCATCCATCCATCCATCCATTCACTCACCAACCCATCCATTCATCCATCCATCCAACCAATTATTCATCCATCCATCCATCCATCCACCCATCCATCTACCTGTCCATCTGTCCATCCATCCATCCACCTATCCACCTACCTGTCTACCATCCATCCATCCATCCATCCATCCATCCATCCATCCATTCACTCATCAACCCATCCACCCATCTATCCATCCAGTCATCCAACCAATCAATTATCCATCCATCCATCCATCCATCCATCCATCCACCCATCCATCTACCTGTCCATCTGTCCATCCATCCATCCACCTATCCATCCATTCACTCATCAACCCATCCATCCATCCATCCATCCATCCATCCATCCATCCAATTATCCATCCATCCACCCATCCATCCATCCATCCATCCATCCATCCATCCACCTATCCACCTACCTATCTACCATCCATCCATCCATCCATCCATCCATTCACTCATCAACCCATCCATCCATCCATCCATCCATCCATCCATCCATCCAATTATCCATCCATCCATCCATCCATCTACCCATCCATCTATCCATCCACCTATCCACCTATCCACCTACCTATCTACCATCCATCCATCCATCCATCCATCCATCTACCCATCCATCTACCTGTCCATCTGTCCATCCATCCATCCACCTATCCACCTACCTATCTTCCATCCATCCATCCATCCATCCATCTATCCATCCATTCACTCATCAACCCATCCACCCATCTATCCATCCAGTCATCCAACCAATCAATTATCCATCCATCCATCCATCCATCCATCCATCCATCCACTCATCCATCTACCTGTCCATCTGTCCATCCATCCATCCACCTATCCATCCATTCACTCACCAACCCATCCATTCATCCATCCATCCAACCAATTATCCATCCATCCATCCATCTATCCACCCATCCATCTACCTGTCCATCTGTCCATCCATCCATCCACCTATCCACCTACCTATCTACCATCCATCCGTCCATCCATCCATCCATTCACTCATCAACCCATCCACCCATCCATCCATCCAGTCATCCAACCAGTCAATTACCCATCCATCCATCCATCCATCCATCCATCCATCCATCCATCCAATCATCCATCCATTCACTCATCCATCCATCCATCCATCCATCCAATCATCCATCCATTCACTCATCCATCCATCCATCCATCCATCCATCCATCCATCCACTGACCAATCTGCCCACCCTCTGGTCCATTTGTCAAACCACCTACTGATGCATCAGTTCATTTCATCCATGTAAAACTGGATGGCTCCTTATGCCCCCGCCCCCGCGCCCCTCCATCCATCTACCATGTCAGCAGCCCTTCCAGAGTGATACACTTGTTTCCCTCCCTATGCTGAGAGGTGTCTGTCAGGTAGTACTCAGCTGCTACACAGTGAGTGGGATGATGAATAAGCACTGTGTCCTCAGCAACCTTTCAGGAGGAAAGACATCTTCTTTCCTATATGACCCTTTCTTATGTGCATCCTCAATACCAGCAGAGAAAATGGCACGAAGCAGACGCGTGATGGTCTGGGCTTGTTTTCGGAGTCTCTGCTGCCTCTGCCATCAGTACCTGCGGCTCCCATGGCCTTCGTGTAGCTGGAAGTCCTGGGGGTCCTGGAGGGCAGGACCCGTGCCTGGCTCAGGGCCTGTAATGGAGCAGCCGTGTGGGGATGGCCCACGGGAGGGAGACGGAGGAGCCCCTGTACCTCCTATCACCTCAGAACAGCTCTGCAGCAGCCCCCGGTGGACGCCTGGCCCAGTGTGGGGGTTGTTATCGTCCCAGTTTGCAGATGAGGAAGCCAAGGCCCAGCGAGGTGAGTGCTCCCGGCAGTCGGCCACCGGGCCAGGATGAGGCTGGGCTCTCGGACTTTTGTGCACGCCACACAGCGTCCTGGCCCTGTCCTCGCGGTGCCTGGGCCGCTGCTGCGGGAGTCCAGCTGCTGACATAAACGCCATGCTGACCGTCTCTAACTTCCACAGCCTTCTTTCAAATCACAGCAGTATTGGGTAGCTGTGGGCCAAAGTCGTGGAAACAAACTGGACACGGGCAGCCGCTGTCTCTGCTGTCCCCCAGGGGCAGCAAGTGGCTCTTCTCTCTCTGTCTGGGCTCTTGCACATGCATTCAAGCACATAGCCATACTTTTTGTGTACAAAAAGGGATAATACTACACACGTTACTCTGCACTTTGCTTTTCAGTTTAACTCGTGACAATCTTTCAAGCCAGTACCCACAGCCCTGCCTCCTGTTTGATGGTGTGTGATCTCCCATCTCCTAAGGAGCTACTAGAATTTCTTCAACCTCTCCCTGATTTATAGTAATTTTTTAAAAGTTTTGTTTGTTTATTTATTTTGAGAGAGAGAGGGAGAGCACGAGCGGGAGAGACGCAGAGAGAGAGTCCCAAGCAGGCTCTGTGCGGTCAGTGCGGAGCCCGATGTGGGGCGTGATCTCAGGAACCTGAGCCGAAACTAAGAGTTGGACGCTTCACCCACGGAGCCACCCAGCCACTCCTCTCCCAGGTTTATAAATGTGCTGGTTATTTCCATTTTTTGCATGCACAGGTCTTCGTAATAAGCACTCGTGTACGTATGTCCCCACGAAGGAAGATTTTCTGCTGAACCACAGCTTCTGAGAAGTGTCAGAGCGGGGTCAGGGGACGTGTCCCGGGGCTCACGGTTTGCCCTCCGGAGGGACAGCGAGGTCCCCGGCCCAGCCACCACGGCGCCTCCCGGCCAGGAGCACACGTGACCAACCTTGTGAAGCTTCCGCGTTTCATTTCCGTTTCGATTTGCTTCTGCCACAGAGACAGAGCATCTTTGATATTCATGCCTGCGTTTCCACTTTCGTGAATCATCCCTCTCCCTTTATGTGTCAATTTGCCAGAGCTCATTTGTACTTTTGGGGGATTAAAGCGTGCCCGTTTACGTGGGCTGCAAATGTTTTCGTCCTATCTACTGTTTGTCTTGTGACTCTGACACTCACATAGTTTATTTGCCGTTGAGGATTTACGATTGTATATGGTCTGGTCTTTCTGTCTTTTCCTTTATTGTTACTGGGCTCCCTGTCTTGCTTAGAAAGGTCACCCTTACCTAAAGTTATGCAACTACACTCTTACATTTTTTTTCTCTTAATTTTTTTGTTTGTTTCGCTTCCTGGCCTTTTAAAACATGATGAGTTTATTTTTGTACCGTTTGAGGTACGGGCTAAAGGTGTTTTCTGTCCGATGGTGGGTCTGCTGCACCCCAGCCTTGTGAGGGGAGCCCTCCCTCCTTCAGGACAGAGAGGCCACTTGTCCCAGACCAGTTCCCATGTGCACTTGAACTGGGTTTTGGTCCATTCTGCTGCTATCTCCTGTTCACCACGTCTTTGCTAGCCAGCATGGCTTCATGGTGAACCTTAACATTTTGCAAAAATTTCCAGCAATCGGGGCGCCTGGGTGGTGCAGTCGGTTAAGCGTCCGACTTCAGCCAGGTCGCGATCTCGCGGTCTGTGAGTTCAAGCCCCGCGTCGGGCTCTGGGCTGATGGCTCAGAGCCTGGAGCCTGTTTCTGATTCTGTGTCTCCCTCTCTCTCTGCCCCTCCCCTGTTCGTGCTCTGTCTCTCTCTGTCCCAAAAATAAATAAACGTTGAAAAAAAAAATTTCCAGCAATCATTGTGCATTCACTTTTATGACTAGACCTTAAAATAGTTACATCTGGTCATTAAAAACAGGACTTGGCTGGTTTCCTTTGGAAAAGATTGGGGCTTCGGTGGCAGTTAGACACGTCACCCAGACACGTCACCCCGACCTTGGGTTTCTCACCACGTGCTGTCTTGCTCTATGTGCCCCAGTGACCCTGTGTCCCTTCCATCTGGAGTGCTGGCTGCCTGTCACGTGCGATCCTCTCCGGTTCACGGGTCTTGCGGCCAGAGTGAGTGGGTTGCGCCTCCTGTGGGGGTTTGTTGCCGGGGATGCTGGGCAGACCCATGCGGAGCCCCGGCAGGACCCAGGTGCCCACTCCCTCCCCCGCTGCTGGCCGCCAGCTGCAGCCCCCTTGGCGATTCCGGGAGATAACTACCTCCTCTCAGGCTTTGACTCCTCCCAGGGGAGGCAGCCAACTTGGGAATACAAAGATCCAGGCCCCAGTTTGGGACGATCTGGAAGGGTCGTCGCCGTGGGATCAGTTCTCTGCCGCTGCTGTGTCATCAGTTGGCTCTGTCTTGCTGTTCTTGGTCACTTCACAGGTGCTGTTCCAAGAGGACCCTCCCCCTGCCCTCCGTCCTCCTGCCCGTGGAGCTCAAAGCCCAGCTTCTGTTTCCCAGAATTTGACCTGGGTGGGGGGTGTCCTGGGATGCAGACCGAACGTGGGATTCTGGCCGTGGGCCACCGGTGGGCTGGTTGCCAGCGTCTCCATCTTGGTGGCTGGTGGAGAGGTGACAGCCCCACCGCATCAGGTGGGCACCAGGGGAAGGGAAAGCACTGGTTGGTGCCCCAACTTGGGAGCTGGACAGGTGGGGGGCACAGGAAGTACGGAGGGTGGGACCAGATGCTGGTGCGGGGCAGGTGCTCTCGGAGAAGGACGTGCACGCAGAGCATGTGTGTGACGGGCGTGACAGCCAGAGGGTCTTCTCGGCAGCCTAGGAGAAGAGAGCAGAGACAGCGGGGTCCAGGCCCAGGCCTTGATTCTGAGGGCAGCAGAGTTCCGGAGGAGACGGGTCTCGGCCTTGGCAAGCCCCCCCACCCCCAGCATCCGGTTCGGTAGCAGCCGTGCCTCAGAAGGGAAGTACTCATTCCTCTAGTGGCCCCGGGCATTGCCCTCTCCTCAGGCCCCTAACCGAGGCCAAGCCCCCGTCCCAGGGTGGCCGCTTCTATGACTGGTCAGCACGTGGCCATGAAGGCCAGAGGCTCGCAGGGTCACTGGAGGTCGCCACCCCGCTGCCCGTCTTGCTTTCCTCCTTTCCTTTCCCAGCCACTGAGCACAGCGCCCGCAGCCCTCCCTGCAGGGACCCGGCCCAAACCGCTTCCCTGGGGGCCAGACCTGCGCCAGCTCAGAGACCGCAGCCCCAGGTCCTTGCGACCCCACGGAAGTGCCCCCCACCCGTTAAAGGCCGGCACCTCCCTGGGGGATCAGCATCCCGGGGCCGCCGAAGCAAAGTCCCCCACAGCGGGCGCAAAGAGCAGGCGTAAACAGCAGGCGTTTACGGGCTCCCACTTCTGGAGGCAGGAAGTCGGAGGCCAGGGTGTGGGCAGGGCTGTTCCAGGCCGCACCGAGGTGACCTCTGCCTCTGTCTTCCCAAGGCGGCTCCCTGCGCGCGGGCCTGTCTGCAGTTCCTACCTTTGACGAGACACCGGTCCTGATAGCGAGGGCCCACCCTGGTGACCTCATTTTGATTGATCACCTCCGTAAAGGCCATCCCTATTTCTTTTTTTTTTTTAATTTTTTTTTCAACGTTTATTTATTTTTTGGGGGACAGAGAGAGACAGAGCATGAACGGGGGAGGGGCAGAGAGAGAGGGAGACACAGAATCGGAAACAGGCTCCAGGCTCCGAGCCATCAGCCCAGAGCCCGACGCGGGGCTCGAACTCACGGACCGCGAGATTGTGACCTTGCTGAAGTCGGACGCTTAACCGACTGCGCCACCCAGGCGCCCCAGGCCATCCCTATTTCTACACAAAGTCACGTTTTGAGGGCCCAGGGGCTCAGGACTGCACTACATCTTTGGTTCAGCCCTTAGCGTCTTGCTTTGAGGTGGTGTGGCAATCCTGCCTTGCAGGGGCACACGGCCTCTGAGAGGGGGTCTGCCGCACTCCCCCTGCGGGCAGTGGGACTGCTGTGCAGAGCAAGCGTGCCCTGGGGACCCGCGGCTCTCAGAGAAGACGCACCGGTGTGGGATGGGGTGTGTGTGGGCGAGGGCAGCCGTGTCCCGGTGGCAGAGAGCCACAGAGATAGGTGATCTGTCTGGTGTCCCCGGGGACGGACGGCCTCCGGGGAAGTGACAGCGGATGAGCCCGAGGCAGCCCCTCCCCCACATGACGTCACGTTCCGCTGCAGGAAAGGTCCCTTTTCCAGACCTGAGCCAGGTTACAGAGCAGAACCCACTGGCTGGAGCAGGACGGGGCCGGCCACACTGAGACCCACGTTTGGGTGCCGACTCCCCGTCCTTTCCTGACAGTATCTCAGCCGTTTGCTCAGGCACCTTCGAGGGGGAAAGGACATGGCCACACATTTCGAGGACGGTTTGGCACAGGCTTTGGGTTGAGACTAATGCCCGCGGGGCACAGTGTCATCTTGAGACGCCCAGGTGGTAGAGAGACTTCTGGGCTCTGAGTCACCTGTGGTCATTTACTAGGTTCTCGAGAGTATAAATGGTTGGAAATGGACACACGTAGTTGGAAGAAACTGCACTTTGTTTCCTGGAGGGCAAGGCCAGCCAAGCGTCTGGAAGTCACCCCCGCACCCACCGAGAGAGTAAACCAGAAGCAATCTCAAATCCTGGAGGGAGGGGCAGAGCCGAGAGCCACTTTGAAGACCGAGAGGGGGCAGGGGGTGGTCCCCGCATCCCCACCTGAGTCACCAGCGTCACCAGCCTGGTGCCTGCGTGAACTGGGCACATTCTACAGGGGGACAGGGGGATGCCCACAAGCACAGCCAAGCAGAAGTCTGAATGCAGCCTCCTTTCCAGATGTGCTGTCTTTGCAGAGCAGAATAACGTACCCCCCCCGCCCCCATACACGACATTCGGTGGTCGACCCGGCACATGTTCATTTCCACCCCCACCAGAAACGGTTTGCTTTCGTGTGGGAGGAACAACAGCATTCACTCAGTCCCGCCCCAGGGCTGTGTTAACTCTCCTGTCCTGTCATGATGTACTTGAAAGGACACAGCCATCTGGGCATGCTTCACACCGTCACACCGGCCACCGTATCAGTGACAGCATTCTAATCTGAGCGGACGGGACGAGAAGTGGCAAGTATGTTGGAGGCCGTGTTAAGATGCGTGAGCTCTACAGGACTCAGGATCCCACCACACCGGCATCTTTCAGGTCGCTAGCATGCTGGGACACTGTCTCTGAAGAAAAGCACAAATTACTGCATTCTGCACCTGCCATCACCAAGAAGGAAGAGAGCTCTTTGGGCTCTGAAGCCTGCTTCTTCCACCTCTCGGTATCTGAGTGACACGGAGGGCTGCCAGAGTCCCAGACCGGGTCCCAGAGCAGGACAAGACCCTGTAGAAATGCAAAGCTATGGTACAAACAGCCCTTGGGACATACAAACGGGCAGATCTTATGCCTACGGTATTAGAGGTGTTTATAGTGGGGAAGATGCCGTGTGGAGTTGAAGATAAAGCCAATGGGATCATCACAGTGTAGACACTAGGGTTCTGGAGCAAGACCCTGGCGGCTACAGAGGAGAATTGAATGTCACCTACGCAACAGCTCCCGGCTGGCCAGCGTGCCCTGTACGGGCATGCGCCTCACCGCGGGTCTGACCCAGTAAAGCACAAGCTCATGGCCGCCAGTGAGAACAGAGAAGTGGGTCAGGAACAGTCACAGCAGAAAGTGACAGGTGAGCCGCGGGAGCAGGATTCTGCTGGCCTTTACCTGAGAAAAGTCACAAGAGAAAGGCTTGTGGGAGCAGAGCCCCACCTCTGATTCTGGCCCCCAAGGGGAGGCGACGGGAAACGTTCCCAAAGAGTAGAGCTTGAGAGAAGCTGTTCCCAAACCAGGGGAACTTCCTACATGCCGCTCTAGACCTGGGCTGCCCGAGGACTGAATGCCGCGGTGTGTCACTAGCCCCCCCTTCAGGACAGAGGCACTTACTCCCCGGCCCCCAGAGATGTTGGCCGCCATCTGCCTACAACCACAACTCCCTCTAGAAATTGCCCTCTGCCAAAGACAGCCGCTTCACCCAACAGAACTCATCCTCCCCAAGGCCACATCCCTTCACCGGAAAATGTGAGAGAATAGACATGGTCTCCTTGCCTCAGTTTGGGACCTTTCCCAGGGACCGTCTGACTCTCAGAACTTCCCGTGGTGGTGGCTGAGGCCTCTGGTACAGCTGCTCCCTGCGCCCGGGTCTGTGACCTGCTTCATCACGTGTGTTGCTGCATGTAAATTTCAGAGTCGCAGAGTCAATTTCCCAGAGAACCTGACCTAAGATACCAGAGAAAGGGGGTTGAATTTTTTTAATGTTTATTTATTTTTGAGAGAGAGAGAGATAGAGAGAGAGAGAGAGAGAAAGGCAGAGAGAGAGAGGGAGACACAATCCAAAGCAGGCTCCAGGCTCCGAGCTGTCAGCACAGAGCCCGACATGGGGCTCGGAGCCACGACACATGAGATCATGACCTGAGCCGAAGTCGGACACTTAACCAATTGAGCCACCCAGGCACCCCGGGGTTGAATTTTGTATGTTTATCTTATATCTAGTCATTGTATAAAATTGCAAATTCTAATATTCTTTGGAGAGTATCTTTAAATTTTTTTTTTAAGTTTGTTCATTTATTTTGAGAGAGAGATTGCATAGGAAGGGTCAGAGAGAGGGAGAGAGAGAGAGAGAGAGAGAGAGAGAGAGAGAGAATCTCAAGCAGGCTCCACACTGTCAGTACAGAGCCTGATGTGGGGTTTGAACTCACAACTGTGAGATCATTACCTGAGTTGAAATCAAGAGTCGGATGCTCTGACTGCACCACCCAGGCACCCCTTAGATAGACTGCATATTTTAATTTCTTGACTTGTTTCATTAGGTAGAATTGCCAAGCAAATTGTCAGTAATGGTTGTAATAGTGAGAATTCTCATCCTCTTTCCTTATTAAAGTAGCTGCAGATTTTTGATACTATTTTAAGGTAGTCTTTATCATATTTAGGCAATTTTCTTCTTGTCTTACACAGTTGTTGTTTTTTTTTTTTTTTAAATAATGAATAGCCATTCCATTGTATGAAATGCCTTTTAGGTATCTCTTGACAAAAAAAAAAAAAAAAACCAAACCAAACCAAACCAAACCAAACCAAAACAAAACAAAAAAACCCTGGGTTTTTCTCCTTTATTTGTTGATGTGATAAACTGTGGATAGTTTTCATAAAGCCAAGCTATTCTTGCGTTTGTGATAAATGTAACTGGTTCGTGTTTAAAATTTTCTTGCCCTGTCGAGTTGTATTCAATATGCCAATATTTTAAAATTTCTTGGGGCGCCTGGGTGGCGCAGTCGGTTAAGCGTCCGACTTCAGCCAGGTCACGATCTCGCGGTCCGTGAGTTCGAGCCCCACGTCGGGCTCTGGGCTGATGGCTCGGAGCCTGGAGCCTGTTTCCGATTCTGTGTCTCCCTCTCTCTCTGCCCCTCCCCCGTTCATGCTCTGTCTCTCTTTGTCCCAAAAATAAATAAAAAACGTTGAAAAAAAAATTAAAATTTCTTGCTACTTTCTTTGGCTCACTCTTCTAATGATGCTTTAGCATTAATGTAATGCCAACTTTTAAGAAGTGAATTTAAAAAAAAAATGAGTTTTCTGTATTTTTTATAGCTTCAAATTATTTCAATAACAAGAGAATTCCTTGACTTTTGAAAGTTAAATAGAACTCATCTCTAAAAATGCCAGGGTCTTGTACCTTTTAAAATGTAGAAACTTAATAATCTTTCCAATTTAGCCTAGAGTTTTCCCACTGGCCATTTCCTTCTTCATTGTCATGGTCTCATTTGTTTTGGCCAAACCCTCAAGTGTAACAGATATGTTCAAATCTGTCAACCCACCAGATAACAGATGGATGGGATTTCTACTCTTGCCCCAGGTGCGTGTGGGTGTGTGGGAGCTGAATTTCCTAAGTGGGTTCCCTTTGCTTGGATTGGGGTGCTCCATCATAGCAGAAACCCTGAGTGAATTCTCCAGGAAAAGGGTTGCTGTCACAGCTCATGGCTGGTCTTCAATGTATGCTGTAAAGTGACCGTAAATAGGGATGCCTGGGTGGCTCAGTCGGTTAAGCGTCTGGCTCTTGGTTTCATAATCTCATGGTCTATGGGCTCGAGACCCGTATCGGGCTCTATGCTGACAGCACAGAGCCTGATTGGGATTCTCTCTCTCCCTCTCTCTCTGCCCTTCCCCCTCTCACAAAATAAATAAATGAGCTTAAAAAAAATTAAAGTGAATGCAAACGGAACGTGCAATTCACAGAAGACTTGTTACAAATGGTGGCAAGCATAAGAAAGGATGTTCAACCTCATGACGATAAGGAGAATCCAAGTTTATGTACAATCAATGAGATATTGTTTTCCACGTAACACTGACAGAATTTTAAAACAACTGGTATTTCTCAGTTTTAGAGAAGGTGTCTAGGACACGGACATGAGAGTAAATTCGCACAACATTTTCAGAGACCAGTTTGGCAATTTCTGTCGACACTTAACATGTGCATACCCTGTGATGTAGCCATTCCTCTTCCAGGAGTTTCCTTTATGAGAAATACCTGCACAAGTACGCGAGCCTATATACGTAAGAATGTTCACTCAGCAGCATTTGAAATGGCAGATATTGGCGAATTAAACACCCATTCAAAGAGGAATAGTTAAGCAAATTGTGGAATCATCATTATTATAGAGGGCTATGCAGTTATTAAGAAGAATAAAATAGATCTTTATGTGCAAGCAGGGAATAATGTCCATGATGTATTGTGGACTAAAAGGGTTGGCCTGCAGAATGGCATGTATACTATGAAGCATGTGTGTAAATTGTGTGTGTTCGTGTGCGTTTAGTTGCCTAGCAAAATCTCTAGAAATGTGGTTACTCCTGGTAGTGTGAAAGGGTGGGACGGGGGAATGAGGACACTTTATCTTCTTACTTAATTTATATCTATATTGCTTGACTTAAAAAAAAGGCACATATTACTTTGGCAATAAAAGAGATTTTTTTTAGAGCTTGCAACAAAAATGCTGATGTAATTTAAACCATTTGGCAATTCCTTTTAGAAAGAGCAAGAGTAGAGCTCCCTCACTCTGGGAATTGGACTAAACGTGACTTAGTCTTTAAGGGAAGCAGACAAGGCATTAATTCTATTAATTAATGCATCAGCAGATTCCGTCTCAGCAAAGGCTGTGTTAATGAGGTGCTCGGGGCATTCATTATTTATCCTACAAATATCAACTCAGGGCCCTACTTGTGTCAGGTGGTATAACAGATGTGCCCTCTGAGGGTGAGGTGCTGGAGAAACGCAAATATAGCTCACAGACTGCTCCCTCCTCCCTACACCCAGGCCTCACCATCCCCCACCTCTCCGCAGATGACCTCTGTCACTCCAGGACCCTGGAGCCAAAAAAAAAAAAAAAAAAAAAAAAAAAAAAATCATTCCGGCCTGGACTGCAACCTGACTCCCACCCAGCACTGTGGGCATCTCGGACACATCCCTCCTGGACCTCTCAGCCTTCTTTCCTTAAGGCTCACGGGGGACTGGGGACACAGGCAGCCCATGTGAGGCCCACCCAGGTAGCTCCTGGTGCCAGTAATGGCAGAGTCCAGCCTCCCGTACGCGGACCTAGCAACACGCCCGGTCCCCCCTGCGTTTCCGCTCCGCGCCCGCATCCCTGCGCCAGCGTCCCCGCGCCCGCATCCCTGCGTCCGCACACGCCCCGCGCGGTCCCCCGGGCCCGCGGGCCGCCCGGAGCTGTCCGTGGTGCTGACCGCAGGCGCCGCCCGCGCCCGGCCGCTGCGCACGCGTCCCGGGCGGGGCGCGCGGGACCCGCCGGCGCCGCCACTGCGCAGTCTCCCGCGCGGCCCCGGCCCGGCCCGCGCCCCGCGCCCCGCGCCCCGCGCCGCCTGCCCGGCCCCGCGGCCTCCGCCGGCCGCTTCCTGGGCGCGCCCGGGCCAGCCATGGCGCTCAACAATTTCCTCTTCGCGCAGTGCGTCTGCTACTTCCTGGCCTTCCTCTTCAGCTTCGTGGTGGTGGTGCCGCTGTCCGAGAACGGCCACGACTTCCGCGGCCGCTGCCTGCTGTTCACCGAGGGCATGTGGCTGAGCGCCAACCTGACGGTGCAGGAGCGCGAGCGCTTCACGGTGCAGGAGTGGGGCCCGCCGGCCGCCTGCCGCTTCAGCCTGCTCGCCAGCCTCCTCTCGCTGCTGCTCGCCGCCGCGCACGCCTGGCGCACGCTCTTCTTCCTGTGCAAGGGACACGAGGGGTAAGTGGGGGCCTGGCGGACGCAGCCCTCAGCCCCGCACGGCGTCCCTGCGGTGCCCGCAGCGCCCCCCAGGCCCTCCCCCCTCGAGGAGGAGCCACGGCCCCTCCCTCTTCCCGGGAGCTCCCAGGCCCTAAAATGTCAGCCCTCGGAGCTCCCCGCCTCCGTGCCAACTGCCCTTTGTCTGCGCAGAACCCGGGACCCCGAGGGTCACTCGCGCTCCGTACAAGGCACAAGGCCGGTGCTTCCCTCCCCGAGTGTGCGAGTGTGCGTCACCTCTCGCTCTGGGCATTTACCGCCCCTGCCCCTGGGGCGCAAATGTTGCCTTGTCATCTCGGAGCAGCCCTGGGCCCTCCCTGGCTTGCTGGCTCAGCCGGGCCCACACCCGTCAGTGCTTTGCGACAGCCCCTAGCGGGTCTGGGCCTGGGTGCTCCTCTGGTGGAGGGGAGGGAGCAGGCCAGGCTGGTGGTTGATCAGGCAGACGGGGCAGTCCTCCCCTCACCCCCATCCTCCTGGGAAGGATGGTGGTGGGGCAAAGGCCAGAGGGAACCCTCTCTGGGTCTACGGCCAGCGCTCGGACCTTGGCTGGGGTTGTAAGACGGGAGCCTCAGGTCCCTGCGGCCTCCCTCCCTCCTGGCCTCTGCACCCCCCTTCACCTTTCCCTGCCCTGGCACAATTCTGTGAGAGAGTGGGATGTGGTTCACCTGGGGTCCTCAGCCAGTAGCGTTCCAGGCACCTCCAGCCTGTGGGACCCTCTGTGGACCCACCACGCCCCTTGCCACGGACTGCTGTGCTGTGCTCCCAGGAGGCCACTCCTGCCCCTTGCCTGCCCTCACATCCACAGGGGAGATACGGGCCTTCTCCCAAACTCTGCCCCCCCCCCCCCACTGGCCTCCACACATCACTCTTTGGCAGTTTGGGGGGCTTTTCTCTTCTTTCGGGGACGTGAGAGAGAAGCTGTTGCTCTGAGAGGCCGAGCGGGTAGAAGGCTCAAGCAGGGACTCTGGAGAGCCCTCAGAGGGGCCAGGGAGGAATGACAGGGTGGCAGGGTAAAGAGGACCCGAGCAGCCGAGGCAGAGCCCAGCGTGGGGGCTGACACACTCGGAGGAGGGTGAGGTCCAGCAACACACACACGTGTGGGTCTCCGGGGCTGGTGCAGCAAAGATCACAGACACTGAGGCCGCAAACAATTTATTCCCCCACGGGTCTGGAGGCCGAGGGTCGGAGATCAAGGGGCTGGCAGGGTAGGCTCCCTCTGGAGGGAGGATCCTTTCCAGGCCAGCTTCTGGTGCCTGCCCACAACCCTTGACATTCCTTGGCTGGGGCTTTGCCGCTCCTGTCGCCGTCTCTGTCTTCACATGGCCTCTTTTCTCTCTCTGTTTCTTCCCCTCTTCTTATAAAGACACCAGTCATTGGATTTAAGGTGCACCTCACCCTGAGGTCTTTAGCTGAATGACACGTGCAAAGACCCCGTCTCCAGTTAAGGTCACAGGCACCTGTCCTGAGGCGAAGACTTGGACATACGTTGTCAGGGCACAGCTCAGCGCATCACTGTTTCTGGATTCAGGGTCTGCGGGAAGCCCCGTGTCAGCCTGGGCAGGCCTCTGGGGGCGGTGGGGGGTGGGGGGGGGCGTGCTGTGGGGCTGGGACTCTGCCCCGGTGAGCCCAGGCCGGTCCAGGGGGCCATCCTGCCCTGCCACAGGCCTCTTACTTCCCTCAACCCACTCGATGGCTGGTGTCCCCAGGAGGGATTTCAGGTGTCACGTGCGTGCATGTTGCCGACCTTGGGTGTTACCGTAGTCAGTGTCCCTGTGCAGATGGGGACAGGGGAAGCCTCTCTGCATATGAGACAGGGTCTGAGGAGGAGAGGACGGCCAGCAGGGTAGGGGAGCCGAGGTCCCTGCCGTCCGGGAGGCTGGGGGCAGTGGGCACAGGCCCATCGTCCCACCTCGTCCCTGTAAGACAAGCACCCTCACGAGACCCCCCCGTTACAGCTGTGAGTTGACAAAGGACAGAAGCTGCTGTTACTGCTGTCCCTAGATTTGCTGCCCCGTCTGAGTGACCGAGATTTCTTTCCCACAGGCTCTGGGGCTCTCAGCCCTCCCCGCCCTGCTCCCAGTCTCTGGGGGTCCCTGGGGCTCTGGAACCCCACATTGCTGTGAGCCCCAGAGGCTGGGCCCTGCCTGCTTGCAGGCCCTCACCGGCTAGACCCTGAACACCTTTAGGCCATTTGTCTTATAGGGACGAGGGGCCCTCGGCAGCCAGCCCGCTGTGACATCTGTCCAAGGGCCAAGCCTTCATCCGGGTCTGGTGGTAGGACGAGGCCAGAGCTCTCCCTGATGGATACCCAGGAGTGGCTCCGTCTGAGGGGCCCCCGGGCTGGATGAAGCCAAGGCAGGTTCTGTGTGCTCAGGGTTGACCTTGGGAGTCACAGATTAGGTTTGTTGAATGAAGACGGAAAGGAGGCCTGCGTGTGAGGTCTGCTCCCTCGCAGCCACTCCCCCAGCCCTGGGGTCTTCAGATCCATAGTCTGGCCGAGGGGTCAGCCCTGCAGGCCTGCCGTGCCGAGTCCTGGGCCCCCAGAAAGGTTGGGCCTGCCTCATGGGCAGGCAAGATGGGGGCCTGGAGAAGCCGGTCCCGGCTCAGGTGTCGGTCTAGCCGTGTAGAGCAGGCGAGCGGGTGCTGGGACAGTAGGGGACTCGGGACAGACAGGAGGCTGGGAAGGGTGGTTAGAGTGAGCTCGTGGGGTGATGAAGGCCCTCAGGGTGTCCAGCTCATCAAGGACATCACTGCTGCTGTCAGCCTTGGGGTCTGCTTCAGGGTTGTGTGCACACTAATTCTCTTGAGTCCACGTTCAGAGACCAGCCAGGACCCTGCTGAGACCCAGGGCACAGCCCCGCCCTTTGGGCTGTGTGAAAGGGCTGGGGCCGGGTCCCTGGCGCCTGGGCTAGACCCTGTCCATGGTGCCAGCTCTCCCCTCACTAAGGTATGTCCCTGGACAGAGTGGGGCCCTGGACAGCTTGTGCCCAGGAGAATAAAGGGCTAAGGGTGGGGACAGCTTGCAGGAGGCTTCATCCTGGTTGTGGCTGAAGGAATGGGCCTGTGAAACGGAGGCCCCTGGGGCTTCCTCGGGTGCTTGCTGGCTGGGGACACTGGGCGAGGCCTGGGTGGGTCACAGGCCTGGGGGGGGGGCCCAGGGCAGTGGAGGGTACAGGTGGCCTCGGTTTGTGATCCACAGCTGGGGAGTGCTGGGTCAGAACAACCCATCTGCCTGCTCACACTTGTCCCCCAGCCTGCAGTCGCTCCCAGGGCTTTCCGGATAACTGTCACCATGGAGACAGCACATCCGGCCTGGCACCCTGAGAGGCGTGGTGGTGGTGGTGGTGGTGGTGGTGGCGGGAGAAAGATGGACTTAACCCTGTGTGTGCCGAGCTTCCTGTTTAGGGCGGCAGGCTGATGGGTCCTTGGGGAGCAGGGCGGGGCGGGGGGGGCACTGTGGACTCTGAGGGCCGAGTCGAATGAGGCTCTGGACAGACTCAGTTCTTCAGAACTCTGCAGCCCAGACAGGTTCCATGGTACGAGCCAGAGATGGACTTGGGGAGTAGGAGGAGGCTGTTGGGATGACCGCAGCCCCACACCCTCCCCTGTCTGATGGCTCGGGGACTCCGTGTTCCTGTCACGGGAGGAGAGCCCCCAGTTGTGCCTGTTTAGCACGGTTGCGGCTGGAAGTTTCTGGCTACGGAAGGTTATGTTGTTCCCGCCCCCCAGGGAGTGGGAGCTGTGTCTCAGGCTGAGCAGGCTTCCCTGGGGGTGGTTTTGGCCACACAGGGAGCATCGAGCCGGTGTGCCTCTCTAGAATTTGGTGCCGGACATGGGGGATGCCGCCCCCCCCCACCATGAGGGGGAGCAGGACTTGAGGTTGGGGACTGCCCAGCAAACCCATCCTCTGCACCCTGGTCATACCCCCCTCTTCCAGGAAGTCCTGCTGAGGGCAGCAGCCGGCTCATCTGGGATGCCGGGCACCTGCAGGGCAGGGTGCCTGGTGTGATGGTGAAAGGCTGCTGGCAGGTGGTGGGCACCTAGGGAGCCGGCCTTCGTGCCCAAGGCGGGCGGCTTCTTTGCTCCAACTGTGGACACTCGGTCCTGGTCCCCCGGGACCCGTTCATTCTCCTGGGCTGGAGCGGAGTGGCCATCCAAAGCCGGGGTGTAGGCTCTGGGTAGCCTCTGCTTTCCTTGGAGCATTCGCTCCCGGGAAGGAGGGCCCCCCGTGGACTCTCCGAGCCCTGCTCAGCCCCACGCGGTCCACAGGGGGCACAGCTGGCCCCCAGCCACCGGCTCCTTGCATCTGGTGGCTGATGCTGCTCCCATGCTTCCGTCTCCGCGGCCACAGGCCGAGCCCCACGCGCAGGGCTGCAGGTGCGCCAGCCCAGGGCTCTGGCGGCGGGTGGAGGCTTGTCCTGGGGAGGGAGGGGGTGCTCATGCTCAGGAGGAAGCCCCCTGCCCACGCAGGCTCCCTCAGTTTCCAAAATGACCCAGTGGGGGGCTCTTGCTGCCCAATTTACAGAGGGAGAAATTGAGGCGCAGAAAGTGACTTGCTGAAGGTCACCCCTCTGGCAAAGAGGTGGCTGGAGCTGACACGCTGCTGTCCCCAGTGACAGCCTCGGAGGCGGGGTTGTCCCCAACGTACCCCTCTTTGTAACTCTGGGCCTCTTATTCAGAGCGCCCAGGGCCAGGTGGATTTTGCGGTCTGGAGCTGTCTGTCGGGGTCCCAGCTGGGAACAGATGCTCAGGCTCACGCACGTGAGGGTAACCTGAGGAGGGCGGTCGGCAGAGACGAGGATGTGGGCCAGGCGTGGGCCCTGCGACGGCCCTGTCACCTCCTCTGGCTGCAGGCACCGGAAGAGACGTGGTGACCTTCAGTGGAGGGACGGCCACCCAGCGGGCATCCCCCCTCCCCACGTCCCCCCCAGCAGGGGCCTGGGGATGAGCACTCACTGCCTTTCCTTCCACCCCCTGCCCAGTTCCCACTGGCTGGGCTCAACCAGGAGCCGGGGAGAGGGGTCATTGCCGTGGTCTACTTGGGTCAGCCCCCTGGGCAGAGGATGGAGAGGCAATGATCTGCAGGGTTGGGGAACTCAGCAGCCCTCGGGCCGTCTGCAGTGGGCAGGGGGCACGGAGCCCACCCACCCACGACGAAACGCCCGGCCGGCTCAGGCCTCGACGGGGAGTCGGACACAGGGAGGTTTGCGCCGCAAACACGCGTGACCTGGACACTGAGCTGTCCGGTCACGGCCCTGACGATGGCCCCAGTCAGCTGGGAGTGGTGCTGACGTGCCGCGCATCCGTGTGAACGTGGGCGCAGACCCGCTGGCTATGATTCTGGGACTGCAGCCTCGGGCCTCCGGCCTCCTGTTCACGCCCCCAGCCCTGGCCCTACTGGCCGTGCTGCTGGCCGCGGTTGATCGCCCGCCCAAGGCTGGGGTGCCTCCCGGGGCCAGGACCGGGGCATGGTTATTTCTTTGTCCTCAGGGCCCAGCACAGGGTGAGGGGGTGCTCAGTCAGTGCGTGGCGGGTGCAGGCGGGGACAAACGCAAAACGGATGCTGCGTGCATCCCCCTTCGTCCCGGGGGGAAGCCACCGCATCCGACAGCAGCTTTCACGATTTCCTGGCTGGGGCCCCGGCCGAGACCTCCAGGATGTGTTCTCTGTGAAGCCAGTTTGGGTCGATCTCGCCCCTCAGACTCCATGTGTCGATGGACAGATGTCCACGCGGTAGGTGTGGCCGGGGCTGCCGTCCCCCCTGAGGGCGTCCCTGTCCCCCCACCCTACAGGTCCCCAGGCTCAGCCAGACCCGGGACTCTGAGTCTCCAGGGGGCGATTTGGAGATGGCGGGTGGTGGGGCAGGGGCGTCTGGCGGGGTGGGCTGCCGTGCCCCAGCCACACGCCCCCCTCGGCCGGAGAGCAAATGCTGATGTCCTTGTAGGCACCCTGGTGGGGCCGTGTCGTGTGGACCCCGAGTGAGCTCTGTCCTCCTGGCCCTGCCTCCTGCGTCCCCCACCCCCTCCCCGGGCACAGCTGGGCCTTAGGGTGCAGTGGGGAGATGAGGGCGGGGTCACACCACAAGCCCCTGACGCAGGTGCAGGCCAGCGCCGTTGATGGCCACGTGGGCACGTGGCCTCAGGGCAGCCGCGTCAGGAACGGCCTGGGAAGGGCGTCCTGCTTTGTCAGCACGCGCTGGTCCTGACGCTCTGGGACCAAACGTCCTGGGGTTCAGTCTTGGCTCTGCCTCCTCCGGAAGGCGGTGCTGACACGTGTCCCCACGCTGGGTCTCCGGGAGGTTGGGCTGGGCAGCCTGGGGTCAGCATGGGACTTCGGGGTGAGGGACAGTGAGGGATGGGAAGGTGGCCCTGGCGGCCCCACAGGGCCCCGTCACCCTATCGGGCCCACACGCCAGCTGTCTCCTGGCACTGCTGGGGTGTCAGGGGGACCCCGGTGGTGGCGCGCGGTGACTGTCCCCTCCCGTCCTTTGCTGAAGCTCCTTCCTCTACGCCTTCCTGAACCTTCTGGTCAGCGCCTCTGTGGTCTTTCTCGTCTTCATCGCCAGCACCATTGTGAGCGTGGGCTTCACCATGTGGTGCGATGCCATCACCGAGAAGGGCACCGTGTCCCACAGGTGCGCCTGGGCCCTGCCCCACCCCCACTGCCTCCAGCCGACGTCTTGGCGCATGAATCCCATTCTGAGCTCGGGGTTTTGTCCTTCCTGCCTGTGACTCCCCCCCCCCCCCCCCCCCCCCCCCCCCCCCCCCCCCCCCCCCCCCCCCCCCGCCCCGTGCACACCTGGCCAGGGACTTCCCGGGACCTTGGCCTTAACACCCCCTTCAGTGAAAGTAGGGCACCTCCCACATCCTGGGGGTGGATCCAAGCCGAATGTGTGTGGGGGAGGGGGTACGTAGGCCCAGCGCACTCGACCCTGGAGGGCCGGATATGGCTACACAGCACAGGCCCTGGAGATCCCGCCCTGTGCTGCCCTCATGGGCAGAGGCCTGGGCTGAGTGCTGGGCCGGATTGGGTCGTGGAGGGTTTGGAAGACAGCGATAGGGATGGGGAGGAGCGGGAGCAGAAGCTTCTGGTTGGAGGGGGTCAGGGATGAAGCCTTTGGGGCTAGGACAGTTGCCTCACCGTTTGGGGGTGCTGCATGCCGCTCCCCATGCCCCGTGTCCTGGCGTCACCTGCCACCCCGCGCCTTGCTGTTTCAGCTGCGAAGAGCTCCAGGACATCAACTTGGAGCTTAACGTGGACAACTCTGCCTTCTACGACCAGTTTGCCATCGCCCAGGTAGGTGGGGCTGCCGGGTAGGCGGGCCTGTCCCGGTAGGCGGGGTTGTTCAGGTAGGAGGGGCTTCTGGGTAGGCGGGGCTCCCGGGTAGGCGGGCTGTTCTGGTAGGCGGGGCTGTTCTGGTAGGTGGGGCTACTGGGTAGGCGGGGCTGTTCATGTAAGTGGGACTGCTGAGTAGACGGGGTTGTTCAGGTAGGAGGGGCTTCTGGGTAGGCGGGGGCTATTCTGGTAGGCGGGGCTGCCGGGTAGGCGGGCTGTTCTGGTAGGCAGGGCTGTTCAGGCAGGCGAGGCTGTCCTGGTAGGTGGGGCTGCCGGGTAGGCGGGGCTGTTCTGGTAGGCGGGGTTCAGGTAGGAGAGACTGGTTGCCAGGTAGGCGGGGCTGTTTTGGTAGGCGGGGCTGCCGGGTAGGCGGGGATGTTCGGGTAGGAGGGGCTGCCAGGTAGGCGGGGCTGTTCTGGTGGGAGGGGGTGCCGGGTAGGCGGGGCTGTTCTGCTAGGCAGGGAAGCATGCATCGTTGGGGAGGATTCCATTCACTGCTGAATACACCGGATACACAGACTGTCTCCAAACGCTCTCGCTCTCATCCAGGGGAGGTCGAGGATGGGGCCAAGCAAAGGAGATACAGCTGAGTGAGTGGTATAGTCGGGAAGGCTTCCTGGAGGAGGGGTTGGAAGAGCTGGATCTCAGAGACTGAGTGAGGGTTCTCGCAGGTGGATGTGGAGAGGGGTGAGGCATTGGGCTCCTAGGAGGAGAGGCCAGCGTGAGCTAACTGCGGAAGTGAGGTTCAGGGGGTGAGGAAGTGGCTCTGTGCCAAGAAAGGAAACCAGGCATCAGATCCCTGGTCTGCAGTCCGGGGCAGGGCGCTTGGAGCGGGGACCCTCCGATAGATGCTGGGGGCTTGTGGTTACTGCCTGGCCAGGGGAAGCAGATGCCATGTCTGAGGAACGGTGTGGGGGGGCAGAGACCCTCTCCCTGCCTGGCCTCCAGGAGACCCGGTGCCTCTCTGGGGGCCCATTGGCTGGGATACAGGTGTGTCGGGGCTTGTCAGAGGTCAGTGAGGGCCTGTGTCTGAGTCCACATTTGTGTCTAGGCAGACGACACTGCTGCGGGGTCCGCAGGTGGGGTTGGCTTCTTCCCGCCCTGGGCGGGGCTTGCTGGCATCCAGGTCCATGTTTGGACCCCAGACTGGCCTCTCAGGGCTCACATGGGCCCGTGGCTGATCTGAGGACTCTTCCTTTGGAGAGGAGCCCGCTGGGGGGCTGCACATCTGGTGGGTCCAAGGTTCTTTGCTGACATGAGCTGAAAGCACCAGAGACTCCTTCACGAAGATGGAATGGAAAATGCTTCGGGGCTACTTGCGCCAATTAGATTAGGAAGGCGCGAGCTGAGTCTGGTGACAACCTGACACGAGGATCTGTTGCGTGTGGCTCAGCCTGGTTCCGTTAAATTGTTTCTCCTTCAGCTGTTTGGGAGAAGCCGATAAAGGTCAATTCACCCCGGCAGCTGGAGGTGGCTCTGTCACGGGCGGGCTCTCCTTGGGGCCGGGCGGGCTGGGCTGCCTGGGGGCGAGGGTGGGCAGACCCCCAAAAGCATCGTGCAGCTCGGGGTTCAGAGGGCAGGCCGCCAGATGCCAGGGAGGGATGGGCGTGTGGGGGAGGACCCCGGGGCAGGGGGGTTGCGGGCCGGCCGGCCTCCTGACCCTGCCTCTGCCCTCTGTGTAGTTCGGCCTCTGGGCCTCGTGGCTGGCCTGGCTGGCCGTCACCATCCTGGCTTTCCTGAAAGTCTACCACAACCACCGCCAGGAGGACCTGTTGGACAGCCTGGTCCACGAGAAGGAGCTGCTGCTGGCCAGGCCGACCCCCCGCACCTCCTTCCCGGAGGGGAAGAGCGCGGTCATCTAGGCGCGGGCGGGGGAGCCCGGCCCCCAGACGCCCCCCCTCCACCCCCGCCTCGCCCCGGGGCTCACAGCCCCACCTGGGGGAGCAGCGGGCGGCCCTGCCTGGCCCCACCCGCCCCTCCTTGCATGTCCCCCCTCGGCACCGTGCAAAGTGAGCGAGCCCGCTCCCCGAGCCCCCCACCCCCACCCCGAGCGTGGCGGCTGCCCGGGGTGGGCGCCGGCCCTCAGACGGGGCCACGCAGGGGCCTCCTCCGGGCTCCGTGCTTGCACGGCCGGCCTTTCCGGGGGCGCTGGCCGGGCAAGCCTGCTGAGCGGGGGTCCAGACTCTAGGGCACCCCTGCCGTAGGGCTCGCCTGCACGCCACGGCTGGGTGCCGTCTCCGTCACCTTGCCGGCTGGCCCGGGTGTGATTCTGTGTGCGATTCTGTCGGGCAGCCTGCGTCCCCAGAGTGACCCCAGCCCACGAGGGCCCCGCGTCGCTCTTGTCCCTTGCTCCCGAGCAGTGCGTGGGCCAAGACTTCTGTGGCCTGGGAGCTGGGGGGTGGGTGCAGGAGGGAGCTCTCTGGCAGTGTGTTCCCCACCTTCTGGCCCTGCACCCCCCGCCCCTGCCGCAGGGCCCGGTTCCCTGTGCTCCTGCTTCGTGGTGCCCAGGTGGCCAGGCCTGGTCTCAGCGTCAAAAGCATAGGGCAGTGGTGTTGCCCTGAGTCAGGTGGTGGCTGTGTGGGTGTCCTGGAAAGTGGCCGTGGTGTCAGGACTGGGGGCCCGCGCCCGGTGCCCCTCGTCCTCTGCCATGGGACTTGCCGGGGGAGCCCCGGGTGGCCCTGCCTGGAGGCTCCCCGGGCCCCAATGTTTGTGTCACAGGGTGGGGAGGTGGGGGAGGCGGGGACACGGGCTGAGGGGCACAGCGCCCCCTAGGGAGGATGGGGTGGGGCAGGTGCCACTGGAGGCGTCTGGGTGAGCGTGTGAGTGCATGTGAGCGTGTGGATGTGTCTGTGTGATATTAGTGCGTGTGTGACACGAGTGTGTGCACACGCATGTAAGTGCACGGGAAGGTGTGAGTGTGTGAGCGTGTAGCTCTACGTGAGCTCACATTCACAAGTGTGAGTGAGTGTGCGCAGGAATGTGAGCACGTGCATGTGCACACACGAGTGTGTGAGCATGGATGGGAATGTGTGTGCCCAACTGTGAGCATGAGTGCGTGCGTGCCGCAAGGTGTGAGCAGACATCAGAGCTGGTGAGGACACAGCGGCTCCTCTGGCCTTCATCCACCGGGACGCCCCTGTGCCCCTGCCCCCCCCCCCCCCGCCCCCGGTGGAGGGGCTGCCTTCTCATCTGATGGACGGAGCCTGGAGCACTGAGGCCGCCAGAGGGCATGACCCCGTCCACACGGGGGCAGGTGGAGGAGCCGGGGGGACCCGTGACCCCAGAGCTCAGTGATGAGCCACCTGGGCTGCTGGGCTGTGGACCCCCCTCCTCGCGGGGCTCCCCAGCTTCCACATCTTGCACGCCGTGCTCCTCTGCAGGAGTGGGGCACCCCATTCTCGTCTCCCGGGCTGACCCTCCTGCTGCTCCCCACCCTCCAGGGAAGGAGACGCCCGGCTCCCCGCATCCGTGCCTCGCGCTGCCAGGGGCTGGTTTGGTCTCCCACATGGGGGCACGGATCTCCCGAGGCCACGGATGCGGGTCCGGGGCGAGGTGCCGAGTGGGGCGGGCAGCCTGGGCCAGGGAAGGGAGGCCGCCCGTCACCTCCTGCCATCTCAGAGGCGCTCTGGCCCCAGGGCCCGGCCGAGAATGTCAGACAGAGCAGCTGGGTTGCTGGGGGGAGCTGTTTTGGGAGAACCGAGGCCCCCAAGCCGATCTGGTCTCAGCTCAGCCCTCGTGCACGAGCCGAGGGGACCCTCTCCAGCCCCTGAGCGCTCCGCTCTGCTCCCAGCAACAGCCAGGCCCCGGGGCAGAGGAGCAGGGGCGGGACGCGGCCTCCTGGAGCCCCAGGGTCCACGGCAGGTTTGGGCCCGCCTGTGGTGGCTGCCGCTCCTGGAGCGCCCGGCTGGGTCTGGGGCCTCCCCTCCTCGGTCAGGCTAGGGGAGACGCGCGCCCACTTACCTGCAGGTGTCACTGGTGCAGCGGGGTTGTCGCTGGCACAGACCCGTGTCAGGCCAGCGGGGGGCTTCCAGGGAGGGGACAGCTGGGTCTCCCAGGGCTGGGCAGGAAGGGCCCCCCCGATCGCTTCTGCTTCTCCCAGCTGCGTGTGGATAACAGACATCTTTGTCTTAACTCCACTCCTGACGAAAACCGAAAGTAATGATTCCTAAGCCTGGTGTGTCTGTTGTTCAACGTCCAAATAAACACAAAGTCCTGAGCCTTGTTGTGGACAATGGAGCCTCTGCGCCCCCGGCCCCAACCTCCATCCACCTTCAGCGTCCTGGCTTCCGGTGTTTCGTCCGCTCCTACGGTGTAAAAACTGCCTTGTGTTTGTTCCTGTCGCTTCAGAACCTTGCCGGGATGAGGGCCTGGCCTCTCCGGGTTCGGACCTTCGCGTCCGCACGGGCTCCGGGGCTTCCCGGGGCGCACGGCTGGATGCGGGATTTCGGACCTCTCAGGGCGTGCACAGCCTGAGCAGTGTTCTCCCCAAAGCAGGTGCTCACGGCCTGTGGACCCTCCGGACCCGGGATGTCTTTGCCGTCACGGGCTCTTGGCCGAGAGCAGCGGCTGTGAGGAGGGGGCTGCCTCACACCTCATGGCGGGACTGCCCCAGGGCGGGACCAGGGCTGGAGGGGTTGAGCCTGAGGCTTGTGCCGGCCCCACGGGCTTGGACATGTGACCTACCTCTCTGAGCCTCAGTTTCCCCATCTGGAATATGGGTAGTAATCTGCCCGTCCTCTTCGGGGGGTGGGGTGAGGCGAGGTGGGGTCCTGGGAGGAGGGCTGGGCTGCTGCGGGAGGTGGTAACCACCCTGGTCATGCTAGAACCAGCTGTGACCCTGGATGGTCCCTGAGGGCTGGGGTCCTCCCCCCACCACGGCCCCTGTCGGCTCCTGCTTCTGGAGACCGGCCCCTCCTCTCCCCCCGGGCCCCCTGAATCCCGAACCCTGTAACCACCGCCCCAGCCCCTGAGGCCCGGCAGAAAAGGCTTCCCCGCTGCCCCCACGTCTGCTTTAGCCGATGAAGCCAATTCCGTAGCAAATGGACCCTGTTTCGCTCCTTTGGGTAAAAACCCCCAGACTAATAAAAGAGGTGGCAGTGCGTTTTAATAGAAAACCAGTGTGTCCCCACTTTGGTAATGGGGACAGGCACGTAGAGCGTCACCCCGGGAAGGAGCAGCACGGCACTGGCCGTCCCGTGGACGCTTGTCTGCGGGTTGCTGCGGGAGATGGCGTCTTCCTGGCAGTCCCTCCTGGTGTCTGACCACGGGCCTCCCCGCTTTTTTCCAGGCCCCCCTCCAGGCAGGGGTCCGGACCACACGGGTCCCCATGGCCTTGCAGCACCGGCGATGGCACGGTGTCTGCACGGGGTCACGGGACTCGGAGGCACTGTGGCTGGCGTGTGGCACCACCTGGGGTCCGGGCGCACGCGCCGTGCTCCGGGGGCGGTGGGGGTCCGGGCAGAGCGGGCTGCCTCTCGGCCGCTCCGGGTGGACAGCGGAGGTCGCGGGAGGCACATGTTTCCCCCGGGGCACGAGAGGGCCCCTGAGGCCTCGGGGTCAGACCTGGGCCCAGAGGCTGGGGCCCCACCACCAGCACCAAGGGGAGATGCCAGGCCCCGCCCTGCACGCTCGCGGCCGCAGTGGGGAGGGCCCCACGCCAACAGCCAGACCCGTGTGCCTCCGCGGGGTTTTGAGGTCCAGGCCCCGCAAGCCCCAAGCAGCAAGGTCCAGTTTTACTTCCGAGGGGTCTCGCGGGCACAGGGCCGGTGTCCCTGTCTTCAAGGGGCCCCACGCGTCCGCCTCCGGGCCTGGCCCAAGGATACGGAGAGTTCCCACTGGGGTGAGGGCTCTCCGGGGCCCGAAGCAGGCAGAGGAATCGGTTTTCTGGTAGAACCTCACGGTGGACCCCCACACATACAAGCAGGGCCCTGACTGGATGGGTGGGCCGCCTGCTGCTCCAGAGCCAGGGCTCCGGGCCCCTCCCCCCGCCCCGGGAGCCCCCAGACCCCAGCGGGGGCTCCCGCCCTGCACGACGGGGGCCGTGGGGGGTGGGGGCGAGCATCCGGCCGCGGTCACAGCTGCAGCAGGCTGTGCCAGCAGGTGACGGCCGTGTGCCTCAGGCGCAGGGCAAGCGCGAGGAGCCGGGCCCGGAGGTCCTCGAGGGCCAGTGTCACCCGCTCCGCCCGGCCGCAGTACAGACCCAGCATGAGCACCAGCAGGAGACATACGGACAGCCGCAGGAGCAGGGAGCCGCCGCGGGACCTGGGCCGGCCGAGCGCTGGGGGCGGAGGGGGCCCCGGGTGAGCCTGGGGCTCCCTGCTCCTGCGGGGCTGGCGGGGAGGCTGCAGGGAGGGTGGTGGGTCCCCGGGTGCCCCCCGTGGTCCCCATGGGGCGTGGAGCCCCCCCCTTCCCCTGCCGTCCGTCTCCCACCCCTGCCTGGGGCCTCTGTTGGGCCTGCCTCTGGCACCCTCCCTTGGGACAGGAGTAAGGGGGCAGGACCCCAGAGGGGTGCTGTTGCCAACCGTGTGTGTCAGGGGCTGAGGTGGGGGGACCTGCTGGAGCCACCGGGGGTGTGGTGAGCGTGGCCTGGGCACGGGGTGTGGGGGTGTGGGGGGGCTCAGACTCACCCTTGGTGGCCGTGGTGGACTCCCTGCTGGCGATGTCTGCGGAGGAGAATGGAGACGCGGTTGGGCGGGCAGGCCCCGGCTTGGGGGCGCACCCGACCTCAGCCTGCCCCGCGCCCTCAGGGCCTCGTGTGCCACGCCCACCCCCCAAAGGAGCCCGAGAAGGGCCGGGTCGGACACAGCCACCCCGTTTCACAAGAGGAAGGTGCAGGGCCCTCCAGGGTCTGTCCCAGCCTCGCTGCCCCAGGTTCAAGCTGCCGGGATTGGGGACCCCGAGAGGCTGGGCGCTGTTCTCATGGCCTGTGCGGTGTGGGGTGTGGTGACCCCACGGGTACCTGGGGGGGGAGCCTGTAGAGGACCCTCACTCCCATCCTGCACAGTCTCCTGGGGGGGCCCCGACCACCCCCGGACCGCCTGCGCCCCGGTGCCCCATCCATAGAGAGCTGTTGGGAGGCTCCTGGGGGTGAGCGCGGAGGCCAGGGGGCTGGGCGCGAAGAGCAGGCAGGAGGAGTCTTGCAAGAGCCCCCCCCCCCCCCCCCCCCCCGCCGGCATCGGGAGAGGAGTGGGACCGGGCCGGGATGCTCGTGACGGGCCATCCAGGGAGACCCTAACACGTGTTGGGCAGAGAGTTTCATCCGCAGCTCGGCAGGTCTCAGGAAGTGAGGTCTTGCCGGGGGGGCTGTGGTGGGCAGAACGTAAGACGCCCCCGTGATTCCTAGCTCCCTAGTGTCCCCGTTTTTGTGTCGTCCCCTCCCCGGTGTGGGGCCCGTGACTTGCTTCTACCCAAGAGAATACAGCGAAGGGGAAAGGATTCTGCAGCTGAGATGCAGGCCCCGGTCAGCTGACTTGGAGTCCCCTCCAAAGGGAGATGATCTTGGGTGGGCCCGACCTAATCAGGAGCGGAGGGAGGGCCTGCTGCTGCTCTCAGAGGTGCAGCTGCTGACTTGTAGAGCTGCCAGGAACTGACTTCTGCAAACGGCAAGGGAGCTTGGAACGGACGCAGGCCTCAGGTGAGAGGCAGTCCCGGGCCACACCTGGACGGCAGCCTGGAGAGCCAGGCCTGAGCAGAGCACAGGCTGCACCGGGTCCACGCCCCTGACCCGTGGGGTCACTGCAATGATCACTGTGGCTTGCTCGAAGCCTCTAAGTCCGTGGTCACCCGGTGTAGCCAGCGGATACAGGGGCCGGTCCCAAGGGAAGGGCCGGAGCAGGCGTGAGGTGGGCCGGGGGCGGGGAGGGCGGCGGCGGTGAGGGGCTCTGGGGCTGGGGCCGGGAGGTGGACGGTGGTGGGAGCAGCTGAGGGGCGCTGCAGGGAGGAGTGGGCGGGCCGCCGGGGACGCCCGCCCGCCGGCCTTCCCTCGGGAGGACGGTGGCGATTTGGGCAGCTGTGGATTTACTGTTTTCCTGCCGGTTGCTGATCTGTTGACTGTTACTCTGTGTGCAGACTGACCCGTGGGCCCGGGTTTCGTTGGGGTCATCGGGGTCCCTTCAGAGGGCCTCCTGCGGGTCCCAGGACACGTGTCCCCCTGCCCCACCTGTCCCCGGGCCTGCCGGCCGCGTTCTGCCCTTACAGTGGACGGCCACCTCCGGGGGCTCCCGGAACCGCACGTGCCTGGCGGTCTTCTGTGGCTCGGCCCCGCGGCTGCGGCGCTCCGGCCGGCTCTGCCTCAGGATGGAGGGGGGACACCTCTTGTAGCCCTCCTGGGGGGGGACGCAGAGGGGAGCCGTGAGCCCCCGGGGCGCGGGAGACGAGGTGCCCCCCGTGGACCGCCCCACCTGCAGCCCCAGCCCCAGCCCCCCGGGTGACTGGTGGGGCCTGGAACAAAGCCATCGGGGCCGGCCCAAAGGACGGCGGCTTTAGCGGTGCCACGGCTGCGGTCCGTGGCCGCACAGGCCCGTGTCCCCTGGTCACCAGTCCCGATGGTGTCTGTAACAACTTTTACGGGTCGGTCGTGATGAGGACGACGGTAACTGAATATCCACCGAGGCCTGTCTTCACGGCCGAGCCGCCCACACAAAACCTCCCTGAGTCCCAGCACGCTCATGCCCGCCGCTGTCCCCCTGCCCCGAGCCGGGCCTGTTCGAGGTCAGTACCTGGCGTGGGTCACACAGCGGGCCTCTGTCACTCCCCCGTGGACGGGGTGACGGATCTGAGCATGAGACGGGGGCTGGGGACGGACGGAGCCTGGACACAGGGGCCCGCCCAGGGGCCACCCTCCCACCCACAATGAGTTTGGAAAGTAGAGTTACCGGACTGCTCTGAGCCTCAGTGTTTCCATCTGTAAACTGGCCACAACGGGCCGTTCTGAGCCCAGGCAGGCCCCTTGCTCAGTGGCTCCCGGCTGGGGGGCCCTGGCGGCACAGAGCCTGCTGCCGGCCTTCTGGGGGGCACACTAGTCCTGGGGTTTGGCCCAGCTCGTGGCTGTCCCCTCTCCTCGGTTGGGACGCCTGTGCCTGCGGCCTTCCCGGCCTGGCGGTGAGCACCGACATTAGGTCAGGACCCGGGTCTGAAGTTGGTTCCCACTTTGCCCTGGCCTGGGCTTCCGCACCTGCACCCTCACAGGACACCCTGGCCCTCCTCTCTCCACCCCCTCCTCCCCTACTCGTACACCTTCCTCCCTGGGCTGCGAGGGGACCTTGCCAGGGAAGCATCCAGACTTGCTGCTGCCTCGCTCCAGAGCTCTCCGTGGCTCCTGCTTCCTCTGCCTCCTCCGCTGTCTCTCCTGGTGCAGACCTCCCGGCCCGCCCTCCCTGCCCTTGCAGACTGCACGCCGGCCCTCCGCCCTGGCCGTGCACCTCTGCCGTGTCCCACCCTGCGAGGCTCCAGCCCTCTCTGCCAGACCACACCTTTGGAGAACTCCCCACCCCGGTGATTCCTCCCCTGGCGCCGGGGACAGCTCAGGGCAAGGGCAGGGACCGAGCCTCCCGCCCCTGCTCCCCCTTCCCACCCCAGCAGAAGCCCAGACCGCTGAGCCTGGGATGGGGGCTTGTCCGGGACCCTGCCTTACCCTCCCTGCCCCGGGCTGCGGCGAGCTCGGAGCGGCCTCTTCATTCTTTCTGGTCTGATGTCGCGTCTCTGGCCGGGAGTCGGGGCTCAAGGTCTGCCCTGCAGTCCTCATCTATCGGAGCATGGTCCTAAGACAAGCGAAGACGTTGCTTATTGTACAAGGGACCCTGGTAGGGGTAGAATTCCGGAGGGGATCCTCCTGTCAGCCCCGCCCACAAGGAGACCGGCTGCACCCTCCCCGGTGGCCACAGGGTCCCTCATCGTCAGTTTTCACGGCTGCCTAACGTCCCACAGGCTGCCGTCCGTAATTTACAGCCGGCCTCGGATACTGGGTGGGTAGGAAGTTTGCATTTTATTCTTGTCACACTGTTCGGAGGCCTCGGGTAAAGTTGCAATAAACCTCTTGCTTCCCCCTTTCACGGGGGAGACTCTGGGGGTGAGCGAAGGGCCGGCACTGTTGGGGTTCCGCGGGGCTGGGGGCGCTGCTCCGGAGGGTCCCGTCCTCCTTGAGGGGTTCGGGCTGGTGGGACGGCCCCTTGGTTCTGCACAGACTCTGTCTCCGTCTCCCTCCCTCTCTGTCCCTCCCTCTCTGTCCCAGGTTTAACTCACTTACTTATCAGGTGTCAGGTGGGAGCCTCCCCGCTCCCACCTGTGAGCCTGTGATTGCTAAGCACCTGTCGTCCCTACCTGTGGCCCTTCTCGCGTGGATTTTCTTTCGCAGACTTTGAAGGGCTCTTGACTTTTGAGACCTTCCCCAGCCCTTCTCTGGGCACAGACCCCGCCAGGCACCCGTGCAGGTGAAGCCGGGCATCGAGCATTAGTCCTTTGAGGGAGCTGGGAGCTGGGGGCGGGGGCGGGGGCGGGGGCGGGCCCACCCCTCATTGCACATATGGGGAAATGGACGCGGGGCTTCCCTGGCCACGCGGACACCGGGGGTGGGGGTCCCTGCCTCCGGGGCCGTCCCACCCCCACAAGGGCAGTGAGGACTTTCTGGGGGATGTGCCCTTTCCCTGTGGCTCTCGGGGGGGGGGGGGGTGGCGCTGGGCCTTCTCTGGCCAAGTGCCTTTGCCTGGGCCGCCGTCTGCCGCTGGGCGGTCCCCCTGCCCTCCGGCTGCCTGCTGCCCCTGCCCCGCCGGCCTCGCTCCACGGGTGGTCTTGTTCCGGCTCCGGCTCCCCCTTAAATGTCATTTCCTCCGAGAGGAAGCGGGGGCCTTTGCGGGAGTCCTGGGCTCTGTCCTTCTTTGGCCCGGTGACCTCGTTCAACAGCGTGACTGCCCTGGGCCTCAGTTTCCCTACCCCGTAGCACAGGGGGAGGCGAAGACTGCTCTTGGTACCCCCTCCTGCCCCCCCGCGGGCCTCCTCCAGCCGCCCGGCAGGCCCCCACCCTCGGGCCTCTGGCAGCGACAGTGTGTAACACGAGTGCTCTCCACTCTGAGGCCGCTCGTGACAGATGGGTGATAAAGGGTGGAAAATAGCTCAGGCCTGGGGCCTGCAGTGTGTCACCGCCGCTCCCCTCCCCCCCCCTCAGGGCGGGCCTTCTCGGGCAACAGCCTCTGACCTTCTTGAGGCCACACTTGCTTCTCCCTGGGGGTGGGGAAACTGAGGCCTGCCAGGTCTCAGAGCCCCACTGGGACGGGGTCTGCCGGTGGCTGGAGCCTTGTCTCTGGTGGGGGCCTGCCTGGCTGGGCACAGGTGGGCCGCAGGTCTCTGATCTCCTGCTGAGTCCCCAGATCTCCTGCTCCAGGCCAGGTGGGCCCGGGGTGCTGAGCCGGGAGCCTCAGGCCCTCCCACCCTCCCTTGCAGGAGCGCAGGTCTGGCCGAGGCTGTGCATCAAGTCCCGCAGAGGGTGGGGGTTGGCCCACAGGGGCTGAGCCTCTGCACCCGGCCCCGGCTCGCCTTTCCCGCCGACCTCCGGGCGTGTGTGAGGCGGGCCGGGCCAGCTCCAGCCTGGCCCAACGCCTCCGACGGCACCGAGCCCCCCCGGGCTGGGCCACCTGACCTGCCGTGGCTCTGTGACCACCCGGTAGGCTTGTCACTCCCTCCCCCCACAACCCGGGCCCGGGCCGTGCGCCCCACTCTGTGCCCCACTCCTCCCCACGCCCACTGACCACCCACTGCCTGCAGGAGGTCTCCGTCCTCGCCGGGGGTCCCTCTGAGACCCCCCATGTAGTGCAGTCCTGCGTGGGGAAGGGGCCTTCCTCAGCTCTGACCTTGTGGCGGGCGGCCAGGTCAGCAGCCACGCCGGCTCCCTGTCACCGCTCCCACCCCGCGCCGTGCCTGTCCACATGCTGGACCCTGGGGTTCAGGCCACGGAGGACCTGGCCGGGTCCCGTAGCCCTGGGGAAGCCGAGGGTCTCCTCGTGCCCCGGTCCATCTCCAGTGAGAGGCCTGGGCTCCCCCGCTCACCTGGGGCTGGTGACAGACACCTCCTCCAGGGGCCCCCGGGGTTGGCGCAGGTGGGAGAACCGTGGCAGGACATCACCGCGCAGAAGCCGGAGCCACGAGCCCCCCCCCGCCCGTTCGCACACCACATACACGCACAGCTCCCCACACCCCCGTGCGTGCCCACACCGCGTACACATGCCCACCTGGGCTCCTGCAGGCGCCGCACCTCCGGGTGACTCGCCCACCTGCCTGGCCCCCCACCCGCGGCCGATCGGAGCCTGGAGCCGAGCGGGAACCCGAGCTGTCGCGGCTCACGAGCCCGCTGAGAAGTTTCCATTACAGCAGCAGGCAGTGGCCTCTGGAGGGTCTGGCCGCCGAGGAGGCCATCACAGCGGGGCTCGGTGGCCGTGGGTGCCGTGTGCCCTCCCCCTCACCCGAGCGGCGTGGCCAAACGGCGGGGGCGGGGGGCTGAGCGCACAAGATGCGAGCTGCACCTTCTTCCGGCCGGAGAAGCGGACAGGAGGCCACGGACACCCCGAGGCCGGCCTCCCCGCGGCAGGGCGGGGGCTCCCGGGCCCGGCCGGCCGCCCCCAGCCCAGCACTCACAGGGCGGAACAGTCTGGCAGATCCCCAGATAACACACACTTCTGATGTGATCAAGGGGAGAACCCCTGGGGACGCCCCCTGGGCCGGCCTCTCGCTCACTGGGCTCTCCTGCCTGGGGTCGGGGGCACGGGGAGCGGGAGCTGTCCTGACAGTCCCCAAGGACCCTCCCCCAAGTCTCTGCACATTAGGACGTGGGGCAACAGCAGCTCAGGGTGATGGCCGGGTGCCTGCCGGGTGCAGTGGGGTGCTCTGGAATGGCTGACCTTGGCTTGGAGAGCCCCAGGCACATGGGAGCAGGTGGACCCCAGCCCTGGCCACAGTGAGACCCAGGGGGGTCACCCAGCCCGAGTTCCAGGCCCCCGTACAATGGTGGGCGTTTGCAAGCCATCCAGCATGTTGTAAAGGTGGAGATAACATGCCTGCACAGGGTAGGTGCCCAGTGAACGGCATGTTCTGAGCTGGAGGGTGACCCACGTGCACAGTGGGCCAGGATGGGGACTTCCTCTGATCGGATCAGCTCAGAAAAGGGCCGGTTCCCTGAGGGTCCCGAATGCTGGGGCTGGGGCTCGATGACCCGAGTAAGAGACCATTCCCTGCTCAGCTTGGCTGTGCCCACGTTGACCTACCCTCAGCAGCACCCTCGGGGGCCTTTGGGGCAGGCGTCTGTGCCTGAGCCTGCTGCCCCTGCAAAATGACAAGATTCCTGGCCACGGGTGGCTTCTGAAGGGACTGTGCTTGGCTCATCACCGGGGGAGATTCATCGAGACCCCGTGCCCCAGCTTTGTGGTGGGAACTGGCCAAGTCCCCCACTTGACCCACAGACGGCTGCACCTCAAGCAGGAGTGTAGAGGGAGGGCTGGCCGGGGTCCTCGGGTCAGGCCAGGCCACGGAGGAGGGGGGCTCAGAGCGCCAGGGAGTGAGAGCACCCACCGCCCGCACTTTTCAGACAAGACTTGGGGCTCAGAGGGGGCTGGTCCACCTCCCCGCCTGCCCGCCTGCCCGCCTGCCCGCCTGCCCGCGGCAGGTTCTCCCCTGCTTCTCTGGTTGGGAATCTTCTCTAGTAGCATCGTTCCCAGATGGGAAGTGAGCCTCTACTCACCCCCGGAGCTGGGATCTCACCTGGCTCCCCCTGGGGCCGTGAAGCCAGGCTCTGTGACGTCTCCAGTGACGGGATGTCAGTGTGGTCCCGGCCCGGGCCTGGCCGTAGCGCCCCCCCACCCCCACCCCCCCACCCGCCACCTTCCCCCAGAGAGACCCAGTCCCTCCAGCCTCTTGCCGCTCTGGCCTGGTGCCGCTGCTGGTCCGCTGCGGGGCGGTCTGTGGCCGGCCTGCGTCAGGCCGCCTGAGCTATAATTACCTCTCCCCTTTGGCAGGAATAGCAGTGACCCTGCGGATAGGCCGCTGGCAGAAGAGGAGGGACTGGTGTCCCAGGCCCTGAACACAGGCCTACGGACAAGATATGGGGTCGGTGCCCCGGCCCTGCCCTGCTGGCCCACATGCGGGCTCCAGCCTGGCAACCCTTGGGGAACGTGGATTGGACTCGGAGGCGGAGTGGGGGTGGGGACGGCAGGAGGGTGGGGTGAACAGAGTCCGGCCCCTGCCTGACCCTGCCCCAGAGTGGGGCCCCGAGGCGGAGGGCGCCCACCCTGCTTCTCACCCCTGCGCCCCTGCATCCTGCTCTGGGGTCCCGGGAAGAGCAGGCAAAGCATGGGCCCCATGCTGCCATTGGGGTGCACTGGCTGAGCCCCATATTGGCCCAGCAGGAGGGGCTGGTGTTCAGGTCAGAGGGGGGCAGCAGGGGTGAAGGCACCTGCATTTCCCAGGGTCCTTCTGGGCTGGGGGCTCCTTGTGTCTGAGCGGCAGCCGTCCCACATTAGCAGATGAGGAAGTGCCACTCAGGGAGGGGAGGCAACTTGCCCAAAGCCACACAGCCCAGGGGTGGCAGCCGGGCGGGGTCTCAGTGCCGCCCCCCTCCCCCCCCGCCGCCGCCCCAGCTCGCCCCAGCTGGCTCCTGATCTGCGGGCACATATGGCCGCCCGGAAGGGGTGAGGCCCGAGGAGAGACCACCCCCACCTCCTGTCTCTGTCGGGAACTCAGGCAAAGCTTCGGGGCCCCCAGGGTGTCCAGGGAGGATGGGGGCTGGGAGGGGCAGTGTGGGCCGAGGAATGTCCCAGGGTCCCCTGAGGGCCACGCAAGCCACGGGGCCTGGAAAGCAGCATTCGTGCACACTGTATACAGAGGCCAGTGAGGTGCTGTGTGTGTGGGGTGGGCCCGTGGGCGATCTCCGCGCTCTGCAGCAGACTGTCCTTGCAAAGGGTCTGATGGCAGACGCACTCGGGTCTCTGGTCATGCTCAGCTCTGCCTCAGAGGGCAAAGCAGCCGTGCACAGGATGGACCGTGGATGGGCATGGACGGTGGACGGGATGGAGGTTGGATGGGACGGACGGTGGACGGGACGGATGATGGTCGGGACGGACGGTGGATGGGACGGACAGTGGTCGGGACGGACGGTGGATGGGACGGACAGTGGTCGGGACGGACGGTGGATGGGACGGACGGTGGTCGAGCATGGCTCTGTTCCAGTAAAGCCCTTTTCACCCTCATTTGTAAAAGTCAGCTGGGCCGGTCGGCCCAGGGAGGCAGCTGGGCGGCCACTGCTCTAGGGACAGCACCGCAGAGGGCCGGGGGCAGAGGGTGTCCCGCCTTCCGCTTGGCCTCCTGAGGTCCTGAAGCCAGACGAGACCCCTCCCGCTGTGCGTGGCCGGGTGACACCCACCCCTGCCCAGGTGCCTGCCCCCATCCATGGGAGGCGGGGCTGCACCCCCAGACCCGGGCTCCGGGACAGCTGCTTCCGTGCCCCTTGCCGACGGGGACAGGGCTGGCCCAGCCGGCTGTCCTGGAAGCCGACGTCTCTGCGGCAGACCGCCCCGGTGATTTCTGCGCCCAAGCCCCGCGGCACGAGGTCTGCCCGAGCTCCGCTCTAGCCTGGTAGTATTTCCTGGTCTCATCTGATCCAACACGCTGCGCGCTCCCCACGTGCCTTCACCGACTGAGTTTCGTACCTGCCTGGGGTCTGCAGGGCGAGCTAAGGCTAGGGGAGTCCTCGAGGGGCCTCGGTCCCTGTGTCCCTGGGGAGGCGCTGTGGGGGACCCGGAGCCCCGGGTGTGGCCGGGGGACGGGAGGCAACACGCCTCCAGACCGTCCCGTGAGCTGCAAGCGACTGGGACCAGAACACCCGCCGGCTTTCCCTCCACAGACTTTCGCGGCAGCCTCGCCCCGTGCCGGGCCCCGTGCCCTCCTTTGCCTGTCGTTTCCCAGGAAGGCGGGATGTCCCAGTACCTATGGTCCCAAGAGCTGTGAGGCCCGGGAGAGAACAGGTGTCTTTATCAGTGGGGTTCTCCAGAGAAACAGAAGCGACAGCATGTGCGTGTGGAAAGAGATTCACTCTAGGGACGGGTCCCCCCCTGCTCGTGCTGTCACTCTCAGGGCCTGTCCCCCATGCTCATGCTGTCACTCTCAGGGACGGGTGCCCCCGTGCTCGTGCTGTCACTCTAGGGACGGGTCCCCCTGTGCCTGTGCTTTCACTGTCAGGGCTTGTCCCCCCGTGCTCGTGCTGTCACTCTCAGAGATGGGTCCCCCCCTGCTTGTGCTGTCACTCTAGGGACGGGTCCCTCCATGCTCGTGCTGTCGCTCTAGGGACAGGTCCCCCCGTGCTCGTGCTGTCACTCTAGGGACGGGTCCCTCCGTGCTCATGCTGTCGCTCTAGGGACAGGTCCCCCCGTGCTCGTGCTGTCACTCTAGGGACGGGTCCCTCCGTGCTCATGCTGTCGCTCTAGGGACAGGTCCTCCCGTGCTCGTGCTGGCCACAAGGCCCCACGACCAGACCCAGGAGAGCTGGCCGTGGGTCCCGCTCTGAGCCCAAAGGCGGGAGGAGACCCGTGTCCCAGCTGGAAGACGGGCAGAGAGGACGGGTTCTCCCCCTCCGCCTTCGTCTTCAGGCCCCAACTGGTCAGACGAGGCCCACCCACACCGGGGCGGCCTCCGTTTCCCTCAGTTCGCCGAGTCAGATGTCCGTCTCACCCAGAAACGCCGGGCGTAACGTTCCACCAAATAGCCGGGCCCCTGCGGCACAGCCACGCTGACGCGTAAGACGAGCCATCGCAGGGCTGGTTTCCACCTGGAGTTCTGGGGGGACCGCAGAGGCTCTGAAATGCAGCCACCGCGGCGACTCGGCATGGCCTGGGAGCGTCGCGATGGCCTCCGTCTTTTGTCAAGCGCCCGGGCGCCTGCCTGTGGCCCAGCACTGACTCCGACTACTGGGCCATCCTGGGACCAAGGTCCTGCTGGATGAGGGACCCTGCGGTGGGCAGGTGGGAGCCGAGGCCCGTGTGTGGTCCCCCACCTTGGCCCAGCCTCAGGGCCAGGTCCAGCGTGGGCAGGCCACCCAGCCGGGCTCGTGGGGAGACTGGCCCGAAGACTGCCCCACTCACCCCTGCACAGCCCACGGGCGTCCTTGGTCACGGGGCTGCGTCCCCTGCGGGGAGTAAGTGAATACATTCCTGTTGCTTCCTGCCGCTCGACTATCCTGTTTGTGGCACTTTGTTATGGCAACTGCAGCGAATGACCGGACGCCTCAGCGCGGGCGCCGAAGCCCCGGGGCTGGAGGAGTGACCCCGGGCACCCAGGACGGAGGCACAGAGACGAGCCCGAGGGTGAGCCCCGGGCCCCTCCAGTGTGAGAAGTCGGGTGCTCAGAGGAGTGTGGGGCCTGGGGGGCCTGGGGCTGGGCTGGGCAGTGGGGAGAAGGCAGAGGGCTCCCCGCGCCACCGCAGGGCCAGGAGGGGAGTGGGAAGAGCCCCCTGAACTTGCCGGAGCTCTTCCGTGGATTGGAGAGAGCAGAGCCAGAGTGGGAGGGCTCAGGGGCAAAGAACGGAGGGGTGGTGGGGGCGGGGGCAGTACAGGCTTCACACTGGAGGGGCTGGTGTGCGCTCTGGGTAAGAACCAGGCTGGGGTCCCCGGGCACAGGCTGCCCCTCGCGGGAGGCAGTGGGGTGGGGCGGGGGGGGGTTCTGTTCAAGGGAGGAACAGCTGACCGTGAGGTAGTGAGTCCCCCATTACTGGAGGAAAGCAAAGGGTGATTTGTGCCTCTGGGGACTCTCCAGGACTCGGCACGAGTCCACTACTCCACTACGACACTTGGGGTGGGGACAGCACCAAGGGAGGGAGGGGGGCAGCGGTGAGCCTGTGGCCCGTGTGCCCGCCAGGGCGCTCTTGACGCACAGCTGCCGGCGAAAGACTTCTCTTCCAGTGCAGATGTTGGTGGGGTCACAGGCCCCCGTGCAAGGTCAGCGCCCCTTCCTCTGGAGCCCACGGCTTGTCATTCTCGGACGGAAACGGACGCTCGGGAGGTTAGGGCCACACGTGCCCACCCTACCACCCAGCCGGAGCCCTTGTTCGGAGGACAGGCTGCCCGGGTGGTGCTCCCACCCCAGCCTGGCGGGGCCCTGGGTCACCGTGCGGCTGGTCCGCTCCAGTCGGAACCGTGGGACGTGGGGCCCCAGTCATCTGTCTCCACAGCTGTGATAACGGGAGGCTCTGGGCCCCGTTGTGCACTAACAAAAGAGGTCCCTTTTCCCATCTCCTAAATTATTCATGACCTCCAAGAGGCTGTAAAAGTCCTCAGCTCTCTCCAGGAGCCATAATTACAATGATAAATTTTATTTATAAAGCCGGTCCCTCCCGCGAGCCAGCTGCCTGGGGGGCGGTACATAAGCCATAACCGAGATAGGGGCCGTGGAAATCTGCCTGTCACAGCTGGCTTTCCGGCAAGGTCTCGGGGCTGGCTGCAGAGGCGGGGGCAGCGAGCGGAGGTGGGGGGGCCTCGCCGCTGGCCCAGCCTGCCGAGGGGCTGTGTTCGGGCTGCTGTGGGGGCACCGCACGGCCCCAGGGCGCGGGCTTCCGGCGCAGAGCCATCCGGTGTGGGCCTGGCTCCTGCCCTGGGGGTGCCGCTGGCTGGCTTCTGGTCCTCGGTCTTGGGGCCCTGAGAGCCCACTGCAGGCACGTGGCCCTGGCTGGCCCCGGGGCCGAGTATTCACACCCGTGACACGTGCCCCGATGTCTTTGCACGTGATCTGCCTTCCGCGTCACTCGTGTGTGGGCACCTTCGCGGCGCGTCCTCGCTGAGCCCTCCCGTAGCTGAGCCCCCGTCGACCTTCGCCGAGCCCGGTGGGTAGGAGCCAGGGTTGGCCCCCCTGGCTGACGAGGACTTGGGCTTTGCAGGGAGACTGCCCCGCACGGGAGCCTGAGGAGGCAGCTCAGGGTGAAGGTTTGTAGCGGGCCCGCCGGCACCTCCCTCGCAGCCAAGGCTGCATCGCTGCCTGGACATCTGGTGCGGAACGTTAGAAAGAGCTGGCCCTGGGGCCAGAGGGCCGGGGCGCCCCCGTCCCCCTTCTCCTGGCTGCGTGACCTGGGGCCAGTCACTGCCAGTCAGAGAGCCGCTGACCCCTCCCCTGCAGGGGCTGCTGGGGCACCAGGCGGGGCTGGCCGGGTGGGCGCAGTGGCTGAGGTGCCCACCACCCGCCCGGCCCGGGCGTGCTCGTCACTGGGCGCTGCCCTCCCCGGTGGCGCCGCGTGCAGGCGAGAGCCTCCCCAGGCTGGTCGGCGGGGAGAGCCTGTCTGTCTGTCGGATAAAGGGCCCGGGTGGGCCTCGATCTCAGGGGCACCGGACATTGCCTTGGTCAGTGAGGCTTAGGGGGGCCGGGACAAGTGCATCCGGCCACAAGCCCTCCTGACGGCAGGCCCAGGGACGTGCGTCCTGCCGTGAGGTTAGAGCCCCAGCTCCTGGCATGCGCCTGGGCCGCATGTTACCGCTGGCGTTGCGCGCTCACGGGTTCCCTGGCGTGTGCAGGAAAAGCCATTTTGGTGGAGTGAACCCCAAACAAACCAGCGGGAGCTTCTAAAACCGCCCACCCTGGCCGGGAGCCGTTCCAGACCCCAGGGTGGTTACGGACAGGCAAGGTCCCCGAAGACTCGGGGGATGCAGGGCTGGTGGTCCCCACCCTGTCCCCGCTCGGTTCACCCTGCGGCCCCCGCAAAAGCCAAACGGACCTGGAGGTCTCCTGGGAAGTCATCTGTGGGCTAGGGCGACAGCTGCAGGGCCGGCCGTCCCGCACGTGGGCCGGGTGGCTCGGCCGAGGTACCCGCGGTGGATGCCGTCCGTGGCCAGGGGGTCTCCAGCAGGCTCCACGGGAGCACCTGGGCAGCACACGCCTCCCGGGTGGGGAACTTCCCTGTTTGTAAAGTCGCCCTGGTGGCCCTGGCACCCAGGAGACACCACACTGGGAGTTACAGGCGGGCCTGCGAGAGCCGGAGGGCGCCCGTAGGTCACACGGATGGGTGGCCCAGACCCGTTAGCCTCCGTCACCTCGACAACACTCCCTCAACTCAGACTGGGGGCATCGTGGTGGGGGGTCCTCGATGATTAGCTGATGACGGAGGAAAACACGGGCCTGGGTCCCGGAGGGGTCCCCGATGGGCACAGGAGCATCATAGGGGGCAGGGCTGCAAGCAGTGACCTGGTGTCCCGCTCTGCACGGGGAGAGACGGCAGGGGGCTCCTGGACCCTGGAAGTGGCCGGGATGGTTGGTCAGGGGCCTGGGAGGGGCCGCGGGAGCCTGGGGACAAGGGGCTGGAGCAGGTGGGGGCTGGGTCTGTGGGGCAGGCACACAGCGTGGGGCTCTGGAGAGAACTGAGCAGACAGGCCTGTTGGGGTCTGATGCAGGTCACAGGAGACAGGGAGAGGGCCCCCTTCGGGGCTGTGCCTGCCTCCCCGCCTCCGTGTGGCCCCCCCGGGCCCCGGACCCACCCCCGGGGGATCTGAGCAGAGGGCTGCTTCCCGGGCTCCTGAGCTTTGCCCCAGCGCCGGGGCCAGACCTGGCTCGGAGTCTGGGGGGGGGCACCGCTGAGGGGGGCAGGCATGGGGTGAGCTCTCGGGGAGGGGCCCCCCCTCCGGCAGCCAGGCTGGAACCAGTCGACCCGTGGCCTGGGGATTGTGCAGAGTGGCCAGAGCGGAACCCGGAAGCCCGGAAGGAGGCTGGAGTCCTGCTTTCCGCTTGTGGCCCCATCTCCATTTCCTATTAGCGACAGAGTTGATTGGATGTGCCACAGGCTCCGTCATTTGCATTTCAATGACAACTTCCCGGCTTCGGGTTTCTCTGCCTCTACCTGATGAAACCAGCCGCAAAGTTTCAGTGGAAAAGTAATTTAAAAGTAGCCCTTGAGAAATCACTGTCCGGAGCTGGGGGACCTGGTGCCGGGGGAGAGCGCCTTGGGGACACAGCACGAGGGAGGGCCGGGGGGACGGGCCCGCTCAGGGTCGGACCAAGGGGCAGGGTAGCAGCTGACAGAAAGGCACAGACTTGCACCCAGGTATTTCAAGTCTGGCCGGAAGCGTGAGGTCTTCAGGGGGTCAGGGCCGGTGGCGGGGTTACACTTGCGGGGTCTCTCCCTACCCCCGCCACTCCCGGGAAGCCCTCAGCCAGGAGACCCTCAGCAGACGCCTGAATCCTGGCATCCCCATCCTGGCGAGGACAGTGAGCGTCCCCGCTCCCTCAGCCGAAGCCCCCACCGTGGCCGCTCCCTGGGTCTCCGCATCCCTCACCTCACTCTAAGGCGAGGACTGCCGTGTCCCCGCCCCTGAATGCAGCCACACACAGGCTGGGCATCCCGGTGACCTCAGGTTCCTCAGGTGGCCTGGTGTCCACGCACCCACGGGCCACGTGGGCATCGCTTCAAGAAGATCCGAGCCGTGCAGACCGACCCGGGCCAGGGTGCGTGTTCACACCACAGAGCCGTCGGGTCCACGGGAACAGCCACGGGGGGCCCCGAAAATGGCCATTTAGTGGAAGTGCCCAGGCCGCCCCCAGGGAGTGCTGCTGGCCGTGGTGCTGGCCGGTGCACCGGGCGCCCGGGGGTTCCCACCTCACGGTGCACCCCGCAGCCATGTTCGAGCCCGCACCCGTGGGTGTCCCCTGGGTTACACCCCCCTCCCGCTCTCCTGCCCCAGTGCTCTTTCAGCCTGGCTCCTGCCAGCTCCCACCCTCCTTCCTGCACGGTCGCCTTACCGGGGGAGGACAGGTGTGCACTGGGTTCTGCCCGAGCGTGGGTGTGTGTGCACAGCCAGGCGGAGCAGAAGAGGCGTGCTTGAGCCCGGTCAGGGCACACGGCTCCCGTCCTCAGTCGACGAGGAAGTTTGTTTCCGGGACCCCTGGGTGGTGGCCATGTGCCGTTGTCCAGGTTGTGAGATGAGGAACCAACTTAGATTTACTGCCGGAGGGGCGGAGACGCCATGGAGGCCAGGCACAGCCCTGCCCGTCTTCCAGGGTACGGAGGGCCCAAGAGAGGGTTGGGAAGTCAAAGGTCCAGTATGCGAGGACTCTCACAGAAGGGGCCGTGCTCAGCAGGGTCCGTGCACGTCCCTTCTGCACACCCACCCTCGCCCCTGCCCCCAGCTTCTCTCCATTCACACAGGTCTGGGGTGCCCAGCATGAGCTCAGGGGCCACGTAGGCCTGAGCAGAGGCGGGCCTCCCCTCCTTCGTGCTGGGCCCCATGGTCAGCACGCCCGGCTCCCCCGATGGCCCTGCACATGAGGGGACCTGTAGTTACCCTCTGTGATCCTGCAGCCGCCCCAGCACCAGCCCTGTGCGCTCGGAGAAAGGGGACAGGAAGCAGCCTGGTCAGCTGGGCCGTCCCCCCTGGCCCTATGGCACCCAGCAGGTGGTCATTCCCGTGACTGCTGGCTCCCTCCTGGGATCACGACCGCACATGTGTGCCCACGCCTGCACACGCGTGTCCGCACACATCCACACACACGCGTGCACGCCGCACGCTGGGGTGCGGCCAGAACAGAGACCTCCGGGCGGGAGACGCCTCCGTCCCCGGGCGGGAAGGACGTCAGGGGGCCGCCAGTATTCCCCCCACCCCCCCACCGCCACGGGCTGCTCAGCGCAGGGGGCCCCGTCTGAGTCCCGAGCTCTGCTTCTGGGCCCTGCTGCGGCCCTGCTCCGTATCCGGGCCGAGGCAGCCTGCGGGGCTGAGGGAGGCTAATTAAGTGCCAGGCTTTATGGTGGATGGAACGGTGGAATCTTCTATAAAATCAGCCCGCAATGAGGGCTGGCCGTAAACGCTCCGGGCCCGGCACACTCTGGGGGCGGGGGCGGGGGAGGGGGGACACAAGGCAAAGAAACGGGGTGGGGGGAGTTTATTGCTCTCCGTATGATCAAATAATGGAGTCATTAAGATAAAATACCTTTTCAGAGCATTAAAATTAGTGGTGAATTGATTCCGTGGTAAAACAGTCTTATTTTCTTCCTTTTTGGGGCTTATATAGAGCTTTTGTGCAGCCTTTTCTGTATAGCGGTTTAAGGAGCTGCACTGTTTCCAGATGCGAGAGGAGGCAGGCACGCAGGTGCGGGGGGGGGGGGGGGGTGGCCGAGACCCGCAGGCACTTTCCCGCAGGAGGCATCGGTGGGGTCGCACGGCCTGCCCTCTGCTGTCCGCTGTCCACCCAGCACCTTCGTGCCTCTGCTCTGCAGGCCCAGGCAGGGTCCCCAGAGCGGAGGTGGGGGCCGGAGACAATAGTCAGGGGACCTCCCCACCAGACCGGGCCCACAGGAGGCAGGGGCTGTGGCGGTGATCCGGGGCCACGGGGCCGTGTTTCTAACGCTGGGCAGAGGCCCCCACTGGGGGGGGCTGGCGTGGGGGTTGGGGTGGGAGGTCGGACAGCCGTGCAAAGGCCCCGGGGGGGGGGGGAGAGGCTGCAGCCAAGAGGCCTGGGGCGGGGGGCTCCTGTTGTAGGGATGGAGGGGCCACCTCACAGCTTCCAGGACCCGGCACACCCTACTTCACACGCGGGGGATCCCAGACTGAGGACACAGGAGGTGTCCCGTGGCCGCGTGCACCTGTGGGATTTGTGTGGGATCCTGCGGGAAGGTTCTGAGTCCGGAGGGTCCGGAGGGTCCGGGCAGACCTGACGAGCCTGCGTTTCTCGAGCATCTGTGGTGACTGATGTTGGTGCTGCCGTGACCCCTGTGCTGGGTCATCGGGTGGGGTGGGGGGGGGCGGGGTCCTGTCCTCGCCCGGGGTGGCGAAGCGGGGCGAGCCCTGACCTGGCCGGCCTGCCCTTCTGTAGATGGGACGGCAAGTCCAGGTGGACGAAGGCCCGGGGACACCCCGAGGCGGGGACTCCCCCCAGTACCTGTTAGGGGAGGGGCCTGCGGGGCGTCCAGAGCCCCTGTCAGCGCTCTGGCTTCTCGGGGCCTCTCTGGGGAGCCATGTGCACGCTGCCGGCTGAGTTACGTTCGCTTTTTCTGCAGCTGAGGGAGAGCTCTCGTTCCAGCCCCCGATTCGAAGGATCGAGGCTTGTGATCTCGGCAGAGTCCCGGGGAGGGTGCAGGGGTGATGGGTTTCCGGATCGTATCTGCCAGCCGCTGCCTCACCCGGGGGGGGGTCGCCTCCCTGACACCCCACGACCCGCCCTCCAGAGGGGCTTTGAAAAGTGCCAGTATTTGGATGGCAGGCAACGTGGGGAGATGGGCAGAGAGGGCTCCTCCCTGCCCTGGGCCTGGGTGCCCCCCGCTGCTCCCCACCGCCCCCTCCCCTGGCCGCACCCCTCCCTTGAGGCTTAGCCCCCCCACCCCAGCACCTGCCCCCCGGTCCAGCACCTGCCCCACCCCGGCCCAGCACCTGCCCCCCCGCCCCAGCACCTGCCTCCCTCCCCAGCATCTGTCCCCCCGCCCCAGCACCTGCCCCCCAGCCCCAGCACCTGCCCCCAGCCCAGAACCTGCCCCCGGCCCAGCACCTGCCCCCAGCCCAGCACCTGCCCCCCGGCCCAGCACCTGCCCCCAGCCCAGCACCTGCCCCACCCCACCCCAGCACCTGCCCCCAGCCCAGCACCTGCCCCCCAGCCCAGCACCTGCCCCCAGCCCAGTACCTGCCCCCCCCCCCCCCCGGCCCCAGCACCTGCCCCCCGGCCCAGCACCTGCCCTCCGGCCCCAGCACCTGCCCCCAGCCCAGAACCTGCCCCCCGGCCCAGCACCTGCCCCCAGCCCAGCACCTGCCCCACCCCACCCCAGCACCTGCCCCCCTGCCCCAGCACCTGCCCCCCCCCCCCCCCGGCCCCAGCACCTGCCCCCAGCCCAGCACCTGCCCCCCAGCCCAGCACCTGCCCCCAGCCCAGTACCTGCCCCCCCCCCGGCCCCAGCACCTGCCCCCAGCCCAGCACCTGCCCCCCAGCCCAGCACCTGCCCCCCCGCCCCAGCACCTGCCCCCCGGCCCCAGCACCTGCCCCCAGCCCAGAACCTGCCCCACCCCGGCCCAGCACCTGCCCCCCTGCCCCAGCACCTGCCCCCCTCCCCAGCATCTGTCCCCCTGCTCCAGGACCTGTTCCCCTGGCCCCAGCACCTGCCCTCCAGGCCCAGCACCTGCCCCCCCACCCCAGAACCTGCCCCCCTGACCAAGCACCTGCCCCCCTCCCCAGCACCTGCCCCTAGCCCAGTACCTGCCCCCCGGCCCCAGCACCTGCCCCCCTCCCCAGCATCTGTCCCCCCGCCCCAGAACCTGCCCCCCCGCCCCAGCACCTGCCCCCCCGGCCCCAGCACCTGCCCCCCCGGCCCAGCACCTGCCCCCCGGCCCCAGAACCTGCCCCCCTGCCCCAGCACCTGCCCCCCTCCCCAGCACCTGCCCCCCGGCCCAGCACATGCCTCACCCCGCTCCAGCACCTGCCCCCCAGCCCAGCACCTGCCCCACCCCGGCCCAGCACCTGCCCCCCCGCCCCAGCACCTGCCCCCCCCCCGGCCCCAGCACCTGCCCCCAGCCCAGCACCTGCCCCCCAGCCCAGCACCTGCCCCCAGCCCAGTACCTGCACCCCCCCGGCCCCAGCACCTGCCCCCTCCCCAGCATCTGTCCCCCTGCCCCAGAACCTGCCCTCCCACCCCAGCACCTGCCCCCCCGCCCCAGCACCTGCCCCCCGGCCCCAGCACCTGCCCCCAGCCCAGAACCTGTCCCCCAGCCCAGCATCTGCCCCCAGCCCAGAACCTGCCCCCCGGCCCAGCACCTGCCCCCAGCCCAGCACCTGCCCCCCGGCCCAGCACCTGCCCCACCCCACCCCAGCACCTGCCCCCCTCCCCAGCATCTGTCCCTCTGCTCCAGGACCTGTTCCCCTGGCCCCAGCACCTGCCCTCCAGGCCCAGCACCTGCCCCCCCACCCCACCCCCTGCACTGCCCCAGCACCTGCCCAGAGCTGCCTCCATGGGGGCAGGGATTCTGAGCTTCCTTCTTGACAAGTCTTGCTTGGTGGAGGGCTCCAGGTGGGCGAGGCCACTCTGCCTGTCCGTACCCCCAGCCCACCAGCCCTGGCTCCGAGGGGGACCTGGGCATCTAGGGGCCGCTGGAAGCTTTTAGGAGCAAATGCCTCTGTGTGGGAGCCCGTCTGCTTGCCGCTGGAGAGGAAGAAACGGGGGCCCGCGGGGCAAAGTAATTCACTCCATGCCTCCCTGGGAAGATCACGGGCCTCAAGCCCGGAGCCCCATGTTCTGAGGGACCCCCCCATCCCAGACGCAGGCTTTCCAGTGGGCACGGGGGAAGCAAGGAAGGGGCACACGGGATCACCCCAGGTCGGCCTCCGGCTTGGGAAGCGGCCTGAACTGCGGGACGCCCGGCTCCGGCTGGTCCTTGGATAGCAGACTGGCCTCTCTGGGCCCTGGGGGGATGGCAAGGCCCCAGAGACGGCGGTGTTACACAGACCTCCCTTCCGTCATGGTCCAGGGGTTCACGTTATGGTGGTTCCCGGGTGATCCAGAGGGACACGACGCGGGTTCTCTACTGGGAGTTTCTGGAGCCTCGGGGCCACGGGGCAGCGCCCACCTGCGGGCCGTCCCTGTACATCTGCGTGCACAGCCTCCCCCCCATCCGCCCCCCTCCTCAGGGGCGCTCCTGGATGGGGGCCAGAAGGCTCCTTGGCAAGGCCCCCTGCAGGCCCCGCTGAGGGAGGAGGGGCCCTTCAGAGGCTGAGCTGAGGATCTGCTGACGGCCAGAGGCCCCAACAAGGCGGTCCCCCCCGCACAGGGGGCGCGGCCTGGCCTGGCCCTGTGTGCAGGCCCCCGGGGCCAGGGTGGGGTCTTCCCACGGCCTCCATACCGCCCGGGTTGGGGACCCTGCAAGCCTGTGCGGGCCAGAGTGGACCCACGGCGGGGGCAGGGCTGCGGAGGGCGGGAGCCGCAGAGGGCAGCGGGGACACCGCTCCCTTGGCCCCCGGCCGGTCCCCTCAGGCTGTCGATGGCTGCCACGGGGGTGGACTGCTGCCGGCTGTGTCCCCCAGCGGGGGCCCTCCGTCACCCCGGGCCCTCTGGCACCTGGCTGGAAGGTCAGGAAGCAGAGGGGACGAGAGCCCGGCCCCAGCCACAAGGGTGCCCTGTGGGGGGTGGGTGGCCCCCGGCCTGTGTTCAGGGGAGCAGGCTGCCGGGTCTGTGCTGTGAGTCAGCACACGAGGAAACCGAGGTCTGAGATGGGGTGAGCAGGCAAGGTCCCGCGGGGCGCCGGGTCCCGCTCTGAGCTCCCCGCCGGCTCGCCTGCGGGGGGCCCGAGGGCTCACGGCTGTGTCCGGGTGTGCCACGGGGGCGAAGGCTCTTCGGGCGGCGCCTGCTGTGCTGCTCAGGCTGTGTCGCCGCCGCCTTTCCAGGTGGCCTGGGGGAGCAGGGAGTGACGGGGGAGCGGGGCCGCCTGGTGACAGCTCTCCAGCCTGTCAGGGAGGCCTGCCCTCACTGCCCGAGAGACTCGTGTGGAAAACACCGGGTGTTAATAAATAACTTTTGAGTCACAAAACACCACCTTTATCACTTTGATGGGCGACGGAAGCTGCGAGGCTGAGGGGGCAGCCGGAGGCATGAAATGCCTCATAAACATCCTCGCCGACGCTGCCGTGCGGGGTGCGGGGCGCTGCGGTTTAAGACCCAGTGTTGATTAGAATTTTTTATAAGTTTTTTTTATACGAGTGATAACAGCTCTTTGGAGACAATAACACGGCACAGGAAGGATTTTAAAGATCTTCAGGAATGGGAATTTGATTAGCAATCAGGACGGGCCCCTCTCGGCCTGGGCCAGCTCTAATTTCTTGCATTTATTTGCTTTTTATTGCCTTTCCCCTCAGGGGATGGAGTTCCTTCTGATGAGCAAAACCCCTTTTCAAGACCAAGGGTGCCGCTCCAGCAAAACGCTCAGACCGGGCTCCACTGCCCCAGCTGGGACGGGGGGGGGGGCCGGACACCCCTGGACACCGACCTCTGCTCGGGGCGTGCGGCCAGGTGAGGCCCCAGCCGGTCGTCCCGGGTCACCCAGGAGAGGCTGCAGGAGGCCCCTGATGCGGGCAGACGGGCCACCAGGTGGCGTTGGAGGACCGGCCAGGAGGCAGCCGTGTCCTAGGCTGCTGGAGGGACCCAGGGGCTGGCAGCGCAGGGCTCCTGCCACAGGGGCCCTTCAGTGTCACGAAGGCCCAGCAGCCTCGAGTCCCGGGGGGAGCCCGTGAGGGCAGCGCACTTCCCGAAGGCAGGCCCCACCAGGAGCGTGGTTTCACAGGCCACGGCAGGCAGTGTGCTCGGGGTCTCGGGAACCCCCGGGGAATCACAGCCCTCCTCAGGGCACCCCATCCTCGTCTGGCCCTCCTGTCCATGTGTGACCAGAGTCACCTGGCTGGGCCTGGAGGGAACGGTGTGCAGGCAGGGGCCCTACGGGAGGCCCACGGGCAAGGGGATTGGGTCCCAGGCTCCAGGGGCCTGGCCGTCGGTCCTGGTGTCCAGTGGGGGCCGCGCGCGGTGTGTCCCCATGGGGCCCGGCCTCAGGGTTGCACCGCCCCCATCTTTCTTTGCCATGCTGGGAGCCAGATGCATCCTGGGTAAGGGCCCGACGCCCTTCTCACGGTCTCGCCCTGGAGGGGCAGCGTGGGTGCTGCGTCATAGGGTCACGGACCACCCTCCCAAGAGTGCCCGGCAGCAGACGGGAAGCATGGGGCGCTCCTGCTGGGACAGGTGCCTCGAGGCCACCCTGGGAAAAAGCTCCAGGCTGGGGAGTCAGGAGGACCCCCAATCTCTTCCCCACTCTGGGGCAGCCTGGACCCGGCAGGGGGCCTTCTCCATCTGGGCAACGGGGAGGGGCCCTTCCTGGAGGAGTGACCTCCGGTGGCGGCCACAGCCTTGGTGTCCACCAGAATCTTCCCGTGTGGTCAGTGAGCTCTTGCCGGCCCTTCCATCAGCCAGTGTCCAGGGAGCTCAGAAGGACCCACACTCCAGACACAGGATACAGGGAGGTGGGCGGCTTTTGCCTTCCTCGTGGTCTGCAAACCCTTGGGGCCGAGAGGGGGAAGGGATGACCCGTGGTGGTCAGATGGCAGGTTCCACCAGGCTCCACTGTCCTCAGGTGGGGGACAGCAGCACATCGGGGTCTGCCAGTACTCCTGTCACCAGCTGTGAGACCTAAGCATGTCAGACCCCTCTCTGAGCCTGTGCCACAGACTTTTGACTGAGCCCCACACCGAGCCCTGATCCCAGCATACACTGAGCCCTGGTCCCAGCCCATACTGACCCCTGATCCCAGCACACACTGAGCCCTGGTCCCAGCCCACACTGACCCCTGGTCCCAGCATACACTGAGCCCTGGTCCCAGCCCACACTGACCCCTGGTCCCAGCATACACTGAGCCCTGGTCCCAGCCCACAATGAGCCCTGATCCCAGCACACACTGAGCCCTGGTCCCAGCATACACTGAGCCCTGGTCCCAGCACACACTGACCCCTGGTCCCAGCCCACACTGAGCCCTGGTCCCAGCCCACACTGACCTCTGGTCCCAGCACACACGGAGCCCTGGTCCCAGCCCACACTGACCTCTGGTCCCAGCACACACTGAGCCCTGGTCCCAGCCCACACTGAGCCCTGGTCCCAGCCCACACTGAGCCCTGGTCCCAGCCCACACTGAGCCCTGGTCCCAGCCCACACTGACCTCTGGTCCCAGCACACACGGAGCCCTGGTCCCAGCCCACACTGACCTCTGGTCCCAGCACACACTGAGCCCTGGTCCTAGGCTCACACGAGCTCACATCCCAGCCCACTCCCAGCTTACATGGAGTCCTGACTTCAGATCACAGAGTGTAGACTCTGGCCTCAGGCAGGGGTCTGAGAGTCTGTTGAATGAATGAGTGAGCGTCAGAGCAGCGGGGCAGACATGGAGGGCCACACTCCTTCTGCTTTGGGGGGGGGGATGGTCTTGGAAAATGTCCCGAGGAGACATCTGATTCTCTCGCTTCCCAGTCTTGGCTACTCTCTTGGGACCAATGCCCTGCGGCTTGTTGGGGGGCAGAGGAGGCGCCCGGTGGGAGCCCACTTCTCTGCTCGGCGCCTGATCCCCTCGGCACTTCCTTGCCTTAAGTAAAGGCTTCCTGCCATCGGCCAGACAACCCAGAGGGAGGAGGGTGCCACACCATCGGGACAGACCCGCGTGAAGAGCTCTTTGTGGGCAGGCTGCGAGCTGGTGGCCTCTCGGCTGTGTGTGTGTGTGGGGGGGCGGTGCTCGGCAGGGAAGAGCCTGGAGGGAGGGCCTCCTCGGTCTCCCAAGGCCCCCCTGCTGTGCACACAAGGCACCCCGCTTCCTTCACTCGCGCGCCTCCGCTCTCAGCCCTGTCTTAATTCGTTTTCTGTCCACTCCACCCGCGGTCCTGGGCGTGAGTGTGGGGGAGTTCTGAAAAATTACCTGCCACCAGCGCTTATTTAAATCCTGGGGTGATTTATGAGCGTGGACAGTTTTAAGGCCACCGCCGAGCAGGTAGTTAGCCAGACTGCTGAACTGACAGTTTCCAAAGTGAGCGCAAAGGCGCGCGGCGGCTCTCCGGCACCCCCACGCCAGGCCCGCGCCTCCCTCTGGAGAGAATTACCGTGTCTTTTCCTTGCAGAGAAAGCCAAGGCTGTCCGATCTGACCGCGGGTGCTCCGGCCTCCCGGAGGTGCCCTGGGGTGGAGGCGCGGGTGAGCGGGCCCCAGGGGGCGTGGCTTGTCCCCAGTTCAGGCGCAGGTGCCCAGGGAGGTCTGGGGGCAGGGTGGCAGCAGAGCGAGGGAAGACAGGCCTGGGCCCAGCCACCCTGAGGCCGGGCTGTGGGGGCCCCCGTGTGTGGCGGGGACACGGGCCCTGCTGGCGCCCCCGTGTGGCAGGTACAGGAAACCTGCTGGGGCCCCTGCCCCTGCATGATCTGCTTGGTCCAGCCCTCGGGGGAGCCTGGTGCAGGCTGGCTGCCAGCTCGCTGGAGTCCCTGAACGAGTCCCCCTCCCTCTCTTGGCCTCAGCTCCTCTGGACGTGAGCAGATGACCCCCGCCGGTCCGTGGCTCCCCACCTGGGCCCCACACGGGAGCCACAAGATAGCGCTTCTGTCAGTGGCTTCTGGGGCTTCCGCGGGTAGGAGCAGCAGGTGGACCCGTGCGTGCCCGTGCGCATGGGTGTGTGCACGCGGGCGTGTGTGGGTGTGTGCACAGCAGGGCCCGCCTTCCCTCTGTGAGCGTGGGGCCCGCGGGTACTAGAGGCCAAGAGCAGGTCACGTCGTGCCCCCCAGTCCCGTGGGGACGAGTGGGTGCTAGTGGACGAGAGCCGCCGTCCTGTTGATGTGGACTTGACCAGGCGGGACACCTGTGAGGGACGCCCGGGGGATGGTCTCACCCCGTCTGAGTCATGGGAGCCTGGGACTGGGGCAGGGAGGGTGGGGCGCGGCTGGGACGGGCTGTCCTGGGGGGCCTCCTCTTTCCGGTCTGTCCAGGGCAGGCCGTTTTGGTGGCAGCTGGGGGCGCCTCTGGCTCTGAGGGCCTGTGATTCAAAGGTTCTCGAGCGAGGCCGGTGCAGGGGCTCCAGCTGCCCGTGGGGGCAGGGGCCACGGCCATCCCCAGGGAAGGCTCACTGGAAGGTGGGGACGTGCTCTGGGGCCTCCCCTGAGTACTCAGGGTGAGGAAGACGGCACTGCAGGCGGGAGGCCCTGTCTGCTCTGGGGGGACACAGACGCGGAGCGTGGGGAGGTGTGGGGGGCCTGGGAGGGGCCGGCGCCTCTCGCTGGACGCGGTTCCCCACGGGCCTCGCGGTCAGGGAGCGGGGGCCTCCGTGGGGCCTGGGGTCCCAGGGCTAGTGGGGCACAAGTGCCCGGGCCCCGCATAGAAATGAGGCTGTGAGTCACAAGTGCAGACCCGTGGCTGGTGAATATTTAACGAGGCCTCACAAAAGTGCATGCATAATTAACCAGGCAGGCGGAGGAGCCGGCATAATTTGTCTTCTTAAAGGGGGTCTGGTAATTTGTTAAGCTGTTTTGAAATCTGCAGTCGAGCTGCGGGAGCCGCTCTGATTTCTAAATTAATTTGTGTGATTTAGAAAGTGGGCGCTCCACACCCGCCTCCCCATTCCGGAGGGCCCCGGCGTCGGGGGGCCTCTGCTGGCGCCCGTGCGAAGTTTCCTCTGTTCTCCTGGATCGATCGATGGAGGCTTCCTCCCTCCATGGCCCCCCCCCACCGATGCCCTCCGCCCCGTGCGCCCTGGCGGTTCCCAGTGTTGGGGGTCCCGCTCCCAGCTGAGTCAGTTGTTGTGATCTGAGCTTTGTGGGCTCAGTTTCATCCGCGTCCCGGGAGGCGAGTTCTAAGACTGGCCGGGTACCCTTTGGGCTGGCGGCGGTGCGGGGACGGCTGCCTGGGGGGCCCCGGGGTGCTCGGCTGCCGCGGGCAAGTCCTTGCGGGCTCTGAGGTCAGTCGGTCGACTGGTTTCAGGACCAGACGGTGAGGCTCCTCAGGGTGAGTCGGGGTAAGCACGGAGGGGCCCTGCTCCTTCCCATCCCCGGATTCCCGGACCACAGCGCATCCCGGAGGGGTGCCACCCAGCTGACCCCCAGCCCGTCTTTGGAGGCCGTCCCGTGTCCCATCAGGCGGTGGCTATGGGACGGTGGGGACCAGCTTGGCCTGGGTGTGAGCTCTGCCCGTCGCTCACCTCGTGGGCTTGAAGGGAGGCCCTGGGTGGGCGGTGGAGCTCTGTGGAAGGCCAGGAGTTGGGTAGAGGTGGCCAGTGGTCAGCAGCCTTGTGGCCGGGGAAGGCCGGTCCCCATCCAGACAATCTCTTCCTGTAAGGGCTGCTCCCCTCGGGCTTCGGGACGGACGAGGCGGGAAGGTGGTGACAGGCACTCTTGTCCCCCCTTCTAGCCCTGGGTCTGCAAAGCTCCTCCCCCTTGCTGCCCCCCACCGGGCCAGCTGCTGCCTCCTGTGCTGCCGTGGGGCCTCCTGGCTGCTGTGGGCTCCTGCTGGATCCCTTCCAACCCGATCTCTGAGCTTTGAAGCCGCCTGGTGTTTCCTGGAGAGATGTGGCTTCTGCTGGGGGAGCTCGGGGGAAAGCTGTCCCCAGGCCTGAGCTGGGGCCAGACCCCTGGCTGAGGCAGGCCCAGGCGGCCAGCAGGGTGGGGTGAATTTAAGGCCCGGCTGTGAGTCTTGGGGAGAACAGTAGGTGCCCAATATGTGCTGGCTCCCCCAGCAAAGAGCAGAGGTGATTGTGGGTGGCAGCTTCGATGTCAACCTCCCTTGGGCTCTGAAGGGCACCCACTTTTCCGAAGAGCTCACCTGGTCCTTGCTGGGCCGATGGGGACACTGAGGCCGAGAGAGGCTTAGCCTGCAGGGCTCCATTCCCTCTGATCCCTCTGATTTGGGGCTGAAGAGACCCACCTGGCGACTCCCTCCTGTGCTGCGCAAAGCGGGGGGCTCTCCCCCTACCCGGAGGGGGCGTCTCCGGAGAGGCCGCCACACCCCCAGCCTCCTCTTTGTTTCACCCGGTGAGGGCCATCAGCAGCTCTCTCCACGGCTGGGTGAGTCCTGAAATTCTCTTTCCATTAAAAATAAATGCCCCATTTTATCTGCCTGAAATGGCTCTGCTCTCTGATTGTCTTTTCCATGCCGCTGTATATGGAGAACTATAAAATCATAATACAACTATTAATCCCCTGTATCTGCTTGTACCTAATTTTTATTAAAAATATCCTGTGCTCCAGCTGCCTTGTAAATGACAACGAGGTTGAAAGTCTCCAGCTGGATTAGCCGGGAAGGAGAGCATATTGGAGAGCAGACGGTCGGGGCGTCGGGCGGGGCTCGAACACCGCCAGGTGAGGCCTGGGGCTGGGGCGGGCAGGAATCGGGTTCTTCTGCCCGGCCGGCCCCGGCCGTGTGCCCAGGACGGCCCGGCAGGCCTGGTGCAGGGGGCTCGGGGTTCCCGCGGGTCTCGGGCCGGCCCACCGGCCCACGGATGCCCGTGCTGGGGCTGGCGGCCCGCCTGTGGTGTCCATCTCTGCAGACGTTTCCCCTTTGAGGAGAGAGCAGGGCGGTGGGGACCCAGCGCACGCGGGCTTGCGGGTCAAGGCTCAGGGCAGCAAGCGCGGGCGCCCCCACGTGGTTTGGGCGTCTGTGGTGGGGAGGGCTTGTAGGGGCGCTGTGGGCGGGGCCAGGGGGAGCAGACTTCCGGGGTGGGCGGGCCTGATGCTCGGTCCCCACGCGGGGCGGGGGGGGGGGGGTGGGGGGCGGCGGCGCAGAGCGGGTGTCTCCAAGCTGTCTCTGAGCCGCAGCGGGACACCGGGTCCGCGCTGGCGGGCCTGGCGGAGCGCCCTCGGCGCTGTTTCCCGGGGGGTCCCGCCTGGCCTATGGTGTGAGGGACAGGAGACGCCCCGGTGGCTGGGCTGCCGGAGCCGTGCAGGGATGCTGCGGGGGCCTCCTCTGGCCCTGGCCTGGAGTCCGTGGCGTGGCCTGCAGGGGCGGCGTGGCGGGGGCCGTGGGGGCCGCCGGGGCTGAGTTGGGGGGTCTGAGTGAGCGTCCGGCGCAGCGCCCTGGCCCCCCGAGTCGCGGCTGCCAGCCCCCCACTGAGGACCTTTCAGAAGGAGGAGGCACAGCCGGGGCTGCGGGGACGGTCACACACAGGAAGGACAGAGGGGAGCGGGACGGAGGTGGCCCCCTCTTCTGGGGTCTCCCCTCACCATGGAGGGGGCGACAGTGTTGAGGACAGAGCGGCTATGGGGCCTTCCCACCTCCAAACTCAGGGGCCCCCAGGGAGCTCTGGCTCCCCAGCAGGGCCCCCACCTGCCCTCCTGTGCCACCCTGACCTCCAGCTGGCTGACACTCGGGGACCTCGGGGGGCTGCCCACAGGGCCCGTGGAGGATGGGGAGGCTGCATGAGGGCGGGCGGGTGGGTGGCGGTGGGGCCGGTCTGTGCATACCCGTGGGACCTGCGTGCGTGTCTAGCTGTGAGCGGTGGAATGCACCCACCCCCCCTGCCCCGGGGCGAGCAACTGAGCAGGGGCTCCTCGCGCCCCCCTCCCCCCCCAGGGTCACGGGCCTCGCTCCTGGGCTTGTCTCACACTCCCCGCACCCTCGCCCTCGCACCTGGGCCGGCGGGAGGACACCCCCGGTGTGTCAGCCACCTTAAGTCTGAACAACACAGACTCTTTCAACAATGGCGAGCGCTCCCTGCTGCCCCCAGACCGTCAGGGGGTGGTGGTTCTTGCTGCTGGGACCCCAACCCCGCGCTCGGCCGCTGAAGACCACACCCACGCCGCCTCGCCGGATCCACGCTCAGGAATCGGGGGCACAGCCTCAGCCGGGGCCTCGCAGCCTGCGGCCGGGGGTCAGCGGGGCTGCGGGCAGCTGAGGGCTCGACCGGGTGCCCCCTTCCACGCTCCCTCACGTGCCTTCTGGTGGCCTCACGTTCCCCGTGGCTGTGGGCCAGGGACACGGGTTCCTTGTCATGTGGGCTTCTCCCCAGGACTGCCTGTGATGTGACGGCTGTGACAGCTGGCTCTTCCCGGGGGGTGGGGGGGGGGTGGGCGAGAGATGAGAGAGAGACAGAGAGAGACAGAGAGAGTCAGAGGGACAGAGACCGAGAGACAGAGACAGACAGAGGCAGAGAGAGGCAGAGAGACAGAGACCAAGAGAGAGACAGAGACAGAGAGAGGCAGAGAGACAGAGAAAGAGAGAGAAAGAGAGAGAGAGAGACAGAGAGAGTCAGAGAGACAGAGACCGAGAGAGAGACAGAGAAAGAGACAGAGACAGAGAGAAACATGAAGAGAGACACAGAGACAGAGAACAGAGATACAGACGCAGACAGAGAGATACATGCAGGGAGACAGGGAGATAGAGACACAGCTAGGGGGGTGACTCTGGCTCCCCCAAGCCCGCGAATGTGCTCCCCGCACCCACCCGGAAGCCTCCTTTCCCTCCCTGAATGGGGCCAGTCTCCGTGGGTCCTGGTGGGTCTGGGCAGGTGAACAGAACACGGGGGAAGTGACGCTGTGGGACATCTCGGCCCCAAGGTCACCTTCCGCCCCGGAGTCCGGCTTCCACGCCATGAGGACACCCGGGCCGCACGGGAAGCCACTCAGCGTCCTGGCCACGTGAGTTAGGAAGACTCGTGACATCTCCAGCCTCGGGTGCCACCAGCGCAGCCACATGGGTGTCCCTCTGTGCTGTGTCAGGGCCACCTCACCCGCGGCCAGGGGCCTCCCCGCCTACCCGGTGCCATCAGACCCGCCGAGTCCAGAGTCGTCGAGAAATCAGCCCCTCTGTCCCCTGCCCGCCCCTGGCCTGCTGTTTGGGTCCCATCCCGCTGGGGCCCACTGCTGCCAGTGGGGGAGGGCAGGGGAGCAGAGGCATTGGGCCTTCTGTCTAAACAGCCGCTTCCCAGAGACCCCCCACCAGGCAGGGTCCCTGCAAAGACCCTGGGCCCCACACCCCATGCTGGTCCCCGGCGGATGGTGAGCGGAGAGATGTCTGCTCTCTGAGACACACGGGGACGTTAAAACTGTTTCCCCGTGGACACGGAGCCTTTGAATGACATTTCACTTTTATGAACAGTTTTATTACAAGTAGATTTTCTGCCACCAGTTCCATCAGCCGGTCCCTCGAAGGCTCCGTGTGGCTGCGGCCTGGCCCTGGCTGTCAGTGGGGGGCCCGCTAACTGGAAAAGACGTAAGGGGTCTGCCAATTGGGCGGGGGGGCTGGGACCTCCTCTGGAGCCCCGGGATCCCCGGGAAAGGACAGGGCTCAGGGCGCCTGTGAGGCCATCCCTCTCCCCCCCCCCTTCCCGGTCGGTCTCTCATTGGTGGCCGGATCTGGGGACCCCGTTAACATGCAGTGTGACCCCGACGCAGGGACGTGTGGAGATTCCTGGGGTCGACGAAGACGCAGGCAGGGACGGCCCAGATATCGGGAAGAGCCTGGACGCACCGGCCCCTGCGGGCTCCTGTCCAGGAGCCGTGGTGGTGCCCGGTGGGGGTGGGGGTGGGCGGGGGAAGACGCCTCCGGGGACAGCGGGACACAGGCCTGTGGTGAGGGCCAGCGGCGGGCCACGGGGCGTGCCCTGCCACCAAATACTTGCACTGGGAAAAATTAGTAACGGGAATCAGAGGGTGCAATTCTCTGTTCCTTCTGAAACTCAGGGCAGAGCTGCCGTGAAAGCCTCGGCCTCTGGTCAACGGAAAACTTTCTTCTGGCTTCACTTTTCAGGAGGAAGAGCCCCTACTTTCCCCGCGACCTTCTCTGACACGGGGCCTCTGCTTGTGTTAGTCGGGAGAGGCTGACAAGCGGACCCCGAGCCCCAGGGACTCGGAAAGCTGAGCCCTCACCCTCCCACAGCCCGAGAGGGTCCCGGGCCGGCTGCCCTCCCAGCAGGGCTCAGGGGGGACTTCTGCGCAGCACATGTTCTCACGTTGGTCGAAACAGGACAAGAGAGAGATTGACGACTCAGTGTGCCTCCCAGAGGTGACACATCACTTCTGCCCGACGTCACCGGCCCAGCCAAGTCAGACGGCCAGCCCCGCCCCCGACCTCCGTGTGCCCAGGAAGACGCGGGGTCCAGGTACCTGGAGCGGTGCAGTTACAAATGAGTCCACTTAAAACTTCTCCAGTGGCCTTATTATTTTCTTAAATGTTTATTTTTGAGAGAGAGACAGAATCTGAGGCAGGCTCCAGACTCTAAGCTATCAGTACAGAGCCCAGTGTGGGGCTTGAACCCATCCACGGACTGTGAGATCATGACCTGGGCTGAAGTTGGACACTTAACTGACTGAGCCACCCAGATACCCCGTTTTTTTGTTTCTTTGTTTGTTTGTGTTTGTTTTTGTTTTTGTTTTTAGTAACAATTATTTTTGGACACACTGCTTAGGGATTAAATAAAACCCAACTTACAACGGTTTCATGAAATGGGCTTTATGTCTCTTGTGTCACGAGAAGCATGGAGTAGAGCAGGCGGCCTCCAAACCCGGCTCACAGATGCCTTCCGTCTTTCTGTTCAGCGGTCCCCGAAGCAGCTTTTGTCCTGCTTACAGCCTCATGGTCGCAAGAGGGCTGCTGCGCCTCCAGCATCGCACCTGTGCTCCCAGCAGGGGGAAGAGCAGGGCAGAGCACAGAGGGGAGTGAAAAAGGGAAGGAAGCCTGACAACCAAGTCTCCCCCCTCCCCTGCACTTTCTGAGGAGCCCAGCCGGGCGCTTTGCTCCCGTGGAATTGGCCACACGGCTCCGCGAGGCCCTCTCCGGCTACCCCGGGGGACCATGGCGTGGAGAAAGGCATGTGGCTGCCTTGAACCCCCTGTGGGGGTAATGGTGTCCGTACCGGGGGTCACAAGGACATCCTGCATCGTCACCGCTACTTTGGAGGCGAGCACACTCTTCCTCTTTCTTTGAATTCCCCCCTTTCAACACGAGCCCCCACCCCCGTGACAGTCGACGCGCTGCTCCCGCCCGCCAGCCCCTCTGTAATTAACACCGAGCCTGAGATCTGGGGAGGCTGGCTGATTAGTTTTTTTATTAAAATAATGACGCCTTCCAGGCAATCAGGGAGAATTGCGTGAAACTCAGCACTTTCCTGCTTATTTATGGCAACATCGAGCAGTGGACAGTCTCATTACCGTCTGTAAATACCCAGGGTCGCGTCCTTGATGGTGAAATATCGCCTTCCTGGACGGCGGGGCGTGGCTGCGAGACTCTTTGGGGCTATAAACCCCTTGGAAGTAATTACCATGAGCTTTAAATGGGCTTTCGACGATCTCGTGTGGTGTTGCTGGAGGCTTTCAGGGGCCCGCAGACCCTGGGGGCTGTACGGGCCGTGGCGGGAGCAGACTGGAGACAGGGCGCTGGGTCCGCGGACGGGTAAAAGGCCCCGTGGGGCTCTGGGGAGCAGGCAACAGGTGGGGACCCTCGCTGACTCTGGCACAGCCTGAGACCACATAGGGCCATCTGTGAACTGGGCCCCTTCCGGCTGGACCCCCTCCCCCGCTGGCTGTGGAGGAGGCCCCAGGGGCGGCAGAGGGTTCCTGAAGGGCACACGGTACACCTGCTTGGTGATGGAGCAGAGTGGGCGCAGCCGGGCCGATGGCACGGTGGCCGGGACAACGCCCTCCACCCCGGGCAGCTGGGCCACCTCGGCAAACGCTGTCTCACCGTCAGGCGCCCACGGCCCACAGGGGCCCCGGCAGTGGCCTGCACCGAATTCCCATCGGCCCCCCCGTCTGGCTCCAGGGACGCCCCTGGTCACCGGAGACCATCCGTGGGGTCCGCTTTTGTGCCGCGTGGAGCTGGGGGCACTCCACCGTGAGTCCTTTCCTCTGCGCCCACAAAGGCCCCTGAGCCTGCCACGTCTCTCTTAGCAGCTGGGGGACAAGGAGGGATGTCCTGACAAGTCCCAGGCTGCCAGACCCCCGGACACACAGCCCCGCGGGGAGGTCAGCCTCCTAATGGGGCCCATCCCCCACCCTCTGGCAGGCACCACGGGCCGCACGGTGAAGTCCCCACGTGGCCCGGGTCACCGTGGAACAATCCAGACTTCTGTGGGCCAGCCTGTGGCACGTGCCTGAGACAAGCGCAGGGAGGAAGCCCTGCCCCCACCTGCCTGCACGCGGGGCGGCAGGTGCCGGGCTGGCTCCCGCCCGAGGACCGGGGGCTTCGACGCCCACGTCCACCTGCGGGCGACCAGCTGCGCCCCGGTGAGTGCGCTCCCGGGGCAAAGACCGGGGGTTGGTGCCTCTCTCCCCAAATCCCTCCAGGAAGGGGCGGAACTTCGGGCTTCGGCCGTGCGGCCTGGGGGCCGTACGTGCGAGCCCCTCCCGCCAGCACAGCGCCCAGGTGGCAGCCACAGAGCCCCGACCTGACTCCCGGAAGCCTTGTGGTCAACGGTCTCCCCGTGTCCTGACACTTCCTCCGGCACCTGTGAGTGCGGACGTCCCTCCTTCACTTCCTCTGTGGCCGGTCGGTGGCCGTGGCTCCTCGTCTAGCGCCTGTGCTCTGCTTAACACGCGTTAACCGAGCGGTAACGCCGATTCCTGCCAGAGAGTTGGGGGTGCAGCGGCCGGGGTGAGGACAGGTGACCCCCACGACGTGACAGCCCCCCCCCCGCAAGGAGGAGGTATCCCCGTGGCTGGCTGGTGGGTCCCACCGGAAGACCTTGCTGATTATGTCACGTGTTGCCCCTTCCGTGGCTCCCTCCCGGGGCCCCGAGGTCCAAGCCTCTGCGCTTCGGAGATCACCTTACACGGGGGTCCCGCCCAGTCCGCCACCCCAGCCAGGCTGCTTCCCGCCTCCCCCGCCTTCCTCCCGCACTAAGCCTTCGGCTGCTCGCCCGGAGCTGGGAGACGGTGTCCTGTGCAGGCAGGACAGCAGGGGGACGGCGGTGCTTCCAACAACTACTAAGGGCCCCAGACGTGCCTGGGACCGTCCCCGGCCAGCGGGGGTGGATGGTCACGCTCCCTCCGCCTACCACGCCTGTTTTCCGGAGGAGGGACGCTGTTCTGTGTGGGTGCCGTGGACAGAACAGGGTACAGCACAGCCTCCTGCTTGTCCGTCCATCTCCTTTTTTCCTGGGCCGAGGGCAGGCTGCTCCTGCGGCCCGGGCGGTGGGGGTTCTCCCGAGGGATGCGAGTGGCTGGTGACAGACCCGAGCGAGTGGCCGCCCTGCAGCGTGGCCTGATTGGACGTGCTTGTTCCCAGCAGGAAGTGCAGGCGGGGCCGGGCCTCAAGGGTCACCAAGTACCCAGGACGCCAACGGGCTCCGGCCTCTGTCTGCCCCGGGCATCCTGGTCCCTGGGTCCTCCCCACACACGGCCCTCTGCCTCCATCACGTTCCCAGGAGTTGGGGGGGGGGTGTCTCAGGACCTGCTCCGTGCTCACCTTCCAGAGTCCTCACCAGCACCGAGGGCGGCCCCGCTGGGGGGGCCCCCAGCGCCAGCCTCAGACTCCCTCCCCCTGACGGAAGGGGCCCTTCCCACTGCCAGGAAGCTGTAGACAGTGCGATGGAGCTCTGGGGGATTCCAGAAGCCTGCTCACTGTGCCCTGGCAACTTTGTCACTCTGTCTCCCAGGGGGCTGGGAACTCCTTGCCACGGAGGGCTGAGGGGCAGGGAGCCCCAAGGTCGAGGAGGGCAGCCAGCAGCCCTCGGTGGGAGAGGACCTGGGGAGGTCTGGGCAGGAAGCCAGCCGTGGGGGACATGGGGTTTTACCTGGGAACCTGGGTCAGGATTGAATGGATACCTGTTTTCCAGGCCCAAGCGGTCAGGGTGGCCATGTCGGTGAGTTTTGCCCAGTAGGACGGGACAGTAGGCTGGGTGTCCCAGAAGCTGACCCTGGGATGGGGTGAGGGGACAAGCTAGCCCTGGGGACAATCCCAGCAGTGCCCAGGGTGCGGTGGGGGCAAGGCAGGGAAGGCTTGTCCCGGGTCAGCTGACTGCTGGGGGCCTGGTTCCCAGGCCGAGGGCTGTCCTGCTCGAGGCCAGCTGTTTGCCCAGACTTCACAGCTGCAGGGCTGCTCTGGGAGGTCACACCATGTCCCCGGGTACCCCTTGCAGAGTCTGGGCCAATCCTGGTGACCGGGAAATGTCTCTGGGCTGAGCCGTGGCCTGCACAGTGGGAAGTGGGGGTCTGTGGTGGCACTCCCGCGTGTCCCAGTGCAGGGGCCTTGGTGAACGGCACCCCCCGGAACCAGAGGACAAAGGCGTCACCCCGGGGCCCGGGCCCACACCTGGAGGTTCTGCCCCGCCCGACTCTCACCCGCGCTGACGGACGAGAGATGTCAGGTTCCCGACTCTGCTTCGGGTCTTTGTTTCAGATGCCTCCGTTATGTTTGAACTTACATTTGTGCGCTATCCGGAACTTTCTGGCGTGAACGTTCGCAGAGCCTGTGTCTCCAGCCTTGCCCTCCCGATCCTGTCGCAGAATGTCAGGGCCACCGGAGGGGAAATTACAGCCTGCTCAGGCTGCCACTGAAGCCTCGTCCCCAACTGTTCTCTATATACCCGGTGTTGGTGACAGCCCCCAGGGAGGGCTCCTGTTCCAGCTGGGAATCACGGGCCCCCGGGTCTTGCTGTGGCATTGAGGTGTGCGCCAGCCCCGCCTGCAGCAGTTTCGCGATGAGTCAGAATAAATTAGCATGCTAACGAAGGAGAACATGCACAGGAACCATCTGGAACAAGGCACGTTGTCATCAGAAGAGCCAAGTTGGTTCCAAAGCCATACTTACTGTTTCAGACTCATCCGTCTCCCCCTCCCACAACCTGAGGGATGGGGGTTAGTGCCATCCCAGCCTTGGTGGCGTGCCTACAGTCCGAGGGAGGGCACAAACCCAGATCACCTCTGAGACCGCCCGTCTCATTGTCGAGGGGAGAGTCACTCAGCAGGGGTGCGGCTTGTGGGGGGCCCGCCTCCCCCTTGGGCTGCCTGAGAGGAGTGACATAGCCACCGAGGTGGGGGCGAGGGTAGGGACCTCAGTCCCCAGACCTAAGTGTTCATGGACACACGCACACACACAACACGTATGCACACACTTTCACATACATGCACATGCACACTCTCGCACGTGCACACACACCACACTCTGTCTCTCTCTCTCTCTCACCCCTTTGAGTCAAGCCTGGTGTGGTGTGCTTAAACACAGAGCGACCCTGAGCCAGATGGAGCAGCTGCCGTGGTGCTGGGGGTGCTGCAAAAATACTCAGGAATCTGCATCTTTAAATATCCAGCCTCCTGCCCCCGGCGTCCGCAGGCAGGAGAATCCCGTTTCGGATCCTGGCTGCACACTGCCTTTGTGATCTCGGTCATGTGTCTCAGTTTCTCCCAGCTTCAGTGTCCCCGTTTGATCGGGGCTGATAGCAGTACACGTGCCTCCAGAGCTGGGACAGGGCTCAACACCGTGATGTAGGGAAGCCGGAGGCGGCCAGGACCTGGCAGAGGCCAAGTGTTGTCTTATGGACTTCTTCTGAAGTAGGTACGAGGGCCATTTTGTTACCTCCCGCACCAGAGTCATCCTTGTTCAGGGAGGAGGCCCAAAGAGCTGCCAGAGGAGAAGACTGGAGAGAGAGACAGGGATGGGAGGGACGGGAGACGTTCGGCTCAGCTGGACGAGGCTTGGTGGGAAGGAAGCAGGAGCTCTGACCACAGGGAAAGGCCCTACACACGGGGGCTTTGTGGATCCTGGGGTTAGACGTGTGAGGCATTTGACCATCTGAACTTCAAACTCCTTCCTCTTCCCCAGACCTTAGTGGACTCGGCTGCCACACAGGGGCTCTGGGAGGAGGGTTTAAAGAAACAAGGAAAAGGTTGCATTTCTGCATCTGGGTTTGCCTCGACTCAGGGAGGAGAACAGTATTGGGAGCTGTGGAAGGACTGGGGTCAGCGGCCTTGGGCGTAACCCCCTGGGGATTTGCAGAAGGGTGAGAGGCACCCACCTGACTTTTAATGGATCACGGAGCTTGTGCAGGGCCCGAGGCTAACAAAATTGCAAACAGTGGTGGGGCTCGGCTGATGTCTGGCTTCATTATCGTCAGCATTCTTGTTATAGTCTCGCCACACTGCAATGGCAGGTGTGGATATTTATTCTTGACTGCTTTAATACAGGCATTTGTGTTGGCAAAACATATTTGAGTTGCAGAGCATGCTAATTCCCTCTTAGGCAAATCTGTGGAAGACTCGGCCATTTGGATCAAGTTCCTACAGGTATGCAGCTACCAGCCCTCGAAAGAACTAAACAAAACACGATTTATGTAACTTGGGCCTTGGGGTTAACATTTTTCAGGACTTCACATTCACATTTTAGCTATTAATTTACTGTGGTATTTCTTACAGTTTTTGCTTTATAGATTTTGACGGTGAGTTATTTGCCGCTTAAAGGTTAATCGCTGTTATGCCTTCATTGGGTCTTGAATAGTTCCTCAGACCAAATTATTGTCTGTCCTTTTCAGCCTTCCCTGACCTTCATCTTACTGACCCTTTCTCTTGTGGTTTTCACAACACGTCTTTGCTATCCTTTCCTTTTGAACATTCAAGTATTTTATTTTAGGTGTACCTTGGGCAAAGAGTGCCTATTTGGATTGTTTTATTTAGAGTATTGTCAAAACAGACATGTTTGTTGAGACATCTGTTATTTATGCTCTGTTTTCCTTGTTCTTTCCCCATCTTTGGCTTTGTGAGCTGTTTACTATTTTATTTTCTCTAGTGTTTTGGAAGACCTCATTCTTATTTGTATTCTCTTGGTGATAAATTCTAAGCTTAAGATGTATTTTAAAAAGAGCTTTATTGAGATATGATTGACATACAATTAGCTGCACATATTTAAAGTGTACAATTTGATAAGTTTTGACATATATATGTTTATGAAACCACCATTACAATCACGAAGATGAACAAAAGTATCTTCATGTCCTTTGTTAAATCCTGTTCTTCCTACCTCTTTCCTCACTCCTCCCTCCCCAGGAAAACACTGATCTGCTTTCTGTCACTGCAGATTAGTTTGAATATTCAGAATTTCCTACAAATAGAATCATAAAGTATGTACTGTTTGTGTCTGGTTTCTTTCATTCATAATCGTTTTGAGATCCCTCCCTGTTGTAACATCTATCAACAGTTCATGCCTCCTTATTGCTGACTAGCATTCCATTCCAAGTTATCTCTTCCCCTTTTGGTGGACATTTTAGTTACTTCCAGGTTTGGACTGTGACAAATATGCTGATAGGGACATAAACGTACAGGCACTTGTATGGACATAAGGCTTCCTTTTCTCTTGGGTAAGTATTTGGGAGTGGACGGCTGGGTCATACGGTAGGTATGCCTACCTGTTTAAAAGGCTGGGAACTGTTCTCCAATGTGTTTGTACTAGTTCACATTCTCCCCAGTGGCATGTGGGAATTCCAGCTCATCTACATCCCCACCAGCACTAGCTAAGGATGAGGACTTTGAATAAGTCTGCAGTGGTGCCTCCTTGTGGCTGTAGTTTGCATTTTCATAATGAAAAGTGATGCTGAGAATCTTCTCATATGCTTTCATTATCTGTCGCTCTAATTATCATCTTCGGTTAAGTGTCCATTCAAATCTGTTGATCTTCCCCAGAGCCCCCTTTGGGTTGGGACAGATGAAAACGAATAGCAAGATGAAAGGCTAGAACCTAATCATATCAATATTCACACTAAACGAAAATGGTCTACACACCTGAATTAAAAGACAAAGATGTTCAGAAAAAAGCAAGGCACAAGTGTATGCTTCCTATAAGAAACAAAAACTAAATATAAAGACACAAGTTAGAATAGATGGGGAAAAGACCTAGCATGCTAACACTAGTTGAAAGAAAACCACGTGGCTATATTAATACTAGATTTCTGAACAATGATTATTGTTAGGTATAAAGAAGGCCATTTCATAGTGATAAAGGTATGAATTAATCAGGAAGATATAACAATCCTAAATATTCATGAACCTAATGACAAAGCTTAAAAATACACGAAACCAATATTGGTAGAACTGTAAGAAGAATGGACAAATCCATAATTTTATTCCTCTTTTGATAATTGATAGAAAAAAAAAGAAAAAGACCCATCAAAGGCAGACTTGTAAACCATCAACCAACGTGACCTAGTTGATATTTCTAAGATACTCTGCACAACGAGTAGAAGGTACATTTTCTGCAAGTGCACACAGAATATTCACTAAGACCGACCGCAGTAAGTCAATGTCTCAGTAAATTAAAAGTATTCAAATGGTACAAAGTGTTTTATCCGACTATAGCGGATTTAAGTCCGAGATCAGCGGCAAAAGGAAATCTGGAAAATCCACAAATACTTAACTAAATATAACACACTTATGAATAACCTATGGGTCAAAGAGGGAATTCAAAGAGAAATTGTGAAGTATTTTAATCTAGCTAAAATGAAAACAACATATCAGAATTTGTTGCACACTACTAAGGCAGTATGCAGAGGGCAACTGATAGCACCAAATATCAGGAGTGAGAAAGGTGACATCACTTACAAATACTAAAATGATAAAAATGGTAAGGGATCTTTCTCTGCATTCATCCATTCAAGAATACATATTTCTTTATAGCATACATAAAATGGTAAAAAAAACAAAAAACAAAAAACCAAAAACATGGAACAGAGTACTGACCATTTAGGCCACGACACAAATTGCAATGAATTTCAAAGAACTGGGATTATACAGATCACTTTCCATCACCATAATGTAATCAAGTCAGAAGTTAGTAATGGGGTAAATTTAAAATCCCTCAAAGAAATTAATAACCATACTTCTAAATATATCATGAGTTAAATAAAATAACACATTTATTTGAAAATCTTTTGATCTGAACAATAATGAAGATATTACATAGCAAACTTGTGGGAAGCCATGAAAATAGTATTTTGAAAGAAATTTATAGCCTTGAATGCTTATATTAGAAAAATATAAAGGCTGAAAATGAGTTAAGCCCTTAGATAAGACAAAGAATAAAAATAGTAGTAAAGAAGTAGAAAAGGAAAAAAAGGTCGAAGGGAGATAAAAATAAAGATATGACTATGAATGGACTAGGACACAAAGAAACAGTAGCAAGTTTCAAATAAACCAAATGTTTACTAAAATATAAATAAAACAGGGGCGCCTCAGTCGGTTAAGCATCCGACTTCGGCTCAGGTCATGATCTCACGGTTCGTGGGTTCGAGCCCCACGTCGGGCTCTGTGCTGACAGCTCAGGGCCGGAAGCCTGCTTCGGCTTCTGTGTCTCCCTCTCTCTGCCCCTCCCCTGCTCATGCTCTGTCTCTCTCTGTCTCAAAAATAAAACATTAAAAAATTTTTTTTAATATAAATAAAACAGACAAATATCTGGCCAGATTCTTTGGGGAAAAGAAAGAGCTAAAATGCAAAAAAAAAAACCCACAAAAATTAAGAATAAAAAAGATAAAATAACATATACAGAAGATACGGTCATAGAATATTATAAATATTGCTTTTGCCAATATATTTGAAAACTTAGATGAAATGGCTGAATTTCTAGAAGAACGCAAGTTACCACAACCGACTCAGGAATAAAGAAAGTCTGAACAATTTTACAACAATTAAAAAATCAAACCGGGGCTAAAACCTATCTCTTAAAGAAAACACTGCAGCCTGCTGGTTTTCCAGGAAAGGTCTATTGCAATGTACAAGGACACATTATTCTGGTCTTTCACAAACTCAAAGACTAGAAAGTCGGTCACAAAACTTATTCATGAGGCAATAATAACCTTGAGATCACGAGCAAACAAAGGTACGACAAAAAAGGAAAAGAACAGAAACACAAAAATTCCTAAGCAAATACAACCAGGCTTTATCCCGAGGATATAAGGTCATGTAACATTAGAACGTCTATAAATCGAATTCACTCACCCTAACTTAGTAAAGGAGAAAGTACATACAATCGTTTCAGTAGGCACAGAAAATAAAATGATAAATGTTTACATCTCTTTAGGGGGAAAATACTCTATTAGAAAACTAGAAATAAGAGGGAGCTAACTTAATTTGATAAAGGGTATTGTTCACTCACGGCAAACGTAATTCTTAGCTGTGAAGCACCGGAAGCATTGCCTTCAAAAGAATCAACAAAATATATTTACTATCACTGCTTCTATCAGCCTGGTACTGGAGGCCCTGGTCTATAAGGCAAGAAAGAATTTCTTTGGAAAGTAAGACATGATCATGATGTGTATATAGCACAATTCAAAAGGCTCTACAGATACGTTAATAATGAAGGTTGAATGAAATGTCCCATCCAAGATCCACGAGCAAACGTTAATTGTATTTCTGTACACTGGCAATGAAAAGATTAAAAGTATACAATTAAGGGGCGCCTGGGTGGCGCAGTCGGTTAAGCGTCCGACTTCAGCCAGGTCACGATCTCGCGGTCCGTGAGTTCGAGCCCCGCGTCGGGCTCTGGGCTGATGGCTCAGAGCCTGGAGCCTGCTTCCGATTCTGTGTCTCCCTCTCTCTCTGCCCCTCCCCCGTTCATGCTCTGTCTCTCTCTGTCCCAAAAATAAATAAACGTTGAAAAAAAAATTAAAAAAAAAAAGTATACAATTAAAAAACTCCACCAAATAGACGTAGGAATAAGTTGAATAAAAAAAAGCAAGTTTTAGAAAAGTTTATCTTCTGGAAGATGTTTAAAAAAGAAGTTAAGTGGGGAAGTGTACCGTGTTTATGAATTGAATTGCATGAGACATACGAATGTCTGTTCCTCATATGCTGATCTCTGGAATTTCAGTCAAAATTTCAACAATACTTAGAGTTCTAATTCTTTTTTTTTAAATTAGAAAGAGAGAGCGAGAGAGCGAGAATGTGTGTGAGCAGGGGAGGGGCAAAGGGAGAGGGAGAGAATCTCAAGCAGGCTCCGCGCCCAGCGCTGAGCCCAATGGGGGGCTCGATCTTATGATCCTGGGATCATGATGTGAGCTGAAGTCGAGAGTTGGACGCATAACTGACTGAGCCACCAGGTGCCCTCTCAACAGAGCTCTCATTCCAAAAACCTTATGAAAATAGAGAAGGTTAGGAGTGGGTGTGACATTCGTGGAGAAGAATTTTCAGAGATTTTATTAGACATTAGACGTTGACTTATACAATTATAAACTTTCCCCCCAAAGACTCCATAAAGTAAAAAGACAGGTCAGAATTTGGGAAAAGACGGAAGCAGCCCACCAACCACACAGGATTAATAACATGTGTTATTAACACATAAAAAAACTCAATAAGGAAACAAACCAAGAGGAAAATGGACAACAGACTAGTTAATGGAGGAGGCAGCAGGAGTAGTCAGTCAACATCAAAAGAATAAATCTAGAAGATACAACTGCAGACTGACGTGTACATAAAATGCAGTGAGGGGAGTGACAGTCTCAGTCCACGGGCAGCTACTAGTAGCTTCCATAACCTTTTATGATCTCTGAAATTGCTCGGAAAATCAGCCGTGAACCAGGGGTGAAGATCACGATGAAGGCGATGATCCGAAGGAGGGCCTACGACCGGGGCCCAGATGCCCAGCCACTCGGCAGTGGAGGCGTAGCCCTGGGCCCCGGCCAAGTCGCCCGCCACCTTCCCGTCCCTAGACTTCGTGGAGGGGACGGATGCCGTCAAGCCCGGGCAGCGCCGGTTCGGGAAGGTTGTGTCGAACGGGGACCAGACCGCGTGGTTGGGCGCAGAGGTCTCGCCGCGGGTGTCCGATCGTGGAGGTCCCCACGGGCGCTGAGCTCGGGGCGCCCCAAGTACAGGCACCTCGAGCCCCCTCCTGGAGCTTCTCGTGGGTTGGGGGGGGGACACTAGCGTGGGAGCCGGGGACGAAGGGCTGGGAATGGTGCAAGACGGAGCAGCCGCGGTCCGGATGCCGGAGGCTGCTCTGGGCCCACTCTTCCCCAGAAGTTTAGGTTTCTGCAAAGCTTCTATTTCCTGGCTTTTTCAAACGTGGTGAGCTGGCTGGGTACCGGGAAGGTGGATCGATGAGGAGTGTCAGGTTACGCCAGGGCAGGGGGGCGGCCGGCAGGTAGGGGGAGCTTCCTGTCCCCCCCCCCCCCCCCCCCCCCCCCCCCCCGCTCATGTGAGGCCTGGTCAGCTACCGCACTTGCCTCTTTGGAGGCGTGGGTGCGCCCTGGAGACTCTGCCCGCTCTTTACCCGTCTCGTGCGGGTCTCGGCTCATTAACAGCCGTGTTGTGCCCAGACCCGCCCTGGTGGCCCCCGTAAGGCTCACAGGATGCCCTTCAGCTACAAGGACCAGGAGAGTTTGAGCAACTTTCAAAACGCAAGGCCTGGGAATTACACAGCAGCGGCGTGGCCACAAAACGAGGTTGGGGGTGGAGGTCGGAGGGAGAGGGAGAGAGAGCCTTTGAAGCGGAGGCCCCACAATAAGCGATGAAGTCAGGCGCCGTGATTTGCCAAGGCTCCACATTAAGGAGCGCTTGCCGGCTACCGGAGAGGGTTGCCCACCTGGCAGGACCCCCATCCCAAGTCACCGCAGCTCGGGTGGGGTGACGCACGACGTGACCATCCTCCTCGAGCGCTGCCCAACCTGGGACCGTGAGACCCGCGTTGCCCATCTGGTCGGGTTGGAGCCACGCTTGAGAAAACGGTTTGAAATCCTGTGGAGTTAAAGATAATGCGTGCTTATGACTCACCCGTTTCAGTCCTAGTTAATAGAGCTTAGAGACATTTTGGCGTATGTGTGCCGGAAGCTATATCCAAGAACGTTAAGAGCAGTACGGTGCATGAGAGCAAAAATCTGGAAATAACTCATATTCCCATAAGCGAAAGAATGGATACATAAATTGTGATATAGCAATACAGCGGAATATTATATAGCAATTAGAAACAAAATATAGTCAGGTTCGGCATCGTCTTAGAAACGATGCCGGGTAAAAACAGGAAGGTTCTGGAAAATATTCACCCCATGATATTATTTTTATAGACCTCCAAACCAAAATAAAGCAATGTGCCTTTAAGGATACATGTGTGATAAAATTCTACAGCAAAGCAAGGGGAATGGTAAACACAAATTCGGATAGTTACTTATCCAGGGGGCCTGGCGCTGGGGTCGACAGGGTGATGGAGTAAGGATGGGGTGTGCGGGTAGATTTAACGGTATTGGTCATTTTATTCCTTTTTCCCAGCTTTATTGGGCTGATAAAATTGTATATATTTAAAGTATATGATGTGATGATTTGATATATATATATATATACACACACGTTGTGAAATGATTACCGCAATGAACACAATCTATCAACTCACATGATTACCTTTGTGTGCGTGCGAGCGTGCGTGCGTGTGGTGAGGACATTTAACTTCTACTCTTAGCAAGCATACTCAAGCATGAAATACATAGGCACCGTGCTGTCCACCGGATCCCCAGAACTTACTCATCTTCCAACTGGAAATTTGTACCCTTTGCCCAACACCTGCCTATTTCCGTCATTCTACTTTGTTTCTGTGAATGTGGCTTTTTTTTTTTTTTTTTTTTTTTTTTTACCATTCCGTATATGAGTGAGATCACACAGTATTTCTCTTTCTTTTTCTGGCTTATTTCACTTAGCATAATGTCCTCTAGGGTTACCCATGTTGTCACAGGGGCAAGATTTCACTGTCTTTTTGACGGCTGAAAGATATTCCATTGCATAGAATGTTTTCCTTATCCATTCATCTGTTGATAGACATTTAGGTTGTTTCCAAATCTTGGCTGCGGTAAATAACGTGGCCATCAACATGGTGGTGCGGTGCAGATATCTCTTGGGAATGCTGATTTCATTTCCTTTGGCTATACGCTCAGAAGGGATTGCTGGGTCATAGAGTAGCTCCATTTTGAATTTTTGGAGGAGGCTTCATACTGTTTCCCCGAGCGACTGTGCCAATTTACAGTCTTCACATCCTCGCCAACGCTTGTTACCTCTTGTCTTTCTGGACCATCCGTCCTAGTGGTTGCAAAATGGTATCTCACTGTAGTTTTGATCTGCAAGCATTTCTTTGATGATTAGCCCCATTGAGCACCTTTTCGTGTGGGCCATTTCTGTGTCTTTGGAAACTTGTCTGTTTAGGTCCTTTGCCCATTTAAAAATTGGAATCGGTTTTCTTCTATCCAGTTGTATGATTTTCTTGTATATTTTAGGTACTAACTCCCTGTCGGCTAAGTGGTCTGCAAATACCTCTCCAATTGTGTAGGTTGTGTAAGTTCCACACATCTGTGAACTGTCTACCTTCCCTCCTCTGATTGATTTCTAGTTTCGTACCGTCATGGTCGGCGACGATACGTGATATGATTTCAATCTTCTTGAGTTTGCTAAGACTTGTTTAGTGACCTCACACATGATCTGTCTTGGAGAATGTTATGTGGACCCCGGAGAAGAATGTGCATTCTGCTGCTGGTGGACCGAGTGCCCTGTATGTGCCTGTTGGGTCCGTTTGGTCTGAAGTGTAGTTCAAGCCCAGCGTCTGTGTTTTGTCTGGATGAGCTCTCTATTACTGAACGCGGGCTACTGATGTTTTCTACCACCGTTACGCTGCTGTTTATTTCTCCCTTCGGATCTGTTATTTGCTTCATGTGCCTAGGCACTCCGATGTTAGGCGCGTATGCATTTACAGTCATGACAAACTTTTGGTGAACTGAACTCTTCATCGCCAGATAGTGACTTTCTTTGTCTCTTGTTCCAGGTTGTGACTTCAAGTCTGTTTTGTCTAAGGATAACCTGCTGTCATTTGGTTTTCACGTGATTGGAATATCTTCCCCCGTCGCTTCACCTTGAGCCTATGTGTGTCCTTGAAGTGGAATTGAATCTCTTCAGGAAAGTATATAGTTGGGTTTTTGAAAACAAATGAATTCAGCCGCTCTGCATCTTTTGATTGGAGAATTTAATTCATTTACATCGAAAACAATTATTCAGGTAAGCACTTGTTATTACCATCTTGCTAATTTTTTTTTCCTGGGTGGGTTGTAGGTCCTTTCTTCCTTACTGTTTTCCTTCCTGATTTGATAATTTTCTGCAGTGCCGACTTTTGATTCCTTTCTCTACCTTTTATGCATCTCCCATTGATTTTTGCTTTGTGGTTACCGTGAGGCTTACATGAAGTGTCTTATACTTATAACAGTCTGTTTTAAGCTGACAACGATTTAATTGCAATCACATAAAAAAACCTCCTTACCACATTTTACATAGTAGACTCCGTGCCCGGCGTGGAGCCCAACACGGGGATTGAACTTACAACCCTGAGATCAGGACCTGAGCTGAGATCAGGTGTCAGATACCTAACTGACTGAGCCACCCAGGTGCCCCCATATTTTATATTTTTGATGTCACAATTTACATCTTTTAATGTTGTTATCCATTAACAAATTGTGCGAGCTGTGTTTCCTTTAATACATTTTCCTTTACCGTTTTTACTAGAGTTAACTGATTTTTTAAAAATATTTGGGGTGCCTGGGTGGCTCAGTCGGTTAAGCGTCCGACTTCAGCTCAGGTCACGATCTCGCAGTCCGTGAGTTCGAGCCCTGCGTCGGGCTCTGGGCTGATGGCTCGGAGCCTGGAGCCTGCTTCCGATTCTGTGTCTCCCTCTCTCTCTGCCCCTCCCCCGTTCATGCTCTGTCTCTCTCTGTCTCAAAAATAAATAAACGTTAAAAAAAAATTTAAAAAATATTTATTTATTCCTGAGACAGAGAGAGAGAGAGAGAGGGAGGGATAGCATGGGTGGGGTAGGGGCAGAGAGAGAGAGAGGAAGAGAGAGAATCCCAAGCAGACTGTGGAGCCCAACGCGGGGCTCAAACCCACAAATCATGACATCATGACCTGAGCCGAAATCAAGAGTCGGACACTTAACAGACCGAGTCAACCCTGGTGCCCCTGGAGCTACCTGATTTAAACACTACCATTACACTTTATTCTGAATTTGACTATGTATATACTTACCTTTACCAGTGAGCTTTACACTTTCGTAGTTTTTCACATTCCTAGTTTACCAGTTGGTGTCCTTTTATTTTATCTTGAAGAACTCCCTCCGGCATTTCCTGTAAGGTAGGTCTGGTGGTGAGGAACTTCCTCAGCTTTCGTTTGCCTGGAAATTTTTTTTACCTTTCCACTTCTGAAGGACAGCTTGCCTGGAAAAGTACTCCTGGATGGCAGTTTTTTCTTTCAGCATTTCGAATATCTCACCCCACTCTGCACGGTTGCTATTGAGAAATCTGCTGATCGCCTAATGGGGCTATGTAACGAGTTTCTTTCCTCTTGCTGCTTCTGAAATTCTTTGCCTTTGATTTTTTTGACAGTTATTTTCTTTCCTGTTAATTTATTTTTGAGAGAGAGAGAGCATGTGTGGGGGAAGGAGGAGAGAGAGAGAGAGAGAGAGAGAGAGAATCCCAAGCAGGCTCTGTGCTGTCAGTGCAGAGCCTGATGCAGGGCTCAGACTCATGAACTGTGAGATCATGACTTGAGCTGAAGTTGGAGCTCAACCAACTGAGCTACCCAGGCGCCCCTTGATAGTTTTTTCCTTCATGTGCCTCGGCAGAGTCCGCCTCAGGTTGAATCTGTTTGGAGAACTATGGGCTTCATGCACTTGGGTGTCCCTATCTCTCCCCAGATTTGGAAAGTTTCCAGTTGTTATTTCTTGAAATAAGCTTTGTACCCCTTCCCCCTCCCCCTGGGACTCCCATAATATGTCTATTGGTCATCTGATGATGTCTTATCCTTCTCATACGTTTTCTCCACTCTTCATTCTTTCTTCTTCTCTGGATGATTTCATATGACCTATGTTTGTGTTCATAGATTCTTTCTTCTGCTTAGATCTAGTCTTCTGTTGATGCTCTTGATTGCATTTTTCATTTCATTCATTCTTTTCCTCAGCTCCAGAATTTCTGTTTGGTTCTTTGTGAGTTTTTTTTTTGGGGGGGGGCTCTAAATACTCTATTTTTAATTTTTTTTAAATTTTTTATATTTATTTTTGAGACAGAGAGAGACAGAGTGTGAGCAGGGGAGGGTCAGAGATAGAGAGAGACACAGAATTGGAAGCAGGCTCCAGGTTCCGAGCCATCAGCCCAGAGCCCGACGTGGGGCTCGAACTCATGGACTGCAAGATCGTGACCAGAGCTGAAGTTGGAAGCTTAACCGACTGAGTCACCCAGGCGCCCCAATACTCTATTTTTTAAAGTTTCTATTTAGACTCCAGTTAATTAACATACAGTGTCATATTAGTTTCAGGTGTACCATCCAATGATTCAACACTTCCATTCATCACGACAAGTGCTCATCATGACAAGTGCACTCCTTAAACCCCATCACCTGTTTCCCCCTTCCCCCTGCCCATCTCCCCTCTTGTTAACCATCACATTTTTGTTTGTGTCATTTTTTATAATTTCTATTTCTCTGTTCTCATTTTGTTCATGTATTATTTTCTTGATTTCTTTGAGTTGTCAATTTGTGTTTTCTTGTAGCTCACTGAGATTCCTTAAAACAGGTGTTTTGAATTTTTCATCTGGTAACTCATAGATCTTCATTTTGGGGAGGTCAGTTGCTGAAAAAAATATATTGTGCTCCTTTCATGATGTCATAATGTTTTCTTGATTTTTTTTCAGGTTCCTTGAAGCTGTGTGTTGCTGTGTTCACATTTGGAGAGGCAGTCACCTCCACCTGGCTTTGGGAAAGAGATGTCTTCACCAGTCAGCCTGGCTAGGGATTCTGAGGCTTAATCAGATCTTTCTTATGAATGCACCCACTCTACACTTCTTGTTTCCTCTTGAGAAGAAGTTTGGAGATTGTATGTTTTCTAGTGATCCTGCAGAGTCAGGTGCTGAGAGCCTTCTGTTTGTTTGCCTAGGGTGGTGCCCTGGAACGTTCAAGTTTGTGTGCCTTTTCCAAATCCTACAGAATTGGGCTGGTTTTCCATGCATGTTCTCTAGCTGTCTGCAAAGGCTCACACTTGCTGTCCATGGGAGGATGGGCAGGGAGCCAGCGACAGAAGAGGAGGGTAGGTGAGGTGCGTGAGCCACTGGGGGTGCCCATGGGCCACTGAGGGGTTCTGCAAGCAAGATGTACCCACTGGCTTGTGGGCAGGCTTCCTGATGGAGTCCCTGAAGTGCTAAGATCTAGTGAGTTCTGAGTCCTGATTGCTGTGTTCCCAGCCTTCCTCAACTCCTCAGCTTTGCAGATCACTTCACCATTCTGGGTGGATGAAGAAAGTAGTGGGCCTTTTGGGTAGCATCTCATACAACTGGGAAACCTGGGCACTCATTCACATGCTCTTACTTTACCACATGGGAGAAATCATTGGCTGGGGGGGGGTCTCTCTTGGCACTGAGCCGTACTGGCTACAGAGGGGTGATGTAGGTAAGGTCACTTTTTCAATGTGTCGATTGTGTTTTTTTGTCCAGTAGTGTGCTGGAACTTCTCCACTTGACTCATGGACTCCCACAAAGGTACTCTCATCCATGATTAATTGTCAAAATGGATATTCCCTGTGGGGAATAGTGGTAAGAACTCAATTCTGCCACCTTACCGGTGGTACACAATAATGAGTTTATTTCTCAAGCATCGTCACATGATACACACATCAGCTTTGGTTCTTTGGTGTTGGCTCCATTGTCAAATTCTGTGCATCAGCAGCTCCAGGAACGCATCTTAACCATCCATCCAGGAGGGGAAAGAACTCCCACGTTCACTTCTTAAGTTGGCTTTTATTTCACGATGGCTTATTATTATAATATCACATAATAAACAACAAATTTGAAGGAGTTTCATGAAGTGAGTAGTCATGTGCTATTGTTAGGATTTACTGGATTTGAAAATAAAGCTGTTTCTTCATTTTCAGCCTCTCAAGACAGCAAAAGACTCTCAAAGTAATGAGGGGCTACAAGGTAAAGATCAAATTGAGCACAGCAAGATGTTTCAGGGTAAAAATGAAGATAAGCATGTGACTATAAGATGCTTACTTGAGAATTTAGAAATATTTTAGGGCAATTTCTGTAGACCAGCGTTTCTTGACCTTGGTTCTATTGACTTTTGGGGATGGATAATTCCCTTTTGTAGGGAGCTCTTCTGTGCAGTATTGGATGTTTAGCATCATATGAGCTCTCTACTCACTATGTGACAGCTCCTCACCGCTTGTGAAAAACAAAAATGTCTCCAGACATTGCCACATGTTCTTCAGGCAACAGCAAAATCACTTCCAGTTGGGAGCCACTCTTGTAGACTCTTTCCTATAAATAAGGTTTTGTAGAGTGTTAAGGGTGATGTCCCATATACCCTGATTCTCAACCCAAGGTAGAGAAGAGCCTGTCTTAAGAGATTATAAGTTGATAAATAGGAAAACCACACAATTTGTAAACAAATTATATCAGCGCAGGCTGCAAGGGAAAGAGTTCAAAACCAAAAGCCTTTCAGCACTCAGCTTCCTAAGGTCCAAAGCAGGCTGAGGAAAGGACTCAGCTGAAAATGTGGGCCATTTGTTATGGAAAACAAGGAAATCGTTCTAGGAATAGAGCTTAGAGTTCAAAGAGTAGAGCCAGAACCACAGAGAGTCACTTTCAGGGAACAGAACTTGTCCGAATCAAAGTACAATGCACCTGGCTGGATTTCAGGGTTGTGAGGCCCCGTTTTGGTTAGGAGTGAAGCGACAGTTATCCCATGCCCTCGTTTCATGTTGGGTGTGAGGGGGCAGATCACTTGTATCATACAGGTCTTCATAAAGAAGAACCGTATTTGAGGTGTTGTCCTTGAGGGGTCTCATGCACACACAGACCCAACTGAGTAGGACCCCGGACCTTGAGCTGATGCTGTAATGGGATGAGACTTTGGGGTCTTGGTTGAGGGGGGGAGCATATCTTGTGTGGGGGAGGGATGAGACTTGTGGCCAGAGGGCAGACTGCACCAGGCCATATTTCCCAAAGACAGCTGCCACGATATCTCCCTTCCCACAATTCCCTTTTGCGGTGTAGACTTGCCACTACGACTTTGGGGCGGAACGTATTTCTAAACAGCTTTCAAACTGGGAGGCCCTGAGGCTTCTTTGTCAGAAAGCATGTGTTAGAAGTGATGCCATGGCAGTTCTGGGCATAGCCCTCAACGGACCGGATGGCTTCCTCTTCCCACTCCTTGGAAACCACTGCCATGTAAGAAATGTGGGACCACTACACTGGGACCACCTTTCTGTGAGAAGCCCAAACCACGTCAAGGGGCTGTGTGCGGACACTGGTCTGAGGCCGCAGCTGTGCTTCCGGTTTGACTGTCGCCATTTTGGATGGCCAGCCCAGATGAACCTCACCCTCTACTGCAACTGACGGGAGACGCAGGCAAGAACAGCTCAAGGAAGCCCAGTTGGCCCGTGGAATGACAAGAGTTAAGAATAAAATAGCACAATGATGAGACCATGGGTATCAGGTGCCTGGCACGTAGGAGGTGCTCAATGTGGCTGTGGTCACAACTACAAGGGACAGTTGCCTTGGTTTGCCCAGCACCAATCCCCCCTTGTACTTGTAACAGAGCTCCAGCTCCAGGGATGGACCCAGGCTTGGCCAGTAAGGATATTCCGTTTCCTTGGCCATAACGATTGGATTGCGATTGGAGATGTGGCTCGAGGCCAGAGAGACAATTCTGGAACATTGACAGAAGCTATTGAGAAAGAGAGGGTTGCTGTGTGGTCGGAACATGGGTTCAGCTGCAGGGACAGAGGCCCGGAATCACCATGGCTGAAATACCCCAATAATAGCTTCATCTGACTTGGTTTGGTGGCTCTGCCATCCGGAGCATGCAAGAGTCCTGGGTCTTGCCACCATTCCTAGGGTGTTGTTCTCATCCGCGGGTCCAAGATGGCTTTTCGTTGAAACCACTTTCCAAACAAGACGAGTGGTGGGATGCACACCTCTTCCTTGCAGGCTGTGGCCTGGGAGGCTTCCCACTTTGTTTCTGTGCACGTGTGACCGGCCAGAGCCTTTCCTTGTGCACCCAGTGCAACTATCAGCATTCGGGGGGAGGGGATTCAGAGAGCACATTCTAACGGTGGGTGGGATATAGGAGCCCTCAAGTGATAGTGCTGTACCCCGAACTAGTAACAACCAAGGACCATGACCCCTCCTGTCTGAAGGGTGAGGGGAGGAGGCAAGACAGGGAAAGACAGGTGGAGAGGGCTGTTGTGACAGGAAGTGTGAACTCTGGACAAGTAACACAGCCAGCTTGAGGCAGTGCCGACATGTGGGAGCTGGAGGAATAAATAATGTGACCACAGTTTCCTGCCGGAGCCTCTCACTGACCAGACCTTTCTAGAATACAGAGGGCAAGGCGAATCTGTGGCTGTTGCTCATGTAGAGCAGACAGCAGGGTGGAGAGCTATAACAAATAGGTCTGGAGGAGCTCACAGAAGATTCCAGCAGGCCTAGGTAGACAGTCAATAGGTAATTAGGTTTATGGGTTTTGCTCAAAATTGTATTCCAATGGGAGAAGGGGAAATGGACATTGAAAGGTGAGAAGCATATACATTCCCTTCCCCTCGGGGCTGCCAAGCTGGGAAGACTTGAGTCTGACAATGGCAGAAACCATTTGCTACCATGAATAGAAACCCTGGGGGGAGGAGGTGGCCAATGCAGAGGAGAGTAGAAGGCAAAGGTGGAGGCCAATTGATGGCAGATCAGAGTACCTTGACTGAGCTGTGTCTGAAGTCACTACCGCTGGACTTTTCAGTCAGGCGAGCCTGTACATTCTGTTCATTTCTCTTAATCTCATAGTAGCATTTCTGTTTGTTTGGCTGCATTCAGACACTCTAGAGCTTGTTCTGGGTTCTCTCCGACATTTATCTGGGATGGAAGCCAGACCACAGACTCCAGGCAGGAAAAGGCAAAACCAGGTGCCTCTGTCGTCGAGCCCTGTGCAAACAACCCAGCCATAGCTTCCCCTTCCTGCAGGCGATGTTTCTTTTACACCCAAGCAGACTGACAGCAATGACATCCGAGGACTCCTTTCTCATCCAGGGCCCTCAGGCAGAGGCTTTCTTTAATTTCCACTGAGAAGTTTAAGGGAATAAATGTTCCTAAGGCTGAGTGGGAGCCATCAGGCTTGTTTTGTTCTCTTTAGCATGTTACAACTTCTATCGATGACCTCACAGGGTTGGAATGGTCTACACCAGCTCTGCCAGGCTCTCCTGATGACAGTAGATGACTTCACAGGTGAAGAAGGCAGCATTGTCCTATGTCGAATGAAGCCCTTTGGCTTCCTAAGGTGTGACCACCCAAGGAGCCCCAACACATTCCTTCCTTCCATGCTTTCCATTATTTGGGCCCATATATAGGTGAAATGTCCCAAGATGTAGTCAGTGCCTGTGCTTGGACCTTTATCCAAGGTATCTGAACATAGGTGGCACCCCAAACCAATTAAGTGAGGGTCTCTGACACAGAGCCTGGACATCAGTATTTTTCTTGAGTTCCAATATGTAGGCAAGTTTGAGAGCCACTACTCCAAGCTCTGGTCACTTCCCGTCAGGTGGGGCTGCCCTCCCAGCCTTCCACCTCCACATCATTTGCCAGGGATCCTACTAACTCAGAACAGCTTCCTCTGAGGCCCCTACAGGCTTAGCTGGGACACAGACGAGTCCTAGCACCTCATTGACATGCATCTCCATGCTCCTGGCTGTGGTCCCCAATCCTGAGGATGGCTCTGATTCAAGGTGGAACCACTGGGACACCAGTATACTCCCTTGATCTGGATGAAACTGAAGGGGAAGATTTGAATCCAATTTTATACCAGAAGCTAATTCCAAATGGGAGGCTATAGTTGGGAATAAAATAAACTCAATAACAAGGCAAGGTCAGAGCACATCCGGTAACCCATGCCAAACTTTGGAAAGGTGGCCTCAAATCTTCTGAGGCCAATGCACAAGCCGTGGACCCAGGCCCAGGTGGGTCTCAATCTGCTAATTCTAAGGATTGCTGAGCCACACTGACCACTTCTGATCCCATAGGGATTAAAAGTATACTATGGATTGGGGTGCCTGGGTGGCTCAGTCGGTTAAGCGTCTGACTTCAGCTTGCGTCATGATCTCATGGTCCGTGAGTTCGGGCCCCGCATCAGGCTCTGTGCTGATAGCTCAGAGCCTGGAGCCTGCTTCGGATTCTGTGTCTCCCTCTCTATCTGCCCCTCCCCTGCTCATGCTCTGTCTCTCTCTGTCTCAAAAATAAAATAAAAAACATTAAAAAAAAAAAGCATACTATGGATGACTCTATGCCCACAAATTTGATGACTTAGATGGAATGGACAAATTTCTTGAAGGACACAACCTACCCAAACTCACACAAGGAGGCATAGATAATATGAATAGGTTTATGTCTATTAAAGAAGTTGAATCCATGATTAATAGCCTTCCGGGGAAAAAAGCCCCAGGCCCAGGTAGCTTGACTGGTGAAATCTACCAAACATTTAAGGAAGAAATGGTACCGATTTTCTACAATTGCTTCCAGCAAATAGAAGCAGGGGAACACATCTTAATTTATCCTATGAGGCAAATATTACCTTAATGCCAAGGCCAGATAAAGAGAGAGCAAGGATAGAAAACTACAAACTGATAACTCATGAACATAGGTGCGAATATCCTCCACAAAATATCAGCCAATGAGATCCAGCAATATATAACATGTACAAATGGAACAAAATGGCAGAAACTGACTCACACAAGTATAACCAACTTATCTGTCATGGGGCACAAATGAAGTACAGAGGAAAAAAGAAAGACTTTTCAACAAAGGGTGCTGGAACTACTGGACATTCACCTACAAACACAGAAACAACCTAGACAGAGATCTTACATCCTCCCCCCAAATTAGCTCAAAATGGGTCATAGACCTAAATGTAAAAAAATTTTTAGCATTTATCTATTTTGAGAAATAGAGACAGACTGTGAGTGGGAGAGGCACAGAGAGAGAGGGAGATACAGAATCTGAAGCAGGCTCCAGGCTCCGAGCCGTCAGCACAGAACCCGACGCGGGGCTGGAACTCTTGAACCGCGAGATCATGACCTGAGCTGAGGTCAAATGCTCAACTGACTGAGACACCCAGGTGCCCCTAAAATGTAAAATTCAAAAACTTCTAGAATATGACATAGGAGATTCTAAAGGACCTTGGATCTGGCAATGACGTTTAGATAAAACACCAGAAGTATGATCTGTGAAAGAAAGTAGAAGTTGGATTTCATTAAAATTTAAAACTTATGCTCTGAGAAAGACACTGTTAAGAGAACGAACAGACAAGCTGAGGACAGAGAAAAGGAATCTTTGCAAAGCACATATCTGATAAAGGACTCCGTGGAAATAAAGGAAGACAAACTAAGTGAGAAGAGGCAAAGACGATTTGTTCAAAGTTTGTTAGAGCAAGAGACATCATCATTCGTGTCTGACGGACACTCGACGGCAGACAGAGGAGCAGAAAAAGTTTCTTGTGGGAAATCGCAGGTCAGGCATGCAGCTCTGGCTGACCCTGACCGAGCCGGGGACGCAGGGCTCTAGAAGTGGGCATCCCACGGGGTTGCTCAGGGAAGCCTGTTTGGCTCTCTCTGATTGGTCCCAAGTTAGAAGTGGGACAAAAAGTAAGGAAGTGTCAGTTATAAATACAGTCTCGGCTTTGGACCTTTTGGGGTTGATGGCTACAGGGGTTAGTTTGGTTTCCTGGATTGTTGCTGGTGATGGTCTGACTTCCTGTAGGTCCGCCTTAGTGCAGGCCGGCTGCCATAGACCACGGCAGCTGCAGCTTGCGGGCCACAGTCCTGTTTTTATATATAGTCTGTCCCTTTGTATGTTCAGTCTCTCAATTCTGTCCCAAATATATACAGAAATCTTGCTCAGCAACCAGAACACAAAGATCCCGATTACAAATGAGCGGAAGGGTAAACAGGCAGCTCACCAAAGAAGACGTGCAGATGGCAGGAAGGACGCAGGCCCATCTCGTGTTACAGAACTGCAAATCAAAACAAAGAGATACCGCTACTCAGTCATTATCATGGCTAAAATAAAAAGGAACCTGGCAGCACTGAGTGCTGGCTAGGACGCGGAGCAGTGAGAACCCTTATTCGTGGCTGCTGGGAATGCAAAACGGCACAGCCGCTCTGGAAAGCAGTTCTGCGCTTTCTTACGAGCTAAACATAACGTTACGATACCAGCCAGTAACGGCAGCCTCAGCGTACAACCCCCTCAAACCACGCAAACCGGCACCTGCATGGTTAGGGCAGTTTTCATAGCATCACCCCAAACTGGAGGCAGTCAAGATTTCCTTCAGTCAGTGAGTGGATCAATTCCATACCGTGGAATATCATTCAGCCACGAAGAGGAATGAGCTGTCGAGTCATGAAAATACGAGAAGCCTTACATGCGTATCAACAAGTGAAAGAAGGCAGTCCGAAGGGTTGCACACTGTCTGATTCCAACCGTATGACATTCTGGAAAAGGAAAAACTATGCTCACTAAGTGGGTCAGTGGATGCGAGGTGCTTGGGGGAAGGGGGGGACTAATATTTGGAGTACAGGCAGGATCTGGGCGATCCTGTAGCCATGGGCATAGGACATCGTGCACTGGTCAAAACCCATAGAACTTCACAGCTCAGAGCGACCCTTCATGCACGCTAGTTAAAAGCCAACAGTTTAGGTTTAAGGCTGAAGGGCTCCCAGGAAGGGCTACACTCTGTGACGAGAGGATTTAACTGTGACGCACACATGTGGGATGGCCCCAGCGGAGGAGAGCGGGCGGGAAGGCGCTGGCCTAAGTAACTTGGGAAATGGGTGGGATCTGCAACACTCACAGCAGGAGAAATTGTCCCCAAGTACTCTGGGTGGTAAAGCTGCTGTCCCCGGGAGTCCAGGGGCACAGTCCCATGTCGCAGTATGTGTAGACAGACCGGATCAGTCTGTCTTGTCCGGGGGCAAATGGGAGTCAGAGTTCTCACATCGCAGGGAGAATTTACACAGAAGCAGAGTCAGGATGACCCGGGGGGTGTAGGTCGCAGGTGGAAACGTCAGCATGGCCTCGTGTTTAGCATGCTTTAGATACAAATGATCACTATGGAATTATTTACAGAGACATATCCATATGTGGATTAGCACACACGCACGTCTCTGTCGGCAGAGAGGCCGAGAAGCGATGCCACCCCAGCAGCAGTGAGCACACCCAGGGTCTGGCTCTTGGCTTCTAAGCACTCTTCTCCAGCCAATGGAACGAGTGCTCCTTGGAGAAATGGCGGACCCCGGGGCTGGGGCGGGAAATGCACAGGACGAGCCTATAGTAAGGAAGGGTGAGGAGGGGCTTCAACCAAGGAGCTCTTTGCCGAAGGGGGCATGCTATGTGATACAGGGCCCGGGGGCCAAATCTGGAACAATCCTAGCAAAACAAATAGTAACAGATTATGATCCAAACACTAACATAAATATCCTCGGGTCTAAACAGATTCAAATGACTGAGTAAGCAAATGGGGGAGGAGAGAGAAATCTCCACGCAGAAGAATTCCACGTAATTTATGCAGATGCTCCGCATCAAAGAGGTTCCTCAATCAAGGGACGGCCCATCCCTTAGGTGTGGGCCGCACAGAGTGACTTCCTTCCAGGGACAGTGTGGATGGGGCGGAAAGAGTCACTTTCCAGGGGAGAACCCCGACAGACACACCCCAGCCTGGTGACCGAGGCCCGCAGTGACACGTCATGTCGACCGTGTGCTCCCTCGAAGTGATGTGACCATCTCTGCGACAACTTCCCAGACCCACAGCACCAGCATCATGAGCAAGACATCAACTTCCAGCAGAATTTGGAAATACCTGACCAGTATTCCTCAAGATTGTCCAGGTCATCGGATCAAGGGGAGTCTGAGACCAACACCTCCCACTGCCGGGATGTTTTTACATACGCAGGGCAATTCCGGCACCAAACGTGTGGGGTTTTCCACACCAAGCAATCCCACAACGCTCTGCAGCCACCCAAGGGTGTCCTACGATTTAGTCTTGACGCTAATAACCTGGACAGGGTCAAGGGTCGGGTCCCACGTGATCGTCCCCGCTCCACACCCCAGGCACAAGTGCGGGCCACCCTGTACTCCTGACCGACCAGATACAAATCAGGGATTCCCGCGACCGCGTGCTGGGGTTCCGTCATTTGCTAGAACAGTTCACAGGATCCGGGGAAGCAAGTTCCCGTGGTTACTGGTTTACTCGAAGGGCTATCATGAAGGGCACGAGCAAACCGCCAGATAACTAGGCACCGAGGGCAAGACGCGGGAGGCCCCGAGAGAGCCAGCTCTGCCCTGTGGAGTTTGGGGCATGCCATGCTCTCGGCACGTGGACGCGGCCACCAACCAGGAAACTCTCTGAACCCGTTACTTAGGGTGGAGGCCCCATCACGTGGGCACGATCGATAGATTGAGTCACTGGCCATCGGGGACTGACTCCATCCCCACAATCCCCACACTGTCGCCTCCCCGGGGTCAGGGGCTGGAGGTCGCACTTGGTTCCTCAGGCCTCCAGCCCCCATCCTGGGGCTTTCTAGTGACTCCGGGGCCACCTCATTAACATGAAGTCAGGTATGACGGAGGGGGGTTTGCTTATTGCCAGTGGTGGCGGGCTAGAACATCTCGTGGCCCCGGGTGACCGTCAGTGCAGAGGGGCCCGGGGAGGCAGGCCGACTGAGGGTGACGAGGGGGACGTGGGATCCGGGGACACAGGAAGGCAGGGGAACTAGGGGACCTGGGTAAGGTATGGCTTCCAGTCAGCACTAACGAATCAGGGGTGGTTCGCTCATGGAGGCAGCGGGACCGCACGGACAGAAGGTTCCGGTGACGGGGAGACCGTGTGGGTCACGCGGGGGCCGTGCTCTGACTGCTCAGGTCTTCTGTCGAACTGCTCTACAAACTCCAGGCTGCCGGAAAGGACACGAAGTCCCTCTGCGGCCCTCGGGAAGGCCCGTTGCGTGAAATGTGGACTTTGTAAGTGAATTGTCTTTAAAGTTCAGTGCTGGGGAAACGCCCCTTTCCTCTGAGTTCAAGGAAGCGCGTCGTCAACGTGAGAGGAAGTTACCAACAGGCCCCCACGTCCCTTCCAGAGAGTCCACACCCTGAAGGTCCCCTCTCCTCAGGCCGCAGCGGGGACGGACCGCGGGAGGCGCAGATGGAAACCGCCCAGCCACGGGCTCCTGATGTGCAGGAAAGGGCATGACGCGCCACGCACGTGAATGTCACAATTGAAGGCATGCTTAAGTTGCAAGTGTCACCACCCGGGTCGGCCCCCCCCCCCGCCCCCCCCCCCCCGCCCAGGTCCCGCCAGGAACTGTAAATGGAGCCACTGTTTTCTTAAACCAACTGCCTCCGGTTTGGAAGTCAGGTTTCGACTCCCACCCGCCCATCACCCCTGCTTCGTTAACCGGGTTCCGTGTTTCCACGTGATTGGCTTGGCCGCCGTCCTGGGCGTGGCCTCCGCGGCTGCGTCCGGCCGGCTCGGGCCCACCGCGTCCCAGCTCAGCCCGGCCTCCGCTCGGCGACAGGTCTCGCCCCCCGTGGCTGTTGGGAGCCTCGCGCGCTGGCCGGCCACGCGGCTTTGTCCGACCTGGCGCGTCCCCCGTCTCCTCTTCAGGTTGTCTTGTTCGGAAGCGACGTCAAACCGACACCAAAGTGGTAAAAGCAGATGGAGCGCAGGGAGCGGCGCCTGGGTGGCCCCGCGGCCTGAGCGTCCGATCCTGATCTCGGCTCAGGTCGCGATCTCACGGTTTGTGAGTTCGAGCCCCGTGTTGGGCTCCGAGCTAACAGCTCGGAGCTTGCTTGGGATTCTCTCTCCCCCTCTCTTTCTGCTACTTCCCTGCGCGTGCCACTCTCTCTCTCTCTCTAAATAAATAAACTTAAAAATATAAATAGCACAGGAGACAGCCGCATACCCTTCATCAGATGCACCTATTTATTGCATTTGCACTATCATTTGCTCACTGTCACAAGCACGCCTAAGACTTCTGAACCCCTTGAGGATAACTGACACAGAGGGTGACCCTTCTTAAAATTTTTTTAAATGTTTACTTATTTTTGAGACAGAGAGAGACAAGAGTGTGAGTGGGGGATGGGCAGAGAGAGAGGGAGGCACAAAATCCGAGGCAGGCTCCAGGCTCTGAGCCATCAGCACAGGGCCCGATGCACGGCTCAAACTCACGGACTGTGAGATCATGACCTGAGCCGAAGTCGGACGCTCAACCGACTGAGCCACCCAGGCGCCCCAAGGGTGACCCTTTTTAGATGATTCCGCGTGATTCCTGAGAACGGGGGATTTATTGGTCTACGCGACCTCAGCGTGGGCACCGCTTCATAACTTTCTGGGACGTGTTCACCTTAACACACCATCATATTCCACACTCTGGTTGCTGTCCTGGACCGCACCTCTTCCCGCCCGCACGAGAGCGCTTTGGAGAGCGAGGGGCGTCCCGATGACCACGCGGGGGCCGCCTCCGGGTTCTCGCGTGCCCGCCCCCTGCGCCCCTGCAGACAGACCGACTGGCACAGACTCCTTGGGCCACACGTTGTAGACCCGTCTTCAGATAGTACGTGACGGTCCTGCCGTCGCCGCCCGACCCTTGACGTCGGTGGGAGGCCAGCGCAGGGGGACAAGAAGGTGTAGTTCTCCACGTGGGAGGAGACCCCTGTCTGGAGGCGCCCACCCCACCCACGGCCTCTCACGCCTGCTTCTGCTCCTGTCCCACCCCTGGGTCCCAGGTTTTGAGGGGGATTTGGTCCTCCTGGCTCCCCGGCACTTAAGACGAGCAGACCATCCTGGATTACCTGGTGGGTCCCAAATCCAATGACAGGTGTCCTTGTAGCGTATGGGGGAGAGACGGACCAAGGGGCCCGTGTGAAGGTGGAGGCAGTGTCTGGAAGGATCCAGGAGCCAGAAGGGGCAGAATGGACCGTCCCCTGGAGCCTCTGGAGGGAGCCGTGTTCTGCCGACACCTTGATGTCAGACCCCTGGCCTCCAGAACCGGGGGACGCATCTCTGTTGTCCGAGGCCCTCGGTCCGTGGCCACTCGTGACGCCGTCGGTGCAGAGCGACGCTACGTGCCCCAGGCCCTGCCCTCTGGGCTCCGAGGGTGACGGTGGGCCACGTAGGGTCACAGCCGGTGTGGCATGAAGGTGGCCGTGTGCACGGCGGGGGCGGCGGTGGGGGTGGGGCGCAGAGCACATGGCATCGTGGACTTCGGCCGCCACGAGGTGCCACGAGGCTCTGGAGCCTGTGTTTGTTTTCTGTGGACTCAGCCGCTATGGACCAGCAGCTGGGAGCCATCTGGGCGTCTGTGTCGTCGTTGTTGGGACACAGGCCTCGTTCCCTCGCCTCCAGCCGGCTCTGCGGAGTGAGCCCCGGGAAGGGCCCCGAAGGTCCTCGAGGAGGCGGGGCCTCGACTGGGCACCTCCGAACCTCTGGGCCCCCCGGCCTCCTTTGAGCCCCACGTCCCGTGGGTGCAGGGGCACGAGGGTAACAGGAGGGTCACGTGCCGGAGCCATAGGCGGGACCCGCTGAGGGCCACGGCAGACGGTGTCCGGCTCTCCCCGGGGCCCGGATCACAGGACAGGGGTCGGGAGGCCCTTCTCACAGGTAACGATACCCCCTACGCGAGCGGCCCTCCGGATCACATCTCTGTTACCCCCTCCCCGCAGCGGTGGCCCGTCTGCGGCAGCGTGGAGACCGGTAACCGGGGCTCAGGGCCACCAGTGACTTGTTTGCTGTCCCTGGGCTGTGAGTGGACGAGCCACGGCTGGCACAGGGTGTCCGTCCATGACAGTCCCAGGGAGAGGAGCAAGTGTCGGTGTTTTCCTGGTCTCGCTCCCCGAGGAGGGCTGAGAGTCAGAGCTGGCCTCACCAGGAAGTGATCTGGGGAAGCTGTGACCAGACTAGCAACGTGGGGCCACCGGGCTGACGCAGGGCCCTGACCCGGAGACAGCCGGCCAGACCCGTGGTCCCGGCTGCCCCCTGCAGACCCCAGCGGAGCTTTTGAGCCGGTGGGCCCTGGGACCCCCAGGCTGAGCCTCCCAGGGCCAGCCGATCAGAGGGCCCGGCAGATGATGGGGGATGACCACCAGAGCCCCTGGGGACAGGCGCAGGGCCTGGCCGTGTCTCTTTCGAACCCCTCCACCAGGCCCACGCAAACGAGGCACTGTGATGCCTTCAGTTTCTGGCCCAGCAGCCCTGGAGGGTGGAGGGGGGATGAGAGGGGAGAGGGGCCAGGGTGGGGAGGAGGCCGCGGGGTGAGAAGTGCGTCCCACGGGAGTAGAGAGGCTGGGCTCGAGACCCGTCACCGCTGCCTCGTCCGGTGGGGTTTCCTGCACACGGGGGCTTGCGGGGGTCCCGGGTGGCGTGCCGGCCGGAGCCAGCGGGATGCTGGGTGTGTTGCCACAGGGGACGCCCTGCTGAGGCCGGCCTGTGTCTGCTCCCACGCGCCCTGGCCCTCGAGAAGCCGAGGACAGGGGACAGAGGGCTCCTGGAGTCCAGGGAAGTCCGGGAAAGGGAATGGTAGGACCTCTCTGTGTTTCAAGGCTCATCCCCCTGGCCCCGTGTCCCTGGGGAGGCCGCTCGGGGCAAACGGGGCTCGGGGCTGGCCTGGGGGCTCCGTGCAGGGTCTCCGGGCTGTTACAGCTCACCCAGAGGGCACATCTGTCCTCCCTCCGCCCACAGCAGCAGCCCGCGCTGGGGAGCCAAACAGCCCGTGAGGGGCCCACCTGGACCTGTGGGCAGCGGTGGCTGGGAGGGGCCCGGGCTCAGGGCCCAGAGCCACGCAGGGCCTGCGACAGGGAGCGAAAGGTGATTCTCCTGGTCTCGCGGGGCCTCGGGTAGGCTGGGAAGACCCCGGACTGCCTGTCCTTTGGGCACATGGTGGCTTCAGGATGCTGCGCGTTCATTTCCGGGGCCACGTGTGACCACAGGACCTTTGTTCTAATTCGCTGCGGTTCAGGGAGAACGTCCAGCTGGCAGTCCAGCAGGTGGTTATGTGTCTCTGTGCAAGTCGAGCCCGGTCCAGGCTGCTGTGCCTGAAGCCATGAGCAGGACTGAGGACTGGGAGGAGGGAGAAGGAGGAGGGGGGAAGAAGGGGGAGGGGGAAGGAGGGGGGAAAAGGAGGGGGGAAGAGGGGGGAGGGGGAAGAGGGGGGAGGGGGAAGAGGGGGGAGGGGGAAGGAGGGGGGAGGAGGAGGGGGGAGGAGGAGGGGAGAGGAGGAGGGGAGGGGGGACGAGGGAGGGAGGAGGAGGGAGGGCAGAATTCACACTTGGGTCTCAGAGTCTGTTCTGCCCATCTAAGTATCTCTGCTCCCAGTGATTGGCTCAGGGACCCCCTGCCCTTGCTGTGACCCCTGGCCCTCCAAGGCCAGGTGTCACCTCTGAAGCACACTCATGGAGGGAGCAGGGGTGGGGGGCAGGGGCTGTGGGCACAGGCCCCGAGTCCTCAGAAAGGCGGGGTCTTGGCCACTGGAGGGGAAAGAGAACCGGGTCCTGAACCTGACCCTGGGACCAGGACAGCTGCAGGCCAGATGCTTCAAAGGGACAGGGCTCCACAGCCAGGGAGGGAAGGAGAAGGCCTAGCTGGGGGCTGGGACCCCTGTCGCCTGGGCCACAGGCCTCAACTGCCCCAAGGAGACGAAGCACGGCGGCCCAGCCCTCCTCTGGAGCTGACCCGGGGGACGCCCCATTGTGTCAGGCCCCGGGACGGCCCTGGGGTGGGATGACACTCAGCCCCGCTCCCCAGCCCTGGCCTGCTGATGGGTTCCTGTTTCTGCCGCCTTCCTGTGAGCTTTTCCTTGAAAGGCAGAGCCTGGGGGCCGCGGGGCAACGGATTTCGGATTTCGAGTTCGATTGCAGGGAACCCACTACGGTTTCCAGCTGCACATACAAGAGACGCTGCCAGACCAGCTGGAAGCACCCGGCCAGCAACGCTCCGGGCTCCTTATGAATCTAGTTTATCTATTTTGACAGAGAGAGAGAGAGAGAGAGGGAGGGCGAGCTAGGATGGGCAGAGAGCGAGAGCGAGAGCGAGACAATCCTAAGCAGGCTCTGCACTGTCAGCACAGAGCCCGACGTGCGGCTCGAACTCACAAACCGTGAGAACACGACTGGAGCGGAAATGGAGCTCAGCCCCCCGAGCCCCGCCCCCCCCAGCCCCCCAGGGGCCCCTCAGGCTCATTATATGACAATGTGGAAAAGAAAAGACAAGGAGGAAACCCCTAAGGCCAGAAGGGACTACCTTCTCAAGGGCAACAGAAACGCCCCTGGCTTCTCCCCAGAGACTCGGGAGCCCAGAAGACAATTCTGTTATCTTGGAAAAACCGACAAAAAAACAACTCAAAATATGGAATTCTGTCCAGGAGAACACGCTTCGAGAATGCAGGTGATAAAACACATTTTCAGACAAATTTGGCATCAGGCTTCCTTCCCTAGGGGAGTGAGGGGGTCCTCGGGAAAGACACGGAGCCCGAAGGGGAGGACTCAGGACCCAGCGCTGGGACGGAGGTGCCCCCGGGCGCCGCCGCGGCTCAGCAGTTTGGAAAGGGGGGGGGGGGTTTCGCGTGAGGAATTATCGGATGTCAGGGGGTCGCCCACCTCCCTGACATGGTGGACCCCTGGCGCTGGTGGGGTTTACTTAACATCATCTGGTTAGATTGTGTCTTCCCGAGACGCGTAAAGTCCTTCCCACTTGCCCTCTAGGGACACGGGCAGCGGGACACCGTCAGTGAGGGCAACCAGGTGCCTGTCGTGGTCGAGAGTGGGGAGCGTCTGGAGCTGGGGGGGTTTCCGGCAGCCCCCTCCCTGGTGGCGAGCCGGGGGGACAGCGTCGGGCACCCTCGCCCCTCTGCCTTCGGGCCTGGCGGCTGGCCACGATTCCCGCCATCCCTCCAGGGAGGTGGCATGGCTCCCGCTTTGTGTCCTCAGGCGGGAGGGCTCCAGGATTTCTATTCGGCCCTTGGGAGTGAGGGAGTCGCTGTAATGGCCCCCGATCCGCGGGTCCCAGAAGCCATGGGGTTTGCATTCTGCCCATTGCAAAGTACGTCCATTCCGATGACAACGTTCTGGAACCGGGGAGGTAACCAGAGCGTGGGGTGGGGGGCAGCTCGGCGTCTGACGGAGTCTGACAAGTGAAGAAACCACCGATGACCTGACCGCCACGAGTCCCCCTTTGGCCCGGGGGGCTGGGGTCGTGTTTGGGCTCCCAGGGTTCCCATCAGCTCGAGGCCGGTGTCTACCGATCCCAAAAGACCTCAGTGTCCCCTCCCCCCGGCCCGCCCACAGTTGCTCCGCAAACGGCTGCCGGAAAGGCTTGGGGGCGCTCACGGGGGGTTCCTGCCGGTGCGCTCGGGCCTGGGGGCTGCGGACGGATGAGGTTGGAGCCTCGCGAGACGCCGGGCGAGTCGCTTCCAAGGGAAAGCCGTCTCAGAGAGACGCAGGGGCGCAAGACTGCCCGTTCCCTCGGGGTCCAGCCCCGCGTCCTCGGGATCCCGGCCCCTCCCCCAGCGAATGGCGAGCCCGGGTTCGACTGGCGTCACAGGTCAGCAGCCGCCACATACACATTTTGAGGTTTGTTTTCTTTAAATAAGCTGCTTCTCTCAGGACAGGTTTAGATTTACCGAAAAATCGTGAAGGCAGCCCACGCGGGAGTTCACGTCTTACAGGAGGGCGGCGCGTGGCCAGAGCGCGTGAAGCGGTAGCGATCGCGGCTGTTACGTCAGGCCCACGGCGTGTGCAGACCGCTGTGCCCCCTCGCGCCTGTTGTCCGTCCCAGGGTCACATCCGGGACACCACGTCTCGTTTCGTCACGTCTCCTTAGGCCCGTCTAGGCGGGCAGTTCCGTAGGTCGTCCTTGGGTCCCGTGACCTTGAGGCGTTGAGGCGCCTGCTTCGGAGTTTGGGGGAAGAGCCCCGCGAGGGGCTCGTCTCGTGTTTCGCCACGACTGGACTCGCACGTGTGATTTTAGGAGGAAGCCGCAGACGGGGTCCTTTCCCGTCACCTCACGTCCGGGGGCGCGCGACCCCGCGGCTGTGGACCTTGGCGCCCGCGCCCCGCGCCCCGGCCCCGGCCGAGGGGTGCTGTCAGGTCGGGGTCGCTTCTGGAAAGTGGCTCCTTTCCGCCTCCCACGCCCGGGAGAGGGCACTGGGTTCTGCTGCTGAGAGACGTGTCCCTTCTTCCCGACCGTGTGCGGACTCCCTTGTGCGCGTCCACGTGGATGCGTGACTTGTTTTTCCACTCGGGGCTGACGTTCAGCGTGTCTCGTTGCCCGGCCTGTTGTAGCTTCGCCCTTGGCTCCTGCGCAGCCCCGACAGGCCCACGGCGCGTGTGTCGCGTGTCTGTGCGTCTGTCTGTCCCTCTGCGTGTCTGAGCGTGTCTGTGTCTGCCTGTGTGTCCATCTCTGTGTCCGTCTGTGTGTCCGTCTGTGTGTCTGCCTGTGTGCCTGTGTCTGTGTGTCCATCTGTGTGCCTGTGTCTCCGTCTGTCTGCCTGTGTGTCTGTGTGTGTCCGTCTGTGTGTCCGTCTGTGTGTCTGTCTGTGTCTGTGTCCGTCTGTGTGTCTATCTGCCTGTCCGTGTCTGTCTGTCCGTCTGTGTGCCTGTGTATCCGTCTGTGTGTCTGTGTGTGTCTGCCTGTGTGTCCATCTCTGTGTCCGTCTGTGTGTCTGTGTGTCTGTCTGTCTGTGTCTGTGTGTCTATATGTCCATCTGTCTGTGTGTCTGTATGTCGGTATGTCCATCTGTGTGTGTATGTGCATTTGTGTGTCTGTCTGTGTGTCTGTGCCTGTGTATCCGCCTGTGTGTCTATCTGTCTGTATGTCTGTGTGTCCGTCTGTCCGTGTGTCCGTCTGTGTGTTTGTCTGTGTGTCTGTCAGTCTGTCTGTGTCTGTGTGTCCGTCTGTCTGTGTGTCCGTCTGTCTGTCTGTGTGTCCATCTCTGTGTCTGTGTGTCTGTGTGTCTGTCTGTGTCTGTCCGCCTGTGTGTCTATCTATCTGTCTGTGTCTGTGTGTCCATCTATGTGTCTGTCTGTCTGTATGTCTGTGTCTGTGTGTCTATCTATCTGTCTGTCTGTGTCTGTGTGTCCGTCTGTGTGTCTGTGTGTCTATATGTCCATCTATGCATCTGTGTGTCTGTGTGCCTGTATGTCTGTCTGTAGGTCCATCTGTGTGTCTCTGTGCCCGTCTGTGTGTCTGTCTGTCTGTGTGTCTGAGTGTGTCTGTATGTGTGTGTCTGTGTCTGTCTGTGTGTCTGTATGTCCGTCTGTCCGTCTGTGTGTCCGTCTGTGTGCGCGTGTGTCTGTCTGTGTGTCCATGTGTCTGTGTGTGTGTCTATCTGTCTGTCTGTCTGTGTCTGTGTGTCCGTCTGTGAGTCTATGTGTCCGTCTGTCCATCTGTGTGTCTGTCTGTCTGCCTGTATGTCTGTGCCTGTGTGTCCGTCTGTCCATCTGTGTGTCTGTCTGTCTGTATGTCTGTGTGTCCATCTGTGTGTCCGTCTGTCCGTCTGGGTGTCTGTCTGTATGTCTGCCTATGTCTGTGTGTCTGTCTGTCCGTCTGTGTGTCCGTCTGTCCGTCTGTGTGTCTGTCTGCCTGTCCGTGTCTGTGTGTCCATCTGCCTGTCTGTGTCTGCGTGTCCGTCTGTCCGTCTGTGTGTCTGTGTGTCCATCTGTGTGTCTATCTGTCTGTCTGTGTCTGTCTGTCCGTCTGTGTGTCTATCTATCTGTCTGTCCGTGTCTGTGTGTCCATCTGTGTGCCCGTGTGTCCGTCTGTGTGCCTGTGTCTCCATCTGTGCGTCTGTCTGCCTGTGTCCGTCTGTCCGTCTGTGTGTGTCTGCCTGTGTCTGTGTGTCTGTCTGTCCGTCTGTGTGTCTGTCTGTCCATCTGTGTGTCTGCCTGCCTGTCTGTGTCTGTGAGTCTGTCTGCCTGTCCATGTCTGTGTGTCCCTCTGTGTGCCTGTGTCTCCGTCTGTCTGTCTGTGTGCCTGTATGTCTGTGCCTGTGTGTCCGTCTGTGCGTCTGTCTGCCTGTCTGTGTCTGTGTGTCCATCTGTGTGCCTGTGTCTCCGTCTGTCCGTCTGTGTGTCCGTCTGTGTGCCTGCCTGTCTGTGTCTGTGTGTCCGTCTGTCCGTCTGTCCGTCTGTCTGTCCGTCTGTGTGCCCGTGTGTCCGTCTGTGCATCTGTCTGTCCCTCTGCGTGTCTGAGCGTGTCTGTGTGTCTGTCTGTCTGTGTGTCTGAGTGTGTCTGCCTGTGTGTCCATCTCTGTGTCCGTCTGTGTGTCTGTGTGTCTGTCCGTCTGTGTGTCTGTGTCCGTCTGTGTGTCTGTGTGTCTGTCCATCTGTGTGTCTGTGTGTCTATATGTCCATCTGTCTGTCTGTATGTCCGTATGTCCATCTGTGTGTCTGTGTGTGTGTGTGTGTGTGTCCGTTTGTGTGTCTGTCTGTCTGTATGTCTGTGTGTCCGTCTGTGTGTCTGTCTGTCTGTGTGTCTATCTGTCAGTCTGTGTCTGTGTGTCTGTCCGTCTGTCTGTGTGTCCATCTGTGTGTCTATCTGTCTGTCTGTGTCTGTCTATCTGTCTGTGTGTCTATCTATCTGTCTGTCCGTGTCTGTGTGTCCTTCTGTGTGCCCGTGTGTCCATCTGTGTGCCTGTGTCTCCGTCTGTCCGTCTGTGTGTCTGTCTGTGTGCTTGCCTGTCTGTGTCTGTGTCTCCGTCTGTCCGTCTGTCTGTCTGTGTCTGTGTGTCCATCTGTGTCTCCGTCTGTCCGTCTGTGTGCCTGTCTGTCTGTGTCTGTCTGTCCGCCTGTGTGTCTATCTATCTGTCTGTCTGTGTCTGTGTGTCTGTCTGTGTGTCTATGTGTCTATATGTCCATCTGTCTGTGTGTCCATCTGTGTGCCTGTGTCTCCGTCAGTCCATCTGTGTGTCTGCCTGTATGTCCGTGCCTGTGTGTCCATCTGTGCATCTGTCCGCCTGTCTGTGTCTGTGTCCCTGTCTGTCTTTCTGTGTGTCTGTCTGCCTGTCTGTGTCTGTGTGTCTGTCTGTCTGTCTGTGAGTCTGTCTGCCTGTCCGTGTCTGTGTGTCCGTCTGTGTGCTTGTGTGTCTGTCCATCTGTCTGTGTGTCCATCTGTGTGTCTGCCTGTATGTCTGTGTCTGTGTGTCCGTCTGTGTGTCCATCTGCCTGTCTGTGTCTGTGTGTCTGTCTGTGTGCCCGTATGTCCGTCTGTGTCTCCGTCTGTCTGTCTGTGTGCCTGTCTGTGTCTGTGTGGCCATCTGTCCGTCTGTCTATCTGTCTGTGTCCGTCTGTGTGCCTGTGTGTCTGTCTGTGTGTCCGTCTGTCTGTCTGTGTGCCTGCCTGTCTGTGTCTGTGTGTCCGTCTGTCTGTCCATCTGCCTGTCTGTGTCTGTGTGTCTGTCTGTCTACCCGTGTGTCCGTCTGCCTGTCTGTGTCTGTGTGTCCATTGTGTGCCCGTGTGTCCGTCTGTGTGTCTGTCCGTCTGTCTGTGCGGGGGGCGCCTCCTCCCTTCCCGGCCCCGCATGATGCCGTCTTGACGTTCACCAGGGCCTGCCGGCAGCTGCAGGGGTAGGTTCTCCCTAGACCGTTGTTCACACCAGGACCGGGAGCGGGAGTGGGAGCGGGAGCGGGAGCGGGACCGAGCCGAAGGGGGTGCCGTCCTCTCCTCTTGCCAGTGCACGGCGCGTCCCCGGTCACCCTGGTCCCAGGGCACACACGGTCACAGGCGCGGAGGCCTGGCTGACGGCCATGTCGCGCCCCTGCCGTCTGCACAGGTTCCCACTGGCAGGAAGCGGGGTGTGGGCTGCTCTCCAGCGCGAAGCACCACATATGGAGTCTGTGATCCTGCCTCGGGGGCCGCATCCTCAGAGCCCGCTCCGGGGCCAACCCTGCCAGCCAGGCGCGGCGGGGAGCCAGAAATCACACGGCCGAGGACGGGAGGAGGTCTGACACGAGGAAGCGCTGGCTGAAGGGGCTCCCATGACCCTGAAGGATGCAGGACGCACGGGGTCAGGGAGCAGCGGGTCCCCAAATGGGAGCAGATCCAGGAGAGGTCCAGCCCCGCCCACCTCCCCGGCTGCTACTCGGAGAGGGGAGGCTCTGTGGTGGCTTGCGCTGGGCTTTCCGGAAGCTGCCGGCGTGCTGGTGCCTGGGAGGCGCCCCCTAGGGCGCCGGTCCGCCGGTGGGCGGCCTGCCGGAGCATCGCATGATGTGCGCGACAGGGAACAGGGTCATGTCGTGATGCCCTCGTTGGCCCCGGGCTTCAAGAGGCGAGGTCCTCTCAGGGTCCCGAGGAAGCTTTCTGGGGAGGGGCGGGCGAAGCTGGGGTCTTGCCTGGGGCGTCCGGAGAAGCTTCGGGTGCTCTGTGTGGTTGCATGGGTGGAGGGGAGGGTCAGAGAAGGGGACCCGGGGACCCCGGAGAGCTGTCTTCATGAAGCCAACAGCCCTGACCCCTACCGTCCCCCTCGGCCTTCACCTCCTGCTCCCCAAACTCTCCCCCTTGGACACTTAAGCCAAAAGATCCGCTTGGGACCCGACAGAACCGGTCCCATCCTGTTTCCCAGCCTCGGAAACGCAGGACCCCTGGCCACACCTTCTCAGCTCTCTGCAGCCGCAGTGACCGAGGTGCTGGCTGAGGAGGGGTTTTCTCTGCCCTTCCCTCCCTGGCCGGGGTCACGTCCCCTGCTCTCTTGCTCCCGGAGTCTGTCCCTCTGAGGCTCTGTGCTCCAGACAGTGTGGAGGCCGGGCCCGGGCTAAGTGTGAGCCCCGCTCCGGGCCTCGCCTGGCCGAGCCCGGTTCTGGGACACCCTGTGCCGGGCAGCACGCACAACCACACCGGCCGGGGCTGCCCTCCCAGCCCAGCCTCCGGGCAGCAGGGCCCCGGAGCAGGCGGAGGGCTCACTCCAGCCGGAGAGTCTCCACGTGGTGGCTTCTCAGGCTTAGGCTCCCAGCTCTGCCAAGGCGCGGCGAGGCCGGAGCTTGGGGCTCTGGAGGCCGCAAAGTGCTCGTCCTTGCTGTGCAGAGGGGGAAACTGAGGTCCCCTGGGGGGAGGACCTGGGACCGGCAGCCCCTTGTGTCTGCAGAAGCCAAACAGAGCAAAACGCAAACGAGCCGGTTTATGCTGGGGGCTCGGAGTGGCGCCTGGGGTTCGGAATGTGCTGCAGAGATGCTTTAATAATGGCCCGGCGATCCCTCCGAGCTTGGGCTCCCCGACACCAGGTTCAGAAATCCAGCTACTGTTTGGGGTTGTCTGGGTGACTGACAGCTCTCAGCTTGTGTTCAGATGCTGGTTAGCATTTTGCCCCCCCGCCCCCCCCCCCCCGGGGCCTAGTGTGCTGGCACATGGCAGTGTGAGGGGTTGCTGAGATGATGACAAATGAGCAGTGAAGCAGTTAGATGTCTCCGCAGGGGGGAGGCCCGCCCCTTGCCATGCAGCTCACACGCAAGTCCCGTTCCCTGAGCCCTAGGTCCACATGCCGTCTCCTCCAAGAAGTCTTCCTGGGTGCCCAGCTGCATCAGAAGCCTCTTTGGTGCCCCCAGAGCCCTCCGGGCCTCCCTCCGTTACATCCCAAGTGGGGCGTATGGCCACTGCTCACCTCTTGTCACCCAATGTCACGTGAGCATCCTGGGGGCCGGGGCTGGGCCAGGTGTGTCCCTTATCCTCGGCTCCCGGCTCAGGGCTCGGCCTGTGCAAAGATCAAGCTCCCTCCCCTCCCTCAGACCTCCGGGTCTCCGGGTGCGTGTGCAGGAACCAGAGTGGGTCTCAGCAGGCGGCCGAGCGAGTCAGTAGGCCTATCGTGAGTGAGCCACCCGGGGCCAGCAGACACGAGGGACGGTCCGGGTGAAGGGACAGAAAGTCCAGGCCAACTTAGCTGGGGGCCACCTGGGGGGCCCCCTGGGAGCCACTTGGGAGGCCAGCGCTGTTGGGGCCTGGGAACCAGCTGCAATTGCGTTAGGGGCCAGCTGTCCTGTGTGAGCCTTTCCATGTGACATCACCTCTCTGAGTCTTAGTTTTCGACTCTGAAGTGGTGAACAATTCTTGTTCTTTCCTGGTAAGTTGGACCAGGAATCCAGCTGTGCTCCATGGAGACCACAGGCCTGGCGCTGTCCTGTGACCGCCCTCCAACACGGGGTCCCCATCCAGCAGAGCCCAGCTCAGAGGGGAGCGGGGCAGAAAGATATTACGGAAGTCAAACAATTCATCTCAAGAGCCAAGTGAGAGGGTCCTCCTGGACGCTGACGGAATGAGCTGTTTCCTACCCCCAGCGGGGTCCTCGCGGGAGGGATTGGCGTCCATCCCAGACTATCAAGAAGCCAGGTCGTCTCTGTGTGTCTGAGCTGCAGGCGGAGAGTAGCTGAACCCGCACGTGACGACTCGGGGCTCCCCGGGTCCCTTAAGTAACGACAGTGGATTTCAAAACCGCGTAGAACAGGATGTCAGAAGGCTCTGACCCCGGCTGGGATTCGTTCCAGAGACGCCGGACGCCAGGTGGGCGGTAAAGCACAGCTCCTGGGGGTTTTCTTTTCTTTTTTAAAAAATACTTACTTTGAGAGAGAGAGAGAGAGAGAGGGAGAGAGAGAATCCCAAGCAGGCTCCTTCCTGTCAGCTCAGAGGCCGTGGATCTCCCCGACCACAAGATCGGGACTTGAGCCAAGGTCAAGAGTCCACCGCTTAACCGACCGGGCCACCCAGGTGCCCTGAGCGCCTCTGGATTTTCAGAAGAAACGTCTGAAGACGGGTTTGGGGCTCTGAAGACTTACTCGCCTCCAGGATGCCCCAGGGCAGGTGCGTGTGCGGTCAGCCACCTGTGGTCCTTGAGGGGAGGGCTGTGGGGGGCTGCCCCTGCCACCACAGGGGTGGAGGGGCCCCCAAGGGGCTCACCTGGAACCTGGGGTTCAGACCAGGGCGCAGGGCCTGACTTCTGCCCAGGAGGGAAGAGCTGGCCTCCCTGCGGGGGAACTAAGAGCCTTGTCCCCACAGGGGTGGGGGGGTGGGGTGAGGATAAGGGTGAGGGGTTGGGGGTGGGAGTGGGGCGGGGGAGGAGCCCCCTCGGGCAGCAGCCACACCGGAGAGAAGTGGGGGGAGCCTACAGGCCCTGATAGAGACCTGGGCGAGCAGCTCAGGCCGTGGGGCTGGGACCTGGCAGGAGGTGAGCTGGGCGGGAGGTGCAGGGGCTCTGATTGTGGGAAGAAGACCACCTCACAAGCCAGGGTTGGATGGGCTCCGGGAGGCGGGGGCTCCAAGTGACCCGGGGCCGCCCTAAGACAGAGCAGGGAAGTCGTGGGGCCGCTGGGGCTTCTCTGGGGAGGGGCTGCCCCCCTTCCTGAGCGGCCTGCAGATTGGAGGGCCCGCCCCACGTGGTTCCACACCCCCCACCGTGAGCCCCCTTTAGAAACCAACCACCCAATAAAGAGGGAGCCCCCATCCTGCGTGCACTTTTGTCTTCGTGGACGGCGTGGACGGCGTGGACGGCGGCGGGGCACATGCGGGAGACCAGCCCCCGGGGAGGAGGGTGGGGCGCGGTGGCCGCTGTTCCTTCTGCACCTGCCTGGGGACTCTGGAGGCGGGGACAGCTAGCTTTCCACGGGGTCCGCGCTGGGGTGCTCCCCGCAGTGCCACGCCCCCGGTGCCCCTGACACGCGTCCTCTGCACCCCCCCCACCTCGCTCGGTGCCGCCCCCACTGCCCACGAAACTCTGGTTCCAGGACCCACCATCTCTGGGGTCCCACCCCACTCGAGCTGTGCCTCCGTTTCTTTGCGGGGCCTCGCCCTTCCCGCCGTGAAGGGCCCCAGCGTCCGTCTGCGGCCTTTCTCCTGGCCTCCAGGACCACCGACTCTGCCCTGTGACCCCTCCTCCCCGCCCTCCCCCCGCCGAGAGCACTCACGACGCTGACAGGGTTGTGCGGATGCCATCGTCTACCTCCGGAGCGCCAGCAGAGCCGGGTGAGGGGACCCCGCGCCCCCTCTCTTCCAGCCTCTTTTCCGTGCACGTGTCTCACAGAAGCGGAACCATGCGGGAGGCGGACTTCCTTCACCCAGACGCAGGCGTTCGAGGCCCATCCGCATATTGTAACTTGTCTCCGAATGTCCTTCCTTCTCGCGGCCGAGTGATAGTCCGGCGCGTGGCTGGTCCACGTCCGCAGGCCGCTTCCTCTGCGGATGGACGTGCCAGCCGGAGGGAGCTTCTTAAGACACAGCTGGGGATGAGTCTCTCCTGCTTGAGCCTTCCGGGGTCTTAACGCACAAGACCCCGCGTGCTGCAGCCGCAGGGACCCCCGAGCCCCTGGCTCTTGTCCTCGTGGGCTCCGTACCCGTGGGCCGTCTTCTCCTTCCCGACTCACCTGGCTTGCACTGCCTCCGCTCGCCGCTCGGTGGCATCCTGTGTCCTTCGCCCTGCCCGGTGGTCCTCATCCTCTGAGGTCCGGTCTGGACGCGCTTCCCGGGGCCCCGGGCCACGCTGCCCCCGCCACACGAGCCACAACCGTGGCCTCCTGGCGGGTTCTCCTCGGGCCTCTGCGGCCTCCAGCCCACGCAGGGCAGAGGCCCCGTCTGCTTGGCCTTGGCGCACCCAGCACCCCATGCCCGGGCGTGTGGCACAGCACCACTGCCCACTGTGGCCTGGAGGACGGCACGCGTGAGCCTGAGAGAGACATCAGTCAGCAGCGCTCTGTCCTGGCCGCGCTGGGGCTGCTTGGCATCGGGTCCGGGCCGGCATCTGGTATAAACTCCTAAGTTTTCATCCAGTTGGCCCGTGCCCGTAATTGGGCTGGATCCACACCGGAGAATGTGACATATTTTTATTTAAAAAAAAAAAATCAATAAATCATCCGCAAGGCTGTTGCCAGCAATTACACGGCTGAATTAACCCCTTGTCCGCCAAGAGGGTGATATTTTCGTCACTCGGTCTTAAGCGGTGCCTGGAGTGCGTGGGCAGGCGGCCCCCGTGGGCAGGCGTTGCTGGGCTTCTGGGTGCCCCACAGAAGCGCCCACCGGCACCATCCCTCTGAGCACTGGGGTGGCAGGGTGCGGGCTGGGGGGCCACCAGAGGCTGGGTAGTCCCAGGACCCATCTGAAAATCCCAGATCGGCGCTCCTGGGGCCGTAGAGACCACATGCAGCCAAACCCAGGTGACCTTGCTGCCACCCTGGGGGTTTCCCTGGGGAGGCTGACCCCTGCCCCAGCGCACTGCCGAGGGGACCCTCAGAGGGCGTAGTTGGCCTCAGACAGCTGGGCTCCTGTGCTCTCGCCGCCTTCCCCCAAACATTTGCTTACCCCATACTCCTGTCCTGCAGAATTGCACGCCTCCTCCAGAAGGCCTTCCAGACAGAACATTCCGTCCCCCAAGTCCTTCTGGCCTGAGCCCCTTTTGCTTTGGTGAGCATGCTCCAGTGGGGGACCTCTGCTCCTGTGTGTGTGCTCTCAGCAGCAGCAAGGATTTGGAGGGTTTCCTTTTGACTGCCCCCTGCCCCCGCCAGCCTGGCGGGCTGTCAGGGCGCGCCCATGCCCGCTGAGGACAGACGCACTCACTGAACACGTGCCTTGGAGGACAGACTTACCAAGAAGCAGACTGTCCCCCAGCCACACATTTTTGGCTTTGAAACACAGTAGATGTTTTGGCAACGTCTACCTTCTTAATTATGTCTCTCTCAGGCTGATATTTCAATCCGTTCGCTTTCCCCAAGCATATGCCAGCTTCCAGAATGTCTCCATCTCGGGAGAGTGCTCCAGCCCTCGTCACCGCAGGCCTGGAGGAGGCGGGAGCCGCTCCAGCCAGGCTCCCTGTCCCTGCCCTCTGCCCCTGTGGCCCCCTGATTGACCTGACGTTCAGGGCTTCCCCACCCCATGTGCCACCTCCCTGCCTCCCCCACAGTGCTGTCCTTGGGGGCACCGGACCCCAGACCCCCTCCAGCCCTGGGCTTGGACTTCCTTTCATCTTTCTCCCTCAACATCCCCGGCTCCCCAGAGAGTCCCAGAAAGCCCCCGAACCACAGTTCTGTATCTCCTGCCCGCAGGCCACCTGCTACTGGGGCTGGGGTGGTGGGTGATTGATCCTGAGCACTGCCCGTGGCTCTCGGGGGACGCTGGTGGGTTGGGTCATCCTGGACCTTGCACAGAGTGGACTGTCCCGTGCTCTGGGCGATCGATCAGGGTTCGAAGGCCGCCTGTCGCCCTGGCGAGCCCACCGCGGAAGCAGACTGTCCCCCCCAGGGACCTTAGGAAGTAGGGCATTTCCCAAGTTAGAAGTGACTCTGCTCATTTAAATGGAGTGTCTGTTAAGTGCGAATACCAGGCACAGGACCACAGGGTGAGTGGGGCCCATCCCGTAACCGCCCTCATTGATGCGTGCATGTTCTTACACGCACATGTGTATAAAAATGCCTGGGGAGACTGGAAGGTGTTCGCCAACCCACAGCAAGAATCCCGCTGGGGAGGGCACGGGGCTGGGAAACTCTCACACGGAAATAGCCTGGAATGGCGCTGGCGTAATTTTAAAATAAGTACTGTCGAGGGGTGCCTCGGTGGCGCAGTTGGTTAAGCGTCCGACTTCAGCTCAGGTCACGATCTCGCGGTCCGTGGGTTCGAGCCCCGCGTCGGGCTCTGGGCTGATGGCTCAGAGCCTGGAGCCTGTTTCTGATTCTGTGTCTCCCTCTCTCTCTGCCCCTCCCCCGTTCATGCTCTGTCTCTCTCTGTCCCCAAAATAAATAAACGTTGAAAAATAAAATAAAATAAAATAAAATACCGTCGAAACAAACATTCCCTTCGTTTAACGGCGGCGCCTTGGACGATAGAAGTCCTTCCGTGGATCCTTACTGTCCCCTTTGCTCTCTGCGACTTGCACGTCAGGGCGGGGTCCACGCGGGAGGACAGCCCCAGCCCAGCCGCACGAATGCGCGCCCACCGTGCGCCCGGCCGTGCGCCGTGCGGTGGGGGGTCCCGAGGACTGGCGGAGTGTGAGGGATCTGGGGGATGGGGCCGTGAACGCGCGGAGCTGGCGGGGTCTGGCGGCCTCGACGGGCGGGCACCGGAGTGCCAGCTGCCTGTGCCGGCTGGGCCAGCGCTTTCTCACCACGCGGCGGGATCGGCAGTACAAGCACGAGCCCAAGTCTTGGCTGGGCTTGAGGCTGGGGGCGCCAGGCACCAGCTCAGAGCCAGGAGCCCGCTGGCAAGCCCCACGGGACATATTGCGCACCAGACACGTGGACGGCCGCCTTCCCGGCTGGGTCTCTGCTCGCCAGGGGGAAACGGTGGTGGAATGTGCTGGCAGCCTTGCCCTCTGGGCCCCTGACGCCCGGGTCCCGGCTGCGGAGCAGCCTCGGGGGACCCCTGAAATGTCCTCTTCGGCGGCGGAGCCAGCCCACGCTTTGTGGGGACCCTCTGCCTTCTCTCCCCCGCTGCCCCCCACCATTTGTCCGTGACTATTCAGAAGAATCGGCCCCTACGCTTGAGCCCCTGAATCAAATAGCTCGTGCAATTTGTCACATTATGCAGAGGGAGCGGACAGAAAGGAAAGGGAAGTCATTTGATTGTATTATGTGGAAATTAGCTTGAAACTGAGGCTGCTGCCTGTTAGAGCAATTTCTCTCCATTTGTTTCGGGAGAAAATTGCCCACCATCCACATCTGGCCCCGGGCCGGCTGCCCACCAGGCTGAGAGGGGCGGGGGCGCGCGGCTGGCCCGGCTGCTGGGAGACCGGGGGCCTTTACACGCTGCCCACGGAGGAGCCCGGGCAGGCGGGTGGACACCCCCTGGCTTGCTGCCATGGAGACGTGTCACCATGGTTCCCTGAAGCAGGGGCCCGGCCAGCCCCAGATGCAGCGAGCACTCACGGGGCGGAGGGCAGACCTGGACCCCGGGGCGTCCAGATGCTGGAGGTGACAGGTGATGCCACAGGAGCAGGGGCTCCGGGAGACGCCTGCCGGAGGCCTCAAGAGGCTGTGCATTTAAGGTCAGAAGTGGGGCAAGACCTGCTGTGCAGGGCCCTTCCCAGGGGGACAGCTGTTGATTATTCCCAGCAGGTCTGCAGGGAGCACGGGGTGTCTTGGGGGAGACGGGTGAGGCGTGCTTTGCCCCAGGCCACCGCCCTCCGCGAAGCCCTCCAGAGGCCAGACGCAGGGCTAGGCGCTGGGTGTGATGGCTCCCAGCACCAGCCACTGGGAGGTGAGCCGCGGTCCCTGGTTACAGGTGGAAACCGCGGCTTGGAGGGGACCAGGTTAAGGCCATGTGCCACTAAGTGGGAGCACTAAATTCACACTTGGTTCCTGATGACCCCCAAGGCCACCACTCAAGCGCACAGAACAAAGGCCACCCCGGCTGGGCCGTTGGGGGCACCGTTGGGCCATCGGGGGCGCTAATCTCAAGGCCGGAATGCCCAGGTGGGGTCAGAGTACGGCTCCTGGACTTGGCCCCGTCCCAGGGGATGGGCAGCCCCTCCATGCGGTTGTCACATCCTCTTTTGGGGTGGCCTTGTTTGTTATGGAATAAAAGCAGGGACCCGAGGGTCCAATGTGACCGAGCATGTGACCCACGTCCCCATTAAGCTGCAGCACGCCTCCGTCTCCCAAAGGCGGGCTGCCCCAGAAGTGGCGCCCCCCCACCCCCCACAGGCAGCCACTGCCCTGATTCTTCTGCGGGGTCTTTCCTGTCCTACAACTTGAAATACATGGAATCCTACGGCCTGCATCCTTCCGTTTCTGGCTTCCTTCACTCACCGTGATGTTTCGAGGTTTACTCACGGAGGTTATTCGTTTTCCTGGTTGGCTAATATTCCATTCGGAACCACACCAAGATGCTGTTTCCTGTAGGTGCACGAATGTTCGGGCAGTGTCCAGTTGTGAGTAGTATGATTGAAGCCGCTGTCGGCATCCTAGTGCAAGTATTTTGGGGGACGTGTGTTTTCCTTTCTTTCGGGTAAATACCCGAGAGCCGGGAGTCCGATGGCCGGGTCACAGGGTCCGCGTAGATTTAACGACGTGAGAAATGGCCAAGGTGTTTCTGCAGCGGCAGGAGCACCTAGACCCCGTGGAAGCCTCCCCACACCCACCCGCACACCCACTGGGCGAAAATGCCATCTCCTTGAGGGTTTACTTTGCATCTCCCTGATGACTAAGGATGTTGAGCATCTTTTCACACTCGTATTGGCCATTCGTCTGGATTCTCTTGGGAAGCATCTGCTCAGGTCTTTTGCAGCTTTAATTGGGTTGTTTGCCTTTTTATTGTTGCCTCGTAAGAATCCTTTATGCATTCTGGATATAAGATCTACGGGTGTATATATGTGTGTATAGATGGGTGTCCATGTCTTCTTTCCGGTCTGTGGATTGCCTCTTTTTTTTGCTTTCCCACGTCTTGAAGATCTGAAGTCTTACATTTTGATGAAGTTCCATTTATCATTTTTTTTCCCCCGGCCAGTCTCTTTGGTGTGCTCTCCAAGGGAAATCTGCCAGCCCTGAGGTCGCAAAGGTTTGTTCCCACGTGTCCACCTGGGTGTTCCCCAGTCCGTCTTTCATATTGAGATCTATGATCCATCTTGAACTAATTTTTGTAGACGGTGTGAGGAAGGGGTTGGTGTTTATTTTTTTTCCACACAGTCACGCAGAAGAAATTTTCCTTTGTCAAAGATCGACGGGCTTCGTGTTTGTGGGTCTGGTTGTGGAGTCTCTCCCGTTCCCAGCCACGTCCACCCGTCCCCCATGGCCTCGCCACCCTGATGTCTGTGGCTTTGCGGCACGTCCGGGGTCAGGCGGTGCTGGGTCAGACTCCAGCTCTGCCCGTCTTTTCCAAGATGGCTCTTCCTTTCCCGGACCCGTGGCACTTTGAGATGGATTTTAGAACCCACCTCCCGGTTCCCACCGAGAGGTCTGCTGGGGCTCTGAGGGCACCGTGCCGAGTCCGTGGACCCCTCCGAGACGACTGGCATCTTAGCCACACCAGCCCTGTGCCCACAACCCTCCAGCCCTCCACACGTGTCTTCCTCCACAGCCTGTCTGGGAGTGAGCTGGGCACGGTCTCTGCTTTTGCTCTCAGGGTTTGGTTCCATGTTGACAAAGACCCTCACTCGGAAAGTTGAGCCAGACCAGCGCTCATCTGTTGCTATGGTTACGAGGAGGGGAAATAATTTCCTGTGAGGTATCTTCTGATCGCTTCTGTCGGTGGCAGCAGAAGATTAGGAGACTGTGGTGATGCTCCACCCGTCTGCCAGGGACTGCGTGGCGTTCGCCTTGACCTCCCGTGTGGGGCTGCGGTCTGCCTGCCCAGCTGCGGAGATAGGATGGAACTCATTAACAACCATCAGGGTCACTTTGCTGGTTTCACTGCAGTCGTAGAATTGCCTTTACCCTATTCTCCCCTAAATGCCGGATTACATCACAGGGAAGCTTGGGGGTGGCGGGCGTGGGGAGTGAAGCCATCCCCAGACCCAGGAGCTGCACTGTGGGCTCTCTCCTTCCTGCCCACCGGCAGCCGGGAGCCCGCCACCCGGAGACACGCTCTTGGGGGCAAGTCCCACTTCCCCGCTGACTCGGTCAGAGCTTCGGGGAGAAGGAAGGATGAGGTCAGCGCGACATCTGGGGCTTCTGGTCTGAGAGCCAAGCGGCAAGGGGACTTCCTCAGCTGTTGGGGTGCACTGGTCACAGAATCATTCTGGTCCCAGCCCCGTATACCACCCGGGCCCTGGACAGAAGAATGTCCTGCCTCCTTCTCGGGTGGGCACAGCCCCAAGAGCAGGTGGGGCCCGGGAGGGGCCTGTGGTGCCGAGGTCATCTGGAGGAACCCACTCACCCCCGACATGGTGGGCCTCTCCTTGACCCAAGGACCCGGGGGGGGGGACCCCAGACCCTGCTGTCCTTATTCTTCCAACGTGGGCAAGGCCTCCTTCCTCCACCTGCTGGTGCACGGAGGTATGGAGGGGCCAGGACAATCCGAGGTTTGGGGTCCGAGCCCTGGAGAGGCGGGCGCCCCCAGGGAAGGGATGTGGTGTGGTGGGAAAGCACAGAGTGTCTCTGGGGTGTGGACTGAGGGGCCCCGGCCACGGGGGGAGATGTCAAGTAAGCAGCTGGGGACTCTCCTCTTGCTTTTAGATGAGGTGTCACCGTCCGACCATTGACATCAAAGGCCTTACACAGCCAGTGTGACCTTGACCATGGTGGTGCCTGTGTGAGGGGTGGCTCCGAGCCCGGGGCTGGAGGAAATGGGTCTGGATTTGGAATGACTGCCCCACCGGGAGCTTCTGGGAGGAGGGGATGCCTCCAAGAGCAAAGAGAGACTCCAGACTGTGGGGGGAGTTGGGGGAGCGGGGGCGGGAGGGGTGCGGGAGGGGGTGCAGGAGCAGGTGCCGGGAGCGTGTATGGGAGGGGTGCAGGAGGGGGTATGGGAAGGGATACGGGAGGGGGACCCAAGTCCTACCAAATCCTGCTGCTGGGCTGACATGTGAGAACAGAGAACTGACTGTGGGCAGGACGCCTTCGACCAGAGACACAGTCCAGGGAGAGGGCAGAGGAAGGGGGCACAGAAAGTGCTGTGGGGGGGGGGGGTGTGTGGGAGCGGCCAGTCTGCTCAGAAACTCGCGTCCTGCCTCCTTGTGTCGCCCGTGGAGGCCTGATCTTGCAGGTGTAACTGGGGGGAGGGTGGGCCGTGGCCCTCAGGCCCCCCTCTCCTGCCCTGCCCTGTGTCAGGGTCTCTGGCGGGACCCGGAGCCTCGTCCGAAGGCAAGAGGGGGCCGCGTCGGGGCACTCACGGGCCTCCCTGGCCGCGGGCTGGCCGTGCTGAGGGTTGGGGGCCAGGGGCAGGCGGGGGTCCTGAGTGCTCGCGGGGAGCCTCCTTCCCTTTGCCGGCGGGGGCGGGGGCGGGGGCGGGGGCGGCTATTGCGTTTTGATACAGAAATTGTCTGGAGAAATTACAGCGACCACAACACAGCCGCCGCACAGAAACGCTTCCTCTTCTGTCTCTCCTTTTCAGCGGGAGTGGGTGGCGAGCGCTGCCTGGGCCCGTGCAGCCCGTTGCGGGGGGGGGGGGGGGGTCCTGAGATCGATTTGCGGCTTGGGGGAGGGGGCACGTGGCCCAGGGGCGGTAGACGGGCTCCGCGGGGCTCGCAGGCTGGGGGCCCGTCCCGACACCTTCCCGACGGAGCTGCAGGGACGGGTGGCGGAGCCAGGGCGGAGCCTCACAGCAGCGCCGGGTCCGGCATTCGTATCGTTCGTCCCCATTTTCTAGGCGGGGAGGCGGACTCTGAGCGGCCGACCGGAGCGTGGCCCCGGCGGTTTGTCTGTGGTGGGTCCCCCAAGCGTCTATGCCCCTCGGCCTCTCTCACAAGGGCCCCCGGGATGGCGTCGAGGGCCCACCTGATGCCCCATCGCAAGACCCTTAACTTAATCGTCCCCGCTCAGCTCTTCCGCCACGAAGGTCCCGCATTCACAGACTCCAGGGATCAGGATGTGGCTGTCTTTGAGCTGGCCACACCGGAGTAGGGGACAGACGTCCCCGTTCGCTTGGGACTTTCCTGTCTTTGGCAAAGCCTCGTATTCCGGGAAACCCCCGGGTGCCGGGCAAATGGGACAGCCGGTCACCCTGCTGGGGTGGGGGGGGGTGGGAGTCCTACCCTAGGGGCTCATGGAAGGAGGGTGTGGCAGCCCCCAGGACCCAGCGTGACTCGGGGCAGCCAGCCAGCCAAGAAACCCCAAGGGAGCAGGCGAGTGAGCAAGTAAGTGAATGAAGGCTTCTCCGGCCATCACCGGGCCCCGGACGGCCTTCCTGCCTGCGGGTCCTCTGCCTCCCGAACGTGCCTCGTGTTGTGTGCGGGGCTCTCGCTGACTGACAGCAGCTGCTGGGACGCAGAGCCCAGGCTGGCTTGGCGATGCGAGGTCACTCCTCCGTGTAGCCCTGCCTCGGTCCTCGGGACGCAGGAAGGAAAGCACACGGTGTCCCGGGCTGTGCCGAGGGGCGGCTTGCTCAGAAGCCTCAGCTTGGAGGGTCAGCACTTCAGACCCCCTCTGGGCCCCAAAGAGGGATGGGACTGCACAGGGGTCTGGGCCCAGCACCACAGTGCCGTTGGGAGCGTGGAAGTGGACAGAGCTTCTCCAGAAGCAGCCACGTGGCCTGGAGACACACAGGGCGGGGGCGTTGCTGTATGTGAGCATGTGTGCCCAGGCTTGGGAGGTGCGTGGGCGGGCAGCACTGAGAGTGGTTCCGGGGGGCACACGGCCTGCCTTGGTCCTGTTTTCCCACTGGCTGCTGAGTGCCTCGCCCTGCCACCCTCGGGGTCTCCCTCTCCTGCTGAACAGCAAAAGACGTGAGCCAGAGACTTGTGAGTTGAGGTCCAGCCTAAACCCTGATGCCACCAAACCCACCAGAATTATGGTTAAAGTAGTAAAGCGACCTGCTAGATGTGAGCACTTCTCGAGTGTTAAAAATTACCGGGTGACCCCTTCCCATAAGCACCCAAAGAACTGGGAGCAGGATGTCAAAGCGATGTTGGCACGCCCACGTTCAGAGCGGCATTCTTCACGAAGGCCACGCCGTGGAGGCCGCCAGGTGTCCGTCAGTGGATGAGTGGATAAGCAAACGCGGTAGATAATACGATGGGGTCTTATTTAGCGTCAGAAAGGAAGGACAGTTCACGACGTGCTACAACACGAACGACCCTTGAGAACATTACGCTGAGTGAAATAAGCCGTCCTCCAAGAAATGACCGGTGCTTTGATTCCACCTACATGAAATCCCAGTTACGTGAGAGGAGTCAAATTCAGAGACAGAAAGTAGGATGGGGGGGGGGGTGCGCCAGGGGCTAGGGAGGCGGGTAGGGGTGAGGGCTCACGGAACAGAGTTTCAGTTTGGGGAGATAAAAACGGTTCAGGAAATGGGTGGTGGTGACAGTTGCACAATGATGTGAATGTACTTAATGCCCTTGAAGTGCGCCCTTAAAATGGGCCAGAAGGGTAGATTGTATGTCATATATACTTTCTCACAATAAAAAAAAAGGTCAAAAAATAGATGGTGCCTCTACTGCAGCATCCTGACTTACTCTCCTGCCTTAAACACCCCGAAAACTAGACACAAAATACAAACAATTGTTTTCAGACATTAGACAGTGGGCAGCATGGAACTGGGATCCCTAACTCATGGAGTGAGCCCTCCCGTGCTCTGAAGATGGTTTCCAGATGCAGGGCAGGGAGGAGGGAGCTGCACAGGACCTGGTGTGCTCCCTGAGTCATACCTGGGAAGCTGAGATGTCTCAAGTTTGCAGAGAAGAAACCCAGAGAAGAGTGAGATAGGCAGAGAAAGCGCTCCAGAATTCTGCACAGGGGCTCCCATGGGTCTTGGCCCGACTGCGGTTGTCCCGTGCATGGAGTGTGAACTCTAAGAGCAACTTTGCAGAAGGGACAATGATCAGAATGCCCCAAGGTGAACAATTTTCAGAGCTCCCACAGGTCTGGACCATCTGTGTTTCCATCAGCTGGTGTGGAAAGAACTCATTCAGTAGGGACACCACAAAAGCCTTGCCTTTGTAGTGGGCTGAACTGATCCTGGGGAAAGGGCTACCCGAGACCTGTCTCCAAAGCATCCAAACAAGCCTCCAAAGGACCAAAGGGCCAAGCTTATCTAAGTTATCCAAGACCAAAATGCTTGCCAGAATGAAGCCCATACTCGTTAAAGGAAGGGAATGGAATCTAGCCCTCAATATGCAAAATCCAAGGTGATGTCCAGCATCCGATCAAAAATCACTAGACAGGCAAAGGCATAGGGAGATGTGACCCATGAACATGAGAAACATCAGTTCATAGAGGCAGACCCAGAAATGACAGAAATGGTGGAAAAGGATATAAAAACACCAGTTATAAATATGTTCCATATGCTCAAGGATTTAAAGAAAAACACGACCAGAGTGAGGAAAGAAACAAGACACAAGAATTCCAAACGTAAATTACGAGAGAGATGGAAAGTAGAGTATCTGGAGTGAGCGTCTCACCGGACGGGATTGGACACGGCAGAAAAAACCAGTGGGTTCACGTTAGCGCTTAGAGCAGGAGTCGGCAACCTGCGGCCTGCTGACCTGCTTCTGGGAATGAGCTCTGCTTGCAGCCACCCTCGTAGGCTGTGCGTGGTCTGTGGCTGCCTTCGCACCCCCACACCGCAGCTGAGCGGTGGCAACCAGGATGCCACGGCCCCCAGAGGCCTGGCCCTTCCCAGAGAAACTTTGCTGACTTTCAAGTATTTACGGCTTCCGGTATTTGGGATCTCGTCACACTGTGAATCGTAGAGCAGACCCTCCCTTTCAAAGGTGACGCGCCTGTGAATTTTCAGCCAGTTGGGTCGGAAGGGTTCAGAATCGGCAGAACACGAGTTCCCGGGGATGGGAGCCGTACCGTGGGGTGCTGTTCGGACGCAGAGGAAGGGCTGTTGACAAGAGCCGGCGGCCAGAGCCTGTGCTGCCCTGGGCACCAGGGTCTCTGTCCTGCCAGCTCCTAGGGGCTCTCTCTGTTACCCCGAGGACACGAGCCCTGCCGAGGGCACGTCTGCCTCGTTCTCCACCGCGGGAGCCGAGCCGGATACACAGGGATCGGCTGTGAGTCAAGCCAAACTCAGCTTCTTTTCCAGGAGCGGCGAGTTCCCTCCTCCTCCTCCCTGCACCTCTCTTTTTCAGTTTTTAGCTGACATCTATAATTTGGAAAGCCATAAAAATGAATACAGATGAAATATTAGAGGATGGCAGTGTGAGAAAAGCGTGAACAAAGAGGCCCTCACCGCTTCAAATAGGTCTTAAAACTGCTTTCATCCGCACGCTCGCCTCAGCCCTGCGAAATTGATTCATTGACCAAATTGGCCATTTAAAATTCAAAAGCCTGTGTTCTCTGAGCGCAGCGCCCTCCTCTCCAGATTTATGGGGCCGCAGGGAGGCACCCGGGGTGTCTCTGGTTTCTTTTTTAAGGATGATCTACAGTGAGGCGACAGGCCCCTTCTTCCCGGAGAGCCCACGCTCGCCTACCCGGGCCTAAAGTGGCGGGTGCCCAGCGCCGGTTCCCGGGCCCGAGGGCACCTTTGTGGGTGCTGGCCTGGGGCCCTGTCCGGGGGCCTGGCCTCCCCCCACCCTCCCGTCCTGGGCTGAGGCTCCCCCCGATCAGGGATGAGGACTGGCAGAGTGCACCGGACAGTTTTCTCAGTGGAAGTGAGCCCACCGTTATTCAGTTGAAGGCTCCACGGCTCTGTCTTGTGGAAGGACTCGGAGGCCATTGAACTTACTCCCCTGGGCCCCGCACACGTCACCCCTCTGCCGGCCACCTTCCTCCACCCCTCTCCCAACCCCAGGCTGGGTAGGGACATTTGCTGATTGTCACATCCTTGACACATCACATCCTGCCCGTGGTTCACCCGAACCTGGGACCAGATCTGGTCGCCTGTGGGCCCCATGTCCAGCACAGCCTGGACAGGTTTCGGGGCATTTGGCAAAGAAATGTGGGTGCCGGCAGGGGGAAGTCCAAGCGTGCACTGAGGGGGTACAGGTGGGCCAAGCCCCCCACCTCCCACGAGCAGAAGGTCAGCCCCGACCCAGGCGGACCCCCGGCTGAGGCCTCAGCCCCTGGGAGGCTGGACCGTTTCTCCCTGCCCCCACTGAGGGGAGGTGGGACCCCCACAAAGCCTCAACTCTCTATTTTAACTACTCTATCCTATTTTGTAACTTTAATTATATAATAAGTGACACACTAAAAAACCATCGTTAAATTTTAAGCCTTTGTAATAACACCATTTTATTACATTTTGATGACTTTATAACTATGATACTTTATTATTCGTTCCATGTTATTTTATGACGGCACAGTGAGATTTTTATACCCAATTATGGTACTGGCTGATCGTTAAACACGTCTAACACGTAAGTGTGCGGCACCCTGGGTCCCCAGGAGCACCCACGTTAAAAGAGGTAGGAGACCTTCCTCACTTATGGGTCGTGCCGGGTCCATCGGCGCGGAGAGGCTGATTCTGCCGTGGGGCCGGACAGGAACACGAAAGGGCGGTGGGGCGTCTACGACTCGGCCAGACAAACCACACCTGGAAGGCCATGGAGAGCAGGATGTGTCCACATCCTGGGGCTCCCGGGTCACTCCCCACTGGCCCTCTCCCTATCGTGGTGATGGGCCTGCAGGCCTCCTCCAGGAAGGCCTCGAGGCCCTGCCAGAAGGCTTCTCTGGCCTCGGGATGTCCTCCATGACGTGCCAAGGAGGCTCTCTTTTCCTCAGCTGGGGGACCCCTGCAGGACCTGGGGAGTTCTGGTCCACCCGCCTCCTTTTATAGAGGCAGAAACTCAGACCCGGGAGGGGGTAGCGTGTCGAGGCCGCCTGAAGTCTTCCGTGGCTGCCCCAGGAGGAGGACCCAGGCCTGTGTGCTGAGGACTGAGCACGCACGGGGCTTCCCCGGGAGAAGACAGGGCAGGGAGACTCGGAGGGGGCAGTGCCGGGCAGGAGAGGAGGAAGGAGAGGCAGACAGGGGGTCCACGCTCTCATGGAGTCTCGCCCGGCTCCCTCTTCACCAGACAGAGGCTCCCGTGTGGTGGCGGGGAGCCGGGGAGGACCCCGTGAATGGGGGCCATCCACCCGGGTGGGCGTACCCCTCTCGGGCTGAGCGCTCGCTGGGGGCAGAGGGAAGGCCCTGGACCCTTCGGAGAAGGAATCCTAAATATACCCGTGGTCGGGGGTCCACTCCGTTTGGCCTGCGAAGCTCTGCCCGTGGCCGCCTCTGCCACCTGCCCCATCCGTCTTGGCCCATCTCCTGGCACCTGTTCTGGCCCCTGGGGTCCCCCACTCCTGCCCACCCCTGGGGCGGTCCCTTGGACACCCGCGAGGGGGGAGCATGGGCTTGGGGAGTGCCCTGGTCCCCTCCCAACCCCCACCCCTCCCTCCCGCGCCCGTCTTCTCCGATTCCCTGTTGGGCCTGGGGCTGCGGGAAGTGCGGTGGGAACCCCGCTCCCGGGGCGCCTGCTGTGCAGCCCGGCACACCTCTGCCTTCCGTGCTCAGGGCTCCAATCCTCCAGCCTTCCCGTGGCAGACAAACGGGGCAGAGGCTCCAGGGCGCCTGCCCAGGCCTGGGGCACCTGCAGCGACAGCGGGAAGTGGCTCGTCTCCGTGTCTCCGGGGAGCCGAGGTGCGGCCGTCTGTCTGTCCGTCTAGGTGCAGGCAGGCCCCCAGGGCTGTCGGGGAGCCATCTCTCACGGCACGGGGCTCGCTGTCCAGCCCCGGGATTCAGTGGCTTCGTTCAGCCCGTGGCGGGATTTGACCGTCTCCGGAGGAACCTCCGTTACCAGAGCTGGGAGCCGTCAGCCCCTCGTCCTGCGGCTGCAGCGGGGGGGGGGGGGGGAGCCCGGAGCCACAGCCCCCCTGGGCTTGTAACTGCGACAAGGTGAGGTCAGCCCCCACTGGGGACCCCACGGCATCCTGCCCATTTGCCTAAAAGTGAGCAAATGAAATAGAAAAAAATCAGAGGCCTTGGCACGAAGTGTCCTGGGAGATTCTGGATCCATCTTTTAGGGTTTTTTTTTTTCCACCTGGTGGGTCCCCGGTGCCTGGAAGGGCGCCGTGTCCGTGACGCCTTAACAAGGAGAAGGCGCACGGGCAGGGCAGCGGTGGCCGGGGTTGGTCCAGGGTCCCCATGCCATGCCTCCCTGTGTCCTCTGGGGCACCCTGCCTGCCCAGGGAGCGGGGCTCTGGGGCTTGACGTGACCCAGGCCCGTCACGTGCTTCCTGAGTGGGCGGCCGAAGCCGGCGTGGCCCTTGCCAAGCGTCCGCAGAGGGTAAGACGGCTTTCTCGCAGCCCCTCTGAGCCGCAGCTTTCTTGTCTGCAGAATAGGGCTCTGCTGTTTCTTTCAAACTACAGGCGAGACAGTTTTTGGTATATTTACAGAGTTGTGCCACCAGACCTCCGCCACAATCTAATTTTAGAACATTTTCGTCACCCCCGAGAGAAACCCCTTCTCTCTTTGCCGTCACTCCCCTCACACCCCTGTCCTCGCAGCCACTAAGCCACGTTCCGTCTCTACAGACCTGCCTGTTGCACACACTTCACGTTCAAGGAGCCACTTAGTCTGTGGTCTTTCGTGACCGGCTTCTTCCACGGACCGTAGCGTCTTCAATCCGCGTCCCAGCGTGTCGACCCCACATTCCTTTCACCGGGAAGACGACCCCAGCGCAAGGAGGCATCCCCGTCTGTTTACGCATCGTTTGCGTCGTTCCCACCCGCGGGCCGCTGGGAACGGCCTGCCGTGGACGTGGCTTCAGCCCTCCCGGGTCTCCACCGGGGGCACAGGTGCCACATGAACCCTGTGTCCTGGCCTGAGTGCCGGCCTCTGACCCAGGATCGAAGCCGTTCTCCGGGGGAGGGAGGAAGAACCCCTCCCGTCCCGACACAAAACCCCTGTCTGCACCCGCACCACGCCGCCCTCCCCCCGAGGCAGCAGAGAGGAGCCTCCTGGGCTGGATTCACGCGCCCCCTCGCCTCGTCCCTCTCACGGTGGAAGAGGCCTGCTGGCTTTGAGGCCGGTTAGGGTCCCGGCACCAGAGGCTGGCACGCTGGACGTGCACTGGGAAGGGTCTGGCCTGAACAGAGGCTGAAGGCCCCCTGAGTGTCCTGGCGGGGCCAGCCTCGGCCGGTCCAGGGGTCCCAGGGGTGGGCATGGGGTGTCCCCCGCGGAGCTGAGGCTGTGACTGGGGGAAGCAGGCGGCCTGGCGACCTCTGGCTGCGAGAGCCTTCCCGGACATTTCCCGGTCAACAGGGCTGCGGGAGGGGGCCGGGCGGGGGACACCGCGGTCTCCCGTGCGTGGGGGGTGTGCAAAGCCTCCAGTGTGCCCCCTGAGCAGGAACGGGATGCGGGTCAAGTCTGTGCAAGTGAAGAAGCTGCTAACACCCGCCTCACCCACGGCCCAGAGGGCGCCGGCGGCCGAGACCTGTGGCCACGTGCGGATGCCGGCTCCTGGGAGTGGCCCGGGGCCCGTCTGCCGAGGTCAGGGGTCTGGCCGTCTTCTGGAGGACACCGAGGGTGGCCGGTCAGTGCTGCATTTCAGGAAAGCCGTTCTGGCAGCCCACCTCTCCCCTGGGCTGGGACCCCAGGGTCGGGGGAGGGGCAGAGACCGGTTCCGAGGCCACGAGGCTCAGAGGGACGAGCATCCCCGGCCTCCGTTTCTTTCTTGGGGGCCGTCCTCGTCCCCGGTCTCTTCCCTCCTCTGGACTGTCTTCCCCCCACTGAGGACTCTCAGGGACCCCAAGGTCCTGCCCTGGCGTGCACACCCCTGGGGGTGCCTGACCTACCCAGGGGGCCTTTGTAGAAGGCGAGGAACCAGAAACACCCCCTGCAGCCTGAAAGAAGCAAACAGCGCTGTTGTGAGCTGCCCACAGAAGCCACGTGGCAGAGTCCGTAGCCGCCTCTGGGAGCCCCCAGCGGTCCTCAGCCCGCAGCCCACAGGAAAGCGGAGACCGGACTCCTCTGGCCTCCACCACGACCTTGACAGCCTCCGGGGCTGCAGGAAGGAGTGCGGCCCTGACACAGGGACCGCAGCCCTGCGAGCTGAGCAGAGGACGTGTACCCACACGAGGTCCCCAGCGCGGGAAGCGGGAGATGATCCACTTGTGTTGTGTGAGCTGCAGACGACCCGTACATCCGTCCCCAGCGGAGGGAGCCACACCCGGGTGTCCAGAAGGACAGGGCGGCGGACGGGGCAGGGAGGGCAGCCGAGTTACACCGCTCGGGCACCAGGCCCCACCCAGCTTGGAAGGGCAGCCTTGCTGGGAGCCCGGCCGGCCCCCGCCCTGACTTGGCCAACCCCCCCGCTCCACCCGCCAGACGAGCCTGCCAGGGACGGGGAGGCCGCCCGCTGTCCGGCCCACCTGCCTGGGGGCTGCGGGGAGAACGGGGTCCCCGGCAGGGGGGCGGGGGTGTGCCCCTCAGCAGACGGGGTCCTGGTGGCCCGGGAGAGCCCCACGATGAACTCGGGTTAGTCCCGGCCGTCACCCGGACCTCCTGTCCAGCCTCCCTGATGTTCTCTGGATGCGACAGCAAGAGCACCCACAACAGAGGCACCAAAAATGGGAGGTACCACATCGAACTAGGAAACGATACACAGAATGAAGAGGCAGCCTACGGAATGAGAGAAGATGTTCGCACACCCTGTCTCCGACAAGGGCTTGGTGCCCCAAAGACATAAATATACAGCTCGACGGCGACGACGAAGCGAAAACAATCCGACTAAAACGGGCAAAAGCTTCCCTGTTTTCAAAGAAGACATCGGAATGGCCAGTAAGTCCATGAAAAGGTGCTCAACCTCACTCATCATCAGGAAAATGCAAATCAAAACCACAATGAGATCTTTCTCACCTTATATCCGTTAGAATGGCTGTTGCCAGAAAGGGATAAATGCTGGCCGGGTTGTGGAGAAGCGACGACCCTCGGGCACTCTTCATCGGTGGGAATGCAAACTGTTGCAGCTGCTGGGGAAACCAGTATGAAGAGTCTTCAAACAGTTAACAGGACAGCCGCCTTATGATCCGGCAGTCTCCCTTCTGGGTGCACATCCATAGGAAATGAAGTCACCGTCTCAAAGAGATATCTGACCTTCACTAGCCAAGACATTAACATACAAAACAGATGGATAAAGAAGATGTGAGATCACACACACACACACACACACACACACACACACACTCATGCAGGAATATCATTCAGCCACGAAAAAGGAAATCTTGCTGTTTGAGGCAACGTGGATGCATCTCAAGGGCATTATGTTAAGTTAAACAAGCGAGATGGAAAAAGACAAATATTGTATGTTCTCACTTCTATGTAGAATCTTAAAAAACCGAACTCCTAGAAGCAGAGGGTAGGCAGTGGGGGGTGGGGGAAATGGGGAGAGGTGGATACAAAGGATACAACTTCCTGTTATGGGGCGCCCGGATGGCTCGGTCAGTGAAGCATCCGACTCTCGGTTTCAGCTCAGGTGGTGATCTCTCCGTTTCGTGAGTTCAAGCCCCGAGTTGCACTCTGCACGGACGGTGTGGAGCCTGCTTGGGATTCTCTCTCTCTCTGTCTCTCTCTCTCTGCCCCACCCCCACTTGCGCTGTCTCTGTCTCTCTCAAAATAAATAAATAAACTTAAAAAAAAAAAAACTTCCCCGGTTCTAAGATGGTTAGTGTCCAGGGATCTCACGTACAGCACGGTGTTTGGCGTTAACAATACCGTGTTGTATGTTCGACGCTGCTGTGGACGTGGCATCTCCATGACAACAACGAAACGGTAATTACGTGAGTGAGGCGAAGGGTGTGTTAACCGACCTCCCTGTGGCGAGGAGTTCTCAGAATATATGCAGCGATCCTGCCCAGCGCCCAGGTTAAACCCGCACAGTGGTACGTGTTGCTGACTATCTCAACAACCCCGGGGAGGACGAAGCAAACGCCTCCTCCGGCCCACCCGGCCGAGCTCAGGCTCTTTCCCAAAGGAAGCTGTTCCACATCACAGTGGACCTGACCCTATTCGTGTGACCACTTGCCTGTTGGTCTCCTAGTTCTCTGTTTTCAGGTGCTTTTTCCCGCCTCTATGAGCCAGGCCACGAGCGGAAACAGCCCTTAACACACGAGGTTGGCGATTCTCTGGAAGCAAAGCCCAAGGCTGTGCTAGGGGCTGAGCCCTCGTCACGTTCGCACGGTGACGCTCTGACCCTCAGGACAGCCCAGACCCCAACTGTATTGGGAGACGGAGTCTTTCAAGGGGCGATTATGTTAAATATGGGCATTAAGGTGGATCCTAATCCAACACGACTGGTGTCCTTATAAGAGGAAGAAATCTGGACACAGACCTCGTGAAGACAGGGGGAGCAGGTGCCGTCCACACGCCCAGGACAGGGGCCTCGGGAGGACCCAGCCGTGCCCACGCCTGGACCTCGGGCTCCCAGCCTCCAGGACTCACAAGTAGATGCGGTTCGGGGCCCTGGGCCGGTCCCGTGTGGGGCAGCGGGGCGGACGGGTGCGGCCGGGGACGTGGGGGCTGAGGCCACACGCAGGAGTTCCTTGAGCCCGCGTCCCTGGATTCCTTTCCCACCAACAGTGCAGGAGTGACCGGCATATTTAGAATTTCTTTTAGGTGCCTCCTGCGTTGCAAGGACTCCTCGCCCCTGCCTGGGCCGCTCGCGGTCTCCCAGACTTCCTGGCAGCGTCTTTAGTTTACTTTATTTTACATCGGAGTCTCTAAGACATCTTGAATTTGTTTTCGATTAAGATGCGGGGCGGCCTCCCTTTTATGTGCTGCTGGGTGCAGCTGGCTGTCCTGGCCCCACGCGTGACAAGGTGCTTCCTCTTGTGCCGGAACGAGGGCCCTGGTCTCGCGTTCCCGTCTGGCCTCTCATGAGGCTGGGGCCGTGCTGTGGTGCCTCCTCTCCTACACCGGTGCTGGCCGGCTGCGCACACTGGGGCTCTTGTCTACTCCTGAGTCAGCTGGCTTGCGCTGCCATTGCCCCCTAGACGGGGGGGGGGGGGGGGGGTGCTGAAAGTCTGGGATCAGGTGCCCGCACGGCTGGCTTTTGGTGAGGAAGCCCCGCTCCCGGCTGGCGGGCATCTTCTGCTGGGTCCTCAGATGGCGGACAGGGAGAGCCTTTCTTACAAGGGCACTGACGCCATCACGGGGCCTCGTCTAAAATCCCCTCCGAAAGGCCTGACCTCCAAACACCATTACAGGAGGGGTCAGGGCCTCAACATGCGGATGGGGGAGGGGGGAACATTCAGCGCGTGACGCTTATCGTATAAACTTCAAAATAATTTTACCTAAGACAGCAACAAAGCCCTCAGGCCTGCTGGGGATCTAATAAAACTGTATTACGTTGGAACATCAGTCTCCGTAGAATGACACCGTTTATCTCCAGAGTTCTTACCCGGACAGCGGAATGTCTGTTCTGCGTCCTTAAATGAGATGCTACACTCTCCTCACACGGATGGGGGGGGGGGCACTCCAGGTCTTTCAGGCAGAAGGCGTGTAATGCTGGGGACTGGGGGAGGGGAGACACCGCGGGGAGGGCAGGGCGGTGGAGGGAGTGCCAGATGGGCACGGCCACCCCAGGGCTGGACCGCAGGGACGGGAGAAGAGTGGCAGCTCTTCCCTTCCGCCCTCACCCCTGCGCTGCTCCTGGCTTCCCCACTATGGAGAAGAGGCTGTTTTCCTTCTCCATTTCTAGATGCTTCTTGTCTGAAAAGAGAGGACATCTGATCTCACGTGATGATGTGAGATCCTCTGGTTCTCACATTTTCCCGTTAATTCTCCTTTTCGAAATAGAGCGTCTGCAGGGACGCCTGGCTGGCTCAGTTGGTTGAGCGTCCGACTCTTGGTATCGGCTCAGGTCATGATCTCCCGGTCTGTGAGTTCAAGTCCCGAGTCGGGCTCTGCACTGACAGCGGGAAGCTTGCTTGGGATTCTCCCTCTCTCTCTGCCCCTGCTGGCGCTCACTTTCTGAAATAAAAAAATTATTATTTTTTATTATTTAAAAAAATTAAAGATGTAATTTCAGATCATGTAAATCTCCCATGTAATGTGTTCAAGGCAATGTGTTGGTGTATCCACAAGGCTGCGTGGCAGCCTCACGTCCTAATTCCGGCGATCTCCGTCTCCCACGACTACTTGGCACCCTTGATTATAAATGCCATCCCACAACATGTAACTGTTCTTACTGGCTTCTCTCGCTTAAAATAATCTTTTCAAGGTTCATCCTCGCACACATCCTCCTAGCATTAATCGGCACATCATTCCTTGTTCATTGCCAGGTAATATTCCATCATGCAGACATAACGCGCGCCATTTATCGTCAGTGGCTGCCACTTGCGGCTCCTGTGAGTAATGCTGCCGGGAACACTCATTTGTAAGGATCGCGTACGTGAGTTTCATTTCTCCCAGGTGTATACACTTCAACGCAGAACTGGATCCTATGGCAAATCTGTCTGCCATTTTGAGAAACTTCCAGAATGGCTTGCAAAACAGCTGCATCACGTTATAGTCCTGCTAGCAAATTATGAGAGTTCCAGTCTCTCCACCCCTCACCAGCACTCGCTATTATGTCTTTTTATTCTAGCCGGCTGCTGAGCGTGGCTCCTGCCGTGGCTTTGCCGTGCCGTTCCCTGGGGAGCGATGATGGTGAGTAACGCCTCTCATGCTTATTGGCCATTCGTATGTCTTCTCTGAAGACACGTCTGTTCAATCCTTCGCCTATTTTAAAATCGGGCCATTGGCATTTCATTATTGAGTTGTAAGAATTTTATGTAAAAAGGATACAAGTCTCTTATCAGATAAATGATTTGCAAACATGTTCTCCAAGTGTGTGGGCTGTACGTCCACTTTCTTGGTGGTATAATCTGTGGCCGGAAGTTTAAAACGTTGGCAAAATCCAGTTTGCTTCTTTTTCCTGTGTCACTTGTGGTTTTGGTGTCACAGCCTAGAAATCACTGCCTGACACAAGGTCATGAACATTTACCCTTTAGTTTCCTTCTAAGAATTTTATATTTATAGTTTATCTCTTACGTGTTGGTCTATGACCCATTGTGAGTTTCCATTCTGTCGGAGTGTGAGTTAGGGGGTCTGGCTTGGTTCTTTCGCAAGTGGACAGATGGCCGTTCCAACACCATTTGTTGAAAAGACCACTCTACTTACTTGTGCTGGAAATACAGTGATTGAAATTTGTTGAAACCTTGTTGACTATGAAAGTGAAGATGAGCTTCTGGATCCTCAGTCCGACTCCCTTGGTCACACAGCTGCTCTCACACCAGGGCCACACTGTTTTTATTCCTTTGCCTGTTTTAAAATCATAAAGTATGAGTCTTCCAACCTTATTCTTCTTTGAAACTCTTCTGCTTCTGATAGTCTGGGTCCCTTGCATTTGCATATCAAATTTAGGATTTTGAGTCTGTCGATTTCGTAAAGAAGCCAGGTGGGATTTTTGATAGGAATTATGCTGAATCTGTAGATCAATTTGGGGAATATTACCATCTTACCAATATTAATTATTTGGATCCATGAACGTGGAATATATTTTTATTTGTTTTGTCTTCAATTTCTTTCAACAATGTAGTTTTCAGTGAGCTAATCTTACACTTCTTTTGTTAAATTTGTACCTAAATATTTTATTTTTTATGCTATTGTCAACGGAACTGTTAATTTTATTTTTGGATTTTTTTTTTGCTAGTGTGTAGATATACAATTGATTTTTGTGTAATTAATCTTATATTCTGAAAACCTACCAAACTGGTTTGTTAGCTATAGTAGTATTTTGTGGATTCCTCGTGACTTTTGATACACGTAATACCGTCGTCTGCAAATAAAGATCGTTTTGATTCTTTTATAATCTGAATGCCTTTTATTTCATTTTCTGCCCAGTTGTCCTAGGTAGAACTTCCGGTACAATGTTGGTAGAAGAGGCAACAGCACAGATCCTGGTCTCCTTTCTGTTCTGAGGAGGAAAGATTTTCAGTCTTCTGCCGCTAAGTGTGAAGTGAGCTTGAGGGGTTTGTGGATACTTTTTATCAGGTTGAGGAAGTTCCTCTGTTCCTAGTTTTTTGAGTGTTTTTTTTATCACAAACGAGTGTTGGATTTGGTCAAACACCTTTTCTGTATCTATTGAGATGATCATGTGGTTTTTGCCCTTGATTCTCTTAATGTTAATTGATTTTTGTACGGTAAGTTGACCTTGTGTTCGAGGGATAAATCCCTCTTGGTCGTGGTGTGTAATCCTTGTTATATGTTGCCGGATTCAGTTTGCTATTATTTTGTTGAGGATTTTCTCGTTTGTATTGACAAGAGAATTCACTGGGGATATTGGTCTGTAAATTATTTTCTTGTGATGTCTTTATGAGGTTTTTGTTGAAGGGCAATACTGGTTTCATAAAATAAGTTGGAAGTGTTCTCCCCTCTTCTGTTTTTTGGAAGACTTTGTGAAGGATTCATATTCCATTTGATAGAATTCACCAGTGAACCTACTGAACCTGGGTTTTTCCTTTGTGAGAAGTTTTTGATTTCTAATCCAATCTCTGATTACGAGTCTATTAAGGTTTCTCCTTTATCTTGCATTAGTTTGGGTAGTTTTTCTCTTCCTAGGTTTTTCTTGTTTCATCTGAGTTATCTAGTTTGTTGGAACACAGCTGTTTATAGTATTTCTTTATAATCCCTTTTATTTCTGTAAGACCAGTAATGATGGCCCCCTTTTCGTTCCTGATTTTAATAGTTGGAGTCTTGTCCCCTTTCCTCTTGGTCAGCATATCTAAAGATTTGTCTCTTTGGTTTTTTTCAAAGAACCAAACTGTGTTCAATAGAACAAAACTTTTGGTTTTGTTGACTTCCTCTATTGTTTTGTAGTCTCTATTTCATTTGTTTCTGCCCTAGTCTTTATTATTTCCTTCTTTTTGCTTGCTTTGGGCTCAGTTTACTCTGCTTTTCGAGTTTCTTAAGGTAAAAGGGTAGGTTATTGATTTGAGATCTTATTTTTTAAATTACTATTATTTTTGTTTTAGAGAGAGCACGAGTCGGGGAGAAGGGTAGAGGGAGAGTGAGAATCTCAAGCAGACTCCACACTTAGCGCAGAGCCCAATGCGGGCTTGATCCCATGACCCTGGGATCATGGCCTGCCTGAGCTGAAATCAAGAGTCAGGTGCTCAACTGACGGAGCCACCCAGGCGCCCTGAGATCTTATTTTTGAATATAGATGTTTACAGCTGTAAAGTCCCCTCTGAGCATCCTCATTTACTTTAGTTGCCCCTCATGAGTTTTGATATCTTATGTTTTCATTTTTACCCATCTAAGTGTATTTTCTAATATCCCTTGAGGTTTCTTCTTTGACTCACTGGATATTTAAGAGTATATTGGTTAATTTCCACCTATTTGTGAATTTCCAGATTTCCTTTTATTATTGATTCCTAGCTTCATTGTGGTAGGAGAAAATATTTTGTATCATTTAAATCCTTTTAAATGTATTTATGTGTGGCTTATAGTCTAACATAGGATCTATCCCCAAGTATGTTGTATGCATACTTGAGAAGATGTATTCTACTGCTGTGCGGGGTCCTCTACACATGTCTCTTAGGTCTGGTTACTTTAGAGTGTTGTTCAAGTCCTCTATTTCCTTATTGATATTCTGCCTGCTTGTTCTTTCCATTACTGAAAGTGACTTCTTCAGTTATTAGGGTTTCATTGACTCTTTCTCCCTTCAATTCTGTCAGCTTCACTTTATGTATTTTTAGAGTCTGTTGCTAGTTGCACATATGTTTAAAAAGAAGTATGTTCATATTTCTCCCATGAATTGGCCCCTTTATTGCTGTGAAATGGTCCTCCTCGTGCCGAGTAACATTTTTTGTGTTTTTCAGTTGATTTTTGTCGGATCATAGTGCAGTCACTCTGGCACTTTTATCCAGTTTCATCCTTTCTTTTGACCTGTTTGTATCTTGGAATCGAAAATGTGTTTCTTGTAGACCCACATGGTTGGATTATGGGTTTTTTTCCCCCAGGCGATCGGACAATCTCTGCCTTTTGATTGGAGTGTTTGACCCATTCACATTTAGAGTTATTGTTGATCTAATTAGATTTACACCTGCCATTTTGCTTTTGTTTCCTATTTCTTAATGTCATTTTCACTCCTCTACTCTTGTGTGACTGCTGTACTTTGTATAAAGTAGTTGCTTTCGGGGCGCCTGGGTGGCTCAGTCGGTTAATCGTCCGACTTCAGCTCAGGTCATGATCTCGCAGTCCGTGAGTTAGAGCCCCGCATTGGGCTCTGTGCTGACAGCTCAGAGCCTGGAGCCTGCTTCGGATTCTGTGTCTCCCCTTCTCTCTGCCCCTCCCCTGCTCATGCTCTGTCTCTCTCTGTCTCAAAAATAAATAAAAACATTAAAAAAATTTTTAAAGTAGATGCTTTCTAGTGCAACATGAAGAATCACGCATTTCTTTAACAATTTATGTAACAATAGGGGCGCCTGGGTGGCTCAGTCGGTTAATCGTCTGACTTCGGCTCAGGTCATGATCTCACGGTCCGTGAGTTCGAGCCCCGCGTCGGGCTCTGTGCTGACCGCTCAGAGCCTGGAGCCTGTTTCAGATTCTGTGTCTCCCTCTCTCTCTGCCCCTCCCCTGTTCATGCTCTGTCTCTCTCTGTCTCAAAAATAAATCAACGTTAAAAATTTTTTTTTTAAATTAAAAAAAACAATTTATGTAACAATAAAATTACCTATTTGAGTTATTTTTCGTGGTCTCTCTAGGGCTTACGGTGTCTATTTTTTTAACTTCTCGGAATCGAGTTCAGACTCATGCTGACTTAGTTCCAGCAAAATACAGAAACTTTGCTCTTGTTCTGCTCGGTTCACTCCCTCTTTCTGTGCTATTATTATATACCTTGCACCCACATATGTTACAAACTGAACAACACGTCGTTAAAATTGTTGGTTTATTTTACCATGTCTTCTAAAGAGGCTGAGACGAGAATGGAGAGCAAGTATATATTTGTGGAGCTTCTTATTTTAACCTTATTTACCTTTTTTTTATTGTCTTCATTTCTTCCTGTGGACTCGAATTCACATCTCACATCACCTCTTACAATGTGGCTTTGCCCCAGCACTCTCATTCTGTTATTATCAGCCGTATCACACAGCTATCCGTGATACAGGCCCCCAAGTACAACATACTGTTTCATGAATTTGCTTTTAAAGTAAGTCAGGAAAGAAGAAGAAATATGCAATTATAGTCTTTCATAATTACCTACGTAATTACCTCTACTGACATTTTTATTTGTACGGATTTGAATTACTATCTTGTGCTACTTTCTTTCAGGCTGAAGAGCTTTTTTTAGTATTTCTTGTGAGGCAGATTTGCTAGCAACTAATTATCTCGGTTTTTATTTAGGAAAACCTCTATCTCACCCTCATATTTTAAAAATAGCATTGCTGGATATAAGACTTTTGGTTGGCAGACTTTTCCTTTCAACATGAACTACTTCATCCCATTGCTGTCTGGTCGCCAATGTTTCTAAGCCAGCTGTTCATTTCATTGGGGTTCTTTTGTACGTGAGGAGTTGATGATTTTCTCCTGCAGTCTTTAAGATTTTGCCTTTGTCTTCCATTTTTTGGTTTTCATGTGCTTTGGCCCCCTCTGTGTATCTCCTCCTTGGAATATTGAGTTCCTTGGATGAGGAGTTTGTATTTTTCATCAGATTTGGGAAACTTTCAGCCATTACTTTTTCTAGTGTTTTCCCTAGTCCTATCTGGTGCTCCCATACAACGTGTGCTTAGTGGTATTCCACATTTCACTGAGGCTCTGCTCACGTCTCTTCATTTTATTCCTCTCTGTTCTTCACACGGCATAATCTCTATTGATCTCGCATTAAGTTTGCGGATTCTTTCTTCTGCCAGCTGCACTATGCCGTTAACCTCTCCGGTGAATTTTTCACTTTACTTATTGTACTTTTCCACTCCAGAATTTCCAGTGACGTCCCAGTCACCATAAGCACACCTGACGGCTAGAGCTTGGTTTCTAAGACCATTCTCCAGCAAAAGGAACCAGAGATTCTTGGCGGGACAGCTGATTCCAGGGCTGGGTCAGCGATCACACAAGAGGCGCCCGGAACATCTTGTGGTTCCAGAAAGTAAAGAAGGAGTTAAAACCCCCGCAAGGATGGAATTATGTCAAAGGGACACAGGAGCCAACTTGAAAGGGCTCCTGACGGCCAAAGCTGGAACAATCTGAGCATTAAAAGAAACTAGTAGGGCTGCCTGGGTGGCTCAGTCGGTGGAGTGTCCGACTCTTAATTTTGGCTCCGGTCGTGATCCCAGGGTTATGGGATGGAGCCCCGTGTTGGGGTCTGAGCTGAGTGTGGAGCCTGCTTAAGATTCTCTCTCTCCCCTTCTGCCCCTACCCTACTTGCTCCCTCTCTAAAATAAAATTAGAAAAACAAAACAAAACAAAAGAAAGTAGTCGAAGATTATAGCCCAAGGCATAAAAACACCTGAGTCCGTGCTGGTCTAAGTAAGTGGGGGGAAGGGGCAAACGTCCCAGGTAGAAGAATTCCAGGGAACTACGTAAGCACTCCACCCTCCCCGCCCCTCGAGGGGGCTGCTCGTGGGGACTTTCCGCCGAGAGGTAAAGGAGGACAAGCAGGCAGAAGAGTCAAAATTCCGAGTGGAGCCTCGGAGGGGCCTGACAGCATGGCGTCAGCTGGATCCTCGCGGTCAGGACCACAGCGGGAAGTCAAGGTGGTCACGTGTGCCCTCCTTATCACAGAATGAAAGTGGCTCTTGGCCCAGATCCCTTGGTCGCTCGATCGTTAGGAAAACATCAAGCACGTTCAGATTTCAGCCGCGAGCTGTTCTATAAACGTATCTCTAATTTTCCCCACGCTTGGGCTCCAAGTCCTTTATCTGCCACGATTTCCGCCTCCTAGTTTTTGCTCTTTGCTCGTGTTTTTTGCGCTTCAGCTTCCAGGCCGTTGCTTTGGGTCTAAGCAGTGCCCACAACGTCCTTCAGTCTCTGTGCCGAAATGATCCGCTCTTTTGGACTCCAGCAGCACACAGGTCACTGCACGCGGATCTCCTCATGCTCTCATTGTCTCCGTCTTAGTCGACGCGTCCTCTGTCGCCCGGCAGCCCCGTATGTTCCCGTGGTTCTGGCTGGCCTTCTCTGTCTCGGGGTCGCCCCTCCCCTGCCCGCGCTTGGGCCATTTCCTTTCTTGGCCCTGGGAGCCCAGATGCGACGGCTGGATTGCCCACAAACAGCAGCTCTGCCAGAGAGGGGAGGGACCCCGTGGGCAGCGGTGTCGAGACGGGCATGGCACCTCTTGTCGCCCAGTCTCTTCCTGTCGTCCTGTGCCACCGGGAGCCAGCATCCACTTCAGGGGAGGCGGGTAGACAGACGTGAGGGAGACGGAGTGGAGGGGACAACGCCCTGCTTCCAGAATCCCCCTCCCACCGTTAACCTGGGGAGTCGCACCGCACCCTCTCACACCCCCGAAGTCTCTGTCCTTGAGATCAAAAGATCGTGGGGCCCGAGGCCCAGGCCACCCGTTGCGGGCTTTGCAAGGAAGAGGCACCTGAGGTTCCATCAAGGACAACATGCTCTAGGCAGCAGTCAGTTAATGTTTTGCGAGTCACAAATTCTGTAACAAAGTGTCATGAAGGGATGGCTTTTCTGTCGAGTAGCAGCGACCTGTCAGGGACCACTGGAGCAGAGTAATGAGACGCGCAGGGACGCTTGGAGCCACCTCCTGCGACACGGTCCGAACGCCTCTACGGCAGGTCCTCAGTGTCACAGAGGGGCAGGCACAGGCTTGGGGAATGACCATCAATCACAATATTGCCGTGTTTTTTCACAGAATTGATTCATTTGCTGTCTCCGTCCTTTCTTCCTTTATCAACTCCCCCTTAGCCTGTGATCGGTACGTGGGTCAGACGTCCTCCTGTGGCCTTGGCCGCAAACCTCATGCCGCCACGCCCAAGTCTCTTTAATGAACTGCGGACCCGTGAGTGCATCTGACCAGCTCTCCACTGGCACAGCCGGGCACCGCAAAGTAAGTGGTGGGAATTCAACTCACCTCCTCGGCCCTGGACCACACCTCTTCCTCGTGGGAGGTGGGTGAGTGGCACCAAGCAGAGAAAAAGGACAGAATGTGGGAGGCCGGGTCACAACCCCGCCCCGCCCCAGATGCTGTGCTTCGCCCGCCCACTGTGTACTGTTGTCTGGGAAACCTGAGCCCATTTAGGGAGGGGGAGGGGGAGGGGGAGGGGGATGCAGCGTCCTAGAGAAAGCAGAAACAGCTGCTCCCAGGGGGAGAGCCCCGAGCTGCCGGGCTGAGGTAGGAGCGCAGGTGGAGAAGCCAGAAGGACCCCTGGGTGCGTGGACTCTGAGCTCATCAGGAACAGGGCTGCTTACTCGGGAGGACAGATTTCCGCCAACCTTTTGCTCTGAACAGAAATAAGTCCTCTTCTTCCCTGGAACAGTTAGTAGCATGATCTCCACATGGGAGGGTCTTGGGCAGTAATTACTTGGATAATGGGTCCGCTCTCCTCCTAGAGTCTGTTTGGTGAGCCATCTGGGCAGGGGACAAGGCAGGGCAACCGGAGTCACAGGGTTTTGGGGGTGCCGGCCAGCGGGCAGCAGGGGTGGGTGTGCACGGCCATCCTGACCGGTCACCCACCGGGAGTGAGGCAGGAGGGAATCACTACGACCGAGTAGGTGTTGTTCCAGGAAATCCCTCGTGATTTCCAGGAAATCACCTCGCTGGCAGATCTTAGGGGAGAAGTTATGTCCCCTCAGAGGATGAGACTGAATTTAACTCTATCTCCCTTCATAGTGGACGCAGAGACGTAAGGGTCACCTTACCTGTTAAAGGGCAACTCCTACAAGCCACAGCGGACCTCTGGCTTCCCCGGAAACTCCAGGTGCGATCTCTGCGGAGTGTCGGGCCAAGGGCATGACTGCTCTCACGGCAATGGCCATCTGGCCAAAAGAGACGGGTAAGAACTGGAAAGGAGACACAGACTCATTTATGGAGACAACATAACCTTCCACATAGAGCAATTGCCCAATATAAAAACCCACAGCACCGCTACCCGATGGCCGACGCTAATTGGAAAATGCAATGGAAAAAACCCATACCTCTCACGGTAGCGATAGAACTCTAAGTACTTAGCAGTAAATAAAGCTGTGCGGCATCTCAAATGGGAAAATATTAAAATTTTATTGGAGGATGCAGATGAAGGTTTCACTATTGCAGACATAGACCATGAGCAGGAAGACTCGGTTTTAAGTGTTCATTTTCCCTGTAAAAAACCCTATAAACTAAATACAGTTTCATTTAAAATCCTAACAGTGTCCTTTGGGGCACCTGATCACGCGGATGGCTGCTTCCCATGGATATTGAAGGACCAAGAATAGTCCAGACGAGGCTGAAGCCAGAGCAGAAAGGAGAGAGACTCCTTCCGTCCAAAAGCGACCGTCCGTGTGGAGCTATGATAGATGTGAGAGTCCTACATGCGACAGGTAGGACTTTGCAGCATTTGGGAGAAATGGCTTTATGGCATCGAGAGTCCAGAACAAATTCTTAAGCGAGACATGAGATTGTCAACCATAAAACTGAAGCCTGATGCATTTGGCTATCTCATAATTAGTAGCTTCTGTACAACAGAAGACACCATAAACAAAGTGAAAAGTCGAACAACAAGCCACAGATCAAGAGGCAGTATTTTCTATAAACATAACATATAAATGATCACTGTCCAGCATATATAAAGAGCTTATGGTAATCAACAAGACAATGCAAAGAAAGGACCAACCAAAAAACAGGCCATGAAAAAGGCACCCTTTCCCTAGGAATCAGGAAAATGCAAGTTTAAGCAACGATTTTATAATCCTCGCGTTAACAGAGACTAAGGAGGGAGCGGTAGCAGTGCTGACCCACAGTAGGTAAGCTCTCAGGCAGCCCGAGGTGGGGGGATTCTGGCCCCACCGTTTGAAAAGCAACCTGTCTGCTGGTGAAGCTGGACCCGGCGGGCCCCTCCACCCCGGGACCCCCTCCCTCCCGGACCCTGGAAACACTGTCGCGTTTTGCAGGAGAAGTGGGAGCCGTGGCGGGGACCAGGTGGGGACAGGCTCTCTGTGAGGCCCGTTCACCCAGCAGTTGTTAAAACAGGGCCGGCAAGCGCGCACAGACCTGGGCCAGCAGGGGGGCGGCGGCGCGGGCCGTGGAGGGCGATGGGTTTTTGCGAAACTGTGAAGTCCCTGCCGAAACGACACGGAGGAGAGAGGGAAGGAGGGGATGTGACGGAGGCTGACACCTGCTAGTCTGGGCGCGGGCACGCAGCATCCTGCGTGATTTGTTCTGAACGTGCAGGCTACCCCATAAAGAACGTTCAGGGGACAAAGAACACAGATCCCGAAGGGAAAAAAAGCTAAGGAGAAAGGGGAGAAGACAAAAGGCCTTGTGGCAGCTCGGACGTGAGCCACCCGCCGAGCGGAGGTGACAGAGAAAGGGACCAACCCTGTGGACCTGGCAGCCGGCAACAGCCTCAAGGACATTCATTCAGTCAGCAAATAATAGTTGAACCCCTGCGAGAGCCAGGCCCCGGGGACTGGGAGGGGTCCCTCCCGCCCCGAGCCAGGGGGGCGGCCCACAAGCAGACGGCAAGTCCAGGGCTGGGTTGCCGAGGGGCCATGGCGGGCTGGTGTGTGCGGCGTCCCAGGGCACCTAGGAGTGGCTGCGCCCCATCTGGGTCCGGGGTCCAGCACGGCCCGCGTTCAGAGGCTGGGGAGGGGCACGACCATGAACGCCGGGGGCAGCAGCCGAGGCGTGCGGGGGAAGGGGCGCCCCGTGGCCTGGGGATGGCGAGGCGGCCAGGGTGTGGGGTCGGAGGCTGGGTCCTCCCAGCTGAGACGGGGCCGGGGGATCTCGGCGCCTGCGGACGGACAGCCGATCTCCGCCTCACTGGGTTGGCAGGGCGACCCCGTGGTTCGCAGGCAGGAGGACGGGGTGGAGGGGTGGAGGAGGAAGAGGGCAGAAAGCTCAGCCTGTTCGGGGAAGGAGGCTGCAAGGCGGAGGGAGGAAGGGGTCTGTGGGGCCTCAGCACCTCCCCTCCGGGAGGAAGGGAGGGAGGGAAGGTGGGGAGGAGGGGGGACAATGAACAGAGCAGAAAACTCTCCCCGCAGGGGTGTGTCCGAGCGGGGTCAGGGAAGCAGAGGTGCCCCAGGCCCGCAGGCGTGTAGACTGGGAGCCAGTCCGGAGTCTCCCTGGGGGCAGGAAGGCGTCTGCCCGTGGCATCCCTTCTGGAAGGTCTAGGAGCCAGTACACTTCCAGGCTTGGCAGCTGCCGGCAGAATTCAGCTCAGTTCCAGGCATTTTTGGCCTTGCTGGCAGCCAGGTGAAGACGGCTCTCAGCTTCCAGAAGCTTCCCACAGCCCTTGGCCCATGGCTGCCTTGCTCCGTCCTCACAGCCAACAAGGGCCGGTGGAGTCCTCACACGCAGGCTCTCCTGCCCCTTCCTGTGCCGAATCTGACACCAGCCGGGAAAGGCTGTCCACTCTACGGGCGCGTGTGATTCGACTGTGCCGACCAGACAGTGCCCGATGATCCCCCAAGAGGCCCAGCTCAGTCCCTCCTGCAGGGTCCCCGTCACCTTGCGGGCTGGCCTATTCACACGCTCCGTGGACGGGGTGTTTGCACCTTCCCGTGGGTGCGAGTGCGCGTCAGGACAGAGAGGCAAGCGTGCCTCAGCGGCCGCGGGCGACGCACATCTGAGCAGATGTCGTGAACAAGCTCCTTGAGGATAAGGTCCCGAACCCGGGGACAGGGTGGGAAGGCCTCCCGGCAGGCACCGCTGCTCCTTCCACGCCGAAAGCCAGCGGCCGTGGGGCCAGGTCCCGGACGCCCGCAGGGCGAGCTTGGCTGCAGCGCACCGGGCGGGCCGGGGGAGCAGTCAGGCCTCGGGGTGGACAATGCGTTAGTTTCCCCACTTGTCACGGCAGGAAGTTAAAGGCCCAGCCGCTCAGTGGGGACAGGATGTGTGGTGACGCTGCACGTTTTCAGTGCCCTGGTAAAGACGGGGTCACCTCCTTGTCCTGGGGTCACCTTCAGTGCCCTGGTAAAGACGGGGTCAGGCTGTTTGCGCACCTGCTGGGGTCGCTGGCTGCCCGTGGATCCAGGCGGCCTGAGAGCTCAGGGCTGCGGCGGGCGCTGGTTCCGGGCCCGTGTCACAGAGCTGGGCCCGGTCCCCCGGATCCGCCCCCAAAGGCCTGTCACTCCCTGGCCAGGCGGCTCCCGGTCCCCTCCTGCCTGCAGCGACTTCTTCCCTGGGGTCCCAGCGGGCGCCTAAGATCACCGGGACTGGTTTTCCACATCGGGCCCAACAAAGCCTGTGGTGCTGTCGACGGTCTGGGGACTGCCGTGACCCGTCTCAGGACACAGGACGCTGGTGCCTCCTCCCGACATTGGGTGTGGCTTCCAGACCTCCCCTCGGGCCAGGCTCCCCATCCCTGCGTGCTGGCCGGCCGGCCGGACGCCGGGCTGGAGGGAACTTGCTGGAGGCAGACGGCTCTTACCGTGCACGTGCTCACCCCCCTGAAGTCCCACTGTGCTGGTTACACTGCGTCTCAGGGGCCCGGAGCGTGTGCAGTGTGGCCTCCAAAGTCCAGGCTGCTGCTCTTCCAGAAACATCCCGCGTGCGCCGTATCAGGCCTTGTTAAAGAAAACCCGCCAGCACACGGTGGGTGTCTGTAATTTTCAGTCCCCATTGATGCTGTTGACCCCAGGGTCCCCGAGGGCAAGGGGCAGGAAGGACTGTGTCCCCCTGGCCTGCCTGCCTGTCCTCACCACCGGCCCAGCGTCCGGTTTCAATCCACTTCCAACTCGATCCAATTCAGTTCGGTTCCGATGCGACTTCCGTCCCTTTCCAGTCTGCTTTCAGCTCAGTGTGACTCAATTTCTGTTTAATCCACTTCCTGTGATCGGGCGCCGGGCCGGGAGCCAGGAACGGGGACACGGGGAGGGTCTCGCCCAGAGGGCGGCCCAGGGGTGGCAGGGAGAGGGTGGAGGCCACGTGACCCTGTGCCCACCGGAGGGGCACCGACCGTGAGGCACCGCAGAGCACAGGTGCCTGTGGGCAAAGGCGTGTCTAGGCTGCCAGGGACACGACCGGGCACGTGCAACCACATCCTTCGCTGCCGTCCTCTGCAGAGACCCCGACGTGTTTTCGGGCATTGCGAGCTTCTAGGAAGGGGCAGAGGTAGAGGTTTCTAGAAGCAGTGCACCAGCTCCAGACGAGCACTATCGCAGAGAGCAGATCCCTGACGGCACTGAGGGCCGCCGGGTCTCTTCCCACGCCGGCCGCCGGTGGAGGTGGAGGGAGGGAGGAGGCCGGGCTCTGATGGTGCGGCTCTGGGGCCCTTGCTGAGCTGGACCCGGATCCCCACGTGAGCGCCTTGCTTGGCGGCCGATCTGCTTCCCGCTCTCAGGCCAAACCAAGACGGAACTCCTGAGCCCGACGGCGTGCCAGGGACGGAACGCTCGTATGGACAGAAATCGGTGTCTGGGCCACTCCTGGGGCCGGGCGTCCCGGAGCGCCGGGTGCCGGCCAGAGGCGCCGTCCCGCCAACCCGCATGTCTCCAGGACGCGGCGGCCAGTCCTTCCCGGGGCGGCTCGAAGCACGACGGGCGGAGAAACAAATTCTCACCTTCCCTCGCCCGGCAGATGACTGATTTCCAGACGGCTCTGCAGAACGGCCCCGAAGTTGAAGCCCAGACTCCGAGCGGGAGCAAGTTGCACGGGAAGTCTGAGGACACAGACCCAATTCATCATTATTTACGAACCAACACGGAGGGGTTTATTACTCTGATTACTCACTAATCATTCCCCATAAATGCGGGAACCGGCAAAACCCCACAGAATCAATAAAGTGGTAAGTTCCCCGTCTAAATCACGGCACCTAGTATTCTTGAGTAAACCTTTCGGTAATTTACAAAGGCTGTTGAATTTTATAGTAAGTGTTTTTCAAACCAAGCTGGATTCTAAACAATAATGACTTTTTAATGTGGCTCTGTGATTACATTGTCATAGTGACATACGGGGGTCTTTGACTGCATCCGAAATGAGCCTGGTGTGAATTACTCGCAGGCACAGACCAGCGCGGCCCCAGGTAAAGCAATCTTCATAAATTACCCTCCAATCCGGGCGGCCTGGCAGGCGAGGCCTGATGCCAATGTTGGCAACTTAAATTTCAACAGACAATTTGTAAACACGCTCCTCCCTTTGTTCCGGAGCAGTGGCCTTGGCCCTGCGGTTCTGAATGCCGGAGGCCCCTCCTGGGTCAGCCCGCCAGGCGCTGGCTGTGACCTTGCGTTCACCGCTCTGGGGCCCGCGGCGCCCGTGGCTGCTTGCGTGGAACAGCGGGAAAGGCAGCCAACGCCGTGTCGAGCGCTCGAGGCCCACGTGGCGAGTGGCCTCCCTCCGGGGCGTCGCGGACGACCACCCACCGTGGGGAGGGCTCTGCTGCTCGGCGCTGCTGGACGGCACGGAGGGAGGCTGGAGCCCTCTGCGGTTTAGTGACTCCAGCCCCTGCCGGGAAGGGCTCAGAGGCCCCGCTGCCCCCAACTGGAGGCCCGCCCACCGTGTTTCCGAGCTGCCCAGTCACCGGCTCGGGTGCTGCGGTGGGCCAGGGCCTGTGCTTGACACGGAGCGGGACCCAGACACGGACGGGGCACAGTGAGAACGTGGGCTTCTCTCCAAGAGTGTGGGATGTGGGCAGGGGCCGAGGCAGGCCACGTGATGGCCACGCTTTGGGGACGCAGGTGCTCCTGAATCCAAGGGCCCCGGGCAGGGTGGCGGGGCCTGAGAGACCAGGGCGAGGGGCCGGGGCGCCGCACGAAGGGGCTGGAGCTGAGTCCCTCCCTGGTCCCTGAGCCTCTCAGCCCTCCGGCCGGGGAGGCCCCCACACCACCCCCACAGCCCGGGCTCTGGCTCAGTGCCGGGGTGGGACTCCCGTGGTGCTGCCCTCTCCCTGGGAAGCCTCCGGTCGGGGTCTGCTACCACCCGGGCCGTCCTCTCCGTCTTCCCGGACCCCCCTCCGGGACGGACGCCGGCTCATCTGTGGATGCAGAGCCCAGCTGTGTCCGGGGAGATTTTGCCAAACGATTGCGCGGCTTCTAGAGCTATCGGAGATGGCCGTTCCGGAAGCTTCGGAAGCATCAGATTCTTCGGGAGAATGGAAGGACACCCTCCCCCAACTGTCATGCCCTCCTGTCGTGACAGGGAGCGCCCCCATCACACGTGTGTCCCCGGGCCCCTAGGCACTACACCATATCAGAGGGGCGAAGGGGCGGAGGCTCCTGACAGCAGTGAGATATTTGTGCGTTAAAAGGCCCAGGTTTAAAAATTTTTTTTTTTAACATTTATTTATTTTTGAGACAGAGAGAGACAGAGCATGAACGGGGGAGGGGCAGAGAGAGAGGGAGACACAAAATCGGAAGCAGGCTCCAGGCCCTGAGCCATCAGCACAGAGCCCGATGCGGGGCTCGAACTCACAGACTGTGAGATCATGACCTGAGCCGAAGTCAGATGCTCAACCGACTGAGCCACCCAGGCGCCCCAAAAGGCCCAGGTTTTAAAAAGTCGGTCGTACCCACTGGGTTATCTCTTACAATTTTATGTAAAGCACGGTTTCACAGCTAGCCGTGCTAATTCTGAAACTGTACCTGGCTGGATGTCCCGGGACTCGGCGGCTCTGGCCTCCCGGGGTCCTTGAGGCCCTGCTCCTTCGGGGGGCTCCGTGGGGCCGTCTGCCTCCCAGAGTGGAGGCCTGCACCCCGAGTCAGTGGCCGTTCCCAACAGAAGCGGGATGTGGCTGCGGTGCTCTGGATGGGGACCCTGAGGGGTGAGCTGGAGGGGCCGGTCTGAGGGCCCAGGTGGGACCCAGGGTACCGGCCGTGGGCACCGGGACCTCCTCTGCAGCCTCAAATGCCCAGGAAGACAGCCGGGTCTAGCTGTGATCCCGTTGGCTGGGGATCCGAGGTCCCCAGGACAGCTGCCGTCAGTGAGCCCTCCTGGGGTTGGCTCCCGCACCTGCCACAGACGATGGGGGGTCTGCCAGCAGCAGACACAGCCCCCGAGAGGGCATTGTCATTACCCCCGATTTACGGGCAGGCCGGCGGGCCGAGCGAGGGAGGGACCGCCACCCGGGCCCGGCGCTGTGAGGGGCAGGGGCTGGCTAGGAGCTCACCGCTTCTTGGGCCAAAGCTTACTGTCCTCCCGTACAGCTGGGGGGGGGGGGGCAGGGGCGGAGCACCCAGGGGCCGGGAACACACGAGAAGCTTGCGGTGGTCCCGCACCGCCCACGGGCCGGCTCTGCTGCGAGCACGAGGCAGCCCCGCCTTTGGCCCCACAGGCCCCCCACACCGTGTCCCCGCCTGGGCCGGCACCGGCCCCTGGGGGCACCCGGTGAGCCAGGCCCTCGGCTTCGCAGACTTGCTGGGAAAATCCAACAGGTTAACGGGTCGCGGACGGCTGGGCCCAGGGTCGGGACGGCTAGTAAGTTCGTCCTCAGTATTTCACAGAAGCGCTCGTTTGCAGTCACGGGCCGCTTTCCAGAGGAAAAAGACGCTTCGGAGAAGCAGCCGAACCCTGTTAACGTCTCTGCTTTAAGAAACATAAGGAAGAAGTCAGGAGCCGCATCGCCTTCCGTCAAGACACCTGCGGGACCCGATTTAATTTCTGCTGCCGTGGACGACGGAGCCGGGAATTCTCACGGGAGGCCTTTCGAAGGAGGAGGTGCTAAGTACATCACGTCCAAAATTAACACGGCCTTCCAATCTACGCGCCAATTCAAAACCCGATTTAACAGCCTGCTCTTACCGAAGTCAATTGGCGAGCATTCCATTATAAACACAGATGAAATCCCCCCCCATCTACCAGATAAATAATTTTCTCCCCACACCTAAGCGGCACGCATTAACTTAACGGGTAATGATCTAAATTATGTATTAAACTCAATTACTTTTTATTACCGCTTTCCAATTAGGGTGCCCTGATTGACTCGCCCGCACGGTGCCTTCTCGTGGGATGGACCCTGTCTCCCGGCCCCGGTTCCGGCCGTGCTCGCGCCGCTCGGCCCTGGCTAATTGAGTGTCTGCCCTCCATCCAGCCGGTGGCCGAGGCGCGGCTCCGGATGCTGAATTACCAGCTAAATTACCCATCTGCCGGAGTTCCTCTCGGCAAACTCTTCTAACACGGGACTCTCTCCCGGCCTCCCGCACGGAGCGCCCCCCCCCACCCCCAGGGACGATGCACCCCCAGGGCGGGCTCCGGGGACCGGTGGGCCCTTCCACGGTCGGGCACCGTGAGGCTACCGTGACAAACACCCCGACTTCCCAGAGTTAACGGACGGCCGCCGGGTCCTCCGGCAACCAGCCTCCCTCGTCACAACCTCCCCTCCTTAGTGAAAACATTCCTTTGAAGAACCCAGACTCCTCTGACAATGGTCACCTGTGTTCTTATCCTCGACTGTACTGTCTGGGTCCTGGGGCAGGGAGCCCGAGCTCAGGTGCGGGCAGGTTCAGAAACAGGCGCAGGCCTCCCGGTTCGTAGGCCGAGTCCTCTGCTGCATTCTCCTCGGGGGAAGGTGTGGGGAGCTCTTGGGGGGCTCTCATAAGGGCCCGAAGCCCTCACAAGGGGCGGCGCAGCTGGGGTGAGCCACCTCGGAGCGGCCCCTCCCTTCGCCGCCCCCCCCAACCAAGGGCAAAGTGGCAGGCTGGAGGGGGGCCCAGAACCCACCCCCCCAGGGAGGCTTCCCGGATGGAGACGGAGGGCTGGGAACCACAACACTACTGGCCTCCGGGGCCTCGACCGTCCACCCGGCCTCTCCGAGCAGTCCTGAGGGGGCCCGTGTGGCTGGATGGGGGCTGCCCACGGGCACGCCGTGGGGTGGGGTGGGGGTGACCGGGCCTCGCCTCACCAGTCAGGGAGCAGAGAAGAGCCTCCGGGCAGGCCCCTCGGAGAACCCTCTGGAAAGCTAGCAGCTAACAAGTGGGCATCCGTGTGCCATCCATCCGCTACCCCAGAGTGAGCCCCCGCCAGCCCAGCCCCTGAAGGCGGGCAGACGAGAGACAAGCTGCAGACGCGGAGCCAGGGAAGAGGTTTCAACCGCCAGGTCTGACCCTCGACCCTGCAGGGACGCCGTGCCCACATTCCAAGTGGCCGAACGTCCTGGCCCCGGGTGAGGGTGGCGTCCAGAGAGCGTGGGGCGCCAGCCGGCTCTGTGGTCACCTGGGGGGCTATCGAAGAAACGCCTCCTGTCTGCGCTCATGGCCCAGCAGCATCCTGGAGCCGGCAGTGAGCGGGAGGGCGGCCCCGGCTGGCCCGCACCTAAGACCCCCCAGAACCCCACAGGGTCGGAGGGCCCTCTCACCTTCCAGCACAGGGAAAATCCAGTGAGACTCAGAGGGCCCTCTGGGGCGGAGCCGGGATGGGACCTCTTGTGTATGACAGGCTCACACCCGACCCTCGACGTCTGCAGCCGCTGTCAGGGGCCCGGGAGAGGTCCGTGCAGCAGGGTCCTGGTGGAGGGGAGAAGCCCGTGCAGTCCTGGGTGGGTCACACTGGGACCACAGGGACGTCCAGGGTCACGTCCAGAGGTGCAGCTGGACACTAGAGGACCGTGAAATCCAACCCTGGCAGAGATGGGAGGGTGTGTGAGTGAGCACGGGTGTGTGTGCTCACGTCTGTGTGTACGTGTGAGCGTGTGCGTGCTGGGAGCCTCACCAGCAGGGTCCTCAGGCTCGTCGCAACCCCCAGTCTGGGACACCTGCTCGCCTGGCACAGGTCGGTGGGAAGGATCGTGGCTTTTAGCACCAGCTGGAGGCCTCTGGGCCCCGTCTCCCCCTTCACCCCTGAGGGCCTCAGTCAGGTGACGTGACCTCTCCAAGCCTGGCCACCTCCACTTCCCCTCCACTGCTGTCCCACCACAGGGTCCCCCTGGCGGTCCCTCCGGCCACACCTGCTCCAGGCTGGCACGGGGTGGCCAGGAGACCCGGCCCCTGAACCCTCCTGAAGGTCTGTCTCTGTGCTGGGTCCCTAGGGGCCACAGGCAAGAAGGAGGCCCAGCTGCAGCCTCCGGGGACCCAGGAGGTGTGACCTAGGAGCGCAGGCCGGGCAGGGAGGGCACCGAGGCTGGACAGTCCTGGAGGACTGTCTGGAGGAGGAGGCTTCCTGCCACAGCCCTCGCCCTGGCCCGCGTCCCTTTCTGGTGGTTCCGCTCTGGGGCAGTCTCAGTGCCGGTGACGGACAAGAAAGTGCCGTCCCCGCGAGCCCGCGGCCCCCGCCCCGTCTCACATGGCCCGGGAGTTGGCTTTTTGTTTGTTTGATGAATTCTTCCGATGTTCAAGAAAGAAATTAATTTTACTTATTCCTCCAAGCGGTCATTAGAAAAGCTTTTAATGAACACAGTAAAACCCAACTAATTATCACAATGGCATTTTACTCTAAATAAAATTGACAGGAACCACGAATGTGACGCGTATAATTCTCCTCAGTTTATTAAAACCCATTTATCACACTTTATCCTAGAGGAAACTCATCATATTGGTCTGCGATAATTTAACTAATATTTCCTTGCTGCATCTAATATTTAGGGGAGTTTACTGATATTAAAGTCATAATGCATTATATGGAGATGACCTTGCATTCTAATTACTGTTCTTGGTGAGGAGTGGGGCAGAGCAATCCTGGCAGCCCTCTCGGCGGGAGCCAGCGTGCGGCTAACGCGGGGCTCTCCTTACACGAGATCCCTTCCCGGTCTCCGTGGGTCAATCCGGCTGTCCAGAGTGGCACGGGAGGGACACACTTCTCCCTGAACTTGGCTGGGGCCTGGGGTGGAGACCCCCGAGGGTGACCCCTGAGTGACCACACCGAGCCCAAGTTCGCATCCCTGGTGTCCCCCAGAACCGCGGCAGACGCACCTGAGTGTGGAAAACAGGGCTTCTTTCTGGTAACTTCTGACCCGGGAACCACGTTCTTCCTAAACCCAGGCTTGAAAGGTCAGCGTTGCGGCACACGTCCGGCTCTGAGATCACGTTTCCATACCTTGAAGAGTCGCCAGACTCGGGCGGCGGGACCTCTGCTTCGTGTCCCGCCATCGGCCCCTCCCCGGCACGCATACATGCATCGGCGGGGAGACCGCCAAGCCCGCACTGCGCCCCCCTCGCCCACGCTGCGCCCCCCGTTGCCCACGCTGCGCCCCACTCGCCCCCGCTGCGCCCCCCTCGCCCCCGCTGCGCCCCCCTCGCCCACGCTGTGACCCACTCGCCCCCGCTGCGCCCCCCTCGCCCCCGCTGCGCCCCACTCGCCCACGCTGCGTCCCCCTCGCCCACGCTGTGACCCACTCGCCCCTGCTGCGCCCCCCAGCCCCCGCTGTGACCCCCTCGCCCACGCTGCGACCCACTTGCCCACGCTGCGCCCCCCTCGCCCACGCTGTGACCCACTCACCCCCGCTGCGCCCCCCAGCCCCCGCTGTGACCTACTCACCCCCGCTGCGCCCCCCTGGCCCACGCTGTGACCCACTCGCTCACACACGCTGGTGGGGTCAGGCAGCCGGTGCTGCTGTGGTGGGCGATTCCGGATGAAAACAACCACAGACCAGCTGATCCCAAGCGCGCTGTTCCCACGCGCCCGTGCAGGCGCAGTGAGGGGTCTGCCCTGGCTGACGCTGTCTCCCCATCCTGTGACGCTGCCCTCTCAGCACAGGGTTCCTGGGGTCCCACCTGCCATCACTGCTTCAGGCTCCCCCTTGGAGGGACCGCATTCCGCAGCTCGGGCACAGCTGATTCCAGACTGCGGTGACGCAGGGGAAGCTGTGCCCGTCCCGTGAGCCGGCCGGGGCACCAGTGATGGAGCCGCCATCTGTCCCCCCGCACGACTTCCGTGCTTCCAGCTCTGGTCACGTGGCCCGACCAAGACGCCATCGGGACCCCTGGCCACCGACCCCCACGCTCCTCCTGCCACCCGCCGCTCCGGCTTTCACTGCCACGCGGCCCACAGCACGCAGACCGTTCTCGTCCCCAGCCGCCCTCTCCTCCTGTCTCCGTGGAGGGGCTCTGGTCACCTCACGGAGCCCCAGGTCCCGGAGGAATGAGGACACGCCCTCCCCTCCCCCCACCTCCCTCCTACCCCTCCTCTGCCCACGGAGGCTGCCTCCAGGACTCTCAGTGAGGAAGCCACAGAAGCCAACCTCCCCACCACCCTCCTTCCCTCCCCTCCCCAAAGGTGGAACTCACCCCTGGCACTCCCCTCCTGCACCCACCCCGTCCCCAACTCCACCTGCTTTCTCCAGGGCCAGGCTTGACCTTAAACTTGAGCTTGCTTGCTGAGTCTCAGGGACTCCTTCTGTCCCCTGTCACTTATCCCTCACGCACACCGGCCTCCCCTGGTTTCTCCCCCTACCTGGGTGTCCACCTGCCCCTCTGTCCGTGCTCCCGGTTCACCCTGCGGCTCCTCCTGCTTCTCAAACCCAGGGGCCCGCCCGCGGCGTCACCCCCCCCCCCCCCCTCCTCCCCGAGACTCCTCCCCACCTCCAGCTCCGACAGCCTTTCTCCTGAGCCCCAGACCCGGAGAGCAAGCTGCCTCCTCCAGTCTCTCCCTCTGGCCACAGTCCTTCCGTAAATCACCGGAGTCGCCCGGTCCCGCGTCCCTGGGGAGCAGGGCACAGAGTGGGGTGTGGAGGCGCTAGCCTGGTGTCTGTACGCCGGGGCGCACACGTGTGCACGTACAAACGACAGCGTGCAGTTGTGTCCGGTGGTTTTGCCGTGAAACCAGTGGACTCGTGCATATTTCACGGCTTGTCTGCAACTCGCTTTGCGCGCGAGCTCCGCGTCTCGGGGAGCGCTGTGGCCGGTGCGCGCAGCCGGCCTCGTGTTTGGAGGGAGGCGTGGCTCCGTCCTGGGGCCCTGGTCCTCCGCTCTTCCCTGCTGGGGAAGAGTCAGCCGCTTCTGCGCGCTTCCCTCTCGAGTTGCTTCTTCCGGATTCTTCTACGCACGTGGCGTTCCTCCCCGGGGCAGATCTGGGGGGGCGGGGGGGGGGCACAGGGCTGTTTTTCCCGGACGTTCCCAAGGCGTGTCCCTAAAAGGCTGGAAAGAGGACCCCTCCCGACGCACGGAGCCTGCCTGCGTTCCCCACGCCCTCGCCATCGCTGGAGAGAGAAGCTCCGCCTTCCTTTCCGGTCACCGGTGCCCCGTCGCTGGCACCCCTGACACCCGGTGAAATCAGCCGTGGTTTATCTTTGCGTGTGAGTCCTCGTGTCCTTTTCCTCCACCCACAGAGGTGATCTGCTTACGACTCAGAAATCTACACGTAATTGTCCCCCCGGCCGCCTGTTCCGGACGCATCCGTGGGCCGCCGCATCGTCCCGGCTCACAGACCACACGGCCTGCGTCTGGGCCGGTCCGCGCCCCGGCCGCCAGTCTCGGCGCTTCTTTCCCACGCGTGGGCTGGCTCCGCCCCAGCGTTTTCTTTTCCAGGCGAGTCAGGCGGCGCACCACAGGCCCTAAGGGTGATTGCGGTTTACTGGGGGCGCCGACGGGGCACAGACCCCCTTTCCTCCTGGCAGGTGCGGTCCCTCTCCCCCCGTACTCGGATTTCCTTCTGCGTCTGCCCGTTGTCCTCACACAGGCTTTGTGCGCCTTTCTGCTACTTTCTCCCAAGACGGCCGGCAGTTTTCCTCGCGGTTGTGCCCGGGGGCACCCTCCTCCGTGGCGATTCCTCGGGTGGTGGAGAGCTACGGGTTTTCTAGACACTTGCCTTGTCTCTATCTTACTGAAGTCTCTTCTAGTTTGCTGCTGCGTTTCTGCCTTATACTCGATCCGGTTGCTAGCAAATCCCGTCTCCCGTCCTCAGACCCAAAGGCCTGGACGTGGGCCTAGCAGCCTGAGGCCTGGCATCCTCATCCGGCCGCAGGCTTTAACGGGAGCCCGCGATGCTCCCCCAGGCGTGAGACTGCTGTCGCCGTCGCACGGGACTTCTCACGCGGCGGGGCCCACGTCTACTCCGCTGTCGTGAATTATAACGAGCTCCGTTGGTAGATTCCAAACCCGGCATGTCCCTCCTGAGCGCGGTGGCAGATTCGGTGGTGGGGATAAGGCACGGTGGACCGACCCTCCCCACGTGTGAATCCCAGGTCGTTTCCGCTCTCCACGCTGCGGTCCCCCCAACGGCCCTGCGTGCGTGGCGGGGGCTGGTGTGCGAGGCCCCCCGCGCAGGGAGGGTTGCTGGCTCGCAGGGGAGCGCATCTATCTGTGCGAGAGTTTTTCACAGCGCCTGGCACGTCGTGAAGTGCTAAAGAAGTGTTAACCACTCTCATCATCGTCGCCATTAAGTATTGACAGATTGCTGTCCGAAGTGTCTGTGCCAATTTACACGCCCGCCAGCCACGGACAAAGCTCCGTTTCCACAGATTCATGGCAGCGCTCCGTGGTACCAGACTTATTAATTTTTTACACTCTAATGGGTGAAAAATGGCGTCTCGTTGTTTTAATTTGTGTTTCTCGCCGTTCGCTGTGAAACTGGGCCGACTTGTGCATATTTATTGCACGTTGCTTTCTCCGCGTATTTATAGTTTCCTATCATTTGCTCGTTTTTGTATTGGGTCGCTTGCCTTTTCCTTATTGATTTTCAGGAATTATTTATGTATCCGAGTAGTGATACTTTATTGGTTATGTGGGTCGCAAATACATCCTCCCGGACTGAAGCTTGTATTTCTCGCTTTATGGATGGTGCCTTTCGCTGAACAGAATTTTAAATTTTAATGTGTCTGACGCCCCGAACTTTCCCGTAACGTTTTGTGATGTTGTCCTAGAATCTCGTGTTCTCTTTGGCACTTTGGTGTTTTCACGTGCAAGTCCTTATCCGCCCGCACTTTATTTTTTGTTCTCTTTATGACGTGAAGCATCTCTGCTCTGCCGTGCCAGCGCCCGGTGCCGTCTGGTGCCCCCTGCCCCACTGGGGGTGGCGATGCCCCCCCAGCTACGCTCCATGTGCCCACTTGTAATGGACGTGGCCGTAGCTCTTTCTGGAATTTAATGACGTCACTTGTCCATCCCTGCCTGAACCACATCATACCTGTAAGAACGGAAGCTTTATAAAATAAGTCTGGTTGTCTCATTGGTGATTCTCTCTGACCTTTGTCTTCAGATGTGCCTAGGCTGTGTTTGGCCTATAGTTTTCATGTATTAATTTTGTAAATCAGCTTGAAAGCCCATTTTGGATACGGACTAGAGATACACGGAACGTTTGGAACAATTTGAAGAAAATGTCTATTATTACTGACTCTACCCATTCATGAATATGGTATATCTCTCCATTTATTTACATCTTCTCTCATGCCTTCCAACAAAGCTTAACCAACAAAATTACTGTTAGAAACGTCTCGCGCATTATTTATGACACATAACCCTTGAAAACTTGCCTGTTTAAAAAAAAAAACTGTTAACGGAATCTTATTATATTACTTTCTTTAATTTTTTCCAGTGAGTTTTTATGCCAAATTTATATTTTACGGCTCATTGAACGCTCTAATTTGTATAGCTATCTATAGATTATTCTGAATTTTCTCTTTGAAACATGGTCTGCAAATAGTGATAGTTTAGCTTTGCTCCTTTCTAGACTCTAAAACATATTTTTTTCTCTTGCCACATGTGCTTCTGGTCCCCCTCCAGCACATGAGGCTCAAACGTGGAGCTGGGCTACAGGGTGGCACTGAATTTTCTTATTACAGATCTTCTTTGTACTCAACTCTGAGAGCTTTCACACATGCTGGATCGAAGTCCTTTACAGACAGGCAATTTGAAAATCTAGTCTCCCAATCTGTTGCTTATCTCTTAATTGCCTAACAGAGTATTTTGAAGAGCAGCAGTTTTGGTTTCGATGAAGGGCTTCTGTCAGTTTGTTCTTTTACGGATTGTGCTTTTTGTCTTCTTTAAATGTTTATTTTATTTATCTTGAGAGGCGAGAGGGGCAGAGAGAGGGAGAGAGAATCCCAAGCAGGTTTGGGATTACAGAGCCCACCATGGGGCTCAATCCCATGAACCTCGAGATCCTGACCTGAGCCGAAATCAAGAGTCTGATGTTTAACTGACTGTGCCACCCAGGCACCCCTCATGGATTGTGTTTTTTGATGTCTTATCTAAAAAAACCTTCTAGGGGCGTCTGGGGGGCTCAGTCGGTTAAGCTCCAGACTTCGGCTTAGGTCATGACCCCATGGTTTGTGGGTTCAAGGCCCGCTTCAGGGTCTGTGCTGACAGCTGGAGCCTGGAGCCTGCCTCGGACTCTGGGTCTCTCTCTCTCTCTCTCTCTCTCTCTCTCTCTCTCAAAAATAAACATTAAAAAATGTTTTTTTAATTAAAAATAAAAAATTAAAAAAACCTTCTAGCTAATCCAAGGTCAAATCCAAAGATTTCCTGTTCTATTTTCTTCTAGAATTCTTATAGTTTAAGGCCTATGATCCATTTTGAATTAATTTTTGTATATGCTGTGACAAATGCATCGAAGTTCTTACTTTTTTTTTAATCTAGCACCATTTGTTGAAAAGACCATCTTTTCTCCATTTAATTGTCTTTGTGCTTTTGTCAAAAATCAATCAACTAGGGGCACCTGGGTGGCTCAGTCGGTTGAGCGTCTGACCTCGGTTGAGCGTCTGACCTAGGCTCAGGTCATGATCTCACAGTCCATGAGTTCGAGCCCCACGTCGGGCTCTGTGCTGACAGCTTGGAGCCTGGAACCTGCTTCAGATTCTGTGCCTCCCTCTCTCTGACCCTCCCCCGTTCATGCTCTGTTTCTCTCTGTCTCAAAAACAAACATTAAAAAAAATTTTTTTAATCAATCAACTATTTGTATGCGGGCCTTTTCCTAGACTCCGCATTGTGCTCAATGTTTATGCCAATACCCTGCTGTTTTATTGATTAGCTTTAAGATCAGAGTAAGTCTTCCAACTTTTTTCTTTTTTTTTTAAGTTGTTTAGACTACTCCAGAACCTTTCCACTTACATATGAATTTTTAGAATCATAAATTTTAGAGTCTGTCAGTTTTTACAGGAAAAACCTACTAGAATTTTGATTGAGATTCCATTGGTCTATAAATCAACGTGGGGAGAATGAACATCTTAACAACTTTGAGTTTTCCTATCCATGAACATGATATATGTCCTCATTCAGTGAGATGTTCAGTCTCAGTGCTTGTAGATTTCAGTGTGCAGGTCTCCTATATCTTTTGTCAGATTTATGCCCAAGTATGCTTGTTAATAGTACTTTACGTGGCATTGTTATTAAAATTTCAAGTTCTGACTGTTGTGAGTATATAAATATACAACTGATTTCTGTATATTGATCTTGAGCCGTGCCATTTTGCTAACACGCTTATTAGTTTTAGTAGCTTAAAAAAAATTCTTTTAACATTTATTTATTTTTGAGAGACAGAGAGAGACAGAGCATGAGCAGAGAGAGAGGGAGACCCAGAAGTCGAAGCAGGCTCCAGGCTCTGAGCGGCCAGCACACAGCCTGACGTGGGGCTCGAAACCATGAACCGTGAGCTCCTGACCTGAGCTCAAGTCGGTGCTTAACCGCCTGAGCCCCCCAGGTGTCCCTATACTATTCTTTAGATAGATAGATAGATAGATAGATAGATAGATAGATTTGATTTGTTAAAATTTTGGTAAGATATTTTGCATCTTTGTTAATTAGGGATTTTGTGTTCCGTTATCATTTCTTGTGATGTCTTTGATTCAACATCAGAATAAGACTGGCTTCCCCAAATGGTAATGGAAGTGTCCCCCTGCCTATTATCTGGAAGTGTTTGTATAGACTTGGTATTATTTCTTCCATAAATGCTGGTGGACTTCATCATTGAAACCATTTGGTCCTCTAATTTTCCTTGTTGTGAGGGTTTTAATTACAAATTTAGTTTCTCTAACAGACGTAAGATTGGTTAGGTTATCCGTTTTTTCTTAGGTGAACTTTGGTAGTTTATACCTTTGAAGGAATTTTCCACTTCGTCTATGTTGTCAAACTTATTGGTAAGAGGCTGTTCAGAATATTGTATTTTTTTCCTTACAATATCTGTAGAGTAATAGGTGGTGTCCACCCTCTCCTTCCTGGTATTTTTCTTGATCACTTAGGGAAAAGGTACATTGTTTTTATTCATCTTTTCAAAGAATCTGCTCTTTTCTCATTGGTTTTTCTTTATAGTTTTCCTCCTTTTATTCCATTGATTTATGCTCTTTATTATTTTCTTTCTTATGCTCACTTTAGGATTTTGTTTCAATTTTTTTTAACGTTTATTTATTTTTGAGACAGAGAGACAGAGCATGAATGGGGGAGGGGCAGAGAGAGGGAGACCCAGAATCGGAAGCAGGCTCCAGGCTCTGAGTGGTCAGCACAGAGCCCGATGCGGGGCTCGAACTCACGGACCGGGAGATCGTGACCTGAGCTGAAGTCGGACGCTTAACCGACTGAGCCACCCAGGCGCCCCTAGGATTTTTTTTTTAAGAGACAGAGAGAGACAGAGCACACGTGGGGGAAGGGTAGAAAGAGGAGGAGACAGAGGATCCGAAGCGGGCTCCAGGTTCTGAGCCGTCAGCACAGAGCCCGACGCGGGGCTCGAGCTCACAGGTAGTTGAGATCATGACCTCAGCTGAAGTCGGACGCTCCACCGACTGAGCCACCAGGCGCCCAACTTTAGGATTTACTTTGCTTTTCTTTTCCACTCTTTTAACCTGGAAGTTTGGATCATTGATTTGAAACCTCTATTTTTGCCGCAATGTAGGTTCTTAGTACTAAGTTTGAGTGTGAGCTGCCCTCACTGACTCACTGGTTACCCCTCCCTCCACTGATGCTCAGTAAGGAAGGAGGCAGGTTTGGACCGGTTGTCCCCACTGGGCACTGTGCTAGTCACACATTTCATCTTGACCACAATTTTGCGGGACAAGTACAGTTAGCTCAGCAGCTTACAAGTGTGGAAGCCAAGGCCAGCAGGCACCTGCTCCACTGTCCCCTCCCCCGGCGCTCAGAGCCCTGGGGGCTGGATCTGAAGATGCCTCTTTTGATACGGGCCTGATTAGCGAGACAGGATGATGACATTTAAAAGTCAAGACGGAAGTCCCTTTCCAGGTGATGTGCTGCTCAAGCCTGGCTGGAAGCCACTGCTGCCGAGATGGGGCATCACCTACCCCCCCGCCCCGGCCCTGGGCTGGGGATGCCGACACGACTGTGTCTCTGCATCTAGCAGAGCGTGAGCGGCTGGCCTGCTGAGGCAGAGAGGTCACGTCCCTTCACAGCCTGGGTCCCACATGCCCCGGGCTGCTGCGTCCTCCTGTGCTTCCTGCCCACCTGGCAGGGAGTCTCAGGACGCGTCCCAGGCGCCTGGACAGGCCAGGGTTAAGGAAGTGCTGAACACATCTAATTTACATGCAAAAGTCTCCCGTCCTTTCCTCCTGACAACTCAAGGCTCATGCAACCGATCAATATTTTATGAAGACATTTCCTGTGACGCGGGGGGAGGCAGGTGCACGTGGCCTGGCCGCCCGCAAGGTGGGGGGGGGGGGAGGAAGCCGGGTCTGCAGGGCCGGCCCTGGGGTCTGTGTGTCGCTGAGTCCTCTGAGCTGACTCCCGTGCACCCTGAGGGAGGCCCAGGCCCCTCTGCCTCTAGGGTAGCTCTCCCTCCTCCCTCCCCCATCTGAGCTGTCCGAGAACAGGGGCCTTCCTCCACGCATGAATGACTCAACGAAGGCTTTCTCAGCACCAATAGGTGTTGGGGTTCCAGGCCATGCCGATGGCTCTCCCTATGAAAACCCCCCATGCTATGGAGCCTAGTGAAACGCCCAGTGGTTCAGGGGCCACCAGAGGCCTAGCCCACGGAGCAGGAGCCACCCGACCTGCCCTCCTTTGCCTGTCCCCTCTGAAAAATGCCCGAGTCACCCTCCACCCCTCGCTCTTCCAGCCCGGCCCCTGTCCCCCTATGTGCTGGGGTCAGACTGAGAGCACCCGACACAGCCGTGTACCGAGCCGGGGTGCGGCTGCAGGGGAAGTGGGGGCCGGGGAGCAGACAGAGGGCCCCTCGGTGAAGGTGCATTTCGGCTGGGACAGAAAGTGGGTCAGGGTCTTAGGGGGGAAGGACGGCTTGTGGGGAGACCCAGAGAGCCAGGAACATGGAGGGTTCTGGGCAAATCAGGAAGGAACAGAGAACACGGAGCAAAGGCGAGGGGTGGCGGGGGGGGGGGGGGGGGGGCGGGACGGATAGGGCGGCTGGGGAGCCCTGAGTTAGAGAGTGAGTTCCCTGTAGGTGGGTGAGTTCCAGAACCTCTCAGCCTGAGCCCACGCCCCTGCTCTGCTGCTGGGTCCAGACCCCCGTGGAGAGTGGTCCAGGCCTGCCTCCCAGGAACCCACATGCAGGAGGGGAGCCAGTGGATGATTCTTAGGGTCCAGAGGAGGGAGGTCTCAACTCTAGCTGAGCTCTGACCCCTGAGGACTCTTGTTGGGGACTGTGAGGCTGGGGTCTGTCCTGGAACTGGGGTAAAAACACCCCGGGTTTCCATCTGGGCTTTCTTTGCAATGTGCTTTGTGAGGGGCTGGGCCGGGCCTCAGTTTCCCCAGCTCCTGAGAGCGGGCTGTGATTCTGGGGTAGGCAGGGAGGACCCTTGGGAGCACCCCACGCCCCCCTCACTCTAAAGGACGCTGAGTTAGTGCAGGGCCTGGTGGGGGGGGGTCCAGTTGGGGGCAAATAAGTAAGTAATTGTATTAGACCCTCCCTGGGTCTCCATCAATGTGCAGAGCTCAGCAGAAGGGGCTCCCCCGGCGCCTGCCTCGTGACCCCTCACACTGCCGACTGTGAAATTCCCGAATAACAACGACCCAAATTCACTTATCCGTGCAGATGGACCCACGGGCCCTGGCTGTCAGGACCCTCCACCCGGCTCTTTCCCGGACCCACCGCCATTGTGCTGTCGTCCCCAGAGGGCCAGGACGCTGGCCTCACCCACCCTCCTCTGCCGTTTACCTCCCCCCTCCCCACCCCGGTCGTGTGTCCATTCGTGTACTCGTGCACCCACTTACTCAGTCCCTAGCCGTCCCAGGAATGACGGCTCCCAGACTCTGAGGCTGGTAACGTGCGCCCGCGCACGAGTCTCTGAAGGTCTGAAGGTGCCCTGGGAGAGGCTGGCACGCCCCACGCCGCGTGACGGAGGAAGAAGCAGGTTCCAAGAGGGTATCTGCCGCACGTCCCACAGCCGCGAGGCAGGGTTCGCCTCTGTTCCCAGAACGGGCCCGGCTCCGGAATGTTCCTGACTGTTCGTCACAGGCGCCCCGGGTACTTGGGTGGGGGCTCCCAGGAACGCCGGCTGCGCTCAGGGCCGGGGCTCCCTGGCGGGTGCTGGGGTTGCTGCAGAAGTGGGTGCAGGCCGGGGAGGGGGGTGTCGGCCCTGAGCCTGCCCGTGCCCGGGGAGGCCGCAGGAGCCGGGGGCCTGGCCACCCTCCAGGGCGGGGCAGACCGTGTGGCTCCCGGGTTCCTGCTCTGCCGGCCGTGGGTGGGGGGGCCCAGGAGGTGGAGGGGAGCCGCGGGGGGCGGGGGGCCGGCCGCTGAAGACCAGCACCGCGGCCCCCGCTTTGCACTTTGTAAATCGGCACTTGTCACGGAAGGAGCCGTCCTGCTGCCATCGCAGGCATGAGGAGATTCGCCTTGAGGACACCCCCTTCGTCAAGAGCGAAAGGCCCCGCTCGGCGGCCGGGGATGGACGCTGGCGGCACTGAGGCGCCCGCGCTCGGCCGGGACCCGCGTCCGCAAACGGCCTCGTGTTTTCATGTGAAACAGGTTGTCGATAACGCGCTCTGTGTTCTGTCATTAAAAACGCGAAGCAAGGGCCCCGAGCATCCATCGCGGGGCGGGTGCGAGCGGGAGCTTGCGTGCCAGCCGCGCACCCGGCAGACGTGGCCTCAGGCAAGCGTCTCGCTGCTGTCCTGCCGCCCGTCATTGCCCACCCAGGCATCACGCTCGCCCGCCCTAGCTCCCGGCTCACTCCCCTCCCTGCCCCAGAAATGCTGCCCGTCCTCCAGCTGGGGGGGGGGGGGGCCTTCCTCCAGGAAGCCTTCTGACTGCTCTGTTCCCTGGGCTCCCTCCTGCCTTGCTCTGCTGCAAGGTCTCCCCTGAGCCCACGACCCACGTGTCCACCCCCTGGCAGCGGTCCGGCCGCCTCTCCCTCTGTGCCAGCCCCCAGGTGAGTGTGGGACGCAGGGCCTCAGCCCGTACGGTGGGAGAGGCCCTGACGATGCAGCTGGAAGGCAGGACGGGGCATCAGGTGGGCACCTGGGGGGCTGGCTCTCGGGCCCACCCGCACCTCGGACCCGTGGGTGTCGCAGGCAAACCTCGTCCCATCTCGACGCCTCGGACTCCCCAGCCGTCACTGAACCCTTGTGCACTCAGGTGGGGGTGGGAGCAGGCGGCACAGGTCCCAGAAGTGCTGCCTGAAACCCCACGTCCCTGTGTGTGCATCTGGGCCGCCCCAACCAAGCACCGCGGACGGGGGCCCGAGACAGCAGAAGCATGTGGGCGCGCGGCCCTGGAGGCCAGAAGCTCAAGGTCGGGGGGGCCGCGTTGCAGGCCGTGGGGAGCGTCCATCCCAGGCCTCTTGTGGGCTGCGGGGATTTTCCCGGAATCCCGGGGGCTCCCCGTCTTGTGGAAGCACCGCCCCTTCTCTGCCTCTGTTGCCGTGTGTCCGGGTCCAAATCCCCGCTTTTATAAGGACACAGTCCCACGTGAGTTAGAGCCCACCCTCTTCCAGCAGGACCCCAGCCTCATTTAATTCATTGTATCTGCAGCAAACCCATCTCCAAATGAGGTCACATTCTGAGGTGCTGGGTATTAGGGTTCGAACGTTTGACTTTGGGGGGCACACAACGCAACCTATAATGTCTGGAGACGTTGCCCTGGGTCGCCCGGCCCCTCAGCCGGCTCTGTCCACTGCACGCTGGCCACAGGCCCTTGACACAGCCCGGTGGGCCCGGCAGAGGCCCGGCCTCCAGGTGGGGAAGGGCCATGTCCCGGGCCCCGGTAGTAGATGGGCAGACCATCTCAGCTCACCTCGAGGAGCCAGGTCAAGGCAGGGGACCCAGGCTGGAGGCCCTCAGTGCTGGGGTTTTGCAGACGTAGCAGAGGGTCCATGTGTGGGGGAGAGAGGAGCCCTTACTTCAGGGTCTGACGGGCTCCCTGGGCTCAGGTGGCCCCGGGGAGACCCCCACCCCGAGCAGCAGGGGACCTGTCTCCCAGGTAACTTGGGGCCAGAGAGAATCCCCAGAGACCCTCGGGGACCCAGTGCCTCCCTGGCGGACCTCCCGTCTGATCTCGGGGGGCTCGGCTGAGGTCTTCGTCCCCCACTGTGGGGGCAGCCATGGCCTGGGGTCCCCGGACTCTGCACTCGGGTGACCCTGGGCGCACAGGGAGCAGGCCCCACCTCTGGGCTGGCGCAGGTGGTGCAGGGCGGGGCCGACAGCTTCCCCTCCTTCCCCTCCTCCTTGCCTCCCTCCTCAAACCTCCGCACAGCAGCCTGGAGTAGGCTCCCCGGCCCCAGGGGTCACTGCTGTCCCTCCAGGGGCTCTTAGCCTCCCCATTACGTTTGCTCAGCTCCCCCTCCAGGCGGCTTTCTGCTGTGTCCCAGCACAGCGTTGTTGGGGTGGGGGTGGGGGAGACCGGGGCCGGACGGGGCACTGGCGTTGGTCTCCTGGAGTCGACACTGAATAATTAAGAGCCTGGTAATGAAAGGCTCATTGGGTATTGATTGTGTCCTGGGGCTGGCGTGCGGGGAGCACTCGCTTTGTCCCAGCCGAGCATCACCCGCAGGCAGGGGGCCCGCAGCGGCCGGCCAGAGGCGCCCACAGGGGCACAGTTAGCGGCCGGACAGGGCCTTGGGGCCTCGTCGCTGTGGTGCCTGCCCCCGGGAGTGCCCAAGCTGATAGGGGAGGCCCAGGAGTGAGGGCATTTACGTGGTGGGGCTGTAAAGGCTGTGAGGACAGGGGGCCTGGGGGCCCCTCTGCCTGGCAGTCCTGGGAGACTTCCAGGGGAAGGTGCGGCTGGGCCTCCTGCAGAATGGAGGGGCGAGGGAGGCAGGCCAGAGACAGTCAGGGCCGAGACCCCTGGCAGGAAGCACACGTGACACAGGGTCGCTCCCGTGGCCCACGCCAGGCGTGGGGCCCGACTCCCTCCTTCATCCTGGTCACCTGTCTACAGGGCCTCCCTCCCTCCCTCCTGGGCGGGCCTGGGTGGGGGTCCTGGAGTGGGACAGAGGCCAGGTGAGAAGGACTCATTGGAGAAGCAGGGTGGCAGGGAGTACGGCCCGCACGCGGTCGCTGCCCCCAGAGGTGCACCGCCTCGCCCCTACCTGCCTGCTTGGGGCGGCCCTGCCGTCTCGGTCACAATCACTGCCCGCTGTGCCCGCTGTACCTGTGGTGCCCACTGTGGGCTGCATCTTCACAGGGGAAGAGAGGTGCGATCTGTCCGTCCGTCTGTGAGGGGAGCTGCACAGCTCTGGCTCCCGCTGGGCCGCAGCCAGGAGCAGGGAGGCCCGGGCCGCCCCCACCGAGACCGCTCGGCGCGGGGCCGGGCCTGGGGGCCTCACCCACCCGCCTGCCCGTCCACCTGCTTCTCCAGGGCCTGGAATCTGGCCACTGGCCCGGAGCTCCCAGACCAGCACGGGCCCTCCGGACCGTGCCTTCTCTGCCAGGGCAGTGACACTTCCACAGGGGTCCCCGGGCAGGACGGGTGACAGGGGTCGCTGCGTTTCTACCGCGAGGAATGAGCTGTCCTTGTCGGGGATACAGATCTGGTCTCTGGCTCCTGCAAGCCTGTGTGCCTCCCACACTCACGGCTGCTTTCCCTCCGGCCATGTCAAAGGGGCCACATGTCCAGGGCTGGGCTGCAGGGGCCTCTGAGAAAATGCCAGGGAGGGGGGCCGGGCGGGGGGGGGCCGGGCCAACGAGGGTGGGGGCCGGACGTCACCCACAGGCGGTGAGACGAGGACGGGACAGGTGGGCGGCAGGGAAGGATGTGTCCCTGTGACGTCGGCGGGGCCGTGGTGGCCGGAGCAGGGGCACCGGGGGAGTGGCTGCCCCTGGCTCTCCTCTGGGGTGCCCCTGCGGCGACCTCCCCACCAGGCACCGCGGCTGTGGCCACCCTGGGCCCCTCCCCAGGGCCCCATCTCTCTCAGAGGCCGCCCATGACCGATCCTCTGCCTGGCGCCTTGTCAGCCTCTAAGGGGCCACGGGTCTCGGCTCGTGATCTGTCCCGACAGGCGCCCTGGAAACAGGCTCCCTTCCCGGAGGTCCGGCTGCGGGGGAGGGGGGTTACCGCAGCCCTCGGGCGCCCCCTCGCCTCAGCCAGCCCACTGGCCTCAACCGGCCCACTGGCAGCGAGCACCTGATCTGGCTGGTGGGTGAAGCCAGGGCCCCCGGCCCGTGGAGGGGCGGGAACAGTGTCCCTCAGGAGAGAGAAAAGCAGGACGCACGGACGGTGAGCCAACAGCCACCGGGGTGGGAAAGACTATATAGTTCAGGCCTACCTGGTGCCCTGGGTCAGTCCCAGGCCGCGTCACAGACTCCGTGCGGTGACCCCGGTCTGCCACGGACTTCTGGAATCATCTCTTCCGCCCCAGGCATCCGGATGGGAATTATGTCAGTGCGGCACTCGGAGAACCGCACCCAAGCGCTCGGAGGGGCCGGTGGGAGCCACAGACTGTGGAGGATTTCCTGGTCCTTGGGGGCCGGAGCCCGAGACTGGCATCTGTCAGCAGGAAGGTCCAGGGGAGGGCGGGGGGGGGCCTGCTTCCATGGAAACAGGAGGAGCCGACCACACCCCCTCTGGTGGCCAGGCCTCAGCGTGGGAGGGGCTGTGCTGGGTGGTCCAGGGTGCCTGTCACTCGCCTTTGGGCTTTCTCGCCCCTTCTGGGTACGAAGATTTCTCCTCCCCGGGGTGGGGTGGGGTGGGCCCCTTCCCCAGCCTCTGTCCTCAGGGTCTCCGAGCTCCCTCGTGACCACTTGTACTGACCCCGGGGCCCTGGCAGCACTGTGCCCAACAGCCCAAGCCGGTGCCATCGAGTCCAGGGTCCGGGGTGCCCGGAGCTCAGTGTGGGGCTGGGCTGGCGCAGGGCAGCTGCTGGGGGCGCGGGGACAGGCAGTCTGAGGAGGCGGGGGCACCGCTAATAAGGTTGATATTTGAAAGCCCCACTCGCTGGCTGGCTCCCTTCCTGTGGCCTCATCACCCGCCATCCGCTCAGCCCCCCCCCCCCATCATGAATATTCATCCAGCCCCTGCTGGCTCAGCACTTGGGCCACTTGGGCCACTTGGGTGAGGGGCTGTCCCCAGGGGCGCTTGTCCTAAGGGCTGGAGCTGCGAGGGGGCTCAGGCCTGGGAAGCGCCCCCACCAGGTTCCCCCCACCCCCGAATCCCAGGGGAGGTAGGTTCTTCTGCACTCTTTCCAGGTCATCCCCACATCTACAGAGAGCTCTGGGGAGACCACTGCCACTGGCCCGTCTCTGCCACGGGACCCTCCCCTCCCCCGTGGGACATCCGGTAAGCAGACCCTGAAGGCACAGTCAACAACGTCTCTGGAGCCTGGAGACCACACTCACACCCGGCACAGAGAGGGTGAGCGGCTCACCCAGGTCCCACAGCAGAGCAGTGCAGCCTGGATGCGGAGGCCGTCTGCCTGGAGGGTGGAGGGCACGGGCTGGTGATGGTAAGCCAGCACCCCAGGCCTCCGGCCCTTCCCTGAGGCACATTTGCGGGAGGGGGGAGGTGCATTCCTGAGCCAGGCCCCTCGGGCTCGGGCTCGGGCTCGGAGCTCCCCTCTGCAGCCCTTGGTGGTGGCGGTGGTGGCGCTCCCAGTGGGAAGGCCCTGGAGCTTGTCCCAGGTGGCCTTGGGTGGCAGAGCAGGGGGTGGTCAGGACGGTGGCCACCAGTCCAAATGCCCCTTCCGTCGAGCGTCCGAGGGGAGAAGCAAGGTGGCCAGACCCACCCGCTCAGGCCCAGCCTCTGCCACTTGCTCCAAAGCTGGGGACCCCCAGTGCCCATGCAGAGGGGCCTGGACGCTGCCCTCCCCACATGGGGAGCGGCAGTCACGGGGGGCGCACAGTGTGAGGGGTGGTGCAGGTGGGGGACGGCAGCCTGTCCTGCAGGAGCTCTGGCCCGTCAACCCACCAGGCACACAGACGGTCAGCTCCCCAGGCCTCAGTTTCCCCCCCACCCAGAGATGAGGGGCACAGGGGAATTCTAAGAGCCTCCCGCCCCTCCTGTGGCTGCCCCCCCCAAACCTGAGGGAGGACGGTGTGCGTGGATGGGGTCCGGGTGACCTCCCCGCCCCCACCCAGGCCTGGCATTTTCATCTCAGAAATCAAGTTATGGGGCACCGGGAGCTCTGATTCGGGATGAGAGGTGAGCCCTGCCCTCCCTGTGTACCCACCCGCCCCTCTACCTCCTGGGGTCACCTAACCCAGACCTCGCCGCAGAGGGGGTCACTCAGCACGGCCAGCCCTGGCAGCTGAGACACCCCGGCTCCCCGGGAGTTTGCTCCGGCAGAGACGGGCCCCACGGAGGCCGCTGGGCCCAGGCACCCCCGAGGTCGAGCCCCGCAGCCCCTGCTCCCACCAAACCCCCTGCTGTCCTGCAGGCTGCTGTGGTCCGTCTCCAGCCGCGCCCACCCTGCCGCACACGTGCACACGAGGACACGTGCCCTCTCTCACACGCACACGCACACGCATGCACTAATGCTCGCACCGACACGTGAGCCCTCTCACACGCACGCTCAGGACCGGGGATTCCAGCTGTCACATGCATCACAGGCACCGTCAGCCCGTTGTCCCGGGTCCGCGGCGCCCGCACCTGCCACAGACCTGGCCCCACAGCCTTCAGCAGGGGAGAGGCCCCGCCTCAGAGACCAGAGACGGCCCCTGGGGCCCCTCACATCCCCCACGTTCCCCACGAAGGCTCCTGGGTCTCCTGAGGTGCGTGCGGGGAAGTGACCCTCTGCCAGGTCTTGTCCGTGGGGCTCCAGAGGCCACGGGGCACCGGATCCAGGCGGCCGGGCCGCTCCTCTCCCTGTGCTGCCTGGGGCCTCACGGGGCACCTGCCTGGGGCGCTGCAGGGTGGAGGCCGGGCAGCCCGCACGCGCCCTGAGCGCACAGTAGGACCTCAGTCAATGCTGGTGGCGCGGGAGCCGCTGGTACTCGGCCGGGACCCGCCACCGAACGGAATGGTCCCAGGCGGGAGCGACAGCGCTGGGCCACACCGAGTGCCGCCTCTGGGGAAACCTTCTCACTCGGTGAGCCAGGCTTCGTCAGGGGCCCGGGTGCTGCTGGCTCTCGAGGGAGGGCGCCATCACCGAGGCCACGCGGGGGGAAACGCAGACCCCTGAGTCACGTCGGCAAAGGGAATTTACTGGAGGGGCCTGGACTGTGCCCACCGGGCAGGGAGGCCTGCCCTACAGGGCGGCCGGCGCTGGGGGCAGGGCCTTGGCAGCCAGAGCAGATGCATTTTCTGACCGTCTGTCTCCGTGTTGGTGCCCCCCAGAGGGACACCTGGCGTCAGGTTCTGTGAGTGTCTTTTCTTTGGACTGGGATCTCCTTCTCTGGGCCCCTAACGAGGGTCGTCAGAGCAGGGCTTTGCTAGAAGCCAGATGCCGGATGCTGAGCCCTGCTTTCCTGGAAGCCGGTGCTGTGGGCAGGTGGGCGGGGCCGGCCCTGGAACCAGAGGGACCACAGCACCGGTCGCCCTGCCCAGGGTGGCCGGCTCCCTCCTGCCGGGAGCACCCGCCAGCCCATCTGGGGCCTGCCTGTGCGGTTTCAGTCTGCACACAGCGGCCGCTGTAAACACGACCTGGACTGCTGCCCGGAGCTGCTTGGGGGCCAAGGTGTGTCCGTCCAGGGCTGGGGGCCTGGCCGGCTGTGCCTCAGGGCTGCAGCCTGTGGGTTGGAGGGGGAGAGGACGACTTTGGCAGACAGAGAGGCAGCAGGGAGGGGACACCAGCCTCAGAGACACCCTCCCCGGGAGTGCCCACCCTCAGGGACAAGAGGGGCAGAGGCAGGGCTGTCTGCATAGTGATCTCTGTCTCCGTGATCTTGGGCCCCCCCTCCCCCCCCGTGCAGCTCAGCCCGGCCTCTCCGCTGCTGGGTCAGGGGCTAGCTGGAACACCTCTGGGGACGTGTGCGGGGCTGACTCCCTGTGCCCAGAGGTTCTGTCCGTCTCCAGGTCTCTCTGGCCTCCTAGCCACTGTGGGGCCCCGGCAGGCCCTGGTCCCCTCCCCAGCGTCCACACATCCCCAGTGCCAGCATCTCATTGAGACCGAGCCACCAGACATTTGCTCTCGGCAGGACGGGTATCTGTTTTTCTTGGCCCTGGCCCTGGCCCAGTGTGGCCCACACACCCCCTCAGGCTGGGGCCTGGCCTGAGCCCCTGCCCGGAGGGGAGCGCCTCGCTGGGGACCAGGGGCTGCAGGCTGGCCTGGTGGAGCCAGCGCCCAGTCTAGTCCCTCTAAGCCCTGCACATGGCCACGAAGTAGGTACAGCCCGCAAGTGCCCTGCTTTACAGAGGAGGAAGCCGAGGCCAAGGAGAGTCACATGCCGGAGAATGTCGGAGCCGGGGTCCTGCCGCGGTTGTTGGAAACCCCTCTGTCTGCTCCCCGGCCCCAGGGTTGGCCCCCACCCCCCATCTGGCTTGGTTCCGGGGCTGTGTCTGAGAAGGGTCCTGGGAAGAACAGGGAAGGCTGCCTGGAGGAGGAGAGAATTGGGCTGGGGCGAAGGGAGGCTGAGGAGGGGTCCCGGGTGCACCGTCCCTTGCAGCCTGGACCAGGGGTGACACCGGGCTAGCCGGCTACCTGGGAGCAGCAAAGGTACAAACCCAGGCTGGGCTGTTGTGGGTAGGGCTGTACAAACCAGTGCGCAGCCTCTTTGGGCTTGGCCGCTGACCTCCGGCCAAGACAGGGAGGGTGGTTTGGGGGGCCTCCTGCTGCCCCCCGGCCCGGGCCCTTCACTCACCGGCCTGCCTGCACCAGCTGTCCGCTCCTTGAGCCGGCATGGCATTCCCGTTCTGCAGCTGGGGAAACTGAGGCACGGGAGGCACAGCTGGGGAGGGAAGGCGGTATATGACTGGAGCCTGGGGACACGTCTCAGTGGTCGTCACGGTGCCCTGGAGGTCAGGCTCCCCTCCCATTCAGAGCTGGGATCTGAGATGTGGAGGGACCAGCCGAGGGGTGTGGAGCCGGTCCCCGGTGGGGGTTTCTGCCTCCGATCTCGGGCTCCTCAGCAATCCCCCACGGCCTCCTGGGAGCTGGGGCTGTGTCCAGGGCTGCTCCCCAACACGCAGAAGGGCTGAGCAGAATCACCCCCCCGGGGCCACCCCAGGGAAGAGAGGATCAGCGCTGCCCACGGGGAGGGGAGGGGCAGGTGGCTTTATGTCCCATCGTCCCTGCAGGTAGTGGTCACCCAGCTAACCACCGCAGGACCAGCCCCTGACCCCTGTGCTTGGGTGCAGAAGGGGCTGTCGGACCCCGCACGGGTGCACGGGCTGCCCGCTGCCCCAGCAGGCCACAGAGGCCACCTGCACTGTCCCCTAAGACGTAGGTGTGTCTGTGCTTTGAGCGTGTGGCTCTGGGGGAGGGGGGCTCGTGCGGCCCCTCCATGGGGTGGCCCCTGGGGCAGAATTTTGTCTGAGGACGTCACAGGCTGGCCGTGCCCGAGGGAGGCAAGCTGCTGGGTTGGCTGCTCTTGGGGGGGCCCTCGGGCAGGGTGGGGGTCTCAGCCCGCACCCAGGAACGCTGGTCCGCGCACGTCTGCAGGACGGGGTGAGGGGCGGGCCGGGTGGACGCCGGGGACACCGGGCACAGATACCGGAGCTCCAGCAAGGAGGGCAGGGCGCCAGCTGGGGACGGGCCTGGGGGGCTGGGCTGAGGCCACGGGGAGCAGAGCAGGCCAGGCACAGCCCCTCCCTGTGGGCCGCCCCCCTCCCCGTGGCCATGATCCAGTTAGGAGGGAAAAGAGAGCCGGGCTTCTCATCAGGGAGGGACGCGCCCTGGCTGTGGGTGCCTCCAAACCTCCCCCTTCTACCCTGAGCGGCTGGTGGAGACCCCCCAGCACCCCCAGAACCACAGGCTCCTTCCCCCCGCTTCCCCTCCTTTCTGGAGGCTGTTCCTGAGCTGAGCGCCTCCTGCAAACACTCGGGAAGGGAGGGAGGCGGTGGCGTGTGGAGGCCAAGTGGGACCACTGGCCAGCTGCCTGTTCCCGACATGTGTGCCCAGCCCCATCTGGCCTGGCCCAGCCTCCCGGCTGAGCCCGCAGACCTACAGTCTCCGGCTGCCCGGCTGCCCCGCCCCCGCCTGCAGCCTGTGGCCTCAGATGCCCTCGGCCTCCCCTCGGCTCCCAGGACTCCCAGATGCTCTGGATCCTCGCAGAAGATTCTTGACTCGCCCATCGGCTCCCTGACCACCCCCCACCAGCCCTCCTCCGTCGCTGCCCCACCCCTGCGAGGGTCGTCCCCGACCCCCCAGACTCCTGCTCTGATCCCGGACAACCAGGGACCTAGGCTGTGCACCCCTCTCGCACGTGGAGCCCGAGAGGGGCAGTCAGAGCCTGTCCTTGGGGGTCAGGTCACAGCACAAGCCGTGCTCAGGGAGGAGGAACAATTGGCCGACTGGGCAGGGGGGTCAGAGGGGTGACCTGGGCAGTGGTGCCGCCTGACTCCCGCTAGAGAGAGTCTGGGGCTGGGGTCCAGGAACTGCTGGGAGAGGTGGGTGAGGGGCAGGGGGGCATTTGCGTGGGGTCCTGGGTCTGCAACCGAGGGCGGGGGGCGGGGACAAGGACAGGTAGAGCAGCTGTCCTGACACACGGAGGCCCTGCCTTTGCCTGAAGCCTAAGAAGTTGGAGGGGGGAGAGGAGGAGAAGAGGAGAGGAGGAGGGGGAGAAGGAGGAGGGGCAGGGAGAGAGGAGGGAGTACAGGAGAGGGAGCAGAAAGGCTGAGGGAGGAGGAGGAGGAGGGGGAGGAGAAGGGGAGGAGAAGGATGGGGGAGGTGGGGGGGAGGAGAAGGGGAGGAGGGAGAAGAGAAGGGAGGAGAAGGGGAGGAGGGGGAAGGGGAGGAGGAAGGGAGGGAAAGGAGAACAGGGGAGGAGGGGGGCTTTGCTGCCTGGGCTTCGTCTGCATGTACCCTGTGGGCGGCCCAGGCCCTGCCCTCCCTGGGGCGCTGCCTTCCGTCCGCAGATGGATCCAGTCACCACCATTTACAAGGATGTCAAAGCCTGGACGGCCCTGCCAGGCCACTGCCCTTGTGGGAGGACCAAGGTGGCGGACGGCCTCTTCCCAGGGCGGGAAGCCGGGCTCTGAGAAGGGAGGCCGCCTGCTCCATCGCCCCCCAGTGGTGCCCGTGGCATCACGGGGGGAGGCAGCCGTCCTGCAGATCCCCTGGCTGAGGACCCAGGGTCCTGGTGCAGCGTGTCCCCAGGGGACCGGGCGGGACAGTCAGCAGGGAGGGGCGCAGGGTGCGGAGCCTGCCTTGTCTGGACCTGGCTGGGAGGGGCGGGGCGGCCAAGGGCTGAGCGGCTGGGCCCGTTCAGGGACGCTCCCTCCTGCGCTGCGTCCCAGCCGTCACACTGGAACAGAACAGGTGGGGAGCAGTGCAGGCCCTGGGCTTGGGTCGTCAGGTCCTCTCCGAGGGGAGTGGGTGCTGAAGGCAGGCTGCTGGGTCAGGTGGGGGCCCGTTTACATCAGGGGGCGCAAGTCTGGACAGCAGGTCCATCTGCCTGCCCCCGGTGCCCTCAGGGGGTGGGGTGCGCGCCGCTCTCCTAGTGAGGGGCACACGGTCACGTGACCTCTAGTCACTGGGCCGGCCGCACACCCCACGTCCAAGACGGGGGTGCCGTCAGCTCAGCTCCCCGGGGCCCTGCAGCCTCGCCGCGCACTGCACAAGCTGGTTTTTCCTCGAAGAGCAGGTCTGCTCCTGTGCCTTTTAACAGAACCGGGAAGGCTGCCCCCCCTCCCATCTGCCCCCCGGCCGCCCCCGCTGCAGCCAGACTCCGCCAGCTCGTTCGCTCAGTAACATTTTAGGGAGTCCCCGGCACGGTCCTCGAGGAGGGTCTCGGAGGACGAGGCTTCCGGGCCCTCCTGGAAACGCCGCTGTGCCCGCATCAGACGTCGCACATCACACCGCCTCCCGCCTCGACAACCCCGCGCACTCGCGCCCCGCCCTCACCAGCTATTAGCAATTAAGTGATCATATTGAGCGTCTTGACAGCGCTATCCTGTTATTGCCGAGAGAGCCGGCGATTCCGCCACTCTTTCCCGAGTCTAATTTCCTCCCGGAGAATTGTTCCACTTCAAAGGGCCCCGCGAAATGGCAATTCAACGGTTTTCCTGGCTGTGGAACCGCGGAGCGCCCCCGGCACCACGTTTGGGGCTCCCCTGTGCTAATCGCTCTTTTAATTTGGGGGCCGTGGGGCCCAGAGGCACGGGGCCGACCCCAGACCAGAGGCTCTTGTGGCCCGATGTGGGCGGGGCGGCCGTGGGCACGAGGGCCTGTCGGGGCAGGACTGCGGAGGGCAGGGTGGGGAGGGGACCTGTACAGTGAGACCCACTCATGTACGCTCCTAACAAATGAGCTTTGCTGAGTGGAATAAAATGTCTCGAAATCAGGACGGTGGCCAGAGGCCTGAGGTATGTGGTCCCCCGAGGTGGCCCCATCTGGCGGGAGTGGGAGGAGGCGGACGCCGGCCGGACCCGGGTAGCAAGGGCGCTCAGGAGCCCTGGGCCAGGGGAGAGGCGGGCGGGAGCGGGAGCCCTGGTGGCTCCGGTGGCTTTGGTGGCTCCTGGGCACCCCGGCCTGGCCGGCTGTGCTGGTGGTGGTCAGTCGGTGTGACCTGCAAGGAGGCGGCCGGGAGGCCTGCAAAGTGGCCTCCGCAGGAGCTGCTGTGCGCGGGTGAACCCACGGGGAGGCAGGATGGCTTCCGGGACCAGTCACAGCTCCGGCCTGAGGCTGCAGGCCCCCCGAGGGGGTCCCCCGGGCATGTTACAGATGGGGAAACAGAGTCATGGGGGAGGGGGCTCGGACGCACCAGAGCTCACCCGTGGGAGACTTGAGGCCTCCCCCTCCGACCGAGGCACGGCCAGACCACTCGCCCCCTCTTTCCAAGCTGGGGACCCCGGCGATGCTCGCTAATAGCCCCGGGACTTGGGGGCAGCCCTGCCTGCCAACAGCCCACTGTGGCCGTGCACCCCTCCCTCCCGGGGCCCCCGAGGCTGCCTCGGCGGCTTCAGCCGCTCTTGGCCGGCAGGTGTGTGTGGCGCTTGGATGCACTGGGTGCCCGTGAGCCCGGGGGTGGAGGGCACAGGTGGGGACCAGGGACGTGACGAGCAGGAGGACTGGCCCCGACCCCCCCCAGCTGTGTTCTGATTCTGGGGCCCCCCTCCCGTGGGTGCTACATCACCGTGCCCCTGCTAACAGCAGCTACCGGCTGCTTCGTGCCGAACTTACTCCCCGGAGGGCGGTTCATCCAACACGGTCCGTGCAGACACCTGTCGGGACCCCCGCGGCGGGGGTAGCGTCCGAGATTCCAGGGGACTCTCCACCCCAGACTCCGCCTCAGCCGCTGCTTCCTGACCGCTTCCCGCCAGGCTGACACCAGACGAGCAGGGTCCGGTGTGGGGGGGGGGGTCTGACTCTCCCTTAGGTGGCCTTACCAGTTTTAGCCAAGGCCCAGGGACCGACTGGTCCAGAGGCCCGACCCTCTCTGCTCCGACCGTGGCCTCACCATGCCACAGAGGAATTCCTACTCCTTGTTTCTAGCACATACTTTCCTGACGTTGGGGCTGCTGTCCTCCTCACTGCCATCCTCCTGGTGCCGTGGCTCCGGGCCCAGCGCCGAGACCAGGCATCGGGCTGCTCTGTAGAGCCACCGGGCAGAGCCTCCCAGGGTTGAGCAGTGCACCACCCGCACACCACACCCAGTACTTCTGCCTGTGATCCGAGGTCACGGGCCTGGGCGTGGAGAGGTGCGGCCTGGCTTTCATGGCCCATGTCCTCTCTATCACTCAGAAATCTCTTTAGGAAGTTAAAAGCAGACTCTCAACTTGCTCCCTGCCGCAGGAGGAAGCCAGGGCTTCCTGCATGGAGGGGCTGAATGCGCTCACCTGCCCTCCCCTTGTTCTGGGCGCAGATCCGTAAGTCAGCGGCGACGGGTGCAAGTTCTGAGCTCTACAGCCAAGGCCGTTAGAAGGAGGAGGGGAAGCCCAGCTCAGGGAAGGAAGGAAGCAGCTCAGACCTGAAGGCAGCTGAGAAATATGTAGGGACAGACGGTCGGGGGCGGGGTGGTGGGCAGGGGACAGGGAAACCCCCTTCAGCGTCTGGGAGGCTGTTGGCTCTTGGTCAGGGGGCTCTGAGCTCTGGCCTTTGTGGGGCGAGCCAGAAGACACGCCCTTGAGCTTCCCCTCCTGGGCCCCTCCCCAGCTTCCCATCTGAGCATGATCATGTCTGATCGTCTCTGAGCCTGGCCCGGGGATGGTGTTGTAAAGCCTCCCAGGGGCTCCATTCCCGGATGCAGGTGTGGATGCGATGCGGAGCTCCTGGGGCACCCGGCAGAGGGGTTTCTACATCCACCCTCCCATCTCACCTCCAGGGAAACCCAGAGAAGGCGCAAAGCCCACTTCCATTTCACAGAAGACGAGTCTGAGGGTCAGGGAGGTGACCAGCTGACTGGTAAGCAGAAACGAGATGTGGGCCTGGGTCTTTCCAGACCCGGCCCGCGAGCCTCTCTGTCTGGCAGGCCCCTCTCAGAGACAGCTCTGGGCCTGGGGGTGCCCTTCCCTCAGACCACACTTGGCGCACAGGCTGGTGGCTGAGCCCCTGTCACGGGAGGCAAGGCACTGGGTGCGACTTCTCCTTCTGACGTGATTGATCCGTATTTGCTCAAAATTTCATTTGGCGAACAACTTATTTTGTCTGATTAGAAAAACATTATATGTTGTCAAAGAGAATTTGGGAATTCTGGGTGAGAATCAAGGAGAAAATCCAAATCCCTTGTAACCCATCACTCAGACCAGATCTGATGCATTTGTTTTGAATTTGTTTGTACGACATTCTAACTCTGTAATTATTTCTGCACTGACTGGTTGACTTTCTGGGGAATTCTGAGGGATTTGTCTCTTCATTTTTTATTTACGTTCATATGGATTCACACGTTCTTAGTGTGTGAGGTTCCTACCCATTGCTACCACTCTTTATTTGTGTGCTCACATCGTCCCCAGTTTGGCCTGTGGGAGCCTCAGGAAGCCCCAGGGTCCTTCGTGACAGGCCCCTCATTCTCACAGCACGTTCTTACCTCCTGACACCAAAGGTGTTTCAGGTCCATTTTCATGTTGCCTGGAAAGAGCCATATGAGAAGCCTTGGTTTCTTTTAGTGGAAAAGGGTACGTAGAAGCCAAGATCGGGACCCTAAGTGTGCTTCGCGCCCTGGGAGTCCTTGCTCCCGGGCTCTCTCTGCCAACAGGGCTGGTTAATGTGCTTTTCCACAGACTGTGCGTAGAAGGCCGAACCTGTATCCAAGTACCGTGTTGGGGGTTCATAGCTCATAGCTGCATTCCAGCACAATGTTGCAGGGACCCATCTTTGTGTTGCAACTTGTCCTAGCTGTAGCTTACACTCTAAAGGGAGAAACTTGGCTCACCTGATCCCCAGTGTATTTTTGTTCCTTGAGCCTAGAATATACAGGAAATAGTTTCTGAAATGAAATGAGGGGGAAAGCCCTACTAACTGGGGTCCAATACTTGTTTTCAAGGTGTATGAGACAGAGAGAGAGAGAGATGGAAGGAGAAGGAGGAGGAGGAGGGAGGAGGGGGGAAGAGGAAGGGGGAGGAGGAGCAGGTGGGAAGAGGAGGAGGGAGGAGGAGGGAGGAAGTGGGAAGAGGAAGGAAGAGGAGGGAGGAGGAGGAGGGAAGAGGGAGGAGGTAGAAAGAGGAGGAGGAGGGAGGGGGTGGGAAGAGGAGGAGGGAGGAGGAGGAGGAGGAGAGAAATGAAGAAAAGGAAGAAGAAGGCAGTGAGTCAGGAAAGAAGAGTATTCACACCTAGTGCAATGCTCAGATCTCAAGGGCAAAATTTGAGGAGTTTTGTCAAACACGTATACCTATGTGTTCGTCCCCCTAATTAAGGTAGAAGACATTTCCATCACCCCAAAACATCTCTCGTGCCCCCTCCAGCAAGCCCCCGGCCCTCGGGCAACCACCGTTCTGACTCCTATCACCATGGGTGAGTGTTGTCTGTTCCTGACCCTGATTTGAACGGAAGGATACGGCCTGCACTTCTGTTCCTGGCTGCTGTGGTCAACATGACGATTCCGAGACACAGCCACGTGGCTGCCCGCGTCACGGCTGACTCAGTCCTGTTGCTGACAGCACGCGTCGCCGAGTGTTCCCCATCCCCCTGCTGATGGGCACCTGGGCCGTGTCCAGGGTTTGGCCGTCATGAATAAGGCTGCCATCAGCACCCTTGCACAACCTCTCCGGGGACGTGTGTTTTCATTTTTCTTGCCTGTGGACACGTACCTGGGAGCGGACCAGCTGAGTCACAGGATAGGTCCACGTTTCACTTCACAGGAAACTTCCAAGCTGTTTTCCCAAGTGGTTGCCATTTCCCCTCCCACCAGTGGGGCTCCTTCCTCGGCGACGCCTGGTCTTTCGGTGTTTCGTGAACCCGGGGCGATGGGAGGGGTAGCTCCTGTCACTGTGGCTCCCGCTCGAACCTCCTGATGGCTGACGGCGTCGAGCACCTTTCCTTCCCATTGTAACTGGCCGTTTGTATGTTGTGTCTGCCGAAGTGTCTGTTGTAGTATTTTGCCTATCTTGTTGTTCTTTGTCTTTTCGTGAGTGATTTTCAGGGTTTCTTTATCTATTCTGGATACAAGTCCATTGGCCGATTCATGAATGGCGAGTTATTTTCCCCAGGCATGGCCCTTGTCTTTTTTAGTTCCTTAGTTATGTCTTTTGAAGACCAGAAGCTTTTGTTTTTGCCAAAGTCCAATGTAACTGTATCTTTTTTCTTCCGGGGGGGGGGGGGGTTGTTGTTTTTTTGTTTTCTGTCTGAGAAAGCTTTGCCTTCCCAAGCTCATGAAATCATTCTTATGTTTTTTTCCTAGAACCCCTACACCTGTAGCTCTTGGGTTTACCTGTATAACCCATCTCGAATAATCCCCGAATGTGGTGTGACCTGGGGACCGAGGCTTTTGTCTCCCCATAAATTCATCCTGCTGGTTCAGTGCTATTTGTTGATAACCTCCTTTGCACGTTGAACTGCTGGGGTATGTTATTCAAAAATCAACCGAGCGTGCAGATACGGGTGTGTTTCAGGACTTTGTATTTCGTTCCATTGAATGACTTGTCTACACTTACACAGATATACACCAAACGCCTCCTGGTCTCCGTTACTGCGGCTCCACAGTGAGTTTGAAACGTGGGGGTGCCGCTCCTCCAGATTCACTTCTCTCTTTCAGAATTGCTCTCCTGTTCTTGGTTCTTGGCGCTTCCAACCGAACTTTTTAAGATTAACTTGCCAATTTCCACATAGACGTCTGTGGGCTATTGAGTGGCATGGCACTGAATCTGTCATCCCACGTGGGGAGAACCGACCTCACAATATCAAATCTCCCATCTGTGGTCAAGTTCCATTTTCCCATTGATCCCGGTTGTCCTTAGGTTCTTTCAAGATTTTTTAAATTTTATTTGGGGGAGGAGGGGCAGAGGTGGGGGTGGGGGGTGGAGAGAGAGAATGCCAAGCAGGCTAGCAGACTTCACGCCCGTTCGGAGCCTGAAGCGGAGCTCGACCTCACGACCCTGATCGTGAGCTGAGCTGAAATCACGGGTCCTGATGCTTAACCGACTGAGCCACCCGGGTGCCTCAAGATGTTTTTTTAATGAAAAAAGTGGGATCACGTTCAGTTTACAGTTGTAGAGGCTTGTTTACCTTGCAGTGAGTTCGCAGCCTCCTCATGTTGAAATGCCATTGTAAGTGGAACTGTCATTCTGGTGTCATTTTCCTATTATAAGTTGAAAATCTACGGTCGTAAACTAAGTTTGGTGGGTTGACCTCGAATTCTGCATTTGACAAAATTCACTGATCAGTTCTTCCAGTTAATGTTTCCCAGGTTCATTACAATTTTCTGCACAAGAAACTATCTGTGTTTAAATAGCGTTGAACTTCTTTCCAAAGGCACGCATTTTCTTTCCTTTCCGTGCCTCAGTGCCCTGCGAGGACGTCTAGTATATGATAAATAATAGCGTTTCTGGCTCCGGGCGGGGAAAGTGTCCCACATTTCACTATTAACAATGACGTTGGTCATCTCCACATTTTTAGCAGGAGGTTTCTCAGCAGTTATCTCCAGGTTCTTTATGACGCTGAAGAAATTTTTGCTATTTGCACTCCGTCCAGAGTTTTTCATTTTATCCTGAACAGGTGTTGGATTTTGTCAAACGCTTTCTCCATTCCCGTGAGATGATGATACAGTGTTCCTCCCCTGGAGTGACCAAAGTGAGTTACACGGGATGGGCAGGGCTTTTAAATATAAACCAACCCTTCACCCCTGAAATAATCCCAGTTGATCACAGTGTCACGTCTTTTTTTTTTTCCTTTACTATTCATTTGCTAATATAGAATTAATATAATTTGCTAATATGTGATTGCTTACATTCATTTTGCTATTATATAATTCGAGACACGCACCCGGGTTTCATAAGGAATATTGGTCTTTTTTTTTTTTTTTTTTGGAATGTCTTTGTCACATTTTGGTATCGGGATAACGTTGGCCTCATTAAATGAAATTGGAAGTGTTCCCTCCTAATTTCTGAGACGCTCTGTGCAAAATCGGTGTTAATTTTTTAAAAATGGTTCGTAGAATTTGAGAAAACATATGAGCCCAGAGCCTTCTTTGTGGGGAGGTTTTTGGTGATGAACTCAAGAATTAAAATACATATAGAGCTATCAGATTTTATTTTATCTTATGTCAGTTTTGATATGTTTTCTGAGAAATGTGTCTGTTTCGCTATATTGTCGTGTTAAGTAGTTCATGACGTCTCGTTATCCACGGTCTCCTTGGTGATGTTCCCTTCTTAATTCCTGATCTTACTCGTCTGCTTTTTCTTTTTTCCTTGGATTACTCGAGTAGGGAGGAGTTCATTAACCTTCTCAAAGAACCGCGTTTTTCTTTGTTGATCATCTCTACTTCTTTTAAATTTCATTTCTTTATGTTTGTATCTTTATCCTTCCCTTCTTTCTCTGGGCTTAAGATGCTCGCATTTTGCCAGCTTCTCAAGGTGGGAATTTATTGGCCAATGTTTCCTGCAAGGGAGGAGGATTTTTCCTGACCCCAACCGGGTGGCGTCCCACAATTCAACTCAGGTCTGCCGCTGTCTACCTGGAGCTGGCACCGGATCCCACAGGTTAGGGGCTCGGCCCCACGGGGCCACCCAGGCTGTCACCTGCACAGCTGACGAGTCAGGGGTTCCCCCGACCCCCGCCTTGGGTTTGGTACTTTGCTAGAACAGCTCCCAGAACTGAAGAGGGTGCTTCATTCACATCTACCTGTTGATTATAAAGAAGAAAGTGAGCAGCCAGAGGAAGAGGCAGACCCGTGGACTTGGGGTGTGCCACCTCCTGGCACTGGGATGTGTTTGCCACCTCGTAGCTTCTCTGACCTCCTTATCTGGGGATTTGTATGGAAGATCCGTTAAGTTGGCACAATTGATTACATCATCGGCCGCTCCTCCCTGGAGGTCAGGGCCGGGGTCTTAAAATCCCAAGCCTCGGGATGTCAGTTGAGCGTCCAACTCTTGATTTCAGCTCAGGTCTGATCCCAGGGTGTGGGATCGGCCCCGGCAGGGGGGGGGGGGGCTCCACACTCTCTCCCCTCGCCCCTGCCCTGGGTGCTTGCTGGGAACCTCTAACAGGGCCCCCAGCTTCCAGTCCTTAGTATACAAAAGACACGCTTAGCACTCCGGAAATCGCAAGAGACTTAGGAGTTGTGGGCCAGGAATCAGGACAAAACCACAATGTTTATTTCTTTTTATATCGCATGGCCAAATAGCAAATATTTTGGGCTTTGTGGACCATCTTGTCTGTTGCAACGACTCCGATCTGCCTTTGTAGTGCGAAAGCAGCAGGGATAATACATAAATGTATGAGCATGGCTGTGTTCCAATAAAGCTTTATTTGAAAAACGTGTGGTTGGCCCACAGGACGGAGTCTGCCAACTGCCGCCTGGCTTGATTTTAACCTCTTCCTCTCCTCTAACGTAAGAAGTTGACACGTCCCATCTCCCTCCCTGCATTGCTTTAGTTGGTGCCCACAAAACCTGGCAGTTTCGTGATTCCTCTGTTTGAGGTACTTCCGGGTCCCTCTGGGGATGTCTTTTCGACCCACGGGGTATTTTATTATTTTTTTTTTTCTTAATTTTTTTTTCAACGTTTATTTATTTTTGGGACAGAGAGAGACAGAGCATGAACGGGGGAGGGGCAGAGAGAGAGGGAGACACAGAATCGGAAACAGGCTCCAGGCTCTGAGCCATCAGCCCAGAGCCTGACGCGGGGCTCGAACTCCCGAACCGCGAGATCGTGACCTGGCTGAAGTCGGACGCTTAACTGACTGCGCCACCCAGGCGCCCCACCCACGGGTTATTTTTGAAGGGTGTTACTTCGTTTCCATACAGTTGGGGGCTTCTCTCGATGTAATAGCGTTATTATTGATTTCGAATTTGATTGCACTGAACCGTAGCCTCACAACCCGAGACCAAATCCTCCGCCTGCAATCTTTTGACGACTTGTGAGCGCGATCCTGTATCCCTTCACACGGTTTGTCCTGACGAATGTTCCAGACGCTCTGGAGGACAGTGTCTCCTGCAGTCGGTGGAGGAACACCCACAGATCGTCAGGTCGGTCGAGGGGCTCGGTAGCCGCGTGCAAGTCCGCCACACGCTCGCGGAGCTGCTCCTTGGGCCCGTGTCTCAGAGGGCGGGGTCAAAACCTGCCCTGGGGGTGTCCTTTTCTCATGTTGGTTTCGCTGGTGTCTGTCCCGTGGGTTCCAAAGCCCTTGGCAGACGCAGGCACATTGTTGGCCGTGATGTCTTCCTGATGAGCTGACCCTGTGTCATAATGAAATGTCCCTCCTTCTTCTGCTGACAGTTACGGTCTCGAATTCCACTCTATCCAATATTCTGCAGGCCCCTCCACTCTCTTGGGGTTATTGCTCTTGGGTGTTACATCGCCTTCCGTCTTTTTTCCTTTTACTCCATCTGTGTTTTTACAGCCAAAGTGGGTTTCTTGCCCGGGGCGTGTAGTTGGGTCTTCATTTTATCGTGTCTGACGATCGTGGCCGTTTAATCGGACGGCTTAGCCCGTTCACCGCGGATACCTTCGTTCACGTGCTGGGACTTAGTTTACCGTTTTGCTCGTTTTCCATTTGTCTCCTTTCTTTTGCGTTCGGCGTTCCTCCTCCTTTGGAGTTAATTGAATTGTCTCTTATGTCCACTTACTTCCTTGTGTATGGTTTTCATTTTCGTGTTTGTGTTCGAGCTCAGCCTCCTTGTATTCCATTTCATGTTTCCTCCAGGGACTTCAGTCCACATCCTTAATTTGCCAGTCTGCTGAGCGTTCGTGTTGTACATGTGGATACGGTGGAGGAAGCTGTGGCCGTCATTCCCACCCAACCCCCGCCCCCGACACTTGTGTGGTTGTGATTACTGTCATCTACCTCATATCCGCGTGTGTTATTAACCTGACTGCGCGCCTTTTGCTTTAAAATGTACAGAAATGGAAATACAGGGAGAAGACAGTGTTTTGTATTTCCCCATAACTTTGCCTTTTTGTTCCTTCCAACTTCGCTCGCGACGTCCCTCTGCCGCTATTTCCCATCAGCCCTGGGAACTTCCATTAGCATTTCCTGTAGTTCACTAGGGACAGATCCTCTCTACTCGGTTGTCCAAAAACATCTTCACTGTTTCTTCATTTTTGATGGATAAGCTCTTGTGGAATTCCGGATTTTGCTTTGCTTTCTTTCTTCCTTTCTTCTTTTCTTTCTTTCTTTCTTTCTTTCTTTCTTTCTTTCTTTCAGCACTTAAAGATGTCGATCCATTCTGTCTGTCGAGTCTCTACTGTGAAGGGAAGTCAGCCATGATGAACACCCCTGTTCCGTGCGTAATCTGTCATTTTTCTCCAGCTGGTTTCAAGATTCACTCTTCACTTTTGGTTTTTAGCACTTTGACTATCATTTCCCCATGGTGGTTTTCTTTGGGTTTTTTTTTTTTCTTACTTGAAATTTTCTGAGGTTCTGATTCTACAAGCTGATAGTTTTCATCGATTTGGGAAATTTTTGTCGTTAAAGTTTTTTGCTCCATTCACTCTTTTCTGTACTCCTGGATCCCGGTCATGCTTGTATATCCGGGCTTTTGTGTGGCCTCATGTGGCATTGAGGAGCTACTCATTTTTAAAGATGGCTTTCTTCTCTGTTCTTCAGACTGGATAGTTTTTACTGACCTGTCTTCAACCTCACGGTCCTCCTCTCTTACCTTTTCCCTTCCACTGTTACGTCATCCAGTGAAGTTTTCATTTCAGCTACCGGAGTTTTCAGTTTTAGAATTTTCATTTGGTTCTTTCATGTATTTTCCACTCTCTTGCCGAGATTCCCCATCCGTCTCCTCACTGTGTCCGTATTTTAAAGTCCTTGACTATATTTTAAGTCCTTGACCATATTTATAATGGCCACCTTTGTAAAATTCATTTCTGCTGTTTCCAACATTTGGGTCATCTTCAGGCCGGGCTCTATTGGCTGCTTATTCTCCTCACGATTCTAGTAATTTTTATTCCATGTTGGACATTGTGCGTGCTACGTTGTAGAGCATCCAGATTCCGTTTCCTTCTGAAGCATGTTGACGTTTGTTCTTGAGAGCGATCAGTTTCGCTAGACAGAAACTGCAAAGTCTGCTTCCCTGGCAGTGGATATCAGCTGACGTAACGTATCTGCTTGGTAATCTCGGCCTGTCAGCTCGAGCTTTGTGCTGGGCTCCTTGGCCCTGGCTTTGAGCCTGTGCGGTGAGCTGTCAGCCGACGTGAGCAGCGCTTGTCTGCACCTCTGGAGGCTTCTCGCTCTGTGGTTCTCCCCTCCAGGATTCCACCTCTATGTCTACCTTCTCTGGCTCCCCAAACTCTGTTCTCTAACCCCTCAAGCCAGAGCACTTACAGCTTTCCGTTTCAGTGTTAGCTGCCCCGAACCATGAGGATTAGGGATATCGCTAAAGCCAAAGGTCCCCCAGCTCAGCTCTCTTCTCAAAAGCCAATCTTCTGCACTTTCTGTTTGCTTTTGGCTATCCGCTGGTGTCCTCAAATAATAGGTTTTTTATACTTTGTCTAAGTTTATATTTGTTATTTGTAAGAGGATTAGGCTGAGACAAGTTCCTTCTGGCGGTTTTCAATGCCTATGTTATCCCACCTCGTAGGTAAAAATGGCAATGTATTTCTTTTTCATTTCTTTGATTATAATACGGTCGGGCACCTTTTAAATAACTTTTTGTCATTTGTAATCATTCATTTATGAGTTGTCCTTTGCCAATTTAATTTGAAATGATAACGCCTTTGTGGGGGGGGTTTAAAAAATCTCTTTTGGGGGCACCTGGGTGGCTGAGTCGGTTAGGCGTCCAACTCTTGGTTTCAGCTCAGGTCACGATCTCATGGTTCGTGAGTTCAAGCCCCAGGTTGGGCTCTGTGCTGCCCACATGAAGCCTGCTTGAGATTCTCCATCTCTCCCTCTTTCTCTGCCCCTCCCCTACTCTCTCTCTCTCCAAATAAATAAATAAAACTTAAAAAAAATATTTCGTGTGTGTGTTATATTTGTTGCAGATATTTTCAAAATTTGTTGTTTGATTTTTCGTCTTGCTTATTATGTTTTTAATACATAGAATTATTAAGTAGTTACATGGGCCATGCTTTTTTGCATTTAAAAGACTTTGCAATTCACTAGGTGTTTTTTATCAGGAATACATTTTCAAATGTCCTGAATAATATTTCAACATTTATTTAGGTAATATTTGGAAGCCTATTAATGTATTATACGTTGCTAACTAATTGTATTATATTAACTCATTCTTCCTTGCCTATAATAAACCTTCAGAGATTGTTGGTTAAACATACAGCTGCATTTCATTGGTTAGTATTTCATTTTATTTTTAGGCTGAATTTTTACATTTGATAGCAGACCTTCCTGAAGGATATTCCCCAGAACACCACTCCCAAGGGATGCCTCCAGGTTGACAGTGTCCTTTCATTGACAAACAAGATTGGGACACGCTGCAGATAAAGTTTGCAACACACATGTGCATGTTACAGACTTTTAACCATTCCACATTCAAGCTTCTGTTGGCTTTGTTGAACCCAACTGTTTTCTTTAACCCACATGAGATCATGGAATCTTCTCTTTTCATATTATACCTATTTAATATAGCTTGAAGAATACATGGTGGGTTATATAATATTTGTCAAAATTACTTAGCGAGTTTTCCAAGTTTATAAATGTCTAATACTGAGTACCTAATTTTGGAATTAATGGCCCTGTCATATTTCACAGTATCTCACCAATGAGAGTGCCTGAGTCCAGAGGTAATTCTACTTTCAACATTTTCCCTCCCCCCAGGGATAATGACTTATTCATATTGCTTAGCACTTTCAATGTCAACTTTGATCATTTATCTATTTCATTCAGATTTATTAGCATACAGCAGTGCAAGTAATTCCTTGTTAATTTTTAAAGGTGTCTGTATATTTGTTTTAGTTCTTACATGATTTAAATTTGTTTAATTGTGCTTTCTCACCCCCCTCCCTTTGTAATAACTAGATTAGCCAGAGTTTGGTCTGTTGTGTTGGATTCTTCAAAGACTTGGCTCTTTAATTTGCTTATCTCGTAGGTCTTAATCTATTTATCAAGTCTTACTTGTCCCTTTTCTAATTTAATATTTTCTGCTATTATCTCCACTGTTTTAATCTTCCTTGGAACTGGTTTTAAAAAACTCGTTGACTTCAAAGTTTTGATCTTTTTTTTTTCTTGTTGGGTAATGAAAGCATTTAAAGATGTGACTTTATCTTTGAGAACAGCTTTATAGAAACCCATTAGTCATTAGCAATTTCATTATTTTTTGATGGTCTAGTATTTAAATAATATTTTTTTCCTCAAATATTTTAAAATTATTTTTTAATTACCAATTGGTAAGAATTTTGTATTTAGAATTTGGTTAATAATTGCTAGTTTTTATCCTTCAACACCAACTGATGTCTCTGGATAATCTTAACTTTTTTCCCATATTGAAGTTTTATTTATTTATTCGTCCAGGAAATGTCGTTTTTGGAAATCTTTCATTGATCCCTTGAAATATCTTTTTTTTTAATTTTTATTTATTTATTTTTGAGAGAGAGAGAGAGAGAGAGCGAGAGCAGGGGAGGGGCGGAGAGAGAGAGAGACACAGAATCCAAAGCAGGCTCAAGGCTCAGAGCTGTCAGCACAGAGCTTGACATGGGGGTCAAACCCATAGACTGTGAGATCATGACCTGAACTGAAGTAGGACGTTTTACTGACTGAACCACCCAGGTGCCCCTTGAAATATCATTTTTAACTACCCAAGTTATTATGATTACATTGTCACAGTAGTAAATAGCAAACGTATTTGAACCTAAAACACCCCTGCCCTCTGCCCCAGTGCCAGTCGTCGCTTGGTCACTTTATCTGATAGAGCAAATCCTCTGTTTTGTTCTTCTTCAAGATTGTTTTACCCTCATCAATTGGTGAAAAATCCCTTGGATCTTAACATAATTCGTGCTGCCTATAGATTATTTTGAGACTTGACATTAAAATGTCAATATTTAATCTTCCGATCTACGAACACGAATATTTCCCATTTATTTGGGTCTTTGTTAATTCCTTGCAAAGATACTCTGTAGTTTTCAGTGTGGAAGTCCTATACATCTTTGGCTACAAACGTCACAAAGATGTCATCTCGAGGTTGGATTTCCCAACACTATTATAAATAGTATGGGTTTTAAATGTTTATCTTCCAAAATTGTGTTGCTGACATATAAAGATACAGTTGGTGATTTTGCTAAATTCACTTCTTAATTCTCAGAGTTTATGGTTAGATTGGCTTGGCTTTTCTGTGTAGTACCAGTAGTCATGACATCTGCACATAATGAGCTTGATTTCTTTCTTTCCTATATTTCCATTTATTTTTCTTGCCCGAATGCACTTACTACAGACCACAATATCATCTTGGGTAGAAATATCGATATTGGGGACCCATCCAGGTCCTGCTCGTGATACCCACTCTATGTCTGCAATGTATTCTCCTTATCAGTTTAAGGAATACTAGTCAGATCTCTTTCAAATCGTTGAGAATTTTTTCACGACTGTGTATCATGGGATTTTATTAAATCCGGTACTAATTGAGGTGAACCGGCCATGTCTCTTTTATATACACTGGCTTTTGAATTCTCTTTGAATTGGTTGCATCCCTAGAATAAACCCCGTATGGTTCCAATATATTATTAGCCTTCCGTATCATTGGATTCACTTTGCTAACACTTCCCCATCTTCATGAAGGCAGTCGGTTTGTTATTTCCCTTTCTTCTCATGTGGAGTTTCGATATCAAGGTTATACTGACCTCGTAAAATGACTTAGGATATGTTTTCTTTTCTACTCTTTAGGACGGTCTGTGTAAGATCACTGTTGTCTCTCCCTTACACGTTACACCGAGGTAACCATTTGAGATTTGGGTCTTCTTGATGAAAAACATTTTAATAATGGGTACAATTTACTTAATGAATATCAGATTATTCACATTAAGTCAAAAACCGTGTGTCAATTCTGAAAAGTTGTGTTTTAGTTGGGGCATGTGCCCATTGAATCTAAATCATCAAATTGGCTAACAAAGTTATTCATAGTATCTCCTCCTAATTTTGTTAATGCCTTTTTTTCTGCTACTATTTATGTTTTCTCCCTTTCCCTCACTTTGATCACTTTTACTAAAGATATATCCATTTTATGCATCTTTTAAATTTTTTAAATGTTTATTTATTTTTGACAGAGAGAGACAGAGTGTGAGCAGGGGAGGGTCAGAGAGAGAGGGAGACACAGAATCCAAAGCAGGCTCCAGGCTCTGAGCTGTCAGCACAGACCCTGATATGGGGCTCAAACCCACGAACCTCAAGATCACGACCTGAGCTGAAGTTGGACGCTCAACACACTGAGCCACCCAGGTGCCCCTATTCGTCTTTTTAAAAAACCAAATTTGGCTTGATGCGTTTCCTCTGATGTGTGTTTTTTCTCTATTTCATCAATTTCTTGTCGTGTCTTTATCACTTTGTTTCTTCTGCTTTCGCTGGGCCTGGATTTTTTTTCAGTTTCTGGAAATGGAAGCTTAGGTAATTGGTTTCCAGCCCTTCTTCTTTGTAAATGTACATATATGAGGCTATAAATTTCCCTCTGAACACTGCTTTAACCGAATTCTATTTTGATATGGTGCCTCTGTCGGCAAGCAATCACACTGTGTTCTTATTGCCTTTGTGACCCGTGATTTAGAGGTGCGTGGCTTAATTTCCAAGCAGCTGGGGATTTTTCAATTGTATTTATGTTTTTATTTCTAGCTCAGTTCCGTGGTGGCCAGAGAACACACTCCTCAATGATTTCGAGCCTCTGGAATGAGACTTGCTTTATGACCCAGCACACGGTCATCATAACGAGCGCCCTGATGTCATTAAGAAGAAAAGTGCTGTTGTGGGGGCAGAGGTGTGTACCAGCCTGCAGTGAGCCAGGTCTGTCAACTGTATCATTCAGAACTTCCAGATCTTTTCCGATTTTTTTTTTTTTTTTTTTTGGTCTGCTTAGTAAATCATCCATCAAGAGAGGTGTATAAATCCTCCCTCTAGGAGTATGGATTTGTCCTTGAATTTGGTCAGTTTCTGTTTCCTACATTTCACGTCACTGATGCTCATCTAGGGCTGAAATATCTTCCTCGAATATTGATCCTTCCGACGCAGGTCTGTACTAGCCTCCAGCACAGCATTGCAGCCTAACGTCTGCTCCAACAGTGGTGCATATCCACCGGCTTCCTTCTGGTTCCTGGTGGCACTTTCTATCTTCTCTCTCTCTCTCTCTCTCTCTCTCTCTGTCTTTTTCTTTCAACCTGTTTCATGCTCTTAAACTCAAGGAGTGTCTTTTTTTAAGTGGCTTATAATTGGGTTTACTTTTTTTGGTGACCTGACACTATGTGTCTTTTGCCCAAGATAGCCTGTTCTGTGTGATTCAATCTCGGTATTGTCGGTTTGTTCTTGGTCATCTGCTTTCCGATTTGCCTACCTGGTGTGACACCTTCGCGTCCTCCCGTTTCCCATCTCTTGCCTCGCTAGTTACACACCCTTTTCCACTTCGGGTGGGAATCCTAGCAGTTCCGGCTTTCCCCCTTGACCCCTGTGTACCCGTTCGGCATGAACTGCTCTGCTCGATCACTGGAGCATTTTCTCCACTCACAGTGCAGCTTTTTCCTTCCCGGTTTCATTGCGTTTAAATCTCACATGTATTTTCTGTGCCAGAATCCGTTGTTGCTGCTGTTACACCGCACATGCCTGTTGGTCTTTACCCAAGTGCCTTCCTTCTCCACCCCTGCTCTCATTCTGTCTGACGTTTCCACGTTTCTGCTGGGATCGTTTTCTTCCCTCCTGAAAAACTCATTTACATTTTTTTTTTTAGCTCAAGCCTTGGGGTGATGAATTCTCTCAGTGTTTCCCTGCCTGAAATGTCTTCATTTTTGAAGTGTCTTCTTACCGTCGTGGAACTCTAGATGGGAAGCTTTTTAAAAAAATTCCAGTGCGGAAACCCTGTCGGCCCAGCGCCGTCCAGCTGCCTTCTTTCCGGCGAGGACTCAGCTCTCAATCTCATTCGTGCTTTTCTCAAGATAATGCATTATTTCCCCCTGGTTGCCTTTAAAGTTTGCTCTTCAACTCGTGTTTTCAGTGCCTTCACTGAGATGTGTCAAGTCATGGCTTCCTTTGTATTTATCCTACTTGGGGATCGCAGAGTTGAACATCAGTTCTGGAAAGTTCTCAACCACTATTTCTTCAAATGCTGCCCCTTACCTTCCCTGGGCTTTCTCTTCCATGGCACACAGGACAGGCATCTTTCCCGCTTGCCCTGACTGTCCGCTTCACTTTGGACGGCTGTAAATTCACCGTTTATTCAGTTCTTGGACCCAGAGTCCTGCTGTGTCTGAAATGCTATTAAATCCCCCCACTGGCTTCTCAATTCCAGATATTATATTTTCCAGTTTTAGAACTTCCATGCAGGTCTTTGTACGTGTTCTATTTCTTCGATAAAGTTCTTTTTCCTCTATTTTCTTGAACCTGTGGATCACAGGTGTTTTAAAGTCCCTGTCTGCAGTGTCCCAGCGTCCAGGCCGCCTCTGCTTCTGCCCCTGTTGTATTTGTCATTCTTGGTTTTTAGTCACGTGTTTCTCGGCACACCCGGTCGTTTTCTGTCTGGCTGGTGGTTGGTTGCTGGACATCACGTATAAAGGAAATCTGTAGAAGGTTCCCAGGGTGCCTTCCACCAGAAAACATCCCTCCTTCTCTGCAGAGTGTGGGGAGCGATCACCCAGTGCAGAGACCTGAGCTGAGTCAGGGCTGAGGGTGCAGCCCCTTCAGAAAGTTCAAATGTGGGCCTGGTGGTCTCACGGGGGTGGTGGCGCCCAGGGGGCTCCGTCCTTTAAGTTCGGATCATCTGCAGGACATTGTGCTCTGCATTTCAGAGGTTTTAAACTCAGATTGGAGCTTTCCACACCAGCAGCTTCAGAACTCATGTCTTGCTCAGGCCCACGTCCCGAATCTTCCGGACCCGCCCCCGCACCGTGGCTCTGCCCGGGCCCAGAACCGCAAAGGCCCAGGGGAAACGTGCCGAGGACCCTTATCTTGCCTCTGGGGGTGATACCCCCTCGGGGCTCCGGCCCCTCTCATCCTTGTTGCTTCCGCAATGATACCTTTAAACAGGTTGGTTTGTGTTTCACGTAGCGTTTCCATTTGCTCTCAGCCTAAAGTGTTAGCTGATGGCTCAGAGGGAGCTGCACTGGGTATTTTGGAGGATTATTGCTAAGAAGTGGGTTTGCTGAGCCACACTTATGAGCATTTAACACTTTATTAAGAATGACCAAATTGTCCCCTGGGTCAGCCGGGAAGGGCTGGGCTCTGCCGCGGTAGCAAACGCCCCGGAATCTCAGGGGTCGCGGCAGCGAGGGCTCCTTTCTGGCTCGCGCTGGCTCCCCGCTCTCCTCACTGTGGGAGCTGTGAGGGGGCAGGCCTCTCCCCGGTCACCGTTGGCCACGGTGACAGTCACGGTGGCAGAGGAGAGGCCAGCACCGTGGGCAGCATGTGGCCGGAGCTTCCGCAGGGAGGTGACTAGAACGCGTCATGTCGGTCACACGGGAAAACCAATGTCTGGATCACAGCCGACACCACCCTCCAAAGACAGAGATATTTTTCTTCCCTTTCTCACCACGATTGTTATTTAAAATACTTTAGAAAGTCTTTTTGATGTTTATTTTATTTTGGAGAGAGAGAAAGAGAGACAGAGCCTGAGCTGGGGAGGGGCAGAGAGAGAGGGAGACACAGAATCGGAAGCAGGCTCCAGGCTCCGAGCCGTCAGCGCAGGGCCTGACGCGGGGCTTGAGCTCATGCAACATGAGATCATGACCTGAGCCGAAGTCAGACGCTCGACCGACTGAGCCACCCAGGCTCCCTGAAAATACTTTTCATCTTGCTAATCTGGCAGTTGAATGATAGCCCATTTCTGAACAATGTCTATGTCCCTAATGAATGGACAGGTCACTGCTTGTGTGGCCCGTGTGTTCTGTCGACTCACAGACCAGTGGGTCGTGTGGGTCTGGGGTAAATGTCACGTGGAGGACACGGGTGCCCTCCTTGTTCTGACACATCCAGGGCCCAACTGGGCACATGCTTCAGACGCTGGGCTGGAGCTTCTGTCACAACCACCCCTTGTGTAGACAGCACCCCCGTGTTCCCGGTGTAGACAGCACTGCCCTTAGTGCTGTTCGGATGTTACCTGTTGCACACGCGAAAGCTCAGGGCCGTTACAGCTTCTTGGGTGTCATGTCCCTTGTTAACGCACGTGGGTCTCTGTCTCTCCGAGTGACCGGTCCTCCCGAGTGTCTCAGATGTGGCTCCTGCGTTGTTTGGTGGATTTGGGCACAAACCCTGCGTGGATGTGTTTAAACCGTGCACCCCTGCACGTTCGGGGCCTCCCGCGGGTCACCTGGGGCGGGACGCTGTGTGTACATGGGCCCGAGTCCTCCCCTGCTGTGGGCGGGTGGGTTCTGGCCCCTCCCCCCCGCCGAATCCCCGCACCCCGGCTGTCCGTCTAATCCTTCAGCTCATCTCCCTCTGCTCCCCTCACACGGCTCCTGGGCCGCTGAGGCCCCCACACCTGGAGGGGGGACGCCTCTCGTGACCCCATAGCTGCTCCCCCACTGCCAGGACCGCTCCCCAGAGGTCATCCCTGACCCGCTCATCCCCAGAAGCAGGGCTGCCCCCGGTGCTCCCCGGGCGGGACCTCTGACGTCGGGGGACAGCCAGTCGCTTCCCTACCTGCACGGAAGTCTCCCCACCGCCGCCACCCCATCCCTCAGCCCCTCCCGGAGGCTTCCCTCTCCACACCCTCCGTGGCTCCCCACCTCCCTCTCCTCCCGTCCGTGGCCGGGGCTGGTCCCACCACGACAGTGGCCCCCGACCTGCCTTTCCTGGGGCCCCGTCACGCTGTGCAGAACCCCAGACGCGGGAGGCGCCCCGTCCCCACCTCGACCCACCCCCTCCGTGACGCGGAGCTGGCTCCTTCCCCGCCGACCCGGCTGGACCCGGTCTTCCCAGCGCCGGCAGGTGGCGCGTGCGTGAGCCGTGGCCGTGGTCGCGCGTGTCGCTCTTGGCTCCACCATCTCAGGACCCTGGACCTTGGGCAAACCCCTCCCCCCCCACCCTTGCCATTAATAAACAGGGGCTCGATCGGCACCCTCTCCATCCCGTTCTGGGAACGCCCGGTGACCGAGCGCCGTGTAAGCCTCACGCACCGCGTAAGCCCCGCGCACCGCGTAAGCCCCGCGCACCGCGTAAGCCCCGCGCACCGCGTAAGCCTCGCGCACCGCCAGCTTCGTGTCCTTATTCCTCCCGCACGCTGGTGGCTGGGAGACGCTGGGCGTTCAAGCAAGAGTCTGAACAGACCATTGTTAGCAAACCGAGTTCACTTCTCTCCTCGCTGGAGAGCCCCCCGCGGGCGTTTCCGGAGTCCTCCCCGACGCCCCACACGGCCTGTTCTCTGTCGTGTCTTGAGTGGCACGAAAGCTGATCGTGTGGTTCTCAGACGCAAGTCGCCCGTCACAGCCCCTTCCCCGCGCAGCCGCTCGAGCTGTCTTTGTGGTCGTTAGGGCTAATCAGCTCGGGCCACACATTCTTCCCTCGAGGAGCCCGGTCCTCTGACAGCCGGGGGGTGGGGAGGGTGGGGAGCCACAGCCGCCCCCCGCCCCGGCCTGCAGGGACGTGCCTCCGTTGCCTGGGAGACGGAGGGGGCCCCCGCCACAGGACGTGGGGCAGAAAGCCAGGGCCCGGGGTCGACATGGTGACGGTCGGTCGGAGCAGCCGGGGCGGGGGTCACCGCGGAGGTCGCTGGGTGTCCGTGCTCCGCGCGCTCAGCGCCAGCCGCACGGGGGTCTCCGCGGGCCCTGCCGGCAGTGAGGCCCTCGCCAGCAAGGCTGCCTCTGGGCGTTGGTGGGGGCCTCGGGCCAGGCCCGAGTCCCGGGACCCAGGGAGGGGAGTCCACAGTCGGTCACGGGCCAGGCGCTCGAATGCCGTTAGAGAGAAATCCAGTTCCCGTGGGCCCTAGACTTCTCGTGGGACCGCGTTCTTCAGAGCAGACCCCGAGCCAAGGACGCACGGCAAACGATTCCTTAAGAAGCCAGTGCTCCCGGAGACGGGGAGGCGGGCCGTGGCCGGGGAGCACAGCCCAGCCCCGCCTGAGCCCGAGGGAGCCCCGGGGGTGAGTGGTACCGTCTCTGGGTTCACCTCCCACGCCCAGGGCCCCCAGGTTCAAGGACCGAACACCACTGGTGCCTCGTCCCCATCGGCCACGGAGGCGGTACAGGTGGGGGAGGCTTGGTGGAGAGTGTGCGTCTAGGGTGGGCGACGCTGACTCTGAGCCCCGCCTGCGGACCCCACGGGCTGTGCCACCATGGCGTGTGAGCCCTGCACGCCTGCAGCCTTGCTCCCAGCGCCCCGGCTAGGATTCCCTTCTGCTCTCTGCCTCCTGGCCGATGCCCATCCATTTCACAGAGCACTGGGTCGAGCGGCACCCTCGATTCACGAGTGCGCGTGGCAAGGCTGGTTCCTGGTTCAGTTTGAGCAGTGGTCGTAGGACCTTAGCTGACACAGAATCCCCGGCTCCTCCTTCTGTCCCTGAGGACGGGGTGGGCCTGGTGTCGCGCTCTCCCAGGGCTCAGCCCGCGGGTCCCGCCCTCTGCCTTGGGCGCCTCAGTGTCGTGGCTGAGGCCACACTGGCCGTGGCGTCCCGCGATTTCTTCCCCATTTTCTTTTCTTTTCTGCCATTTTCCTTTAATCCCCCGAACCCCGTTCTTTTCGGTCGTGTTTTCCTCGCTCCGTCCGAGCCCACCCGTGTCCGGCTGTGTCTCAGCGCCGTCTCCCCACTCTGGCCCCACCCGGCCGCGTCTTGGGGCCCTTCTTGTTCCTACACCTGTTTCCTGAGCCTGTTCTCCGTTTCTTCTTGTCTGATCGCTTCTTATCTAAGCCCGCGCTGGCTTCTGCGGTTCCTGATTTTAAGCAACGAGGTGAAGCGTTGGTGTGCCCTCTTCAGGGTCCCTCCCCGAGTGTCTGTGACGCACCCCCCCTTCTGTGTTTGCTTCCTTTTTCAGGCAGTATTTTTTTTTAAGTTTATTTATTTATTTTGAGAGAGAGAGAGAGAGAGAGAGAGAGAGAGAGCAGAGGAGGGGCAGAGAGAGAGAAGGAGAGGATCCCAAGCAGGCTCCACACTGTCAGCACAGAGCCCGATGCGGGGCTTGAACTCACAACCATGAGATCGTGACCTGAGCTGAAACCAACGGTCAGATGCTTAACTGACTGAGCCCCCCGGGCGCCCCTCAGGCAGTATTTTTCATGGGTCCTTGTTTGTTTTTGTGTGAAGGGAGTCCTCCCTCAACCAGCCATGTGCAGAGTTGAGGGCAGTGGGTCTGGGACAAAGCACCCCTACCCCGGGCGGGGGCTCCATCAGTGCCCGTGACCTGATGGCCCTGGCGGGTCGGCCTCCAGCCCCAGAGGGCCCGCGGCTGCCGTATTTCCTGTTTTCCAGGAAGATAGAACTCTCACCTCCAGGGAGGAAAAGGGAGACAACTTTGTTAGAAGTTCACTTTAGCATGACCAGACCGGTTCTGTTGGGTGGGTTTTCGTGGCCTGCCTCGTTCTATTTGCCGGAACGAAAACAATAACCAGGAAAATACGAACCCTTCTCTCCGTCCTGCTTCCCACGACGTTTGCCACAGACACGCACGGCCTGTTCTGGGGCCTCCGTGGCAACTGTCGTGGACTGAACACGAGTGCCGCTCCCGATCCGTATGTCGGAGGCCCAGCCCCCGGGGTGGGGGGGTGGGCGGGAGGTGGTTAGGGTGAGGGGTCCAGTGTGTGGGACCCCATGGTGGGCTCAGCGTCCTTATAAGGAGAAGGCGGGACCAGAGCTCTGTCTGCCATGTGAGGACAGGGAGACGTGGCCACCGTGGACGAGCCAGGAAGTCCTCCCCAGACAGCGGGTCGGCCGGCAGCTTCCTCTTGGACGCCCAGCCTCCAGATCTGTGAGAAATGAGTGCTGACGGGGTGCCCGGGTGGCTCAGTCGGTTGAGCGTCTGAGTTCGGCTCAGGTCACCATCTGGCGGTTCGTGGGTTCGAGCCCCGCGTCGGGCTCTGTGCTGACAGCTCGGGGCCTGGGGCCTGCTTCGGATTCTGTCTCCTTCTCTCTCTGCCCCTCTCCCGCTCAGGCTCTGTCTCTCTCTCTCAAAAGTAAATAAACATTAAGCAATTTTTAGGAAGGAATGTTGCTGCCGAGACCCCGTCTGCGCTACTCTGGTGTAGCGGCCCGTCCTGGCCCGCGCTCGCGCTCAGCCCTTAGTCCTTCAACACCGCCCTGGCGCACGGCCTGGGTGCGGTGGCCACAGAGCTCCTGGCTCCGGCCACACGGCACGGGTGGGACACGCCCGGTCCTGCCCGCCGGGAGTCCTCCGTCCTACCCTCAGCCTCCTCACTTCCCAAGACCGAGACGTCCACACCGCGGCCCCTACCAACAGCACCACATCCGTGTCCTGGGGTAAATACCGGCCGGGGCCACCTCCGCCAGGGCGCCAGCTCGCTCCCGCATGTACGTCCCGTACTCACTACTCAAGAACATTTCCGGAACCTCACCACTGCTCCCCACCCCCGCCACGGCCCCAGGCCCAGCCGCCTCCCCCGGCCAAATCAGTAGAGCCCTCACTGGGCTCCAGCCCCCCTCCTGTTCAATCAACTCTGCCCTCGGCAGCCAGAGCGACCCTCACAGTGGAGTCCGACCCTCATGCCCCCGCACTCGGGTGTAGAATAAAATCCACATTCCTCAGAGCTTCACCGGAGCCTGCGGATCGGGCCCTGCCCGTGCCTCCAAAAGCACCACAAAGCATCCACCACGCACCGTGTCAGCCCCATGGGTCTTCTTGTGTTCAAACATGCTGAGCTCCTACCGCCCCAGGGCCTTTGCACTTGCTGTTTCCCCCGCCGGTGTCCTTCTCTAGACTTTTGCAAGCTGCCCTCCCTCTCTTCAGTCTTTGTTCAACTGTCACATTCTAAGAGAGAGCTTCCCAGATCTGGAGTGGCTCCCACCACCCCCCCATTCCTGCCCTTTTTTGTTCATCACGCTCAATGCCTGAAAGTCTATTCCATTCTATTCCCTTCTCTTCCTTTCCCGTCCCTCTTTTTTCCCTTTCACATTACTCTTCCCTATCTGAGCGGAGCCTGTGCACCCCCCGCCTGCCTCCCCTCCACCAGGACGTCACCCCCGGCAAGTACAGCCTGTCTGCACCGGCAGCTGAATCCCGCCGGGCCAGGGAAGGTGCCCAGCACTAGCCGGAGATCTCTTGGCATTGGCGAACGAAAGGCACGTTCAGGAGGAAGCATAGCTCATCTGGGCTTTGCTAAGAAGGACGGAGCCCACGGCCCAGCAGAACTGCCCCAGAGGCACGGCTGACAGGAGCACCCATTGGAGACGAGGGACAGAAAAAGGGAGACTCGTTTAGACAGCGTGATACCCTGGAAATTTCCATGTGGTTCTCTGGACCTACTCACCGTTCTCCAACCTGCTCTGGACCCCCAGCGGCTGACCTGCATGGACCACACGAGGGACCCCCTTGTCCTTGGCCGGTGTGAGGGGTGGCCCCACCCCAGCTGGACAACTGGACAACACTGAGGCAGTTTGGGCTTAAAAATCACAGACCCCGGGGGCCCTAACATACTTCCTAAGACGCTGATTCCGAACAGTTGGTTAGCAGGCAGTTTCCGGCTAATTTGCAAATACTTCAGATGTTAATCCCATTTTTTCCACTAGGAATAAGCGAGCTTTTAAATTAGCTTTGTCTTGTGGGGTGGTGACTTTTATTCATCATCTTAGCTTTCGCACCACTTCCCGGAGTCAGTGGGGGGAACCTGGATGTAGAATTTTCCAGAAGATTTCAGAGGCCAGTGTTTCCAGGGACCCTCCAGTACACCTGCTTGGCCTTATTTTCCAGGGATGATGCCCCTTCCTCACCCAGCCAGGCATGGGAGGACAAGAGCAGTGTTGGGGGGCAGGGGGGACCACTGGCGGGTCACAGGACTGGCCTCTGGCCCTGTCCCTGCATGGCTACGGAGCATGTGACATGTGGGAATGGCCCACCGGTGGCCGGACCGCACCTGTGACCTGGCCCACCTACCTTGCAAGGCTGGGAGATGCTAACTGGGGACCCGTACGGGGCCTGCTGCCTGTGGGACTCTCCTTCCCCTTTGCCGTCAGGAGCACAGACAGCCGAGTCCCAGGTCCCCTCCCTGCAGCAGCAAGAGGTGTGAGGTGGGCGACACTTCAGCACCTGGGGGCCTAAGGGCAGACCCCAGAGCTGGAGGTCGTGGGAGGGGTCCAGAAGGCCAACCAAGAGGCCCAGCAGGGCTGTGCAGAGGGCGGGGGTGGGGGGAGATCTGAGAGGGAGGCCACAGAGGGGTCATTGTGAAGAGGTCTCTGGAGACCCTCCACACACACCCAGGAAGGGAAGTCTGGGTTTGGGAACAGCCCTGGGCCCCAGACGTGCCGTCAGCCCAGCGGCCCAGAGGCTGAGGTCACACTGTGTGCTCAGGCTCAGGGCCGCTGGGGGCTGGGATCAGGAGCCCTGTCCCCCACCCCTCATCTGTACATGGACCATCACCCCTAAGGCTTCCTCGGGACCACAGTGACACCAAAGCCATCACCACGCGTGGCTGGAGCCGAGCCCAGGCGGTAACTGGGGACAGAGGCGTGGCGAGGACGCACCTCCGGGCCCCGGAGCGGAGTTCCAGCTGGCGCGTTCCGTGGATGCCCAAGAGGGCCAGCCGGAGGCCGGTCCTGACAGTGGGGTCTAGACAGGACGGCCTCTCCCAGAACGTCAGGTCTTCAGGCCCAGGCACCTCTGTGGCTGCTCTGGATGCCGGCGTGGGGCGCGGAGGGCGCCCCAGGCTCCACGGAGGTGGGTCCCGCGTGCTGGCCTTCCTACCGAGCGCCCCACCTCCAAGGTGGGGACCCAGCCGGGAGGGGCGAGGGTGCCCAGATGGGCGGGGCGGTCCCCGGGCTCTTCCCACAGCAGAACAATGCCTCCCTGAGAGACAGATGCTCCCAAGCCTCGGGCCCTGCAGGCCCGGGCGCCTGCCTCCTAACACTGCCCGGCAGGATGTGGGCTCCATTAACTCCGCGGCCGTCACCCAGTGGGGTCAGCGAGGGCTGGAGAGCCAGGCTAGGCCAGCTGTGGGCTGTCACAGGTCCCACAGGTCAACCGAGGTGGCTGCGAGGTGGATGGGGGCGGGGCACCTAAGACCCCAACCCCTCTCTGGAGCCACACCTCTCAGAACCACGCCCCCTGGCCGCACCCTTCCCACACCAGCTCCTGCTGCCCACCCAGACTCCCCACCCAGCTTCCGGTGTCCACGTCAGGCAGGCCAGGAGCCGGAGGGTCTGGTGAAGGCCACCTTGGCTGGGGGTCACAGCATCAGGGCAGAGGGGGTCTTACTCAGATTTTCTGGCCCTGGCCCAGGCTGCAGCGTCCCCAGAGACCCCCACGGCCCAGGCTCTACCCCCAGAGGCCTCCACGGCCCGGGCTGCACCCCCAGACCACCTGGTCCCTATCGAGGCGCACAGTCTCCCCCCTTGTCGCGGCCTCCTTCCACACCCAGCATTGAACCTAGCCTCTCCTCAGGAACCCCCCGACACCCCCAGGGACTTTGCACGGCTGCTCCTGCTGCCTAGAGACTTCTCTGGCTGCAGGCCTTGCTGGAGCCACTTGCTGCTGGAGGCTCTCCCGCCCCCCTCCCCGCTCAGGTTCCTCCACCACAGCCCAGGCCCCCAGCCCTTCCCGTCAGAGCACGTCCGCAAGAAACTTTGCCTGCTTTCCCCTTTAGACTGTGACCACCTCCCCTTCTGCTGCGGCCCGGGCGCCCAAAGGAACAGGGGGGGACCGTGGGGCATGGACCGCCCTTCCCCAACGGGACCCTGCTGCCTGGGCCCGGCTGGGGCACCACGGCGGGCAGGGGAGGGGAGGAGCAGGTGGCTGAGAAGTCATCACAGGCACGGGGATAGGTAGGACCCTGCGTGAGACCGGGGTCCGGGCCCCTGGCACCTATTCCATTGTCCTGTTGAATTTGGCTGACAGAACCCAAATCCAGAGGTAGAATTATGAAGAATTTCAAGCTGCCGTCTCCTGTCCAAGCGTGGGACCCCGCCGCATGCCCGTGAGGGTGGCCCTGCTCAGGCATGTCGGTGAGCGGGCCGCACGTGGTCCCCCTTCGGGCCCTCGCCTGGCCCCGGCTGTGGCCCAGCCGCCTGCCTCCCGACAGGCCCCCGGCTACTTTTCGGTCATCTCTGGTTGCTTTTAAACCTTCTGGATGGTTCCAGGAAGTCACTCTGTGGGCGGACGGATGCCGCAGACAGGCCTGTGCCGGCTGACGGGCCCGCACCCCGTTCCCTCAGCTCCCGTAACAACAGCAAAACGCGCAAGAGCAGCCTGCCGTTGACAAAGAGGTTCTTGTGAGAACGGCCAGTGCGTCATGTGCGCTAAAGCCCTCAAGCTGTTCCTGCCGCAGTGAGCGTGCACGGTGGCGCCTTTCCCTGGGAGGGGGGCCAGCCAGAGGCTCCCATGAAGGTAGGGGGCTCGACAGGGGGGCAAAGCCGCCCTGAGCGTTGCCGCGGTGCCGGCCCCGAAGGTGACCCCACGCAGCCCCCGTGCCGTGCCCTCCGCCGGGTCAGGCCTCCGTGAGAGCTGGGCACGGCCTCATCAGGCAGGCGTCCTGGGCTCCTCTCCCGGTCACTCACTTGGACACAGCAGCCGCCTCTGGGGACCCAGACTCGGAGAGCGTTAGAAACACAGGCACGGGATGTCCCGGAAGTTTCCAGAAACCACAGCCTTGACCCAACTGCAACGTGTTGAGTGCTCCTGGGTGCCAGTGCGGTCCTCCTGCCCCCGGCGCCTGTGCCCCCGCCCCCTTTGGAGGAGGGGGTGGATGGGGGTCTGAAGGAGCCCAGGCCACAGGGCTGGCGAGGGGCAGCTGGGACGTGTGGAAGGAGGGTCCCTTCAACAATCACCCCTCCCCCAGTGCAAGGCTGCAGCAGCGGAGTCAGGCTCTCCAAGTCCTGGAAACAGGACGCCCCGAACCCCAGCTGGCCCACCTCAGAGGAGATCCCCAAGGGCTCCTGACCTCTGGCCTGAGCGTCCCTTTCAGGGCGAAGTGTCTGCTCATGCAGAACTTTCCAGAAAAAGACCGCAAAGCCTGAGCGTCCCTTTCAGGGCAAGGTGTCTGCTCATACAGAACTTTCCAGAAAAAGACCGCAAAGCCTGAGCATCCCTTTCAGGGCGAGGTGTCTGCTCATACAAAACTTTCCAGAAAAAGACTGCAAAGCTCCGTGGTGGCCACGACCGTCCACACGAGCTCCTGAGGGCCGCCAGAGTCCCCTCTTCCCACAAAGCTCCTGGAGGTGGGCTCATGGTCCAGGGCCCACATAGGCTTCTGGAACGTGGCGCAGGGGCCCCGACAGACCCAGCCAGGGCCAAGGACACCAGGCCCCACCACAGCTCTGAGGACGCAGTGCCTGAGTGGCCCGGCATCGGGGGTGAGCCCTCGGATGGGGGTCTCGGGTAGACTGCTGCCCTCGGGCTGGGTGTCAGGCCCGGTATGAGATGCAGGGGGCGGTCTGCTGGCCTCTGCTCGCATGTGGCTGCTGGTGGCCTGTCTCCCATGGAGCGGAGCCGGCCAGGAGCCTGCCCCGGGCCAGCCCGGCCCGGGTGTGGGCGGCCTTGCAGGCAGGTGACCCCAGGTGAGCGCCAGCAGCCATCCCCAGCGGGGACTGCCTCGCGCCTGGACGCGGCAAGCCTGCTTGTCGCTAATTTATTGCAAATTGTTTGGGAAAGCCGGTTTAATTAAAATCTAAATGAGCCTCCCAGGAGGGCCCGCTCCCCCGGCCCCAGCCGGCATTAATGAGGAGAGACGGGCGTTTCTGGACTGGCGTGGCTTTCATGTTTTTGTCATCCGAAGCCCCCGAGATAATACAATTTATTCATGGAATTCACACTCCAGTGGTGTGAGTAAATGGTGGGCTGGGGTACATAGAGAATGTCGTGCAATCCCAAAGCAGAAGCGAGCAGTGATTCAGGGACGGCTCTTCCCGTCGTAAATTGGGGCGCTGGGGAGGTGCTGAGGGGGAGGCAGGGGCCCCCTGGGCAGCGGGTCGGGGCGCGGCCGCTTTCTGGAGGTGCCCAATAACACCCCGGGAAAGCATCCTTCTGGCTTGTCTCGGGAGGACACCGAAGGACCGAGAAGCAAGGTGTCCTTCAGCGGCCCAGGCCACGCCAGGGCCAGAAATAGCCCACGGGCAGGTGCCCTCCCAGGCCAGGCGGGGGGCCTCGCCGTGTGCCCCCCTTCTCTGGAGTCTCGGTTTCCCCATCTGCTGTGGGAGATGCCTGGACCAGCGATCCTGCAGGGCCCGTCTCCCTCCGAGCGTCTGTGTTCTGTGAAGCAGATTGGCAAGTACCCAGCACTGTAGGGCGGGATGTGCTGGCTTGGGGTCCCACCAGACCCACCGGTTCTTCCTCCACCCGGCGTCCACCCAGAGCTGACGTGACCCAGGGAGCGGCTGTGTGGGGCTCTGAAGGCATACACCCCTACGTTGCCAGCCACTAGCGCATACCAGGGGACAGGCAGGTGGCACGGCCTCCAGGGCGGAGGTCAAGGAGGCCTGCTCCAGAGACAGACAGCTGGGCACAGGTCCCCAGCCCTTGTCCACGTGTCGGCCGTCAGCCTCAGCTGTCGGCTGGGGAGAGTCACGTGGCCCCCGTTCCGGCGACCCTGACGCGCTCCTGTGCAGACAGCGAGTCCGGGACGGGCCCCATAGCGGCCCCTTCCTCATTGCCGGTGCCTGTCCCTTCCCCGGGCAGCGCCCGGTCTCACGGGCCTCTCCTCGCCCACCCCCACTGCGAGCGGGTGGACGGGCGGACGGGTGCACGTGACACTCGGCAGGCTGGGGGGGTCTCAACACACCCGAGGAGCTCGGCCACCCTGTTTTGTCCTGGGGCCCCGTGGGTTTAAAAGCTGCAGCTGCCGAAGGGAAGAAACCCGCCTCGTCTTAAGATCCCGTCGCCAGCTCCAGGCTCCCGTGGGCTCCTTGGACGGCGCGGGAACAAGACGTCATCTCCAAGCGTGGCGAGGCGTGGCACCTCCGTCACCGCCTGGGGGGGCAGCCGGACCACGCGGCCCGCCCCAGCCCGCTCCCCTCCGCGGGCCTGCCCCACCCGTCCCCCGCGCCGAGGCTGCGGCTCAACACGCTTTGGCGCTTTGATCGGGGCCTCTCCGGTGTCGCGATAAATAATTGAAGCTAGACCGCGTGTGTCGAAGTAGGTGAGCCTCGTGCGGAGGGGAACGAATCCGCACAGCCTGAGCCGTTGTTCTCCGGGGACGCCGTAAAAGGAGGCCGCAAGTGAGGACGGGGCCTGCCGCCCGTGCTGCCAGAGGAGGGGGGGGACCCGGAGCAGACGCCGGCCCCCCGGAAGGGCCCGGGGGCCCCCTGGAAGGGCCCGGGGGCCACCTGGCAGGCGGGACGCTGCGGCTCTGCCCGTGGCTGCCTGGGGCAGAGGAGACTTACCAAGCCCACCGCTGGCTTCGTCTCCCGCCGGGGCCAAGGGCCGGGCCTCAGGACCCACCAGCCCCGTGGGGCTTCGAGCTGGCTGCCTGGCACGCAGGCGTGGCCCGAGAGCCGTGGCACCGCTGTCCTGGGACGCGGCCGTGTTTGTCCAAGCAGACGGCGCGGCGAGCGGCTTCTCCCAACGCGGTTCCAGCTGCCCGGCCAGGCTGGGGACGCGGAGAGGGCCCGGAGGCCCGGCCACAGCCTGTGAGCCGTCCTCTCTGCCTGGGCCCGGGGACGACGCGGGCAGAGGGCCCCGCGCAGGCCAGCCGACCGGGAGCCCGGGCCGGGGTCGTGCCGGCCGGGGGAGCCGCGAGCCCGGTGGGCGGGAGCGCGTCGTTAGACACTGATTTACGCTTACTGCCACGCGCCCAGGTGCTCCTCCGCGTTAAGTACACTCACCGGTTTTTTATGCAAGGTTGAACAACTTAACGGCCTGAGCGAGTCGGATGACAAGACTTTAATTACTATTTATCTCCCCCCGTCCCTCGGGAGAGTAATGTGCAGGCATTCGGAGAAGTTCATAAAACAGGAAAGAAAGCAATTCACAAAGTTCTGTGCACACTCACTTCCCGAGCATAACACGGAACGCCCCCCCCCCCCCGGGGAGGGCTGTCACTGTCTCCAGGGTCCCCAAGGCCTTGCAGGGAGCAGGCCAGCTGACCAGGCAGGGGCTAGCGCTGAGAATCCAACAGCCTGTCTCCGACCCCCCCAGACTCCTGGTTTCTCGTTCCCCCATCCTGGCACCGAGGGTCCACAGAGCGACCAGCACGTGCCAGGCCCCACTGCCCGCTGTCCCCGAGGACGCCGACGGCCCGCTGAGGAGTGGGTGCCGGGTGGGGGAGGGGCGGGGGCCCCTGGAGCCCCGAGTGTCTCACTTCCTGGGCGGGGGGGGGGGGGGAGGTCGGATCCCAGGGCCGCGTGATCAATACCGTCGATACTTGGCCGCGGTGAAGACGTGGGACGCCTGTCTGCGAGAGCGTTTTGTCTGCAAAAGGCATAAATTCCGGCGTGGGGGATGGGAAGGGAGGCAGAACAACAGCGAACGACGTCATTTGTTAGCCAAGGCCCCCACCTCGCCTTCGGGGCCGCGTGACAAACAGCTTCTTAAGAACTCTACATTCAGGAGGCCAGTGGAGATCAATCTCCTCTCCTCTCGGGCTCCCGGCGACTCCGAAGGCTGCCTCTGCAGCTCCGTCACTCGTCACTCGGACGCGTTCAAAGGACTCCGTGAGGTTAGACTTTCCCGTTTAGAAATCGCTCAGGACGGCAGGTTCCCCAGAAGAGCCTCCCAGCTGACACCTCTCATTAGCCGCCTCCAGGAGGGCCTCCGGGGCCAAGTGGAGGAGGACAGAGGAGGACGCTGTGGGGGGCGCTGCTTCAGAGAGGGCCGGGGTGGGGGCGCCGGCTGGGGTGCTGACCCCCCTGAGGCAAAGTCGGCCTGACCTTCGGGCCTGTGGCTGTGCTCTGGACACAGACCTCGGGGACGGACGAGTTTGTACAAACGTGGAGACTGAGTCTGCAGAGGGCCTCCGGAGCTCAGGACCTCCCCCCCCCAGCGCCCCCCAGATCCTACCCCCCACCCGCCCCGGGAGCCTTTGCTCTGCAGCCGGGCCTGGTGCTGGCCCCGCACGGTCCGTGGAGGACGGGAGCTCCAGCTGCCTAAAGAGAGACAGGAACCAGGCTCAGACCTCAGGGGCTCCCACAGACGTGCCTACATGTGCACACGCATACACGCACAGGTACACGTGTGCATGTACGTGCCGACCACACACACTCGCAGGCACAGATGTACACGCAACCTCGCACCCCCACGCGTACCATGCACCCCCATGCGTGTGCACAAGCACGCACAGACAGCCTCACACGTGCAGTATGTGTGCACACAGCCCTGTACACATGAGCACCGGGAGCAGAATCAGGCAGGCGGGACTGGGGCCTGCGAAGGGTGACCCGGCCAGCAGAGGCTGACAAAAGCAGGGAGGGACGAGCTCCGTGTGTGACATCATGTCTCAGGGCGGGCGGCTCCTCACGCAGCCTGGACCTGCCCCGGGAGGGGGGGCGGGGCACGCCTGGAGAGGGAGCTGCTTGGCCAAGGTCTGGGGTAGGACCCAGGGCGTGCGGGCGGGAGGCCAGGCTGGCAGGATGCTCGCAGCTGGTTACCAGCCGCAGCTGGGCCAATGGCTGGGGTGGGGGGGGCCTCTCTCAAAGGCCAGCCGCCACCGCCGCCCCTGGCCCAGCCTGGCCCCTTGAACAGGACGCCAATGAGAGGGGAGGGGAGAGGCCCCTGGCGGGGGATGGGCCGAGCCGCAGATGAAAGGCCTTTGAGGATGGGGGAGGGTGTCGCACTCGGCAAAGGAAATATTGAAATGAAATCATTTCCCAGGGTTGGGGGAACTTTCCGGCCTAATTAAATAGCCGAGACTCTCGCGGCCTGCTGTCAGAGAGACGCGCCCGGGGGAGGGAGGGAGCAGATGCCGCCCTTGGAAGAGGGGGATTAGCAGGCTGCCTTCCTTTGATGCCCCCCCACCCCCACCCCGGCTCCCAGGGGCGGAGGGAGCAGCCATCGCGCACTAATTAGGGCCGGAGCCTGCCACCGCCTGTCCTTAGGCACAAATCCATATTCACGTGCTGGGGCGGCGAGGCCCCTCTCGCTCCTGGGCCACCAGCTCCACGGCCACCGGCCCCTCACGCCTGTCTACAGAGGAAGACAGGGCTGGTGGCCCGAGGGGGCAAGAGGAGAGGTCAGCGCAGGCCCTGGGAGCTGAGCCCTCGCCCCTCTGGCTCTGCCCGCCCTCCCCACCCCAGCCTGCGCCTGGCCCCAGGGTGCAGAGGGCAGGCTTGCGGTTCTTGGCTTTTTGCGGGCAGACAGAGCCCTTGACTTAGACCTGGAAGTTAGGGCTCACTTCCCCGCGAGTCAGGGAGGCGGAAGGGAGGGATTGGCAGACCCAGTGTGAGCATGGAGAGGGGCACGCCTGGTCACCGTGCACGGTGGCTGCGGAGTGAGGCAGGGGTGCAGAGAGCAAAGAAGCCCCTCCCCCGGCCTCTGACGCCACAGCCCTGACCCCAGACTTCTCCCCTGGGAGAAGCCAGGGAGCCAGGACCCCACAAACCGGCTCTGAGAGCAGAGGCCGCGGCAGGGCGGAGAAAAACCCTTCCTGCCCCGTGGATGAGACGAGGGCTGGGACGCGGGCACCGTGGCTGCACACAGCCCCCCTGCCTCAGCCCCTCATCTCCCTGTGGCTCCGAGAGCCAGGGAGCTCCGGAACCCCAAACCTGCCGTTCCCAGACCTCCAATGCCAGAGGCGCCTCGAGGCCTGAGGCCCCAGCTGGTCTCCCGTAATCGGCACGCAGAGGCACAGGGGTGAGGCCATTGGCCCAAGGTGGCACCACTGGGCCCTGAGGCTAGCCCCCGATCCCCCACGACGGGAGCCAGAGCCCCTGGGCCCCTGGCACAGCCTCCGGCATGACCGCCAACCCCTCGCTCTGAGAGAGCTGCGTGAACGAGCTCCTCCTCCCCTCCCCTCGGACCGTGAACCTGGCAATGGGCCGCTGTGTGCCCAGGCCGCGTCCTGGGGGTGGGGGGACACTGCAGGGCCGGGCACAGGCACCCTCCACCCAGCGGGCGTTTCGTGTTCCCCACACGCGTGGCGAGGCTCCTGGGGACAGGTCCCAGGCGTCTGTCTGGGGTCATCTCACCCGTTAGAAGGGTCTCCTTCAGCATCTATGTTGGTGAAAAATTCGCGTTTTCTTTTATCTGAAAATGTCTTTCACTTTCATTCTCGAAGAATAGTTTTTCTGTTTATAGGATTTTTTTTTTCCTTTTAGTACATTAAAAATATCTCCCGCTGCCTCCGGCTCTGTTCATGTCTCACGAGAAGCGAGCATTTACCCAAATTATCGCTCCCCCGAGTGCCGTGTCGCTTCTGGGCAGCTGCTTCCAAAGTTTCTCTTTGTCCTGCTCTCTGGCTGTAACGGGCTTTGACATCATTTCCCTGACTTGGACTGACCGGGGTTTCCTGAGCTCGTGAAATCTGTGAAATCGGTGTCTTCCGTCAAATCCAGGCAATTTTCAACCACAATTTCCTTAAAAATAATTAAAATGTAGGGGCTCCTGGTGGCTCAGTCAGTTAAGCGTCTGACTTCGGCTGAGGTCATGATCTCACAGTTCATGGGTTCGAGCCCTGCGTCGGGCTCTGTGCTGACGGCTCGGAGCCTGGAGCCCGCTTCGGATTCTGTGTCTCCCTGTCTCCCCTCCTCTCCCCTCCCCCCTTCACTCTGTATCTCTCTCTCTCTCAAAAACAAACATTAAATTTTTTTTTAAATAATTAAAATGTAAACATTTTTGCTCTCTGTTCCCTCCTTTCTGAGCACACGAATATCACACGTGTCAGATTTATTCCATGGGTCTTGGAAACACTCTGTTTTTTATTGGGTTCCCCCCCCTTTTTTCCCCTCTTCTTCAAATTAGACAATTTCTGTCGCTCCCTCTTGAAGTTCGCTAACTCCTTCGCTGTTTCCATTCTGGTATTGAGCCCATCCCATGAACTTCCATTTTGGATTTACATTTTTCAGTTCTAGAATTTCCACTTAGCTCTTTCTATCAATTTCTATTTTCTACCACAATACCCAATCTTTTTATTTGTTATGAACATATTTTCTTTTATTTCATTGGCCACAGTCGTTACAACAGCTTTGAAATCCTTCTCTGCTCAGTTCAACGTCTTAGTCACCTTGGGGTTAGTCTTTATGATTGTCTTTTTTTCTTTTTTTTTTTTTTTTGAGAACGAGCCACATTTTCTCCTTTCCTCTTGCCCCGAAATTTTGGATTGCATCCTGGGTTTTGTAGACATTCTGCTGTGGGGCCTCCGGACTGAAGTGCGTTGGTATTCATTATCTTCGCAGGCAATTCATCTGGGGTGATTCAAACTAGAAGATGTCCCTCTCGGGTGGATCCCACGTGGCCGTGGCCGGGCTGCTCGGGGTCCGCCCCGCCCGAGTGTGGTTCAAGAGCCGTCCGGAGACACCACGGGGGTTTATACACACGTCTTCGGACCCACCCCTTTCTGGGATTGTCTCTTACCTTCCTGTGGTTGAGGCTGTACTGCACACTTTTTGTTGGACTTTGGACGATGTTTGTGACCTGCGTGGTGTGAACTCGGGGCTGCCCTCAGGCCGGAAGCTGTTAAAATGGGAACGTTCCTCAGTTCTGGTCCTTTCTCCTAAAGGCTGACTCCTGCCTGTTGTTCTCCCGTGACTTCAGCTACTCGGTCTAGCATCTGTTTGGTCCAGTGTTTATACTTGTTGCCTCTGGGAGAGTCGGCCTGATAGGAACTTACCGGCTGCTACCAGAGTCAGAGCTCTGAGGCTTAAGTCGAGGCTCCCGATCGAGCCCGGCAGCCTTCCCCCAGGGCTAATCTAGTCCTACTGAGATCCCGGCCCTTCTGGAATCTTTCTGAATGCCTTGCGTGTTGCTGAGACCGAATCGTGTCTCCCACAACATCTGGAGGTTGAAGCCCCCGTGTGGCTGGACCTGGGGAGAGAGTTTTCAGGAGCTTAAATGAGGGCGTAAGGGTGGGGCCCTGATCCTACAGGACAGTGACCTTACAGAAGAGGAGAGCGTTTCTCTCCCCACCTGCCACGTGAGGACCCAGTGAGAAGGCGTCTGCAGGCGGGAGGACCCCTCAGCTGAGCCCGACCACACCAGCACCCGGAGGTGGGGCTCCCGGCCCCCAGAGCTACGAGGAGCAGAGGTCCATCGTCTAAGCCACGCGGTCTGCGGCGTTTCGTTCTGCCGGTTAATGCCGGTGTCGGGAAGGTTGTCCCCCTCCGGCTGCTCAGAACTCACACGTGTCCGGAGAGATTTCTAGAGCTGTTCCGTGGACAGCCCCTCCTCCGTGGCCCTCTTCCCCACAACACCCCAGCCTCTCAGCCTCCCCAGCCCCAGTCCGTGCCTCCTCACCTCGGCGGACGGCTTCCCAGCGGAAAATGGGGCTCCCCTCCCGCCTCCCCCCCCCAGGGGCCCTGCGCTGCCCGGTGCCCAATGTCTGTAAACGCTCGCTTTATGCCCTTTGGTTGGTTTGCGGTTGTTCATGGCAAAGTCCCTTCGGCTTCACTGAACCTCGAGCGTGACGCGCGCACCCACGGAACACGGACACGATGTCAGGTGACTCGCGCAGGTAGCGCACAGACAGCGCCCACCGGTGGCCGGAACCCGCCCGGAAAAGGACACATCCCCCCGCACGCCGCAGGCGCCCCGTGTCCCCGCTTCGAAGGCGGGCGCTGTGTTCACTTCCAGCACCACCGACCAGTGTCCGTGGCTTTGACGTTCATGGAATGGGGTCCTCGCGTCCGGCCTCTCACCTGCTCTGTTGCTGAACTTCTAACATGCTGCTGCATAGAGCGAGGTAGCCGCTGTCATGAATGGTTTCCGGCCTTCCGCTGGACGGGTGCCCGGCCTGGGCGCGTGCTCACCCCACCGCGGGCTTTGTGGTTCCTTCTGGACTTTAGCCATTGAAAACTGCTGGAAACATTCTCATACGTGTCTTTTGGTAGAAACACGTGTGCACTTCTGTTGGGTCCATACCCAAGGTCGTAGAATTTTCCCAAAGCTGCCCAGCACGTCACAGTCCTCCTTGCCAACGCTCAGCCCTTCCTCCCTTTCCTGGCCTCCATCGGGGGAGGTGACATCACGTGGCGTCAGGACTGCCTCTCCCTGCGAACTAGGAAAATCGAGCAATTCCCTTTTCACGTCCTTAGAGGACATTCGGGCACCCCTCTTGCGAAATGCCAGTTTAAACAGTTGGCTTGGTTTTTTTTTTTATTATTTTTTTAATGTTTATTTATTTTTGAGACAGAGAGAGACAGAGCTTGAGTGGGGGAGGGGCAGAGAGAGAGAGGGCGACACAGAATCCGAAGCAGCTCCAGGCTCTGAGCTGTCAGCACAGAGCCCGATGCGGGGCTCGAACCCACGAGCCGCGAGATCATGACCTGAGCTGAAGTCGGACGCTTAACCGACTGAGCCACCCAGGCGCCCCAATAGTTGGCTTGTTTTTTCGTCCATTTGCTCACCCTTTTTAAAATCGTTTGAGGGTTTTATCCGGTTGTAAATCTTTTGTCAAACGTGTATCGCAAATATCCCCCTGACTGACGTCTCTTAATTGTAATGTGGCCCAATTGATCAGTTACCTCCTTTATAGGTAGCGCTGTTTCGGTCCTGTTCAAATTTTCTTTTTGAGTCTTAAATCACGTCCACGTTGAGAGGATTCTGAATTACGATTCCTCCTTGCAACGTACCTCCTGTCCTTTGTTCTAGCAGCAAAGTGACAGGCAGACCTTTTATTTCTTCATATAAATCATTGATAAGAACGTTCGACAGCCCAGGACTGATGTCAGAGTCCTGCGGGAGCCCGCTGGAGCCCTCCCTCCAGGGTGACACGGGGCCATTAGCTAACTCCCTTTGTCTCTAATTCCTGTAACAGACAAAATGCACCTAACAGTTCATGTGGGATGTACTTACCATTTCATCCTCAAGGATAACACAGCACATTTGGCAAGTGCCGTGGAAATCACAACAATAACGGGCCCTCATCCGCCGGGCTAAGGACCATGACAAGAAAAGGAAATGAGGTTAGTCTCACACGATCGCCTCTTGGAAAACCCGTGCAGTCAGAGGGCAGATCCAAGGGGGGCTTCCCAGCGACCTGAAGCTGGCTGGATTCTCCCCTCTTCTCTGGGACTAAATGTGCTCTGAGGTCTGATATTTTAAGAAACTGGCGGGGCCCTTCCAACCACAGAGCGGTCCCCTGACCGCGGAGGCCGGTTGCCTAGTAACCACCTCTGATGATGTCATCACCTCCGGCAGACCCAGGCCGTGAGGGTCCCCGGAAGGGTCTGCCCCCGTGGGAAGGAAGGAAAGGGTCATTGCGGATGCCAGCACAGGCCGGGGGCAGCTCCTGGGTGGGGAGGCAGGGTGTGATCTAGGCTCAGGGCTGCGTCAGCCCCAGCAGAGGCTCCGGGACACGGCCAGGAGGTAGGTGTGTGAGGGGTCATGTGGGTGGGCTGGGAGGAGGGGCCGCCGCCCTAAAGTCTGGAAGAACGGAAGGGGGCCCCCAGGAGAGAACCCCCCCCATCTGGCAAAGGAGAGATTCCCCCAAACAACAGAGCGGGCGACACCGAGCACCCCAGCTCGCTGGGACAGACCCGAGGACCCCTGTGGTCCCGGGCCTGTTGTTAGAGTCTCCATCGCTCCCGAGGGCCCAGGGCAGGCCCTGAAGACGTGGTCTCTGTACCGTGAGCGCCAAGCTTGGGACTCCAAGTCCCACAGCCTCCGGGGTCCTGTGGCAGCTCTGAACAGGGCCTATCCCAGTCCTAATGGGCCCACAGGGAGAGAAACAGGTCACAGAGCTGCAGACGTGTCTGAGGGCCGGTCTCCGAGGCTGCAGACAGAAGGGCGCGGGCGGATGTGACCAGCAGCCCGGTCCACGGCGCCTCAGACAGACATCCAGGCCCCGGGCGGAGTGGCAGACCGCGGGAAGGGGTCAGACAGGAGACCCCTCGTGAGCAGGGCTGGACCCGGAAGCCCCGTCCTGCGGGACTGGGAGCCGGGCGGCGGATCAGAGAGGGCCCCGGGCTCAAAATCATGCAAATAATCCAATTACGGCAAATCGAAGGGGAATAATGGACATAAGTAAAGCCACGTCCCGCTTCCTAAGGGCTTCGCCTCCTGCTTCCCCACGCCCCTGTCTCCTTCCAGGCTCCCCCTACACCCGTCCCCCGTCCTGCGAGGGGGACCCAGGCTCCCCCTGCACCCCATCCCCCGTCCTGCGAGGGGGACCTAGGCTCTCCCTGCACCCCATCCCCCATCCTGCGAGGGGGACCCAGGCTCCCCCTGCACCTGTCCCTCGTCCTGCGAGGGGGACCCAGGCTCCCCCTGCACCTGTCCCCCGTCCTGCGAGGGGGACCCAGGCTCCCCCTGCACCCCGTCCCCCATCCTGCGAGGGGGACCCAGGCTCTCCCTGCACCCCATCCCCCATCCTGCGAGGGGGACCCAGGCTCTCCCTGCACCCCATCCCCCATCCTGCGAGGGGGACCCAGGCTCCCCCTGCACCCCGTCCCCCGTCCTGCGAGGGGGACCCAGGCTCCCCCTGCACCTGTCCCCCGTCCTGCGAGGGGGACCCAGGCTCCCCCTGCACCTGTCCTCCGTCCTGCGAGGGGGACCTCCTATCACCCCTGCTGAGCTGTGCCCACTTGTGTCACCTTACCCTGAGGTCTGAGTCTGCAGCCTGGCCCCCCCACCCTTCCTGAGCCCTCTCGCAGACACGCTGACCCGGGCCCTCCATCCACACACCCTCCTCTCTGCCAGCCGGTGTCCTTCACATTTAGGGGGTGCGGCAGGCTGGTTCGTGGCCCCAAACGTCCTGACCCCTGTCACCTGTCAACGTAGGGCCGTCCATGGCGAAGTGAACCCTGGCTCAGTGTGGTCACAGGGCAGGAGGGGTGAGGACAGACGTGGACGGTGGACCTCGGGCCAAGGATGCCTCCAGGAGCTGGAAAAGGTGTGGAAATGACTCCCCGGGGCCCCACCAGCGAGGCAGACCCTGACCTCCAGACCGCAAGGCAGTCACGGGCTGTGGCTCCAGGGCAGAAAGTTTGCAACAACTCCTCACAGTTGCTGCTGCAGGGGCCTCGTCTGGGACCAGCCGCCGTCCCTGCAGGACGCCTCCCCCCCACCCCCCAGCCCGCCAGCCCCCTGGCCCGCCGCCCTCCCCGGGGCTCCCTGCAGGGCCCGCCCGCGCCCCAACTCAGGACTCAGCTGGAGGACGGACGAAGAGAGGAGCGGCCGCGTCACGGCTCCCCGCTCAGGCCTTAACTGACAGCAGGAAAACACACATTTGCTGTGGTGACCTGTGCGGAGTTAGACGCTTGCATTATTTTAATTAAGGCTCGTGACGGATGAATCTCAATAAAGCAGCTGTTCTGGACGATGCAGGTGTATAAATAAAGAAAACATTAGGAGGGGTGCCGGGCTCCCGGAGCTGCCGCGGACGTGTTGGCAACAAACCCTCAGAGGAAAGGGATCCATCCTGGCTGTCCGCAGGTGCGAGGGATCTAGGCCCAGGTGAGGACGGGGGCCCAGGGGAAGATGGGAGCCCAGGGGAGGACAGGGGCCCAGGGGAGGACTGGGTCCAGGGGAGGACGGGAGCCCAGGTGAGGACAGGACCCAGGTGAGGACAGGGACCAGGTGAGGATGGGGCCCAGGGGAGGATGGGAGCCCAGGTGAGGACAGGACCCAGGTAAGGACGGGGTCCAGGGGAGGACGGAGCCCAGGTGAGGATGAGGCCCAGGTGAGGATGGGGCCCAGGGGAGGATGGGAGCCCAGGGGAGGACAGGGGCCCGGGTGAGGATGGGGCCCAGGTAAGGACGGGGCCCAGGGGAGGACGGGAGCCCAGGTGAGGATGGGGCCCAGGGGAGGATGGGGCCCAGGGGAGGACGGGAGCCCAGGTGAGGATGAGGCCCAGTGGAGGACGGAGCCCAGGGGAGGATGGGAGCCCAGGGGAGGACGGGGCCCAGGAGAGGATGGGGCCCAGGGGAGGATGGGAGTCCAGGGGAGGACAGGGGCCCAGGGGAGGACGGAGCCCAGGGGAGGATGGGAGCCCAGGGGAGGATGGGAGCCCAGGTTAGGACAGGGTCCCAGGTGAGGACGGAGCCCAGGGGAGGATGGGAGCCCAGGGGAGGACGGAGCCCAGGGGAGGATGGGGCCCAGGGGAGGATCAGAGCCTTGTGCAGGTACGGGGGCCTGTGTGAGGATCGGGGCCGCGTGCACCATCAGGACCATGTCGGGGGTCGGGGCCGTGCCTGGAGGAGAGAGTGGGGGAGGGTGCAGGGCAGCCTGGCCTTGTCACGTGTGGCTCCGAGGCCTCAGCCCCAGCGAGAGCTCCGCTGTGGAAGGGCGGAGGACGATCTGTGGGGAGGGGCGTCCCGCAGGCCCAGCCCCTCCGCCTGCCGTCCCCGGGACTCCGGCCAGGCCGGCCCAGCAGAGCACCAAGCACCGAGGGGCCGTCGGATGCGCAGTAAGGGTTCCCCTGCGTCGTAAAGATGGGGTGAGAGGCTAGCAGGTGACGGGAAAGCTGAGCCCGACCCCCAGAGTCTGAGGCCGGACGGAGCACGTGCAGTTCCCAGCCCACCGTGTGGAAGGCTCGTCACCACTGTAGGCGACACGTCAGGCAGTACGACACCCACCCGACGGGGAGAGCAGCCCCCTCCCCAAGGCTGTCCTTCCCTCCTCCCTGGGATTCTTCCCAGATGTCTGGGGTGGGCAGGGCCTTGGGGAAGAAGCCCCCCCCCCCCCGCCCGCCAGGGTGTGCTCGCCACGTGGAGGCACAGGGTGGAGGTGACCTGACAGAGGTAAGGGAGGGGCTCTGCCCGGGCCCTGCCCCTCCGTGGGGGGGTGTCAGGGGGAGCGGCCGATGGGGACGCGGGATGGCACAGCCAGGCTGTGACCGAGGACATCCTGGCAGGTGACCCCTCCAGAGACAGGCAAGAGCGGGCACCCAAGAGAGGCGGCTGGGTGGTGGGGGGGACCCAGGAGTCCAAGCCCTGAGCCTCCCTTTCTTCCCGCTCTCTCAGACGGGCGGACCCCTGTCACCATCCCCTCCTTGCCAGTAGAGCCCACTTATATGGGGGGAACCTGTGCCCAGCTCGCGACAGGACTTATGATTGGTCCGAGCCAATCAGAGGAATCTGTCCCCTTTGCTATGGACTGGCCCAGAGTAGCCACATGGGCTTGGATGGACCTCGCCTAGCAGGTGCCTTGAGATTTCCCCCCAGATGAAAGAACCATACAAGAAGTCTCCTGTGCCTCACCCTTGATTCCTTCCTGCTTTGCACTGTCCTGTGAGGATGTGATGCCTGGAGCTGCGGCAGCTAGCTTGTGGCCATGAGGTGACAAGCCACAAGACAGTCCTCGATGGCATCATTGCCTCCTTCTCAACGCTGGCGCCCCACCCACCTGTAGCCTTCTTTCAGGAAGGTATCAGTTTCCTTTTGCTGCTGGAAAAAAAATTACCACCAACTTGTTAACTTGAAACCACAGGAGTTTTTCTCTTGCATTCCTGGGAGCCAGGAATCAGAAACCGTTTCTCCAGGCTGAGAGCAAGGTGTCGACAGGGCTGCGCTCCTCCGGAGGCTCCCCTCTTCCCTCCCTGGTGGCCGCCTCACCCTGGTCTCTGTCTTCTGTCCTCATCAGATCCCCCCTGCCTCCCTCCTGTGGGACAGAGGGGATCACATCTCCGGCCTGCCTGAGTCACCCAGGGCCATCTCCCCGTTTCAAGATCCTTGATTAAATCCCACCTGCAAAGTCCTTTCTTCCCTGTAAGGTCCCACCCACAGGTCCCAGGGGTGGGGACCCGGTCCTCTCTGGGACGTGTCTCCAGCGGCTGTGGTGATGGAGCGAGTGGCTCTGCTGGGCAGAATGGGGCGTATAAGGAGCAAGGGAAAGAAAACACGGGAAATAACATCCTGTGAAGGAAGAGAGTGGGACCCGAGCGTCCCTAAGACCCGCTCTTGGACTTGTGGGTGACCGACCAGCTGCGAGGTCATGGTGCCGGGAGGGCGGCCCTCGCACGGGCGCCCTACCTGGGGGCCATGTTCTCTGTGGCCTCCCGCCCCCGCCCTCTGCCGTCGGTTTGCGGCCCTTCCCAGCGCAGGGAGGCTCAGGGAGGGGCTCGTGCAGATGGATGGACGGACGGACAGACAGCCGTCCATCCGCGCAGGGAAAGCCCTCCGGCCGCCCTCGGCCGCCTCCCCGCGCTTCCTCGCCAGCGCCCCCAACGCCACCGAGAGCAGCTTCGCGGGCCGTCATTAATTGCCTCCTGCCCGTTAACTGTGAAAATAATGATTTGCAAAATTGGGCGGAAGTTATACTAAGCAGCTGGGTGGTCACATGTGACGCTGTCACTGTTTCGCTGACAACTCGGCACCTCTCTTGTTGAGGAGCTCACGCCCCGTGTCATGGGACACTTAATACTTTTGTCACAAGCCATGTAACTTGGGGTCTCGCTTGAATTGCCCTCGACCTGCAAACCTCACTTGAGGGACTGGGGCCGGACACGCGGTCACGCGTCTGCGAAGATCGACCCCGGGCCCATCAGGGGACATTTCCGAGGGCCTGTCACCCATTCCTCCCACCCCCGAGAGCAGATCGTTACCACCCGGGAGCTCGTCCTCCAGCCAACACCAAGGACCCATCTATAACCTCGGCGGCTGATGGACGGCTGACCCTGCGGGTCTCCGCGGGAGCAGAAGGCAGGGTCCCTCCCCCCCCCCCAGCCGGCTGCCCGCTGGCCACGTCGGTTCCCGGAGCATCTGCCCGGTCCGTGGGCAGTGCACCCAGACGCGACCACTCCCTGGGGGACTTGAAATGGAACATTACTCCCTGACACCCCAGAGGCAAGAATCCAAAACGTGGGAGTCACCGTCCGTGCTCCCTCCCGAGGCTCCAAGGTCTGCAGGCTGAAGAGGCCAGCCGCCGCTGCCCCCACCTCACCGCACTATCTCGGTCCTCCCCCGGAGCCTGCAGACGGCGGCTTCCCCAGGGCGCCTACCCCATCCACATTCCTGCCCCCCAGGAGCTGGGAGATAATACAGGTGCTCAGTGTGGGGCCGCGTGCCCCCCACAGCACCAGGCTGCAGGCTGCACGCCCCCCCAGGCAGGCCCGGCCCCGAGGGGCGGCAGGGTGTGCTCCGGTCACTGGGGAGCCTCCCCCGCTGGGTGCCTGCCCTGCCCCGGGGCCATGTGCCGGGGGCTGTGGTGGCCGGCAGGATGGGGCCACGCCCCTGCGGCGTGTCCATCCCGGCAGGGGAGGGCGGACAGGGCTGGCGAGGCACTGCTGTCCCCGGGCAGGAGTCCCCGCGGACACTGGCACACGCGGGGCTCCGTCAGGGGCTGCCGGGGCCAGGGGCCACTCACCCCTGCCCCTGCAGACCCCTCCCCACCGTGTGCCCACCGCCAGCAGCCGTCGCTGGAAGGCCAGCCCAGACTGTCCTGACTTCGACAGACGGTCACACATTTCATGGTCACAGCCCCCCCCCACGACTGGGCCCTCACTCCACCCACGCCGTGCAGCCCCACACCCCAGTACTGTCTCGGTGGGCACCAGAGCCCCCTCCTTAGGCGACCGTTCCCCTGGGAAACTGCTGTTGGATAGTCCCGGCTCAGAGCCAGGCGCAGGCAGGCCCGCGTCCAGAGCAACGGGGAGGGGGATTGGTCCCCATCAGCACGCTGTCACCAGAGAAACCAAGAAGCTGCCTTTGTCCCCAGGCGGGTGGAATGAGCCAGTGACGGAGAGGCCCCGGGTGACCGGGGAGGGAAGATGCAGGGGGCCCTGGACAGCCTAGCAGCAGGACGGGACGGTGAGCAGAGCCCCCCCCCCCCCCGCCCCCCCGGGCCGCGCCGCCGCTCGCCCAGTCACCCAGAGCCGCAGGGTCACGGCCGGCCTGGCTCTGGGGTCCCTCTGGGAGAACGGGGCTCTGCTGATTAGGAATGAGATACTGGGGACAGACCGAGCTGCAACGGGGCGGGCGCGCTGCTGGGGACATGTCTGCAGGCCTATTAGCTGCGTAATCACATGTCTCTTGCACAAACAGCGGTGTTTGTCACATTAGTTGAGGGGCGGGGCGCCCGGTGAGGGGCGGGGCGCCAGTTGGGATGGGGGGGGGGCTCCAGGTGAGGGGCGGGGCTCCCGGTGAGGGGCGGGGCTCCCGGTGGGGGCGGGGCGCCCGGTGGGGGGCGGGGTTCCCGCTGAGGGGCGGGGCGCCGGGTGAGGGGTGCAGCGCCCAGACGTACAAGGCAGCCTGTCCCCCACAAGGAGACCAGCGCCCGCGTCTCCGGTTCCGGGGCCCTGCTGCCCCTCGGAGCGTGGCCCTCCCGAGGTGGACGCAGCCTGCGGCCTGTTCCAGTCACCTGCTGCTGGGACCCGACCCCGCTCCCGGCCGCTGAAGACCACACCCGCCACCTCGCGGCGTCCACGCTCAGGAATCGAGTCACAGCCGCGGGCAGCGCTGGGCAGGGAGGCCCACGTCCCTCGCAGGGAAGAACCACCACTCGGCGCCTCCATCCCTCCACCACGGGCTCCAACAGCGTCATCCAGCAGACAGGGGCCTTGGACACCACTCCGTCCCTGGGCCTCCCTGCCCTCCCGCCCCCCGGGCCGAGAGCCTCGCCCTGCCCTGCCATCCGGAGAGTCCCCGTCTTCTCCAATTGTGGGGCCAAGGAAGGAGGAGGGGGGAGCCGTGGAAAAGTGGGAGGCAGGGAAAGCAGAGGCCGTGGTGCGGCTGGTGAGGACCACCCTGCCAGGACTCCGGACGACCCTGTCACCGCGGGAGAGCCTCAGCAGGCGGCCCAGGAACACAGGCTCTTCCAGGAGGAAGCAGCCAAGCAGGGAAAGGCCTCCTCGGGTGACCCGGCTCCATTTGTCCTCGGGCGCGTGCTCACACTCAGGGTCACGCCCTCCTGTGCGTCCGTCACATCTCGGGTGATAACTGGGGCATCCCGCGTGGGCTGGCCTGGCTCGGCTCAGAGGACCATTTGTCTGGAGATGTAAGACCACTTGGAGCTGACAACAACGTGCCTCCCCGAGTCGGTGCCTCCCGGGGCACCCCGCTCACCTCCAGGCTTTCTCTGGGAAGGTGCTTCGTGGGCAGGGAGCCCAGGACCCCCCCCACACACTTTGCCCAGAGGCCTCAGAGGTGGCGAGAGGCGTCCTGCCCCTGCACCCCCCTGCCTCCCCGCCGTGCCCACCCGGGGCACGAGGCAGAGCCGGAGCCTGGAAGACGTGCCAGGAAGAAGTAAGGGAGACGTGTGTGTGGGTGGGGAGGGGGCCTAGAGGCCACCCTGGGGGCAAACCGAGGTCCCCGTCGAAGCTGTTCTGGCCAAAAGGGGCTGGAGGGTCATGGTGTCCGACAGAAGAAGGGGAATCGGAAGGGGCCCCCGGACGTCCTGAGGGTCATGCTCGCAGGGTTACAGGATGCTCTCCTCCCTCGGGGCCTGGACACCCCCTCACGGGCCCTGGACCCGCTTGTCCTGCTCTCTTACAGGGTCCACTCTGGTCTGATGCCCTGGGGGCCGCCGGCAGGGGCTGAGGACAGAAGTGGCGCTCGGGATGGCGAGTTCACACGTGAAAGGAGCTGAATGTCTGGACAAAGGCCTCCCGCCGTGGCAGGTGGCCCCCGACCCCGTCACCAAGTCACCACGATGATCTGCAGAGCCAGCCCGGCCAGCTGGGCCTCCGGGGCACTGGCTGCTTTGGACTCGCCTCCCTGGCGGACCAGCTGGCCCTTGGGCACCCGCCGTCTGGTTTGCAGAGTGGTGGCCCTGAGTCCCCGAGGGGCGGTCGGTGGGAGATGTCCACCCTGTGTCCCCACCCACACCTGTTTCCAGCCTCCTTTCTTCCTCTGTGTCGTGTTATTCCTTGTCTTTCACTTTTTTTTAATCTGAGACAGACAGAGAGAGAGAGAGAGAGAGAGAGAGAGAGAGCACCCAAGCAAGTAGGGGTGCAGAGAGAGGGAGAGAGAGAATCCCAAGCAGCCTCGGCGCCCAGCGTGGAGCCCAGTGCGGGTCTCGATCCCACAACCACGAGTTCATGACCCGAGCCGACATCGAGCCCAATGCTTAACCGACTGAGCCACCCGGGCGTCCCCTGGTCCTTTACGTTTTAAAATAAACTGGAGAATTTCCTTGATGTGTCTGTGGGGGCCGGGGACGGGGGCGGGGAGAGGGAGAGAGATCTGCTGGGATTTCAAATAGGGATTGTTCTGAATATTAGATCCATTTCTGGGAAATTTAAATCTTAAAAATACTGAGCCTTCCAACCCATCACCGTCATCTTCACGGTCTTGAGGTTCTAACGAGCCCCTGTCAGTAATTAACGCTCTAACGACCCCCCCCCCCCCGCGAGGGGGTCGACTTTTGAGTAGAGGCTCCACCGTCATCAGCTTCGTCCTGGACACTCAGGATGTCTGATGCTACTACAGATAGTGTTTTTGTTCCAACTTCATCTTCTGTCTGTCGACTGCTGGACCGTAGAAACACCACTGAATTCTCCACACTATTTTTTATCCGACGACGCTGCCAAACTGTCTTATCGATTCCAATAACTGAGCTAGAGGCTACGGTATTTACTTTGTACTCAACCATTTAATCTGCAAATAAATGACAGTTTCTTTCATACTCTTCAGATCTTGAGGCCTTTCTTGCTTTGCTCTTACAGGGCTTGGCAGACGCAGCTGGGCCCGCTCCCCGCCTTGTTCCTGATCGTACTTCACCAGTAAGTGTTACGTTGTTGTATAAAACATCCTCAGCCATAGAAAGCAGTTCTCCTGGGGGCGCCTGGGTGGCTCAGTCGGTTGAGCGTCCGACTTCGGCTCAGGTCATGATCTCACGGTTCGTGGGTTCGCGCCCCGCGTCAGGCCCTGGGCTGACAGTTGGGAGCCTGGAGCCGGCTTCAGGTTCTGTGTCTCCCTCTGTCTCTGCCCCTCCCCTGCTCATGCTCTGTCTCCCCAAAATGAATACATGTTAAAAAAAATAAAAAACAAATTAACAGACACTTGTGTCTGTGTTTATTAGCAAGATTTTCCTTTCTCGCCCTTTCCCTGTGGGTTTTGTCGTGAGGTCGCGCTCACCTGACAGAAGAGGTTGGGCGCGGCCCCTGCTCTCTCGCCATCTGGAAGGGTTTATATGCGGTCGTCATCAGGTTTTCCTCAAACGTCCAGTGACACTTGCGAGTGAAGGCCGTCTGGGCCCAGAATTTTCTTTGCGGGAGGGTTTTAAATAATAAATTCGATTTCTTTAATGGTCATAGACGAGGACTTCCCAGGGTTTTTTTCTTCCTTCTGTGTTAGTTTTGTTAACTGTTCTCGAAAGGGTCCTAAATCTTACCAAGCATCATGTCATGAGACAAGTTATGTCAGTAATTGCTCTATAATATTCACTTGGGTTTTTCCCTTCCTCCGTCTCTACAACCTGTGGAGAGCCTCTGCGCGGTCTCCTCCCGACGTCGGGCGCTCACGCTCTCCCACATCTTTCTTGGTCAGACTTAGCAGAGCTCCCAGGCTGCGTAAACCCTCTCAACACTGAGACTCGGGTGTTATCGGTCCCTTTGCTGTGATTTTCCTCTTTCATTAACTTATGATCTTACTTTTATCATTTCCCTCCTTCTATCTTTGTTCCTCGCTTTCTAATTTACTGAGCTGGATGCTCAGCTCACTGGTCCCGGCTTCCTCGCTGACCAATGGGCTCTGTTCTTACTTCCCGGTCTGGCCAGTGTCCCGGGCGTCCTTCTGGCTTCGCAGCAGTCACATCATGAGCACTGCGCGGCTCCCCGGTCCCGGCCTCGCTTCACGGCTCGAGGACGCTCCAACCCACCCCGTGATGTCGGTGTCCGGGGGCTCGTCTCGCTCACGTGGACACAGTCAGGGTGACGGTGTTTCCCTGCGGGGACCCCTGCCGAGCCTGAGGCCTCGCCGGTTCCCCCACCGCCGTCCCAGTGGTCCTGGCGGCCACGTGACTTGGAAGAGGGACAGGCTGTGGAGAGGAAGGGAGGGAAGCCACCTTTCCCCCCTCTGGTCCCCTCTGTATGAGCAGAGACGAACCCCTTGGTGAAGGAGTCAGACAATCACTTGCAGAGACGGTGGGCAGGTGCGGCCTTGGCGCCATGGGTCTGCTGTACCTGTGCATGGCCCAGAAGGAGGACAGTCCCGGCAGAGGAGGACAGTCCCAGCAGAGGACAGTCCTGGCAGGGGGAGGACAGTCCCGGCAGGGGGAGGATAGTCCCGGCAGAGGACAGTCCTGGCAGGGGGAGGACAGTCCTGGCAGGGGGAGGACAGTCCCGGCAGAGGACAGTCCTGGCAGGGAGAGGACAGTTCCGGCAGGGGGAGGACAGTCCCAGCAGAGGACAGTCCTTGCAGAGGGAGGACAGTCCCGGCAGAGGACAGTCCTGGCAGGGGGAGGACAGTCCCGGCAGGGGGAGGAGTCGTGGCTTCATGGCTGAGTCCACCCAGTCAGTGACAACCCTGCTGACCCAGCGACTTGGACAACACTCACCCCATCCTTCACCTGCTGGGAGTCCCTCCTGGGAGTCACCGGATGGTCATTCTGGGGCCCGTTCACCTCCCTCTCTGTCCCTGCCGGAATCCCACTGAATCGTTCCCCGGGACGCACTCTCGGGCGGAAAGTGCCGCAGAATGAGGACGAGGTGACCCACAGCATCTCCTGATGGAACCCTCGCCTTCCATGTTCGGCTGAGGCAAGAGGACGGGACTGGGCCCCAGCCAGGGGGTGAGAACCCCGGCCGGGAGATCCCTTCCAGCCCAGCACCGTGAGCCGCGAGCCGACCGCCAGCCGCTCAGTCCCCCGAGGCACAGCCGAGCGCAGGAGGCCCTTTCCCCTCCATCAGGTGCGGCCCAGGCACGCGACGCCCTGTCCCCGGGCCCCAAAACCACTGAGCCCAGTAACTAACCGCTCTGCCCTGCGCTCTGCACCATGAAGTCTGGCCTTACGGAACACCCAGCGACTTCTGGGGAGGGCAAGATCCCACCCGCGAGAAACGAGGGTGCGGATGGTCAGGCACCGCGACGGGGTCACAGAAGCAGGGGCTGGGGGGTGGGCTTCTCCTGCACACGGGGTCCCCTTGCGGCGGGGGCGGGGGCAGTGGTCTGGCGCTGTGTCCAGGGAGAGGCTAGGGCACAGACTCTGGCCAGGATCTGCTGATGCCCCAAAGGCCCAGGGTGTGACCCGACTTCCCGGCCAGCCTTACCGGTCTCCAGACTGGGGTCAGAGAGAGCTGGGCTCGCCATGTGCTTCCGGAGGCCCAGACAAGCCTTGGGAGTCTCCGAGCCTGGGCCCCCTTGTGCCAATCGGGGCGGGGGGGGGGGGGTGTACGAGGCCCGCCCAGCTTCTGGGAGCACCGGACGCGGTCCGAAGGGCTGTGCGTGTCCCTCACTGGACAGTCATCCTCACCACAGTCTCCATAGAACCCAGCCCATCCCTCCCAACACTCAGCCCTCAAGCCCGGTGAGTTGCTGTCAGTTTCTCCCCGGCCAGCGTTCTCCTGGATTCCAGAAGCTGCAGCAGAGATGCCAGGGGCTTCAGAGCTCATGATGTCGGGCAAGCCCCAGAGAAAAGGCAGGAACATACTGACCTTGGTCCCTCTCTTCTACACGCAGCCCCGTGAATCATGGAGGGCTTCCCAGAGGAGGCAGCACCTTTGCTGACAGCTTTGACCCAGGGGAGGGCTTGCTGGCTTCCAATTCTACAGTAGCCTCTACCCCCCCGGGGCCCCGTGTGCGAGCCCCCACTCCCTTCCAGAGCAACTCGGCATCTACCCCCAGGCCCTCGAGAGCCCACAACACACTCTGGTCCCCAGCCCCCTTTGTCCTGGCCAAAATCAAACTTTCCCTCGGGAACAAGGCAGGTCAAAAGCCCAAGGAAAATGCCGAAGAAAGGCCAAGAATCCCTCATCCCAGACAGACCCTGCCTGGCCTGGGACGGCAGATCCAGGAGGGCTCTGTGCTCCGTGGAGCCGGGGGCCGGGGGCAGGGCACGAGCCGGGCCCAGACAGCTCCACCCTGACCCCGGCGGATCCCCTCCCAGCCTTGTGCCTCAGTTTCCCCATATGTACATCAGAGGGCCTGGACTCCATGGTTTCAGGGCATATTTTCCTGAGAAGCCCGAATCCCAGCCCAGGCATGTGGGCCCCCGGAAGGGAGAAGGTGGGAAGGGCCTTGGATCCCCAGGCTCCTTTCCTGGGGACCGGGGACCCCGATCCTGAAAACAAGGCAGCCCCAGTGAAGGTTGGACAGGAACCGCTCAGACCCAAGGCGTGTGAGGGCACCCGGGACCCACAGCCACTCACCCACCGACGTCCTGTGCCCGGCACTGTGGAGTAGGGGAGACACTCGGGACCCGTCTCCCAGCCCCAGGGATGTGGGTGGAAAGCCAGGGAAGCTCAGCTGATTGGGGCGCTGGCTGAACACTGGGGACAGGGAGGGAGCCCCGGAACAGGCCAGGCCAGGGGAGGAAAGGCCCCGGGGGGCCCCCCCAGGTCAGGAGGCCCTGAGGTGTGAAATGTAAGTGTCCGGACCCCTGGAAGGTGTTGGAGCTGGAGGGAGGGAGGGAGGGGAGTGGCATGTGCTTCAGCAGGGCTGAAGGGGGCTGGGCAGGCAGAGCAGCCGGGGTCGGGGGCACCGGCCTCCAGCCCAGCCCCAGCACCACCAGTTCCGACCATCCAGGCTCAGGTGGACGCAGGGTCCCCGCTCTCCAGGGGCCCGTGACAAGCGGCCTGTGAGCAGGGCACCAGTGGAGTCTCCAGACCCCGCCCCAGAAGGTGCCTGCCGGGCCTCGCAGACGCTCACCTCCCCGCAGCTGCCGCCTGGCTCTGTCCCGGCCAAGGGCCCCACCCCTGGCAGGTCCCCTGGAGGCGGGGACGAGGCCCCACTGCCCAAGGAGAGCCTTCTAGACCCAGGTCAGGGGCAAGCAGGGAAGTGGGGGACGGCCCCCAGAAGGAGGGAGCTGGGAGGGGCCCCCACCTGAGCCTGGCTCCCGTCCCTCCCAGCGGTGCCTCTTCGGGAAGCCCCTGACCCCCCGGAGCCCCTGTATTCCATCGGCCCAATGCGGATGCCGGCACGCTGCCCTCGGGGCACCGAGGGCTCCCCGTGGAGGTCATGACCCCCACCCCACCGGCGGGAACAGCTGCCTCCGTTCCGCCAGCTTCCTGGCGCTCGCCGCACCAGGAGCCCGGAGCCAGCTCGCGTCATCCCACCGCAGGTGGCCCCACGGGGTGACCCAGCCCCTCATCCCACCGTGGCCGTGGCCCCTCCAGGGCTGGAAAGCCGTGGGCGGTTCCTGACCCCTCTGAAGCGAGTTCGGTGACACCCCACCCCATCGTCGGCACACATTTCAACTTGGGGCGGGTTCTGGGGACACCCGCTCCCATGTGGACGGCTTCAAGTTGTCACAGCCTCCTCCTGCAGCCGCCGGCCGTGGCGGCTGACCGTCTCTGCGCTCGGCAGAGCCCGGAGCCAGCGGCACCGCGGCCACGTCCTGCCTTCACCTTGCCCCCACCCGAGGCTCGGGGGACGGTCCTTCCCGCCTCTCCAGCTTCCGGTGGCCATGGGTGTCCTGGGCTCGTGGCTGCTGGGCTCCGACATCCCATGGCTTCCTCCTGCCGCGTCCTTTTCTGTCTCTTACACGGGCACCAGTGAGTGGATTGGGGGCCCACGCAGATGATCTGGGATGATCTCATTTTGTGATTCTTAACTTATTCCATCCACAAAGACGCTTTTCCTAAACAGGGTCCCATCTGTAGCTTCCCAGGCGTACGTGGGACATATCGAGGGCTAACATTCGACCCACAGAGGCATTTGAGGACCAGCTGGGCCAAGTGGGACGCCCGGGCTCAGCCCGTGGGCAGCACACGGCCGCCTGCTGGCCTTCTAGAGGCCACACCGTCGGGGGGGCCTTCGAGGTGCGTTTCTAGGGAGTCTGGGGGCAGAAGACATTCCGGGGATGGGAATCTGGCCAGCCCTGTCTTCCTGCCCTGGGACCTCCAGGAGCCTGTGCAGCCCCAAGGGGGTGCAGGCCCATTTCCTGGGCCCCAGAGCTGCAGGCCCGCCTGCCTCACCTGCCTCAGGCCACGGGAAACCTTGCTGTGTGTCTGGGGCACAGAGTCAGGAACCTTCCACGCCAGGTTTCCCAGCAGGAAGAGAGGGTGTCTCAGCAGCCAGGCCCGGCCAAGGCAGCTGCTGGCAGAATTTTAACACAACAGTTGGCCATTCCTTCTTGAAGGCCTGGGTTGGAGGGCAGGGGGTGTGAAATGGGAGGGAGAGGGGATCGTGAAGCCCCCCTGTGGGGTCTGACCACGGCAGGGTGGGGGGCTAACCCAAACTGAGCCCCGAGGACCCTCTCTCCTCCAAGCAGCTCCCCCTCAACCCCCTTCTCTGCCAGGGCCATGGTGCCCATCAAGGCGCGGGGGCTGACAGGCCTCCTGCCCTCACAGACACCCCGACGGCTCACCCAGAATGCCCGCGGCCCCCATGCTGGCTCTCCAAACCCCCCAGCCCCAGAGGAGGGGCCTGGGGGAAAGGCCTCAGGTGCACGGTGGGCAGGAAGAGGAACTTCTCTCCACGGCAGTGTCTAAGGAGGCCAGAGCCGCAGCCCAGGCAGGGGCAGAGGGCCTGGCCGCGGCCAGAGAATGTGCTGGAACCCTGCCACGCCGAGCCCATCTATTCTCCTGAAACAAGGACTGGAGCCATTGGGACCATTCTAACAGCCTTCTCTCTGCAATGATAAAATGCACTTTTAGTGAAAAGCTCTAAATTATCTCTAATTTCTTTTCTTTTCTTTTCTTTTTTTTTTTTTTTTTTTTTGAGTGGAAATGGGAGAAAACAAAGACAGAAGGAAGAAAGAAGCCTCTTCCAGCTGCAGCAAAACCCCAGCGGTTGTGGCTTCAGCAGCTGGGACCTCGAAGCCTTGTGTCACCCGGCTGCCCGGGGGGTGGGGTCCGGGGCTCTGGGAGGAGAGGCCGTCCCATCCACCCACACCTGCTGCCACGCCGCAGTGAGCACAGGCGGAGCCGGACTCACCTCTGGGAGGGGGAGCGGGAGGGGGACCGCCCCACCTGCCCGTGTCCTAGCGTCTGTCCCCAGGGTGGGGACGTGGGGGCTGGGCCCCTCGCTCGCTGCGTGATGCCTCACGACCCCTCTTCCCTCCATCACAGGGCTGGCAGGGAGGGGTGCAGGGCTGGTGAGAAGGGGAGCAGGGCTGGCAAGGAAGGGAGAAGGGTCACAATATGGGGCCTCCTGGGGCCAGGCTGGGCCAGGAGTGGGTGGGGACAGGGGGGGAGAGGGGAGTGACCCTCCAGGTTGGTGGCTGGAACTGTGAGATGTGAGGGCACCGGGCCGGTCAGGCAGGTGTCTGGAGCGGCCCACGGTTGGAACCTTGGTCCTCAGCTCCTGCCCGAGGATCACCGAGCAGGACTCGAGAGTGGGGCTCAAGTGTCCCCCAGGCCATCTCGGTCCCAGTGTGTGAGCCCCACATGGTGGGTGCACCCGGCTCATTCTGGTGGCCACATGTCCCAAGCCCATGGACACCCTGGGGCAGGCCCGAGGGCTTCCCAAGCCCAGACAGCAGGCCCGGGGCAGGGGCTCTGGCAGCCCCAGGCCCCCCGCCCACCCTGCAGAGCCAGGCACTGGGCCCCACGACAGTCACCTGTCGCCTCCCAGTCCCAGACGCAACCTCTGGGTTGCCACCCCTCCCAGCCCTCCTGCGTCTTGTGGTTTCTGTAACACAAAGTCATTCCAAACCCAGATAGCATTTTAGCTCCGCTCCGGCACCGTTAGGGTTCGCTTGACAGGCAGCGGCAGTAACAATGAGTTTCCCCGACACCAAGTGTCACAGCCAGAGCCAGCAGAGCACGGTGACCGTGCAGGCTGGTGTCCCAGCAGCCCCCGGACCGACTCCTGGATGGACCAGGGCCACTGCCTGTGTGGTGGCAGCGACGGAGCCCAGTGACCCAGGCCAGCTCTTCCCGGCACAGAGGACCGGGACTGCAGGGAGGGGTGTGGCAAGGCCCACGGCAGAGGGGACACCTGGCCCCTGAGGCCTCTGGCACCTGTGATCCCCGGTGTGCCATGCCAGGGTCCCCTGTCCTGTCCCCTGTCCTGTCCCCTGTCCTGTCCCCTGTCCCCGTCTTGTCCCTTGTCCCCTGTACAGACCCCCAGGCCCTGCAGCCAGCCTCCTTGCCTCCCCTCCACCTTCCGGTCCTACAGCCCACACAGCTTGGTGACCTCTGGGAAAACAGACCGGGGGTCATGTCACCCCCTGGGACCGTGGTGGTTTCCACAGCTCGACACTCCATTCAAGGGCGTCCCCGGCCCCGCCCTGACCCCCCAGCCTCACGTTGCTCTCCTCCACCGTGCTCCGGCCACTGACTTCGTATCTGTCCCCAAGCACACGGAGCACGCCGGGCTCTGTCCTGCCTCTATGCACGTGCCCTCGGCTTCCCTCCACCTGGAAAACCTGTCGCCAGAACACGTGATATCTGATCCCTCCCGAGAACCTGTCGGGAACGCAGCCCCTCATGTTTACACCGTTGCAGCCTCCTGACTGTGGGCAAAGCCCTTTCATCCACTTTACAGACAGATAAACTGAGGCTCAGAGAGATGAAGTGCGTCGGCCGAGGTTGGAGCCGGCAGCCAGCCCGGCAGCCTAAACTGGGTCCTCCCGTCTGCTACCGCCCAGGCCCTCAAACGGGGTTTCACGTGGGGCCAGCCGCGTGCTGCCCACGGTCCTCCCCGCTGGGCTCTGGGTGCTCCAGGAAGCTCACCGCCCTTCCCAGGTGAGGGCTGGGCCCGGCACTGCCCCTGAGTCATTCTGTGGGGGGGCACAGATGGGGAAGGGGGTACCACGGAGGCAGCGACAAGCCCCCATGACACTGAGGCCCGAGCTCTGAGTGGGGGGCAGCCATATTGGCCAGGGGGCCCTGCCCATGGGGTCCACAGCCTCGCCCACACCGTGCACGCCCTACCCCCACCCCGGCACCTCTCAGCCCCACCCTCGTCCTCACCCGTGAAGACCCGTTGACCTCCTCCTGGGCCCGCTCTTCCTTAGGACCCCAGCCACCCCACTGGCCGTCCAAGTGCCGACCGCTCCTGTGCCCCTGACCGTGGGCTGCCCCTGTGGGCACCTGGGGCCCAGAGCCGCCCAGGTTGGGAGTCAGTGACTGGGTCCCCCCCAAACCCAGACCCCAGCACAGAGGCCCGGAAAGATCCACCGGTCTCCTGGTGGGGACTCAGGAGCTGAGAAAGTCCTGGTCTCCTGGAATCCGGTGGGGGGCCAGGGAGGCACAGGGCTTCGGGCGCCGGGGCAGTCAGGATGGGAGCAAATCTTTGCTTCTCTCCCTGGAGGAAGGGGGTCTGATGTGCCTGCCCCCCGACCCCGGAGTCTGCACTGGCCTTGAAACTGGGCCCCACAGGGTGGATGAGGTTGAAACGCACAGAAAGCCGAGGGCCTGTTGATCAGAGAACTGTCTCCCCCTAACCAGGCCCACTAACAAGTCCCCTGACTGTCTGCAGCAGCCTGGCTGCAAGGTCAACGGATGTGGCTCCAGCCCGAGGAGAAACAAGGCCCTGCACCTGGGTTTCATGGGCCCTCCAAGCACACCCACAGCCCTCTCCTAGTCTTGAGATGTCGTCCTGACCTCAGAGGGGACGGTGCCTCGTTCTGGTGTTAGGTCTCCGCCCCCAAAGTGAACACAGGGTGTTAAGTTCCTTGCGTGTTCCCTCCACACACACTCTGAGTTTCCTCACAAATCATCATAACCCCCCCCTCCCCCCCCCCCCCCCCCACACACTTTCATGACGTGTATGTAACCTCAACCCCTGTGATCACAGAAAACCTCTCTCCCTCTTCGGGGAGGAGGCTTGGAGGCTGGCCCTGCCGTCTCCTCGTCTGGCTGCCTCTCCAATAAACCCTTTCCTCACTGCACGCTTGGTGTCTCAGGGATGGGCTTTGCTGCACGTCGGGCAGACGGACTTGGGTTCTGTTCCAGCCTCAGGGAGGGCTTGTCCCACGGGAGGTGGCGGAAGTGACATGTGGGGCTCTCGAGGGCCTGCAGCTCGGCCAGGCTCGCCTGAAGGCTCACCCCGGGGAGAACCAGAGAAGAGAAAAGGCAGATCCAGAGCAGCAGGTCGGCCAAGGAAGCTTCCGGACTGTCGGCAGAGCCTGACGCCTCACCTAGCGGCCCACATTTCGGTGCAGAGCTGAGCTCAGTCAGGATCGGCAAGGCGTGTGCAGAATTTAGAGGAAACGTCAAGGACCCAGGACAAGTCAACCCCTAAAAATAAAACCCCGCGAAGGTTCTCAGTGGTTAAACATGACTCCCGCCAAGACACATGGCAGTCACCAGGGCCGTCAGACATTTTGTTCAGACCCCAGAAAGATTCAGGGTCATGTCTGGGCTGCGGTCCCTGTTAAACAAAGAGGCCTCTAGGGACCAGCCCTCCAGACCACTGGGAGTACGGGCTGTCTCTTGCACATCAAAGTGAACTGATGGTGAATTTTATGGTACGTGAATGGCGTCTCAATCATTTTTTTAAGTTTATTTATTTCGAGAGAGACAGCACATGCACGTGTGTGTAAGCAGGGGAGGGGCAGAGAGAGAGAGAGAGAGAGGGAATCCCAAGCAGGCTCCACACTGACAACTCAGAGCCCAACGCGGGGCTCCATCCCATGCACTGAGATCGTGACCTGAGCTGAAGTCAAGAGTCGGACACTTAACCGACTGAGCCCCCCAGGCGCCCCTCAATCCTCTTTTTCAAAAGTGCATGAGGCAGTGCCTGCCAGCCAGGCTTGCATTCCTGCCATCAGACCATCAAGGCAGGCCGAGCCAGAGGGCCGGGTCCCGCCCACAACCTGCTTCCGAGGAGGGGGCCCAAAGGCTCGTGGTGGCAGCTATGTTGAAGAGGACGGGGCGATATCAACAGACCTTCCCTCGGGCAGTGTGGCGGATTGGCTGTGCAAAGACCTAAAACTATGTCGTATTTTTAAAGCACACCTGAGTTTGTGAGAAATTAAGGAAAACAACCAGAGGTCAGAAAAACACAACTGCAAGATGGAAAGTAAGTACAGACATTGGCGTTTACCCCCAAGGCACCACTGGCCTGGGACGGCCTTCAGCCCGGGTTTCAGCGAGCTCATGCGTGTACATCCAGGTGGCGGTCTGGGCAAGGAGAAAAAGCCCACATCCCTGGGCTGACTTTTCATAAAACCAGGATCCCAAGGTCAGCTTTTCACAGTGGAAAAACCAAGGAAGACCCAGGCAACATGTCTGGCTCAGCCCGAGGTCTCAGTGGAGGGGAAAGGGGAAAACTCCTAGCCATCATCCCTCATTCATGAGGATTTGGAGGCTGGAATCCACACGAAAACATAATTTATTTAAAGCGGTCCTGGGTTGGTAGCATTCCCCAGACACTTGGCCAAAAAGACACAAATCCCTTCTGAGAAAACAAGACTCTGAACATAAACATCAGAGAATTTCTGTAAATAGACCCCAATGAATATGAGCTCATAGGCAAAACTCAAAAATATCTGAGAAATGTGGCATCCTGAGTAAGCCTCAGCAGAAGAGCAAACAGCAGATACAGATCTAATAGGACATACGGTGTTGGAAATTATCAGATGTGAAATTTTTTAAAGGGTGTTCAATACTTTTGAAGGAAGTTCTTGGGGAAACTGAAGACACACATTTGTGAAAGAGAGGAAAGTAAAAAAATGTCAGAGTTGGGGAAAAATGGACTTCCACAAATAGAAATTATTGAAATTAAAGATTCAAGAGAAGGTTACAATGGCAGATTAGATGCAGTCAAAGAGAGAATTACTACATCAGAAGATAGAAGTGAAGGAGTCATGGAATGCAGCTCAGAGAGACAAGAGGCAGAAACCATGAAGGGACTTGCAGGACACTTGGGGAAGTTTCTACTGAACCACTTTCAGGCTCATGGATGTGTCTCTCTGCTGTGGCACATTTGTTAATGAGGCGTATGTCATTTCTGTTCAATGATATTTATTTCCAGCGTTTCCCTTTGATTCTTTTTGGCATTTCCGTTTCTCCATTTACACTACTCATCATTTTTGCATGCCATTTTTTTCCATTAGAGGCCTTAATTATATTAATCACAGTTAGTTTAAATTCCCTGTCTGATCACTCAAACATCTACATTATATTTGACTCTGTTTCTGATGGTTGCACTGTCTCTTTGGATAGTGTTTTTCCTTATCTTTTGTCATGCCTTGTTTTTTGCTAGGGGCCCAACATATTAAACTGGGTAGGGGGAATAGAAGTAACCAGGTGTGATGTTGGTCTCTCTGGGAGTTGACCTCTGTCTGACGTTTGCCACAGCTGAGGGAGGCAGAGGCTTCCAATCCCTCTGATGTCTGTTTTTTGCCTCCTTTGTTGACTCTGGGTCTCCCCAAGTCCTCCCTGTTAGAGAAAACCTGTGTCTTTCCCAGAATCCCCGTGATTATAGGGGAGGCCTGTGTGGGAGTAGGCTTACTCTAGAACCCTCCAACTAAATGTCAGTCCTTTGCTGGGCTTGTGACCCTGGGCTGTGACCTTCCCAGGTATTCCCCACTGCCCCCACTCCTTTGCCTCAATGTTCTCAATCTATTTTCTTGAAGTCCTGGCCCTTGTTCAATATTCACTTGCTTTTATCTGGAGGTGGAACAGCAGGGCTGGGGGCTGATGGGGGAAGAATCCCCTTACCCCAGGGTGGAGTGAGGTTGGGAACCTGCTCTCTGACAGAGCCTTTTCCCCGGAGGCTGGGCCTCTGCTATAGAGAAGGCTGTGGGCGTATTTCACATGATGTCTGTTCTCCACCCTCTGCCAAAGACACTGGGTCCTTCCTTGGATCTACCCTGTGAGAACCAGGGCAGCTTTCTGGAGGAAAAGCCCATGAAAATATCGGGGACCCCTAGGACTGCTGGCCCCCAGGAGCGCCTCACTGTCATGTGATTCACACTCAGCTTCTAGAAATTTGCCTGAGTTTCCATTGAAGTGTTCCCAGGAGTTTATGGCTCCAGCGTCTCCTGCCCCAGGTGAGCAGTTCCCAGATCTGCTTCCTTGTATTTCCCTGTCTCTCCATTTTTCTGGTGGGTGTGAGGAAAGTCATACATTTTCCAGTTGCCCACCTTTTTCTCGTTGGACGGACAGGGGCGACGACCTCCAAGCTCTTTACGTGTCGGACCCGAAACTGTGAGTCCTGACCATTTATTTATTTTTATTATTTTGTCCAGAGGGTATTTCTTGCAGGGCCAGCCCAGCTGGAGCTTAGTTGGACGACAGAAGTGGAGCTGATCGAAAACTCTGTAAAATGTCAGCTTTCCTCACTTCAGAAGAAATTCAAGGCTGGCCCCTCTGGTTCCCTGGCAGAGAATGAGCCGAGTGTGGCTGGGTGGCTCGGGCCGGGGCCCGTCATGTAGCGCTCTGTTGAGCAGGTGTGTCCTCTTCCTGGAGATGGAGAAACCAAGGCTGGGGCGGCGCATGGTGGGTTTTAACCGCAGTCTCCACCCGAAACGCTCTGTGCTGCCCTCAGGACAAAGCCCGACTCAATCCCTTGCTATGGCTCCCATAGCGCTGGGCGCTCCTCCTTTCGCAAGCTGCACATTCCCTTTTCCTTGTTCAGTGGGTGTGTGAGCCCCGGGCTGTCTGCTAGGGACTGGGAGGAGCCAGCTCCGTGACAGGGGACCCGACACAGAGGGAGGAGAGGGACGCCACGCCATGCACGAATCCTCAGACGGCCACACGGGGCTGTGACCACAGGCCCACTCTCGTCTTCTCTTCCGGTCCTCTCTCCTCTGTCTTTGTGTCCTCCTACTCCCTCTTCTAGGACTTACCCTCGGGTGAAGCTTGTTGCTGCCAGCCTCCTCCATTAGGGACATAGTGCTTCTGTGCACCAGTGACTGGTGTTCGACTCCAGTTGGCCCGCGGGCTCTCTCCACCCACTGAAGCTCTTCCACTCAAGGGTCCTTCACTCCCTCCATCTTGCTCTCAGCTGAGAAAGGGCAAGGCCCACGATGGCGCATTTCCCGAGCCTTTGCCCTCATGGCTGAAGTGCACCCTTTGGGGCTCGGGCCTCGGCCTTGGGCTTCCTGTGGGCAGATGCGGCCTGACTTCACCCTGTCCACCCGCACTAAGGATTCAGCCCGAGAAGAAATGTTTGCACGGAGCTTGCATCCTAGTGGGGAGGGCAGAAAGTTCACTACTGAGTGAACAGATCTCGCTGGGTGATAGCGCTGCCGAGGGAGACAAAGCAGGGGCGGGAGGCAGGAAGGACAGGGCAGCAGAAAGTCCTTCCCCAAAAAGGTGTGAGCCAAGCCGACTCCAACCCACGGACAGAGGCACGGTCTGGTGTTGTCACCAGACTTATTTGAGGCCATCAGACTCAGCTCAAGGCCCCGGGCTCCGGGCTCTCTTCTGGTACCTGCTCGTCCGTCCTGTGTATGCACAGCTGGTACCGTCTGCTTCCGAGGGCAGGACCCAGGCCTTGGACATCGGGGGGCGGGGAGGGGCGGGTCCGGCACACAGCTTCACAAAGCTCAATACAGCTTCACAGAAGAGACTTCAACATCGCTCCAAACTGAGTGGTCGGGCGGGATCCTGCAGGAGCCCGGTGTTGAAGGAGGCTATAGAGCCCTGCAGGGGTGGAGGGAAGGGTTTGGGGGGGTGGGCTGCAGATCTCTGTGCAGGAGCCAGAAAGCACAGGGTGTGTGCAGAAGGAGAGAGGAAGCAGGCTTGACCCAGCCCAGGGGTCCCTGAGGGGCTCGTGGAGCACGCAGCCTGATGGTGGAGGCCCCAGGGACCTGAAGGGCTCTGACCCGGCCCTGCGGGTGTTACCCAAAGTCGGGGGAGGTGCTGAGCAGGCCTGGACGGCCACTGCGTTATGGGACAGCTATTCATGTGACCGGCTAATGTCTCTTCATGGCTGCTGGAGCCTGGTGAACTCCCCGGGTCTCCGGCCCCCGTCGTTGTGTCTGACACCAGTATGAGCTCCAGAGACACGCACAGAGTGAGTGATGTGTCTCTTACCATGGACTGGCCACAGGGTTCCTTTGTGTGGCCCAGCGTGGCTGGATGGATTCCCCAGGAGCAGTGGCTGTGGCAGAAGTGGATGAACGCAGAACGCCATAGGGGGACTCATAGATTCCACCCTTTGCCAAGCCTCCCCCCCCACCTCAAGCCTTCGAACCTGCAACCCTCCGGCACGCCAAGTTCCCGAGGGCCAGAAAGTGTGCACCAAAGACCCAGATCGTTTCACAGAGAGGAAACTCGGGCCCAGAGAGGGGAGGCTCCAGCCTGAGGTCCCACAGCAAGCGGCAGAACCTGTGCCAACACCATTTCTCCTTCCTCTCCTCGGAGGCTGTGAGGCTGAGCCAGATCCCTCCTTCAAGCCTCTGCTGATTCTCCGGAAGGTAGATGTCGGGCTGGAATGACAGCAGGAGAGAAAGGGCCTGCCCCGCCCTCGGCCCCGTTCAGCAACCTGCTTCTGCTCTCTCTCCTGTCCGTGCGGAGCGGCAGACTCCAAGGTGTGGGTGCCCTGACACCTGACACGTTGCCTGGCAACAGCAGGCGGCGAGCTCCGCCCACCCACACGGGCGGCAAAGTGCCTCCGGCCGGGACGAGGGTGCCTGGTGGATCTGGGAGCAGGCGGTCACCGTGAGCGTGCCTGGCTCGGGCTTGCCCAGCCTGCAGACAACTGTGCCAGCCTACGGCCTTTCCCGGGCCCTACAGACAATAGTGCCGGGGGGCTGCCGTGGCCCATTGGTGAGCCAATGGGCCTCGCCAGGGCTGCTCACCCCGACTCCCCGCCTCGTTAGGCAGCTGCCGAGCAGCCATCCCGTGTGCCCCAGCATATTGACACAAACAGCCTTATTACCTGGCTAATTAGAGCCCAGAGGCTCGGCCAGAGCCCCCTCCCCCTCCAATCAGTCTTGGTGTGTAATTGCTCGAGCAAGTGCTTTGAAGGGAGAATCTGTAGTGCGTCTGGTAGCAACTGCCCAGGCATATTTCAAACCAGCTTCTCTCCCTCTGCCTCAGAGAGAGAGGCCTCGTGCCTGGGCTGCCCCTGTCCCAGGGGTGAGTCCACTGCCTCGCGCACGAGACCACAGATTCAGCACTTCCCGGGTGGACAGCGCCGGGCCAGGTGATCGGTTTCTCCGAGCTTGTGGGCAAACCTGCCTGCCCCACGGGGGTGGCCGCGCCTTCCTCATAGGGCTGGAGGGCTGCGCGCGTGCATTCCAAGCACTGAGGCCCGGGTACACCGCGTGAGTGCAGGAGACCGCTCACTGAGAGGTCCAAAAAGTAAGTCCAGGCGGTCCGATCGCCGAGCACAGGAGAGGTAGCGTGGGAGACACCCATCAGAGAAATGAACGCAGAACTTGCTCTCTCCCTTCCGCCTCTGCAGCAAAGCAACATGGGAGCATCAACTTGAGCTGGCTGGGCCTCTGGGGACCCTGACGGGCCTTGGTAAAACTTGACTTTACCTGACCTGAATTTCGGATCCCCTCAGCTCTGACAGAGCTCAATAAATAACTCCATGCTGCATGAGTGATGGCAAACCCCAGAACGGCTTTAATTTTGCAGAGCGATAAATTAAATGCAATGTCTGCCGTGTGTGCACGATTAAACTCTTTTTATAGCGTTTCATGTTGCTTTACGACTGGACCACTGCACTTCTCCTTGGCAGAGTCTCCCGCAGGCAGGCAGCTCATCCAGGCCTGGAGCCCAGGTCACGTAGGTGGAGAGGCCACTATAGGGTCTAGTCCTCAGAAACCAGAGCCCGCCCAGGGAGGTCCAGGCCCTGAGCTGGGAATGCCACGAGCTCCTCCAGCCTACAGGTGGCGCTGCAGGCAATCGCCATGGACCCCATCCCCTGATTTCCTCCTCATGGTATTCCTACTTGTACTTTTCCTCCATTCTTTTCTTCCTCCCCCTCTCTGGACTTTATGAGAATTAAGCTTTTTAAAAATTTTTATTTCTTCTTTTTCTTCCTCTACTGGTAAAGAAAGCATGTAAAGAAGGAAGCAGAGAAATAAGTGCATTAAAAGATGGAAAGAAAAAAAAGCATCACTGTTTGTAGAAAATATGATTGTCTAAGAACAAGCAAGACCAGACAAATATATATATATTTAATAAGAAATTTTAACACATTTTCCAGATACAAAATCACTATCCCAAACCCAATTGCATTTCCATACATCAATATCAACCACGATTAGTCAAAAAATATAAAATTTTAAATGCCATTTATATTACCAGCAAAAATATGTCAAAGTACTTAGGAATAAAACTAAAAAATTGCAGAGTTATGGGGAAAATTGTTAAAACTTTAACATTTCTTTTTAAAACAAAACCTAAGTGAAAGGAAAGACGTGCTGTGGGTTTCATAAAGACGTTAATTTCCCCAAAACTGACCTAAAAATTTAATCCATTTAAATTTTTTTTAATGTTTATTTATTTTTGAGAGAGACAGAGACAGAATGCGAGTGCGTTGGGGCAGAGAGAGGGGGAGGCGCAGAATCCGAAGCAGACTCCAGGTTCCGAGCCATCAGCACAGACCCGAACCCTTGACCCTTGTGCCAGAGCACAACGTTTATGGAGGTGACATCGTAGCCATTAGAGAAATGCAAATCAAGACCGCCCTGGGCTATTTGTGGAACACCCAGGAGAACATCTGAAACAGAAGATAATGACAGCACAAAATACTGGCAAGGAGGCAGAAAACTGGATCTCTCGCACGTCCCTGACAGGAACGTAAACTAGTAAAACCACAAAACTGGCAAAAAACAAATGTCTCCCAACAGGTGAACGGTTAAACCTCCGTACCATGGAATACTACTTGGCAATAAAAAGGAACAAACTATTGACACGTGCAATAACGTAGATGCCTTCTAATTATTTTGGATGAAAAAGGGCCAACTTCAAAGGTCACATACTTTATTATCCTTTTTATGCAGTACTCTAGAAATGGCAAAATTACATAGAAGGAAAACAAAATGGTGGTTTCCAGGGGTTAGGGGTGATGGCAGGGGAGTGGGGAGAGGTGGTGGGTTTGATCTTAAGGAGGTAGCATGAGGGAGATCTTTGCGATGATAGAATAATTTTGTACCTTGACTGCGGTGCGGTGATGGGCATGTTCAAAGATCAGGAAATGGCCCCAGCCTTGAGAACAGCAACATGGAAGCAAGAAAACAACAGAGTTATGCCTTCATAATTCTAAAGGAAATTGATTTCCAATTCACATCTCCATATCCAAACCATCAATCAGCTGCGAGGGCGGAATTAAATTGTTTCCAGACATGTGCATCTCAAACAATTTACCTCCTATGTGTCTTTCCTCGATGAATCATAGGTGAATGTGCTCCATAAAAACAAGGGAATAAACGAAGCCAGAGGATCCATAAAACAAGAGAGAAGTAAAGGGACTCTCAGGGATCATGATGAAGGGAAATCCCAGGCATACAGGGCGACCTGTCCAGATCAGAGGAGCATTTCCAGGAGACCAGAACACTGAGGGTTGTCATCACCATGATTTCTACTGATGAACCACCTTTTTATCCTCATTTAACCATCAGAAAATGGTACCCACGAAAACAAGGAAGTAAACCAGGAAAGAGGAAGGTATGGATGGGATTCAGAAAATAGGACTGCCACCCAGGAGAAAGGCAAGACATCAGCCGAAGCACATTCCAAGGTGACAGTGTGCAGCCATAGCAGAAGATGGCCAGTTCCAAAGCAGAGGAGAAAGAGACCTCTAGTCAGAGGGTCTCCAGGAACAAGTGATGGGAGAATGTGCCCCAAAAGGATATTGGGAAGTATGGGAAGAATTCGTAATAGGTGAGAAAGTATTAAACAAATGAAAAAAGGAAGGCAACTAAGAACACTAAGAAACACAAAGAGTGAGAGAGGAAACAACTGGAGTATACTCTAGGGCCAAGCTGTGATTGTTGTACAGATATAACATGATCTGGGGGCAGAGCATTTGACTGCAGATATAACGTGATCTGTACCAAAACACTTGATTTGATTTAACCCAAAATTGTAACGTAAATCTACTGGGAGAGGAGGAAAGGAAAGGAAAGAGTGCAGCCTATGAGGGCTAAATCCTCATCTGCTATAATAAGAGATCTTAAAAGTTGTGTCTTAAATTGACACAAATTGACCATCAAAAAGTAGAAATATATATATACACTATTTAATAATAGGTGGCTGTAAATGCCAGAAAACAAGTGTTAAAAGGTGATAATGATTGATTCTGGAAGGACACTGGGGGGATCAGGGAACAGAGAATTAATAAGCTACTGTATTTTGTCACAAGCCTTTTAGAACTATGCGTTTAGTGTTTTATTTATTACTACATATGTGTTTGATAATATGTAATCAATTGTATTTACTTGTATTCATTTGTTAATTTAAAACAAAAGCAATAAGACACCACCTTCCCACAACCAAATCTGTACACGTTAAGGAGCAAGTCAATTCCAGGTACTAGAAAGGACGTGGGGGCAACAGGACTGCCAACCACAGCGGTCGGAGCTACAGTTACTTTGGGACACGCTTCACCGCGCCCCGTAAAGGTCACTTGCATGTAACCCGTGAGCCAGCACTACCCCCCCCCCCCCGCGGGCCCATCTCTAGAGAACGACTCCTCAACCTTTCTCGCATCGTGGCAAGAAATGAGCGTTTGTGCAGCACAGCGGAGTAGACGGGCAAGGCTGCTCCGGGGCGTTGAGGCCGGCCAGGAAGTCCGGGGTCCAGGCTGCCCCGGACACGGCCTGGTCACTCAAGTGCAGAGGGACGCCATCACTCAGCTATACCTGCACCCCGGTCACGGCGCTCCAGAGGCTCATCCGCAGAAAGGCCCACACACGCGCACCTGGACGCCTATCCCGGCGCGTTTACAGCAGCATTGTGGCAGGAAAAAGCCTGGGGACAACACAAACGTTCATCAACAATGGAACTGATAAACAAATCGTGATACATTCACACAACGGCATACCAAGCGACAGTAAGACTAACGAAGGACACCCGAAGCATTAAAATGGATAGATTTCACGCGTGTCGTGTTAGAAAGAAGCAACACACAAGCATTGTATATAGAGGAAGATTCTGTTCACATAAAGTCTCAAAAGCAGCTAAAACCAGAGACAATATTATTCGGGGCTACAAACAGAAGTGGAAAATGATAAAGAAATGCAAAGGAGAGATTCATATAAATTCAGGTTTGGGTGACCAGGGAGGAGGGGACAGTACCAGAAAGAATGTGGCCGGAAAGGAGCAACCTGGGCTCATACATACATTGTATTCCCTTTCGTTGGTTTATTTCTTTATTTTGAGAGAGAGAGAGAGAGAGAGAGAGAGACGGAGAATCCCAAGCGGTCGGCTCCCTGTCAGCGCAGAGCCCGAGGCGGGGCTCGAACTCATGAACCGTGAGCTCGTGACCTGAGCTGAAACCAAGAGTCGGATGCCTGACCGACAGAGCCCCCCGGGCTCCCCCATTTTATTCTTGAATCTGAAGGGTGGCCACACGGAAGTTTGCATCGTTATTATTGCTGCTGTTTTGCTGGTGTCCTTTAAAAGGTACACGCGCACTTTGGACACGTGTGGACGACGTATGAGACGTCCGTGAACGTGACAGTGGTCAGCAAGACCATAAAGGAGCCGGCAGTCACTTTGTCCTCCTCTCCCACCGCCAGGACCTGGCGGTGCTGCTAACCCCTGCCCCCTCCACTCACGTGGAATTGCTTCCAGGCGCCTCATTTCCGTCTTGGTCTTTTCAGCCCCCAAGTGCAACATCATTATCTTTGCTCCCTATTGTCGACTCAGGGTGGCACTCGTCCACGTGTTTAGCTCCTGCTCGCTTGCCATTCCGTTTCTTGTTTCGGGACTTCCTCTTGAATCACTTCCCTTCCTCCCGAAGGAAGGTCTGTGGCTGACAAGTTTCCCCCTACTTTTATTCATTCTGGGTCTTAAAAATATTTTTCCCCCTCACGGGCCGCCAGGAGTAAAGACTGCATTTCCCGGTCCCGCCTGCAATACTGTCCGGCCAAGTTCCTCTTGGAACGACATGTGACTCCTTGGAAGTGTTCTTATTGAAGAAGGGCACAACCTGCCCTTCTTTGTCCCTTCTTCCTCCCTGTTGGCTGGTTGGAATGTGACGCAACGGCTGGAGCAGCAGCAGCCATCTTGGACCATCCCGTGTCCTCGGGAATAAGTCAGCACAGTGCAGCAACAAGACGGAAGGATCTGGGATTCCTGACACCACATAGTCCTGGGCTCACCCTTTTGGACTTCACAAACATAAGGAGACATGAAGTCAAGACTATACGGGGGCTTTCTGCCATACCCTAATATGGTATTGGAGCAGAAAATGTTCTCAAATCAAAGCAGAACCACTACGAGCCGCTATTTGACCCGCTCCCTCGCTGGATACTGTACAAATTTATTGGCGATTCAGTCTTCAGAGGAGCCTGACGAGGAGCGCGCACGTCCCTGCGTTAGCGCGAGGGGAAGCCAAGTCCCGTGGACGGTGTGGGGCTTGCTCGGCTCCGCACACACCCTGAGTTGTACGTGAACAGCACTCTCGGCTCCTCTCCAAGCAGATCCTTGTCTTGCGTGTTCCAGAAGTGCAGGGTCTCGAAGGCAGCGGATGTCAGGACATCACTGAGACACTGACGGGTGGATGAGGGTGTCTCTCCCTCTGTGGCCCTGGCGTGTGTGTGTGGAAGGCCACAAAGCCCCAGCGCCAGGCTGGTTCTGGCCTCAGGTCCCCCCAGACTGTGTGGGTGACCCTGTCGTCAGCGCCTCATTCCTCAGCGCCCAGGGCAGGGGACAAGCTTCGCGGCACACGCTCACTTCTGGCCGGTAGCACGGGACCCTGGGGGGCTGGCCTGCGGGAGGGGAAGTGTGGCACAGGGACTGGGCGGGACGGAGCCAGGTGGAGGTGGGAGGGGCTCCTTCAACCCTGTGCCCCACTAGCTGTGCACCCTCACACCTGCCTGTCCCAGGGCCTCAGTCTTCCCTTCTGCACTGCATGGGGGGGGGGGGGCGGGCAGCAGACATCTCCTTTTCCGGGCATGTCCTGCCCCAACGTGCCCTGGCCCGAGCTGGACTCACCTCTGTGCCAGGCACAAGGGGGCTCCATGCGGAGAAAGAGAAGAGGAACCAGGCATGTGAGGGCCCAGGACTGCATGCTGTGACCTAGGGGAGGCTGGCGCTGTATACTCTGACCTAGGGGACCCCAGGGGAGCCGGGGCACTGGACTAGGTCCCCATCCTGTCACAGACACACCACTGGCTGGCTAGTGTGAGGCCAATCCCTTTAAGACTCTGAGCCTGTGCCCTGGCTCGGAAAACGGTCCTCCAGCCCTGAGAGAGCCCCGCGGAGAAGCCCCGGGTAGGTGCCCAGGACGGTGCACCGGGCAGGGCTTCACGACGGACGCTCCCCCAGAAGTGTCCACAGCAGAGCACAGGACGTGCAGGGCCGGGTCTTGGAGGGCGTGGGAGGGGCCCCGGGGCTGGGTGACCGACCGCCTGAGCACAGGGGTGGAGGCGGGACAGGCTAGCGTGGCTGGAAAGACAGAGGCTGGGGCCACACGCGTGGGCTGGGGGCCACGGGGCTTAGGCTGCCCGCACCGGGAGGAAGAATGGAGTCGGGGAAACTGAGTCACCCAGCCTGCGCCAGCACCCCCAGAGCGCAGCCCCCCGCATCAGTTCTGCCGCGAGGCTCGGTCGTCCGCTGCCCGGTCTCCGTGAACACGGAGCAGCTTTTGTTCCAGGATTTATTTTTCCGTCAGGCTGATATTCGAGTCACTTCACGCGGCGCTCTCCAGCGTCAGCAAAATAAAGATGCAAATAAATCCCCTGACCCGGCTCCTGGGGCCGCCAGAGAACGCACGGCCTCCCGCCACCCTCGCCGCTCACGGTGGCTTTGAATTTTAAATTTCATTTTCCCATCGCTTTTCAATAAATGCTTTTCCCCGTGATGTCTCGAGTCCTGACCTTATAATGCCCGAGTTAAAAGGCAGTGTCTTGTTTCCAGCTGCAGATAATTTACTTTTCAATGGTCCAATTACACGGCAGCCGGGCTCTGCCCGGTCGCGCCGAGACGTCGCTGTTTGCCCGGGAGATAATGGTGTCGCGGGCAACCTATCTGCTGGCTGACCCGGGCCTGTCCTCGGGCGGCCGGCTGGCAGGAGAAGGCACTGTCTCCGGAGCCTTCTGCGTGTCCGCCCACCCATGGGGCTGGGACCGGCCCTCGAGAGACCGGTGGCCCCCGCGGGGCAAGGCCACGCTCGGGGCGCGCACCGCGGCTCCCGGCTTCCTCGGCGGCCCGGAGGCGGCGTGCGGAGCCCTCGGCCCTGGGAGGTGTTCAAGGAGGCGTGAAATACAGCCTTATGTTTTTGAACGAAGTGTAAAATCTGACCAATCCCTAGCCCTGATTCATGATCATCGTAACAAGGTGGCTTTATGGGTCTTCTGTCCCCGTGACGGAAGCCGTGAACCGGCGGAGACCTACCTGTGCCTTCACGCGCCTTGAAATGAAACACTTGAGCATTTTGCTCCTTTGTAATATTTCTCCTCCGGGCGCAAAATGCTGACTTCTAAGAGGTTTTCTTTAGAAAAGTAAATAAATAAAAATAAAGGCTCGGTCTAACTGCTCCCCCTTTAAGGCCAAAAGAAAATTTCCTAACCGCTCTTGGAGGCGTCAGAGGGACGTCGACGCGAACCCTCTTCCCGTCCATCATGCAAGAGCCTGTCCGTCACTAGAAACCGGTGGGAACCCCTGAATTTTAAACACTTTCTCCTTGGAATTTTCTCTTAAAAACAAATCTAAAAAAACCTTTTTTTAATGTTTATTCATTTTTGAGAGAGAGAGAGAGAGAGAGAGAGGGAGCAGGGGAGGGGCAGAGAGAGAGGGAGACACAGAATCCAAAGCAGGCTCCAGGCTCTGAACCGTCAGCACAGAGCCCGACGCAGGGCTCGAACTCAGGAACCACGAGATCGTGCCCTGAGCCGAAGTCGGACGCTTAACTGACTGGGCCGCCCAGGCACCCACTAGAAAACAAATCTAAATTGAAAAAAAAAAAAATCTAAATTGTTAGCAATTTAAAACCAGAACAAAACCCCCCAGCACGTGGAAGCTGTGTGACACAGCGGCCCCACCAGCATGGGTCCTGGATTGCTATTTCTGTGCCGGGGGAACAGGGCCGGCCAGGCGGTCAGCAGGGGCATCAATGGCCCTGTAATCGGAATGCAGCCCAGCCCCAGCTCCGGCTGGCTCCCCTTCCACGGGGAAGCTGGGGCCCGGGAGGGGCCGTGAAGGGAGGCCCGGGGGGACCGGAGGGTTGGGGGGCCCCTTCTTTCCTCCAGCCCTTCCTTTCTTCTCAGCCCCCAAGATGCCACCACCCCCGCAAGCCTGTTCACACAAACGCGCAGAGGCCCCCGGGGGCAGCTCTGCGTCTCCAAGCTGGCGGCCATCAAGGGGAGGCCGCCAAGGCCATCTTCATGAGCTCTGGTCCGCCCTCTGGCCAGTTCACGTGCCGCCTGTGGGACAGGTGGCTCGGTTCGACCCAGTGCTGTTGCGGGAGCCCCGGCTGCGTGCCAGGCGCCGGGTCCCGCCCGAGATGCCGGACGTGTCTGCGGCGCATTAAGGACGGCTGCCCCGCTGGGAGGCACATTCGTTTCTCCAAGGCCGTGAACCCGAGCTGGCCCCGGGGCCGGCTCTGACCCAGGGCACGGGGCAGAAACGACGCTCGGCGGGTTCCAGGGCTAGACCGTAAGAGGACAGGCAGGGTCTCCCGCACCGTCTGCACTGGGAGGATCGGTCCACCTGATCTGGGGTTCAGTACCTGCAAACCCTCACAGCCCACAGGCCCTCACTCTCCTCCGGCCTGGCCTCCGCTCCACCCGCTTCGTATGATGCACCCGTTCACCCAGAGCGTGGGTGGGAAGGAGGGCCATAGGACTCAGACCCCCCCCCACCCCCACAGGAGGAAAAGGACACCGTGCTCCCTCCAGGAAGTCAGGCTACTTGGCCGTCCCTCTGTAACTAAGCAGCAATCTTTCCAGAACCTCCAGGATCCGTGCAGAGCGTGTCTGGGGCCCTGGCCAAACGCTCACCTTCGAACGGAGAATCGGGGGCTTTTCCCGCGGGGGCAGTGAGAGCCAGCCCACAGGGGCTCGGCTTGGCCACAGGCTCAGGCAGATCCAGGCGGCAGAAAGAGGGGTGAGCAGGGCAGAGCCTGCTGGCCACAGTTCCTGCCGGAAAAGCAGCCCCTGGAATGTTCTCTCTGCGGCTGCAGAGCCCCGCATCACCCAGAGGACGTCACAGGGTGACCCCCTCTTCCCCTGGGAATCAGAGGACGCGAACCACTTCAGGCATCTCACGGCTCTCATACCTGAGGCGCTGCCAACACGAGCTGCCACTCCCTCGCCACTGCCGGACACAGAGCCGTGGGCAGCCTGGCCCACTGCCAGCTTCTCTTCTCCACAAGGAGGCCCAGCTGCCCTGGGCCTGCTGGGGCCAGCGGGGCACCTGAGCTCCCCTGTCCGCCCCGAGGCACAGTGAGATGCACAGGGCCCAGGCCCGGAGGGACTTGCCCTGCCCCAGGCCATGCTGCAGGCCGGGAACGCGTTGACCGGACCTTTCAGAATAACAGGTGCTAGAGGGGACGTCCCTCTACCCCCAGGGACGGGGTTAGGGGTTCGGGTGAGGGCACCGGCCGTAGGCAGAGAGGTCTGAGGTGCCCACTGGCCTGGGCAGGGTGCAGGAAGGGTGCCGGAAGGGGAGGGAACAGACGTGCGGAGAGCAGAGACTCCACGGTGCCTCGGGAGTGGGGGTCTAGCCCGCTGGCTTCCAGAACCAGGAGGATCTTGAGGGTGGTCGCGGGGGGGGGGTGGGGAAGAGTGGTGCAGGCTGAGCCCCCATCCCCCCAGCATGCCGGGCCTCCCGGGTACCATGTTACCTGTGTTCCCATCTGTCAACGCGCCCTGTCCCACTGAACCCCCACGCTCCCCCCCCCCCCCCCGCCGCCTCCTGCCCGCCGCCTGTGGAGGCTCCATCACCCTCCAGCCGGGGCATCTCTCTGTCTTACCTGCACCGCCTCCCCGGGTGGGTTCCTTCGTCTGGGCCTTGGACTTATCTCACCCGAGAGCTGATGACAGCCGCCTCCGCCGGACTCCAGACGCGGGCCCCCACGCGGTTCTCTACATCGCCACGCACGCTTTTCCCGGGCAGCCGGGAGCGGACCGTGAGTTCCCGCTCCCAGACCCCACGGCTCGCGCCCCTGGGCTTCCCCCACTGTCTGATGGCTCCAGACCCACGCAGTCTGCAGGCCCCAGGCTGGAGGGGCAGCTGGACTGTCTCTCTCCGTCTCCCCCTTCTCTCCTACCCAGGAGCAGGCCTGTCAGCTGCTTCCTATGCCCTCTCCCTTCTCCCCAGGACCTCGGGCTCAGTGCCCCGTGTCCCCTGCCTGGACCTGGGAACAGAGTCAGCTTGCTGAAGCCTGGACCACACGCCCCCATGCAACCTGAATCAGCCCAGGCCCCTGCCGGCCCCTCCCCTGTCCCTCCCCTGTCTCTCCGTTGTCCCTCCCCAGACCCCCTCATGTCCCCCCCCCCGTCTCTTGCCCCTCCCCCGTCACTCCCCTGACCGCCTCCTTCAACCCCCCCTTCATTGCCCCTCCCCCCCAGCTACCATTCCCTCCCGCATTTGCTTGAAGATTGTAGGGATGCTCCCCACTGTGTGCCTGGTCCAAACCCCCTTTCCCAAGCTCCTCCGTTGGCCATGTCGGCCCAGGTCTCTCGTCAGAGACCCCTCCGTGGCCACAGGGGCTGAGAACCCCTTAATTTTACAGTAGCCGCAGCCCCTCCAGGCCTCACCCCACCCCTCCTCCTACGGGGGTGCAGGGGCCCTGCGTCCCTGGCCTCCCACCAGCTGGGCTCCAAAAATAAATACCCCACGTCCTGATTCTTCTCCCACAGAATCCTGACCCCTCAGGGCGGGGCCCCCGCCTCGTCACCACCAAGGTGCCATCTGCACATCTAGAAAGTTCTCTGAACAAACCCCTTCTGACACTGGCAAGCCAGCTGCTGGGACCTGCTGTGTGCTCCAGGAGGTACCCTCCACACACCGGCTCCGTGCCTGGGGGAAGGGTGGGGAGCTGGGGAAAACCTCTCTCCTCCGTCCCCTGCTTCCCGCCAGGGCCCTCCATGGCCTTATTCGTTTTCTCTTTCATTCCAGGAAACTCCCCGCACAGAAGAGAGCCGGGCTACCCCCATCTGCGGGCTCTGCCCCTCGATCGGGGCAGGACGCCTGGCCTGGCCTGAAGCAGTGTGTGGGGCTGAGGGTTGGATGGGGACTTCAAACCTTCCTATCACCTTTGGGGTTAAACGTCCGCAGCCTCAGAGACGGGAGCACACATCAGAGGCAGAAATGCACACGAGGACCAGACCGATACCGTTTTCCACCAACCCGCTGGGGAACTCCGGGAGTCCCCACATTCTGCGGGCAAGGCCCTGCGCAATGCCAGCGGGAACGCCCCGCCGTCCAGCTCCCACTGGGGACCCGCAGCGGCCAGCAAAGTGGCAGGTTCAGACCGCCACCGCCGGGGGCGCCACCGCAAAGGTACACGCGCCAACACTAGGAGGCGCACGCGCACAGCTCTCGGCCCCCGTGGGGCTTTCCGAACATCGGACCCTGGCGTCGCGCCTGCGCGAGGATCCTGAGCCGCTGAGCGGTCGGCAGACGGGGTGGCGCGGCACCCCGGCAGTGCGCGGAGGAAGTGCGCGTGGGGTGTGGGCTGTGCCCCCCGACGTGACGCCCAGTTGGGAAGTGAGGTGCGGGCGCGTGCTGTGTCACCTTTTATTTAAAAACAGACAAGAAGGGGAGGGAGACCCACCTTTTCTGATTGTGTTCTGCTCTCTCACGTTGACTGCAGAATCTTGTAACTAGTGCCAAGAAGTGTAGAACCAAATTAAGTCGTAAAATGTCCGCTCTGTGAAAGAGAGAGAAAAGACAAGTCACAGACTGGGAGAGAATTCTTCGCGAAACACGCATCTGATAAAGGACCGATACCCAAAGTGCACCAAAACATTTAAAACTTAGGAATAAGGAGAGAAGGAACCCAATTAGAACAGGAGCTAAAGACCTAAACAGACCCCTCACCAGAAGATTCCAGATGGGAAGTGAGCGCATGTAAAGATGCTTAGTGTTAGCGTCAGGGGATTGCAAGTCAAAGCAGTGAGACGGCGCGGGCCCCCACCTGGAAGGCCGAAACCCGGAGCCCGAGAGCACCTGCTGCTGGCGGGGACGCGGAACCGCAGGGACTCCCATCCACGCTGCTGGGAACGTGAAAGGGCGCGGCCACCCTGGAAGGCCCTTGGGTGGCTTGTCACAAAACTAAACATACTGTCACGTATGATCCGGCGATCCTGCTCCTTGGTGCTTACCCAACGGAGCTGAGAACTCACGTCCACGCGAAAACCCGCACGTACGTCTTTAAGCAGCTCCCTTCGTAACTGCCCAAACTCAGAGGCCGCCGAGACGTCTCTCAGGAGGTGAACGGGTCGACACACCGTGGTCCGTCCAGACAAGGGGAGGCTTGAAGACGAAATGAGCCATCAGGCCAGGAGACGGGCACGGAGGTCACGTAAGTGCGTGTTCCAACGTGAAAGAAGCCAGTCCAGACTACCTATATGTGACTCCACGCATATGGCTTCTGGAAAAGGCAAAACCGAAGGGAGGGTGGAAAGATTGGTGGTTGCGGGGGTGGGGGGAGGCGGGAGGAGGGACGTTCGCTGAGTTTCTAGGGCAGTGAAACTATTCCACGTGAAGCCATAATGGTAGGTGCCCGTCCTCACGCATTTGTCGAAACCCACGGAATGCACAGCACCAACAGCCCTTAGCAAACGGCGGACCTTGGGTGATAACAGGTGTCCGCGTAGGTTCGTGGCTTGCGACGGATGAGCCTCGCTGATGCAGATGTTAGTAACAGAGGAAGCTCGGGCGAGGGGACACGGGGACTCTCTGTACTTTTCCGGGGGATTTGTTTTGTAAACCAAAAACCGCTCTTTAAAAAAAAGTCCGTTAATTTAACAAACTGAATAAGACAAGTAGATGCAAAAACATTAAATCATAATAAGAAAGCAATCTCTAAGAATCAGAATGAAACAAACCTATGTGTCCAGTCAGCGGCTTAACTACACCAAGACTTATTTCAAACGACTTTATAAAAACATGGTAATGTGACTATATATCCCCCGTGGAGCGTATCCTAGGGGCAAAAATAACAATGAAGACACTTTAAATTGATGTCAGTAATCCAGTTGCTAAAACTGTTAGTAGTGCTACTTTGAGGCTGTTACACACTCGTAACACATCTATATCCACCAGCTACCCACAGCCATATGGCAAACTGCGAAGCTTTATGGCAATGATCTGCTACTTCTCAGTTCTGTGGGTCCCACGGCTGGTTGTTCTTGGGCTCTCCAAGGGGCCCTTGTTTGCACCAAGTGACTTCCTCGGCCTGTGTCCTTCCCAGATGCCTCTGTCCAGTTCGAGCTGTCTTCTTCAGTCCAAGCTGGCCATGTTGTCGCCAATACAACTCCCTTTAGGACCCTGTAGATTGCCTGTGAATCTAATCAAGCCTGGCTCCATATCCCGAAAGCCGCATCCATAGTTCATTTTTGAGAGCGGTGTCTCTCTATCTTAGGGCATATCTGGGGCTGTTGTGGGATGAATCCCTTAGGTTTCCTGAAATCCCTTTTGTCTGACTGAGAGGGTCTGTCAGGCACAGCCTTACAGACACAGGCTTGATTTGAGCCCCAGGACTCCCCTCACTGTACATCTTTACCAGGTAGAGATACTGGGCAGGAGGGACAGTTTCATTTTCTAAGCAAGCACATCCTGGGCCTGCTTTTTAAACTCTGCTCGCAGATTGAACAGTGCCTTCCTTAGCTCACCTGCCTTTCCGTACCTTGTCGTGCCCAGCTAGCAGCCACGGGCACGGTTAATACCCTGTCTAGCGCTCTGCCCGGCCACGTGCCACAGTGTGTGAGGAACGCCTTATCTCTTCCACGTTGCCATAGGCCACAGTTTGTCGTTTATACCTAAGTGACAAGGGTCCTCCTTTCTCCAGCCTCCAATGGCCCCTTCGCCACCTTCCCAGCCGTCACCCACTCAAAAGTCAATATCACATGTTCCGGAACCGTCCTCTGTGTTGCTTCTCTGTTGCAACAGGACAGACTCCCCCAGAGTCAAGAAACTGTTGTCAATTTCCCACCATGCCTTGGGTCGGTGCTGGATCCCCCACCGACCTCACCTGCCCTCCCCCGCCACCAACCTGCATTCAGCTGGTGGGTCGGCTCCGTGCCAAGCTTACCAAGAGTGGCTACGGCGGCTGGTCCGCGTCCCCGCTTGTTTTATGATCTGAGGCTTCTTTGTAGCCCGGCGGTCCCCGATCCGAGACGAGAAACAGACTGCAGGCTCTCCTAAGGGCTCCCGTGGAGGTCAGACCACGTCAGCCTCATTGCTTCTTCTTGATCAAAGCCTACCATGAGACCAGCGCAGCTTCGAAACATACCAAAACGGACTCTCCTACTTGGAGGCGTAGGAAACGTTCTGTGTCCAAACTGACAGATCACGTCCGGTGAGATAAAGCAAGTAAGTGACGTGTCGATGTCATTAGGAATCACGATCTTCAGTGTAAGACGTGTAACTATAAGACCAAAGAAGCTACACAAACGCTGTCAGCCTACATTAAGTTGGATATATTAGTATGAGCTCCTGGTATATTTTTCTCTTGCAAAAAATGACATGTGTTTCCCAGCCCGGGCCTCAGAACGGCTTAGAGGTTGTGACTTGTCCAGCAGCAGTGACCCCTCAGCTCTCAGACTGTGACCAGGAAGAAAAACCATTCCCCCCTGAAAGGAACCGGAGCTCCGGAGAGGCACAGCCAGTCGGAGGTCTCAGGTGGGAAAGATGCATCTGGAACGTATCGTCTCGCGGGAAAGCTAGGCGCCCTCAACATGACGGAGCGCCAGAGTCAGAAGGCGGCCTCCCTCTGGCTGGGGATGGAACGATTTGCACATCAAAAAAATCTCTGTCTTCATCTACGCACACATCATCTGTGCCTGCAATGAACCGAGACCAAATTCAGGGGCACCATAACGACACCAAATGAAAAGCAAAGTTCCTGGGCGTTTTGGGAGCCACTAAGACCCCTTCTCGTTCCTTCCTGTGAATCGTGCCAAAGGGAAAGAATCACACGCTGATTCTGCCTTTCTGGACGACCCCTTGGTCGAGGTGACTGAGCAGTTGTGGAGGAAGGTCTCTGTCCTGGAAGAATGCCAGGTGGAAACCCCAGCGTGTTGGGCCAGTGGCTAGAACCTGTCACCTTTGGTGGCTGTGTCAACCACGCAGCAGGAAGCCGATGGGACGCCGTGCAAAAGATGAGCCAGGCTGGTGCCCTGGGCACCGATCAACCCTGATGGCGTGTCCAGTGAGACAGGCGGCCGCGTGAGCCGCCGTGTGAGACCCTGGAGGAGGCGCCTGGCCCGTTTAGGAAGCGTTCACGAGAGGCACCGCGTCCGAACCTGCCCTGGCCTGCAAGGGCTGGCTGTGGTGCAGGACACAGGGGCCGGGGACCAGGGTAAATGGCACCTGAGGGGTGCAACCCCCAAGGGCAGGTCGGGACAGCTGGCCTCTTCAGCAGGAAATGGCCAGATGAGGAAGAGGTGTGGGGGACCCGTGCTGTAAGAAGGCACGGCAGCCCGCCCCCCGCACGCTCTGTGCGAGCTGCTCTGGACCCTGTTCAGACAGAACGGCTCCGAACATCCTCTGAGCAACCAGCAGATCTGGGACAGTGACGTCACATTTGGTGAAGTCAGGAAACACTGTTAATATTTTTAGGCGTGGAAATGGGACTGAGACCGTAATTTACAAGATTCTGCATTGCTTAGAGGTTCACCCCGGGGAAACTTAACTGCCAAACAATCTGCTTTAAAATAACCCAGCGGGGGCTCGGGGGCTCGGGGGGGCCAAGCATGTGGATGAGCAAGTCTGGCCTCAGGTGGGTGACCAAAGCCAGGAGACACGACCGTGAGCCTGCCGGGAGCTGTTCTCTCTTGTGGAACCTGCTTCTGGACGCATTTGTAAAGCACCACACTGAAGTCCTCAGAAACACAGAACTAAAGAAACCTCTGGTGAGCAAAGAAAAGACTGGACACCAAGTTGGCCCGCGGGTTCCCGGTGATGCCGCAGGAGCCGGCTGGAGACCCCCGTACAGGAATTCTGGGGGGTCCCGACCCGCACGCGCTGGGGCCGAGGGAGGCAGGCTCCAGGCAGGGGAAGCCACTCCGAGACGGGGACCCTGCGGGCTCAGGAGGAGGAGGGCGCCCGGGGTTTCGTCGGGTCGGTGGGGGGCCAGTGTCCACGGCACCGACCCTCAGGAAGGCCCCCCGGGAGTCCTCCAGGCCCGTGGGGAACCATGTGACATTCTGGTGCACACACTCACACAGTCATGCACGGTCCTGCGCTCACGGGCACACGGGGTTTTACCAGTCGGGGTCCCTGCAGGAGACGGCAACCCACACAGGGCGACCGAAGGAGGCAGACGACAGGCTCCTTCACGGGAGGGGGGCAGGGGGAAGGGAGGGCCACAGCCTCAGGGAAGGCCCCCCCCCCCCCCGCACCAGCTACTGCTGTCACTGTCACCATACAAATCCGGGAGGGGACAGGGGTGTCAATGCCCCTGCCCTGCCTCCCCCCTCCTCTCCCCCTCCCTTCTCCCCTCCCTCCTCTCCCCTTCTCTTCCTCCCTCCCCCCTCCCTCCCCCTCCCTCCTCTCCCTGTCCAGGCCTGCCCAGGGCTGAACCCAAGGAAGCTGGAGGTCAGGAGCCCACAGGAGCCAGACAGACAGGGAGATGGGGTGGGGGGAGGTCGGGGGTCACAGGCACTGGAACCAGGACCCACTTGTGTGCATTTTTTACAAAAATGTGACGCTGTTACACGGTCAGTTTTACATTGGCTTTCCTCTGCCTGCTCTGGCCCCGCGTGGACGGCTGCAGCGGGCCCCCGTGGCCTCGGTGCTCCGGGACACGTCACGGGCGTGTTCTCCGCCACGGTCTGTCGCACGCTGGAAGGCATGCACACGTCCGATCCGCTCCCGGGTGGTTTGGCTGCTGGAGGGGCCCTGAGAATTCGGCCGGCAGGCCCCTCGTGGGGAGGCAACACATGGCCCACCGAGCCGCTCCAGCCCCTCCTCCGCCCCCAGCCGACACCGTGCACCTGCCGCCCTGGTCCAACGTGGCCCCGAGCAGAGCCGCGTGTCCCATCAGGCGTCAGAGCTGCGCCCAGCTGGCCCTTCTGGGGGAGACCCCACAGCAGGGCCCGGAGCAGGGGGTCCGTGGCTGGGGGGCGGGCAGGGCGAGGCAGCAGCTGACCTCATGGAGGCGGAAACTTCCAACAGCCGGGAGGAGGGGCTGGCGGTAGAGTCCGGGCACCAGCACTGCCGGCCCCTCCCGGACGCAGACCAGGGCCTGTCCTACCGAAGGCCAAGGCGCCTCGGGGGCCGGAAACTAGCGGTTCGGATGCCGCCAGGGGGACAAACGCGAGGTGCGTGGGTAGGAAGTCTGCTCTAGGCCCGGGAGCGCGTACTGATTTAGCCGTAATTCATAAAGCACAAACCTGGTTGCTATGTAATTAACTCGCAATGTAATGAGTAATAAAATACAATTATATTCCTGTAACACATTAAACTCCCGTGCTTTCTTAATCCAGTTCAAAGGCCCCGTGCGTGCTCCCGAGACGGGGAGCACATAGAGGGACCAGAAGAGGCGCTGCCCAAACACGTGGCCTGACACGCGGCTCTCCGACCCCTGGGACCACGTTGCCCCGCCATCGAGGGCGGAGGGCGTGGAGCCTGCCGGGGCGCCCTGCGCGCACAGGGGCTGCGCGCATCCCGGGTGTCAGGAGGGACTTCTGGCTGAGGGGCAGGCGGACCCGAGCACCCAGCGACTCCACGTCCAGGTGTCCACCAGCACGAGGCGAACCCACGGAACGCGCAGCAGCCCTGTCCGCAGTTGCCCCGGAGTGGAGACCACGCACGTGTTGTGCATGGAGGGCTGGAAATACAACGCGGTCGGTCCCCACGGTGGGATGTCGTCCGGCCATAAGACGATGAAGCGCCGGCCCGTGCCCCCGCACGGACCTCCAACCGCGTGCTCCGTGAAAGAGGCCGGACACGAAAGACCACGTGTTTACGGCTCTGTTCACAGGAAAGGCCCGGAAGAGGCGAGTCCAGAGACAGCAGATGGGTGGATGCCAGGGCTGGGGAGAGGGTGGGGAGACTGGGGTTCGGGGAGATCTCTCTCTGGGGTGTTGGAAGGGATGCAAACTGATGGAGGTGGTGACGTCCGTGACTCCACGAGGAACCACCGAAGGGTGTGCTTCGAATGGGCACGTTGGACGGTGTGCAAACTTCCTCTGAATAAAACCGTTTTACAGAAGGGCGGAGGGAGGGGTGGACGGGCTTCCGGGGTGCAGCAGAGGAGACCTGGGGGGCACAATGGTGTGTGTGGCGCCTCCTCCCACCCCCGGCAGTCTGGGCAGGAAGCATGCACTCAGCGCTGACCTTGGGGTGCCCCAGGGGGGCAGGGCCGGGCGACCAGCAGACAGGTGGGTGTCGCAGCCGGGGGCGGACCCCGCCCTCCGTCTGCACCTGCTCGTGTCCCAGCTGGACCCCTGGGCACAAATCCCCACTCCTCCACTGGCCACCGGCCTGACCCAGTGTGTCCGCGAGCCTTGGCGAGCCTCAGTCTCCCCCTCCGTGACACGGAGATTCCCACGTCCTGCCAGGCAGGCTGTTAGGAGCCAGGGCCCTGCCGACCGGACAGAAACCGCCTCAGGCACTGATGGAAACAGACGCACCCCTTCCCCTTCCTGGTGACATTGGGGCCAGCTGTTAGAGTCACCACCGGGGAGGATGGACACACACCATTGCTTCCAGCCGCAGGCAGGACGCGCTCCCCGCCTCCCGGAACGGATAGGACGAGCCGCAGTGACCCCCAAGCTCCCTTCTGGGTCAGTGGTGAGGGTGGGAGCCCCAGCCAGACAGGGGGCCTCGGGGGAGGGCCCGGGAGGGTGGGAGGCGTCCAGCCTGCAGAAGGACAGGAGGCCTGGGGGCAGGGGGGCGGGCAGCGGAGGGAGGCCCGGGCTGCGTTGTCTCGGGCTGTCCAAGGGAGCTATTGATAAAACCTGCGGCTGGAAAACATCATCTTGCAAGGTCATTTTTACAAGAAAGTTGTGCTTCGTGGATTTATTGCTGTGTGCAGAGAGGATTTTAATTACCACGTTTTAAGAGGTGTTAGTATCTCCGTGGCAGGCTCTGCGAAAAACACTCTTTGAGACCCAATCGCTGCTTCGTTGGCACAGAGCCTCCCGGGACTGGGAGCCGCGGCAAGCGGGGGTCTCCCTCCTCCTGCCTGCGCGGGCCTGCCCCCAGACCCCCGACCCAGCTCGGAGGGGCCCAGAAAGCAAGCCCACCTCCCTGCCAGGGAAACGGGAACCTCCGCTCGCACAGCCCGGTGGCGGGGACCCCACGCCCTCCCCGGGGCCCATGGCTGGCATCTTCTCCCTCGATGTGGGGAGTCCCCAGCCCCCTGCTCCCTCCTCTGAGCTCCCCCTTCTACCAACGGGACTGTCACCTCCCGCATGCCAGGCACTCTGCTCCTAAGGATGCAGCCTTGGGCCGGACAGGGTGGGCCCTGGGTCCCCTCGGCCAGTGGAGGAGAGGAACTCTGGTCGCTGGAGGGACGGGCACCGGAATGGCAGGAATGCCATTTCTTGCTTCTCCCCTGCTAGGAGCCATGCCAGGCAGAACCCCTTCCGCATACCCGGCTTTCAGATGTTTTTTTTTCTTATTTTTTTTATTTGCAATTAAAGATTATCCTTGACAAATGTCCCCTGTAAAAAGGCTTCACTAATTTAAAACCCATCCTTTTCTCCGAGCATTTTAAAGTGCGAGGAACCTGATGAATTCTAAAAGGTCCACGGCCAGCGGGGGGTGAGGCGGTGGGGAGTGATGGGTCTGGAGGGCTGGCTGGGTCTGTCTTACGGCCCCAGACTCCCCGCGCCTTCATGCCTCCTCCCTCTCAGGCTGCATCTGGGGAAGGGGTCTGAGACCATCTCTCAGCTGCAAGGCTAGGGCGAGGTGGGCCCCCCTCAGTCAGGAAGGCACCCCTCACCCCTGCCTGGGCACAGGCCACTGCGTGAATGTGGAACAGTGCCCGCGGGCTGGGACTGAGTGGGAGCTGAAGGGCCAGGCTGGGAGACGGAGCAGGACAGGAGACGGCACCTGCCGGAAGCATGACAGCCTTCACTCAGACCTCACTTCCACTCGGGCTCCGGCGGGGGCCGGCGGGGGCGAGCTGCAGATGGGGGGAGGGCCTCAGCTTTCAGCAGTCCTCAGGCAGCCCCAGGTGAGTGAGCCGGACCTCCCCTAAAAGAGGAGGGAGATCCATGACGAAGGAGAAGAGAGGGACATTTGGTGGATTGGCATCAGAGTGGCTGAAGGAGCTGGAATTCAATCAGCACCATGGGCCCTGGTTCTGCACACGGGCCCCGGGTTCTGCACACGGGCCCCGGGTTCTGCACACGGGCCCCGGGTTCTGCACACGGGCCCCGGGTTCTGCACACGGGCCCCGGGTTCTGCACATGAGCTCTGGGTTCTGCACACAGGCCCCGGGTTCTGCACACGGGCCCCGGGTTCTGCACATGAGCCCCGGGTTCTGCACACGGGCCCCGGGTTCTGCACATGAGCTCTGGGTTCTGCACACGGGCCCCAGGGTTCTGCACACGGGCCCCGGGTTCTGCACATGAGCCCCGGGTTCTGCACACGGGCCCCGGGTTCTGCACATGAGCTCTGGGTTCTGCACACGGGCCCCAGGGTTCTGCACACGGGCCCCGGGTTCTGCACATGAGCCCCGGGTTCTGCACACGGGCCCCGGGTTCTGCACATGAGCTCTGGGTTCTGCACACGGGCCCCAGGGTTCTGCACACGGGCCCCAGGTTCTGCACACGGGCCCCAGGGTTCTGCACATGGGCCCCTAGGTTCTGCACACAAGCCCCAGGGTCTGCACACAGGTCCCAGGTTCTGCACACGGGCCCCGAGTTCTGCATACAGGCCCTGAGTTCTGCACATGGGCCCCAGGTTGTGCACATTTCAACACTGAACCGCAGTCCTTATGCATGGTCACAAGAGGCTTATGACCTCTGTCATGTGCACCCAGACCCCCCCACCCTGCTGGAAGCATAACTGACAGACTCTGACCCCTGCTTTCCTCTCTAGGCTGGAGATGTTTCCAGAAGGAGTTCAGCTCTCGGGATGAGACTCTGACCCCTGTTCCATGGCCCACCGTGCCTCTAAGGAGAGGGTACAGTGGGCAATGTTTGGGCTCAGTGCGGACTGGGAACCCTGGGGAAGCCCAGGACCCTTGGTCCACTCCTGGCCTCCCGCCCTGAAGAGCAGAGAGAAGGCGCCAGAACCCGGGAGGGAAGGGATGCTGGAGACAGGTGGGGACACGGCCACGTGCGGCTTTCCAGTCTTGCTGGAGATCAGGCCCCGTAGCCGAGCCACTCCTCTCCAAAGAGGAGGCGGGGCTGGAAAGCACACGTGGCCGTCTGGCTCAGCTGCCCTGGGCCTCAGTTTCCCCAGTTCTCTGACTCAACGGGGACACCGCCCACAAAGAAGCCCGCTGGTGCGCCCCCACCGCTGGGGTGGCAGACGGAGGCCACCAGAGATGAGGACGGTGCTCCGAGGCCCTCAGGTGCCCGCCTGCGACAGGCGGGGCCGAACCCGTGGCGGGAGCTGGCCGGTGAGCACTCAGGAGCCACTCTGATCGGCCCATCATCTACTTACACTGTGTAACCGTTTCTGTCGTGTCTGAACCAACAAAGGCTCTGGCCGCAGACAGCCGGGGAGCTCGCTGATGGCTCTTCCCTGAGTGTCGTGAACTCATGGGGACACAGGTGCAGGACCCAATGTGGGGGTGACAGTGTGCCCAGGCGGCAGCGGGCCCACCAAACCCGCTCACTGAGCTCCGTCTGTCCCAGAAGTGCACATTCCAGGCATGAGAGGGAGGCCAGGACCCGGAGCCCCTTCCCCACCCGGCGTCCGTCTCTGGTCCTAGAGCAGCAAGTGAGGCCACCGACGAGGAGGCCGCCTGGTGGGGGCTGGCCACCCCAATGCCCCCATGGCGGGCAGCTGCACAGCCCGAGCCCGTCTATTCCCAGCCCCCAGCTCCCAGCCCCGGATGGCCCTTCCACTCCTCAGAGAAGGGGCAGGGGGTTCAGGCCCTGCCTGGAGCCAGATGGGGAGTCAGGTCAGATGCCCTGTCCGCTCTCAGGGACCCAAGCCTGTGCCCGTCAGAATTAACCCTGAATTTCCAACCCAGAGGGCAAGTGCAGAGGAGGGACAGGTGGCCTTGGCCGGACGGGCGGCCGGCAACCCCACGTGCATGCACACACCTCCCTCCTAGCGCCCCACCTCCAGCTGTCAGGCCCCATCACCTGGCCTGTCACTCAGTAGCCCTTCCTTTGACCTGCAAGCCGCCTCCTGGCACACGGCGGTGCCTGTCGGATCACGGGGACACGGTGGCAGCGGCTGCCCCGCTGAGTGGCAGGGCCACCGGGGGGCAAGGGTGGGAGCTGGCAGCCCGCGGCTCTACAGGGACCGGGTGTCCTTGGTGAGTCCCAAGGACGGGGCAGAGCCTCCCGGCCCGGGGCAGCCAAACTGGAACAGGCCTCCAAAGAGCCGTCTGCTGACCCTCTCAGGGACGGAGCACTGCCTGTCCCAAATCCCGGCCCCTCGGTGAAGGCCCGTCCCCGGCCAACGACCACGAGGGAGCTGGAGGGAGAGGCCGGGTACGAAAGTCTGAGCCCTGAAAGACGGGCCCGGCTGCCCCCAGCCCCGCTGCCGGCCCCCAGGAAGGATGGGTTAGAAGAAGGTGGCCCCCACGTGGGGAGGCATTCAGCCAGGCAGGAGGGCAGGGGTGAGGTGAGCAAGGACGTAGGAGAGTCTGGATGTCCAGCGGCCCTCCTTTGGAACCGCACAAAATTCAAACCACGGGAGCCCTGGCTGCAAGGGGCACCCTCAGCCCGCTCCCCGGCCCTCCCACTCCCCAAAGCCAGCCGACCCTGCTTTTCCACAGCCTCCGGTGCCCATAGCGCGTGTCTGTGTCCACACCCGGACCAAATTTTGGGTGAGGGAGGCCATCCGTATGGTCAAGGCGCCGCAACACAGGCCCAGGACGTGGCGGCAAAGACTGGGCGTGGGCGACGTTGCCTGGGCCTGGCCTGCCGTCAGGAGACGGGCAGGGGGCTTGCAGCCAGACGCTGGGGGGGGGGGGGGCTGCACCAAAGCTGGCTCAGTGTAGACTTCCAGTTTCTCAAAAACGCTCTTCCAAATGGAAGGAACCACAGAGACACGGGCGGCACCCGGGCCCCGCTTCAGGTGGGCGAGGTGGCCCAGCGGGGGCGAGGGGCTCCCACGCCAGCTGTCACGGGGACTCCCCTTACAGTCCGAAGCTTGAGAAGCCAGACCGAGCGAGCGGATTCCAGATTCTGACACCAGCGCTCGCATCGGGGGGGTGGGGGGGGGGGAGGGCAGAGGGGCCGCGCCCTGTGACAGCCACCGTCCAGGTGCCACGGCTGCGGCTGCGGGGAGGACTCGTGGCCGGCCCAGGGCGTGCAGGCCCCGCCCGGCCGCGCTCACGCTCAGGGACCCCGCTGCGTTCCTCTCTGTCTCCACCCAATCTCCTCATCAGAGCGGTTCTTTTTATTTTTCAATTTGCTTTGCAAATAACCCTGAATTAAAAACCATATATATCTATTTTTAAAAACCCGGTCTTTTACTGCCTTAATTAAATTTCCACAAGATATTTTTCCCTAGGAAAATTCAATTAGCTTCTAATTTTAGTCATCTAAAAGGCACTGGTGCTTTGAGTATTTGATTTTTAATTTAAGCCCTTCATAGGGCATTGCAATTAAAACGTCTGAGGTAGGTGCCACAGCACGGCCAGGCTGTTCCACGGCAGAGGGAGCCCCCCTCCCGTGGCCGGGGCTGGGTGGGCAGGGGGCCACCGATGAGGCTTCCACAGGCAGCTAGGACCACACTGGCCACCGCTCCGGTCCCTTCACCCGAGCGGCCCCACAGGACTCCCAGTTCCATTCTCAGCTGGGTCTGGGTGGGCACAGAATGCCCGAGAAGGGCCAGCTAGAGAGTCCTCAGGGGCCGAGGGCCCGCCCGGGCTCTGAGGGGTTGGGGTCCGACCGGCAGCCCCCACGGACATCAGCCCGCCCCTCCCCTGTGGAGACGGTGGGTGCAGAACTTCAGCTCCTTGTCGGACACTGAGGGTCCGGCGCGCGGCGGGTGGTAACCCCGTGCCGGTCTGTCCCGTGGCTCCAGGGCTCTGTCCCAGAGTCTCGGGGGCCCCGCCATGGAAGCTCACCTCAGCGTGGTGCCTGGACACTCACCGAGTGTGACCCCGAGAACCTAGCAGACCCCACAGCCCGTCTCCCACACCCCAGCCGGGATGGAGACCCCCGGAGGGGCAGAGGCAGACGCAGCCCGGACGATCATAGAAGGGGGGTCCCCGAGCCTCCCAGTCCCAGGTCCCCTGCGTGATCCCTTCTCTTATTTCTTTCTCTTATGAACGCCCCGTTGCTCTAGCAACGTTGGTTTAAAGGCTGTTTTTCCTCCATTGAAGAGTTCTCGCACTTCTGCCAGAAATCACCTGGGCACACGGGTCTGGGTCTGTTTCTGGGTTCTCTGTTCGGTTCCATTAATCGATCCGTTTGTCTCTTTGCCAGTGCTGCAGGCTTCATTAAAGTGGCCATCTAAGTCCTGAAATCTGGCCGACTGACTCCTCAATTCTCCTTTTTCAAAAATTTTTCAGCTATTTTAGCTCCTGTGTATAATTTTATAATTGTCTCGTCTGTAGCACAAAAAAATCTTGCCCGGACTTTGACAAGATTCGCGTTAAACCTTCACATCAGCTTGGGGAGAATTGACACCTGTTACCGCGTTGAATCTTCCAACCCACGAACACGGTTATTTTCTCCATTTATCAAGATCTTCCTTGACTCTTTGCACTAGCATTTTGCAGTTCTATACATGTTTTGTTATATTTACATCTAAATATTGCACTTTTTGAGTGACTGTAAATGTTGGTATATCTTTAATTTCAGTGTCCACGTGTTCATTGCCAGGATATAGAAATACAACTGGTCGTTACCTTGTATACTGCGACCTTGCTAATTCCTATATTAGTTCCGCAAGTGTTTTGTAGATTCATCGGGTTTGTCTGTGTAAACAGTAACGCCACCTGCAAGCGGGGATGATCTTCCTTCTTACAGATCCCTGTGCTGTTTATTTCCTATTCTTGCCTTATTGCACTGGCTAGCACCCCAACACCATGTTGAACAGAGTGGCAAGAGCAGGCACCTTTGACCTGTTCCCAACCTTGAAGGAAAGAATTTAGTACTAATTATACACTTGTTATAACATTAGGTATAATGTTAGCGGTAGCTTTTCTATAAACGCCCTTCATCAAGGTGAGAAAAGTCCCCCACTGCCATTTTGCTAAGAGTTTATCATGAATGGGTGTTGAATTTTGTCAACTGATTTTTCTTCACAGATTGATATCATCATATGATTTTTTTCCCTTTTAGCCTGTTAAGACAGTAGATCACACTGACTGATTTTCAAATATGAGACCAGCTTCCCATCTCCTTTGGTCATGGTGAATAATTCTTTTTATATTTTGCTGACTCTCCTTCGTCAGAATTTTGTTAAGGATTTTGTGTCTCTATTTATAAGGGATGTAAGTTTGCAGTTTTCTTTTTTTGTACTGACTGTGGCTTAAATAAATTGGGCAGGGTTCCCCCTTCTGTTTTCTGGAGAAGATTTTGCAGAATCGATGCCAATTATTCTTGAATTCTTTGTTACAATTCTCCACTGAAACCATATGGACGTAGAGATGTGGGGGTTTTTTGGTGAGTTTTACATTATTATTCAATTTTCTTAATAGTTGTAGGGCTATTCAAATGACCCATTTCTTATTGGGTGAGTGGTGGTAGTTTGTGTTTTTTTTAGGAAGTGGTGCATTTCGAACTAAGTTGTCAAATTTATGTAGAGTTGTTCATGCCATTCCTTTATTGTCCTTTTGATGTCCTCAGTCTGTAGTGATGTCCCTGCTTTGTCCCCGACATTGGTAACCCGTGTCCTCACTTCTTCCGTGTTGCTCTTACTAGAGGGTTGTCCATACTCTTGATCTTTCCTAAGAACACCTCATTGTTTCATTGGTGTTCTCTATTGTTTTTGTTTTCGATTTTATTTTGTTCTACTAGTTTGCTTAGCTCAGCTTGGTTTGCGCTTCTTTTTTCTAGATTTTTGAGGCAGGAGTTTATATTATTGATTTGAGACATTTCCTCTTTTCCGATGTATGCATTTGACGATAAATTTCCCTCCCAGCACTGCTTTCACTGTGTCCCACAATCTTTGATACGTTGTGTTTCATTTTCACTTAGTGCCCCCTGCACCCGGAGCCTCCTCTCACTGTCCCGCGGCCCCCTCTGCCCTGCAGCCACACCAGTGTCCTTTAGCCCTTGGCACTTATCCTGCTTCCTCCTGCCTCAGGACCTTTGCACTCACTGTGCCTCTGCCTGGCATACTCTAACCCCCACCCCCACCCGGCCCCATCTCAGTTCCAAAGTCGCTTCCATGGCCACATCCTAGTACTGCTGAGCGAGACGGCTTTGGGGTGGTTTGTTACCCTGAGGACGGACAGACCTGGGGGCACCCCGGTCACTTCCTGCCCCTCTGCACACTCTCCCTCCCACGAATCACACAGGGCTGCTGGGCCCAGAAGCTTCCTGTGGAGCTGTGTCACATGGAGGGATGAAAGCCACGACCGTGCCCACGGTTGCCCTCACCCCACCTTCACAGCCAACACCAGAGCTTCCAAGTGGCCAGGACGCAGCTCCCTGGGGCTGGTGGAGCTGGCGGGGGCGCCTCGGCCACGGTGCAGCCCCTCACGCCTCACCCAGCCCCTCTCGTGCCCGGGACGGCTCCCAGGACAGGTGCAGGGGGCCAGGCACACGTCGCAGCAGCCCCAGGAGAGCATAAGCTCCCTGTCCCCAGGCTGCCTGAGCACGGCAGGGCGCCCCTGGAGCACACTGTGGCTGCGGCCTTGGGGACAGGGGTTGCCGCGGGCCCCGTGGTGACCCCAGCAGGAAGCACAGAGCCCCTGGGTCAGGCACCTTCTCACCTACGGCTGCATTTCCCACCGGGGGGGTGGAAACAGTCTGTATGGGGTGGACTAAGGCCATAGAGAGGGCAGACATGGCCCCTGACAACCCACCTGTCCCTCCACCGCTCCGCCCAGGCCGCGGGACCTCTTGGCGGGCGAGAGGCCTTCCCCAGAGAGGCATAGTGTCAGTGGGGTCCCCAGGGGCAGAGGGAGCACAGGGGGACCAAGAGCCCCAGGCAAGGGGGCCGCAGGACCACAGCCCAGGTGGGGACACGAGGAAGGCCCACCTGGTGGGGAACACCGAGCAAGTACATGCGGGCTGCAGGGAAGCCCAGGCCTCTCTGGCCGGCGGTGAGGGTCCCCACATCCACTGAGTGCGTCCCCAGATGTTGGGGGCCTGGAGGGTTCTGGGGCCCTCCCCAGACGGCCTCTACCCAACCAAGCAGGTGCAGGGTGCCGTTTGACAGGTAGCAAATGGCCTCTCCTCTTATGAGAATAACCCGATTATTTGACGGTGTTTTCCCGACACTCAGAACATCTGTCTTTACTGTCTAATTTACAGAATCGACAATTAGGGCTGACAGTTTCTGCCTCTCTGAGGTGCCTCGAGGGTAGGGGTTCTGATTGTGCTGGGACTGAGCAGGCCTTTGGACTTAGCGGAGGCTGGCCGGCCGCAGTCATGCCTACAGCCCTGGGGGGGCGGGTCGCAGGCCGGCAGTGCCTGGTGCCCCTCCCCAGGATCCAGCCCATCAGCCCTCTGCCCCCGTTTGGTGCACGGCCAACGGGCTGCGGCTGGCCGCCTGGGGACGCTGCTGTCTGGCCCCTGTCCGTCTCCTCATCAGGAAGCAAGAGCCTGTCCCTGGAGGCACGCAGGCCAGCACGTGTCAGGATGTGGCCCGCGTGGCTCTGGGGTCCTGTCCGCTGTGTGACTCCCAGGTGCCCTCATGCCAGGGGACCAGGCTCTGTTGCTGCTTCGCTGGAGACTTGCCCTGAGCCCTGGACCACGGGTCAGTCCCCGGGCCCGTACTTGAGGGCCCCCCTGCTCAGAGCAGAACCCCCCCAAGGCGGTCCCCCCCAGACTTGGCCAACTCCATTAACACCCCAGCAAACCTGCACCCTGGGAGGTGTTGCTGCCCCCCTGCTCACCCTCCAGGGGCTGCGCCCGGCCCCACCCACCTGCCGGGGTCCCTCTGGAGCACACAGGGGGCGCCGCTCTGGAAAGGTTGGCCCGGGAGCGGGGTGAGAGGGCAGCACGTCCAGGACCCCACTCATCAGCCCGGGCCCCGGGGCCGTGCCCGCGGCCACCGGAAGTGCCACAGTCCGTGCGTCCCGCCCTCCCCACCTGTGTTTCTCCCCAGAGCAATCCCCAGCATTCGGGCAATTTCCAGTGTCCACCCCTGATTAATGGCCGCGTGGGGGCCGTTTCCTCCGGCTCCAGCTGGATAAACAGACCCGGCCCTGATAGGCCCGAGGAAGGGCGGGAGGAGGTGGGCGGAGGGGCCAGGAAGCCAGGGAGGGGCCGAAGTGGAAAAACGAGGTGCCGGGCCAGGGGTATCTGCAGGGTCCGTGTCCAGGGGCCGCCAGGACAGGTCCCCCAGGGTGCGGGGAACAGCTTCCTCGCCCCACCCTGTCCTGCTCAGGCCTCCGGGCGTGCCGGGGGTGGGGCTCCAGCCTTGACCTCCCCATCTCGGGCCCTGTGGCCCCCTGCGTGCCCTCTGAGACAGATTCCACCTGCTGTGGCTCACACGGTGCAGCCCCCAAACTCTCATTGGGTCCTGGCCTCGCAGACACCCTGGGGAGTCCTGGTCACTGCCCCCCTTCAGAGGATGAGCAAACTGCGGACCCCCGGGGGCATTCATGTGCCCAGGGGTCCCGGCTGGGGCGCTCCAGGACAGGCCCCCAGCGCCCCTGGAGGGTGTGGTCTCAGTCCGCCGGCAAATTGGCCTCTTTCTCTCCAGGACACTCGGAGGCTGACGCCCCCTTGGGTTATGCTCCCTGGACCTCCTGGGGGCCACTCTTCTGCTGGGCCTCCCCCCGCCCACCTACCTCCGCTCTCTCCCTACAGGAGCTTCCAGAACCTTCTTCCTAAGTCCTCCTTGCAGGAAGCCTGTCGAGGATCTGCTTCTGAGGAACCCAGACTCGGGGGCGCTGACCCGGACTGTTCTGGGCCGCCCCTGCCATCCCCGTGGGGCGCAGGGGCGCCCACAGATGGCACCACCAGGCGGGAAGCCCGGGGGTCGTAGCCAGCAACCCCACGCGGGTGTGCAAACCCCGGCCTCCGTGACTGACGGGACCAAACGCACCGGCCTTTTATAAAACGAGGGGCGGATGGGAGGCCCTGGCGGAGGCCCCTGCCCTCTGAGATTCGGGCACAGCTGCTCCCCGTGGGCACCACCTTCCCCAGCCCCCCAGGCAGCCCCTTCCGCGGGCAGGAGCAGGGCTCCGGCAGCTGCACCCAAACAGCTACTCACGGCCCTGTGTCCCCACCAAACCCGGGGCGCACATGGCCTGCTGAGCGCCTTGGCGGCTCTGTCCGCGCTCGAGGCGCGCTAAGCTTGCTCACAAGGCCTGCTGCGGAAGTGACCGCCCCGGGACACCTGGCTGGCTCGGTGGGTTAAGCATCAAGACTCTCGATCTTGGCTCAGGTCGTGATCTCATGGTTCCTGAGTCCGAGCCCCAAGTCGGGCTCTGCGCTGACAGCTGGGAGCCTGCTTGGGATTCTCCCTCTCGCTGTTTCTCTCTCTGTCTCTGCCCCTCCTCCGCTTGCCCTCTTTCTCAAAAAATAAACTTAAAAAAATAAATGAAAATAAATCAAATTAAAAAAGAAGTGACCGCCCCCCCCCACCCGCCCCAGTGCAGCCGGAAGCACCCGGCTACCTGAGCGGGCAAAGTCCAGGTGTCCCCCCCGGGGCGGGCTGGGGTCTCCCTGTGCTACCAGGCCCAGCCCCAAGCCCTTGCATTCAACACCAGCCCGGGGCTCACGCTCCCTCACCTTGGCACCCGAAGAGCCCTCCTCCCATCCCAGACCCTAGGCTCCTTCCGTGGTCCCAGACAAACCGGTGGGGGTGGGGGGTGGTCCAAGGATGCGCACTGGGGGTGGTGTGGGATGAAAAAGGCCCCTCTGGGGAGGGCACATGTAAGCTGGCCCCTGGGACAGGCAGCCGGGGGCACAGGAATCGGTGACTAGGGGAGAGAGCAGAGTGCACTCACCGCGAGACCCCCACCCACGGTCCCTGGGACGGTGACACCCACGGGCAGGCTCCAGCCACAGAGCCTGGAGGAGTGGCCTCTGAACTTGAGAACGTGGCTGGCTTGTCCTGGGTTAAGGTGGGGGCATCCATGAGTCTTATCTAAGCCAGTGACAGGGAAGGGGACACAAGGCCGGAGGGATCTTCTAATCTTCAGGCAAAAGTCAGCCTCCCACGGAGTCTCAGTGTGGGGACCCGGCAGGAAGGGGGCCGCGGGAACGTGGGGGCAGAAGCTGACAATGCCATGGACAGATCGCCCACGTGAATGTGGGTGCCGAGCCTGCTGGGGTGCTTAGGTCCCCTTGGCCCGCAGAGCGCCCAGAAAGGCGAGTTCAGAGAGGAGGGTGAGGAGGGGTTTCCGTGGTGCAGGCTGGGCAGGGAGACCCTCCCCGGCCCAGTGGGTGGGGGAGGGGCTTGGAGAGGTGCCCCGAGGGGTCCCAGCCTGAGGCCGAGCTGGGAGGTGACCCTGCTTGGGCCAGGGCTGTTTTTCTCCGGGCACCGGGCGGCCCAGCATGGCCACTCTGGGCGGGTGCAGCTTTGGGGGCCCTGCCCGGGTCGACGCCTCCCTCGCTGTGCCCATTCCTTCAGCCGCGCGTCCCCATCACCCTCGCGTGGCCCAAGACTGGCCGCGGGGCTGGACGGGACTCTCCAGCCTCGGCCTCCAGCCGGGAGCCGCAGCAGCCTGAGTCCCCATCAGGGCCCAGCGTGGGGTGCGGCAAGACCCGGATGGCAGCCCTTGGCGGGGGCACCCCGCCTCCCACTCCGCAGCCCCTGCAGGGCCAGCCCCTGGGTTCTAGGCTGCTTCTCGGGCATCAAGGGCTGAGCCGGGTCCCCAGCTGGTCCCCTCACACACTGGAGTCCTAACGCCAGCACCTCAGAAGCCTGGAGGAGTGGCCTCCTCGGCACGAGGGCCGTATGTGGAGGCAGAGACCGCAGTGAGGCATCTGCGAGCCGGAGCCCAGGAGCCCCCAGCGATGATGGGACAGGTCCCCCCAGAGCCTCCAGAAGGAGCCGGCCCTGCGGCACGCTGACCTTGGACTTCCAGCTTCCGGAACCCAGAGAGGCCAGCCTTCCATCCTCGTCGGGCCCCCAGTCTGCGGTCCCTCGCCGTGGCCACCATAAGAGACTGTCACACCAGGGGAGGTCCCGGGAAGGCCCCCCGCCCGTTTTTGACCCACAGGGTATTTGGGGTGCGGTGCCACTCGCCCTCCTCCCGGTGCCACTCGCACGGTCACACGACGACAAGCCACTGCCCAGCACCCCCTGTCCCAGCAGGGCCAGCCCCGCTCTTTGGACCAACAGCCAGAAGTCTGGTGCAAAAGTGCGTTCCCGCAAAGTACCGCCGATCTCCACGTGCCCCACACCTGAAGACGGCATCTCTTCCAGAGCCTGGGGTGGCGGGGAGCCCGAGGACCCTAGGGGCTCAGAGGCTCTGCCCCGGGTCCTGCTCCTGCTCCTGGTCCTGGTCCACCCCACACGGCTCTCCCGGCTCTCCCCCAGACGCCCCAGCAACGGCCTGCAGCCTCCCCTCCGCCAAGCCCGCCCTCCCGGCCTCGGGCTGAGCTCGGTCTGGGACAGGCACTGGGATAAACCACAGCCGCCCTCCCCGCCCGGAGGGCTCACGAGCCTGGGGCCGCGGTGTAGGCTGCGGGACAGGAGGACACAGACGGCCCTCCTGGAGGTACAGAAGGTTCCAGAAGCCCGGTTCCAGCTTCCTCATTAGCCACACCTGACAGTACACAGAACTGCCTCTCCCTGGTGCTCCCGGAGTGTTTCTGGACCACTGGGAGGGCTTAACTGACTGCATATTTAATGCAGAGTTATTTAAATTCTGCCGCATTTGTCCGCAATAATGTCAAAGTAACGTGAACACTTGCTGTTGCCCTGTCGTACTGCGGAGCGCATGTGCGTGCAGGGCGGGGGGTGGGGGGAGGGGAGGGTGGCGGAGCATACGACCCTCACACAGACCTCTGGCGGGAGGACGCCGCCGTCTCTCCCGCCTTACAAGAGTCCACGGAAGCCCAGAGAGGTTAAGTGACGTGCCTCAGGTCACACGCTGGCACGAGGCAGAGCAGGGCTCTGGGGTCACCCAGCGTCTGGGCTCAGATATCTGGGTCCGGAGTCTGGACTGTTAACCAGAACCTTCCCTCGGCCTAGAAAGCGTTCGTGTTTGGACTTTCCAGACGTCGGTTCGGGGTCCGCCGTGCGCCTCTGCCCGGCAAAGAGGAGGTACCCCTGCGCAGACCTCCCCCCATCCCCGACCCCCGGGGCCCCTGGGGCCGGCCCCCAGGATGGGGCACCTCCCAGCAGGGCCTCACTCTGCCCCGCGGGCCGCATCTGGACCAAGAGCTCAGCCGCTCCCAGCGCCCGCGTCCCAGGGCGCCAGGCTCCCCGCAAGAGCAGGGTCAGACCTCTGTCCTTTTCGGGCCCCTGATGCCCGGGGTGCGGCCGCGCCCTCTGTAAAGCGGACCGCGGAGTGTGCCGGCACCAGAAGGCCGCAGCGGGCCAGCTGCGGAAGACCGTCATGTCGCTGCGGCCACCCCAGAAACAGAGGTGGAGGCGGTGACGGTACGAATAGCAGGAGTGGGAATGATGACAGTGGTTACGGTGCAGGGGACAGTAATAGAGAACCGCGGAGGTGGCCCGGTTACCGGCTGCGGCGATGGCAGTGCGGGTGACATCGATGCTGGGTGGCACCGTCCCCCTGCCGAGGACCCAGGACAGGATCTGCCTTGTGCGGTCCTTGCGGCCTGGCCAGTACTTGGGACGTGCCCCGTCCCACCCGTCCCCCACTTCCTCCCGAGATCCCCACGGCCCGCGGCCTGTCCCCCGGGAGCGGCGCTGGGCGGGGGGCCGGGGGAGCCCTGTCCGTGGAGCCCCATCTGCACCGGAGGGCAGCCCGTTATGGGGACACAGTGAATATTCTCTACTGAAATGTGATGGCTGTAAAAATCAGCGCCGGCCGGTCCCAGCTGTCACACCAGCTCCGGGAGCCGGGTCAGTCGTTAAAAGCGAAAGGTCAGTGTTGCCTCTTGGTTGCGTTTTAATCGGATTCGGCATCTCCGGCTTCCCGCCATCTCCTGCCAGGGCCTGGGCGCCTCATTAATGGGAACGAAGGAGGGAGGTGACATCATTTACATTTAATTGTCTTGTTTATCCGCGTGGCTCTGTGGTTGTTTTAATAAAGGGCAGAGACAGATAAAGGCTACATTTGCATCCTGGAAGGGGAGTCTGACAAGGTCCCCTGCTGTTGACATTTATTGTTTGCAAATGAGATAATCCAATAACGGAGAGCCAGCTCCCCTCCTAGCCTCTGGCTGGCAGTCTGGACGGGGAGGGGGGGGGTGGGCTGGGACCTGCCAGGGGACAAGTGACGCGCGATAGCTGGTGCGCCCTCTCTCCGGACAGGACACGTAGGGCGTGGCCCCAGAGCAGGGTCTAGGCGGGAGAGGGCCCTTAACAGCCACCGTGTGTGAGCACCTGTCGGGCCCACCCACCTGCCAGCTAGAATTAGCTTCTGCAGTTTGCTGAGGAGAAAGCTGAGGCTCAGAGAGGTCAAGTCACTGGCCCGAGGTCACACAGTTGAAATGTGAGCCCAGCTGGGGAGGCAACTCACTCTCTGAACTTTGCACTCTGCGGCCTAACGGATCTCCGCGACCGCGCACCTGTGCCAACGCACAACGTTTTTGTTAAAATTATGGGGAATGCGGATCTCCCGCCCACCCTGCTTCTCCCTGCTCTGGGGACCCCGCTCTGGCTGTCACAACTTCCAAGGAGCCTTACGGGAAATTCCTAGAGCTGTACGAACCAGTTTCCAGACCCAGATTGGGGGTCTGGCAAAGATTATTGTTTACTTGATAAATCTCACCCTCCTGAAAGGTCGTACAAAGGGCTGACATTATACCGGGTCCAATGATTCATTCTGTGGGTGGATTTGTTTGAAAGGGACATTATTGGGGCGCCGGGGGGGCTCAGTCCGTTGAGCATCCGACTCTTGATTTCAGCTCAGGTCATGATCCCACGGTGTGTGGGGTGGAGCCTTGAGTCGGGCTCTGCTCTGACAACGTGGGGCCTACTTGGGATTCTCTCTCTCTCTCTCTCTCTCTCTCTCTCTGCCCCTCCCCTGCTTGTGCTCTCTCTCTCTCTCTCTCAATATAAATAAACTTCAAAAAAATGGAAGGAATTATTGTTAGCTAGCGAGCAGCAGGGCCTCCTCTGAGCTGCCACATCCCAGCCTTCACCCAAAACTACCCTCTGTCACAAAACTCAGGATGCTATGGACACTGAATTCTCACGTGGATGGAGGGATAGATGGATGGGCGGATGGATGGACGGACAGATGGATGGATGGATTGGTCGGTGGGTGGATGTGTGGTGGTTATAAGGAAGGACAGTAAAGAAAGAAGGAAGGGCAGGGAGGGAGGGAAGAAGGAAGGAAGGAAGGAAGGAAGGAAGGGAGGGAGGAAGGGGTGAGGGAAGGGGGAGAGGGTTGGGGGATGAATGACAGACAGACAGACATCTCCAGCTGGCTTCAGTCTCAAGTAGGGGCGCTGGCTGAGAGCACCCACGAACCACGAGCTCCCTCGTCCCCACGGAGCCCGACTGGCTTCCTTTTCCCACACACCAGAGCCAGCCTGCCTGGCTTGTTCAGGCCTCGCCTCCCTAAGGCCACAGCAGGGAAGGGTGACATCGTGACGGGCCCGGGGCATCCCCAGGGTGATGGATGCTTGAGGCCAGCCCTAATGTCAGTCCCAATGGCCATGTCTGCGGGGTCTGAAATATTAAGATCCACCCTTCTGAATACAACCCAATGTCCCTGCACCTGCAGCCTGCGGGCCACACTGTCCCCCAGTCCCCGGGGTCAGACGTCTGGGCATCCAGGTGTAAGGACAGTCATCCCGACTGGGAGCAAACGTCCTGAGCCCTCACTGGGCACTGGGTGTTGAGGCCACGGCCGCGGCCAGGCCACACGGAGAGCCCGGCACAGCCCGCCTGCCCCAGCCACCCGCCCCTGCACCCCTCCACGGCCCAGAGGGAGCCCTTCTGTGCAAACGGCGCCCCGGAGTCCTGCGTGGCGGGGCGAACGGTCTTCACGCGGATCCCACGGCCCCAAGCCTGGACACAGCCGCACCCTCAAGTCCCCAAAGCTCAGCGAAGTCCAGACCAGAGTAAGCAGAAATTTCTGGAAAATGGAGCTCCCAGTAGGAGGGAAGCCACATGTGGGTGGAGGGGGGAATGTTACCAGAAGTCACGTCCCCTACGGGCACCGCTCTCCTCCCTAGCTGTGACCTCACCTGCTCCCCAAGACCTCCAGGGGATGTGAATGGACGGAGAGACACGTGACCCCCAAACAAAGCAGCCTTTTTCCTCCAGTTCAGGCAGCAAGGAGCCACCGGCTCTGAGGGCACCTGGTTCCCCCTTCCAGCCCAGGTTTCAGAGCCCAAAGGGCCACACCGCCTGCCCCCCAGACACCATCCCGTGCCATCACCCGGACCCCGAACCTGCCTCAAAGCACGGGCCGGGCCTTTGTCCCGGGCCTTAGGAATAGGAGTATCCCACCCAGTGGCATGAGGCAAGGAGAGACAGCAGGCCCGCACCCTTCTGGAATGTTCCAAGGGCTGAGTAAATGCCAAACCCAAGGGTCAGGCCCTCACCACCGCCCCCGCCCCTGTGGCCACCCGCAAGGCAGAGCAGGACACGATGACGCTATGTCTCCGTTAAAAGGGTCCTGCTTCCCCTCCAAGGAGGGGCCGCGTGTTAATTCATCCACGGCCAGGGATCAGTCATCGGGCAAATGAGATTAAATGCCCTTGAAATGGAATTAAAATGACGTCAAACAGCAGAACATCATTTCTTAGCACGGCTCTGCAAGCCGCTTCCTGCTTTAACCCCTCAGTGGCTGTGTCTCAGCCCCACAAGCGGAGACCCCTCGGGGCTCCTGCACCCGGGCCGCCCCCGGCCTCTTGAGTCCTTGCAACGGCAGATTCCGGGCCTCAAGTCACAGCTGGCCCGTGGGGCTCCGGGAACACGGAGCCTCCGCACGGCCTCCGTGGGGGACCCCGGGCCGCGACCCGAGCGTGGCCGTCGGCAGCCTGGGGGCCGGAGAACCCGTCCCTGAACCTCCTTCCGTCTGATGCTGGGCCCGGGGCTTCAGGGAGGCTGTGGGCAAGTGGGCCTCAACTCTAGGAATGGCCACCTCTCCCGGGGGGTCGGCCACACCGATGTCCCCACGTCTCCGAGCCCGGCTCACGTCCCTGAGGGGCCCCCGCCCCCGGCCCACCGGGGCGCCACGCCAGCGCCCGTCCCACCGCGTCCCTGCCCTGCCCCCACCCTTGCACCCGCACGTCTCGTCTCGTCGGGGACATTGATGGCGCCAGAACCGGGAGGCCCCGATTGTTAGAAGAGCCAGAACGGCCTGCAAAGTCGCTGGAGTCTTTCCTGATAATCTGCTTCTGGTCCTGATCATTACTTCTCATTTTCGCGGAAACAGTCGCTCGTCGGAGAGCGTGGCCGGTGATCTGCCAATTTGTCATGCTGGCGGCGGCCTGGCCGTGCGCACACGCCGCCCGGGGGTCGGTGGGCCCCACGCGTGCCCGTCAATAGCTGTAAATGGTGAGATTTACAAGATGAGCGAGGACAGCCTCCTGCCGGGCGCAGGGTGGGGGAGGCGGGGTGCGCCCCGTGTGCCAGAGAACCAGGGGCTCGGCGGCCCCGCCTCGCCACGTGCACCTTTCATCCGTGCCCGCGACATCCCTGAGCCTGGTGCCCCCCACGTCTGGGCTCCAGAGATGACCCGTGACCACAGAGTCTGCGAAGGGCCCTTCTGTGCGTGCGCCCCACGTGCCCTCCCCCTGCCCCAGAGCAGCCGGTCCCAGTCTGCCTGGCTCGGAGGGGGCTCGGCGGGGCCCAGACCACCCCTGCCCCCGGCACGGCCTGGCTCTGGGGCGGCCCCTCCCTCACCTGCGGCTCTCCCAGATGACTGCAAACATCTCCCCCAGCCTGCGGCCAGTGGGACCACCCCGGGATGCGCCCTCCTCTAACCTGGGTCATCCCCAAGGCTCCGCGTGGCGGGCCCGGTGGGAAAAGTGGGGGTGGCCCTCTTCACCCCGGACCCGACACCTCCCGTAGAACGAGCCTCAGCTCCCATTAGGAGCCGGGGTTTGCGGCTCATCGGTGCCTCCGTCAGCCGGGCGCCCCGAGAAACGGAACTGAGAGGACGCGTGCGCACAGAGAGACGGTTACGCGGGACCGACTCTCACCGCTCTGGAGGCTGAGAGGTCCCCACGATCTTCCATCCGCAATCCAAAGGCAGGAGAAAGAGGATGTCCCGGCTCAAAGGCCGTCGGGCACGAGAGCTCCTCTTCCTCCGGGGAGGGTCGCCTTTCTGGTCCATCCTGCCCTTCGACTGCGTGGACGAGGCCCACCCGCGTGGAGGAGGCCCTCTGCTTCGCTAGCAGCTTAAATGCAAATCTCATCCAGAAATACCCTCATAGACCGCTCAGAGTAATATTCGACCGAATCTCGGGGCACTCCGTGACCCAGTCAAGGTGACACATAAAATGAGTCATAGCAACACCTCTCCCGCTTCTCCAAAACATGCGGCTCACTCCTCCCCGACCCTGCCCCTGCCACTGGTTGTGTCCCGCCGTGCAGAATGTCCCGGCCGCCGTGCTCAGATGATCTTCTTCCTTGATACTCCCCATGAGCCCTGGAGACACTGGATGCTGGACAGAGCCGTGCCGGGTGCTGCCCCGAAGTACTCCAAGGTCTCCGCGGAGTGCCCTCCACAGCCTGGTGCCCCCAGACTCAGCAGGGCCCCCCTGCAGCCTTGTTTGCTGTGGTGTGAGAGACAGGCTCTCCTGGGGGACACGCCCATCGCGACCAGATGTGGCTGCAGAGACCGGATAGTGAGCTGCAGGGAGGGGTCCCCTTCCCACAGGGCGAGCACAGCCCCGCTGCCCCCACGCCCCTCCGGGGACGCCCGGCCCAGGCCACCGAGTGAGTGGAAGCTCATAGTGCCCGCTGCCTTTGCTGCGGGGCGGGAGAGACATCGCAGGGACAGAGGGCCGGGAGCCCCGGGGGTGTGGCGGGACCAGCCCAGGATCCTCCCCAGTCATCTCGGGGGCCTGGACCCCAGGCTGTGGAGGCACGAACAGCCATCCCCCGGGACTCGCCCAGGGAGGTGACGATAGCCGATGATGTTCTGTGACAGCCAGCTTCCCCGAGCATCTGCTAAGCCCCGGCGTGCCAAGCACCGAACCCTCGTGGTGTCAGATTCTTCCCCGGGCTGTTTAGAGCTGAGCCAACAGGCTTTAGATTCAAACTCGAGTCGAGTCCCGTGCTGCTGGGTCCCACCCACTGTGCCGTCCTGCCTCTGAGGAGGTCCTCCCCGCCTGTCTGCTCTCCGCACTCACCCCCCCTCAGGCTGGGGTTTCTGCAGAACTGTGACCCTCACGCACCAGCCCCTGCGTTATGCCCCCCGCCAGCTCACTTTCTGCTAAAAGGACCCCCATAAAGCACGGGGTGGTCTTTCCCTCCCGGCCCCAGGCCTGGCTCCTCCACACCTCAGAGAACTGAGTCTCCGCTCTGGTCCTCAACCCTGATCCCGGCCTGGGGTCGGGGATCCAAGACGCCCATGCTGCCCCCCCCCCCCCGATTCATGGGCTGCCAGGGAGCCAAGGTGAAAATATCCCCACGTCTTTCCATAAGGAAGTCTAAAAGGAACACAGAACGTTTTGAAACGGGAAGTCAAATATTTATTAAATGTTTCAGAATCCATCAAAACCCACAGATGCCGGGGAGAACAAAAGCCCATTTTCAGACAGAGATGATCGTGAAAGTCTGGGAGAAAGTCTGACGCTCTCTGCAGGGCCGAGGGGGACCCCGCCCCAGTCCCCCCTCCCCGCAGGGCCCTGCCCAGCCCCCAGCACCCACCCCTCCCGCCCAGAGCCTCCGAGGAGGCAGAGGAGTGACTTCCCAGGTGCCGTCGGTGTCTGCGGACGACATTCTCACGGAGAGCCTCCCTGACGGGCACACGGGGGCCGTGAGGGTCTGACTGCCGGACAGAGCACGGGGGGCCACTCTCCCCAAAGACCCAGAGAGCGGGAGCTGGCCCCTCAGGGGGCCCTGAGCTGGCCCGGGACACCGCACCCTGGACAGGAAATTGTCTAGCTGGGGGCTCAGCGTCCTGTGACCTCTGACCACCGGCCTGGCACCTGGTGGGACAAAGGGATGCCAGGTAGGAAATGCCTGTCAGGGACGTTCTCCCGGGATCCCCGGGATATCACAGAAATGGGTGCTTCCTCTGGCTCATCGAGAAGGTTCTCCATAAAGCCAGGATTGCTGGGGGCAGCACACAGCCCCTTGCTATGAACATCGCTTCAAGGGGCAAAGCCCATCCCCCTCCAGGGAAGACGCTGGAAGGAGAGTGGCCTCTGGGCCCTGGAGGACAGAGAGGGGAGCTCTCCCTACCTCAGCTCAAGACCTCCCAGGCCCCTCCCTGTCCTCCCCTCCCCTCCCCCTCCCTCTCCCCTCCCCCCTCCATGCCCCGTGCCCCTCCATCCGGTCCTTCTTGGCTCCTTCTACCCAGATGCCCATCTCAAATCCTCCACTTGGAGGAGCCCCCCAGGGAGGAGAGGGACCGCGGAGGCCAAGTCGTCCCCGAGCCGTGGGGCTCGCTTGTGGTGTCTGAGGCAGCCCGCAGGCAGTGATTTACTCGCCTGCGATTTACTGAGCACTGACTACGTCCTGGGTGCTGGGCCAAATTGCGCCACCGCTGCCTGTCCCCAGCGGGCGGGCTCCACACACAGACGGAGGTGTGGGCAGGGGACTCTGCACCGACTGGAGTCCTGGGACGTCCGTCACCACCCCGGCCGGCTCCAGCCATCCAGGGGGCCTGCAGGGCACCGGACGGGGCTGGAGGACGGTGGGGCCGCACCGCCTGGACGCGCAGCCCTCGGCCAGGCTGGAGGCCGGGGCCTCTCCCTACGCTGTGGGTGTGTGATGAGGCCCAGCCTGGAGGGGACCGTCTGTAAAGGCTATGGGTAAACACTGTGACCAGTAATTAAAAGAATCGGGTATGAGGACGACACAAGGCTGGGCACCACGCGGGAAAGAGGGGGTGTTCGCACGGGCACGGTGGCCTGTGTGATGTCGCTGGGCGCCCCGACCAGAGCGAGCTGGAGTGGGACCGTGGGGCTGCCCCCCAGCACCAGGGCCCGCCAGAAAGAGCCCAAGCGGCCCCCAGGACCCACAGGCACACCCCTCAATTGTCCTGGTGACGGGGGGGCGGGAAGGAGCCCCCAAATGTGGCTTTACATCTGCCTCCAGACTGGAGGCCAAGGCTCGGCTTCGGCAGGGTCTTCATATCCGGGGTGCCATCTGCGGGGTGCCCCCGTCATCGTGGCCCTGGCTGTCCCCCAGCCGCCTGGCGTGAGGGGCGCTCGGACGGGCCACATGGCAGGAAAGCCCCCCACCCCTTAGTAGCGCGTGTGTCTCTCAGAGAGGCCCCGTAGCCCCTTCCCTGACCTTTCAGAGCCCCGGCCCCCACCTCACGGTGATGGTCACTTGGACGTCCCCCCAGACACCTGGCTCAACCTGGGGGACACAGGCTCCCCAGCCCCCGACCCCGACCCTCGCAGGCCACCCACTCTCCTGCAGGCCACCGCAGGGGACGCCGGGCCACGTGTTTGGGGAGGGGACCGAGAGCAGCCAGCACAGGCGGGCGGCCGGGAAACGGCAGAGGGAGGGGTGCGTCCAAACAATACAACCTCGACGAAGCATCGGACGTCGTTTCCGGCGCGGGTCCGTGAGGATAGAAGACGTGCACGACTTAAAAGCAGAGTGTCACCCGCTCTCCACCTGAGGAATAAACGCGGCCCGAACAAGAGGGACACGCGTGTGGGAAACTTCCAGAAGCTCTTGGCGCCAAAGAGTTCGTGGTGGGCGACTCGCGGGCCCGACCCTTTTCCTCGCGCCGACGTGGATTTTTCCAGCTTGATGAAATTCAGGTCGCAATACAGCTCCTTCGCCGGGTCACCTGGGAAGGCGCGCCGTTCCTTCGAAGCACCTCCGTGTCGTGGGAACGCACATCGGTGCAGCCGCTCTGGAGGACAGCGCGGAGGGTCCTCAAAAAACCAAAAATAGATCTCCCCTACGACCGAGCAGCTGCACCGCCAGGTATTTACCCAAGGGTCACAGGCGCCGTTTCGAAGGGGCACTGCACCCCGGGCTTAGCAGCCCTATCGCCAACGGCCAAAGTACGCAAAGAGCCCAGGCGTCCGTCGACGGAGGAATGCAGCAGGAACGGACAGTCATCGGCTCGCGGACCATCACATCGCCAAAGATGGAAGCGGGTTCGGGTGCGGGAGGGGCAGCCCTGCCCCCCACACGGTGGGCACTCACCGTGCCCCTTTCTTGTACTGGGATGGGCACGGGACGCAGGAAGTTCTGGCCGTGGGCTGAAGGGGGTCTCCTGGGCCTGTGGGAAACTCCCGCTCTCCTTCCCGCTGGGGCAGCCGCCGGGGGCCGTGGGGGATCTTGGGCCACGAGACGGTGAGCCCGGACCGCCTGCGGGCTGAGGTCAGCGGGGCCGGGTTTCCAGCCACCAGGCCACCCACCCCAGACTTCCTGTCCAGACGACATCCTCTTCCCAAAGCAGAAGTCAGGGGTCCCCAGCCCGGGGTCCCAGTGGCCACGGGGTCAGAGCCGCGCAGAGGGCCCGGACCACCGAGAAGCCCCGCTGGGACGGGCCACGTGCCCCCGGCACCCAGCTGGCGGGCCCCGTGTCCCGCTGTGCGCCTGGCCTGGCGGGGAGGGCGGCAGAGGGCCCAGGCAAGGGAGCCAGCGGGGAGGCCGGAGGGCACCGGGTCCTTCCCAGCCGAGGGGGCCAGCCGGGCCACGCCGCCACACCGCCTTCCTTCTGCCAGTTTCGTGTCCCCAAGCTCCCATGTAATCTGTTCCAGTTTGGGGTTTTTTTAATCATGCAAGTGATTTGTGAATAAACACGGATCATGAAATTCAAACCGAACAGAGAAGCCCTCTTGTCCCCCACCCTCCGCCCAAGTGGCCTCCCCAGGGTGACCGCGTTTATTCTAGAACATTCTCCACGCACTCGCATGCACGCAGCTTTGTCTTTCCGTGGCTGGCTTGTGCCACACAGGTTCGCTGCTGCCTCTGCTTTCCGTGCAGTCGGTCTGGGGTGTCTCCGGAGAGGCCGCGAAACCCTTGAGGCCCTCTGCTCAGGCGGCATGGCCCTGCCCACACTCCCCACTGTCCTGCAGTTGGGGGGCCGTTTCCAGGCCCCCCGTGCTCTTCCTTCCCTCCATGGAGTGCAGAGTCCACGCTGGCAGGACAGAGGCCCTCAGTGTCCCCACAAAAGACAGCACCCCCCAGCCGGGAGGACCCACTGGGACGGGCCAGCAGCAGCGGGCCTCAATTCTGGATCGGGTCCCGGGATGGCGGGTTCATTCGCCGCTGCAGCAGGGACGCCTCTGCCCGCGCAGCAGCTCCTGTGTGGGTCTGTCCGGGCCTGTCTCCTGCCGTGTGGGTCCCAGAGGCCCGTACGGTGCCGATCCTGCCTCCTGTCCTGACACTCATGCCCCTCCCAGAACCCCGCCAGTCACCGTAGCCCGGCTCCGGGCCACTGCCCTGCCCTCCCGGCCGTGCAGCCCGCTTAGGCCTCCAGCCGGACCTCCCAACAGCCTCGGTGGCTGGGGACAGGCCGCCCGCCCCCCTGTCCAGGACAGCGTGCCGTGGAGAGAGGCTTCTCCGGATGTGGCTCTTTCTCAATCTCCTCCCTCGTCTGCTGCTCCGTGATAGAGAATCAATCCACGCCTCCCAGCCGGAAGACAAAGACCCCGGCCTGTCGCTGCACTCACTGGCCTCCCAGGCCGCAGAAATCAGGCCTGATTCGTGCTGAGGGGGTGTCGAAGGGCAGCCCGCAGGCCCCGCCCCTCCACCTGCTGCCCCGGTCCACCTGGCTCCGGTTATCACACCCCACACTCCCGGCCCCGCTGTCGCCGCCTCCTTCACTCGGCGTGCAGAGCTCAGGGCTGGGCCGTGGGGGTCCAGCAAGCCCCAGGCGCCGGCCATCGCCCCCGCCCCTGCCACGGCCTCCAGAGCTGCAGAGAGGCCCAGGCGCCCCGGTCCCTGCCTCACAGGCACATCGAGCCTCGGTAGGAGTGAGGGTAAGAGCCAGGCCATCAACTGACCCGGGACCCTCTGTCGCCTCCCTCTGGTGCTCTGACCAGACACTTCTAGGGCAGCCAGGGGCATCGCAGGGACAGCCAAGAGGTGGCAAATCACGGCCCCTCCTTTTCTCCCCCTGCGGCCTGCGTGCGCCTTCACCCCCTCCGGAGACCCGAGGGGGTGGGCCAGGCCCGGGGGTCCATGGGAGCATCCATGGGCCTCGGGGCCAGGTCTGTCCTCCTGGGGACAGAGCGGGGATTCAGAGACCCAAGTCCTGCAGCCATAGGGCAAATGGCCCGGTACCCAGTTCTCCTCTGAGCACCTATGTCTCGTCCTTAAACTCAGCCGAGGTGCTGGAGTATGGTGGGGGCTAGTGCCCCCCAGGACACGGAGCTCTTGGACCACAATCCACATCTTCGCCGGCAGCTAGAGAGCCCGTGCTCTGGGCCAGACACGGCCCGGTGGCCTGTGGAGGCTGCCACCATTATGTCCCCAGGGAGCGATGAAGGCCCCAGCCGAAAGGGAAGGGCAGGACAGAAGCCAGCACCTGGTTCCAGAGCACATAGCCCCATAATCCCAATGCTAAAGTCATTTTTCCAAAGCTGATCACCTGCACCCCGAGCTCGGATCCCACGGGACCTGCGCCCCGAGCCTGGATCCCACGGGACCCGCGCCCCGAGCCCAGATCTCACAGGACCTGCACACAGGTGCCAAGCTGGGGGTGGCCCTGAAGTGGCCGACACACCGGCCCGGCTCAGGTCAAGGAAGTGAGGATGCTGAGCCTTGTGCTCCGGCTGGAGCTGAGACGGACCAGCACCTGCAAACATAGGCTTCTTCCCAGTTCGGGAAGGGGCGCCCCCACATCCACGCCGGAGCCGCGGTACCCGGCAGAGTTATACACAGTAGCCACACGGCAACCGGTAACAGAGCCACGGCCAGGCCCCCTGCCCCGTTGCTTGGGTCTCAGCCCCGCGGGGAGAGCCCTCCCCTCCACCCCCCCACTCTGTAAGCTCAACTCCATCCCCCCGGCCCACGTGGTGGGGAGCTCTGCACACCGGATCCGGGTCCGGCGCCGGCAGGCCTCCTCCCCCCTCCCCCCTCCCCCGACGGGGAACACTGTGACGTCAGCTGAGGGACGTGAGCAGGTAAGAGATGCAGGTGAGGGTTGCTGGGGTCCCCAGGCCGGGACACCCGACGCTCAGCCTGCCCGCCCCCCGCCCCTCTCCTTAGCCCCATGGCTCCCTCCCTCCCCAGGCGCCAGCCCGCAGAACACAAGGAAGGGTGCCCTCGCCCGCGCCCTGGCAAGCCGCCCGCAGACAACAGGAGCCGGCCGCCTTTTATGGGGCGTTCTGCACCCAAGGAAGCTGAGCGGAACAAATGAGATTGGAATTTTATGAGACTTTTATAGCGCCACACTGCAGATAGCTTTTTAATTAGCTTCTAACTCAACACCTTTGGCGATTCTCAATAACTCACCGCCCCCGTCCCTCGTCCCGGCCAGGTGTGCCGTGTGGCTGTCCCACCGCCTCGCCGGCCCTGCAGCTCCGTAGTCACCGGAGGCCCCGTGAGGGACCGACGCCAAGTGGCCTGTCCTCCCCAGGGGCACAGCCAGCGTGCGAAGTGTCTGCAGCCTTCCCACCTGGGGACTGCCACGGGCCTGCTGGGCCGCCTGGGGGACGTCACGCAACCGCTCTGGGCCAGGCGGGACACCCCTGCCTGCGCCACCCCCCTCCCCACAGGCAGCAGGCCTCCCGGCCCTCCGGCCTCTGCGCGGGCCTGGCCGCCCCCGGAAGCCTCTGCCGTCGGCTCCGGGCTCCCACCCTTCCGGGCTCAGCTCTGTCCAGCACTCTCACGGCATTCTGGAAGATCTGTATCCCACCGGCTGCCCCCTGCTCGCCACTCTGGGGCATCAGAGGCGGCACTCGGTGCCAGCACAGGGCCCGCCCCGGGCTGCGCGAGCATGCCCGCCGAGCGACCGCCCGCCCGAGTGGTGGGCCGGCGTGAAGGGGCTCGGGTCTGGGGGCAAGCGGCTTCGGGCCCCGAGCCGGCCTGTGACACGCGCACACCGCGGTGGTGTCCTTGTGTCCGTGTCCCGCCCTGGGCGGCCCCAACACAAGCTCGGCCCCTGCCTTCCCAGAGAGGAGGTGGGGCCGGGGAGCCATAAACCCAGGCCCATTCCTGCTCCCGCGTTTAACGACCCCTGTCAAGGACTCCTGCCCAGATTCAATTACCACCACAGGTTTATAAGACCAGCATCTGGGCACGCGCTCTGACATAACAATGGACCCCATGCCAGCTGGCTGGGAGGCTCCCCCGCCCTCCCTCCACCCTCTTCTCTCCTCTGAATCGGGGAGGCTGGGAGGCCAAGGTTACCACCAGCACCTTTTCTTAGGAACTGGGAAGCCCGAGTGCAAGATGATCGCCAGGCGTTAGAACCGACACAAAGACACTTTGGGATCTCCTGGAACCCCGCTCGGGGCACACTGGATTCACGGTGAGTGCGCTCACAATTGGGCCTGGGGACATCCCCACTGTCCCGGTGTGTGATGGGGACACGGTGCCGTGGGGGCTCCAGCCTGAGGCCTCTCCCGGCCACACCGCCACACCCACGCTGTAGTTCCCGCCGTCCTGGGGCCACTGCCGTGGCGCAGGGCTTGGGTCGACCGTCCCAGTGTGGACACGTGACCTGCAGGGGGTGCAGGAGGAAGTTCAGACCCTTCCCGCAGACAGCGAGAGGCAGTCTGGGCCGGGATGGTGGAGGGTCACAGACCTACCCACCCAGAGGCCAGAGGGACACAGAGATGGGGCCAGGTGGCCCGGGAGCCTCACATTGGCGTGACTCCTGCCGCCGGCTCGCAGGAGGGTGACCCGCAGGGTGTGGGGTAGAGAGGGACCGTGCCTGCAGGTGACCTCGCCGTGGGCACGGGCTGGCGGCCGGCCTCAGCTGCCCAGCGGCACAGCGGGCTCACTCCAGACGAGAACCTCGCACCAGGACCCGCCTCCCTCAACAACCAGAGCGGTGGCCGTGCCCTGTGGGAGGCGGCAAGTGTGTCCGAAGCCCTCAGCGGGCATTTGGAGGCAGGTACGAGGTCCGGACGGGTGTCACACAGCCTGCGGCCCTCTGGTCACGTGACCAGGAGGAGCCCAGGAAAGGCGTGCCTTCCCAGCCTTGACCATTGGGCTCTGACACAGAGGGCTGGGCCCCCACCCAGCCTTGGGGTTCAGCTGCTGGGCCTCTGGGAGGGCTGGCCCTAAGCGGTGGGTCCCAGCACGTCCCTCCAAGCCTTGCCCTGACCCCTTGACCAACCAAAGTTCACACCCTCAGCAGCCCAGAGCGGCAGATGTCCAGGCCGTGCCCACACCGCCTGGGGAGACGTGGGGTGGGCTGCCTGCGGCCTCCAGGACCCTGCCTCTCTGTCAGAGCCCCCCGGGAGCTGGCGCCCGGAGGTACCGCTCTGGGCCAATGCCCGGGGTCGGGAGCTCAGCAGAGGAGAGGGACTTGTATCCCGCCTGGTCCGTTCCTTCCACAGGGTCATGACTGTCCTTCAAGGCACGAGGCGCAAAACAGAGCTGGGGTCCTGGGTGACGGACCTGTCGGGGGGCTCCGTCCAGGGTCAGTGAGAGGGCTGGGCTGGGTGGGGGCTGCGCTCAGTTGGGGATGAGAAGCAGAGCCAACCTAGTGTGAGGCCGAGGCCAGGGGTCCCCCGCGCCAGGAGGCCGAGGTCCCCCACACCGCGGGTCTCTACCTGAGCCTGGGCACCTCAACAGGGCAGCTCAGGCGGAAAGAAGGGGCCTCCCGTCACCTCTACACAAGCCACCGCAGCGTCCGGAATCCTCGTCCAGGTGCCCGGGCTCCGCCGAGCTCTGACTCCCCGTGGAGACGTGACCGGCGCGCCTGTCCCCCAGGCCCACCTCGGAGCCGCCCTCCGTCCTGCTCCCCGTGCAGCGCTGACCCCCGCTGCCTCCCTCCCCTGTGGACCCAACCCCTCCCCTGAGCCCCTCCCTCTACCCTGCCCGGCGGTCCTGCGTGGTGGCAGCCAACGGCCAGTGCAGATTCGGGACACGGATTCGGCACACACACACACACACACACGCAGACGCACACACGTTCACATGCCTCCCCCTGGTCCCTGCCCCCCGCCCCGGGCCCCATCTCCACCCGAGTGGGTCGCAGTGATCCCCGCCCAAACCTTCCAGGGGGCTCTCGCTGCTCTGAGAATAACATCCAAGGTCCCCGGGTGGCCCACAAGGCCCGTGCCAGCCCCCACCCCGGCCGCCCCTGCCCCTGGGCCCCAGCCCCCAGCTCCCCCACCACGGGCCCCTTGCAGGGCACAAACACAGCCACCCGGCTCCCCTGGGCACTCCACCCCCACCCTCGGAATGGCTCCCTCTCAGCCCCGCAGAGGCCTTGGAAGACCCCCTGCCCGCCCCAGACCCGCCCGTGCCCTCCCCGGACCACTTTCTGCCCTGACCCGTCTCCTTGTTGCAGACGGCTTCCCACACTCCCGGGGGAGCAGGAGTCTCCCCGCCCTGTTCTTTGAGGGAGACTGGCACCTGGACGGATGCCCGTCACTCCACAGGTGCTGCGTAAATATTTGTGGGATGCCAGAGCGGGTGTCTGCTGTGTGCCAGGCACGTGCTAACCTCGCTAAAGACATAGAATCTCAAGAAATTGATCCCCCAACAGCCTGTGTGTGAGGTAGCTGCTGCTCCCATCCCCGTTGTCCAGGTAGAGAACTGAGGCTCAGAGGGGTCAGGGAGCTTGTCCGAAGTCACACAGCACGGACTCCAGGCCAGGCGTCTGCCTCCAGACCGCGACTCCCGCACGGCCCCGCCATCTATGCCGACGCGAACCCTCGGAGCAGACTTCTCCCCCTTCACAGATGAGGGAGCCAGGGCCTCGGGGTCCCTCTGCGCTGGCCCAGGGGCACACACCTCGGGTCAAGGGGCGCTCAGAGGCCGCCTCAACCCGGCCTGCAGTGTCTCAGCCCCAGAGCCCCCAACCCCCATTTCTTGGGCCGGAGGGAGGGGCTGTTAGGGTTTGAATCTTTTCCTGAAGGCAGACGGCCATCTACGCCCTCCTGCAGCGTGACTTTCAAGAAATATCACCTAATTAATGGATTTCTGGCTCTCGGAGCTGCCAGATCCCCCTCCCGAGACGTCTGGCCACAGCCTGGGTGCTCCCATATGCCGGCGGCCCTGCCAGCGGGGGGGGGGGGGGGTCTGGCACCCACTCCCTGCTCGGCACCCTGGCTGCCAGCTTCTGGTTCCTGCTCGGCCACAGACCCCGAGAGCTGGGCTGCAGCCAGGCGGGCTCCTTCCCGCCGCCCCGGGGCCTGCCTGCTGGGCCCCCCACCACACCCCCCAGGCCTGTGTAGACACGGTCCCTCCCCAGGCTGCACCCCCGGGTCTGCGAGTCAGGAAACATCCACCACTGTTCCCCTTTCCCCCCCAGCACCCCCTCCGCACCTCGCCAAACATCCTCATTCTCTTAATTATTGACGAACAGATTTTTCCCCCAAATAATTAGGCAATTTAAATCATACGATCTTTCTCTAAGAACTATATTTAACCCTGATTTGGATGTAATTTGCGGGAGCAGCTCCCTCAAGCAGCTTGGGAAGCCAAGGCATGGATCAAATATTTTTTAAATGTCAAAAGCTACGTCGCTGCGGATCGCACTGAATCTATTTGTGCAGAGAAGCGTCTGAGCTCCTGCTTTCCTTTCCCTCCCAAAGTAACGTTCCCTGAATCTATACAGCGCCCCAACTGCTCTCGTAACTGGGGGTCGTGATAGCTCGTGAGGAGCCCTCAGATTTGGAGAGTCAGGTAAAAGACGTATGCTCGAATTGGGGCACAGAGCCTCCCACTGAAGACTTCAGAAGGATCCGTTGAAGCAAACGGAACGTGGGTGCCGAGAAGCCCTGGGGTCCCGGGGGTCCCGGGAGGGCTGCCCCCACCCCCGTGCTCTCCTGCCGCGCAGCGCGGCCCCAGGCGGGGACCCGCCACGTCCTTCTGCTCTCTCCTCTCTCCGCTTGTTTGAGGTGCACCAGATGGGGACACGGCGGAGTGGGATGTGGACGGCGCTTGCGAGGCCGGGGGAGCAGGAGCGGGCCAGGGGACGCGGGGTGGAGAGCAGAGGAGGCCGGGGTACTCGCCAAGCGGGAGGTCGCAGAGTGTATCCGTCAGGTGGTGCCGGAAGAAGCTGCGTGACCTGCGTCCCCGAACCTCAGGGCCTGACACCAGAGCCGAGGTTCTTTCTCGTGTTCCACGAGACGACGGGCCGGCTGTGGTCCGCTCCACACGCCCTCCTCCCTGGGGGGTACAGCTCACGACGCAGGCCCTCCGCGAGTCAGGCCACGCTCAGGGCCGAGGGACAGAGAACGGGGCGGACCCACCAGTGCCTTCAACGTTTCTGCGTGGGCATGTTGTGTCCTGACTCCCGATCCCTTTGGACCCAGCCTGCTATGAATAAAACGGGAGTCATGCCCTCGTGAGAGAGGGGTCAGGGCTGGGGACACAGCACAACCAACGCCCCTTAGTCACGAACGTTAGCCTGCCTGTCTCCACCCACGGGACACCGGGAAACAACCCCGAAGTCTCCTTCAAGGGTTAAATCGGGGAAGCCCGGGGGAAACAGGATGAGTGGGTCAGGCCTGTTCTCCTTCCCCAGACCACTGTTCTCCTTCCTTCCCCACCACCCTCTCGGCCACGTCACCACATTGCAAACGCCCTTCTTGGGGTGCCTGCCTCGTTCCCCTCTGGTCCCTGCCCACAGAGGCGCCTCTGGTCTGACCTTCACAGCCACTGTCCGTCCAGGCTGCCTGCACAAGCCTCCGGGCCTCCGGGACTGTCCTGTGCCCATCTCGAAGCCCCGCCCCCCACCCCCGGCGTTCCCGGAGCTTCGATCGCTCTCCAGACCTTCTGGCGGCCACCTAGAGCCCGCGGGCCTTCACGGGGGGACAGAGCCCTGGGCCTCCCTCCCTGCCAGCCTCTGCCTGCGGGAAAATCGGCGGGCCTGCCTCCCTCACCTGAGCTCGGGTGTAACGGAGGCCTGGCGCTGTGCTCCCAGTCTGTTTCCAAAACTCTTTGCCTAAAACTACAACCTGCTGTGTCTTCTGCCTTTAAGACACTACAGACGCCAGCGTTGAACGGTCGCCGGCTGCGGATGCAGGCCGCCTCGGGCCTGGAATCACAGCTCCCTGCTCCCTGCTGCCCGGCCCAGGCTTGGGTGCGGTGGCCCCGAGTTCTCCAGGTCAGCGTCACCAACCACGCCGTGCTGACAGCACTCTCCGAATCTAACCGGTTGAAACCACACACACATCTCTCTTGCCCGGCTTGCGCGTCGGCCCTAGGTTGGTTGTAGCATTTTCTGGACGTCGAGATTGGGGCTTTAGGAAGTGCTCCAAACAGGACGGGCCCGCTCTCAGGGCACAGGCCACAGGGCCAAGACTCATGCCATCGAGATGGGCAAAAACAAGGCCCCGTGAGGCCACCGAGGGCGGGCGGCTGGGGACAACAAGCCAGCTCCACCGGCCAACACACCGTCGCCCGCTCTTTGCACAATCCCGCAAATAGTCATTGGCCTACAACCAAGAAAGGGGCTGCCGGCAGCTGGGAGGCCCAAGGGCCTGAGTGGGTTTATTGAACCTCCTTATAATCTCCGTCTAACCTCAGGAGGTCCTGCCTGCCCCTAAACAGCAGAGCGTCAAAATAAGTGAGGCCGTGCCGACAGAACTGTGAGGGGAGAGCCGTCAACGCTGCTCCTCAGTCGGTGACAGATGAGGTAGTTGGAGACCAGCAGCGGGAGGGTTGACCTGAGGAATTTCATCAGTCGACATTTTGAGAACGCTCCATCCAACAGCAGCAGAATATACAATCTTCTCACGCTCACCAGGAATGTGGCCATAAAACACACCGTAATAGGTTTAAAAGAATGGATCATATAAAGTATATTCCAGAGTATGATGAAATTTAGCTAGAAATCAATAACAGAAAAGATAGCTTGAAAAACCCCCAAATATTTGGAAATTAAACGGCACACTTTGAAATAACACGTGTTCAAGAAGTCTTAAGAGAACTTTCTGTTTTATAAAATGTTTAAAGTTCATTTATTTATAGTGAGAGAGAGAGAGCAAGCAGGGGAGGGGCAGAGAGAGAGAGAGAGAGAGAGAGTCCCAAGCAGGCTGCACACTGTCAGTGCAGAGACCGACACGGGGCTCAAACTCACAAACCGTGAGATCATTACCTGAGCTGAAGTCGGACGTCCAACTGACTGAGCCACCCAGGCACCCCTATTAGGGGTTTTTTTAATTAATTTTTAAAAAAATATTTTATTTATTTTTGATAGAGAGAGACAGAGCACAAGTTGGGGAGGGGCAGAGAGAGAGGGAGACACAGAATCGGAAGGAGGCTCCAGGCTCTGAGCTGTCAGCACAGAGCCCGATGCGGGGCTCGAACTCACGAACCGTGAGATCATGACCTGAGCCGAAATCTAAAGTCAGACGCTCAACCGACTGAGCCGCCCAGGGGCCCCTTGAGAGAACTTTTTAAGATTTTGTATAAAATGAAGGTGAGATGAAAATTATCAAAATTTCAGACGACAGCACTGACGGTACATGTTGAGAGGGGAGAAGATCTAAAATGGTCTAAGCTTCCGTGTTGGGAGAGTAGAAGTGCAGGAAGAGTTTAAGACTGAATCTAGCAGCAGAATCAGTGTCTTCACCGCTGAGATCTTACCACACAGAGGATAGAAGATACCAATTCTCTACACTCTCCAATGGAAAACGGAAGCAGGGGGAGTATTTCCTAATTCATTCCGTAAGACTGCCCAGTGCCAAAACTATAAAGAAGTTTAAAAAAAAGGAAAACTACAAACCAATAACTTTCATGAAAATAGGTGCAAAAACCATCAACAAAATGTCATCAAATCTCATCTAACAATATCTGAAAATAATTATATACCATGAGCAAGTGAGGTTTATTCCAGGGATATTTACACATTCAAAAACCAGTCTATGTATGTATGAACAAATCTCTCTGTCTGTCATCTATTGATCTATCTATTTACCTATCTATATCAGCCTATCTATCTATCTGTCTACCTGTCTATCTATCATCTATCTCCTGGAACTAATAAGCAAGTATAGCAAGGTTACCAAATGCAAGGTCAGTATATAAAAGTCAGATGCTTTCCTATATAGCAGCAGTGGGCACTTGGACTTTAAAGTTAAGAAAACAATACAGTTACAACAGAACCCCACGAAAATGAAATACTTAGGCATAAATCTCATAAAATATGTCCAGGATCCACATGCTGAAAACTACAAACTCTGATTAAAGATATCAAAAAAGATCTAAATAAATAGAGAGATAGCCCATGTTCATGGATAGGAAGAGTCAATATTGTGAAGATGTCTGTTCTCCTGAATGTGATCTACTGAATCAACGCAGCCCCAATAAAATCCCAGCAAGCAGTTTTGTAGATATGGTCAACCTGATTCTACAGTTTATACAAAAAGTCAAGAGGTCTAGAGTACCCAACGCAAGATGGAAGCACAAAGCTGGAGGATTCACCCAATTCACCAAATTTCAAAACTCATCAAAAGGCTGCAGTAATCAAGACAGTGTGATATTGGTGAAGGAACAGACCAATACATCAATGAAACAGAACAGAGAGCCCATCAGGAGACCCAATATTGTCACCCAATCTTTGACAAAGGAGCAAAGGTAATCCATTGGGTAAATAGTCCTTTCAATACACGGTGCCACAGCAATTGGACATCCACATGCAAAATTTTTACAAAATGAATCTAGACACAGACCAAGGACACTGTTCACAAAAATTATCTCAAATGGATCATAGATGTAAACCTCAAAACTATAAATTTCTAGAAGGAAACATAGGGCCTGTGTGACCTGGGGTTTGATGCTGTGTTTTGTTACAAAACCAAAAGCACAGTCTATGGGAGAAAAAATTGATACTAGATTTTTTTTAATTAAAAATATCAGGGGCGCCTGGGTGGCTCAGTCGGTTAAGCATCTGACTTCAGCTCAGGTCATGATCTCATGGTTCGTGGGTTCGAGCCCCGCGTCGGGCTCTGTGCTGACAGCTCGGAGCCTGGAGCCTGCTTCGGATTCTGTGTCTCCCTCTCTCTTTGTACCTCTCCCCCTCATGCTCTGTCTCTCTCTCTCAAAACTAAATAAACATTTAAAAACTAAACTAAACTAAAAAAAAATTTTTTAATAATAATAAAATTAAATATACATATACCGACACAGTGGAATAGTGTCCTAAAAATTAATGAGCTATCCATTAATGAGCATTTAAGATGCACCTTAAATGCATGTCGCTAAGAAAGAGAAGACCATCCAAAGAGGCTGCACGTGTGTGATTCCACCTGTGAAGCATTCTGGAAAAGGCGAAACGACAGAGCCCGTAAGCACATCCGTGGTTGCTGGGGTCCCATTGGAGGCGGGGGGAGACTGAGCAGGTGAAGCATAGAGGACTTTGCAGGCAGTGCAACTGCTCTGCATGTAGGACACTGTGGAGGTGGACCCGTGACACTACACAATTGTCACAACCCATTCAACTTGACATCAAAACAAGGAAACTTAGTCCGTGAAAACTTTTTTAGATGTTTTGTTTATTTTTGAGACAGAGAGAGACACTGCGAGCAGGGGAGGGGGAGAGAGGGGGAGACACAGAATCCGAAGCAGGCTCCAGGCTCCAAGCTGTCAGCGCAGAGCCCGACGCAGGGCTCGAACCCACGAACCGCGAGATCGTGACCTGAGCCGAAGTCGGACGCTCAACTGACAGAGCCACCCAGGTGCCTCAGCCTGTGCAAACTTTTAAACAATCACCCAGGAGGAGGGGGGCTCCCGGGAAGAAGTGCCCACGGTGGCAGAAGGAGCCTCGCTACAGTGGCAGCGGAGGAGAGCCCCTCGCGGGAGGTGAGGGGAAGGTGTGGACCCAAGAAGTGGGAAGGGAGCGGACGAAGGCAGAGGAAACCGTGTGTGTGCCCCGCACTCCAGTGTGAAGATCAGCCTCTCCCTCCCCCACGCAGGTGCAGGGGTGAGACTTTGAGGCTGCGATCTAACACGCAGTGAACGGGTGGTGGGCAGTGAGTGGGCCAGGTCTCTCCTGTAGGACAGGGAGGTTACAGACCAGCGAGCAGAGGAGTCCAGAATGATCCACGTGGTGTGGACTAAAGGTGGAGACGTCACCAGGAACTCATGTTTCACTTAACGTGGATCCAGGTGATATGACAGTCCCTTCGTGCGTCCATGTGGCCGGCCACAGGCGCCCAGCCTGGCAGTGTGCACCCCTGCAGCGGTCTCTGTGGTCCGCCCCCCCCAACGCCACGTCACACAAATCTTTCCCACAGGGGACGTTCTACAAACCACCGGCCAGCGCTCCTCAAAACTATGGAGGTCACCAAAGGCGGGGGATGTCCAGAAACTGTCGCAGCCCAGAACGGACCTAGGAGGCGTGGCGAGTTAGAGGTAACGCGCTGCCCCTGGCGGCATCCTGGGACGGAAGGACACTAGTACAAACCAAGTCATGTACAGATTCCACTAAATAACGGTGCGGGAGTTTCGGTCCGCAAACTGGATCAAACCCACCACGCTAACGTGAGATGCGCACGAAAGAGGAACCGTCTTCACGATGGTTCCGGAAGTCTCAAACCGTTCCACAAAATTCACTTTATTTATTAATTTCTTTTGCATGTGTTTTGAAAAGGCACGCATTTGATTTGCATGTACATTATACCTCAATAAGCTTGGTTTTTAAAAATTCTCTTACAATGTGTTCCCCGGCTCCTTGGAGCTTTATTCTCGCGAAGGAAAAAGATCCTATAGAAGGAAAACACGCATATACGATCTTGGGTTGTTGCACGAGCTCTGGGCTCAACCACTAGGGACCGGCAGGGAGACTGAGGCAGGGAAGTTCCCCCGACCAGTCCCCTTGGATCACAGACGTGGCTCAGCCAAGGGGAATCAGCGTCTGGCCGCGGCCAGAGACTGTAACCAGGCGATCGCCGTTTGCCATTCCAGACAGGTTTCGGGGCAAACGGCCCTTGCCAAGCAGAGACTGGGGCTGCGCTGCGGTGAGGGGCCCACAGCCGGGAGGCTCGGTGTCCCCCCCACCTCCAAAACACACTCTGCATTAAGTGTAATGGGTCTTAGGGAATTTATTTTGCCAATTTTAGAACCCACCATAAAGAAGAAATATGAGAGAATTTTATGAGGTGTACTGTATATCTTTAATACTCGTATTTTTTCTCGAAATGCTGAGAATATCAATTACGTTTATGGCTTTATGAGGAGACGCTCCGGCCCCACGGTTGGCAAAGCAAGTTTTATCAGAAAATAAAGGCCAGTGGGCGTGGGGCTGCCCGGTGACCGGTGAGTGTCGAGGTGCCAGGACTGTGCTTGAGGGTCGGGCAGGCCATTTGGGGGACCTTATGTCCAGGAAGCGTGCATTTCCATGTGCGTGGGCATGTGTAAATTGTGCACGTGCCCCCCATCTTTACTGTTTGTGGAGAGAGTGGTCCTGGGGGATGGAAGAGGGGTGGGAAGGAGCGTGGGGAGAAGCCCTCAGTCCCCGCTCAGGGCGGCGTGGCCCCGTGCCAGGAGCCAGCCCCCCCCACCCTGTCCCCTGGCCAAAAGCTTGACCAAGGGACTCCACGGTCCTCTGGCCCACTCCCCACCCCCTCGGGACCCACTGCTTCTGGCCCAGGGTTTGCTATAGGATCCGCCCACCCATCCTGGTCTGACCTCCCCAGCTAGGCCCTGCAGGAGCCCGGACGTCTGAGCCAGAGGGGACCTTTGGCGGCAGGCAGGCTGACCAGGGGGCGGGACAGGGGTGCCTGTGGTGGTGCAGGGGTTGGGGGGCCAGGAGCAGCCCCCATCAGCCCCCGAACAAAGGGTCATGCATCCGGTAAGAGCTACGGCCGGGGCTCCGTGCAGCCGCCGCCCGAGAGGGTGCCCCCAAAGCCCAAGAGGCCGTTCTGGGCGGGAAGCCTGCAGAGATGCACACGACGCACACACGTGCCCACACCCACGCGTGCACGCTCACGCACGGACCGCACGCACACGCGCGGGCGTGCATACTAGCCCCGGTGGGTCTCTGCCCTGGTGACTGAAGAGCCCCTTGGAACAAGGTCTCTGTGCTGCCCTGGGCCCTGCCCGTTTCTGCAGTGGGGGGGCCGGAACCCTGGGCAGCCGGCTCCTTCCCAAAGGTCAGCGGCCGCTCCCCCCGCGTGCCCTGCAAGGTGGCGCCCACCAGCTCTGCTTAAAATTATTTACGGCTCCAACGAGCACATTTGTTTAAAATCTGCTGCAGAATTCATCCCCCTACCACTTACTCAGCCATTATCGGCCATCGCAAAAGTGCCGAAGAGAGAGTCATAAACACATGATTTACGAGGCAGTGAGAACGCTGGAAGGAGCGAGAGGAAATTAAATCCTGGCCTGCGAGCTTATTTACCAGCTCGGCTGACACGCACGGGCACACCGGTGAACAGTGGCCCGGGGCGCATGTCAAGTGTCTGTCCTGCCTCGGACCCCCCTCGGCCCTCACGTACCGCCCTCCCGCCGGGCGGGACAGCCTGAAGAGGAGACGCCCCCCCCCCCCCCCCCCCCGCCTGCTGTGTGACCTTGAGCTTGTCACCCGCCTCTCTGGGCCGCTGCCCTTCCCTGGGCCTCAGTTTACCCTGTGAGGGGAGCCACAGGGTTAGCCAGAGGCGCTGCCGCTCCAGATGCCCGCTCCCCAGCCCCTGTGCCCACCTGGCCTGCCCCGTGGCCCACGTGTTCTGGACAGCCTCCTTCAGGCACCCCCTCTCTGCGGCCGGAGGGGACGGGCCCCACATCCTGGAGCAAGAACGGACACGGCCCCTGTCCCGCCCACTGTGGGGACCCCCCTTCCTCCTCCTTTGCCCCCCCCGTTCCATGTCTCCTGCAGACGGTGCTGTCGGTGGGGGTCCAGGTGACTGGCACCCCCTGAGACGGGAGGGAGGAACACATGAGAGGGCCGGAGCTGGGAACCCCCAGAGAGACAGGGCCGGTAGGAAGTACAGGCTTGGTCAGCGGTTCTGGCTCCTACTGGGTCTGACGAGGTCAGAGGTCATCGAGTCCACAAGAAATCCCGGCCAGCAGGCAGCCTCGGCCCCTCGGGATGCCTCCTGCCGGGGCCCAGGAGGAGGGGACAGGGCTCACCGGCAAGAGCAGCCAGGGTGAGGCGGGACCTGGGACAGCCGTCCGCCTCCCCGAAGGACACGGCAGCCTCCCGGCCTCGTGCATCCGCGCTGCTCTGAGGAAGCGCCCGGCCCAGGGTGGGCAGGAGCCCGGACCCGCCTGCAGGGGCGGTGGGCCTCGCTGGGGTCTGAGATGTGCTGCCCCAGCTGAGCCAGCGCCCCGGGCCCTTCCCTGGGCCAGGCTGCAGCCGGGCCAGGCTCTGGGACAGGCAGGTGACCCTCGCCACCACCGAGAAAACGCCTGGCCCGGGTCACCCAACCAGGGCAGGAGCGGGGTCCCACTCTCCCAGGGTCAGGGCTCAGGCCCAGGAAGGGGGTCCCTCCCGGAGAGGGTCTCTCTGGGCCCCTGCCCTTCCCGGGTAGAGGCTGAGTCCCCTGAGGTCTCTTGTCCCTGTTCTCTGGGATGGACATCACACTTGACCCTGGGCGGGCCACGCCTGGGTTTTTGCTCCCACCTGCCGCTGCCCAGGAGCCCAGACACCCCCCACCTCTGCCGCTCCCTGGGGCCCTTCAGGGCTGACGCTGAGCCCCAGACAGAAACAAAAAATGGGGGTCCTCGGAAGTGGACGGCCCTGCCAGGAAACAGGATCCCAAGCCCGTGCTCACGCAGCACAAACGACGGGTCCTCGCCGCGGGCAGGGACAGTCACATCCGGTTCTGTCCCCCAGACACCCGCGCAGAGCTCAGAAAACACACGCAGAGTGACCCCGAGCTCTCAGCCTGTAGAGCCAGCAGAGAAGCCCGCAGGGCCACACGGCACTCAGGCCCAGGGTCCTGGGTCACAGGAAGGACGTGGGACCCGCACCCCGGGCTCGAATGCACGTCAGGGGCTCCGCGCAGCCGCCCCGAGCGGGGGCTGAATGGTGGGGGCTCCATGGTGCTGGTGGCCGCAGGCAGACCCCTGTCGGGGCTGGAAGCCCCATCAGACCCCCCTCCCCCCGTGCAGGACCACCAGGCCCCAGGAAGGAGCCACGACCCAGCCCTCCCGGGGCCAGGGAAGGAGTGGGAGCCACGGCCCTCACGTGACACTCTGGGAAGCCTCCTGCCGCATCGCGTCCCCTGGACGGTGTCCACCGACAGAGACATCAGGAAATGCCCCGCTCCCCACAAGGCAGCCGAGGGCCGGCCCAGCAAGGGCCGTGTGCACACACGCGGATACACACACGCATGTTCATTGGCACACACACACACATACACGCACACACTGGTGCTCACACTCGCCCCCACACCGGATGGGAGCCCTGGCTCCCTCCTGCCCCCAGCACACCTGGAAGCCAGATGTCAAACATCTGTGTGGGCGGAGCCAGGTCCCAGAAGCCCCGCCTCCCAGCCCAGCCCACCCCCACCCCTGCCTAGTTCTCAACTTCCAGGGGCCTGTACCCGCCTGTCGGAGGGAAGGGCCACCTCCACCTCCTCGGAACAGAGGCCAGCCGGCGGTGGGGCCCTGCGTGTCCTGTTTTGGGTGGTTTCCACTTCTTTAAAAAAGAAAAACACCAGGGAACGTGACCGCCCATAAAGATTCATGTGGGCTTAGAAATGACCAGAGCGCCTTTGGAGAAAATAAGAATTTGATTTTTCAGTTTCAGCCCCGTACAGACCGTGCCTGAGCCTCCAGAAGGACACTCGTGTTTGCAGATACACGACTGCACCCCCTCCGCCCACCCCCGCCTGGCAGGTGCCACGGGCTCTCATCCTCAGCCAGGAAAACTGGCCCCACCCAGCCCCCCTCCAGGTCCAGCTGGCCCGCCTCCCCCTCCAGGAAGCACCCTCGGGTTGCCCTGCCCCAGTGATTTCGGCTCCCAAGGCTCAGAGCCCTCTCTGGCCCTGCCTCTCTGCCAGCCGGGGCCCCGCGGCCCCTCTGCTCCACCAGCACCCAGGCCGGCTCACCAGGGCACTGGGGTGCTCACACGAGGCCAGGGCGGGCTCGGGGACCCAGGCTCCGGGGGAGGAGAAGGTGGCGAAGCAGAGAGGGTGACGGACGCCTGCGGCCGCCTCTCTGACCGTGATGCTGGTCTCCCGCCTCAGCATCCGGGCCCGGTACCCCAAGACCTGCCTGTCCAGAGCCCACCTCCCGCCCCCTCCCAGGGCTGCTGTGGCTCCAGCCACACCCCTGCTTTGTAGCTCCCCTTCAGCCAGAGCCGTGGGACCTCACCCATCCCCCCACAACCCCGTGCTGCCGGCCAGACAGGAGACAAGCCAAAATGGGGAGGGGGCCACACAGGACCCAGAGGAGGGGTCACTCTGGCCACGACCAAATCCTTGAAGGGGAGAGGGAAGAGAAGGGGCCCACAGTGATGGTCACCCAGGGCGGGGCCCCCGGGGACGGTGTCGTGGGAACGGGTCTGCAGATCATAGCACGCCCCTGCATTCTCACACGGGCTGCTTGCTCCCCAGAGGCTCCGCACGGCCCTCTCAGAAGGTTCTGGCTTGTCCTGACTGGGTATTCACACCAGGGCAGAGCACGGGCCTCACCCCTCAGTAAGGGGCGCTCTCCTTTTGACCAAGCTCCCCCCGGGGCCAAGGGACACGCCGAAGTCAGGGCCAGGGCCGGTCCCGCCCCTGCCTCCCGCTCCTCCCCACCCCGGGCCTCAGTTTCCCCAGCTGAACAAGGGACGGTGTCTGAGGGCACCCGAGGCCCCCCAGGGTGTCCCGCCACAGCCCCGCGGCCCGGCGCTCAGAGCCCTTCCCGGGAGGAGCTCTCTCTCCGGCCCACACCGGTTTCTTCCCGGCGTAACGGAAAAATCAATACGCTGCAGAATTCTGTGCGAACCTCAAATACACTTATGTCCAGTCGCACCAGGAGCGAGCAGGCAAAGAGCGGCGGCGGGCAGGCCACGCGGCCCCCTCGCCCCGACACCGCGCCCCGGCTTTCATCGAGTCTTCCCTCCGGTGACTTCGCCCGATTGTGTGGAGCTGGCCTCATAAATAATGGAGCTTAATGAACGGCATGAAAAGTTAATTAATTGTAAGCACAGTTACACACGGCCACGCCGTACCTGTCGTAAAATAGATCTTGTGTTAGAACTTATTACATTTTTATCAACTCGGCCTCGCGAGTCCCGGCGCATACCTGGGCCGTGGACCGTCCTCTGCAATCAGAGTCGTTTGGCTTTTATGGGTTTTCTCAATTTCGCCCAAGGGACAGGCAGGACAAAGCAAGGGAGACTGTGGCCGGGGCTGCTTTTCTGCACGGAGGACGTTCGAAGGCCGGGCCCATCTGCCCCACGTGCCCCTGGCCCCACGGCCACCCCCAAATGCAGCTGCCCCTGCCCCTGCCCCTGCCCCTGCCCCTGCCCCTGCGGGGCTGGGACGGATCCCTGCCTGGGGGCCGACTACTGAGCCTCACTGTCCCCACGTGAAGGCCAAGAGGCTAAGCCGTGACCACCACCTGCCTTGCCCTGACACTTGACCCCAGAGCTGGACCCGCTCCCCAGGGAGACATGGTGGGGTGTGGGAGTCAGGCGCCCAGAGTCCCAGCCGGGGCTCAGCCTCTCCTCCTGAGTGGCAGGGTCCCCAAGATGGAGGGAGACGGAGGCAGCACCAGGAGCCCCCCAAAGATGAAATCTACCCTGGGCCCTTGTCTGCCCGCACCCCCCTTTCCCCCCAGTCCAGGGCCCGGGAGGCGCCGAGATCTGCTCTCACTGTGAATGTCACTCTTGTGGGGCTGGGCCCTCCCCCCACCAGAGACCCTCCCTGCGCCCTCGTCTACCCCCAGGGTCCCTCGTCTGCCCCCCCAGACCCCTCGTCTGTCCCCTGTGCCCTTGTCTGCCCTCTCTGCTTCCCTGCAGGGCGAGCACGAGGGATGAGGACAACTTCCCAGTGAGACCGAAGGTGTCTCGGGGTCACCCCTCGCCCGCACTGATGGAGCCCTGCCCTCCTAAGGGCAGCATCTGTGCCTCCACCCCCAGGCGGCGCCCTCTGCTCTGGCCTCTGTCTACAGCAGCCCCCGCGTGGGCCCTTCTCCAGGGGGGTGGACGTCGCCCTACGTGGCGGGAGCCGTCACACATCTGCCCTCACCAGCATCCGCCAGGGGCCCGCTCATCCTTCTTGCTGGTTGTTCTAACCCTAACCCTAACCCTAACCCTAACCCTAACCCCAGGCTTATGGCCCCTGCACCGACCACACCCCACGCTGCTGTCTCTTTCTTGTACTTCTTTCCCTCTGGGGGACCATCCGTATGGGTCCCCACGAGGGTCAAGATGTCCTTTATCTGCACCGCCCAGTCTGGGAGCCATCAGCCACCGCGGCTACTGTGAACTCAACGTGGGGCCACCGCAGCAGCAAAACCAGACTTTTCCAAAGTATATTTTAGGTAAAAGCTTCACTGAAGTACGACTCGCGTGGGGTAACCTGTACGGTATGAGGGAAACAATTTGAAAGGTTTTGACCATCCAGGTCCGGCGAAGAAAACACATGTGTCGTCCTCACCCCTCGGCCACCGCTGCTCTGATGGTCCCGTCCCCGTCCCCAGTCCCCAAAGCCTCTCCCTGCCTTCTGTCATTACGGACCCATTTGCACTTTCTAGAACTTTATGGAATCGGAAATCGCATTTTCTTTTTGTTCAGCAACTTCCACGTGGCAGATTGACGTCCACCCGCGGTGTGCGTATCAGCAGTGCCTTGCGTTTTCTCGCCGAGTTGCCCCGTGTTTGGACATACCACAGTTTATCTACCCACTCAACTCTTGAGGGACGTTTGGGTTGTTTCCAGTTGGAGACCTTCTCGACAGCGCTGCGTGCACGCTCCCGTACGGCTCAGTGTGGACGTGTGTGTTCATTTCTCTCTCGGCAGGATGGCGGCACCATACGGCGGGTGTGTGTTTGACGGTTTAAGAAAGGGCCAGATAAGCACCTTTTCACGTGCGCGTATGTTGTCCATACATCCCTACTGGTTAGTGGTGTTCTTTCCCTCAACCCCTCGGTAAAATTCATCAGAAAAGCCTCTGGGGCCCGAGTCTCCATTGTAGGAAGGTTTTCAGCTACAAATTTGATTTCTTTCACGGATCTAAGGCACACAAGCAATTTCATCCTGCGTGCACTCTGGTAATTCGTGTCTTTCAAGGAACTGTCCGTTTCATCTCTGCAGTTGAATTTATCGGTATAAAGTTGTTGGTAATACTCCCTTCTCCTCGTAATGTCAGGGGGGTCCATTTGGATGTCCCCTCTTTCGCTCACAACACTGGCACTTTGTCTTCCTTCCCTCCTGATCAGCCCCGCCAAGGGTTGGTTGTTTTGTTGATCATCTTGGAGGACCAGCTTTGGTCTCACTGATTTTCTCTATCGTTTTTCTGTTTACTATTTCACTGATTTTCACTCTGATCTGTATTACTGCCTTTCTTCTTCTCACTTTGGGATTTATTTGCACTCCATTTTCTAGTTTCTTAAGGTGAATGCTGACGCCATTGATTTGAAGTCTGTCTTCCTGATATAGGAATTTGATGCTATAAAGATCCCCCTAAGTAGTGGTTTAGCTAAATTCACACACTTTCTGAGGGATTTGCTGTTTTCATTTTGATTCGTTTTAAAATACTTTCTTTTTTTAAGTTCAAAATACTTCCTAATTTCCCTTTTGAATTCCTCTTTGTCCTATGGGTTATTAAGAAATGTGTTGTTTAGCAGCACCTGGGTGGCTCAGTCGGTTAAGCGTCCAACTCTTGCTTTCGGCTCAGGTCACGATCTCACGGTTTGTGGGTTCAAGCCCCACATCGGGCTCTGTGCTGACAGGGATCCTGCTTGGGATTCTGTTTCCCTCTCTCTCTGCCCCTCCCCCACTCTCTCTCTCTCAAAAATAAACATTTAAACAATTTTTTTAAAAAAGTAATGTGTTGTTTCGTTTCCAAATGTGGGGATTTTCTGGAAATCTCCCATTTCTGGTTTAATTCCATTGTAGTCAGGAAACCTACTTTTATGACTTGGACCCTTTTATATGTTTTAGACTAGTTTTATGATCCAGAATTTGGTCCCTCCTAGTAAATGTCCCACGTGTGCTCAACAAGAATGGCTATTCTGTGTTGGGTGAAGGGTTTTGTAACTGTAAGCCACATCTGATCCCCCCTCTTCCACACCCCTACTGATGGCCCATCAACTTGGGAGAATCACCAAAAGATGAGTAATAAATTTCTGGCTCAACTTGGGGATTTGTCCTTGTGGCTCTGTTAGTTTTTGTTTCATGTATTTTAAAGCTATGTTATGAGGTGCATAAAAATTTAGGATTGTTATGTCCTCTTCATAAATTGACCCCTTTATCATTATGAAACACTTTTCGTTATCCCTAGTAATACTCTGTGTTCTAAAAGCTATTTTGTCTGGTATTAATATATAGTCACTCTGGTGGTCTTTGGATGAGTGTTAGCATAGTACATCCTTTCCAATTCTTTTACTTTTTGTTGTTTATATCTTTACATTCGAAGTGTGTTTCTTATAGATAGCACGTGGTTGGATCTTGCTTTTACATACATTTTGTTCTCAGTCACTTATTTGGGATATTTAAGCCATTTACACTTAATGTATTATTCATGGAGTTCAGTCTATTATCTTGTCATTTATTTAAGTTTTTTTTAATGTTTATTTATTTTGGGGGAGAGAGACAGAGCACAGGAGGAGGAGGAGCAAAGAAAGAGAGGGAGACACAGAATCTGAAACAGGGTCCAGGCTCTGAGCTGTCAGTGCAGAGCCTGATGTGGGGCCCAAACTCATGAACTGGGAGATCATGACCTGAGCCAAAGTCGGACACTTAACCAACTGAGCCATCCAGGCGCTTCTATTATCTTGTCATTTATTTCCAGTTTGCCCCATCTGGTTTTTCCTTTTTCCTCCTCCTTGTTCTAGAGTCTACTGACTGTTTTAAGGTTTATAGTATACATCTTTAACTTGTCACAGTCTGTCTTCAAGTGATATGATACCACTTCCTATATAATGTAATAACATTACAATAGCTTATTTCCATTTATCCCCTGAAAAACTTTCTGCTGTTGTCTTCACGCATTTTATTTTTGCATATTTTTACATTTTATTTTTACATATATCATAAATCCCACATTACATGATTATCACTTTTGTTTAGACAACTATCTACTAAGTATGTTTACATAATGATCATCTATATAAATATAGGTCATCTATATTATAAAAGTGCCAGTTTCAGTACTTCCCATTCCTATATGTAAATCTGCTGCCCACTTAGGTCACCCTCCTTCCACCTGAGGACACACTTTAACCTTCATCATAGCGTGGGTCTTCTGGGGAGAAGTCCTTTCAGCTTCTATATGTTCATAAGTCTTTATTTTGCCTTTGGTTTTGAAAGACATTTTTGCTGGGTATGGAATTCTAGATTGATAGATGTTTCTCTTCCAGGACATAAGAGATGCTGCCACAGCTTCTGACTTACAATTCCCACCAGAAGTCTGTTGCTATCCTCACTTGTTTCCATCGTATGAACCTTCTCTTATTTTCTGACTGCTTTTAAGATTTTGTCCTTATCACTGGTTTTGAGTTATTTGACTAAGATACACTTTGGTGTCAAAGTGTTTTTATTTTTATATTTCCTGTACTCTGACTTCCTTTAGCTTGGATCTGTGAGCTTATAGCTTTCATCATGCAGGGAAAATGTTTGGCCATTATCTCTTCCTGCATTTTTCAGTCACCGCCTCTCTCCTTCAGACACTCCAATCACATGCGTGCGGACATTTGAAGTTCTCCCAAAGCTCACTGGTGCTCTGTTCATTTCTGAATTAATATTCTCTCTCATTCCTCATCTTGGGTTGTTTCTGTTGCTACAGCCTCAAGTGTGTTCATCAGTTTTTCCTCAATGTCTGACCCACCATTGATCATGTCTGCTGTGTTTTTCATCTTGGACATTGTATTCTCCTCTCTAGAAGTTTAGTTTGGGTCCTTGTTTACATCTTCCATGTCTCTGCTTAACTTTTTGAACATACAGAATCCAGCAGTAATAGCTGTTTTTAACTGCTGACTCTAACATCTGTGTCAGTCCTGGGTTGGTTTTGATGATTTACCCTCTCATTATGGGTTGTATTTTCCTGCTTCTTTACTCGTTTGTGAATTTTTTTATGGGATTCCAGACATTGTGAATTTCATCTTGTTGGGTGCTGGATTCTTGAGCTTTTTCTGAGATACAGTTAAGTCACTTGGAAATAGTTTGATCATTTGGGTATTGTTTTTAAGATGCTTTTAGGCAGGACAGGAGCAGTGCTCAGTCTGGGACTGTTATCCTCACTGTGAAAGCAAGGCCCTTGAGCATACTCTGTCAAGGCCCAGGAGCCCTGAGATGGTCCAGACCGACTATGGGGAACAGGTGATACCCTTCCCCCATCTTGGGGGAACTTCCCTCACTCACATGAGCCCATGAGCCCTCCACTGAGTCGTCTGAATCCTGAAAGAGACCCTCTGCAGTCCCAGAGCTCTCGTGGGTAGCCTTCTCCTCTCTAGTCCACTAGCCTCACACTCTCACTTCCTTAGTCCCCTCCTGGGCTCTATCCCTGATTACAGGGAGTCTCTGGGCTCTGCCTCCACCCCTCCTTCCTGCCTGAACAGTCTCCCCAGCTGTGAGCAGGACCAGCTACAAAACTCTCCTCAATGGTTCCCAGCCTCTCTCCATCCTCCACTGCTTGACGTCCAGGGTCTCGATGACAGATTTTTCACATATTTTGTCCATCTCTTATCTCCTTCAGGTGGAAAGATGGATCTGGGCAATGATACTTCATCTTAGCTAGGAACAGAAGTCCCAATTTTATTTCATTGCATTTTATTTTCCTTTTAATAGCTGTCGGTGGCTAGTGCCCACCAAATTGGGTGGCACAGCTCAAGACTCTGGACTCTGTGTGGTCAGGAGCCTAGCGGGCTGGCTCCCTGTGTGCACCCAGGCACTGACTGGCACAGCCAGGGTACCTAGGAGTATTTGCTGAGGGAACAGTTGGTAAGACAACCTGGGCCTGTAGGGTGATAAGAGAACTCTGGGGTGACTGTCCTCAAAGCCTCCCACTGCAGTCAGGTCCCTGATGCCACACTCTCTTCCCTTCAGCGCTTGAGGCTGCCTGTGCCTCCTGTGGCCAGGGAGGCTCTGCGGTCGCTCTGATCACTCCTGTCCCGATGCCCCCAGCCTCCCGGAACCCACATCTAGAGTCTCCAGCATGCAAGGACCCAGGGCTCCCATGTCCTAAACCAAAACCAGCAAGACCCAGCCTGGCAGCACTCTTGCCCTTCATGATTTAGAAAAAAATTGAGCCTGGTGGTCTCCATTTGAAAATGGGCAAAAGACGTGAGTGGACACTTCTCCAAAGAAGACATACGCACGGCCAAGAAGGACATGAAAAGATGCTCAGTATCCTCAGTCATTCAGGAAAGGCAAATCAAAACCAAACCAAAATGCAAAACGAGATCCCACGTCACACCTACCAAGATGGCTACTACCAGCAAAACAGAAAATGCCAAGGGTTGGCGAGGATGTGGAGAAATTTGATCCCTCACGTGCTGTCGTGGGAATGTAAGACGGTGCAATTGCTGTGGAAAACAGTATGGCGGTGCCTCAAAAAGATTAAATGCAAAGTTACCACAGGACTCAGCATTTCCATCCTCAGGAAGACACAGTCGATCCTTGAACAACGCAGGGGTGAGGGATACCGACCCCCGTACCGTCGAAAATCCGCATATGAATTTGACTCCCCCACAACTTAGCTACTAATAGACCTCCTGTAGACCGGAAGCCTTACTGATGACATAAATAGTTGATTAACACGTATTTTGCATGTTATATGTATTATATACTGTGTTCTTACAATAAAGTAAGCTAGAGGAAAGAAGATGTCGCTTAAAAAATCATGAGGAAGAACGAATGATGTACTGCATTTATTGAAAAAAGTCTGTGTATAAGTGGACCCGCACAGTCCAAACCCACGTCGCTCACGAGTCAACGGTACTCGCAAGAATCAAAAGCACGGACTTGAACCCATACGTGCACTATTCACAGCAGCCAAAAGGCAGAAGCAACCCAAGTGTCCTTTGATGGGTGACGGAGAAACAAAATAGGGTCAATCCGTACAACAGACTACATTCAGCCACCATCAGCAATGACTTGCTACAACAGGGATGGGCTCTGAGGCCCCACGCCAAGTGAAATATGTCACAAAAGGACAAATCCCGTATGCCTCCACATGTGTGATGGCCCCGGAGCAGGCAAAGTCACAGGGGGCAGAAAGCAGAATCGAGGTTACCAGGGGTTGGGGGGGGGGGGGGGAGGTTATGGTCACGTGGGGACAGAGTCAGTGACGGGCCTGACAAACAGCTTTGGATGGAGATAGTGGTAAGGGGCCCATGACACCGCGAATGTGTCCGATGTCACTGAAGTGTGTACTCACAACTGGTCAAAGTGATACACACGATGTTCTGTATTTTCCTTTAAAGGCTGGAGGTGCCGATGCCCCACCTGTCCCACCAGCCAGGGGATGTGGCCCCACTGTGGGAGAGGGGAGGATCGAGTCAGGATCTCAGCCTCTGAAGTGTTGACTCCAGGAAAGCGGGCTTCTCCCCGTTTCTCGAGAATCTCACTCAGCTCTGGCTGAGGGCGCGCGTCTTCCCACAAGCATAAATTTAGCAGATTGAGTGGGAAATGGCAGCTGCCTGGGGCTAATAGCATCCTGAGCACCCATATTTTAGAGGATGGTCGGGCACTGTGGCGGGGGGAGGGGCGCCCAGCACCTTCTCCACAATCGGTTATGGCCGGTTTTATAGCTTTTTACGAAAAGATGCCAGCCAGATCCAGACGTTCCCGGTGCTCAGCCCTGCTCTCCTGGGTTCTGTCTTCCTGCCTGCCACCTCTGGCCTGCCTCAGTTCCCCACCTGCACCCCCAAGGGCGGCTGTTGCCCCCTGGGGCCCCTCAGGAAGGCTCTGACCCCTCCGAGCCCTCTCCTCCATCCAAAGCCGGGCAGACACGGCAGCCCAGGCCAGCGTCCCCTCTCCCCCGTGTCAGGTCACAGTTGCCGAGACCTATGGACCCCCGCCCCCTGCTGACAACGCTGCCAAAGGCGTCATCGCACACGTGCACACACTCAGACACAGACACACAGACACACGGACACAAAGAAACACGCACACACTAGCCAACGTGGACATCCAAGCGCATCTTGCGAAAAGGAGCATCGCCCGGCGCCCAGCCTCCTCTGGGATCCCCAGGGGCCCGGCCCCTATAAGCCCGCAGCGCAATGTGCAGGCACACCGGGGGCGGGGGCTACCGCCCTCCCCCGAGCCGATGAGCACGGTTCCCTCGGCCCCGGGGGGGCTGCCAGGATTAAGTCTGAAATTGCCTGCATGGAGCCCGCAGCTGGAGTCCGCTTCCCGGCTCCGTGAGTCCAGCAGCACCGAGGACCCTCTCCTCCGAGCCCCCACCCGGGGACCCCCGTTCCGAGTCCCGCTGTCCCGGGGAACTCAGGGTGCCGATCCGCGACCCTGCGCCTCCTGGCTCCCCAGCCAGCGGTCACACCGGCTGGGGCGAGGGCTGTCCGTGAACATTTCCGCAACGCGCGCGCACACGCAGACCCACGCACACGTGCACGCACGCATGCACGCGTGCATGCACACGCAGACACACCCACGCGCACGGGCACGCACACGTACGTACACGCGCACGCACGCACGCACCACTCGGCCAGGTGAGCTGGTGCCGAGACGCCGGACGCCCTTCTGTCCGACGCAGTCCTTTGTTTGCTCCCGATCCCTCCGTTTCCCTGCCGCCCTCCCCGACCCGACCGGTGCCCCAGGTCACCACCGCGAACCTGGTGCGTTTCCTCATGTATCCTCCGCTGCACCGTGGTTTGGAAACACTGAATTCACTGTCAACATTGATAAACGGATTTCAGATCAAAGCACAGATTTCTGGCTCCTCCTGACACGAGAAGCTCCAGCCGCCCAGGGCCACCTGGACAGCCGGGGGCCGCCGGCGCTGAGGGAAGGTGGCGGCCGCCCTCCGGCTGGGCACCGACCCCCCGCCCACCTGCCCTTGCAGCCCCGGCATGAAGAGCGGAGGGGGCAGGCCCGTCGCCTTCCTCTGTGGGAGCAGGGCTCCAGCCCGGGCGTCAGCGCGTCCGGGCTTCGAGAAACGCCGTGCCAGGCCGGGGGCCGGGGGACTGGCCTGGCCCGGTCAGCAGTGCGGCCTGAGATGAGGAAGGGGACAGCGACAGTGAGGCAGCGGGAGCTGAGGGGGGGGGGGGGGGCGGAGGAGGAGGGAGGGACTCGGCTGGGGGCAGAGGGACTGAGTGGGGAGGAGGAAGGGGGCCTGACCCTGGGGGGGCCCATTTGGGAGACACAGCCTTCGTCTTCCCCGTAACCTGTGCCCATCTTAAGGGTGGAAAACCGGGAAGTGACTTAGGAACTTGCCAAGCTTTTCCAGCCAGCGGGTGGTGGAGCTGGTTTGAACCAGGCACCTACCGCCACCCCACTCCCCTACTCCCTCACCCCTGCCCCCCCTCACTCCCTCTCCACCCCATCCCTGCGCCCCCCCCCCACCGTGGACTTGGCTGCTGGGAGAGGGGGATGGTCAAGGAGAAGGGGGAGGGGGCGAGGGTAGGAAGCGCTCTTGTGTGTTAGCGCAAGCCCTGGGCCCTCTGTGCTTGGAGACCCCAACCCTCCCCGCCCCCCGCCAGGGCTCACCACCAATTTGCTGAGTTCTGGAACCTCCCTCTTCTGTGAAACTGTAGGCGGGACCGGTGGTCGCTGACAGGCCAGCCCCCCAGGAACACGGCCGCATCCAGCATGGGGCACAGCCAGAGGGGCCAGCGCCGGGGTTCAGGGGAGAGGACCAGACCCCCAATGACCGCAGTGTACCAGGGGCCACCTCTACACATCGCTTCTGGTCCTAGGAAGCTTCCTGAGAATGGCGTCCTGACCACCCTCAAGGTCGCAGACCCGGGGGTGCAGGGGTGGGGGGACAGGGGGCAAGGCAGCCACTCCCTCAGCCCCCCCGCCCCCCCACGCCCACCAGCTGAGCCGCCAGAGCCACACTCGTCAACGGGTTTAATTAGAGCCCAGAGGTGGCCCCCGAACACCACACTGACCCTCATCTCAGCCCCCCCCCACCCCGAGGTTAACCACCAGCCTGGCCGCTGCACTAAGGGGACAGGCAGGGCCGGACAAAGGGCCGCCTGCAAATTGAGGGCAAGTGAAGCCAGCCAGCCTCGGGAGGTGATAATTGGGCTTTGCTTTGAGGTGTCTGTGAGAGCGAGGGCCTTAATGGGGAAGGCGAGACAGGGCAGAGAAGAAAAGGAGCTGGGGGCTGCCGCTGGGGAGCAGCTGGGAACTCCGGTGAACAAAGGGCGGCAGCGAGTCTGAGAGCCCCCGTTTGGTGTACAGGCACCGCCTCGAGTGGACTTGAGAGAGCCCCCACCCGCTGCCCGACACTTGTGACTGCAGGCCCCAGGGCAGCTGTTCTGGGACAAATGAGGTCTGAGGAGGGGGCTCCTTAGCCACAGATTTCTCCCCGCCACACACACCACAGCAAAGACCGGGGAGCATCTTCACAAAGCCTTCAGTGAATCCTGTGAATAAGAAAGAAGGAAGGAATGGATGGATGATGGATGAGTAGATGGGTGATGGACAGATGGATGGGTGAGTGGATGGATACATGGGCAGATGATGGATGGATGCATGCATGCGTGGATGCACGGATGGATGGATGGTTGGATAGATGAATGGATAAGTGGATTATGGATGATGAATGACGGATGGGTGGGTGGGTGGGTCCCTAGATGGGTGGATGGATGAATGGGTAAATGATGGATGGATGATGGATGGATGATGGGTGGATGGATGGATGTTGGATGATGGATGGATGATGGATGGCTGGATAGATGATGGATGGGTGGGTGATGAGTAGATGAAGGATGGATGGATGGATGGATGATGGAACAATGGATGTTGGATGATGGACAGGTGACAGGTAGATGATGGATGGATGGATGGATGAATGGATGATGGGAGCGTGGATGTTGGATGATGGATGGATGGGTGATGGGTAGATGGATAGATGGGTGGGTGGATGGATGATGGATGGGTGATAGATGATGGATGGTGGGTGAGTGGATGGATGGATGGATGGATGGATGGATGATGGGAGGGTGGATGTTGGATGATGGAAGGACAGGTGACAGGTAGACAGGTGACAGGTAGATGATGGATGGATGGATGGATGGATGGATGGATGATGGGAGCGTGGATGTTGGATGATGGATGGATGGGTGGGTAGATGGATGGATGGATGGACGGATGGATGATGGGAGGGTGGATGTTGGATGACGGATGTGTAGGTGATGTGTGGATAGATGAAGGATGGGTGGGTGGATGGATGATGGATGGTGGGTGGATGAACTGCCTTATGAAAGCTGGAAGGGCCCTCAGGACACACTGTCTAATCCTTTACCCAAATCAGGGTTCCCTCTGCCCTTCTTGAAGGGAACTTCTACTTATCTTCCCTCCCCCTCCTCTGGTCCATCTCCCTCCCCCTCAAGGTCTTCCTTCTTCCCTCATCCCCTCATTCCTATCCCCCCATCTCTCCTGGTGCTCTCACCGCCTCACCCAGAACTCCAGCCTGCCCAGCCAACATTGCCCTCTGGTGCCCCCTTATCTGCACTGTGACCCCAGTTGCCCTTAGCTACCCCCACCTGGAAGATGCTCAGGGTCAGTCCAGTCCTCCTGTCTCCTGGATCACCCAAGCCACTGCAGGACCACGCAGAACCCAGTGCTCAGTGCCCCTGGTCCAGCTGCCCAGGTGGGGGACACGTGCCTACCCCAGGACTTTCACACTGCCACTCTGCCAGCCCCTGTCAGGCCTCAGCCCACCTTCCCCCCACAGGCTCCCGGTGCCCCATGACCCACTATCCCCCACACTTGCTCACGAGGCAAGTGCTCCCTAAACCCACAAGGGCCTCCTGGAGGCTTCCATGCAGCTTTCCCCCCAACCTTCAAGTGGGAGCCAGATGGTGAGAGCAAGGAAAGAAAGTGAACTTTCGGGCTGCCCAGGCCTGGGCCCCTACTCCATCCCCACCTCCGTCCTGCTGGTCTCCCTGGGTGGCAGGTCCCCACACGCCTCGCTTTCCCCACCGAAATGTCCAGGCAACAGCACCCCCATGCAGGACTGGCCCCCGCCTCATCCTCCCAGCTCCTTCTGCCCAACTAAGGGTGGGTCCCACGGCCACAGGTCCCCTGTGTCACCCGGATCGCCCTGCTAGCTTCCAGAATCACGAAAACATAAATGAGTGTTGTCCACGCCATCGGACTGCTGTGTTTTGTTCCAGCAGGCCCTCAGACACTAACATCCTTCCCTGGAGCACCGGATCGCTGTGACAACCAGGCTTCTGACCCCCAGGGGGCAGGATTCGCCCCCTGCCGCCAGGGCCCTGGCTGTCCTCCAGGTGTAGACCCTTCCCAGGGTGGGGAAGAGGCTACACCTGAAGAAGGAGTCCGCCAGCCCGGGGCTCCACGCCTGGGCCGATGCAGGAAACCGTCTTTGATAAGCAAAGCTGTGCTGCCCGCCCGCTCTGTGCCTCCCACAGACAAGTGTCACTGGTCCCTGCTCGTTGGCCATCAGGAAGCCACCTCCCCCTCAGCACTGAGGGGCTCTGGCCACCCCGGTCCCCATAACCCTGGGTGGATGGGATGAGCTCCAGGTCTCCCCCTCGCCCCAGAGGCTGGGCTCCGGGCCTTGGGAGGGGCTGGCTGCCCCCAGCACCACCCCATCCTCACCGGGCACGCCCCACGGACGGACCCACAGACGGACCCACGGCCCACCAGCTGAGCTGCGTCCAACAGCAGACTTCAATGACATCCAAATTGCCCAGCGCGGTAAGGAGGGTCCGGAGATGCAAACCTGATGAGGGAACCCGGGCTATCGATTTTCCCTCTCCTGCGCTGTCATACTCCCTTAAAGGCATTTACTGAGGCTTTTAAGAGCCGCGGCGTTTCCACGAAGGAACAAATTACGTGCAAATCAGGCTGCTGCAATCTATTGTGCCCTCAAACCCTCGTTAGGAGAGCCGGGCGGGTGGCGCGGCGGGCAGCTTGGTATCATCCTCGTGCTGAGGCTGGAAAAAAGCCAGCCAGGAGAAGCCTCCCGCTGCAGGGCCCTGAGCAGAGCCTGCCCGTGGCCCCCAGGCCACCCCCGCCCCCTCCAGGGAGACCCTTGGGGAGGACACAGCCAGCCAGGAGGGTGAGCAAGGTGTGAATGAGTCTGCAGTCACTCCCAGGCAACGCCCTCGCAGAGGACCTGTCCACACACGCGCCTCCGGCTACACTGCCCCCTTCATCCAGCCGGCCCAGAATGGTCACCGCCGATCCTCCCACTCTCCACCCTCAACTCTGCATCCCGGACCCCCATCCCTCCCTCTGGACGATGCGCAGGCCAGCTTGGCACCCTCCCGCCTTCCTCTGGGTGCCCGAGACTACTGCAGCTGGCCCCCAGGGAAGCCCACCCAGTAGCCCTCAGCCTCAGCGCACAGAGCACCCCCGAGGCCTCCCCAGACGGTTTCTTCCCACTATGGCAAACCTCGGGATGGGGGCCAGAGACACAAGACAGCCGGGGGCTCAGAGAGCAGAATACACAGCCCCGGGGCCCAGGCCTGGCTCTGCAGAAGGAAGGTGTGGCCACACTGGGGACCCCTCGGGAGGAGACCCTCTTAGAAATGGGCATGAGGCTCTGCTGGGCTGCACACCTGTAGCTACAAGAGGCCCCACGTGTACGTCACGCTCTGCAGGGTCCCAGACGGGAATGGGCCTCGGACACCCATCGCCCCCTGGGTGTCACACACCCAGCAGGAGGGGGCCAGCGGGGGCACTTGGCCAGGCCACCCCCTAACCTCCTGCTGGCCACCCCCCCAGGCCCTGACGGCACCCCATACACTGTAGGGTGCAGAGCAGGCCCTTCCCTGGGACCAGTGCCCGAGTCCCTGGAGCCCCAACCAGGAGCAAGCCTGGGTAGGCAGCCTCCCTCCGGGCCCCCTGGAAAGAGGGGACAAAAGCCATGCACTGTCCCACATCATGCTTCTGTCTGCTTCCTTCGTAGGCCTCAGCGGCCTCTGAGCCAACACTGCCTACGACCAGGGGTATCTCTGCGTCACGACACAGTCTCAGCCTTGGCTGAGGTCCTGGCGTCAGGATCAGTCAGGTCAACCTGGGAGCTGCTTGTGCGCCAGGCCTCCCAGGACGGGCTGCAGCCATCTAGCCACATGTGTTGACGCTGTGTGTTGACACGTGAAACAAGCTTGTCTCATATCCAGCCTGGGGCCTGCGCCCCCCGGAGGCTCACGAGACTGAGCTGCGTGCCAGCCCCGCCCGGGCTCTCTGCTGAGGTCACTTTGGCATTGATGGTGAGCCTGCACACGGGCAGAGGAAGGGTCCCTGCCCAGGGAGGACGGGCAGGCGGGAAGGAGCTCCGGCCATGCCTCACCCACTGACCTGAATGTGTCCTGTCGTTCCAGGTCTGGGCTGACTTGCTGACTCCCCACAGCCTCAGTTTCCCCTCCCAAGGCCTGGAAACAGGGTCTTTCCTTTTATCCAGCTGTTCCTCCAGTGGTCGATCCCACTCCATGGCCAGCCCGGTCTGGGACCTCACCACATGCACGCCCTGTACACTACACGTGAATGTACCAGAACCCAGAGGAAAGAGCTCTGGGCCGGGAGTGAGGGCAGCTCAGGCCCGCTCAGTGAGTGCTGGTGCCGGGCGGCTCAGGGACGAGTGCGAGGATGTGCATGCGCCACCCCCTCCCCCGTGGCCTTTGGGAATGTCAGGTATCCTGGGAGGCTGCTTACACCTCCAGACCTCACTTCCTCCTCCCCAAACCAGGATGATGGTGATGACGGCCCGGCTACTGGGACTCGAGCTGTGCCCAGGTGCTTGGGTGTCTCTGCTGCTGCCACACTGGGTCCACTCTCTCGCTGTGGAAGAGGCACATTCTCCTTCCTCCGGGCTGCTGGCCACCAAGGGGGTGAGGAGGGCGAGTGTGGGAGGAGGAAGCCCGAGGACCCGGGGCTGGTCTCCCCACTTCTCAGAGCACAGTGAGACGCCACCAGGAAGGAGCCCTCACTAGTCTCTGCTGGGGCCCCCAGCACCCCCTCCTGTCCTCCCACCATCTGCCCCAGGCCGTGTCTGTGGGAGCCCCCCCTGGGGGCAGGGATGGCATTCCCAGTGATACCACTGTCCTGGGCCTGTGCAGCTGTCCTATGGGGGAGGACCAGGGCATTTGATCCCAAACTCCCCGCCTGGTGGTCTCTTCATCCCCCACAGGGGACAGGGCGCAGGCCACACCTCCTTGGGGACAGCCCATCTCAGCACAGAGGGCACCACGAGGCGGGACTCCAGCCGCACCACCCGCCCTGCCGCCAGGCAACCCCTGAGCTCCCACGAGTCTGCCACCGCAGGGCCCCCCAAGCCCTCCCTGTGTGTTCTGGGCCGCTCTCCCACCTGCCATAGCCCACGGGAGCAGAGAAGGGACACGGTGCCACTAGGACCACGGTGCTGGCAGCCACGGCGTATTTCTGGGCCGGGCAGGAATTCAGGGTCAGAGGCAAGGGCTAATTATGGCTCAGGGATAAAGCAGGAGGCAGGCAGCTGTGCGGTGGAAAGAATGTTGCCCGCAGAGACACATTTTCCGATTCCAGGACTGCTGAAAATGCATTCTTTGACATTTATGAGGCTCATGCCCCCCATAAACCCAGGATTCCAAAGAGGCCAACAGCTGCCTGAGCCCTGGAACCCAGGGCCACAGGGCCCGGTCCCTGCGGCCTTTTTCGAGAGCATGTTTGCGATGGATTTGCTTGTGGGGAGCCCTGTGTCCCAGTCACCAGATGTTCCCTGAGCAGCTATGGTGACGACTGCAGACCGAGAGGCCGCTCAGCTCGTCCCAGCAGCCAGAGGGAAACGGGGAACAGTCTCTTTGGCGACTGAGGGGACAGAGGCTCGGAGGGACCGAAAGGTTTTGCCAAGGCCACGAGCCAGCGGTCAGCACTGGCCTCACTCTGCCCCCTGCAAACAGCCCCCTCCCTGCACAGCACAGGCCCTGTGCTGACTCCATTCTGCACAAAAAATAATATTACAGTTGGAGAGAATTCCCCCAAAGTGTCCAGCGTTGCCCCTGGGCGGGAGCACTGTCAGTTGCTTTTTCGTTTTCTGTATTTTCTGCTTTTTCCTGCAATGACCACACGTTACTCTGAAAAACAGAAAACAGGAGACGTTCGTTTACAGGAAGAGGCTGGGTAATGGGGACCAACTCTTCACCGAGCGGTTAGGAAGGCTGGATCCAAATGGATTCATCTCCTCTAACGCACAAAAGAACAAATCAGACCTTGGAGAATGAATCGGCAGCCCCAACGTCTGCGGAGACCGGCGGCCAGCAAGGGAAGCCCCGAGGTTCAATCTGCTTTCGCTCCAAAGGGCTCGGCAGCCTGATGAAGGCGGCCGTGCTGACTGACCCCCGGAGCCGAGTGTGTGTGCTGGCATTCACCGTGATGTGCGGCCACGGTGGAAACGATACCACGGGAGTCAGCAGGTGCTGCAAACCAGGACTTGAGCTTCTGGAGGCCCTGTTTTTAAGTACCCACCAGCCCGACACGGGGGATGAGCCCAGAGGTGCGCCCTGGGGCAAGGGGGGGGGCAGAAGCAGGTTCTCCTGCGTGGGCTCACACTTTATCCTGGTGGCCTTAATGGTCCTGAGCCAGCAAACCTCAGGCCTTGAACTTGACCTAAAATAGTTCCCAAAAATACACAGAATGCCCCCTCCAGGCACCTGGGAAAAGTGAACTGAAACCATCTCTAAAGAAAGGTGAATCCCTCCTAGAGAACACTTACTCCTATCAGTGCCTTTCCAAAGGCCATCTCTAGCACCCAGGGACAGTCCCACATGCTGTAAACCAAACTCCAGGACCAGACAACAGAAACAGGTGCACAGAGACCCCACGTTCTGGAATTATAAGCACAAGATATGAGATGGCAGCACTTTAAAGGAGAAAGAAACAAATTCAGAGATATTTGCAAGACGTTGAAAGTATAAAACGTGTCGGAGCAGATTGGGGGGGGGGTGTGGACGGGAATACAAAGGAAAATGTCTAAATCTGAAAAACAACCAAAACCTCGAACCAGATGGACGGGTCCGACACCAGGGACAGCCAGGGAGAGAAGCGGAGGGTATGACCCGCGGAGGATGCTTCAAAGGCAGCAGTGACTTCCGGGGGGTCGCACACTCTCAAAGAGCATCTCCCCATTGATAGACAAGTAGATGTGTAATTTTAAAGCATCACATAATAGTGGCTCTCTAGGAGTCTGTCTCACAAAGCAGTACAAGGCTTCAGTAAAGACTTTTATACTATGAGAACATAAGGACACCAGCTGAGGAGGGACGCACCATTCTCCCATGTTGGAAGACACAAGGTCACAAAGATGCCTGCTCTTCCCAAATTTCTCTGGTTCCATAAAATTCCAATCAGAGCCTACACAGGACTTGTTCTGTGTCTGCGGGGGGCTTGATGAGTTGACACACTTAAAAGGTATGTAGAATTCCAAAGAGCCCAGAATGGCCCAGACCCCCGCCCGGAAGGAGAGAGTGGGGAGCACGCTCTACCAGATGTCCAGGCTCCTTTTGGAGCCACCGAGGTGTGGGACACGGTGCAGGACGGACAAGCAGTCCCCCGGGACAGCACCGAGACCCCAAACACTGGCTTGATTTGTGGCCGAGGTAGGGCCCCAGAGCCGGGGAGAACGGATGATCTTTGCAGTAACCAGTGCTCCTTCAGCCGGCTCTCCATACAGGGAAGTGGGTCTGGAGCCCCACTCACACCGTGCACAATATGAACTTCAGGTAGATTGATAGACCTAAGTGGAAAAGGCAAGAGCCTGAGCTTCTGGAAGATAATACGGGATAATGGCATCGTGACCCCGGAGCAGAGAAAGGAGTTTTAAATAAGACACTAAAAGCTTTCACCAACAGGAAAGATTAATAAATTCAACCACATTAACCTCAAGGACGTCTTTCCTGGGAATTCCCTGCGGTGAGAGTGAAAACAGGCCCCGTGCCACCGGGGAAGCTGTACCCCCGAGAGGCCTACCATCGAGGACACGTGAGGAGCGTCCACAGGAAAAAGTCAGGCAGCCCAAAGGCTTGCAAATGATCAAGAGACTCCATGAGGCACTCGCAAAGGGGAAAAGGCACACAGCAAAGAGAGGTATAAAAAGGTGCCTGATCTTGGGGCACCTGGGGGCTCCGTCGGTTTAGCATCTGACTTCGGCTCAGGTCATGATCTCACAGTCCATGACCTCGAGCCCCGAGTCAGGCTCTGTGCCGACAGCTCAGAGCCTGCAGCCTGCTTCGGACTCTGTGTCTCCCTCTCTCTCTGCCCCTCCCCTGCTCGCGTTCTGTTCCGTCTCTCAAAAATGAATAAACGTTAAAAATTTTTTTTTTTTTAAAAAGGTGCCTGATCTCATTCGAAGTCCAGGAAACGCACAGTAAAACCACAGTAACGAGGTCCCGCTCCTCCACCCACCAAACGGAGGAGGTTATAAATTGTGACAATACCAAGTACAGCACACCAGGGACTCCCATCAGCGCTGACAGTCACTCGGAAACACCGATCGGGTGGAGTTTTTAGGAAACGATTCTGGATCGTGGCGGATTCGTGATGCGATGCATTTGTCAGAACACATGGCACGCACCGCAAGGCTTTAATGTAAAGGGGATTTTAGTTAATAACAGCCTATCAGGACTGGCCCACCTATCGTAACAAATGTAGTACCGGCACCAGATCCACTCTGTTGTTCTGTCGACCTAAAACCTCTCAAAACAATGAAATCTACTGGTGTTTTGAAAGCCGGATCGGCATTGTTTGGAAGCGTTGAAGATGGGCTCGTGCCGTGAACGCCACGGCCCACACACCTGTGGGCTCCAGCTGGAGAAATCAAAAAGCAAGGAAAGAGAGGTGCTCGTGCAAAGTCATGGAGACAGGCTGCGTGCCGTGACAAAGTGATACGGAAACGAAACGAGAAACAAAGGGGTGATCGAGTTTCACTCCGCGTATATAAAATCTGCCACCGGGGACGGCCCAGGGGGCTTGCCGAGGGCTGCTGAGAGCCCACAGGGCCGGTGGGGGCCAGAGAGAGAGCATGAGGGTCTGGAGAGGGAGGAGGGGGAGCCCGCGGGCGGGGAGCAGAGCCGGAGTGTCTCGGGACGTGGGTGAGGCTAATCCACATGCCTGCGTTAGAACACGCGTGTGTGATTCACGCATCGCTCTGCGTGATGTATTATGATGAAATAAGAACGGAAAAGTGAGAAGAATGTACTTCTGGAGCCAGCCCCGGGCACCTCGGGGGACTTCTGGACGAGTGGGCTGGCCGGCCACAGACTCCGGTGCCCCTGCTGGGCTGTCGCCCGCGTCACCGGGCCAGGGCATCGAGCCTGTCGGTTCTGTGCCCCCCGGACTGGCCATCCCCTGTGCGGAAACAACGCCCACGCCAGTGCCCTCGCTGTGCGTCCGGGCTCGCCTCCCACATCTGCGGACGGACGGTGACTGATGGGGTGTCGCCGCCACCCCAGGGCTCCCGCCGCTCCACCAGCGCCCACAGCGGGGACCCCGCGTCAGCCGACAGGAGGCAGCAATCAGGCACATGCTGTGCTGATCAATAATTAATCTGAACATTAAAAAGCATTTTCTTTGCCTGACAAGGAGCTGATTGCTGAAGTTCCCCGAGTCCCGGAGACATTTTTCTCCCTCCTCCTCCTGTGAACGTGCGTTCTCCTCCCAGCTAGAGGGCACTTGGGGGGTTCCTCGCTGCCCCCCCTCCAGTGCCGATGGTGGCAGCGGGCACCACGCAGCCTGGAGCCCGGCTCCCCCAGCCCCGCTGGTCTCACGTCCCTCTGACCTCCCCCTTGGAAACTCTGCCCGGGCTGGCTGGCCTGGCAGTGCCCTCCCCCTGCCCAGCGGCCATGGCCCGCCATCACGTCGCCCTCCACGGCCTGCAGGGCCCAGCTCAGAGCCGACCACCGGCGTGGCCCCTGTCTGTGCCCCCTACGCCCGTCTGACAGGAACGCAACGCCCACAGCCCCCGACGCTCCTGTCTGACCTCTGGTTGGACATGTTTTCCCTGTGGGGGTGGTATTGTCACCCTTGTTTTCCGACAGGCGTCCTGGGGTCAGAGGAGCAGTGACCCTCCTGAGTCTAAGGCTCTTTGGAAGGCACCAGCCAATTCCTTACAGTCACTGGCTCCATCGGGTCTTCTCAGGCTCCGGACCATTGGGTGGGCACCTGTTTCTGACTGTGGGGCTCCTGACACGTCTTTAAATACCAAGAAATGACCTGAATGTGTCCCCAGGGAGGAAACAGATGACACTGCCAGCAGGCAGCCCTGAGGCAGGTGGGAGCTGGAGACAGGGGACAGGGGACAGGGGACAGGGGACAGGGGACGGGGCTCCAGTGGGGGACAGGGGTTCTGGACAGGGGACAGGGGACAGGAACTCCAGACAGGGGACAGGGGATGGGGGGCGGGGCTCCAGACGGGGGACAGGGGTTCTGGACAGGGGACAAGGGACAGGAACTCCAGAGGGGGGACAAGGGTTCTGGACAGGGGACAGGAACTCCAGACGGGAGACAGGGGACAGGGGACGGGCCTCCAGACGGGGGACAGGGGTTCTGGACAGGGAACAGGGGACAGGAACTCCAGACGGAGGACAGGGGACGGGGGGCGGGGCTCCAGACGGGGGACAGGGGTTCTGGACAGGGGACAGGAACTCCAGACGGGAGACAGGGGACAGGGGATGGGCCTCCAGACAGGGGACAGGGGTTCTGGACAGAGGACAGGGGACAGGGGACAGGAACTCCAGACAGGAGACAGGGGACAGGGGACGGGCCTCCAGACGGGGGACAGGGGTTCTGGACAGGGGACAGGGGCGGGGGCCACCGGCACCTGAGGGCTCTTCCGAAGTAACTCCTAAGCCAGGCACTGGAGGCCGTCTCATGACCCCTGGCTCCAGCAAGGGGATTAAGGACTGAGACGCCCAGTCCCCCGGCCAGTTCGAAGCACGCCCCTCAGCCCTGGCGCCCCCCACCCCACCCCATCCTGCGCCCTCAGGTGGCTTCGGCCTTCCCAAACACCCCGTGGCTTTCCAGCCCTGAACAGCAGGAAAGGGTAGGGTGGTCACTCCCATTGCACAGATGACAAAACAGGCCAAGGCAGATGACACAGCGGCCACCACCCTGTCCCTTCACCGTGGGGTCCCTGCTCCAGGGGGAACAGATTCCTGGCATCAGGAGGCCGCCGTGGTGGGGGCAGAATTCACCAGGCGTCCGGGGTCCCAGACACTCTGCTGGGGCCCCAGGCAGGCCGTGCCATCCACAGGGGCAGCCACGGCCACGTGTCTCCACTCCTCCGCCCCCCCACTCCAGGTGACCCCAGCTTCCGTCCCCGGTCCCCCCACTCTGTGCCCCACCAGTGCTGCCCACTATGTGTCCTCCCACACCCCTCAAATCCTCGAGCCTTTGAAGTTCACGGCCAGAAAGCACACCCCTCACTGCCCTCCTTGCTGTGCTGGGACCTGGGTCCCCTGGTCGCTTGCTGAAGACGTCACTTCTGTGGGCTAAACTGTGACGCTCGCCCCGAATTCACGTGCCGAAGCCTCACCCCCAGGACCTCAGAATGTGACTATCTTTGCAGGAAGGGCCCTTAAAGGGGTGATTACGGTTAAGAGAGGTCACTGGGGCGGCCCTGATGCGGGGGACTGCGTCCTCAGGACACAGACACCCACAGAGGGACCACCACGTGAGGACACGGGTGGAGGATGGCGTCTACACGGCCAGGCCTTGGGAGACCCCACCCCACCGTCGCGGGATCCTGCTCCCCCCGCCTCCAAAGTCACGCGAAGCTAAGTTTCTGTTCTCCGCCCGCCCCGCCTGTGCTATTCATTCCAGCACACTGGTGGCCCGTCCGTCTGTCCGTCTGCCCTCTGACCCGCCCCTCTGCTGCCCCCATCCTGCGGGCGGCTGCAGCCTGGGCCCCCTGGGCACCACAGGCCCACCCCTGGGGACCCTGGCCCTCGGTGCTCACCCTCCAGCCACCACCTCCCCTATTTCTCGCCCCGCTCTCCAGGACCAAAACAACCAACCTCCGTCCGCAGCAGGGACAGGACACGCGAGCCGTGGCCTTCCGCCGCCCCCACCCCCGGCCTGCTTCTTCCCTGGCCATCGCTGCTCCGGCGCCTGCTGCCTGACACGGACACGGGTCCCCGAGACTGTGACCCTCCCGAGAAGGGAGGGAGGTGAGCTCCACGCCTGGCCCACCCTCTGCCCGCAGACACTTCCCGGCTGGAGTGCAGCCCTCAGAGCCCACGCGGAGCACGCAGCCATGCTGGGCTGGGAGGCAGAGGCCAGGGTTCCCGCTGCTGGGGCCGCTGGAGTGTGCAGGGCAGCGTGTCAGAGAGAAGGGTCTGGAGGCCAGTTCTTGGCCAAGGGCTGTGTGTGTATGCACAGCCAAGCCACGCTGGAAAGCGGTGAGACCCCGGACCACGGTGGGGGGGAGGGGCCCCATCGGCTCCCGGGCAAGCAGCTGAGACACCAGGACGGCCACACCTCCCAGGACACCTGTTGTAGACTCACCCTAACAGAGGCAACACCAAGCCCCACAAGGCCACAGGGGAGACCAGCTGGGACACTGTGACCGAGTTAGAGGCCAGGGACACCCCCAGGGCTCCCCAGGACCAGCCTTAAGAAAGCAATGAAGCCAAAGCACACAGGTTCACGTGAGCCGTCAGTCACCGAACAACCCGTTGTTCCGCACAAAACTCAGCACCTTTCAGAGGAAGACAACAGACTCCAGAATGTCTACAACGTATCGCAACATCGAGTTTCCAAGAAAAAATTACTAGGCAAAAAAAGGACAGAAAAAATATGTTAAAGTCCGATGCTATAAGGGAAGCCTGAGTGGCTCAGTTGGTTAAGCATCCGACTCTTGGTTTCAGCTCACAACTCATGAGATCGAGCCCTGCGTCAGGCTCAGCACTGACAGGGAAGAGCCGGCTTGGGATTCTCTCCACCCCCCTCTCTCTGCCCCTCCCCCACTCTCCCTGTCTCTCAAAATAAATAAGTAAACTTAAAAAAAAAAGATATTATAAATATGTCAAGGGTTTAAACAAAAATATTACACAATTAGTTATGGAATCTTGGTAGAAAAACAGAACTACATACAAACAGGAGCAAGATGCTAATTCCAGAACCGAAAAGTAGAATATCTGAAATTTTTTTTTGTTTATTCATTCGGGCTGTTCATTCTCCGAGAGACAGAGACAGTGTGAGTGGGGGAGGGGCAGAGAGAGAGAGGGAGAGAGAGAGAATCCCAAGCAGGCTCCACGCTGCCAGCACAGAGCCCGACGCGGGGCTCAAACCCACGAACCACGAGATCAGGACCTGAGCTGACACCGAGAGTCGGACGCTTCACCCACCGAGCCACCCAGGCACTTCTAGCTGAAGAAGTTTTAATCACTGATAGGTTGACAACAGACTAGACTATAGAAGGGTCAGCAGGCGGAAGGTGGATCGATAGAAATGATTCGATCTGAAGAACAAAGAGATGGAAGACTTTTAGAACATGAAAAGTGTCTGCATGAAGCATGTCTCCTTGTTCTGATGCTTTGATGTCTGGGAACTTGTTGACCCTGGAGAGACTGGCCCCCACCCGGGGCTGGCTCCTTCTCGGAGGTAATAAGTGACTCAGGTGCATTTTTTATAAACAAACCAACCAACCCAAAGCCCACACCCCTGCCACCACCGTTGTAGGGCTCTCAGACTCCCGACACTATTCCTCTGCCCCGATCACCCCCAAAGCCAGCACCAGACAGCTAGGGACAACCCTGGTGCCCCAGGGCCCGCTGGAATCATCCAGAGTAGCCAATGCCGAGCCTGCTGACATTGCCTTGGTTTTCCTATGAAAACCACAACAAAGTCTCTTGCCTAGAGTTTCCCTCCCCCCACCTCTCCCTGCCTCCTGACCAACACTAGTGCTTTCCCAGGGGCCCCACATGGTATGGTGTGCCCCCCCCATCCAGGAAGGGTAACAAACTATCTCGTTAATGCTGTCGTCCTTTAATTTAGTGGCCTCACCTTATCCGAATAATAATAAAACTTCCATTTTATAACTGACTTAATGGACTGAGGTGGCCTAACATATGTGTAACCGGACAAATACCCCTCAAAAGTACTGAAGAAAATGTCAATTACAGATCCGAGAACTGCAGCAAACCCCAAACACGATGAACACACACACACACACACACACACACGTAAACACATCATAGTCAAACAACTGAAGACCAACAATAAAGAGACAATCTTGAGAAGAAACCAGAGAGGAGAAAAACAACCATATCGCTCCTACAACTAGCCCCTCCCTCTCCTACGCCATCAGTTTCTCCCTCTCTCCTTGTTCATTCTATTGGCATACAATTACTTCAATTACTTCTTAATATCTCCCTTCTTCTGTCCACCTCTCTTCAGTGTTACCCCCATTTCTCCACTCTCGTCCCTTGAGAGGAATTACCTTCCAAGATAACAGTGATGATGACAGCAATGGCAAGAACGGTGACCACAATGATGACAAGACGGTGGTGATGATGGAGATGGGGATGTCGCCAATGACAGTGCTGGATGATGACAATGATGATGGTCATCTTTCTTCTCTTAGCACCAACTGCATGCATGGCCCTTGTCACGCATCGGCCTCTTTGATTCTCAGGACCACTCAGGAAGGTGAAGAGTATTTTCCATGGAGCAAAGGACCCCTTGACATTAGGAGTTCACAGAGCTGGAGCTGAGCTTGTGGCTCGGGCTGGGCCCTGTGATGGGGCATCGGCGTGGGGCTAGGCGCCCATAACACTTGTCACTGTCGTCCGAATTATCTCAGCCGGTCTGTCATGATTCCCACTTCACAGATGAGGAGAGGGGCTTAAGGGGGTCTAGGTGACCCAACAAAGGTCAGCACTCCATCCAGCCACTCGATGGCTGGGAGCCTCCAAATAGCAGTCGGTCATCCATACCCGCCTCACAGGTGGTTGGGGATATGCACGGAGCGCCGGGTGCCCGCTGGGTGCTCGGTCAGGCCCGTGGGGCTGACTCTGGCCCATTCGAACCAGTCTCCCAGCCCGACGCCTCCGCCCCTCCGGCCGGACCCCCAGGACCAAAGAAGGGCCGAGGCTACGGCCCATCCCAGGCGGGGGTGTGAGCTGCGGATGTGGGAGGAGGTAGCAGGCGAGGGGTCCTGAGAGCGGGCCTTGTCTGCCCCGGGTCGCCCGGCAAGCCACGAAACGGTTAAGGCCTCCCAGTACCCCGCAGAATTGACTCATTATCATTTCTAATACCAATCGATACTACCGGCAGGCACCTGACGAAGTCAGCAGCTCTGGGCCCCTCCCCCGCCCTCCACCACATAAAAGACCCACTAAGCCCCCGTTGGCCTGGCTCTGGCCAACGCCCCCTCCCCGGGCCTCATCTCCACAGGGCTCTGAATCCAATCGAGGGGAAAGATGCAAATCGATCGACCCTCATTGATCATCTCTTCTCCCCTGCATCCCACTGACATTTTGTCACCCCTCCCCCACAGCCAGCCAGGCTAATGGGGGTCCCTGCCTCCCACGTAGGTGGGGGGCCTCTTGAAAGCCCCTGATTGCTCTGAGGCCCCGGGCCTCTGCCGCAGTGAGGGGCCGCCTGGACAACATATGCCGCCCGCCCGCCGGCTTTGTCTGCGACAATAGCGACAGGCTTTCTCTTCCGTCTCAGCCCTGTGTCCAATTTATCAAGCCTGGCGCTGATAATCTGCTTCCCCTGTTGCTGGCCGGACTTGGGGGATAAAGAGAGGCAAGCAAACACAGAATGACCGCGATCAGATCTCTCTGGGCCAGGAACAAAAAACCCCATCAGGCTCCGTCACCACAGACACACAAAGGGGCAGGAAAGGGAGGGGGCGGGGCCCCAGAGAGGCCACACTGCCGTCCTTCCGTCCTTCCCCGTAGCAGACAGTGCCGTCAGGATCCCAGGCCTCGCTCCCTGGGCGACTCACACCCTGAGCCTCAGTTTCCCGCCCGGGACACCTGCCTCTCAGGACTGCTATGAGTATCAGAGGGTCTGTCACCGCCCCGGCCCCTGGGAGCTGCTCACTGAACAGCCGCTAGCGTTGCCGGCTTTAACAGGGGAACTGCGCCCACGAGGATGGCACATTCGCACAGGCCACGCGGGTGCAAAGCCCTTGGGGCCCGGCTGGCAGGCGTAGGTGAGCGGCCCGTCCACTCATCCGCTGCAGCTGCCGATGGTCCCGAACACCAGGCGCACGTGTCCAGCAGGAGGGGCCGGAGCCGCCCGGGGCCCCGGAAGATGGGGACACCCACGTCAGAGTCCCCGGCCGCTGCGCGGGACATCTCAGCCAGCGCCCCCGGACAGGCAGGCCGCTGCAGCAAGCTGAGAGTCGACCGAACGCCATAAATACGGCACGGCCAAGGCCACAACTACATCACCGCCAAGTAAGGTCACCAAGAGCCCCCGCCGGAACCAGCAGAGCCCCGTAACTTACGCCGCCCGCCCCTGGAAAACTAGGTTAGATGCCTGCTAAGTGACGCTTTGCATGAACAGCTCGATTTGGGGGAGAAAGCAAGACAAGCCGGCTGGGGAACGGCAGCGAGCCAGGGTCAGGGCCCCGCTCTGAGAGGGGACGGGGGGCACCCCCCGTTAGCATGCAGGGGAGGCCCACCGTCGAGGGCCTAATTGGCGCTCTGCGGACAGCCCCCGGTGGAGTGCCATCATCCTCTAATGGCCCCTCCGAGTGACAGAAGGAGGGGGCCTCTGCACATTCCAATCTAAATGTAGATGCGGGTCCAGCCATCCGATCAGGCGGGAGGCCTGACGGGGAGGAGGGAGAGAGAGAGGGTCCCGGGCAGGGGCCGCTTTCGGCCCCTCCTCAGGCCAGCCACAGTCAGTGGGGGCTGTGGGAGGCACAGGCACCGGGCAGGCCACGGGACGGGCACCTGGGAGGGTGTCCCCAGCCCCCCACAGCCGCTTCACCTGCAGACGCGGCACGCTGCCCCCTCTCGGCATCCTCGGGGACCCCACCTGCTCCCTGCCCCTCTCGGGGGGCCTCACGGCCAAACTCCTGGGACGAGAGCCTGGCAACTTGTCCACCGGCCGGGCAGCAGGCCACCGTGATGGGCAGCTGGGGGCCGGCAACGTAGTCCGAGCACAGGCTGGGGAGCCAGACGGGCCTGGTTCAAGGCCCAGCTCTGCTCCTTCAGCGAGTGGTTGCATGCGGAGCAGTGACCTGCTGGCCCCACTCACCCCTCTGTAAAGGGGCAGACGGCCCCTGCAGCAGCCCCTGCCCTCGGGGTGGCCAGGGATCCAGGCACAGAGCCAGCACACGCTAAGCGCCAACGGTGACCACCATTAACCAGCCAGACCTCCAGTCCTGGCACCCGCCGGTGGCCAGAGGATGGAGAGCAGGGCTTTGGGGACTTCGGGCGTCTCCGGGAGCCGCTGGCCAGGATCGGGGAGGGACCCGGAGATCGCAACTCAGAGCGGCCCAGGCACTTGGTGCCCCCAGCCAGCGTGCCACCTGGGGCATGGCACTCTGCCTCCCCGAGCCTCCAGTCGTCATCCACCATCATCACGGTGCCGAGGAAAGGCCTGATCTCATCCCTCTGTTAAAGTGCTCTGGCGGCTCCCCACTGTCTCTAGACCCAAGTGCACGGCTGCAGGCTCGAGCCTTGGCCTCCTCCCCAAGCTCTCCACCGTTCTTGCCATCACAGCAGCTCAGCGTGCATGGTCCAGCGTGGTTGGACAGACTGCTCTTCCCAAGCAATTCCAGACCGCCATGCCCCTCCTTCAAGTGACCTCACTCTCCGGCTCTGCCTAGTGAACTCCTATGGATACCGCAAAACCCAGTGCAGAAGTCCCCTCCTCGGTGAAACTTCGCATCATTCTCACAAGCCAAGCTGACACCTCTCCCTCTGATCTCCCACAGCTGACCGGGCTTGGTGACAGGGGAGGCCAGTATTGCCCTCAGCCCGGTAAGTCCTCTCTAGAAACTAGCCCCAGTTCTCCACCCCACAGCCACTGCCAGGCTGCTGTGTTAGTACCTTGTGGCCCCAGCTGGCTGGTCCTGAGACAGTCACCTGATTCAGGCTGGGCCAGTCAGAGCACTTTGCTGGGGTCACCGGGACTGAGGCTAGGAGAGAAAAGGCGGCCACTCTGTGGGGCCGAAGGAGGAAGGCAGAAGATTCAGGAGCCTCCAGCCACGTGGAACAAACCAGTACAAGGCCGTAAGCCCAGCCTGGAGGCCAGAGACAGAGACTTTCCTGCAGACATTTGGGCCTGGGTCCTAGGGCCTCTGACGCCCAGTTGTCACCAGCGTTTCCCAGCCCGGCAGAGGCGGGGGGTGGGGGTGTCCAACCATCCTTGGATTCCATGATGGCCGGGTCTGGTCCGGGCGAGCCCGTAGCCCCAGCTACTGTGAGCGCTTCTGTCCCCGCCAAGCAGCGTCTCATCCCTGGGGGCGGCGAGGGCCCCTCCTGGCCAACAGCCCCTGCGGGCCATCCACTCGGGCCCCGGGGACACTCCGTGCAGACCCTTCACTCACACGGTCCCTCGGAAGGCCCTGGAACTAATGTGCTGTTTTTATTTTTATATGCTCCCCACCAAACTTGCATAAGGATCCACCCCGGTCCCTGCAGTCTGAGGGTCCCCAGGGACTCAGGACTCTGTCGTGCGAGCCTCCCTCTTCTCAGTGCCCAGCACCCAGGAGACCCAGGGTAAGTGTGGACGTGGCCCCCTCTGAATCCCCAGGTCCTGACTCCGAGCTTCTGGGCCCAGTCTCCTTAATAACACTGCCACGTGAGCGACAGTGGGGACGGGGACACAGCTGGTGGCATCCGCAGGTCGGTTCCAAAGCCTTGCTCTAACAGAAGCGTGCCATCAGCAGGGAGCGGGGGGCCGCTCTCGGGACGGCCCCGTCCTAACGGCACTGTTGCGTCTGCCCCAGGCCCCACGGGGCCATCTTGTTAGCACCGGCCCCCGTGGCCAGGGGGACCTGCCAATGTCCACCCTGAGGAACCCGTGCAAACGCTCCCTCCCCTGGCCCATGAAGGAGCCGGGGACCCCCCCCCTGCCCCCTGGAACGACACGGTCATCACGGTCACGCCCACCGGGGTTCCTGCCACTAAATCAAACACTAATAAGCTCCCCCTAATCTCCCTGAGACAATATTAGCCACACGAAATGGAACATAAATGTTAATAAGACAATGGCTGTCTGGAAACCCAGGAGCGGGCGGTCTGGGAAATGCTGATTTATTGTGTGTTTGCCGAGGCAGGCCAGGCGCACACGCCAGGGAGAAGTTGGCGTCTTTAACTTTAACTGGCGCGACCTTAAAGGCACGGCAGCGGCACCCCGGAGAAGGCCTCCCTGGCCCGCAGTGCCAGCTGGTGAACCCAGCCCGCCAGCCGCTCACGCGGGAGGGTCCCCGCGGGGTCACAGGTCCGGTGTGCTTCAGATGTAGCACCACGGCAGGCCACGCGGGTCCAGACCCGTCCCTACGGCCCCTCCTCATTACTCAGCAAACTCAGGACCCCAGAGGCGGAGGCAGACAGATGGCCCGGGACAGGAGCGGCTGTCTGCATGCGTCGGGGGCGGGGGAGGGCACGCGGATCCCCGCACGGCTCTGGGTCGCAGGCACTATTAGCCCAACTCCAAGGTGAGAAAACTGAGGCTCCAGAGTAGAAGTCGCATGCCCAGGGTAGCTGTCAGAGGCGGCATCTGGAGCAGGCAGAGCCCTGGTCCCAGGAGGACACAGCCAGGGGGATGGTGGGCAGAGGGGGCACCAGGACCCTGCTGGGCTCCGTCCATCAGCAAGAGTCAGGGACCCCCACCCCCCCCACCCCACCCCACCCCCGCTTAGCCCAGCTTGGGTTGAGGAAGGTCGGGATTCTCACCCAAGGTCACACAGTAAGGTCGGGCTGACCCTGACCTCAAGCCTAGCACCCTCTCCTCAACCCCAGGCTGAGATGGTCTGGGGGTTTGGGGAGTGGTAACCCCCTCAGCCATTCAGAGCCTTCCAGCTCCCGGAGCTCCCCTTACCCCCCCCCCCCCGACCTGTGCATCAAAGCTCAGCAGATCTCATGCAGGTCCCTGCCGCCCCCAGCAGTCCCCAGCGGGCCCCCGTGGGACAGGGGTGGGCAGGACTCCTGGGCCCGAGGAGCCCACGTGGACCTGCCCTTCCCCCAGCCTGGCTGGCATCCTCGGGGTCTGCGGGTAAAACCCACACCCGGCAGGACAGCATCCGGTCCCTCCAGAGCCAACACCCACAGCTCTGGCTTCCCAGCCCTCAGGCGGACGGACCCGACTCCACACCGGCCTGTGACCCAGGGCAAGGCTCCCAGCCTTGCTGAGCCACCGTCCCCTCCCCTGGGAAAGGGAGCTGAGCCTGAGCCCACCCACGGGACAGGGCTGGCAGGAGGGTGAACAAGGCCTGGAGGATGCTCTTCGGCCCCACCCCGAGGCCCCTTGACCTTCAGGGGCAGACCCTTCTTCCATAGCCCCGGCCCACATGCGGCCAGGAGCCCAGCCCCCAGGAAGGGACCCTCAGCCGTTGTCGGCCAGCACCACCTGTGTCCCCCACCCTGCCTGACCCCAGGCCCGGCCCCGGACGGCTATCCTTGCCAGCCCCTCCCTCTCGGTCACCCTCTCCTTCGGCCCAGGGACAGACTTGGGGCCTGAGAACCGTGGGCTCAGGCGGGGACCACGGCCTTTCTGACCAAGGAGTCTGCATACATTATCAGTCACCCCCCTTTCCTAGAGAGGGGACAGAGGCTCAGGGCCTTGCCTGGGCTCAAAGCCAGGTGTGAAGTCGGGTCTGCCGGCCTGAGCCCTGAGCCCCACCCGGAAACGAGGCTGCAGCCACACAGACCGTCTGAGGCAGTGAACTGGCCCCGGGGTCCCCGGACCATGGAGAACCCAGGCCAGCTCTGCAGTCCCCAGCGGGGGGCCGACTGTCTCGGTGTGACTGGGTGGGTCTGAGACAGGGCACCCCTCACCCAAGAAATGGGGTTTGGGGAGGGCTCGGCTGAGGGCGTGCGTGCCGGCCGGGCGGACCCGTCCCCCGGGTCGGGGTCATCTCAGGCCACACGCCCCGTTAGCCAGCAACGTCCGGCCCGTCCGCGGCTGACGCCCATCCAAGACACCAGACCAAATCGAATCTAGCCCCTGGGGCTTCCTGCTCAGGGTGGCGAGGGGCCCCGAGAGGGGGAAGCGATAACTCTCTCTTGGAGACACGGCCCAGGCCCGGGCGTCAGACACCAAAGTCTCGTTAGCAGGTACAAGCCACGTACCTGAGTGGGTGGGGGCTACGCCCTCCCACGTCCCCCAGGTCCCCCTGACAACCACGCAGGCCGCCCAGGCCAGGCCAGGGGGCGGTCAGGGAAGAGGAGGGCTGCTGGGGTGGGGGTGGGGTAGGCCTGGGTCCCCAAGAGGAGCCCGCAGGGCGGTGGGCGAGGCGGGACCTCCTCAGGCCCCCCTCAGACGGTGAGGCCTCGCACCCCACCCTCCGCCAGCGCCTACTGGCCTCCTGGCCGGGTGCCAGCAAGGAAGTGGGGGCGGGGAGTCGGGGCAGGGGCAGGGAGGGGGAGAGAGAAGACTCAGGCCCGTCCGCCGCTGAGAGCACCCGGCATCCTGTCGACGACGTCCGGGGCGGCGTGGGGGCCCCAAATCCACCAGGGCAGGAACAGGGCTTGGTCGTGGTGCTTGGGTCAGGGCTCAGCCCATGCGGAGGTCACAGGTGTGGCGGCCTCTGGCCTCCTCCGCACGGGGCCCCTCACGGCTTCCCCTGGCCTGGGCTGGGCTGAGGAGCCCCGGGTGAGGCCAAGGGACGCCCGGCCACACCCTGCGTCCCCAGGTGCCCCAGAATGGCCGGCCTCGGGTGGCACCCCTGCGGCTTTGAGACTCGACGTGGTCCAGACGCCGGGGGCCCTGAGGGCGTCGTGGGCGCCGCGGCCCCAGAGAGGTTGTTCCAAACCCGAACCCGGACGGTCCTCCTTCGGCCCGGGGCTCCAGACGGCCCTCCCCACCTGCAGGATGGGGTCCACGTCTTTGCCTGGCATGTGGCTTCTCAAATGTCCCCCAGCAGCCCCTGCCCGGGGCCCTGGCCGCCACGCCAGCCCCTCCTCACAGACGGTTGGCGGGGCCCCCACCTTCTCTTTTCCTTCCCCAGATGCCGATCCCTGATCCCCAGGACCAGGCTCGAGCCCCCACACCTGGTAACCTCTGCCTCCAACCCCAGTCCCTAGGCCGTCCCCCACCCCGGGCCGCCACCTGCCGGGCGGTGGGTCCCGAAGGGCATAGGCCAGCTCTGATGTCAGCAGCAGCACGGGCGCCCAGGGAGGCCGCGTGCTGCTTGCATGTGGGGCTCACAGGAGGAGGGGGCCCAGGGCATGGGGAGCTTCGAGGAGCTCTGGAAATAGCTACTTTGGTCCCTGCTTACTAAGTAACCCGGACACGGGACCAGCAGGGGCAGCCCGAGGCCCTGGGGCAAAGCTCAGCCAGTCACCCCAGTCAGTTCCCCCTCTCTCCCTGTCCCTCCAGGGGCCCCGCCACTGAGCCGGGTTTTTGCCACAGAAACGCCCCTTCGCCCTGCTGTCCCCAGGGCAGGAGACAGCGGGACGACAGCGTCTGGCCCCACTCGGACGCTCCCACCAGCCTGAGCCAATAAGCGTGAAATGGACTTTGTGTCATCAGCCCGAGGCAGCTCCCCCGTGGGTCACCCTGTGTCCTCGAAGATGAAGTCAGCTGGCCCGGAGAAGGCCCCGGGGCGCCTCAGGGTTGTTGCACCTGCAAGGGAATGCGCCCAGCACCAGGGGCGCCCCCGAGCTCACCCACCCCCCAGAGGAGCACACACAGGCCTCTTCTCTTTGCCCCAGAGCCAACGGGACCACGCGCCTCCTCTCCGAAGGGCCATAAACCCGCTGTCGGATCATCCCCGAGCCAGCAGCCTCTGTATATCAGGAAGCAGACTGCCATCCACACAGCCGTGCCTTCCTTCCGGCCAGCTCTGGTCCCTGCACACAGGGCCCTACCTGTCACCAGCCTGCTGCTGGCGGGGGGCGGGGTGGGGGGGGGGGGGAGCTGAGTTATTTACAGACGCAGAGTCCAGACCCAGAGACACGCGGCAGCTGCAAATTGACTCCCCCCTGCCCGCTCGCCTGGCCACCCCCCCATTTATCCCGGACGAGGAGGGAGGCTGACATTGCGTGTTCGTCAGCCATTCCCACACGTGTCACCCGCCGCCTTATTTACCGCCTGCCCGCCAGGGTCTCCAGCCAGACACGGTTCCAGGACACAGACAGGATGAACCGCTCTCTGAGAGGCTTGAGGCCCACGAGGGACTGGGAGGGGGCGGCCACCCGTGTTATTGTGTGGCAGGGCGGTGGCAGAGTGGTCCCTGCCCAGCGTCACCTGCAAAGGGACAGTGTGCGTGGCCTGCCGTGGGCCGACTTTCTGGGCTCCTTCCTGCTCAGTCCTCCCAGGCCGGTGAGGAGCCGCTCTCCCCGTTCGGGCTCAGCCCCGCCTGCCCAGTCCCCCCTCCCATCTGGGCCCCCCTCCCATCTGGGCCCCCCTCCCATCTGGAGCCCCCTCCCATCTGGGTCCCCCTCCCATCTGGAGCCCACCCGCACATCCCACACCCCACATCCACAGGCCAGGCTTGGTTAACATTCATCACCACACTCCCGGCTCCAGGCCAATCGCCGGCCACCGCCACCTCTGGAAGGAGGTGACCTGTGAGCTCCGGCCCAAGACCTCTGTCACAGCAGCATGAGAACGGGCCACAGAAGGACCTGACACCAACAGCCTCCCGCAACCTGTCATTAATATATTGATAAAAGGCAAGAGGGGACAGCGCTATGCAAATTGTGCATTGATCTTCCCCGGACAGGGCTGAGATAACGAGGGCCGAGGAGAGCGGGGTGAAGGGTGCTGGCTGGGCCCGCGATCCAGCAAAGGAAGGGGCAGAGCAAGAGCGACCGGAGCAGACCAGTCCATCTGTCTGACTGGCCAGCCTCTGCTCTCTGGCGGAGAAGGTGCTGCTTGTCTGGGCCACCCCCAGGGCCAGGGCCTCAGTCCCACACTCCTGGATCTGCATTTCGGCTTTTCTGCCCCCATTGCTTTGGTTTGGTTGGCTTTTTTTTTTTTTTTTAATGTTTTTATTTGTTTTTGAGACACAGAGAGACAGAGTGCGAGCAGGGGAGGGGCAGAGAGAGAGGGAGACACAGAATCCGAAGCAGCTCCAGACTCTGAGCTGTCAGCACGGAGTCCGACGCAGGGCTCGAACCCACAAACTGTAAGATCATGACCTGAGCTGAAGTCAGATGTTTAACCAACCGAGCCACCCAGGCACCCCTGGTTGGCTTTTTTAATGGAAGCATTTGACCTTTTTTTTTTTTTTTTTTTTTACCTTAAAACAATCTGCTTAGTAAACGTCCAAAGATTAGTGGTGACAGGTATATGCTTGAATATTCGTTTGTAAAAAAAAAAAAATGCAAAGAACTTTATACACGACTTTAATAAACTTACAAGGGATGAAAATGTTCTAGAAGGTGAGACAGAAATCCCTAGAAGCGGGCAAATAGCAACAGGTAGGGAACACGGTGTATGCGGTTGGAAGCTTCCAAGAGATGCTCTGCCTGTAATGAAATGGTATGTTTCCGGAACATTCTGATCACCCAGTGGCTTTGCCTAGAGGGTGGCTCTGGGCCTGCTACACGCTCGTCTCATTTAATCCACAAAAAGTCCTGCAGCCCGTCCTCCCTGTTTCCTTGGTGGGCCAGTTTGTGGACTCACCCCTGCCCACGGGGGACGCCCAACAGGGCCCTGTGCTTCCTGCTCAAGCAGCCAGTGGGGCCGTCCGTCCTCCACTCGAGAGAAACTCTGATGCAAAACGGTTCCTTTCAAACACGTGGTTTCTTACTCTCGGCTCTCCCGAAACCTCTGCTTTCCAGAAACAGACGCCCTCGCAGGGATTCCCGGACCCAGCGCCATCCACACCGTGGCGGTCGTGGCCAGCCTGGAGGAGGCACAGGGCACACGGCTGCCGTGTTTCCCCAGCCAACAGCTCCCAGCCTAACTCCCACGTGACATCTTGCAAGCCGCGGGGCCTGAGGCCATGGGGAGCCAGGACTTGCCCGCACGCGGCATCCTGTCCCAGGAGGCAAGGTTTTGTGGGCCTCGGAGAGGACGCACCACCGCCGGGCACATCCCACCGCCGGGTGTCAGATGCCCTCAGGGCCGACCCAGGCCGGAGGAAGATGGACCCACCCCCTACCCAAGAAGCCAAGAGTGGCCCGTGGGCTCGTGCAGGGGGCCAGTGCCCGGTCCTGAGGGGGGTGGGTCACTGAGCAGAAATAGCCACACAAGCCCCGATCCCTCGCCAGCCCCCGGGACCCAGGCCGGCCCCTCCCCAGCCAGCCGCAGCCTGAGACACGCCAGCCAGCCTGGTGCCCTTCCCTGGCAGAGGGGAGGTGGGGGCCCATGGGAGCGGGCTCAGACCCTCCTTCCTGATGGCCTCCAAGGGTGCCCTTCCCTCGTCCAGGCAAGGGGTGACCAGAGTCTTGGGTCTGAGCGCCTTCTCCTAGGCCCATCTGTGACTGCCTGGTGAAATCCGGTTGTAGCAAGAACCACACCCCCTGAACATCCATCAGGCTCCTCGACCCCCCGGGTCCCCGGGGTCCCCGGGGCCCCCAGGCAACGTGCGGTCACCCTGCCCGCCTTCAGCAGGAACCTCCCGCCCTGTTTCTCCTCAGCAATTTTCCACAGGCGACTGCTCCTTGCTACATGTCCCCACTGGCCTGTGCTGTCTCGTGAGCCAGTCCTTCCCCGGCCCTGCAAGATCCCGTCACCGTGGTCCCCACACCTACGGCGCTGGGCGCCCCCTCCCCCTCTGTAGCAAGCCTCATTGAACGTTCTTTCTTTAACTGGGCCAAGAGTCCAGGCCAGCAGACCTGTCCGCCGGCTGCCCGTAGGGGTCCTGTGGAGTGACTGTCCCTGTCACCCTCTTCACACCCGGCCTGGACCTCTGTCTGCAGCTCCCCTCCCCTCCCCCATCGCCCCGAGCCTCCAAAGCCCTGCGGGCCATGCTGCAGGTGGGCCCCACGTTCCCGGGGCATCACTCACTGCCCCCGCTGAGGCCCAGAGCCATCTGGGGCCTTCCTCAAAGCCGAGACCCTCCAAAGTCAGGTCTGGACTTAGCAATAATTCCATTTTGCTTGTAGGGTGGCGGAGAAGTCCAGGCGGGGGGTGTCGGTGGCGGGGAGATGGGGACACACCTATGTTCCCCCATGTTCCCAGCCTCTCTGTGTGTTGGGCCGCTGTGACGCGGGGTTCCCCGCTGACTACAGCCCAGCCTGGGCTCCTGACTGGGACAGACACAGGCCAGGCCGGCAGCCCCCCCCCCCCCCCGCCAACACCCACCCACTCCCCCAGGGCTCTCTCTTGCCCACCAGCAAGGAAGAAGAGAAGATTCTCCTGCCTTCCAGACCTGACGTGGAAGCGGTTTGTGGTTGAAAGGACAGAAAACCCGGTGTCTGCTCCGTGTCCCCTGGACAGGCCAGGCCCCTCCCCTCCCGAGCAGACCAAAGGGGCAGCCGGAGCTGTCCCCTCCCCCCCCCGCCTCCCGCCTGATACTTCCTGTGGTTGGAAATCCAATCGGCGCCCAGCCTTGCGCTCGCGGCGGGAACTTGGCCCCTCCGTGCGCCCCGATGGGGCAGGGGACCAACTCCGCCCAGAGCCCCCTGCGTCTGCACAGACCCCAGGCTCCGGGGGCCACTTGTACAGGCCCCACTGTTGCTGAGCGACAGCCCCTCCGAACCCAGGAGGGCCACCTCGCCCCACTCACCCCCTCCCAGCCTGTGGCTGATGGCGGTGCCTCTCATTACTGACCCAGCCACCCCTTCCTACATCCGTCTGTCTGTCCACGGCCCCCTCACTCTGGTCAGTGTAGTAGGGGCTTCCGGGGAGGAGCTGGGTCAGAGCAAAGGAGGGAAGGAGCTGGACAGCACGGGCCCCCCACTTGCTCCATGAGTGGGCTTTTCACCTGGGCTGCCATCTCCAGGTTGCTTCTGGTCCCCGCGGGTGGGGCAGGCGGCCCTGGCAGCTCATTCTGAGGTGTGAAGAGGCCGTCCCAGCAGGACAAGGTGTGAAGAGCAGGTCCCCATTAACCGGCTCCACCCTTCGCACGGCGGGCCGCATCTCTTGGCCCCTGCCCGCATCACACCCCCGCTCAGCCGATGTTCCGTTCCAAACCACCCTTACTGGCAGAGATAACTAACACGAAATAAAGGCGACAACCGCCAAAACTCTCGTGGCAAAGGCCGGCCCCGGACACACCTGACCAAAGCCTTCCTGACCCGTTTCGGCTTGTGAGCGAGAACGCCCTCCAGGCAGGCCCGGAAGGCGCGACCTCGCGGCAGACCCTCGCCACACAAGGTGCTCAGAAAATCTCAGACGAGAACGCGTGCAGGGAGACAGGCATGTCGAGAGAGAAGACTGGAAGAAGGATTCAACTCTTCTGCATAGAAACTTGGCCAAGGGGTTCGACCGCCTCTGCGGCTGAATGGTGGCCCCCAAGAGAAGAGGTCCCAGCCCCAGGAACCGGAAGTGAGACCCTATTTGGCATAAAGTCCTCTGCAAGTGTGATCAAGGTAAGGGTCTCGAGATGGCAGTCTATCCCGGGTGGTCCTGGGTTTTCCTGGTGGGCTCGGGTGCGAGCGCCGGCCTTCCGTCGGGGAGGGACCCACGAGAGCGGCGAGCGCTCCCGTGTGAGCGGCGGCCCCGACGTCACCGAAGCCGAAGAATCCTTCCGCCCCGCAGGTGCCTCGATTTCAGCGCGGCGATGCCGATTTCGGACCGCGGCCTCCAGAACTGAGAGAGAAGACATCTCTGGGGTCCCGGGCGTCCCAGCTTGCGGTATGGGTCAGGGCAGCACCGCGAACTAACAGGAGGCCTGTGCTCCAGGAGAACTCCCTCCCGGTAGGCTGTTAGCTTCTGGAGGGCCCGCGGCGTGCAGGCCAGGACCCAGTGCAGCCGGGTCCTCTGCCCGGGGCCGGGCTGGGTTCTCCCCCGAAAGCCCTGGGAAGACGGCACTGCTAAACTCGTTGGGGTTTGGGCAGAAGTCAGTTCCTCGAGGGGCGGCACCGGGGTCCGGCTCTCTCCCCGGCTACCGGCGGGGGTGACGTTCAGCAAGCAGAGGCCGCTTGTCACGAGCCCCTCCACCTTCGGCAGTGCTGTGCGGAGTCCTGCTCCCAACCGCTGCCCCCGCACTGCCACTCGCCAGGGGAGACCCTCGGCCTTTAAAGGCCACGTGATTAGGTCAGGCCCCAGCAGGTTCTCCCTGTCTGGAGGCCAGTGGACTCATAATCTCAACTATGAATTCCCGTCTTCAGGTCCCCTTATGTCCTGGAACGGGGTGGGGATCACGGGGCCACCTAGAATTTGGCACCCCACAGGCCGCGTCGCGCTGACAAACACATTCATAGACGTGGGGCCAAAAGAGCTCAGAGCCTAATATCCTCAGGTCAGGACCATAGGACAAAGCAATCTGGGACCAGAACTGTGGGGAGGGAGGAGGGCGCACGGGCCCCGGGGCTTGGCGGTCCTGAATGCTCGGCTGGGTCACATGTCCCCCCAGGTTTCCCCTCTGACTGCAGCCCTACCTCCCAATCGCCAGCCAGGGCCTCGGGCCTCAGGGCCGTGCAGGTGTATGGAGGGCCTGCTGGGGGAGGGGGGGGCGCCAGGACCCCACACACTCCAAGCCTGTTGGTCCCCGGATGACTGCCAAGCTGGTGCTGTGGGTGCCCGTCGTGAGCCCTCAGCCCTCACCTGCCCGCACCCGGCCACACCCCCCCGTGACCCTCCCCCTGAAGGTGTCCTCAGCCACACCCCCAAGCAGCCGTCGGCCAGCTCCGATGACGACCCAGGGGACCCCAGAGGGACCGCGTCTCTGCCCGCACCGACACCCCTCTTTCGTGGGCTTGCTCCCCCTTATCTGCCGGCAGCCAGACGCTCCCAATTCACCACCTGCCCTGAGTCTCCGGGGCCCCTTCTGAGGGAACCCAGCCTAACATGGAGAGATTGGATCCAGAGGGAGGTAGCCCACTTCACAGATGAAGAAACCGAGGCAGGGGAGCAAAAGAACGTCCCCCAATCACAAAACTGGTCATTCCCAAGAGCGGGGACCCACTCCGAGGTCTGGCTGCAGGGGCCCCCTCCGCATCACTGGTTCTCTGCCGCCCCGGTGTGTGTCCCCCGCTCCTCCCCCGCCGTGCCGGGTGAACTGGGGACTGACGCAGAGCGTCCGTGCCTGCGGACAACGAGCACAAGGCCCCAGCAGACGGAGACGCACTGAGTGTCCCCACGCACCCTCCACCACTCAATTTGTCATTCATGAATTCCTCCAGACAGATGGGCCGGGCTTATCTGCGAGGCGGAAGGCTCGGGATTTATGTACTGAAAAGTCTATTTCTAACGCTGACAATACTTGCTGAGCGATTTCTCCACAATAAATTCTGTCTGTGGCACCGAATCTTCTTTCTTTCTGCTGACTTGTCACATCCTCAGCTCCTCCCAGGGATCAGAACCCAGCCTGTGCCCCGGAGAGGCAGGGCCCAGCCTGGCGGGGGGCACGGGGCCGGCGCGCGACACGGGGGGTGCACAGGCACACACTGCCCGCCCTTCAGGGACCCTGGACGTGCCCTCGGGTGGCCGAACCCCCCCACTGCCCCGGCTCCCCCGACGCCCCCGGCCAGGGCAGGCCAGCCGACTGTGCTGGGGGCCAGGCTCTGACCGGTGGCCCCGACCCGCCCCCGCTGGGACCCCCAGCCCCCTTGGCCCTGGCATCTCCTGGCGAGCCCCGTGCTGGGCGCCAGGCTGGCCGACTCTCCTGACCCCTCCCCGGCCCCACCGAGGCTCTGACTCATGCCCACGGACCCCCGACGCCGGCCACAGGCCTGTCTGCCCCTCAAACTCTGCTTCCTAGAACTCTCAGCCCTCCGTGCCTCGGGGCCCCACCACTGCTCCCTGAGCCCCCGCGCGGCTGCCCCTCTGGGCCCGATGGGGACCTTCCCTGAGTGCTTCCGAGGCCCTGGCACGAAGGTGGACCAAGGACGCAGTGGCGGCTGGGAAGGAGAGGCTCCGAGCCGGTTCACACGCGGCGACTGAAGCCTCGTCTCGGCGTGATCTCCGCGGAGCTGTGATCAACACGCATTTGAGAAGCACGTACTTGTGTCTAATTGGACCCTGTTGGGTTTCTACGGAGATCCCTGCAGTCGTGACAGGAAGGTCTCTCGTCACCGGGACATGGCGAAGGCACGAGGGCAGAGCCTGGTCACGGCCAGCCGCTCTGTGACCACCATCCACAGGTCATGGGACAAATTCCCAGGCGCCCGTGTGCCGGGAACCCCACTGGGCTGAGTTAGCCGAGGTGGTTCCTGGGGGCTGGTTGGTTTCCCTGGAGGGGGTCCAGCCTCGCTGCTCCCCAAGACCCCTACCCGGCGCTCTGCAGAAGGGGCGGCCCCAGGCCGGGGAGGGGCCAGACCTCATCCCCTCGCTCCCCTACCTGCCAGGAGCACGTGGCCTCTCCCCGGACGGTCCAGCCGCCCGCAGCCTCCCACCCTGCTTCGAACATGACGGGCTGGGTCACCGCACACCGGCTGCCCACCGGACCCAAGCAGACAGATGGACAGAGGGTGAAGGGTTTTCTAAAGGGAGCACAGCCAGGCCTTCGGAGTCGGTGTCCTGTGCCGATTCAGCACCTGCGTAAAGTCCTGCCGTGGACGCCGAAGCCTGATGCCCCCCCGCCGGCCGCCGGGGACCCGGGGGCTGTGCACACGGAGGGGAGACGGGCAGAGGCACTGGCATCACCACCTCACGTGACCACCCGTCTTGCTGCTGAGCAGGCAAGCAGGGACGGAACGGCTCAGCCTGGAGAAAAGAGGGGCTCGCACCCGAGCAGGCTCTCCAGGCTTGGCCGCCCGTGGGGTCTGCCGGTCAGGAGCAAGGGGGCAGCGGGCACCACAGGGCGAGAGGGCAGGCGTGGGCGGGAGGCGCTGGCCGGCTCGGGGATCGGCTCGCAGGGCAGGTGCAGGCCGGGAGCCCCGGAACAAGCCCGTGCGGGAGCTCCCCAGCCGGCCCAGCTCCGGGCCACAGGCCCTCCCTGCTCCAGACTGGTGCTGTATGCAAGGTCAGCCCCCCTAGGGGGCTCCCATCATGCGTGGGAGGGCCTCCTGGGGGTGGCAGGAGGAACAAGGGCAGGACAGCCCTGTCACGGTGCTCGCCATCTTGCAGGAACTTGGTCCTCTTCTCCAGACACCAGTGGGGCCGGGCATCCTGAGGCCTGTCCACGTGATGAGCAGCAGGCCCCCGCCCGCCCAGGCACATGGTGGCAGGCACACGTGTGTACATGCACGCACATGCACACGCGTGTGTTCCCCGGGCTCGCACACACGTGCACACACACGCAGCAGGACTTGTTAGGAGCTGGGGGCGGGACTGATTGCTAAATTTACACCAGGCCACCACCGGAGTCAGACTCATAATCGGGCCTGGTTGCCAGAGAAGGGGGCAATCCTCAGGCTGGGGGCACAGGCCCCTCCTGTAATGGCTCTCCTCCCAGGGGCCAGGGAAGGTCTGCCCGGTCACAGCGGGTTTCCCAGGGTCCAGAAGGGTGTCCGTGTTTTCCAAGTGGATGCTCAGTGTTGGGTAGATGGGGAAACTGAGGCCCGGGGAGAAGAGCAACCCTCAAAGCCTATACAGCCAAGAGGGTCAGGGCTGATGCGGGGTTCCAGCGCTTCCTCTAGGGGACCACTCTGCGACCACGAAGGAGGCCACGCAGGGACCGCTCCACGGCGAGATGGCATCTGGCGGCCAGGCATGGGTCCAGTCTCCGGTCACCCCCGTCCGGCCCTTCACAGCCAGCACAGCTGGCTGACCGTGTCCATGGCCCAGACACTGCCGCTAGAGAAACCCAAACTGGAGGCCAGTGAGGCCTCAGGGTCACTTTGACCCGGCACACAGAGCTCAGTTGTCCCCACAGCTGCCTGAACCTCCACGCTCCGGCCCACGACCAGGAGGGGAGACTAAAGGCGCTGGCTGAGCAGGGCCGTGGGCAGAGGGGCGGCCGGGATGGCTGGCTCTGGCAGGCCCGCCCTTCTGCTGACCGCACCTCCTCTAACCCGGGCGGCACCCGTGAGTCGGAGGGGACCGGCTGCTTCTCCCTCCGCCTCTCGGCCGGCACTAAATCCTCATCTGCATCCCCTCTTTCTGTCAGTGTGGACAGGGTGTCCATAAAACTCCTGCAAGGAGCCGTCTCTTCCTGTGTCAGGCTCCAGACCTCCTGGACAGCAGCAAATGTCCGCCCTCTGTCCCCTGAACATGAATAAGGGACAAGACGGGAGACAGAGAGAGACAAAAGGGACAGGCAAGAGGGAGAGTGCCACACAGCCTGCCAGCCGTCCCTGGTGGCCCCACAAACCATAAGACTGCAGAGACAGCCCGGCAGCAGAGGCGGAGTCCCCAGGGCCTGGGGGCTGCGGGGGGAGACCTGCCGAGGCAGCCCCCACGCAGAGCCCTGTAAACCCCCAGGAGCACCCAGCTCAGGACATCAGAGCATCACCCGCTGGGCCTCCGGGCAGCTTCCAGAGCCCTGCCACCCCCCAGGGGCCGCCCAGAGCCAGCTTCCTCGCCAGTAAAATAGACGGTCACGCCATAAGATGAGCTCTGAGGACCACCCAGAAGTCTCACCACAGAGCACGGAGCTCCACGAACACGGCACAGCTGTGGAGAGGATGCTGATGCTTCGGTGAGGCTGCGCACGCCCAGGATCTGCCAAGGAAAAGCAAATGTGGCCAACCTTCCCCACGAAAGGGACATCCCAGCACAAGGACGATCTCCCTCGCCACACTGCTCCAGCCTCCCCTACGCCGACCCCGCTCCTCACCAGATGCTCTGTCTCCATTAACCCCCAAAACTCTTGGCCCAACCATTACTATGCCCCCCAGGGCTGTCTTCTCCAGACCCCAAGGCTGCACTGGGGTCTTCTCTGGATACTCTCGGCCTCTGGCATCCCTCTGGCATCAGGGACCACACCCTGGACCATAATGGCCTGACTATATGACCCCCAGGCTAGGGCCAGACTGGGCCCTGTTGTGTTGGAAGAGGTAAGGGGTGGAGGGATGGATGGATGGATGGTGGGTGGGTGAATGGGTGGGGGATGGATGGATGGGGGGATGGGTGGAGGGAGGGAGGGATGCATGGAGGGATGCATGGATGGATGGTGGATGATGGGTGTTGGAGGTGGAGGGATGATGGATGGGTGGATGGGTAAATGAGTGGGGGGTGATGGATGGATGGATGGATGGATAAACAAATCAGTGTGTCAATGGATGGGTCAATGGAATAAAGGCTGGAAGGGTGTGAGGGTAAGAGGGAGGGATAGACAGACTACCAAAGGACTTCGCCCCAGGGACAGGGAGCCTCATCCTCACAGCCTCCTTGCTGATCCAGCCCCCATGAGACGGCTGTAAAGCGACCCACAGCATCTTTCCATCACGAGCCATCCTCTGAAACCGACTGGCTAAACCACCAGGTGTGGGCAGGGCACAGGGGCTCAGAGAGCTAGAGCCAGGGCAGGGGGCTGCCGTGAGGCCAGTGAGGGAACCAAGAATGGGGGAGACGGAGGCACACGCCCCCTTCCTCTGGGTGGCTTCCCTGATTCTCCTAGCTGAGAATAACCTCTCTTTTCCTCTTTCTAGAACTCGCTCTGCCCCCTCTCATGCCATGCATGTCTCCCCTTCTGCCAGCATCATCTGTCCTGCATCGCGTATCCCTGGAGCCCAGGCACCCCGGTCCCTTGTCTCACTGGCCCCGCACCCAGGGTCCGTGCACGGGGTGCCTTGCCCACCTCCTGTCTGCAGGGGGACAGCGCTGGTGCATCCTGATCTAGAAGGTGTCCCGTGCGCACCGTGTGGCTGTCATCTGCCTGCCTGGCTTCATTCATGCCCCACGCACGCCGCGTGCAGGCTGGTGTGACAGAGCGGGGACAGCCGAGACTGCCGCAATCTGCCTGCACAGAAGTGGGGGGGGGGGTGCAGCACTCCCAGGACGGCCCCCAGGAAGGGCCGAGCCATGCGGGCTCGAGGTGGATGCAAATGGGAGTGCTGCCAAGCTGCTCGGTGCACGCCCGCCCTCACGGTGGGCAGGCTGGGGTGGCGGGAACGGCCCCGCCGTGGCCAGAGCACAGAAGGAGGGAGACCGGAAGCTCTCCCCATAAAACCCACACCTGCCCAGCTTCTGCTGGCTGCCGTGCGCCCGCTGCCCGCTGGGCGGGGGCCAGCTGTGCCACCAGCTCGGCAGAAGGCAGGTGCACGTGTCTCGGCCCGGGGGGTCCCAGGGGAGCCACCAAGCTGGGGTCCGAGGAGCCTGGCTCCTCCCCGCCCCTCCTCCCAGCCCTTCTGCCAGCTCTGGGCCTCCCAGAGCGCATCCTAAATCAGTATTTAACAGCCAGGGGGAGAGTGGCTTGGGGAGGCCGGAGAGGAGGCATCCACACGTCGCTGGTTGATGACCCTCCCAGAGAGAGGAAAGGAACTCTGTCACCTCCCATCAGAAGGAGGAAGCCAGGGCGTGCACCCCAGCTTGGCCACGGAGCCTGTGGTCCGCAGGCCGGGCCCCTCTGCCCTGCCCTCCACCTCCACTCCCCTCCTGGGGGCTCACGGAGCCCAGCTGGCAAGTGAGGGGCTCTGGCCTCCTGCATCCTGCTCCGCTTCTCTGCGGGTGGCCCTGCCCCAGGAGTTCAGGGACACCCAAGACCCTATAGGAGGGGACAGAGCAAGTCTAAGTTCTCCCTATCAGGCCCTCCCCAAAACATCCTGTGTTCGGGGTGCAGGGAGCTGAGGTACATCGGGGACAGGCCATGCACGGGGCCCCACGGGCAGAGAGGGGCCCTCCCCCCCACTCCTGCCAAGCTTCTCCGTCCCCAGGATCCCCCGCTTTTCGTGCCCATGTATACGGCACCAGATGAGGGGTCAGCCTGGACCTGCTCCCGAGTCTGCAGGGCTGGGGCTGGGCGGGGCCTGGGGCCGCCCCGCCCGACTTTGGCGCCCACGGCTACAGAGGCGGCAGCTCCCCACCGGGCCATGCAGGGCCCAGAACCAGATCAGAGAAACCCGAGCCCCAGCACGTCCAGCGGTCGCTAATGGCCCATGAGTACCAGCTCAGGGACCCCAGGCCACCAGGACGGGGTTCCAGCTCAGGCCCTGAGTCCTGGCCACATCCCCGTCTACACCCAGGGTGGGCTCAGGTTCAGGCTTCAGCCGGGGGGTGGGGGGCACAACCAGGAGGCTTGGGGGTCTTTTAAGGTCAAAGACCCAGGAGACTCTCATAAGCCCCACAGCTGCCTGCCGGGGGGGGGGGGGGGCTTGTGACTGGAGGCTCTGGAACACACAGGCCTGCTCCCAGGCCACAGAGCACCCACCGGCTGAGCCCCCGGCAAAGATCGGGCTGGGCCTGGGCCCCCTAATCCCGTCCCTGTCCCTGGAGGGCTCCCAGGTGCCAAGGCTGGGCCAGGGCTCTGCTAAGAGGCTCTAATTGGTAGGCCCAGAACGGGGCTGGTCCCAGGGCAATCGCGTGGTCACAGGAGGGGAGAGCGTGGGTCAGGAGCTGCGGGTGCTTGGGACCCTGAGAGTGCACTTCAGATCCTGGCAGCCTCGTCTATTGTCCTAGAAGCCGGGGGGGGGGGGGGCAGTCAGCACCCATGGGGCTCCCGTGACAGACGGGGTGTGGCTTCAGGCTTCGCCCGTCTCCTCTGAGCACGCACGTGGGGGTCTCAGTGTCTCTGCAGATGTCCTGGGCGCCGGGCATCCACTGTCTCACTGACTGTGGGGGGGCCGAGGCCCCTTCCTGACCTGCCCACGTCTGTCCCTGACACCTGTGCAGGGGTGCTGTACAAGATGGCTTATGCCACGCCCTCTTCGGGGGGGGCCATGGGGAGGCACCCGAAAGGAGAGGCCCCAGCTCACCTCCGGGGCCCTCACACCCCCGCTCGCCCTGCTCCAAGCCCCAAGGGCCCCGCCCTGGTTTCCCAGGTGGAAGAAGGCTAGGACCCCCTCCAGGCCTCCCTCCCTGCAGCCTCCGCCCTCACACTGTGCCCCGCCAGGCACGTCCTTCCGAAGGCCAGGCCGCAGTTAACTTTCCCAAAGGCAATCTGAGCCGTCCCCAAACCTCGCTCCCAGCGGGTCGCTGCGCTGGGCTTGCCCCGTGGATTCACCGCTGCCCCAACTCCTCTCCACGCCTCACGCACGTGCACTGACGGACCACACTGCGGGCCCGGGAGGCCGCCCCCCCACCCAGGTCAACCAAGAGCAGAGCCCTTCTCAGCCCCACACCTTCACACATACACACTTGCACACGCATGCGTGCACGCGCACACACATACCCAGGCCCGTGAGTGCACGTGCCTGCACGCACACGGGCACGCCCAGGTTGGACGCCCTGCTTGCCTGCGTGCACCAGGAACGGAGCCCCGGCTGGGTGCTCAGGGCCAGCACTGCCCCAGCGCTGTGGGACCTGCGCCTGCTCCCCCCCGCGAGGGGTGTGCTGAGGGCTGACACCCCCGGCCGCCGCGGAGCACACCCTGCCTTGCCCGCTGCTTCTGTGGGCAGCAGCTCTGGGTCTCCTCCACAAAAGGCGCCCCCAGAGGTAACTGATGACCCGGGTGCAGATGGAGGGAGGGCAGGACAGAGCGTGAGACAGTAAACTATTAATTGTGCCCATCGCGAAGCCCGGGACAGCCCCGCACGACAGACAAAGGCTACGTGTTCCCCTTCACACGCGTAATTTATTCTCCATTAATGCTCGTGACAACCCAAGAAATTAAATCTGTTTTAAATGTAATCTATCTCTAATACTTAGCAGAAGGGGACAGCCCTACCTGGCTTTGAATACTTAAACCTCCATATAAAACACCGTGGACCCCGGGAGCACGAGTGCATTGACGAGTCTAATATTATCTTTAGGTGAGACACCGCTCGGTCCATTCACTTCCCCCGATGCAAATGTCCCGTTTTTATCTGCAGCTTACAGGCATGTCACAAATAGGATTAGAAACCCATTTCGTGAAATGGAAACGAAGGGGATTTAATGGAAAAACTAAAAGATGGTCCAAGACCCATTTTTCTTTAATGATCTTTCCAGCCGGGAGATGGCCTGGAATCACCTCCCAGGTTGCGCGCCCCCAGGACACCTGCCCCCCACGTGGAACAAAAGCCAGACGGGGCTAGGGGACCCCGGGAAGACGGGGGGGCACAGCGAGAGAAAAGGGGCCGCCGCCAGCCAGCCCGGAAGCCATTACGCAATTGATCCACCAGCAAAATTCACTTAGCGGCTCCCCTGGAGCTCGATTGCCACGAACAACTCAATCCTTTGTGGTGGAAGTCCATCCTGGGGTCATCCGGGGACCGCCCCCCGAGCCCCGAGCCCAGGAGTGACCCGGCTGGGCACGCGGGGGCTGTCTGGCCGCATGTGCAGGCTCCGGGCACCCAGAAGGGGAGTCTGTCCAGCAGGGCTGGGCCGTCTGCCCTGCCCTCCACCCAGCACCCCGGAAATCGTCAGACTGACCACACGGGACGGAGGGCCGCAGTCCGGCCTGGGTGTCTCTTCCTCCTCAGCCGCAAGGGCGAGGGGACACAGAGTTCCGGAGTGTTTATTGTGGCCGTATGGGAACCCTCGGCCCTGCCCTACCCACCCTCAGGGCCCTGACCCCCGGATCCTGGCCCCACAGGCCCGCTGTCTTCGGGGTGTCCACACCCCTCCCAACCCCACGCGTTCACCCTGAGGCCTTCCCCCAGGGCCGGCCCAGAACCAGGAATGGTGCCTGGCTCCCTCCCCCTCTCCCACATCACCCTGAAAACTCTCCCCAGCCAGCCTCTTCTGTCACCGCAGTGGCCCCAGGTCCACAGCAGGCTCCCCCACGGGCAGGTCGGCCCGTCCTCCCTCTTCAGGCCAGGCCCTCCGTGGCCCGGCTACTCTGGGGCCTGCTCCCGCCCCCCACCCCCCGCCCAGCCTGGCCGTCTCTACTCTCCGGCCCCCATGACCTTGCCCATCGCCCCCAGCCCACCAGTTCCGCCCACTTCCTGCCTTCCCACCTGCTGGACCCCCATCCAGAGGGCCTTCCCTTTCTGCTCTTCTGGCAAGACTCGGCTCAGCAGCCACCTCCTCTGAGCAGGCTTCCAGGCCTGACTCCCAGGTATAACTGGCCGTTCAGTCCTCCGGGACCGCAGCCCTCGCCGCCCTGTGGCCGCTTCATGACTGTGGGTCGGTCTTCCCTGACCCCAGACATCAGCGTGTGGCGAGCCGGGAGCGGACGCGGTGTGGGAGACAGTGGGACGGCCTTCAAGCCGGGTCGCTCAGCCCTGGCTCAGCCCTGCTCGTGAGTGAGCAAACCTGGTCCCACGCCTCTGGCCTCGGGTTCCCCCTCTGAGCGGCAAGGAGGTCAATCAGGGTGATCTCGGAGCCTCCTTAGCCCTGGCCAGGCTCCACCTCACACCTCCCACCTGCTCCGACAGTCCCTCCCCCTGCCAGCCCACCGGGATCTCAACCTCCACCCCCACCCATGTGATGCGTGCCACACTGTCACCCAGCAGGAAAGCAGAGCACATCTCCTGCGCCTCCACAACCCCTTTGCCACTGCCGCGTGGGACCTCGTGGCTGCAGGATGGGCAAACGTCACCTGGTGACATCATGCTGACCTGAGCTCACCTTGGTCCTGTGAGGCACCGGGGGGGGGGGGGGGATGCAGGGAGAGGCCCCTCCAACAGTGAGGTGCCAGGCAGGACCCCCAGGACAGGGGCAGCGGGCACTGAGCCCTTCACGAAATCAGAGCATCACACACACAGGCGTCTTCCATCTCGCCACAGAGCCCCATCAGGAAGGGTTCCAGTGGCCGGAGGGGCAGAGGCCAAGGTCTCTGGTGTCCACTGCGCTGCCCAGCTTCTCCCGGGCCCCCGTCCACTCAGCCCCAGCCTGGCGGCCCCTCCCTCCAGCTTCCTCCAGTTGCCTCCAACCGTCTCCTTGACCAGTCAGCCAGGCCAGCCCCCACCCCCACCCCGGCACGTGCGTTTGCCGGTCCTGGTCGCCGGGCTGAGGGGAGGCCCCGGGCTGGAGGGGGCAGGAGGCAAGGCCCGGGTGTTAGCTTCCGAGATTATAGGAAGAGAGTGCTTGGTGCCCAGGAAGGGGACAGAGCCTGTGAAAGTCACAGGAGGGGTGATTCTTCTTCATTCTAAGGGTCCCAGGAAGACTGCCAGGAGGAGGCATTCTGGCATCCCATGAACATGGAACTGGGAAGGAAGAGGCCAGGGCCTGAGAGGGGTGGGATGGGGTTGAATCGTGCACTTTCAGGGGCTGCTCACCCAGTGTGGCCAGATTCGCGCCTTGTGAGCTGAATTGGGACCCCCACCCTGAAATCTGCATGTTGAAGCCCTAACCCCAGCACCTTGGGATGTGACCAGATTTGGAGACAGGGTCTGCACAGACGTTATCAGGTTAAAAATGAGGTCCTGGGGTGCTTCCTGATCCAATAGGACCATGTCCGCCTAAGGAGAGGACATCGGGACGCAGACACGCACAGAGGGCCGACCACGTGAGGACACGGGGAGAGGATGGCATCTACACGCCGGGGAGAGAGGCCTCAGGAGGCGCCAGCCCTGCCCGTGCCTGGACCTTGGACTTCCCGCCTCCAGACCACGAGACCACGAGACCACGAGACCACGAACGTCGCTTGTTTGAGCCTCCCGGGCGGTGGGGCTGTGTTTTGGCAGCCTGTGCTCTGACGCCATGGTTTGGGAAGGAGAGGAAGGCTAGGAGATCGGGCTGGGAAGGTGTGAGCCATAGGGAGGTTGGAAGGGGTGTGAGCGGGGAGGGCGGACCCTCGGGGCCGGCCATGCAGGGCGGCCTGCCCCGCACCCGGCCACCCCCTAGGCGCCGCTGCTCCCCAGATCCCCCTCCTCCCGCCCGTGGCCAGAAGGGGCAGGGCTGGGTGGCCCCTCTGGGCTGCCCTGAGTCAGGAAGCTTCTGACCCGAGAGGCCTCTCTACACCTAAACTAAACACTTCCTCCAAGCATTTGTCTCCTCAGTAGATAGTCAGAGGGAGGCAGGACGGCGGGGTGGTTAGAGCACCACCTCCCACCCCGGGGGGGACCCTCAGTGGGCAGCCCAAGCCCCCGCGGGCCCCTCCTTTCCTCGGGGAGACAGGACACCTCTGCTCCGGCCAAGCCCTTAGGACAGGCCTGGGGCTCACTGAGCCCCAGTCCGCATGGACTGTCAGACTGTCGTTGCTTGAGTGACCGAGTTACTGAAGGAAGAGCTGAGCATCTAAGAACACTCACCTCCCCCACTCTGGTGCAGGCCCACGACACGCTCTCCAGATGCAAATTTTCCAGACAGGTGCCAGAGCTCAGCTCCAGGGTTTCAGTAACTGGGCTGGAAAGAAGGACTCGACAAGTGTGCCCCACCGTCCGGCTGAAACAGACAGCGGCGGGTGACATCTTCTGTGTGATGTCCCGGGATCCAGCGTGAACGTTCGGGGGGCTGGGGTACAGAGGCGCCTCGGGTCAGGCTGCTCCCCAGTGAGGAGCGCGCGTGTGGACCATCTCTCACTCCTGACGTGTGGGCCCTCCCTCCCGACCATGTCCCCACCGCCGCCCCTGCCGCCCGCAGCCCCTCCCCCCATGCCCTCTGCCCACCAGCTGCTCTGGGTCAGAAACCAGAGTGTCCTTTGCTGGGACCGCGTGCTGACCGAGGGAGCTGAGCCGGTTCGGCTGCCTCTGCCCCGGGCCCCGGATACATGCAGGTGTTACCGGACAGAGGCAATGAAATCTTACTTTAAAAATCAAATATTTAGGGCACCTGGGTGGCGCAGTCGGTTAAGCGTCCGACTTCAGCCAGGTCACGATCTCGCGGTCCGTGAGTTCGAGCCCCGCGTCAGGCTCTGGGCTGATGGCTCGGAGCCTGGAGCCTGCTTCCGATTCTGTGTCTCCCTCTCTCTCTGCCCCTCCCGCGTTCATGCTCTGTCTCTCTCTGTCCCAAAAATAAATAAAAATTTAAAAAAATCAAATATTTAGGTGCGATCCTTTACACTTAAATTTTTAAAATTTGCTTCATCTGTTTCAAAACAACTCAAGGTCATTGTGGAAAATCCAAACAACACAGAAAAGAAGGCAAGTCAGTGCTGTGCCCGGCTGGATCTGTGGGTTCAGTGCCCAGCGTCCCTCCTGACACCCCTGTGGTCCTTGTACCCTCGAGATTCAGGCCCCAGGCGGCCAAGTGCCCTCCCCTGCTGCTTCCTCCCGCCCCCCCCCCCACACAGAAGATGGACCAGGAGGTCCCCGTTCGGTACACGAGCAGCGTCTGAACATCTAAACTGCACTTGCCCGGGCGTCAAAGACTTGAAATCATCTCTCCGCACGCCTCCCCCGGGTCAGCGTCGTTGGTGACCAGCATGTCCCTCTGCCCAGCTGACCAGTTGGGAAGGGAGGTGGGAGATGAGACAGTGCGGCCCCAGGGCACCGGGGTCCCAGGCGCGATGCATCTTCCAGGAGCGGAAAACAACCAGGGGCTCCCCACCTCCACCTGCCCCAGGGCCGCTACCTGCCCTGTGTGGGTGCCCCCCTGGAGAGGGTACTTTCTCTCCCCGTCCCGGGGTCCCCTGCTCCAGAGAAGTTGGGTCCAGCAGGCCCAACAATTACATATCGATGGTTACAAACATTTCTCAGCTGAGCGGCTATGGTGTGCGATGTATAGGGTAAACGCTCGTACCCGCGGGAAGCCCACCCCGGCCTCTGAGCCCCGTCGGCTGCCTGAGCTCCATGCCCAGCAGGGCCCAAAGCCAAGGGCCGGAGCCCGGGCCCATCCACACTGTGGGGGGCCCCGCCTGCTCCCTCCCCCCCTCACCCTGCGGCAGGGGAGAGGCCCCTCCCTCCACTGTCCACCCACTTCCGTGGCTTGAGTGTCCGGGAGAGGTGCCGTGGACGCCACGGGGACTTCAAGGTTCCAGGTTCTCAGTGCACATGAACTTGAGGTTAGTCCTCAACAAAATGCAGGGACTGGAAAAGCACGGGCCCCTCTCTGCCCGGGGGCACCTGGGACATCACTGGACGCGCACACGTGGGGCTGTGTTGGGGGACAGGCAGCAGACACACCAGAGGAGACGCCAGGGTTAAGGCTGCGGGGCCGTGGAGGCCGCCACCCCGGGGAGCACAGGCCCCCCACCAGTGCTCTGGTGCTCGAGGGAAAGCCTCCGGGGGCACAGGCCACACCCACATCGTATGTTCTCAGACTGCGAGGCCCAAGGGCACCAGAGATCGGGACGTCACGGGGCCAGCTGGACACGAAGAGGCTGGAATTTGCTGAGCTCTGTCTCCCACATTCACACGTGAAGCCTTGAGTCCCAGTACCGGGGGGCTGACTGCATTTGGAGGCAGAGCCTCTAAAGAGTTGATCGCTTAATTTTTTTTAAAGAATTTTTTTAATGTTTATTTATTTTTGAGAGGGACAGAGACAGAGACAGAGACAGCACGTGCGCAGGGGGAGGGGCAGAGGGAGAGGGAGACGCAGAATCCGAAGCAGGCTCCATCCAGGCTCCGAGCTGTCAGCACAGAGCCCGACATGGGGCTCAAGCCCACGAACCGTGAGATCATGGCCTGAACCAAAGTCGGACACTCAACCGACTGAGCCACCCAGGCGCACCAAGGGGCGATTACTTTAAAATGAGGCCTTCAGGGGCGCCTGGGTGGCTCGGTCGGTTGAGCATCCAACTCCTGATTTCAGCTCAGGTCATGATCCCAGGGTTCATGGGTTCAAGCCCCACATGGGGTTCGGTGCTGACAGGGCGGAGCCTGCTTGGGATTCTCTCTCTCTCCCTCTCTCTGTGTCCCTCCCCCTGCTTGCTTTCTCTCCCTCAAAAATAACAAATAAATGATTTTACAAAATAAAAAATAAGTAAAATAAAACAAAATGAGGCCCTCCGAGTCCCTCCGACTAGTGTCCTATGACAGGAAAAGATATGGACACATAGACCCCCCAGTGCAGGTAGAGGACAGGGGGTCTGCACGCCGGGAGAGAGGCCTCCGGAGAAACCAGCCCTGACCCCAGGCTTCCAGTTCCAGGGCTGGGGGTCAGTGAACGTCTGGCACTGTGTCCCGCCCGCCCTGAGCAGGGTTCGGTCCTGGAAACAGCGCTGAGGCCGAGGCCGGGCGGGGCAGACCGGCTGGACGACTCTCCACTCCTCACCCCTGCAGCCAGGTGCTGGACCTGGGTGCGTCCTCTCCCTCCCTCAGCTCCTCTGCCAAGCCTCCCCGGGCCCAGCCCCCCTCTGCTCTGCCCGGGCCCCTGGGGGAGCCCCGGGTCCAGACCAGCCTCCACCAGCCTCCGAAATGCCGGGGACCAAATCCCCCCCCCATTCCCTGCCCACCCCAAACCCAGCCTTTTGCCAAACGCAGTCAATAAATTATTCAGTTTGCAAAATGCCATTATGTGTGAGTTTACTTAATTGAATAGAATAATTTATGGTAGAACCTGGGGAAAGGAAGGTCGATGAGGAATGCACAGAAGAATGATCGAGTTTCCGTGCAGGCAATTTGATTTTTATCCCTCATTATAATAATGTTAAGGGGAAAACATCAACTTGGGTCAGAATCAATATTTGCAGAGCGGCCGGACCATGAATTTTAACTGGAGGTGGCGAGGGGGTGGGCAGGCCCGTCAATAATTAATGCCGCGTCTGCCGCCACAAATAACGGCGAGGTTTGGGTACACGTGCCCGCTACCCGCAGATTTGCTGGTGATCATAAAAGATAATTTAGGAACAAGTCTGTTCGCGATACACGTGTAGCAACCCCAGACATGATTCAGGACGCGGTTACACGTCGGTTTCCCAACAAATCACCTGGGGGACAGATGGTACAAACTTCCTGCTTTTCCTCAGTGCCCTGCCCTGGCGTGTCTGGCGGGGGGCAGCCAGGGCCAGGCCCCGGCACCCTGGGTGGCTCAGCCTGCGTCAGGCCACGTCTGCCTGACCGCCCCGCACCCCTGATGCCCAGCACTAGGCCGGCCCAGCCCTCGGAAGGCAGCTCAGGGCAATAGTATGTCCCAGACGTGAGAAGCACAGGCCAGAGGATGGGCCACCTGCCAGCCATGGGACCCTGGGCTCGTCACCTCTGCTAGGAACCTCGGTGTCCTCCCCTGAGAAGCATAGCTGTGTTCTGTGATAATAGGGGGCCCCTGGTTCTGCACGAATGGTTTCTCCTGATGCTGTCTGTCTCCCCCTGAAGCTTTTCCTGTCAGCCCAGACACCTGTCCTGTCCATGTCCACAGGCACGTGTGGACTCGTGCCCATGGCCCACGCCATCTGTAGACAAGACCTCCAGCTCCAATCCTGCAAGGCCGGGAGGAGCCAGAGCTCCTAAGGGGAGGCCCTTGCGTGGCCCCCTGATACCCATAGAGCCCTGCGGTCAGCTCCGGGAGCCTGGGACTCTGTGCACATGGATTTGTGATAGCTGCCTCACTTTATAGTTAAGAAAACAGGCTCAGGAAGGTCGAGGAACTTGCCTGAGGTCACACACCCAGGCAGCAGAGCGAGGCCTGGGTCTGCCCGACCCCAAATCTCCCCTTCAGATGACCGGGCCACTTTTAGAGCCCTGCATGGAGGCATGGGGGCAGAACAAGGCAGACACAATACCACGGCCCTGGAGGCCTGGCAGGGAGCTCAGGACATAGCCACCACTCTAGATTCCTTTGGGAGCCTGGGATATCTACTCTGAACAGAAAGTGGCAGCAGAAAGGCAGATATTGGCCTTATGGCCAGAGCATGGTACCGGGGGCCTGGGCTTACGGGGTTCTCCTTTCTCTGGCTAACTCCCAGGTTCTACGGACTTTTCCAAACCCTCAGAAACAGAGAGGGCAACAGAGAGGTGGGCCATGGGCCAGGACTTACCTTCTCAAACCAAAATGTCTCAGCTGACAACACAGGACACCAGAGTCAGTGCCCTGGGAGGGAATGTGCCTACCTAAGCATCTCCCCCACAGTGCAGGTCAGCCAGAGCCTAGCCCCGGCTCCACTGAGACCCAAGTGGCTTGAACAACTTCAGGTCTGCATAAACCCTGCAAACACATTCCCCACAGACATTTCTCCTGCAGGCTGAGGGGTCCCCAAGAGCAGGGACCACATCCACTTCTTATCTGCCTCCGGCATGAGCCCTGAGTCCAGCATCACATAGCCCTAGTTACCTTTAGATAAGTAAGATGAGTGGATAGATGATGGGATGGATGGATGGATGGATGATGGATGGATGGACAGGTGGATGGATGAATGGGTGTTGGACGGATGGATGGATGAATGGATGGATGGACAGGTGGATGAATGAACGGGTGATCGATGGATGGATGGATGATAGATGGATGGACAAGTGGATGGGTGGATGGATGATGAATGGATGGACAGATGGATGGATGAATGGGTGATGGATGGATGGATGATGGATGGATGGATGGACAGGTGGATGGATGAATGGGTGATGGATGGATGGATGGATACACAGATGGATGGACAGGTGGATGGATGAACAGGTGATGGATGGATGGATTGATGGATGACTGGATGGATGAATGGGTGATGGACAGATGGATGGACGACTAGATAGATGGATGGACAGGTGGATGGATGAATGGTTGTTGGATGGATGGATGGATGGATGAATGGATGGATGGACAGGTGGATGAATGAATGGGTGATGGATGGATGGATGGATGGATGATGAATGGATGGACAGGTGGATGGATGAATGGGTGATGGATGGATGGATGACTGGATGGATGGATGGACGGGTGGATGGATGAATGGGTGTTGGATGGATGGATGGATGGACAGATGGATGGATGATGGATGGATGGACAGGTGGATGGATAAATGGGTGATGGATGGATGGATGGATGATGAATGGATGGACAGGTGGATGGATGAATGGGTGATGGATGGATGGATGGATGATGAATGGATGGACAGGTGGATGGATGAATGGGTGACGGACAGATGGATGGACGACTAGATGGATGGATGGACAGGTGGATGGATGAATGGGTGTTGGATGGATGGATGGATGAATGGATGGATGGACAGGTGGATGAATGAATGGGTGATGGATGGATGGATGATGGATGGATGGACAGGTGGATGGATGAATGGGTGATGGATGGATGGATGGATGGACAGATGGATGATGGATGGATGGACAGGTGGATGGATGAATGGGTGATGGATGGATGAGTGGATGGATGGACGGATGGATGGATGGCTGAGCAGATGGGCCAGTGGATGGGTGAACAGATAGGTGGGGATATGAAAAGTAGACAGTAGGTAGCTGGACACACAGCTGGGTGTTAGAGAACAAGGAGATAATAGACAGGTTGGGGTGAACAGGTGGTGACCAGAATGAGAGGAAGGACTGGGAAGATGGGTCGGTGGGTAGGTGGGGAGCAAGTGGCCATAGGAGGGTAAAGACCATGCTAGTTCCCGGTATTCAATGAATATTTACCAAGTGAATGAATGGACATGTGACAGCAGATCATCAGATCGACAACTTCACCATCTCTCTCCATGCTGAGAGGACACAAGGAGGCTGAGGCTCTGACCTTGGCATTTCTCCCAGCATCACGAGGGCAGAGCTGGAACAGACCTCAGGGCCAGCGCCCCACGCACCACTTCATCGGGTGGGACGGGAGAGCTGACACACGCCAACATTCTTCCCTCACACCCTGGTCCTGGCCCAGCCCTGAATCCCTACTTGCCAGCCCTCCTGCGGCAGCAAAGCTCCTGGTGTCAGGGAGGCGGTGACCCCTTGCCCACCCTCCCCCTCAGCCCGGGGGCCCCTGGAGAGCACTGCCGACTCTGCCACCTGACTGACAAGCACATTAACATTTCATTACGGCTGGATGCTCACCTCAGCTGTCCCACACATATCAGGACGCTCCACGGGGGCCCCTGTCAGCAGGGGGACAGGCAAAGGCGGGCTGAGGGAGGGCGGGCAGCCCGTCTGGGGGCGGGTACTTATACAGGGCATGGGCCCCGCGATGGATCACAGATCAGACGGCACGTGCTTTGGGAATGAGCGCCGCCCCCCCCGCCCCCGTCCCACAAAGGAAACACGAGCCGCCGGATCAGAGCCCTGCCAGCACTGACCCCTCAGAGTGGGTGGGGGGCTGCCTCCTCACCCCCTCTGCCCCTCCCTGTCCCAGCCCCTCTCCTTGGCAAGCTGTGTCCCTGACTCAGCCACCACACTCCCCACCTTCCTCTTCTTCCCTGCCCGGACGCACTCAAATACGCTCTCTCTGGCGCTAAGAAGCGCCCCCCTCCCGCCGCGCGGGCGCTGGCCAAGGCCAACGACGGGCTCTGAGAAACCACCGCTGTGCGCAGGTGCACCGGCCCTCCGCGTGCTCCCAATGTCTCTGCTGTAGAGAACGTGTTCGCAGACAACAAGGAAATACACAGTACTCCACGGTGACTTCCGCCCAGCCTGGATCCCACGGGCTCTCCACGCCCCGGCCCCCCGGGTCTCAGCCCAAACCCACGGCCGCCCGCCCGCCCGCCGCCGCGCACACGATTTGACAAAGGAAGCAAGTCCCACACCTCGGGCTGGCTCCCGCCCTCCTGCAAATGTGATTCATTCAACAGGAACCTCTTTCAGCTCAAGGCCGGGACCACACTCGGGCCGGCCTCGTTAGCTTTCCCTGCCGTCCGAGGACGGGAACGATTTCATTCTACATTACTTAGTGACAAACGTGCCTGACGACCAGCTCACAAAAGCCCCAAAAGCTTAGCAGCTGGCTCCGGCTGACCTGGGGGAGCTCCCACCCAGCACGGTCTCCCGCTCCCCTCCTCCCCTCCACGAATGAACGAAGGACACGGCGCCACAACCAAGGGAGGAACAGCAATTTCTGTGTCTCAGCCCAGAGCTTCCTTCCAGAGCTGCCCTTGGCCGCCTAAAGCCTCTCGGACCAAACAGCTTCCCGAAACGGCGCTGGCGGTCCCGCCGTCCCGGGGGCCTCACACCTCGCCGCCCTCCTAAACCCCGAGTGGCCGTGGGTGAGGCCGGGCGCAGAGGTGCCCCACGCCGAACACCAGCTCTGTGCCGGGCCCCCGTCCGCCATGGATGGAGACAGCCGGAGCCACGGGCCAGGCCCACCCCGAGGAGGGTAAGGGTGCTTGGTAAGGGCACCGCTCTCGATCCCATCCGTGAAGGATGATGGACACGGCAGCGTGCCGCCTCTCTCCCTTGGCTCCCCAGCCGCCCGCCTGGCCACCCCCAGTTGGGCCTCCCCTCCGCTGACCGCCAGGGCAACAGAGCCCTTAAACTGCCCGCCTCACCCAGCAAATCCCCCGCCACGACACCTCCGTCCTTGTCCGGGCCGCTCCTTTCCGCCAAGAGGACCCTCACACCTGCCTCTCTTCCTGCCTGCCTCCCAGGGTCCCGCTCAGTGCCTTCTCTTCCAGGAAGCCTTCCCTGAACACCCCTGTCCCGGGCGGAAGGACCTCCCTTCCTCGGAGCAGCACCCCACACACTTTCTCTGTCCTCTCTCCTGGCCTCCGTCACCTGCCGGACTCAGGTCACCTGCTGGACTGGAGGTCCTGTTGCCGGGACCCGCAGGCACTCAGCCAAGGCGGCTGCCCCAGGGCGGGTGTCAGACAAGCCATGAAAGTCACTCCAGGATTATGCCACCGCCCCACGCCAGGAAGCAAGTCAACAGACAGCGATGACCAGAAACAGACTAAAAAGGAGCAAACCAGATGTCACGGCAAACAAATGCTCTTTGTCTCAGTTGTTTTTTTAAAACAGATTTTATTTTTAAGTAATCTCCACACCCCACGTGGGGCTCGAACTCACAACCCCGAGATCAAGAGTCACACGTGGGGCTGAGCGGGCCGGGCGCCCCTGTTCTTTGTCTTGTTAAGGGAAAGGCTGAGTCGCCACCGAGGGGGACCCTCTGGCCTGAGGGTAGGTGAGACACCCCTTCCGTTCCTCCCTCTGCCAGGACAGGGCCTTTCCGGCCACACCTGGGAGACGGGTGGAGGGGGGGGTCATGGTGTAGGGCTGGACTTGGAGGCATCGGGAGCCCAGGTCACACCCAGGTCGGGGAAGGGGGCAGAGCTTTGGGGGCACATGGTGAGAGGCGGGTTTGAGGGAGCACTGATGGAGATCCCGCAGGTCTGGGGGAGCCCGAGAGGCACAGGGCAATTTTGGAGATGGGGCGACACGGAATCACAGATCTGGGGTTCGGGGGCCCCGGTGTCTAGAGGCGATGCGAAGCCATACCTCACGCCCAGATGTGGGCAAGGTGGTCCCGGGGAAAAGTGGGACCCCCTGGAGGAGGTCCCCAAAGGGACAGAGCAGGAACGGCCACGGGGAGTTGGGGAGCATCCAGGAGGAGAGTGGTGGGGAGTGGAGGGGCCCCAGATGCCGGGACAGCAGCCCCTTCCCCAGTGACCCCAGTGTGGGAAAGGGGAAGGCTGGGGGGGGGGGACTGTGCAAGGTGCCCCCACCCAGCCTTGGTCTCCCCAGCCTTGCCCGGGGCGACGTCTCTGTGAACAGGGCTGGGGTCTCACCCTGGCCCCCGCTCCAGGCTGTGGGGCCATTTGCAAGTCTAATCACCCTGCTCCAGCTCTGGCGTTCACACCCCATATATTGGCACCCACAGCTGAGATGCCTCCCCTCTACAAGCTCACGAGTATGGGGGCCCCTGCTCGCCTGACAACGCACAGGGGTCAGGAGAGGGAGCGTCAGCCACCGAGGGAGGGACATCGCAGTCCCTGCCCCTGAGGCTGTCCCTCTCCCTGCCCCTCTCCTGTCCCTACCCCTCCCCTATGCCTGCCTCTCCCCTGCCCCTGTCCCTGCCCCTGCCCCTGCCCCTGGCTCTGGATGAGAGCCTCAGGGAACAGGACAAGGGCAGCCCCAAGGCTCAGGAAGGAAGGCGGGGAATTACAGGTCTCAGGGGAGCAGGGACAGAGCCCCTGGCAAGCAGGAACGGGCACCCCGGCCACCCCCTCTGCGGCCGGCATGCCCACCTTGCACACCCCAGGGGCAGACTCCCTGTTCACTCGTGCACACGCACCACCCACGTGTGCACACACAGACACAGACACAGACACAGACGCGTGCCCTGCACCAATGTTAGATTCTTCCCGAAACCCTGTGAGGCAGGTGAGAATACGTGTCCCTGTTTTCCAGATTAGCAAACAGAGGCCCAGATTTGCTCAGCAGCACGCCTGAGGTCACACAGCTGGTAGGATTGTGTACCCAGACAGTCTGGCTGGGCGGGGCACTGGGACCCTGTGTCCCCATGACTCTGGACGAGACTCTGAGAGCCCCCTGGCGCGGGGATAGAGCCAGGCCACACCCAGGTCAGGGAAGGGGCCAGACGGGCCCTGGCAGGCCCTGGGAAGAAGGGTCCAGCAGGCAGTTGTCAGGCAGAAGCCCCTCCTGCCGCTCCTACTTGGTGACAGGCATGTCCGACCGGGAGGTCAGCGCTAATGGCCGCCTCGCTCCACGTTTGTGGTTAAGTTGACAGCAGTGAAGATTTACAAGCCGCGCCGGGCCTCCCTGCGGAGGCCAGGCTGGGGCACCAGCCCTCTGAACTCTCAGCGTGGGGAAGGCTTGGCCCCGGGCCCCTCCTCCAGGCTCGACTCCCACCCGAATCTCCCCATCGCGGCCCCTCACCTGCCGGGGCCCTTCCACCCACAGCCCTCTTCTACTCTCTCAGTTTGGGGGCTCCCACTGTCTAGGAGTCCCCAGCCCCCTGAGGGAGAACCTGAGCCCTGGAGGGCTGAGGTCACAGATCAGAGCCAGCTCCAAAGCAGAAAAGTCAAGGGTCAGTGTCTTCATTTCACCATGGAGGACAGTGATGACCAGAGAGGCCCAGGAGTCTGCCTAGGTCACACAGCAGCTTTTGATGATGCTCTGATGGGACCAGAGCCCGCCCCCCTCCAGTAGCCCCCAACATCTGGTCTGTGGCCTCTGGATCTGGCTCAGTGGTGGAGGAGCAGAAGACGGCTCAGTGCCCAACTCCACGGGCAGCCAGCTTCCGGAGGGGACCAGGTGGGGCCTGACTCCCCCAGGGCCTGGAATCGAGAAGTTCAAGGTGGCCGCAGCTGAGCATTAACACAAGCGGGGGCTCCGGGACTGCACGGGCCTCAGCCCCGCCCCCTCCCTTCCACCCTCCCTGCTCTGCCTGCATGCCACCCCAGAAGCTTCCCCGCCCCTCCCTCGACGCCCCCTCCCTGAGCCTCACACCTGCTGCCTCCGTGGGGGCCTCCGTTCCCCCGCCTTTGCCTTCAGAGAGGCTGTCGAGGGTCTGGGCCGATCTGCCCAAGACTCTAGACAAGGGGGCCCCCCTTCCCCTCTCATGGCCTGGCTGGGTGCCAGCTCGCGGACAGTAGCGGCCACTGGAAGCTTCTAAAAGAAAATACTTGTGCTAAAGTCCAGGCTCCTTCAAGGGAGACTCCAATGCAGTCAGGCCCAAGGCCCTGAGCCAGACCCTCAGATCCCCAGACTCTCAGATCCCTAAATCCCCCCAGCCTCGGATCACATAGATCCTCATTGCTTCCGGCCCCCAGGCCCTCATAGTCCCCCAGACGTCACACACACACAGGAGGAAAGTGTCATGACTGCAGCTCAGGGCCGGGCCCCCAGGGCCCACTGCGGAATAGCTGGGACAGGAGTTGAGGGCTTGAACAGAGCTTGGGGTGAAAGCCTTAGAGCAGATGAAAAGCTTCTGGAAGCTTCCATCACCCACCCAAAGGAATAGCCCCCTCGCTCATGCCTCACTCAGGCCTCACCTACAGCCCTCCTCCTGCTGAGGCAGCCTGTCCCAACCCCAGCGCTGGGGTTGGGGACACAGAGGGCAGGAGACACAGTTCAGAAGGGGCTCTGATGAGGGTCCAGGCGGTGGGGGAAGCCAGAGCCAGGCAGACAGCTGTGGCAGGAGGCTGGTTCTGAGAGAGGTGGGGAGAGAGAGCCGCCCCCCACTACCCCCACCCTGCCTCCTGCCCCAGTTCCCCGGCCACCTGGGAAAGTCACCTGGCGAGAAGCCACCTTGTGATGTAAATGCCAGCACCATGCCTGGAAACCAGGCATGCCAGGGAATGCCAGGGACCAGGGTCCCTGGTCCTCACCCATGGCACCCCGGTCAGGCACGGGGACAGGTGACCGAGGCTTATGGCGGTTGGTGAGGGACACGGAGAGACCGCGGTTAGAGGTCCAGGCCTGACCCACCTGACTGCTCAGGAGGACTCAGCTGTGCCCCCGCCATCCTGCGCCTCGGTTTCCCCCTCCTCGCCCAAGGAGGCTATGCAGCCTCTGTGGTTTGGAGCTGACATTGGTGCCCGCCCCGCAGGCCCCAGGAAAGGAGCAGGGATAGCAGGAACGGGCGGGGGCACCCGCGACACAGCGTCACCGCAGGCACATGACCGGAGGCCTGGCAGAGGGCTCCTCCCACGCTGCCTGTCCCCACCTGATGGGCCACCGGCGGCTCCGGTCCAAGCACAGCCGTGTATTTACTCAGCTTCTGTCTTGCCCTCCCCCCCAGCCGTGTCTGCCACCCTGCCCTCGGCTCCCAGGGCCAGGCGCACAGCAGGGGACCTCAGCCAAGAAGGGCTTTGGCTTCTCCAAAACGCTGAGGCCCGCAAGAAGGCGGGTCCAGCACGGCCCAGCTGAGGGCTGACCCCGGGGTGGGGGGGCTGTCAGCCCGGGGCCGGGACGGGCCGACCCCCCAGCGCTAGCCCGCACCCTGCGCTCTCCAGGGCCAGGCACCAATCTGCCCATAGCGCCCCAGGGGCCTCCGGAAAGGATCTTTCCTGGAGAAACAAACAAACCAGGAGAAAGAATACGGAAATAACCATTTTTTAAAAGGCGAGTGCCTTCAAAACGGCATCCACCAGGCCCACCAGATAGCTGCTCTCCCCCTGGCGGGTCCTGGTGCCTGAGTGCTCCCTCCACGCCCGTCTCCTGCAGCCTCCCTACCCCTGCTCCTCCCAGTCCCGATGGCGGTGGGAGGAGGGGGGGGGGACCCTCAGAAAGGAAGGGTCTTCCCCCTCAGTATTCCCGCCGCATCGCTGCCTCGGCCAAGGGCACCATCCCTTCGAAGCCGCAGCACAGAGCCCCGCCCCCAGCCTCCCTCCTCCCACCAGCTGCTCAGGGGCCGTCCGTCCGCCGCCCTGTTGGTCTGGAATGCGGACTTTTCGCGCAGACAGCCAGGTGTCCGGCAATGCCCGGTTTGGGACGCCCAGCCCGCCCATCCTCTGATCACATGTGGCACGCTCACTGCTCGGAAAATCACCTCTCCTGCCACTGAGCCCCTGAGTCTGCTGTCCCGCCAGGACCAGGGGATGTGGGGAAAGAGGCCGGGACCCGGGCTCTGGCTCTGCACCCGCTCTGGGCAGCAGGGGGCGGGCCCGCCGGTCTTGGGGCCCAAATCTGCGGGCACCAACGCCAGGGTCCTCCCCGCAGACTGGCCAGAAAGAACGGGCTGGAGGGAGGGTGGGAGGCTGGAGAAAGGATCCCCGGCCGGCCAGGACTCCCAGAATTCCGACACGACGAGCACGGAGCGTGGGGCGGCAAGTCCCACACGTGTGTGGGCGCGAGTGTGTGCATGAATGCACGCCCGTTCATAAGTCCGGCCTTCGGGGGGAGGCACGCTTCCCGCAGAGATCCATTTTCCTCTGCGGCTTATTAACAAATTGCATGGCCTGCCACGCACTCCCCCTGGGACTCCACCTCCCCGTCAGATCAGCACAACTTGAAATAAGTGAACAGTGGGATACACAAGTCCCCCGCCACTCAGCCAGCCCCTCCTCGTCTTGACCCCGTGCCCTGTCTGGTCCCCTGGGTCCTGCCACGGGACTGGCTGAGTCATCACCAGCTCTCCCCCGAACCGAGGGCTCAAAGCATGCCAGGTTCCCAGCCCGAGCTGTCTGTCGGGGTCCTGGGGACTGTCCCCGGGGCCTCCTGGGTCCCCTCACACAGCTGCCAGACCAGGGACCTGCACCCCTCCCAGATTCCCGTGCCCCTCCGTCTGATGGCGGAGGATAACTGACTGCCGTCTCTCCCTGCTAAGCAAGGTGGTCGCAGTAGGGAGACCCGACAGTGGGTGCTCCCTGACGCCTGGGACTCGGAGAAGGGGTCCGCCCAGCTCAGAACCTTCTGTTCTGCTGCTCCAGGGACCCCAGAGCCTGGGGGCCAGGATGTGCAGTTTGGGGGCCACCCTCAGGCTGAGGATTCCAAGCCCAAAGGCCCTGAGGAGGGGAGACTCCAGCTGGAGCTTGCCAGGCGGGGGGCATTCTCGGCATTCCCCCAGCACATGACGGAGCCTGGAATGTTCCGTCCTTGGGAAATCCTGGGCCTTTGGATACCCTCTGAGTGGACCAGTGGGGGTGGTCCTCGAGGGCACTGACTTAAGACATACGAACATACAAGCACCGTGTCCCTGAGTCACTCCTGCTCAGCCTCCAGAAAGCTCCGGAAACCCCCAGAAGGCTCCAGAAGCCTGAGCCCAGAAGCCACTGTGGGGGACACGGGTGCGTGTGGTGGCTGGCCAGCAGGGGCGGCTTGGGCTGCAGACTGTCCCCCCACCCCCCACACACACCGCCCGGGGTTCTCAGCCGAGGCTCATCCCGCCTCATAAAGACACCGGCGCGCCCCGCACCAGCACAGACAGGCCCACAAATCAGGGCTGGGTGCTAGATTTAGAACATCACCACTCTGCCCGGCGGATCAGCTTCCCCGGACGGCCACCGAGGCTGCAAGAAATACGGCCGATGTCTCCGCTGCTGGAGAAACAGGAGAGATTTATTCCAAACCACGGCGACCTGTGCTCAACGTCTGGGGCGACTCGGACACAGCCAGGCGGCACCTCCCCCTGCAGGAGGGGAGCTGAAGGCACGGGAGGGGAGGACCCGCCCGGGGCCCACGGTGCAGCAGCCGCTCTGGGCCCCACACCCGGGGGTCCGGCCTCGAGCCAACTCATCCCAGAAACCCTGGTCCCTGCCTCCGAGCTGTGTGGGGCTCCCTTCAAAGGGCCCCGACTTGGGAGCTCTCTCTCCGTGGGGCACACGGTCCTCTTCAAGGGACAGGTAAAGGCATTTTATTCACCTAGGCCATGGTTTCCCGAATGGCCGTGCCTAGAGACTGTGGGAGCAGGGCGGACCAGCTGACCTCGCATTCGCCACGCGGTGACGGCGTGAAGGCAGGTACGGGGTGGCTTCACCCTGGAGCCGCCCTGCGGCTTCTCGGAGACGTCACTGCCTCTTCTCCAGCCGCCGGGCCCACCTGGGCCATTAGACAATTAGACGGACACCGTGGGCACCATGGCCGCGGTCCTGCGCCCACGCGGTCCTGCGCCCTACGCAGCCCGGCACCAACCAGCCAGCAGGCGCCTCCCGCACACCCCTGCCCCGTGGTCAGACACTGTGAGGGAGCCCCAGACGACGGCCCAGCCTTGCTGCGTTCCCCTCCGCCCGGACACAGACACCGCCCCTGGGGCCTCGCAGCTGTCACCTCAGAGCGCCAGGGCCTGCGGGCGCCAGTGCCGGTGGGTACCCGGCGAGGAGTCAGCAGAGAGACCGGGCCAGGCAGGGACCTTGTGTCAGAGGACGCCCATCCCGGACCGCGCCACCCTGGTAGGCACAGGGGCCTCCGCGCGGCGGGCGAGGGCTCTAAAAATGGCTCTGGCCCGATGCAAGGCTCCCAGTGCCCAAAGCGCAAGAAAATTAGGTAGTATTGGATTATAACCCCGAGTGTGAAATCGGTGTCCCCAGCAGCGAGGGACTAATTAACAAAGGGGAGAGAAGAGACGGGCCTCTCGTGGGAGCGATTCCAAATAATCTGGGGAGGTGCCCCGCTTTGGTGTGCTGTCCTGGGGGAGGGCGGATCCTGGACCAGAAAGACACGCGGGGAAATGTGAACAAATATTGGCTTTAGTTCCTGAAAACGTAGCAACGCTTGCTCCATTACACTCTGTAAGACGTTAGCGTCAGGGAAGCTGAGTGTGGGGCGTATGGGAATTTGTACTGTCTTCAGAAATCTCCTGTAAACCTAAGATAAAATGTGTTTCCTTGTTTGCTTATTTCTTTATCTGAGAGAGAGTGCGCGCGGGCAAGCAGGGGAGAGGGGCAGAGAGACAGGGAGAGAACCTCGAGCTCCGCTCTCAGCGCGGAGCCCGACGCAGGGCTCAGTCCCACGCCCCTGGGATCGTGACCTGAGCAGGAACCAAGAATTTGACATTCAACTGACCGAGCCACCCAGTCGGCCCCAAGATAAAATCTATTTTTTTTTTAATTTTTTTTTCAACGTTTATTTATTTTTGGGACAGAGAGAGACAGAGCATGAATGGGGGAGGGGCAGAGAGAGAGGGAGACACAGAATCGGAAACAGGCTCCAGGCTCCGAGCCATCAGCCCAGAGCCCGACGCGGGGCTCGAACTCACGGACCACGAGATCGTGACCTGGCTGAAGTTGGGCGCTTAACCGACTGCGCCACCCAGGCGCCCCGATAAAATCTATTTTTAAAAGGTGATTCTGAAACAGACAGAGGCAAAAGACTGAGGTTGGATGGGGCTGGGCGGCAGGTGCCTATGACATTCTGTGCCTGTCACTGGGGGTCTGTTTCACAAGGTGGGAAAGAAGGAGGGATCAGGGAAGGGAGGGGAGGGGAAGGGAGAGGTGGGGTGAGGGAAGTGGAAGGAGAAGGAGGAGAAGGGAGAAGAAGAGGGAGGGGGAGGGAAGAAAGGAAGAGGAGAGAAGAGGAGGGGAGGGAAAGAAGGGCGGGGAGGGAAGGGGAGGGGAGGGAGAGGAGGGGAGAGAGGGGAAGGGAGGAGGAAGGGGCAGGGGACCGAATGGAAAGGAAGGGAGGGAGGAGAGGAGGGGGGAGGGAGGAGGGGGAAGGGCAGGGGAGGAGAGGGGAGAAATGGATGGGAGAGGAGAAGCGGGACGGGAGGGGAGGGGAGAAGGGGGCAGGGGAAGAGGAGGGAGAAGAGGAGTAGAGGAGGGGGGCGGGGAGGGGAGGGGAGAAGCACATTCTTGGAAGGCTCCAGGACCCAGCTCAGCAGCCCACATCTGTTCAGAAGGCCGAGAGGCATTTGTGGTTGTCAGTCTGGGACGGGGTGACCTGGTCAGGAGGGGATTTGGGGAGGACGGTGAGGCTACGGCTGGGCCTGAAGCCCGGTGACCCTGGGGCAGGGCAGGGGGGCAAGGAGGGAGGGCCCATGGCTGCTCCAGGTACAAGACACCGGTGGGCCCACCCCTCCCAGAAGGCCCCTCCCCTCCCAGAGGGGCCCTCCCCTGAGACCTCGGTGTCCCTGCACTCCCGCCAGCCCCCCTGGGCCAGGCCACGCTGGGGACACCATGCCCCTCGGCCCTGGCCCTGTCTAACTGCCTAACGGGGTCTCGGGGTCCCCAACCACAACACGGGCCGGGGTCACCAGGACGTCCGGGGCCCCCTGCCCTGGGTTCTGGGCGGGGAGGCTTCTGTCCGGGCTGAGGGCTGCGCCCCCCCCGCCCCCACGAGGCAGACCCAGCCCGCGGGAAGCCAGCTCCTCCGTGGCCCCCGCCCAACCTCCCAGGCTTCCTGTGTGGAAACGGGGCCTGGATCCCGCCTTGGTAAACACGTTATCGGGAGGGAGAAGTCACCCTTCGGGCTTCCTGTTTGCTGCGGCCGACTCCAGGGCCAGGCCCCAGCCCCCCCAGCGCCCTCGGGGACCCTGTCTGCCTCCGACCCCCTAGCTCCTGTCCCCCCTAGCTCCTGTCCCGGTGGAGCCGCTGAGACAGGCCCTCCCCCACCCAGGGCTGCAGGGCGGCCCCATGGGAGGGGGGGTGCTCAGGCTCCCCGGGACAGTGGGGCCGAGGTGGGCCAGGGGTGAGCGCTGGGGGGGACCCCGAGGCGGAGCGACGCCCAGCCGGGCGGGCGCTCTTGAAGCACGAGGAAGACTGAGGCACCCAGACCTCGAGCAAGGGCCCAGGGCCCTGACAGACGGCGGACCCATCACCTCAGGCTGCAGTGTGGACTCACCCCCATTCCCCCCACCACCCCAGGACACGGGCCGGGAAGGGTCGAGGCCCCATAGCTGGCCTCACGGGGGCCAGGACCCGGCAGAAGCACGGCCCCTGCAGACACAGAGTGCTGCTCGGAGCTCCGGAAGGCCAGGCTCCCCCACCTCTGCCACCGCCATCCCCAGTATCACTGCTGCCACTGTGATGGCCCTACCCTGCCACCGTGGCTGTCACCGCAGCGGCCACACGGCCCTCCCCGCTGCCATCGTTGTGTGAGGTGACGGGAAAAGGAAGCTCAGAGACCCAGTCACTCCTAAAGCTTCAGGCGGTCCCCCTGGCTCCTGAAATCCCCCCCGGGTGGCAGGCGGGGGCGGTGGGGAGTGGGGGGCATCATGCCCCTCTGCCCAGATTAAGGCCCAGGAAGGAGACGGCAGGCTCTGAACCCTGGTGGGGCTGCAGGCCAGGTACCCAGCTCCTGCCTACCCACCTGCCCCCACCTTGGTTCCCAGCCACCACTGGTCCCTGTGAGCCCCCTGCCCTGGTCATCCAGCCCAGCGTGACCTCCACCTGGCCTCACCTTCCCGAGCGGCCCCCCAGTGCCCGGGGCCACGGTGGGCAGGGCGGGCAGAGCAGGCCTGGACTCGTGGAGTGAGTCAGGCGGGCACCTCACCCCCGGGAGTGGGCTGGCCAGGTGCCAGGCCGGCCTCGGAGGCAGAGACGCCCGCCGGGGCTGGCTCCTGTCCTTGTCCCCAGATGGCCCAGGCAGGCGTCTCACCAGCTCTCAGGGCACCATCACTCCCACCCCTGGGGTTGGCTGGCCCTGGCCCCCCGACACAGGAAACCCCTCCGCCTGGCCCTGAGTGTTCTAAATCCGTGCCTCCTCCAAGAAAGTCCAGAGGAAGAGCCTGAGGTAGCCCGGCTCACTGTGGGTCTCTGTGTCCCCACACATCCCATAAACGGGATGCCCACAGACCCCTTACAGGTGGCATCACACGAGGGCCACCTCAGCGTTGGTCCGAGAGCTGGGTCCCAGGCAGCTGCGGCTTTCCCATCCATGAAATGGGCACTCCCCAGCTCGGTTCCCAGCCTGTAATGACAGGGCTGAAGGCTTTGATGTCCCAGATGAAAGGCGGCCCCAGGCTCCAGCTGCCCCCAGAACAGGGGGTTCCCATCCAGAAAAGCAGGCGCCACCCTCCCAGAGCCTCCCCTGGACTGTGGGAAGGAGGCTCCCCTAGCTGGCCCCAAAGGTCAGCCACCCCCAGCAGTAGCTGGCGGCGGGGGGGGGGGGGGGGGGTCGGAGAGGGTCAAGGGCATCAAGGGCTTGTCATCAAGGAGCAGGCTCTGGGCCCCTCCAGTGGCTGAGGGGTAGGAGAGGGAGGAAGGGGTGTTCTCTGCAGGAGGAAGGGACCCACACAGCACCCCCAAGTGCAGTCCACCCCCCACAACAGCTCTGTCCAGATGGTCAGGACACTATGGCCTTGGCTCTCAGGCAGGCCTCCCCCAGTCTCCTGTGTGACCACCCCAGCCCCAACCCCGCCCTGTTCTCTGATGTGGGGGTGGCCCTGACCCCACCCAGGCCCCAACACTGTGCTGGTCCCTCAGGATGGAGGAGGGCGCCCAGCACCCCTGCATGGCAAGGTCAGACCATGGGTCACAGCCAGCTGGGCCTGGCTCACGGGAGTCCCAGACCAGGTGGGCTTCTCAGTCCCTTCAGGTATCAGGTCCTGAAAGCCTGTCTCCCATCCCACCCAGAGCCCCACCACAGCCACCCAGACCCCTCAGCACCTCCCAAATTCAGTGGCAGACAAGCAGGCTTGGTGGCGAGGCCTGAGCCCAGGCCGGGAACCAGATCTGGCCTCCGAATAGAAAGGGAGAGCCCGGGGGTGCTCCGGGCTACCATTGCCTCTGGCTGACATGGGAGCCCAACCCCAGGGGCTGGGGGCCGTGCCATAGGCAGCAGGGAGCAAGAAGGCAGCCTGGGGCGGTTGGGGGGGGAGGGCTCAGTGCAGAGGACAGGAGGGGCCCGGGAGGCATTCTGCACGCTGTCAAATGCTGTTGGGTGTGGGACCTGCTTCTGCCCCCAGCTGGGCCTCCCCCTGAGGAGAAACCTCGTTCCCTCGTTCTTTCCTCCAGTAAGTATCCCCCGAGGCCCCACTGAGGCCCAGCGCTGTGCCCAATGTGGGGGCACAGCAATGACTCAGACCCCACCCCACCCTTCGGAGGCCCCACGGAGGCGGGGAGTACAGGCAGAGACCACACGAGGTGTGGGGTGCAAGGCGGAACAGCCCCCGTGCCGGAGGGGGAGTCCCAGACCACACTAGGAAGGGCCCAGCCAGCTGGGAGGGGCCGTGGTGCCCGCACCACAGCCCCCGGGGGCGCGCCGACGGGGGTGGGCGCAGCAGTGGGGCTGCTCAGGACCAGGGTGTGAGCATCGGGCAGGGCCGCCTGAGGCCTACAGAAGGTGCAGGGTGGGGAGGGCGGCCGTGCCCGGCGGGGGTCCTGCCAGCTCGGGGGGTCCTGAGCCTGATGTGTCCTGTGTGTCTGCTCATCTGTCCCCTGGAGAGACAGGCAGGGGACAAAGGAAAGAGATCAAGGGTCTCCCACTGCAGTACCTGCCTCAATTTCCCCAGCTAGCATGACCCCTGGGAAGGGCCCCGAGCCCGCCAGAAAATGCTGCTTCCCACCAGCCCAGCCCCATCCCGTGGACCCTGACTCAGTCTGTCCCTGCTGTCCCCTCTCGATCTGTCCCTGCTCTGTCCCCTCTCGGTCTGTCGGTCTGTCCTACTCTGCCCTCTCGGTCTGTCCCTCCTGTCCCCTCTCACTCTGTCCCTGCTCTGTCCCCTCTCGGTCTGTCCCTACTCTCCCCTCTCACCTGCAAGGTTGGTCCCTGCAGGGCTGCTGCAGGGCCGACAAGCAGAAGGTAAGTCCCCTGCTGTCCTGGAGATGCATCCTTCAATGCCTTGAGGCCACCTCACCCCAGGACCCTTGCAGGGCAGCTCCCCCAGTGAGCTCAGGAGCCATTTTAACAACCGATGTGTCTTTTATTCACAAAAGCTGCAGCAAGATGTTATCTACACATTTGTACAAAGGTTTGGACGCCCTTAGAAAATGCACAACGGTCAGAAAACAGAGCCCATTGTGCCGGGAACACATACCTCAGCAAATTCACCCCTGGTCTGCATTTGGCAAGAAGTGCCTCCCAAGGACCCCTGCCCTGCCCAGGGTGCCCCCCAGAAAGAGCCTGGCCTGAGGAATACCTTCCATAGAAAACCATAAAAACATAGATCATTTGTCTCCAAATTCCCACTGCAAATACTGCATTTATAGGCAAAATGATATAAAAATATGAACCTAACAGAACCTTTACAAAACCCTTATCCCCCACATTTTTTGTGTGTGTTTTCTTTTGTTTTGTTTTTGCTTGTGGTTTTGGTAAGAATTCCTGCCGTAGAAGAAGGCGCCGTGTGCCTTCAGCTCAGCCCGTGGGTGCTGCCCTCCCTGTGTCCTCGGGACAGAGCAGGTCCTCGGGGAAGGGAAGGTGGGCCGTCCCTGCCCGGAGGACCCCCAGTTCCATCTGCAGAGACAACTGCACGCAGACCCAGGGCCTGGTGACCACTAGGGCCGGCTCTGCCGAGAGGAGACAGCTGTAAAGGAGAAGTGATCCTGACCTTCGGGCCTGCTGAGCCCAGAGCTGTCCTGCTACATGAATCTGCTTGGCTGGAGAGAGGCTCCTGCTGGGCACTTGGGTGGCCACCGCGGCCGCCAGGCCACAGCCTGAGCACACTGTCTGCTGGTGTCTTGAGTCCTTAGCACCAAACGCAAAAAGGAGAGAAGTCCAGTTCAAGGTTAAAGGCACTTGTGTCGTTGTCTGGATGGTGACAGTCTCTGTCTCCGCACGCTCGTTCCCTGTCCGCTCACTGCACTCGGCCAGCCCCTCCCTCACGCTCCCTCGCCTCTGAGACCCCCGGTCCTTCAGCCGACCCTCTGCATCCTCCTCCCTCCGACCCCTACCACATCCTCGCTCCCTCCCACGCCCCCTCTGCGCACCCCAGTGCCCAGCCTCAGACGTCCACCTCCTGCGGCCCGGGCGTGGCGGCGGGGGCGGAGACGCTGATGTCAAAGCAGGTGACCATCATGACGTGGGCCTTACACAAGTTCACGCACTGCTCCAAGGCGGCCGTGGCGTGCTCCAGGGCCGCCAGGTACTCTGCTGACTCGGGCTCCAGCTCCGGGTCCACCTCGACTGGGGAGGGACAGCAAGCAGCCGGTCAGGCCAGGGGTTCCCACGGGGCCGAGGAAATGCTTCTCTCCCCTCCCGGCTTTTGGGTCCCTGTCTGGGCCAAGGTGAAGGTGAGCAACTGGAGTTCTCGAGGGAAGTGGCTGGCTTAGGGGCGCAACAGGCAAGGGGCACCAGGGCGGTGGGGGCACCCTCTAGAGTCCTACAACCCTGCGCCTCCCGGGATGGGGATATCAGTTCTCCTCCCAGCAGAGGGGCGGGGCTCATACTGCCCCTCCCAGCAGAGAGGGGCGGGGCTCACACTACCCCCAGCAGAGAGGGGCAGGGCCACACTGCTCCTCCCCGCAGAGGGGCGGGGCTCGCACTGATCCTCCCAGCAGGGGGGCGGGGCCACACTGACCCTCCCAGAAGAGGGGCGGGGCCCACATTACCGCTCTCAGCAGAGAGGGGCGGGGCCACACTGCTCCTCCCAGCACCGCGGGGCCGGGGACTCACACTGCTCCAGCCAGCGGCCGGGCTCCACCATCAGCCGGCCCTGGGTCTCGGCCAGCTCCCCGCATAGGTGCTCACGCTTGGCCTGCACCTCTCGTAGCCTCTGCTGCCTGCGCTCAGCCAGCCGCAGCGTGGCACTGTTGCACGCCGGACCCTGGGGGGCAAGGGATGGGCGGGGTGGGGGTGCTCAGGCATGGAGGGCAGCCCACTCCCATGCTCTCCCACCATCCCCAGCTTTGGAAGGAGGGTCTCCCTCCAGCCCCCAGGCCTGGGCCAATGTACGGTGGGGCCTCAGAGGTGGGCAGGGGTCAGACCTGGGCCCCCCACAAGGTGGGGCTCCCACCAGGTGCTCCCAAAGCAGCCTGCCAGTGCCTGGGCCCAGGTTGTGGGAAACAGCTGTGGTAAAAGCTCCATCAGATGCAACTCCAGGGGACAAGAGTGGTGACCTCAGGACCCCTCGGACCACCCACTCTGCCCAAGTGGGCATCAGCGACCACCACAGGCTCAAGGTTGGTTCCTACCTTCTCCACATCCTGGGAAGGCTGAGGGCAAGAGGGGAAAGTAGGGTCAGCTGGCCGCTGGGCCCCACCCTCCAGGGCCCACCCTGCCATCCCAGGACCTCTCACCACCAGCCGCCCAGCCCCCCACTGGCCCTGACCTCAGACGGATCCTCCCTTGGGAGCGGGCGGTGCCGCTGCAGCCGCTCCACGTCGTCGATCTCATACACCTTGATCTCGAAGGGCTCCTTCAGGGAGCCGGCCAGGGGCGGGGGCAGGTCCACCCACTGCCCGGGGAGGCTGGGCTTGCGGCCCAAGGCAGCCGTGTCGGGCATTGGGGCTGGGATCAGCCGTCTCCTCTGCAGACCTGGAACAGAGAGCCGGGCCCTGGATGCGCGGAGACTGGGGTCCCAGGCCCAGGCCCCAGCCCCGGCCCAGCCTGCCCAGGGCCTGAGAGAGAAGACAGCACCGGGGCCAGATCCAGAAATCCCCAGCCTCTCCAGGCCACTTGTCACCTGGACAGCCACTCCAGCTGCCCCTTACAGCCTCCTGGTTGGCCCTCCCCTGAGGGCAGCCCTCAATACCCCAGCCAGCCAGGCTGAGGCCCAACATAACACTCCCTAGCCCAGCTGCCCCAGGACAGACTCCTGAGCCAGGCCTGAGGGGCGCCCCACCCATAGCTCCCAGGATGTCCCTCCCTGCTCCCCACCCCCACCCCCACGCCCCACCCCCACGTCCCAGCCACACACACACACATACATACACACACACACACACACACACACACACACACACACACAGCAAGGAGCTGGCCCTGTCCCCCCAGGTCAGGGTAGGAGGCAGGAGCGGCCATGGCAGGGGGCTCCCATGCAGCTAGGCCCGAGCCCAGGGAAGCACCTGACTGGGAGCCCCAAATGCAAGGCCTCCCCCGGCTCCCGGTGCCCCGTCGGGGTGACCCGCACAGACTTGCACTCGTCGGCCTGCTCTAACAGCACAGCCCCAGCCTCGGGGGTGGCAGGGGGTCAGAGGAGGGCACGCGGTAGGTGCCAACAGCGGAGGGCAGCACCCGCACCCACCTGTGGCCCTCTTCTTGGGAGACCTGAGGCTTCGAGAGCGAGCGCCGGGGGAGGCGGCCCCACTGTCGCTCATGGAGTCGGGGGCAGAGGAGGCACTGCCGGTGGCCTCGCTGTCGCGGAGCACGCTCTCATAGCCGCTGCTGCCACCGCTGTGGTAGAACAGGGCGGTGCGGCCCATGGCGGGCGGGAGCTCGCCACTCAGCACGCTGCTGTTGTCGCTGCCGTGGCCGCTGCTGCAGCGCTGGGGCCTCCGTGGGGCAGTCACCTTGCTATAGGGGGAGGGCAGCGCCGGGCCCGCGGGCGGCCGCTCCTCCCCCACGTTCACACCGCTGTCACTGCCGCTGTCCGAGTCCACTGAGCCCCAGGGGGGGCCACCTCTGCCAGGGGCTCCGCTGGCTGCCAGCTCATTGACGCGGCTATGGGCGGCCCGGAGCGCCTGCTTGGTGCCCATGATGGTGCCGCGGCTGGCCTTGGCCCCCATGCCAGGCACTGCCCGTGGGGCCACCCGGGGCGCCATCACGGGGCCACCGGGGGTCCTGCCCACTGCTGGGGTTAGTGGCTTCACGGGAACACCCAGAGCCCTCGACCCACCAGCCACTAGGCTGCGGCCCTTGCCCCCTGCGGCCGGGGGCTTCGGGGCCCCCACTCCCTTGGCTGGGCTGCCCCTACAGGCAGGAGCGGGCCCAGGCGTGGGGCTGGTGGACGGTACACCCAGCCTGGGCACGGCCCGGGCTGGCCTCCCGGGAGCTTCCCTGGCCTTGCCGCCGCTGTGCCCCAGGAGCTCACACCGCTCCAGAGAGCCGTGGGTGGTGGGACGGGACACTGCCTCTGCCTTGCCAGCCCTGGCCTTCAGGCTCGACGTGGCCCTGGGGACGGAGTGGTCAGCCCGGCCACCGGGCCTGGCCTCCTCCTCCCCTCGGGGGAGGGCGGCAGCCGCAGGTCGCGAGAGGCCCCCGGCCTGGGGAGCGGCCAGAGCTGGGCCACTCTTGTGCTCCAGGCTGGATTTGCGCACAGGAGGGGCTGGGGGGGCCGCCCCGCTGGGCCTCGGGAAGAGGCCTCCCTTGGGGACCACACTTTTCTTGCGGCTGGGGGCATCCTTCGGGCCGCCCAAGCAGGCAGCCGCGTCGGCCAGGGCGTCCCTGCAGGATGCGGTGGGCGTGCTCACACCCAGCGTGGTGGCTCCCCTCCGCAGCGGTGGGATCTGAGCCACGGCCTCCGGCCTGTGGCCTGCCCTGGCTGCCACCTCACAGCCGTCCACGACCCTGCGGGCACAAGGCAGCACGGGGGCCGGGCTGGAGGCCCTGCCGGCAGAGACCCCCTGGAGGGCACCACATTCATCTGCCCGCAGCAGCCAAGGGTCCTCGAACAGGCCTCCGGGGCCCGGCGGGCTCGGGGCCAGGCGAGGGCAGCCTGCGCGGCCGGCCGCTGAGGGAGTCCTCGGTTTCCGGGGAAGGCTGGAGTGGATGGTCTGCGCCGGGGCTGCCCCCCATGGGGACACGGCCGGGCACTCCCGGCCAACTCGGGCGGGGGCTGCGGCGGCCGCTTCCCCAGGACGAGGACTCCGGGCCGGGCCAGGACTGTCCAATCGCCCGTGCTCCGGGAACCGACAGCGGCCATCATCCGGGGAGCTGCCCAGGACGGGGGGGCCCGGAGGGTCGGGCCTTGCCGGCGAGTCAGGGCCGGCCCCGAAGGGAGGCTGCGGCGCGGGGCTGTGGCGATCGTCCGCGCACACGCTGACCTCGCTGAGCCGAGAGCTGATGGAGGAGCCCTGGCTGCTCCCGGCCCAGGCTGCGCCCTCTGAGGGCCCGCCGGGCGCCTGGGTGGTGTAGGCATCGAACTCGTCGTTGATACTGCTAATGATGCTCACGGGCCTTGAGCCGGAGGCCAGAGCCTGCAGAGAGCAGTTGCTGCCGAAGCTGGCCAGGCTGGCGGGGCGGCCGGAGCCGGTGAGCCCGCCCAGAGACAGCTCCTCCACCACCGTGAACACCAGCTCGTCCTCGCCGTTCAGCTCCACGGGCTGCTGCAGGGTCACCGTGGTGGTCAGCAGGCCCCGCTCCAGACGGCGGCCTCGTGCAGACGGGCGGGGGCGGCCGGTCTGCCCGCTCATGCCCACGGGGGGTGTCCGTGCCGCACCATCCACGTCAGCGCCCCCGGGGTCCTCGGGGGCTGGGCCGGCTTCTGGCTGCCGAGGAGGCGGAGGGGCCGGGCCGGGCAGTGGCCTCCCACCTCCACCCACGGCGACCTTGTCCGGCCCAGGCGGCGCAGGCCTAACGCTGCCTCCCTCCCTCTGGTCGGCGCTGGCCCTGGAGGGCTCTGGGGCACCCCGGTGGGTGTCCGGGCCGGGGCTGCCTCGAGGTGTGCTGGCCGCCAGCGGGGAGCCCACAGCCTTCCTGGGGGCGGCGGCCTCGGGCGGGGAGGGCCTCCTGGCCCCGCAGGCCGGGCCGGGCTGGGCCCCACTGGCGACGCTCAGGGTTTCGGAGGGGCCCTCGCTGCCGTCAATGCCCTCCAACCGCTCCTGCAACTCGGCGAAGGTGCTACAACGGAAGTGGTCGGCGTCCCGAGGGCCCTGGGAGGGCCTGCGGCGGCTCAGCGCGGGGATGATGGGCACGAAGTCGGGCGGGCCCTCGTTGTCAGTGAGTTCGCGGTCGGACAGTGCCGTCCCGCCAGGCCCCACGTAGATGACGGTGTCGCAGGACTGCTCACTGCTGGATGAGCACTCGGGGTCTCCGGGTGAGCTGGGGGCCAGGCGGCCAGGGTCAGGGGCCATGGAGCGGCGGAAGGGTCGCAGGTGCGGTGGGCGGCGGGCGCGGCCTTCCTCACAGGAGCTGTCTCCGCCCGAGGAGCTGGACGCGTACTGGGGGCAGAGCAAGCGGGTGAGTGGCCGCCTTACCCACCGCTCACCGCCCCCCCCCCCCGCCCCGGCGACACGTGCTGCTCACCGCCCGGGAGGACGCGATGGCAGCCACGGCACCGGGTGGCCCCTGGGGTGGGGCCACCGCAAGCACCAAGCACAACCGCACCTTCTCCGGAGCCCAAGGAAATAGCATTAAGCCGAATCACAGGGACGCAAGGACACGCGGCCACAGCCACACCACCCGTAACTGCGAATCCAGGATTCAGACCCAGGTCCATGTGACCCCGGGGTGGCCCTCACGCCACCCTCCTGCCCCTCCGAGGGCTGCCCGGGAAGTTTTCTGCTGGTTGGCGCCCGGGGGCCACGGGGACCCCGCCAGGTTGCCCAGACCACAGGCCTACCCCTGTGCCGGAGACACAGGGGCCAAGCAACCCCAAGCCCCCCTCAGGGACAGGCTCCAGCCCTGCGTCAGATGCCCAGGGCCCAGGCCCGGCTCCCTACCTTCTCTGGGCAGAGCCCCACGGGGCCAACCAGAGATGGGCAGCAGGCTCCCCACCCCGCCAGGCAGGGGCCCACAGAGGACGCAGGACCCAGGGGGGGTCCTCAAGGCGGGAGGGGCAGGAAGGAGGCGGAACAGACCTTGACCTTCTTCCTGCGCAGGCGGTGAATGCGGGCAGCCAGCTGCACGGTGCTGAGCGTTTCGGCATGGCGTGCTGGCGCGTCCGAGACATGGGCGATCATGGTGGCTCGGCAGCTGGGGGTGGCCAGGGACTCACGCAGCAGCATGGTGAGCCTGTGCTCCCTGGGGGCGAGGGTTGCTCAGAGGCTGAGGGCCTGGGGAGGGGACGTCAGGGTGGGAGGCTGGGCGTGCGGGGTGCTACGGGGCGGGGGGCGGGGGAGGGCAGGACACAGGCCCCTCGCCGGGACGGGGCCGTGCCTGGAGCCCAGGCTCCGGTCGGGCAGCCACCCCGTGGGGCCCCCCCCCCCCGACGGCAAGGCCCGGCAGACGGGGACGAACAGAGGACCAAAGAGCTCAGGGGTCCAGACGTACTGGGCAGGCCCGCCTTGCCCTCGGCTGGTTCCCGAGGGCCACCCCAGGGCCGGAGCCCGCCCACCGAGGAGCCCGCCGTTCACCTGTAGGGCACGTGCTTGGCTCCGCTGACCAGGGCCAAGATGACGCTGCCCAGAGCCGACAGAGATAGGCACGGGGGGCCCCCGGAGGCCTCGCCGCCCCTGCCGGGCGCCCCCTCACAGCTGCCCAGGTCGATGAGATGCAGGCGGCTGCGGCCTCCAGACACTGAAACCACAGGGCAGGAGGGTGACGGCAGGGCCCCAGGGCACCCAGACCCCCCCCCCCCCCGGCCCGGGCACGGCCCTGCGGACGGGAGCCACGCCGGGCGGACACCTACTTCCGCCGCGGCCGCACTTCTCCATGCGGTACTGGTAGACGTGCAGCGTGAAGAGCGTGTGCGAGCCGCACCGGGCGCCCTCGCTGCAGCCGGGCCGGCTGGTGCTGCGGGCCGCCAGCGCGGCGTCCAGGTAGAAGGCTGCCTTCTCGGCCGTGGGCGCCCGGAGCTCGCTCTGGTTCTGGAGCTGGGGACAGGCGGAGGGGACAGCGCCCCACAAGCTGCGGCCCGCGCCTACCTCCCCACGGCCCCCCTCGCAGCCCCCCGAGACCGCACGCGGGGCCGCGGCGTACCTGCGCCCCACACCCCGGGTCCTCGCGCAGGTACACGCCTGGGGACTGGGCGTCCTGGAGGCTGCCGGAGGCCACCTCGGCCAGCAGGTCCCGCAGGCTCTCGTCGGGGCCGCACACCTCCGCGGCCGACACGCGGACGGAGAAGCGGGTGCCCGTCCTCTCCTTGCGCTCGTCGATGAGCCTGAAGAGCCAGGAAATGGCGCAGGGCACGACACCCAGGCTCTGAGGCGAGCTGTCCTTCCCGATCATCGTGTAGGACTTGCCTGGGGGCCACGTGGGCGTGTCAGGGCCCCCCCCACTCAGCCCGACACGCCCTGGGAGCCCAGCCACACCCGGCCTCCTCCCTGGACCTGCCCGGGGCCCTCGGGGCCGACTGGGGGCCACTGAGACCTAGGGGGCCTCCTCCAGTCCGAGGCCCCCTGCCCTCCAGGACGACAGGGTTTGGGCTTTCCCTCCGTGCAGCCCCCTCCCCGCCGGGAAATGAGGCCCAGAGACTGCAGAGAGGGGATGAGGGGGGGATGCTTACCAAGGCTCATGTGGCCAAAGGAGAAAATGCAGCCATCAGCCCCCCCGACCACCGCCTGGAGCACGTCAGCCACTGTCCCGGAACAGACCTCAGCCTGGGAGGGGGGGCCCCGGGCGTCAGGCAGACACCAGAATCGAGGGAGTCGACACCCAGCCTCCCACCACGCCTGTCTGTCCCCAGCTCACAAGGTGGCCAGGCCGGCACGCACAGGACCGAGGACACAGACCTCCACGTGCGCACGGGACACACACGGAGGGGATACAGACACACAGCGCGCAGGGCGTGAGCCGCCAGGCACACAACTCACACCGCCGTCGTGGAGACCACACCACACCCCAGGCGCTCACGCACACCCAGCACACAAGCCTTCCACAGAGCCCACCAAAACTCGTGCACTTCCCCAGGCCAGCAGCAGAGTCGGAGACCCCCTGGGCCGGGGCCAAGGAGGAAGGGAAAGCAGAAGGGACCGGGCCTGGGCCGCTGGCCTCGCTCTTGCCGCCCTCCTCCTTCCTCGCTGGGCACCAGGAGCCCCGGCCCCGGCCCTGGGGGTGCCCACCGCCCTCACCTGCTCCGAGTCCTGGGGGAAGACCGCATCGAAGGCAAACATCTTGGGAGCCACAGCGGCGGCTCGTCGGGGGCCCGAGCTTCCTGGGGGCCCGGCGGCCGGGTCGTACAGGGTCACCTGCTTCTTACGCGGGTCCACCTTCAGGAAGGACGTGGGCTCGGCCGAGTGCTGCGCCCCCTGTGCCGGCCAGATTCGCAACATGACCTTCACCTGGCAGGGGAGGCGGGAATGGGCATCTGAGCAGCCGCCCGCCCAGCGGCCGCTAATTACAAGGCAGGAGGAACTCGCGCGAGTTGAGACAGCGGGCCAGGCCCCGGCACGGGGATCCCCACCGCAGGAATGTGGATGCCTGCACCCCAGCTCCAGCCGGAGCAGATCCCGTAAGAGGTCAGCCAGGCAGGCAGAACGCGAGGCTCAGTGACAGGATGGGAGCCTGGTGTGGGGGCAGTCAGCACAGGAGGAGGAGCAGGGGCCAGGACAGGGGAGCACGGAGTCAGGGAGCACAGGGTGGAGGAGCATAGGAGGAGCATGGGGTCGGGGAGGACGGGGCGGGGAGGGGGTTGGGTGGTAGAGGACAGCAGGGGGAAAAGTCAGGAGGGGGGGGACAGGCTTCGGATGCCCCCGTGAGCACAGGGGTGGAAGTGTGGCACCACAAGTGCACCCGCCTGCCCTCGATGTGGGGTTTCTGGCCCGCTCACTGACTCAGACGCAGAGCTGGAAGCTAAGCGAGCTCGACCCGAAGGCACAGAGCCCCTGGGACCAGAAGGAGCCCCTGGCACACACACAGCGCGGCTCTCGGCCCAGCGACCCCCTCCCAGGCCCACCTCCGTCCCAGGAGGGAGGAAACACTGACAGGTCACACAGCCTGAGACCCAATCCCAAACTGAGGGCAGAGGGAGGAGGGAGGGAGGGGCAACAAGAACCGGCCGCAGACACAGCCACCCCCACCCCCGCCGAAGGAAGACGCACAGGCCACACTCCTGCCCACGGAGCCCCGGCCCGGGGTGCTGCCCCGCACCCCCACCTCAGCGGCCCCAGGTCAGCAGGCCGTCGAGTGCAGCTCCCGGGAAAGCAGGCGCGCGATGGGGACTGGGGCAGCCCCCCGGCGAGGATTCCCTCCCCACGGCCAGAGCAGGGCGGCCCCAGCCCCCATGTCGGCCCAGCCTCTGCCTCCTCCAGGGAGCCCCCGCCTCTAGCTCCTCAGCCAGGGTCCCGCACAGGGAGAGGAAGAACAAAGGCCCAAAGGGGGGCTGGCTGGAGAGCCATGATGCCCTGGGAGGGGAAGCTGGGGGAGCCAGCCGGGGACCCAACCCAAAACCCCACACACTGGCAGGGTCCCGGCCAGCAGGAGGACACGGTGATCCTCCCCAAGAAAAGGCTCAATTCTGCCAGGAGGTGTTGGCGACACTGAGGCCTGGCCAGGGGGGCACAGGTGGGGGAGTAGAGGAGAAAGAACAGGGCAGGATGGGGGAGGGTGTTCGCCTGGGGGCTCTGGCAGGTGACCGCGCAGCCTCAGCTCCCGCGTGACCCTAAAACCAAAAATAGACACAAAGGTGTGCCCCCCATCCCCCACCCCCCACCCCTGTGCCGGGCTCCGCGGAAGACTGGCATCCACACAGCTGGACCACCAGCCCCGTCGCCCCCAAGGGAACAGAGGCTCAGCGGGGAGGGGGGCCGGGACCTGGCCCCAAGAGCCCAGCGGAAGCTGCACTGCAGACACCCCAAAACCTGCGTGGAGAACAAACACCCCAAACTACGTCTCGTGCAGGGCCGTGACCACGATGCGCCCCCCGTGAACTGGGGCGCCTCCTGGGAGGGGCGCCAGACCCCCCTTTCTGCTGAAGGACACCACCTTCCACTCCCCGATGAAGTCTTCGATTTCTCCGCCACAGCGTAAATCAAATTACCAGACTCATTTCAGAGCCAATATTTTTCACGGATTTAATTGTAAGTGACAGATACATACGCGGGCAAGATTGGTTTACTGTGGGTAGTTCCGCGAGGCCCGTCTTCTCCCCCTCGGCACGTGGCAAATTGACATGCAAAATCGCTCCAGGAAGGGGGGGTACGTTCTCAGGGGAGAAGCGGAAAGAAAACACTTTTCTGCTGCACTCCCCGAACCTGGGCTCCGTCGGGCGAGAATCGATTCCTTTATTCCCCGACGACACGAACAAAACTATTTCATTTCCAAACGCTGCTGCCAAGCAGACGACAACGTGCACTTCGCGGTAATTTCTGGCAATTTTTTTTTCGGCATGAACTCCTGGCCACTTCAGGAGCCAAATGGGCTGTGCAGATTGGAGGGGGTTCCTAGGGGGTGAGGCCCTCCGCCTGGGCTCCTGCAGGGCAGGAAATGCGCCCGCCCGGTGCTGCCTTCTGGAGCCAGCGACATTCATCCCCACTCAGGGACCCACGGCCTGGCCTGCGGGGAGGGCGCAGAGCGGCCGCCCGGGGCCGTCGCCCTGTCCTAGCCGAACGCACAGGCCATTGTCTGCAAGGATCCTGTCATCACAGCCAGGAAACGACAAGGTCTTTGCAGCAGACAAGGGCATCAAGTCTCTTCCCCAAATGTTCAGATATTACAAAGAGCCGCGGAATGCTGCCAGGTAGGGAAAAAACACGTTTTGCATAAAAAAGGGCTTCCACTCCTAAGAGGTGGCCCAGGCGGGGAGGGGGGAGGGGCGCCGCTCAGCACCCACAGAAGCGATGTCTTTTTTAATACCGCAAGATGATGAATTACCTTAAGTAGCACATTAATGTCAGGAATTGAGTGTAATCTAACTTCTTTTCTGTGACAATATTAAACGCCTTTCAAGAGGCATTTCTGACTATGCGACATTCGTGCAAATAACAGCCCAGGAGCCACGGAGGGGGCACTGGGTGGGCAGTGAGTGGACTGGGGGACAAGGGCTCCATGTGGAGGGACGGGGGCAGGGGGTGGGGAGGGGGCTGGTCTACCACAGAGGAGACCCTGCCCCAGAATACTTGGGTGGGGACCCCAGAAGGAGGTGGCAGAGGCTTGCTACCCCCCATAACACGCCTGAGACACGAGGCCCGCCCTGCCCACCACCCCCCCACTTTCAGAGAGAGCTGGCCGAGGGAGCCAGCGACAAGGGAGGAGGCCAAGGTCAGAGCTGTTAGAGCCCTGTCCCGCAGCCACTCTGCCCAGTCGGGGTTCGTGTCCCCGACACATACACCTGCACGTGGGCGGAGCTGAGGTTCCCAGGACCACCTACGCGGCGAAGCTTGTCGGGGTGACAGGCGTGAGAGAAGGCTTCCAGCAAGAGCTGGCTGGCAGTCGCTTGAGGAGGAGGGGCGCAGCGGGAGGGCCGGGGGGGGGGGGGGGCGGGGAGCGTCAGGGGAGTGGCTCAGGCCCCAGGCAGGGGACCCTCTGTGAACACATCAGACCCCTCTGCAGCCCAGGCGGGTGGGGCAGACCGAGCCCAGGAGAGCATGGACCCAGCCAACCAGCCTCTGCAGGGTGAGCCTCTGGGCGCTGGAGAGGCTGCGCCCAGTGCCCGGGTGGGTGGCCGGCCGGCCGGGGGCAGGGGTGTGCGGCAAGGGGGCCACCCCAGTCCCAACCACCCTCGGGGAGGCACCTGGGAGTGGCCAGCACGCAGAGTGTGGGCAGCAAGTCAGGGGGAAATGTCGGGGTACACACTCAGCGTCAGGTCCAATGCTCACCCTCACGGCTGTGTGACTGTGCCTCAGTCTCCCCACCCTCCATGGGCACAAAGAGCCCACCTCACAAAGAGCCCAGCTAACGTGCTCACGCAGACCCCACACATGCAGGGCCCCGAGCCGGGCCAGGGTGTAGTTCCCAGCAAACCACGTGGGGCCAGGACGGAAACCCAGTCTGGGCAAAAGGCCACGGGAGCCAGGGGTCAGAGCCAGGGGCCAGATGGCCTGTTCCAAGACCAGGCAGCTGGGCCCCTTCCCCCCTCTGGGCCTCAGTTTCCCCACCTGAACCAGCTGATCATACGTCCCCCTTTCCAGGGGTGGCGGCAGCTGGGATCTGCCCGGACTCTGAACAGCGGAGGGCAGCGTCCCAACTGACACACGGTAGGGGGGCTCCTGGGGGCCAGACCCCAACCCCCAGCCCCAGGAAGCCCTGGCTGTCCCACCCCCACTCTGAGGCCACAACATGCCCCTGGGACCCCCACCGCAGTCTCCTAGGCTCTTGTTGCCACCCAGGGCAGCCAACGTGGGCCTGGGCCTCAGTCTCCCCGTCCGTACCCCACCTCATCCAAGCTGGGAGAAGGAAGCAGGATCCTTCCGCCTCCTGCGCCCCCTCCCAGCACCTACTCAGACACCCCTGGCTTCGTCCCAGCCACCAGCCCCCGGGGTCACCGCCAATCAGGAGCAGGCCTACCTTTCCGACACCGCCGAGGTTGTCCTTCACCTTGGAGGCGGCCCTGAGCAGGCAGGGGGGCGTGGGGGGCGGCCACAGCTGCAGGACCCCGCTGAAGTCCGTGGGGTAGGGGGAGGCGCCGCGGGCAGCAGGGGCTGGTGGCGGATGAGGTTTCTTGCGCTTGGAGGCCAGGCTGAGCTTCTGGGCAGCCCTGGGGAGGGGAGGACGGGGGCCGGTGGGGGCACTCAGTGCTGTCCTTCTCACCTGCCCCGCCCCGGGTGCACCCCACAGCCCAGTACGGGCCCCCGGGCTGGGGTTGCTGTGTCCTATCCCTGGCGGCTGGCTCAGTGCAGGCCGGGTCTCCTCCAGCTGCCCTGGGTCCCCTGCCCAGCAGCTGCTGGGGGGATGGGGAGGGGGGGGTGGCTGGAGCGTGCTGGGGTCAGCCACTCCTAGGCCGGGGCACCCAGGCGTGTCGACTTAGTCTCTGTGCCTCGGTCTCCCCATCTCTAACATGGGTTGCCGTGACCAGCACAGGCTCTTGTGTGCAACCCTGACGAGCCGAAGGGTTCGAAGCACCCTGCAAACCGGAGGAGCTCAACAAAACCTAGTGTTCCCATGGTTACCGTGGCCCCCGGCCCCCTCCCCACCATACCGGCACCCTCAGCCGGGCACTCGAGCCCTGCACGGTGTAGCCCCACCGACCCCACAGCACCCCCGGGGAATGTGCAGACCCCCTGAGTTTTAACCCACCCCGACAGCTGGTGCACGTTTGAGAAGCACTGTTGTGAACCCCCAGGGGACCGTCACAGGCACACGTGCCCCACGGGCCCACCACGCTCCCACAGGGGCTCCCGCAGGGGCTCCCGCAGGGGCTCCCGCAGCCGTCCAGCACATCCTCCCCCGGCACCACGTTAGAGTTGGCTCGCGTCAGCCCCCGGAGCCCGCACCCTCCACTGCAGGCTACCAGGCTGCCCGGCACCCACCCCAGGCTCCCAGCACGGTGACACCAGGTGACACAGATACGAAAGAACACACCGTGGGCCCCGGAGCGCGTTCAGGCCCCGTGCCCGTTGCGCAGATGGCCGGGCCTCATCACCTCTCCACGCGGGTGGGGCCCCCGTGAAAGGGGGGCAGCCGGGATGTGATCCGAGCTCGGGGCTGAAGCACCTGTGGCACCCGCGGCTCCTCCTCTCTTCTGCACCCGGCGGTGCCCGCCCAGCCCTCAGCCAGCCTCCCGCTCGGCCATCTACCGCCAGCGTTTTGCTTAACCCCACTCATCTTTAATAGGAGTTGTCTTTTAAGAGACCCCAGGGACGGCTTTCCTCCTAGTGAGGTGTCATGGCGGGAAATAAAAGTAATCTACGATGCGTGGCGGGTCCTTAATAGAGCGGTGGCCGGTGGTGCCGATGCGTGCCCGGGCCGGGTGGGGCGGGGGTGTGGAGAGTGGAGCCCACAAGCTGTCCAGGAGGAGCCCAAGCATCTGGGGGCGCAGGGAGCCCCGAGCCGGGCCACCGGGCTTCTCTGGCCACAGACCAACAATAACCCGATTCCCGACTGAGCCCACGTACTTGTAAACCTCAGAACTCCCTGCAAGGAGAAGACCTTCGTCCCACCCCCCACTGCCTGAGAATCACAGCAAGTCAGGGGCAGAAGGGGCCTGGCAGCATCGCCTGAGGGCAGGGGACCAGAGCCACTCTGAGAAGCCAAGGCCTCGGCCACAGCCCAAACTTGAGTGTGACCTGTCCCCGGGGGTCAGTCAGGGCCGGCAGGGCGAGGACCAGGGAGACCTGGGCAGGGGCTGTGGGAGGAAACGAGGCCATTTCATCAGAGCCTCGGCTCCTGGGGCTCCTCCGCCCGGCCCGCCGCCCAGCCTTGGACTCCTGTCCTGGACCCCAGCCACCCCGGGTTCCGCAGAGGCTTCCTGCCAAGCACTCAGGGGCGGGGGGGGGGGGGGGGGGGAGGGCTGTAGCAGGACTTGGAGAACATTAGCGCCCAGCAGGCAGCCCGGCCCCACCTGCCCCACACTGCCCCCAGGGGCTGAGGTGGCCAGGGAGGGTGGGACTCTGAAGGACTACGAGGCCCCAGGATTCATTTCCTCCTCTGTAAATAGGTACAGTGGTGCTCATTCCCAGGATTTCAGGAAAGCCCAGCACGGACAGGCCGCCCAGCACGAGCGTGTGGAGGGTGTCCACCGGGCCCTCAGGCCGATGGAACAGGTCAGCAGACAGCCCTGGCCAAGGCAGTCCTCCCCCACGCCAACAGCCAGTTCCCTGCTCCTCCCTAGGTCGGGCAAGGTCGGCCTGGGACCCTGGCGCTGTGGGGGGCGGGGCATCCTGAACTCACACTCCTAAATCTCTGGGGGACGTAGGGGCTGAGAAGGACCCAGGGTTGATGGATAAGGTGATGGAGGAGGACGGAGCAACTCCGGGTCACAACCGGAGGGCAGTGCTTTCTTTTGCCTGGTGGGTCACACACGAGGCCAGATGGCTCCTGTTCCCTCCGTGATCCTCTCAAGAGCCAGGGGTTTGGGGCACAGACCTCAGCACAGCTGGTCACCCTCAGGGCCCTGGCAGCAAAGCACGGCGAGGTGTCCTTCCCCCAGACACGTTCCGGTCACGCCTGGACAGGGGCTGGGCCTGGCACTCTCTGAGGTCCCGCCAGCCCTCGGAGTCAGGAACGCTGTTGGCCAGGGCTCCACCCTACAGTCTGACCTAACTCAGGGCACCCTCTCCTCCCTCCTCAGCCCTGCGGTCGGCCCCCAAGGGGCTGGGAGCTGAGGAGCCGGGCCCTGGCCCGCCTGGCCCTCCAGGTCCTGCCCTTACAGGCTCACCCCACCAGGCATGACTCAAAGACATGTCACTGCATTAACAAGGGCCCAGGACGGGCACTCTCTCTTTTGATGAAATCCAGGCCCCTGTTAACAGGGACAAACCCAGCAGCCACACCTCGGTTTCTATGGCCTGGGGGAGGGGGCCCCTGGGGGCCGGGCTTGCCATTAAGGGCCGCAGATTTCTGGAGGCCCAGGCCTGGTTTCTGCCCAGGGAAGGTGGAGAGAGCAGTGGGAAGGTGCCACCAGGCCTCACAGAGGCTAAGAGAATACACAAGCACCACACCCAGGACCATGAATGCCCACTGCATTGTTGGAGGTGGGGGCCCAGGGTGGGACCTGCAGGGGTGAGGAGTAGTGGAAGGCGAGACATGCCGGGAAGTGTAGGCAAGTCTGAGTGGTCGGGCTCTGAAGAGAAGGCTTGGAAAAGCAGGAACTTCACCTGTGCATCTAGCTCTCCGCATCCTCAGAAGCTATTCTTCCAGGAAGCCTGCCCTGATGCCCCCAGGCTGGGCTTCCCAAGTCTCTGCCTCCTGCTACTACAGGAACCAGTCCCTGTCCTGAGAAACAAGTTTATAAGGCCGTGTCCATCCACCAGGCAGAGTCTCAGAAGGGAAGGTGTTTGCCAAGCCCAGGCCAAACACCGGGGAAGCTCGGGACGCAATGACATGGCTAAGAGTGAGTGAGTGAATAGATGGGTGCATGGGTGAGTGGGCGATGAGTGCATGGGTGCAGAGGTGACTGGGTGAGTGTGTAGATGAGTGGGTGAGTGTGTGGCTGTGTGGGTGAGTGGGTGTGTGGGTGAGTGGGTACAGGGGTGAGTGGGTACGTGGGTGAGTGCATGGGTGCATGGGTGAGTGGGTGCAGGGGTGAGTGTGTGGGTGGGTGGGTGCATGGGTGCATGGGTGAGTGAGTGCATGGGTGAGTGGGTGAGTGGGTGCGTGGGTGAATGGGTGCAGGGGTAAGTGGGTGCGTGAGTGCATGGGTGAGTGGGTGCAAGGGTGAGTGGGTGCGTGAGTGCATGGGTGTGTGGGTGAGTGGGTGCGGGGGTGAGTAGGTGAGTGGGTGCATGGGTGAGTGTGTGGGTGCGTGGGTGCGGGGGTGAGTAGGTGAGTGGGTACGTGGGTGCAGGGGTGCATGGGTGAGTGGGTACAGGGGTGAGTGGGTACAGGGGTGAGTGTGTAGGTGGGTGGGTGCATGGGTGCATGGGTGAGTGAGTGCATGGGGGAGTGGGTGCGTGGGTGCAGGGGGTGAGTGGGTGAGAGGGCGCAGGAGTGAGTGGGTGGGTGGCTGGGGGATAGACCCTCCAACATCCCTCGGGGAATATTTTGCCTTTTTACAAAGAACAATTGCCTCTCACAAACGAAGTGACTGCACAAGCAGCTGGCCTTGATGGTGAGGCCCTTCCCTGTTCGAGGAGGCAGCCAGGGCTTTTTGGACACGTGTGTGGCCCCCACTCCCACAGCCGCATCGTGTCACCTGGGAACTTCACCTCGCAGTGGAGACACTCTCGGCAGAGCCGTCTTGCTCGGGGCACCTGGCTTATGCTGACCGCGTGCCCCTGGGCGGTGCCCCCTCTGGCTGAGGACCTCTGCCTGGCACCAGGCCGGACAGTCCTCGGGTTGGGCACCCAGGCAGACACCCAGGAGGGGCTCCACCGAGGTGGCAATGCGGGGGCATCTATGAGTGCGGGCGGGGGTCCTGGTACCTGAAGGAAACCTCACCCTGCCACCTCCCCAGCCCCTGCCCGGGAGACCCCAATGGCTCTTCCAAAGCATGTACATTCAGCGATTTGGGAGCTGACCCCCAGAAAGACCCAGAAGGGTGGGCGAGAGACCACTAGAGGAGACGTCTTGGGAGGAGGGGAGACGGCAGAGGTGAAGGGCAAGGGCACCCCACGGTACGAGCAGGAAAGCTGGGGAAGGGGGTCAAGGCCTCCAGAGAGAATGTAATTATGCCCTCCCCACGGAGCCCGGCCTTGTCGGTGCTCTGGTCGGTTGGCACTCTGAGCTCTCGGCCACAGCTGTGGCCGCCATGTGTGAACGGCCCATCCAGGCCCAGCTGCGGGGAGCAGGGCGCCAGGCCTCAGCCCTGAGCCGTACAGCGCAGCAACATTAATGAGGTCCTGGGCACCCGGCGCCCACGCAACCACTCTCTGCCTTGGTCCCCCAAATCGGGGTGAGGGGCTCAGAGGTCCTGGGAAGGCCCGGGGCGAGGCTGGCCCCCAGCGAGTGCTCCAGGACCAAAGGAGATCCCAAACTACCAAGGGCTACCCCGTTCCGCCTCCCCCGGCCAATGCCAGGCTCCTACTCACCCCTCAAAGTCCACCTCCGTGGCACTCAGCACCACGGACAGCACTCTGCCCTGTCCCTTCACAGATGCCACACGGCCATCACAGGCTGTCCGCACAGATACCCACCCCCACTGGCCAGGGGGCAGGGCATGGGCTGGGCTCAGCTCTGCCCCTGTAGGAGCCCGGCGAGGGGCAGAGGTGGGAGCACAGAATGTACACTCAGCACACGCCTGAAGCCCCCCAGGCCAGGATCCGGCAGCTCCACGGCCCCCCAACACACACACTAAACAAGAGAGCGGACGTATGGTGCACAGCACTCCCATCCCACCCAGGGGGCTGTGGCCCAAGTCAAGCACAAGGTCCGATGGCCTTCCTGGCCAGACACCCACCCCCCAACTTGGCCCGTGCCTCTGCGAGACGCTGCTACGATTCAGAGCTGGTTCAACAGGCTGGAAGTAATGGCAGCGGGCAGTGCACAACCCCCCCCCCCCCATCAGAAAACTTGCCTCCCGCTGTCCCCACACTTGTTTCTATGGTAACTTCCCAAGGTCAGCAGCAGCCTTGCTCCAATGGAGACAAAAGGCAGCCGGCACCTGCTTAGCCGGCCACAAGGTTACTAATGAGCCAGCGTGGCCCCCAGAACCTGGGACCACTGGAGGGCTCCTTCCTTTTCAGAAGGCTTGAAATCCCCCTGCAGGCACGGCCCAATGCAGCAAGCCACCACAGAAAGCCCTAGACACGGAGGCTAACCAGGTGGGGACATGCCCAGCTTGGCCCTCTCGTCCCCTGCACGGGGACTCCCCCGCCGGCCCCACAGCCAGTGTTCGCCAGCCCATCAGCAACCCCCTCCCCGCCCCCCGTCGGGCCTCACAGCCCCACAGCCCGTGCTGATAAGGCACCTTGCCCCTCCACCCGCACGTGATTCATGGACAAGCTTATCAGTGCCCGCCAGGGCTGCTAATGGGACAGTGACCCGCATCTGGGCCTGCCATTACCACTCATTACCACCATTACATCCTGTAATCCACAGTCCTCCGCCGTGTCTGTCCTATCTGCTGAATCCCAGAGCCCTGGCGGGAGGGGCAGGGGCAGGGGAAGAGAGCCCCTCACCACGTACCACTTCCCACCTCCAAACCTGCCAGGCCTGGGCTACACCAGCCCCCATCCCCAGCACCTGGGGCCTGCAGGGCCGCAGCTAAGCATCTGGAGGACCAGAGCTGAGGCCGAGACTGGACCACCCGGCTCCTGGCCAACGGGGGAGCTGGATCTAACAGGGACAGGTGTGCCGGCAGCCCCCCGGGGAGGGGAGGGCAAAGCGTGGGGTCTGGGTGCAGCCTGCCCTCCAGGACACCCTCTTTCAAGCCCCGTTCCACTCCCCCGCCCCCGGCTCCCCGACTGGGATCAGCCTCTATCTGAGGCCCCAGCCCACACCGGCCCAGGGCAGGCCCCAGGGCACCCGTGGCTGCAGCCCACCCCTGGTGCCAGAGGCCTCCACCGCCGTGGACACGGTACCCGTCCACCATGGCCCTGACGCTCCCCTGCCACCTTACCAGGGCCACGGGGGCCAGCGGCCCAGGTCCCCACCTGCTGTGTGTGTCCCAGCACCCCCGGGGGGACGTACCTAATGAAGAAGGAGGCTGCCGCCGACGGGCCTGTGGAGCCCCCAGCCGGGGCGCCCGGGGCCGGGGTGACCAGTGCCGTCGTGCGGGCCCCACCGCGGCCCCACGTCTTCGACGCGCCATCAGAGCTCAAGGTGGGGGAGCCGTCCCGGACCGTGTCTGCCACTGCCACCGCAGCCACCGCCGCCTCAGCCTAGGGGGAAGGGGGAGCCTGCATGAGGAACACACGCCTGCTGGGGAAGCGGACCGCACACCCCAGGGCCCCCACATGCTCCCCGGGCCCCCCCCAACAGGACCCCGGCTGGTGGCCAGCCTCACAGGGCCCACGGAAGACAGGTGGACACAGATGCCCACCCAGTGACCCCCACACCCCTCACCCCCGGGTCACCCACCTGGGAGCACGCAGGGGCACGATCAGAGGAGAAACCACAATAAATATTTGTCAGCAGCACTAATTGCCCCATGTATGATAATGTATGACGCTCCCATCATCTGAAATACTACTCTGGCATTTCCAGCTAATTAGCTAAAATAAATTCTAGAAAGAGAGACAGCCTCGTAATGAAGCACAAATGTAATTAAATGCTCCCTAGGACGGCACCAGAAGACCTGAGATCCGTCCACCATATATTATGTTTATGTGCCCACGTCGGGCCCTGGACCCCCAGGCCAGACCTGGCCCCGGAGGGGGTGGATGTGGCTCCTGGCAGGAGTGGGGGGTGGGGGGGAGCAGCCTGCCTCCGCCTGGCCACTCCCAAACCCATTCCCCTAGGAACCCCTGTCCCCAGGGTTCAAGCCTCCCCAGGTACCACACTGGTCCCTGGGCCCCCCTGCTCCACTCGGCCCCAAGGGCTGTGGACAAGCACTGCCTGGGCCACCTTCTACGCCAGGCCTGGGAGGACCAGGGTCCTCATGCTGATGGGACATGGGCCTCCCTGGTGACCCTGAGGGTAAAGAGCCACATTCTGGAGGGCCCAACGTCCTCGGGGGTCTCCTAAGGGACACAGCCAGAGGCCACCACACGCCTTGGGAGGAACGTTCTGAAGAAGGTCCTGCCACCTCGCCACGGCAGAAGGTCCCGCCCTGCCCAGCCCACGGTCAGCACCAGCTTCCAAACCCCTCTTGGGACACAGTAAAACCATGTCTGCAAAGGAAGTTCACAGAGAACCCCAAACTTCAAGCTAGATAGAAGCCATGCACTCCCCCCGGGGGCCCCTGGTGCACCGGCCGCTCCCCCAGGAGATGGAGGACAGGTCAGTAGCAGAGAAGGGTACACCTGAAACAGCCCAGGCCCTCACCCTCCGCGCCCTGCCACCTGCCTTGCCTCTGCCTAGAGGGCAGGAACTCCTATGCATCCCTCAGAACCCAGCCCAGCCAGCCCTCTCCTTCTCCAAGGCACTCCCTGCACCTGCCCCAGGTGCCCTGTCCCGGCCTCCCCCAGTCCTCTGACCTCAGCTTCCCTCGGGCTGTCTAGTGCTTCTGCACCCCGCCTACGGGGCCATGCCCAGGACCATACTTTCTCAGTCCTCCGGCTTCCGTGAGCACCTAAAACATGTCAGGAATCAGGAAGACCCTGGGGGGTCCTACCGCACAGACCTGGTCCCCTCCACATCCTTGTGCCAACACCTTGCCTGGGGCACGGTAGGTGCTCAGTAAATCTGTCTTCCAGGAGCACACAGCCTGGCAGGGACGCATCTTCTCCCATGGCTGGGAGGCCCCCTGTCCCTGAGGGAATGGGGCTGTTGGAGTGGAGGGGGCACCAGCTCCCGGAGAACATTCCAGGAGGGCCAGCCAGGCCTCGGCCTGGACGATAAGAACGAGAAGCTGCTTCTCCAGGAGGCTGTGGAGACCCAAGGCAAATGTGTGGGTAACGCAGGGCAGCCCGGCCGGAGGACTCCCGTACATGCTCACACCTGCCCTCAAACGTGAAGACCTTTCTCACCGCTAGACGCAAGTGCTCCCCGCAAAAGACCCGGCGTTGTGGAGCAGAGCGGGTGGGAAAGACTTGCCACCTTCCGTCCCATGGACGCTGACCACCGGGGCCCCGCAGAGCAGAGCAGGGTTGAGCACCCACCGTGCGCCCCAGGTCCGGGGAGGGGACCGCCACCCGCAGCACCCCCGTACCCACCCCTGTGGGCATCCTGGCTCCCGCCAGCCCCCCGGGACGGCTCTGCCGCGGGGCCCACGCCCAGCAGCACGGGCCAGGCCGTCACTCCGCTCGGTGAGGCCTCCCGGCCAGCGGGGGACCCAGGCATGGGGTCACAGAGGGGGCCCTCCACGGCCCCTCCGTCCACTCCCACAGGGCCCGGGCCAGCCCACCGTCGCATGCAGCCTCTCCGCCTCCGGCCAGAAGGTTCTGGCACCACCCGGCGATGGCGCGGGTCGCCCACACTGACCTGTCTCCGGAGTCCCGCACGTGCCTCGGCTCCGCCGTCCCACGAGCTGCCGAGACACGGCCCCGGCCATCGGGATGGCCGCTGCCGATTCCTGCCAGGAGCAGAACCCAGGCATGCCAAAAGAGGCCGGAGGGGGCGGGAGGGAGGGCGGCCGGAGGGAAGACCACGACGGGCGGACAGGAGAGAGGGGTCGAGGAGGGGAGGGGAGGGCGGGAGGCGGCCAGACAGAAAACGAGAGGGAGGCAGGAGAGCAGCAACGAAAGAGAAGCACGAAGAGAGGAGAGCATGAGGCGGCCGCACCGGCCCGGGGCCCAGCGCGCAAGCTCAGAGCCGGTCCCGGCAGAGGCGCCCGACGGCAGCCGGCACCGACGGGCTCCAGGCAGCGCCTGCGCGGGGCTCCGGGGAGCACCGTCCGGGAAACACCAAACTGGCCCCCGGGGCCCGAGCCCCTCGGCCTGCGATACTCTGGCACGTGAAGGACGGCGTTCGCCAGCTCCTCAGCACCAACCCCTCACTGGGGGCTCTTCTGTGCCACGAGGCGGGGACGGCTGGGGGGCAGGGGGCGAACGAAGGGCCGGAACTGAATCCCGCAGGCCGTCGCAGCCCGCCGTGGGGTGCGGCCGGTACTGCTCGCCGGGCCTGCGCCAGGTACCAGAGGCTCCGGGCTGGGAACGACCTGACCCCTGCGGGTGCCCTGCCCACCACCCCACCCCCCCCCGCACCCCATCACAGAAGCAGCTCGGCTGCAGCACCACAGGGAAGAGGGGGCCATCTCATCCAATGTCCGTTCCATGGAGGGGTAAACTGAGGCCCGGAGCGAGGGCACCAGCAACAGGCCAGGTCAGAGAGACAGGCCAGGACCGTCCACTCCCTGCCACCCCAGCCGCATCCCTGAGGATGGGCGGGCACCTACCAGGGACCGTGCAGGCCAGGGGAGGCAGGCAGGCTGGTACCGAGGTCACCGGCGGCAAACTCCCCGGCCGATGCCACACAACCCGCTCCCCGGTCTCCATCAGAACGACCTCAGCTCCTGTTCCACACATCACCTCCTCCAGGAAGTCCCCCACCCAGGCAGGGCCTCCACTGCCCCAGCCCCCATGGCCAGCCTGGAGCCCTAGGCTCTGGGTTCTCCCCTCCCCGCCGACCATGAGCCCTAGGGCGCGGGGTAGGGCCCGGCCGTGGATGTCTGCAGGACTCGGGAAGGTCTGCACAGGCTCCATGCAGCCCCGCCCCCGGCCGCCCCGCCGTGCAGGCTCGTGGTCTCCGGCTAAGAACCGAGCGCAGGAGTCCTGTGGACATCTCATGGGTGCTCCGTCAGCACGGAGGGACGTGCTGCAGTTCACGGCCAGGACCCAGTGCAGCAGGTCCGGGCGGAGGACCTGGGGTGGCCCCATGGCCACCACCCAGCATCTCGGGGCAACCAGGGTGGCGACGGCCGGAGCCTGGCTCCCGTGGGCACCTCCGTCCCCTGTGGCGGCAGGTCTGCCCCTCGGCCTGACGGTCCGGAAAGCATCCGCCAGACTGTCCCGCCGGGTGGGCCCCACAAGCAGGAAACACCACTGGACACTCAGGAGGTGGAATTAGCCGGGAAGGGCCGAGCTCCGTGTGCCCAGACGAGGGAGGCGGGCTTGGGTTTTGATTACAGCTGTGGCTGCCGAAGGGCCGCTCCCTCCAGACACGGGGCTCTCCGGACGGTCCCCCAGAGAACACGGGGCGGGCTCCCAGCCACAGTGCCCAGGATGTCCTGGGCCCTCAAAGTCCTGGCTCCCGGCCTCCCCCTCCAAAGGCCATCCCCCTCACAACCTGCCTCCCCCTCCCCGTGCTGAGACACGGGGCTGCAGCCCGCCCCCCAGCCCTCCTGGCCAGCTGGAGCCACGTCCGCTGGAAACAGTTGCACCCCGGGGCCGCCGGTGGGCACCCCAGCACGTCCTCCAGAGGTAAGTACACGCGAGACTTTACCATCCCAGAGCCCCTTCTCGCTATCGATGCCCTGGTTCCGGGGAAATTACCTCATCTGAATCCTAAAGTTCTATTTACGCTTCTAATAATCTCCCCATCGATCGCCAGGGCTGCTGTCTAATTACAGATCGTTCCCACCCACCCCAAACGCAATCAATGTGCACATAAAACGGAGAGGGAGCCTTAAACGCCCACGTTTTACGACGTGCTGGCTGCCGGCAGGACTGCCCAGCAAGAGGCCAGCAACCCCCTGCCCGGCGCGTGAGACATAGACTCTCAACGGCTGCACCGACCCCACGGCCCCCGCGGTCAGCTCATGTCCCTCTTCTACCTCCTGGGCACCCTCAGAGCGAAGGCCGACCCCTCCCTCTGCCTGGCATTCGAGGCCCCTGTGAGACATGCATCCACCTCCCTTCCCAGGAGACCTCCGGCTATTCCCCGCGGCCCGGCGCTGACCCGCCACAGCTGGGCCCGCCCCGTCCGACGCTTCCCTCTGGGCCCAGCTCAACCTCACTTCCTCCGGGAAGCCTTACCCAGCTCTCCTGAGCTGCCTCCCCAACTCAGTGCTGCCCCCGAGGCGGCCCAGTGCTCAGCCAGGAGGTACCAGGCATGCGTGGCAGGGGCTGGCCTCCCCCTTCCTGGCCTCGCCCCGGGACTTAATAGAGGAGAAGTCAGAAGCCGCAAGGCCGCACCCAGGACCCGTCATCACACCGGCTGGAGGCTAGTTCGAGACCCAAGTGCTTCCCTGAGCCCCTGCACACCCCACCCCCAAGCTGCCAAGGGCCGGGGAGGCCCCGAGGGCAGAGTGCCGTTCCAGGACTGGCCCCAGCAGTGGTCACGGGCTCCAACTCCCAGCGAGGGCAGGATGTCATCAAAGGCACCGTCTCGCTAAACCCAGAGTGGACGGCAAGCCCAGGAGTGGGGACCGGGCAGGGGTCTGTCCTGCTTTGGGATTATGTGTGACTTTGTCCCAGCAGCTGGGACCCTCCCTGTACCTCCACGCCCCGCAGCCCCACGAGGCAGAGTCCACGGGGCAGGTCTACCCACCACTCTATTTCAGAGCCGCTCACTGGCCAGGCTCGCACGGCTGGCTCTGTAGTGACTGGAAAATGGACCGACAAAACTAGTTTCCACAGCGACCCCCTGATCTCTCTGCCCCGGGGGTGAGTGATGGGGGAGGGGGGCAGCAAGGGGGCTCTCCATATACTCACAATCGCCAAGGCAGCGGCAGCAGCGTCGGGACGTACTTGGCCCAGACCCCCGCCCCTCTCCCAGCTCCCTTCCCCCTGCAGTCCTACGTCCTGATAAGGCCCCCAGGCTTCACACCTCCACCTCCAGGGAGGCCTCCGTGCTTCACACCTCCAGGCCTCGGCCTGGACACAGAAGGCTCCTTCTGCCTGGAAGGCCTTTTCTACGTGTTTGCCTGGCGAACTCCTACCCTCGGGCTCTTAGCCTCAGTCCTCCACGAAACAGACGGGCACAGCTGAGGGCCCAAGGCCCCGGGAGAGGGCAGCCCCGAGGCTTGGGCAGAGCAGCCAAGCGCATTCTGGAGAAAGGCCTTCCCAGGACAGCACGGTTAACCTCATTCATCACCCAAACCCAAACGGACTCCCTCCAGTGTCCCAGGAGACCCCTAATCCAACAACCCTCGCATCGCGACTCCTATCCTGGTATACTTTCTGCTTGAGGGAAAACCGGGGGCGCCGCAGACCCCTGGGAGAGACCACCCCCAGCCAAGCTCTGTGGCCAGGGGGAACGCAGCCGGTCCCGGCTCCGCCCTCCAAGGCTCGCCTCTTCTCCACCTGCGTGGGGGACACCGGCCCAGCGCTCTGCCTGAGGACGCCCAGCCCAAGTCCATGGCACCCACAGGGCCCGCTGGTGCCCAGAGCTGGCTCCATGGAGGCCACGCCCCCTGGTGTGGGGGACCTCGAGGAGGGCCGGAAGAGGAGAGCCCTGGGGGAGGGGACACTGCCGCCGACTGAAAAGATGTGCCCCCTGAGAGACCAGGGGAGTAGGCACAGAACGCGGCCACCACCTGCAGGCCCCTCCCCCTAACGCCAAGCCCTGTCGCGCAGTCCACAGCCTCGGGGGCAGCCCGGAGGGGAGGGGCCGCTGGACCCCTCCCCACGAGATGCTCCCTCTGCCTCTGACCCTGAGGAAGAGGGCCCGACCCTGTCCCAGGAGCCCTCCCGTCAGCCCACACACCAGCCGGTGCTCTCAGAAGCAGGAGCGGCCGACACCACGCCCGGCCACGCATGCTGGTGCTGCGTGGAACCGACGTCCCCGGGGCCGCGTGAGGACCCTGCCCGCTGTGACGTCGCCAGCACACTTGACGGGGGCCTCGGGAATGTCCGGGGGCCTCCCCCAGTGTTCACGGCCCCTTGCTTAAGGGGGTGCTGCTCCGTCTGCACAACGTGAGCCACGGTGGGATGTGGGCAGGGCCCCTCAGAGGCCAGCAGCCCGCCCCGCCCAGGGGACTCACCAGGCACGACGGTGGCAGGAAGCTGTTGACCCTCGAGACGCTCCACATGCCCTCCAGGCACTGCTGGGCCTGGATGGTGACCGTGCTCAGTGCTCCCCCGAGGCCAGCAGGTGCCACCGACACCTGGACGCTGGGCCCGGACGGCCAGGCCAGTCCCTTCCTCCTGTCCGGCCCCACTCGGCCCGGCTGCCTCCCGGCCGGGCCACCGGCCACTGGCACAGCCCGCGGGCTGGTTACGGTGCCCGGGCCGGAGGGCGCGAGGCCAGGGCCTCCGTGCGGGGCGTCAGGGTCCTCGCGGCTGGCAGGTGCCTGGAGCAGCCGCAGGGCCTCCCGCGTGAGCTGGTTCAGGTGCGTGTCACAGACGTCGCAGCGGCGCTCGGCCTCCGGGCGGCACGTCGGCAGGGCCCCGGGCGCCGGCAGCTTGTCGAGGAGCAGAGCGGAGAGGCAAGGGTCCTGGGGGGACAAGGACAAAGATGGTCGGTGCCTGGGCGCCAGGACCCAGCCCCGCGTTCCTCACCCGCCACGGCGCCAGGCCAGCTCACGCCGTGGCCGCCGCATAATCCATAAGTGATTAATAAGGCCCCAAACGGTTTCGTCTGCGCGCACCCAGCAGGAAAATAATTATCGGAGCTTAACAGTGGGGCCTACGGTGCCCTTGACAACTACCTGCCTCCTCCCGCCCTCATTACTGTGCTCAGTCTCGGCTGACGAGGCATCTGTGCGTCCCCCAACACCCGGGCCGGCCGCGAGTAGCGTAGCCAAGGCCGTCGCGAAGCATCCAGGAGGCGGACACCCCCCACCCTGGCCCCGGGGCCCTTGCACGCTTGCAGGCTGCAGGCGCCCCAGGGCGCCACTCGAGAGCAACACATCCCCCACCCTGAGGGCCGGCCTGGCTCAGCCCCAGGCGAGGTGGGGTCTCCCTGCCCTGGTGAAGCCTGGGCCCTGGTGGGGACCTGGAGGAAAACGCGAGGCGGCCCTGCCGTAAGTGTGCCAGCAGAAGTCTGGCCATGCAGTGACACTCCGCGGAGGCGAGCCAGGCAGTTCCAGGTCCACGGGAAGACGGAGGCACTGGTGCCAGCTGGCAAGGGGGCAGGAGGCTTGAAGCCCACCCTGCTCGATCGCAGGTATGGACGTGGCGCCCAGGGCGTGCGGCGCCTGGTGACTCCTCCTGCAGCCCAGGGTCCCCCGGCCGTGCGCCGGGGGAGGGGGGCACACGGTTCTCCCTCATCGTGAGCCTGGCGTCCAGAAGGGGCTAGGGACAGGAGCCAGGTCAGCCCGAGGGAGGCCCTCACCCCGCCTGGAGGTCAGGGAGGCCTTCTGGAAGAGGGAACACCTCTGGAAGGAGGGAGAGGAGGAGAGAGCCAGTCCTCAGAAGGAACCTCACCGGAGACAAGTTCTCAAGAGTCATATCTCCAGGGCCCACACCGGGTCCCTTGACCAAGGCTCTGCCTTGGCGCCCCCCTGGGGCAGCCCTGGGGAGGTCGGGGTCAAAGCCAGAGCCAGACCCTCCACAAAGCACTGGCCCGGCCCAGCTGTGGCCGTGACCACCCAGGGCGTTCGTCCTCACATGGCCAGCTGGGCCGCTCGGCTGGGGCTCCTCCCGCCCCCGCCTCGGGACCTGCTATGACCCTCCAGACTCCGAGTTTCTTCCTCTCCCGGCCACCCCACCCCCACAGGACTCCGACCTCCCCAGATACGCCCCTTACGCACAAGAGGAAGCTGAGGCCCCCCTCCAACAGAGGGCATCTCATTCACCCCACCCAGGTTCCCCGGGCCTGAGCGGTGGCCAGCCCGACCCCTGCACCGAGGCCTGGGAGGCTCAAGGGGGCCCGCTGTGGCAGCGTGGGCCGGCTGACAAGGGCCACTGCTGGTCAGCCCCCGGGGGCCGTGGCTCTGCCCCCGCGTCACACTCCCTGCCCGGTCCTCCCCGGCTCAGCCGCAGCCCAGACCACTGCCCCCCCACCGCCCCCCACATACCCCAGGGAGACCGGGTCCCGCGAAACTTGGCCAGGCAAGGTGCGCCAGCTGCCGGACCCGTGGGTCCCTCCAGAAGGCCTGGGTTTTCTCCGGCCAAGGCCCGGAGGGCTCCAGAGCCTCTGAAGTGCTCCGCATGCCTGGGCCCCATCAGCAGACACCCCCAGCGGCTCTTGCAGTCGGGGGCGGGGGGGGGGGGGCAGGCCCACAGAAACCCCGCAGGAGCCTCCATTCGGGCTGGCACCCGGGGCCACAGATGGAATCCAGACGCCCTGTCCCCAGCCACAGGCAGGGCTCACGCGGGGCCTGGCTCTGTCACTTGTCACTTCCCGCCTGTTTTCCAGGTCCCAGCTCTGATTACTCTGGTTTTTCCACTCAGCAGGAGGCTGCTAATGGTGGCCGGGCGTGAGGGGAAGGAAGTGCCATTAAGAGACTTGAAAGGCAGCCCAGCCCCCCCCCCAGCCCAGCCCCCACCCCCTCAGGCCCGGCAGCCCATTGTTTCAGGGCCGAGGCCGAGGCCGGCCTGGGGACCTCAGGCCTGTGGGGGAGCCCTGTGGCAGAAGGAGGCAGGAAGGAAAGCTGGGGGGAGGGGGGGGGGAAGGGGGGGGACTTACTGACCTGAGCACGCACCAGACCCCCACAGGCACACAGCAACCCCCCCCCCCCACACCAGCTGTGTCATCAGGAACGCACATGGCAGCTGTCAGGGAGGCCCCAGCCCCACCAAGGCCCCAAGCTCCGCCATCAAAGCCCCAGGAGGAAACCAGGCAGGTCTGCTCCAGTTGGGGGCAGGGGGTACTCACCACACCCCGGCCCTGCTTCGCCAGCCGCCCAGGAGGCCCGGCCCAGACACACCTGGGCCCACCCCGTGGCCCAAGCCCACTGCGGGGCCCACCACCCCTTCCCAGCACCGGCAGCCAAGCGCGCCTCTTGGGCGATCCTCTCCTGGGCAGGGCAGAGGGTATCTCTCCCAGCTCCGTCTCGCGTCACACACCCGAGACACGAGAGGAGAGCCCTGCCGTGGGTGACCACGCAGAGACCCTGGTGGGGCCGAGAGCCCGCCCGGCCCTGAGCCCCTCTGGCAGGCCGGGCAGCACTGGGCTGGGCCACTCGCTGCTCTCACTTGGAAGCATGCGCCCCACACCGGAGGGACCTACGACCTCGCCAGGCTGCCGCGGCCGGCATAGGCTCCCCACCCCCAGCACCCTGGCCCGGTGCTCAGGACTCCGCGGAGGGGGAGCTTCACCCACACCACCTGCCGCCCCTGGGCGGCCTCCCCAGGGACAGAGTCTGGGCAGTCCCTGCAGCCCCGCCCGCCTCCCCTCTCCGGGACCGCGGTGGCCTTCCCCTCACAAGCCAACGGCCCTCAGACCTTAATGCCAGGGGCTGGGAAGGCCCTTCCCCGAAGCCAGGCCTCCCCTGCAACTGCCAGGGCCCACAGGCCCAAGCCCATGAGAGGTCACTGGCCCAATTTCGGGACGTTTGACCCCTGAAAGGCCCAGTCACCATGCCATCTACCACCCACCCCCTCTCTGGAGCCCAGCACCTTCAGAAAGACAGTAATTACCCCACTGCAAGATATTACCTTTCGCTTTCCTCTGCAGTCTAATTAAGCAGATATCTTGCGTTTGGAAAATGTTTTTTTAATTTGATTCAATTTAGCACCGCAAACCATCTACCCATCATGCCGCCAGGGTTTTAGGGAGGCTCCCCCCCTAAATGTAATGACTTTCCATTTTTCATCTCCTTTCTGGGGTCTCCAAGTTGCTTCGAGTAATCCTTCCACTTCCTCCTGCATTGGAGGGCCAGAACGACTGACTGCTCCAGGGACGAGCTGGCCCGTCATCCCACCCAGAGGGGCCTCCCCAGCCCAGGGCGAGCAGCGCCCACCCTCGGGGCAGGACAGGAGCTCCCAGATCCCCACACTGAGGCCGACACAGGAGGAAGCGGGGACCGTGCTCCCCAGTTGGGAAAAAGACCCAGACCTCAGAGCTGCGAGACAACCCTCTCTGAGCCCTCGTCGCCCCGCCTTTAAAAAGGGGGCTCAGCACCCACCGGCAGGGCCTCTCGGAGGGCAGACGGGGCCAGAGGCCAAGACCGCGGGGGGGCCCTGAGGCCTAGGGGCTCCCTTCCCCAGCCCACCACTCTGTGCGCCTGGAGCCAGGGTCCTCGCTGGGGTCCCTCTGCCTCACCCTCCCTTCCCTCCACAAACAAATGCCCCGGGCTGTGACCCTGGGCAGCCACTGCTTCGGAGCTGACCACAAGTCCAGGAAGGGACCCCTGGCTGCCGGACCAGGCGCTGCTCCAACCTTGCAGGCTCTGTTGGCGATGACATTCCGATGTCGCGTGCAGCCCGGGGGACCCAGAGCCGGGGGCGGGGGGCGGTGGGGGCAGGGGTTCAGTCTGCCAGCCAGCCACACCTGGGCCGCCCCACCCTGCCTCCACCCGCCACGCACCTCGCCAAGGGCCCAACTCTCAGCCAGAGGCCCTGCCCACCCACATCCCCTGGGTCCGGCGGGAAGACAGGAAGACTGCACACCCCCGGGCCAGACCCTCCCCCACCCGCCAGCCAGAACCCCGGACACTGATCCGGTCCCATCAGGCTGCAGTTCCGAAGGCCCCATGGCTGACACAGCCTCCCCTCCTCTGCCGGGGAGGTGGCGTGGGGGAGCGGGGGGTGCTGCCCGGCCCACCCGGCGCCGACTGGCACCCGTCCCCAAGGCCCTGTGCCAGGCACCAGCCAGCTGGACAGCTCGGGGCACACACTAGTTCATTGAGACCCCCTCCCTCCAGTGGCCTCCCCTGTCCTCCGCCCGATGCCACAACGCCACGCGAGGGCGGTGGGGACCCTGATGGCTAACAGCCTGACCAGCAGGACGGCCTCGGCTGGGGGGTGGGGAGCGGCGTAGACAGGCTGGCTTCCTGGGGGCGCTCCCCACTCAGAGGGGGCTCCGCACACGCTTCGGGGGGCCTGGAGCTCACCCAGACACAGCTTTCAGTCCAACTCTGTGGGGGTGAGCTGCCGCTCTCCTCGACCCCATTCTCCTCATCTGAGCCACGGGCCACGGCACGCTCTCAGGGCCGCTCAGGAGGGCCCAGAGCCCCAGGGAGGCCGGACGCTGCCCTGGGTGGCCCAGCCAGAGGAGGCGGCCGCTGAAACGGAGCGGAGCCCGTGCCCCTCAGCTGGCCCCGGGCCTCCCAAGTTCTGCTGGGAACCTCTGCGTGCGGGTGGCCAGCCCAGATGTGCACCCAGCCACCAGGCCCCTCCGATGAGGCCGCCAGGGGGACCCAGGGCCGCAGCGCTCTCGTGGAAGGACTTCCAGGGGATCCCAGGCCCCAAGCTTGGCTCCAGGGCTGGAGGGCGAGTCCGCTCCCCCACACCTCCTGACCTTTGACCTCATCCCCCTTCCCCTCTTCCCTCTACCTGGCATCCCGAGACAGGCATCCCCACCCCAGAAGGCCATCCCTGAAGGCCCTCACCCCATCTCTGTGGGGCTAGTTCTGAGATCGAATGCCACCTCGTCCAGGAGGCCCTCCTGGATGCCCCTTTCCAGAGTCCTCTCTCCCAGCCCCACAGCATTTCCGTTATGAGCACAGACATGGGAGGGTCACTCACCCCCACGCGTGCTGTTTCCTCCCTCACCATGTGGGGTGGTGGAGTTAAGCGTGTTTTGCTCAGACAGAGGTCAGCCGACGGCTCGCAGGCATCGGCCCTCCCGTCTGCCCGGCTCCCTGTCCCCCCTCCCCCTTCCCAAAGCACCACCCCACAGCCCAGGGTGGTGTGCACCCCAGCCCCTGACCTAACCAAGCCCCAGGGGCGTTCTGAGAGGAGGGATCCCACAGCACAGACCCAGCCAGCCCTCCTCACCCATCACCCAGCAGAGAGGACAGACACGGGACAGGACGGGTCCCAGCATCATCTCGAGATCCGGCGCCCAGACTGCCAGGCCCCCCCCCCCGCCCAGGCTCCCCACTGGCCCACTGCGCCAGCCGGATGAGTCCCCTCAGACCCGTCTCCACAGACACCCAGCCGGCCACAAACCATGCTCCTCACCGGCCACCATGAGCCTGAGGGGCTCTGGGATCAGACCACCAAGCTTGGGAGGCACGGCCGGGGCCCGATATGCCGAGAGCTCGGGAAGGGACAGGGCAAGGAGGTGGGGCCCCAGCGACGGGACCAGGAGGGCCCGTGGCTGCACTTTGGGCGACCACCAAGCAAGCCAAGCCAAAATGGTCCCCACACGATCCCTCAGGTTTTAGACGGGCCGAGTTTGTGGGGCCGGCCGGGGTTCCAGGCGGCCTGGCATCATGGCTGTGAGGGGTGGACAGGGACCCTCGGGGACAGGTGGGCCAGCATCCATCACGGGGTCAGAGGCGAGTGCAGAAGGCCGGCACCGGGCCCGGCGGGACCATCAATCTGTCAGCCCCAGGCGCCCGCCGAGCCCACCCACCCCTGCCCCCAGCCCAGCCCCCACAACTGAAGCCTGGGATGCTGGCGGGGAGCCCCCCCACCCACAGGGCACCCGGACCCCTGCAGACAGCCCTCAAGCCACCCCAGCCCCACAGGGGATCCCCCAGCCACAAAATGTGACACTGGAAGTGAAAATGCCCCCTTTTAACCCGGGGGAGCAAGGCACTCAGCCCCAGGACCCTGTTCGCAGATGGGGAAGCAGAGACCCTGCAAAGGGGTGATGCCCCAGGCTCCCGCTTCAGGCAGTGGCGCCACGCCCTGGGTTCCCTCCCGCAGGGGAGCGTCTCCAGCCACCACGTCGTGGGAAGGGAGAGCTCAGAGCTCAGGGGCAAAGTAAAAGGAGTGGGTGGCTCCCAGGGGCACCTGGGGGACTCAGTGGGTTGAGCATCCGACTTCGGGTCGGGTCATGACCTCAGTTCATGGGTTCAAGCCCCGCATCAGGCTCTGTGCTGACAGCTCAGAGCCTGGAGCCTGCTTTGGATTCTGTGTCTCCCTCTCTCTCTGCCCCTCCCCTGCTCAAGCTCTATCTCTCTCTTTCTCAAAAAATAAATAAATTTTTAAAAAATTTTAAAAAGGAGTTCCCAGAGGCCCAGCCACCTTAGCTGGCTGCCTCCAGGAACCCAGAGGACAGCCTGGCCTCAACTCCACTCCCCTCGGCCCCCCACAGACTCTTGCTCTGTTCCCAGGGAGTGAAGGAGCAGACAGAGGCCACACGGGCCAAGGGGACACTCAATCCACCTCTATTCTATTCATTTACTCACACTCCACACCTTTTTGCACAAAGCACCGGCCACGGCTTTCAAGAACTACGCGGCAGACGTCAGATACAAAACCATAGAGACAGTTGCTTTAGAACAAATAGGAATGATCAATTCCCAAAAGACACAAGAGAACACGCCCGTGTCATTGGCGGAAGCTGAAGAATCCACTGGCCTGAGCTTCCCCGCAGGCATAGGGAAAGGGAAACTCGAGTTGCCTTGCTATTTAAAATAAGGACTGGCTCTTCTGACTCCCAAATGAGATCCTTCCGTGACACTCGAGGGATCAAGGCACCCAGGAAAAGGCCCCAGATGCATTTCCTCGGCCCATTCCAAACCATCACAAGTCTTGCGGCCAAGGCTCTGAGCAGCCCGGGGGGGGGGGGGGGTGACCTGTGGCCTCCCTCCCTGACCCTCCACCTCTCACTCTCAGCAGGCAGGCAGCAAGGCCGATCTCCCTACACACGCCCCTGGCTCGCCCCACCTCTGACTGCAGCGGGACGCCCCTCGTGCTCCCTCCCACGAGACACAGGGACTGGCCCGCACCAAGGCCAGCTCCCGAAGCCCCATCTCTGCTTGTGGCCGGTGCCCAGAAGGCAGGGGTTGGCAGCCCTTCAGCTCAAGCCCACCCGCACTGCCCACCCTCACTCCCCGAAGCCCTGGACCAGCAAGGAGATGAGACAGGCACAAGGACCCAAGTATACCAGGGGGCACTGGCTGCACCACCGTCTGGCCCAGGGAGGAGGGGCCAGCTGAAATCTCACAGAGACCTAACCGGCCCCCCTCCCTCCCCCGGCACAGGCTCGGTCCCCCAGAGCGGCCTGGGAGCCTCCGAGGCCCACACACTCATCCCTTCCCGGGGCTGAGTCATCATCGGGGCCCCTGCCAGATGGGAGACCAGCCCCAGGGAGCTCCCGCCCCTCTCACACCTCCCCAGCCCCTCCCCAGCCGCCTCCAGAGCCTGCCAACACCTGGCTCCGCGGGGGTGCTCTGCTGAGGCCGCCTGCCCTGCCCTGTGGAGCCCCAAGGCAGACACCCTGGTCCTGGCACGGGGGCGGCGGCCCCAGAAACAGGTGGAGCCCAGGCCAGGCTCCCGACAGCGTGGGAACCAGGGGTTCAGGGACCCTGACCGCAGGCAGCAAACGTCCCACGCCAGCTGAGCTCAGCCCCTGCCCTCCCGGGACCACAGGGCAGCTGGGACAGCAGACCCAGGGGCCCACTGTTGCAGTCAGAGCTGGGGGCCATGGACACAGAGCACCCAGGGGACTCAGAAGGCTTCCTGGCGGGGGAGTGACAGCTGAATGTCGAGCTGGCAGAACCCCACCCCCAAGCCAGACCCCAGAGAGAAGCGAGAGGCTCTCCAGGACTCCAGCCTCAGGAGCCTACTTCTGTCGCCCCTGAGCCGTGCACTGGACAGGAACCCACGGCCTCCCCAGCAGCCTTCAGACCGACTGTCCAGCTTGGTGCAAAATGTGAGCTAGCACATGCCTGGGGCTGCACCGGTGGGCAGGGACCTCGGCAGTGGCTGTGGAGCTCATGGTGGGTGGGCGGGGGTGGGGGACAGGAGGGTGGGACCCCCTGCCAGGTGAGCAAGAGGTTTCCAAGAGCCCAATGAGAATTGATCCCTTTCCCTCAACAGGGGGCGCTAATCAATCCCACACTGGTACCGACGCGTCGAAGGTCATGTGGTCTCTGGAGAAGTCGTCACCTCTGCGTGATGCACCTGGATGGCAGCTGGGATGGGTCCCCAAGCAAGAGCCCTGCCCCCGCTGCTGCAAGGGGAGTTAGGATGGCCATCCTCCATGGGGGCTGTCACCCGGGTGGGGGAGGGGAGAGCAGGAATCCAGCCCAACAGCCATGGGGGTGAACACAGAGGGGTGGGTCACTCAGTCATTCAACAAACGTACAGGGGTCACCCAGACCCCAGGCCTGCCTGGACAGAGCTCCCGGCCTAGGGGCAGCACAGTGGCCAAGGGGTGTGGAAAGGGCCGAGAAAGGCCCCGAGTCGGGTGGCCTTCCAGAGTGGGGTGGGGTATGGGGGAGGGAGGCTCAGTGACCCTGGAGGAGCAGTCAGAGCCATGAACGTGGAGGGAAGCCAGTCCACGCAGGCTGAGTCTCCCAGCCACAGTCAGCAGTGCAGGCACCAGAACCGGGGGCGCTGGCGACTCGGGCTGCGTAGTTCTGCCACGTGAGCGCGGGGAGGACGGAGGCCGGGGGAGGACGAGGGCCGGGGGAGGACGGGGGCCGGGGGAGGATGGGGCCGGGGGAGGACGGGGGCCGGGGGAGGACGAGGGCCGGGGGAGGACGGGGGCCGGGGGAGGATGGGGCCGGGGGAGGACGGGGGCCAGGGGAGGACGGGGGCCGGGGGTCTGCAAAAGGAATGCCCATGACAAACCACCTGGGGTGAGGGACAGGAAGGGGCCTTCAGGCAGAGTGGCCTCTGTGGGCAGGGGTGTCCCTTTCAGTGTGCCTCCGTCTGATGGGGCCAGGACAGCAGCACTGGGACTGGCAGAGACCCCTCCTGATGAGAGGTCCCTCCTGGCTGCACTGAGGGTGGGAGCTGGGGGCGGGCAGGCGTCGGGAAGGGACAGAAGGGATGCTGACAGGGGTCTGCAGGAACTCGCTGACCAGTTCGAGGCAGTGGGTGAGGAAACCGAACAGTGTGGACGCAGCCCCAGCTTCTGCCTCGGGGGAAGGGGGACAGAGCGGCCAGTGGCTAAGCTGGGGGGCACTCAGCTGCGGCAGAAGAGGAAGGCCCGGGTTTGGTCCCTCCGAGGGACATGTTGCGAGCCCCCGGCAGACTTTTCGGAGACAGGGGCACCCGGGAGGGGCACAGGGAGATCAGAGCAGGGAACTGGCCGGATCGCCTGGGGATGAGAAGGGTATCTGCAGCTGGGCCCACAGTGGGAAGAGTCCGTGAAAGGGTCCTGAAGGGTTCATCTGGGGAACCTGGCGAGAGCTGAAGGGGGCAGAGAGGGGTGCCCAGCCTGGAGGCCCCCATCCGGCCGTCCGCCCCACACCCAGGCCCACTGCCCTTCTTGGTTCGGGTAAGGACAGTCTCCCAGGCTCCAACCCTCCCGTGCCCTCTGGGGGCATCAGGACACAGTCCTAGCCCCTCCACGAGAATGCTGTCCCTGGGTGGGGACTACGGTCACCTTCACTCCCCGGACGGGGAAACTGAGGAAGACACAGATTGAAAAGAGGACACAGCAGCAAAGGAGAGGAGGGCCTTACACCCGGGACACCTGATGGCTGGGCAAGGCTCCAAATGCCCCACTCAACCCCACGGGCACCAAAGACCCGGGCACAGAAGGACCCTTGAGGCCCACATCCCGGGAAGAGCAGCAAGGGCCAAGGGGTTCGAGCCGCCCTGTGCTGGCCCTGTTCTACCCACCTGTGAAATGGGTACACAGATGGTCCCGGATCTCAACAAACCTGCCTGAGGTCCCAGAGCAGGGAGCCGTCTGCTGGTGGGAGGGTGGGCAAGGAGCCAGCTGGGCGGAGCCCTGGCGGGGATGCCAAGGGCAGAAAATGGGGTGACCTTGAGCCGGGGGAAAGATCAAAGTCCCTCCACCTTCTCAAGCATTTCTCTACACCGAGATCAAGCAGGGACCCCCAGGGTGAGGGCCTCCGATAGCCAGGCTCCGGTCCGGCTCCAGCCCCACCGCCCAGTGTCTTTCTGGCCTCAGAACAAAGCCCCGTGCTTCCCTGGACCATGGGCCAGACTCTGAGGAGGACTGGGCTCACCGAAGCCAATCACACACAGCTCCCACCCCCCCAGCTACCTCCCAAACCGAAAGCAGAAGCAGGTCCGTGCACGTGCCCTACGCACCAACTCCCCAGCCTTCCCTGAAGGAAGTTGTGGGCCAGGACGCCAGGGACAGCCCGGGCTTCACAGGACAATGACGCCTACCAAGGTCCGGAGGTCTCGGGCCCAAACCCCTAGGTCCCTGGGCGTGGGTGGCTCAGCCCAAGGGCCTGGAGAGTTTCCATCCTCTGGGGAGAAACAGTGGATCATGGGGCCTTCCCTCCCGTGGGCACAGCACCCTACAGGTCGGACCTCACTCCCAGAATGGCCCCGGGAAGACTTCAGTCATCTGACAGAGGAGGAAACACAGCGGGGGAGGGGCCGCGGAGCAGGAACAAAGCAGGGGACCCTGGTCTGCTGGGTGAGCATGCCACTGGGTACCAAGGATGGCCAGGAAAGGGGGTGAGCCCCCACCTGGCACTGAGGGCTACTGCCGAACCCAGGACAGACCGGGGCAGGGGGCAGGTGAGCCCTCTGGGCGGTCAGGACGCTTCCCTGCTCAGCATCAGCAGGAGGAGACCAGTGAGCCACGCCCCCCCCCCTTGATGAGGGCCTCTGTCTCTCTCCACCGGGATCCCCCACCCACCTGCAACCAGCTGGCCGACATGCCCAGCACCACCAGCCACGGAAGCCCCTCCTCTCTCTGGCCTCAGTTTCCCCTAATGGGGTAATAAGATGGCCGGGCAGCTCTGACAGACCCCCGGAAGTCTGTCCCAAACCACCCTCTCGTGGGGCCCTGAAGGTCCTCTGCTGTCTTTTCGACCAGATGCAGGCCATCTGGGGCACAGAGCTTGGAAAGCCTTCACGCTGCCCGGAGCAGCAAGTGAGGAGGGTCCAGCCCCACCCCGGGGGACAGGCCACAGGTCCCCTCCCCCCACCGCAGAAAGGGTGCGCCCAGGACAGAAACGAGACTCCCCTCCCTTCCCCCACCTGGCCGAGACAGGAACACCAGGGGACCCCTGGAACCCAGGGCCGGGCCCCCACCCCAGACTTCTAAGCCCCCTTAGAGACCTATATTTAGATTCAATGGGGATTGTGCGGACTTCCCAAGAAGGCTTTCAAAAAGACTGAAGGTCTGGCGGGAAGGGCTTCCTCTGGAGACCCCCACCTTCCCAGGCTTTGCAAACTTCCAGCGCTCATTGTTCCTTGAACAATGGTCCCAGCTCCTTCCAAGACCAGGGCAAGCCCATTGGCTGGGGAATCTGGCAGAGCCCTCTCCCAGGGCCAACACCTAGGCGGCTGGGGCCCAGGCACTCGCTTCCCAAAAGGGTGGCCACTGCCTAAGGTGAGCAAAGCCCCAGGCCATGTCCCACACACCATTCTCACTCACGACCCGGGGAGGGGGGCAGGCAGGGCCCCCCCCACAGCGCCAGGCCCACGCTCTGGTCCTCCAAGCCCTCCTGCCCCAGGTGTGCAATTTCCAGACACCTGGCTGGGGGCCCGGGGGCCCCAAGGGCGACCGCGCACCGAGTAACCTCTGGCTGCCGGCAGGGCAGGAGCCGTCCCGCCCTGGGTGGAGTCCCTGCCGGCTCCCTCTCTCCCCTCCCCCTCCCAAACACAGACTGCGGTTCCAGCTGTGCGACATCTGTGGCTCCGGGGAGAAGCGCCTGCCCTACCGGCCTCCAATCCCTCCGCGGAGCCTCTTAGGATGAACTGCTACAACCCACACGCACCGCGTTACAGAAGGGGAAACCGAGGCCCGGAGGAGGGAAGGAACGAGGCAGAAAACACTCGGCGGAACCTCGCCTCCCTCCGGGGCCCCGAGGTCTCCCCAAAGCCGGCACGGGCCCTGCCCGGAGAAGCGGGTCCGAGAGAGGCTCACTTACCCGGAGGGGTGTTCCGGGCCCGCTGACCAGCTTCCACGCCTGTCGCTTGAGCTCGGCGAGCTTCGTGTGGCAGTGGCGGCACCAGCCGCCCCCGCCGGCCGAGTGGCCCTGCTCTGCGCCCGCACCGGCGCCCTCGGGCGCAGGGCGGCTGCCGCATGGGTCCTGCTCGGGCCCGTTGGGCAGCCTCTTGCGGGGGGACACCTCCAACAGCTGCAGCGGCTCGCGGGCCGGGCCGCCCTCGGCCACCTGCGGGGGGTGGGGGCAGAAGGGGACGTGAGCCTGGGCCCCTGAGCAGTGCCACGCCGGGACCCAGCACCAGTGACTCCAGATCTCAGCGTGTCCCGGCCCCGGAGTGAGGCACGCGACAAAGTTCGGAGCGCGGGGCGCGAACCTGCCGCCCGCCCTCTCCTTCCACCCGGGGAGGGGGGGGTCCGGATGGGGGTCCCTCCCAGCAGGGGGCCCGGCGCCCCCAGCGTTCCGCTCCAGGCCCGGCCCCCAGGGGGCGCAGCGCACCCCGCGAGCATCCTCGGCGTCCCGGACTCCGTCTCGGGGCGCCGGCTGGCGCCCCGCCGCCCGCCTCCCTCTCGGGGCCCGGCCGCGCGTACCGCGGGTGGTGCTGTGCACAGCGGGGAGCCGCGGCCGCCCATGGCCTGGACGCCGGAAGGGCCGGGAGGGCGCTACGGGCCGCGAGGGCTCTCCGGGGTCGCCGAAGCTACGTGATCCGGCCCCGGGGCGCCCCCATGGTCCGGCCGGCCGCTCCGAAGTTGGCGGCGCGGGCGTGTGGGAGGAGAGCGCGCGACGACGGCGGCGGTGGCGGCGGCGGCCGCAGCGGCGGCGGCGGCGGCGGCGGCGGCGGCGGCGGCGGCGGCGGCGGCGGGCGTGCAGGGGAGGCGAGGGCGGGGCGGGGGCGGGGCCCCGGGGGCGGGGCCGGCGGAGCGGGGCTCCGGGAAGGCCGTCCCGCCCCGCCTGAGCCCTCCGCACGGCTGCGCGTGGGGGAGGGAGCCCTCTCCGCCGCGCGGCCCCTCCCACTCCAAGGACCCCGACCTGTTAGGCGAGTCCCGGCCCGAGGGAGGGGCGCTGGGGGCCCCCGTGAGATACTCGGTACACTTGCGCGCATGCGCCTTCCTGCTCCTCTCCCGGGACAGTGGGGTCTGCGCGTCTCCTGGGAGGCACCGACCCACTCCTCACGTAACAGGCGAGGAAACTGAGGTCGCAGAGAAGGTCTCGCCCAAGGTCACGGTGCTAGGCGGGACGAGGAAGGGGCTGAACCCCGGCCCAGACTCCCACTCGCTTTTTCCTGCAAATACAGCGCACTCCGCGTGTCGCTGGTCGCCCTTCGGGTCTAACAGTCGCACGTAGGTGAGTTTCGCCGCGGTCCGCGCCTCGGAACGTGCAGTGCCTGCGCCAGAGGGTCTCTCTCTAGGCGAGTCTGCAAGCGGCACGCGTGTCTTTGCAGCCGCGCGTGTGCAGGACGGTGCGTGTGCGCGCTGTGCGCCCGGGAAGCGGGAGGAGGTGGCGCGGCTGGCCCCGGGCGTGTGCGCGGGACCTGTTGTCAGCCGGCCTGGCAGATGGGAACTTAGCTGCGGAATTAATTGCCTGTTTGTCTCCGGCTGAGAGGTCGCCCCCCATCTCGGCGACCGGTTGCTCCCGCTCCAGCCCGGCCCTAAGAGTCGCCGCGATGTGAGGCGCAGGCGGCTGGGGGTCTAGGCTCCCGCGCAGCCAGAAATCCCGGGTCGCGCTCGGAGGGCGCGGCCGCGGGCTTCCCGTGACGCGAGCGCCCCCTGCTGGCCGCCGCGCGCTCTCCGCCCCGAGGCTGGAGAGACACCGGGCGCCACGAGTCCTGGGCAAGAAGACGCGCCCCGGGAACCTAGAGGAGCCCAGCCAGAGAAAGGGCCGGCTGGCGGGCCGGGGTCCAGTCGGAGACCCCGGCCCGCGCGGCTCCCCGCGCACACGAACGCTCACACAGATAAGAACTGTCCCTCGCCTCGCCTGGGCCCCTCCAAGCGACCCCTCCTTCATTACGTTTTGCCCACCGCCCTTTTACTTGGAAGGTCCTCCCTGCCCACGCACGCACTCCCCAAAAAGGAGCAGTGCATCGTAACACACGCCCCCCCGCCCGGCTTCCCGAGTCATTTCTGACCGTGGGCGGGGCGGGGGCGGGATAAAGTGGGCAGGGGGTCCCCACTCTGACTCCGCAAACCCACAGCCCCCAGCCCTTTCCCGCCGACCCGGGGGCCGAAGCTCTTCCCCTCTCCCATCTCATCTCAGCCTCCCGAAGGCAAAAGGCGGCAGCCCCCGTCCGCCTCTGGGTACCGCGGGGCACTCCCCACGCCGCATCGCCAGCCAACAGCCCGGTTGCCCGCCCCTCAACTAGTCCGGGACGCGACACACACCCGGGCCCGGGAAGTGCGGCTCTGCCCCCCCCCCCCCCACACACACACACACTCCCCACAGTCACCCGCGGGAACACACTGATGCCGAGCGCCCGGGTCCGACACCCGGGCCGGCCACGCCCGCAACTTCAGTTGTCCGCGCCGCTGCGGCGCTCGGGGTGCACACGCTCACACCCCACACCGGGTTCCCGGGGAGGGGGGCGCGCACACAGCCCGGCAGGACCTGGAGTCAGCTCAGGGACTCAGGGTCGGCCGCCAGGCCCCCGACCCCCAGCCAGGCGCGCCGTGGGATCCGGAGTCCCTGCGCTGCTCTCTCCGCCCCGCTGGCTGCCTCGGCCAGGACGCAGCCTCAGTGGGAGACCGGGGCGCCGGCAGCGGGGTGAAGTGCGGCAGCGAGTCCCTGGGCCGGCCTGCGGGACGCTGCTGGTGACCCGCTGCCTCCCTCCCGGCGCCGCACCCTCGGCCGCGGGAGCCGCGCCGCAAAGTCGCGGGACAGCGCTTCCGCCGCGTCCCGCCAGCGTCCCGCCGCCCGGCCCTCACCTTGGCTCGCCGCCGCAGGAGGTGGCTGGTGAAGCCCAGGATGACCTCCGAGTCCAGGCAGAGCGCCCCCATCTCCAGCAGGCTGGGCACCTTGCGGGGCGCGCCGCGGGGCGGCTCTGGCGGCCCGGGCAGCGCCATGGAGGAGCGGAGCGCGGGGAGCGGCCAGGAGCTCCTCCCGCCGCCGCCGCCGCCGCCGCCGCCTCCCCGCTCGCGCGCTCACTGGCCGCGCGCCCGCCGCCGCCGCCGCGCCCCGCACCGCGCAGGGCCGCCCGCCAGGCCCCCGGTCCTCCGCGGCCCCTGCGCTCGCGCCGCGCGCCCCCGCGCTCCGGCCCCGCCCGCCCGCCCGCTCGCGCCGACAGCGCCCCCTCCGCCGGGCCGGGGAGCCAAACGCCCGGCCGGGCGCACCCGAGGAGGAGGGGCGCGGGGAACCCAAGGCCCGCTTGCTGGGGGGCGGAGGGTGGGGGCGCGGGGACCCCGCCTGGGCCCGCATTCCTTGCCTCGTAGGCCCCTGCCGGATGCGCCGGCCCGGGAGCGCAGGGCCGGGGGCGGGGGGGCGGGGGGGAGGGGGGGGAGGCGCTGAGCAGGGCTCTCGTAAACCTCTGCCGACTGGAGACGTATCTCGGCTCTTCCCCCTTTGATCCGATCCGTCCCGGGGCTCCCAGGCCCTGGAGACGCGTAGGGAGCCCAGTGGCCTTGTGCACCCCATCCTGCTAGTGCTCCAGAACGCCCCCGTCTGGGGCGGCTGCTGGGAAGCCCCCATCCCACGCCCCAGCCTCCGCCTATGGACCTCCAAGGCCAGCCCCCCAGCACCAGCAGCTCCTCCCCTCTGAGCGACCCCTCTGGCCCCTCCAGTAACTCCCTGCGGACTGGGGGATTCCCGCTAGTCTCCTGGCAGGGCCAAATTGTGGTCGGAGTCGAGTCGTGTCCACTCGGATCCAGGGTAGATCTGCCCGGATTCCAACTCCCAGCCAGACCTGTGGCTCCTCTGTGCGCAGCCCCTGGGGAGGAGTTAAGCGAAGAGACCAGGTTGCCTAAATCACCTGGGCCCCTGAGGAAGGTCTTTGGGAGTTGCGGGGGAGGTGTCAAGGGACAGAGCTGGGGGACGGGCCTTGAACAGGACCTGGAAGGTAAGCTGCTAGGGGAGAAGACTGGAGAGCTAGGGGGCCTGGAGGTCAGAGGGCTGCCCCCTCCAGAGGCCCTGGTGCTTAGACTGCAGGACGCAGCAGCGTGGCTAGGGTGCTACCATGGGGCCAGCCAGACCCTCCTCTCTGCCCCATGGAAGGATCATGGAGTCTCCCCAGCCCCCAACTCCCCTAGGGACCAGGAGACCCTCCTGCCTCCCCAGGTTCCTCCCCTGACTCCCCCAGACGGCAGCTGAAGGACAGTGCTTCCACCTGACCGCACCTAACAGGCACATCGTAAACACCTTATCTGTGGGCCACTGGGCCAGCAATTGCCAGCACCCCGCCCCCACCCAGCTTTTGGGTGAGGAGAGAGACCCTGGGAGGAGCTGACCCCCGCCCTGCCCCCATGGCCAGCCCTGGCCTGGGGCAGAGATCAGGGCCAGCTATAAGAGGGGCCAGGGTCGCCCTCACTCCCCCTCTCCAGCCCCCTCTTCTGGGCTCCTATGGTCTGGGTTTAGGAAGAGCTGTGCTCCAGCAGGCCACCCTGGAGACCCCCATCTTCTCCCCTCTCCCTCAGGCAGGCACTGAAGAGAACTGTCCTGCCCCCCTCCTCCAAGACCCGAGCCTGGGGGTGGGGGGCTCCCTCCAGTGGACCCGGCTCTTCTGGGAGGAGGCTGCCCGCCATCTCAGTGGATTGATTAAAGTCATCGTGGAGATTTTTTTAACGTTTAATTTACCAGGCACGCAGCGCCGGTCAGAGCTGTCCCTGGGGAAATCTAGGCCAAGGGAGCAAAACAGAAAACCCCCTGCAATTGAACGGAGTTCTGACGGGATTAATTGCTGGACTCGGCCTCCAATCAGACCCCACGTGGCAATATTTCAGGGAGGCAGGAGGACACTGGGCTGGAGTGGTCAGATTCCTGCCTCAGGCGTGGAGAACCCTGAGCCCAGCACACCAAGTCTCCGGGATTGCTGGGGACCTTCGGAACCCCCCTGGTCCCACTCCACACACAAATGAGTCCGTCCTGGGCCCGACGCCCTGTGGCTGGCCTCCAGTTCCACCCCAAGCCAGCCTTTAAAAGAAGGGGCCAGTCCTTTTAGCCAGCAACTGGAGAGCTGGGAAGGCACCCCCACTCCCCCCTCCACGGTGCACCCCCGAGAACGAGCACGCAGCAGCCCTCTCTGTGCTGGTGGAAAGCTGGACCAGTAGGGAAGTGGACAACGAATTCTAACACGGGTCCTCCATGATAGTGGACGCGGGTGAAACCTGGGACCTCTTGGAAAGATGCCCCCGACACGTGTCTGGCACGGTCAGGTTTGTCTTTCTAGAGATTTCTGCCCACAAAGCCTTGGACCCTTCCTCGGAGAAACACAGAGACCGGTAACAGCCTTTGCCTCTGGGAAGAGGAGAGGGTGGAGCCAGGGAGAGGCTTTCACTTCCACTTTGTATCCCTTTGTATGGTTTTAACCCTGGCTGTTAATATCTGCTAAGGAGATAAGAAAGTGTCAGAGTGCCTGCAGTCAAATGATCCGAGGCCCACGCACTAGGACCACCTCAGCATGGGACAGACCCTCACTCCCTCCAAGAGTGGAGAGAGAAAGAACCTTCCCCCTGCATCTGAATGGGGCCTTGAGACCCTCCCACGCTTCCGCACGCCTGGTCAGCTCAGCAGACTCCCCTCGGCACCCCTGCAGAGGCTGGGCTGGTGTCTGTCTATAGTGGGGGAAGGGTGCCTCAGGAGAGCAGCCGGGGATGACAGCCCAGCCGTGTCCATGAGGGAAGCTCCTGGTGAGGCTGTGGTCTCCCACTCCTCAGCTCTGAGGGCAGCCTTCGGGCCGGGAGAAGAAGGCCGCCTTCACACCAGCCGTCCTACAGGGGCACCTGAGTGCTGGCAGGAAGGCAGCTAGCAAACCCTAGCATCTACTGTGGACCAGACTCCCTTTTACCCACTTGACAATATAGGAGTGTTCTTGTGATCACGATTTTGAAGATGAGAAAACAGGCCAGAATTCGTCCCAGGCAGTCTGGATGGAGAGTCTGTGCCCCTATGGTCAAGAACCCCTATGTCCTGCTGCCTCTTCGCCCCCTTTGCCCCCAGGGCCTGGCCTCAGTGGCCTCAGGAGTGCAGTTGTGGAGCTGCGGGATGGAGGGGGCCCTCACCTGGCCAAAGACGGTCACCCCCACAGGGTGATCCCTCAGGGCACTGTGGGATCAGGGTTTGTTCAAGTAGAGAGGGGGACTGGCAGTCCGGCCGGCTCCCTGTAGAACGGGGACCCTCACTGTGCCAGCCCCACTGCCCCTTCTGCTGTCTGCCCACCCCTGCCTGGCACCCCACGCCAGGAGGAGCCCAGAAGGGCCCAGGCTGGGAGCGCTCAAACGGCAGCAGGCGCTGTGGCTTCAGCACCTCGGCCAGCGCCAGCAGAGGGGCGGTGCTGTGCAAGGGCCCACCCCTCGGCCCTTTCTTCCAGGCGGTGGGGATGGGCTCCAGGAAGGGGGGAGGGGGTGAGGGGGTGTGCGCGAGTGCTGCGTTTTCCGTTATTCATTTGCTCCCTCATTCACTCAGTTCAGTCAACCGGGAGTCAGCCTTGACCCCTGCTTGGTCTCGTCGGCACCCGTCCTATCCACCAGACCTCCTGTCCCCACTACCTGGGCAGTTTGTCCAGAGTCAAAAACTACCCTCCACGGCCTGCGCTGCCCAAGCCCCATCTCTGCCAACATCGTATTCACTGCAGTAGCCCCTAACGGAGGTTCTGCGACCACGGCATCCCCCTTCAGTCGGCTCTGGGCACAGCATCCTGGGGAGCCTTTAAGGAGGTGGGTGAGACCACACCCACTCTCCGCTCAAAACCTCTGCTCCCCATCTCTTTCCCTGTGAGCCCCGGTGACCCCTGTGCCCCGCAAGGCCTCCCCGACCTCCTGGCTCTGCTCCAGCCCCACAGGCTTCCTCAACAGTGGGCCCCAAACCTTCCTGACTGGCTGTTCCTAAACACTGGGCCCACCCACCTTGGGGTGACGGCTTCTGATGTTCCCTCTTGAAGGGGTGCTGTTCCCCAGATGCCCACAGGGCTCTCTCTCCCTCCTCAGGTGTTTTCTAGTAGGTCACCTTAGCAAGGCCTTCCCTGCCCACCAAAGCTAGAACTCCAGCCCCTCCCAACATTTCCCAGATGCCCCTGGCCTTCATGTTCCTCCGTAGCACCTACCGTGAATGAGTATAAAAGTTTCTTCTTTGCTTGTTGTCCATCATCCCCATTAGAATATCAGCTGCTTCCCTAGTCCGTGGCACAGAGGAGATACCCCCTGACATTTGTTGAAGAAATAAAGGCATGGGTGAATCCCAGGCGTGCTTTTTGTTGCCGATTCCTTTGTGAATTCCCATCACAGAGGGGTGCTTATCTCTCCAGCCCTCCCGGCCCCCAGCCTGGATCTCTGCTCTGGCCCAAATGTAAGCAATTCCTAATCAGAATGCTTCCCAGCTCTGACCCTCGTGCCCAGCCTGCCAGGGCTCCTGGCCCCTGGTAGAAATCTGAGCCCAAAGTGGCAGTCGGCCAGCCAGCCTGCAGCATGCCCGGTCTGGATCTCCTACTCGCATGCCCCCAGGACTCAAGCCCTGCTGGTCTCCTGTCCTCTTTGCCTGGACTTCTCCCTCAGAGCTGGCCAACTCCGCCTTCAGGTCAAACTCAGGTGCCACCTCTCCCAGGAAAGCTCCCAGCCCCAGGCAGGACGAGTCCCCCAGTCCTCGTATGTCCTCTGCACCTGGCACGTGCCTGTGCCCCTCCAGAGCGGAAAGTAGATTCCTCTCTGGGTGCCCAGAGCCCAGCTCAGGCCAGGCATTCATGAGTGTCGGTGAATGTTTAAGGAAGATAGGCAGCCAGTCGGGAAGGTTGACAGGTGGCAGAGGCAGACGCCCTCCTCCTGGACTCCCTGGTTCCCAGCAGTCAGAGAAGAGGCAGGACTCCGGGGAGACAATCTTCCCGTTTTCCCAACCACATCTGGAACGGGGGCACTGCCACATACGGCCAGCAGATGGCGCACCTCGGCCACAGTCTCTGGGTGAAGGAAAAGTATTTTGGAGACCACCTGTTTTGAAATTTCGAAACAACACGAGGAACAAACGGAAGGTTCTTACGCAGATAGGGAAACTGAAGCCTGAGAGAGACGGGGGCTTGTCCTAGGACCCTGAAGGTGAGGGGTGCAGCAAGAGGCCCTGCCAGCCCTGTGGCCTCACCAGCATCCCCTTCGTGGACCTCCTGTGTCCCTCCCACCCCACCCCATGCCACTGACTTCCTTCTCCCCTCCTGTTCTTGCTCCCTCGCCCTCCACCCCTCGGAAGCCTGAGCTCAGCCTCTAGCTTGAGGACAGGCAGTGACGGACAGAGGGACACATGGTGGCGGGGGAGGGGGCAGGAGTCCGACTGGGTCCCCAGGGGGCTTGCCTGAGGGTACAGCCTGGAAAGCCTTGGGAGCCCCTCAGCGCTGCCGTGCCAGAATCTGCCTCGCTGCTTCCCGAGGAGCCCATACAGAGCCCCCATCCCCCAGCTCTCCGGGGCAGGGGCGGAGTCCAGGGCAGCTCTGGAGCCACAGGTACCAGTGTTGGGCCTGAAGGCAGCCTCGTGAATATGAACTCAGCACGCGCATGTGTGTGTGTGTGTGTGTGTGTGTGTGTGTAACACAGCTTATGCAAGAGTGCACTACTAGGTATTTATGCAAAGGATACAAGAATGCTGATTCAAAGGGGCACACGCACCCCAGTGTTTACAGCAGCCCTATCGACAATAGCCAAAGTATGGGAAGAGCCCAAATGTCCATCGATGGATGAACGGATAAAGAAGATGTATATACATACAATGGAGTATTACTCGGCAATCAAAAAGAATGAAGTCTTGCCGTTGGCAACAGCGTGGATGGAACTGGAGGGTATTATGCGAAAAGAAAAACGAGTATCATATGATTTCACTCATATGTGGAATTTCAGAAACAAAACCAGATGAACACAGGGGAAGGGAAGGAAAAATAAGATAAAAAGAGAGAGGGAGGCAAACCACAGGAGACTCTTAAATACAGAGGAAAAACAGGGTTGATGGAGGGAGGTGGGTGGGGGGTGGGCATTGAGGAGGGCGCTTGTTGGGATGAGCACTGGGTGTCATACTTAAGTGATGAATCACTAAATCCTACTGAAACCAATACTACACTGTATGTTAACTAACTTGGATTCAAATTAGAAATTTAAGAAGAGTGCACGGCACTGGTGCACCACATAGAGAATGAAAGCTTCATGAGCTGAGTGAATAAAGAGGGGGCGGGGGCGAGGGAGCCACTCCCTCCAGACCCTGGGGCCCCAGCACCCCTGACGATGCAGAGAACAGGTGCACCCCCACCGGGGCACGGCTGTGGGGGCCCTCCGCGGAAGAAGAGAAAGCATTGAGCCCCGTGAACATAAGTACAGACGCAAACCAGAGAACAATGAGGAAAGCACTTGGAAGATGAAAATCTGATAACAGCAATAAAATTCAAAAGAAGGATTGAAAAACAGAGTCAAAATCTCGCAGGAAGTAAAGAGACAATAAGAGGGGAGAAGAAAAAAATTACAGGATTAGAGTAGGGAGTTCAATGTCTGGATCATAAGAGTTCCAAGAAAAGAGAACAGAAAACATAAGGGTGAGGAAATTTTAAAAATGAATAAATAAAAACCCCGGAGCCAAGGACTAGGGATCCTCGACGCCCAGCACAAGTGAGGGGGGCGGGGAGGCGGGATTCTCACTCCGGCATGAAGCACGGTGCTGTCCAACTTCTCAGCAGTGACCGCGGGAAGCCGGAAGAGAGGACAAAGTCTGCAGGACTCTGAGGGGAATGTTCCTTTCGCAGAGCTCTACGCCCAGCCGTCACTGTGCACGAAAGTACCCTAAGGACAAACATCTTGACCTTCGGGGTTTTTTCTTTTCACTTTCTCAACGTTCCTGGCAGATGGCCCCCCTCCCCCACCCCCCTCCCCCCAGACAAGGGACTAAACCGGAGAAGAAGAGTCTGTGTGATGAGGGAGACGGAATCCCACACCAGGAGGGAGACAAAGGGTGACTCTGGGAGGTGGGGAGTGAAGTTTTCAGTGTCCGCAGAGTCCTAAGGGGGCCGGACCCCCAGGACACTGGACAGGGAGGCCTTCTGGAGAAAGGAAGGAAGGGGCGCCTGGGTGGTTCAGTCGGTTGAGTGTCCAACTCTTAATTTGGGCTCAGGTCATGCTCCCGGGGTTGTGAGATCCGGCCCCTCGTCGGGGCTCTGTGCTGAATGTTAAGATTCTCTCTCTCTCCCTCTGCCCCTCCCGGCTCCCCTGCTCGCACACACGCACTTGCGAGTGCTCTCCTCTCTCTCTCTCTCTCTCTCTCTCTCTAAAATAAAAGTAAGGGAAGGAAGGGAGAGAGGGAGGGAAGAAAGGAAAGAAGAAAATAGATTATGTAATGTATTTGAACACACTTAGAAAAGATTTAAACTTCAAAGGTTTAAACATCAAAGAGCATGGAGTTACAATGACATAGAAAACTATGCAAATTTTTTAAACGAGGTAATTATTTTTTTTTAATTAAAAAGCTGAACCAGAAAAAATCACAGTATGATCACAGTGAACACAGTGTGAGCTAACTTGGGCAGGAGGCTCCTGTGTTTCTTAACAAGCTTCATAATTACTATTTGAGTTTTTAAATGGCATGCGTGTTTAAATTTCATTTTTTTAAAAAAAAATGGGTTTAATTTAGACATGTAGATAAAAGTAAAAATATACTTCTGAATAATTGCGGAGAAAAATCCCAAAGGAAATTACAAGGAAAGCAACTGAGTGCGATATATCACCGCTCATCGTCTGAGCTAAAGTGGCTCCAAAGGAAAATTAAATCCTTATAATGTATGTATTACAAAACAGGAAAGACTACAGCCTAAATAAGCCTGACTTAGTAAAATGTACGACCAAACGTTGCCTTGGCCATGGGCTGTGTCCTTGGCCGTCAGCAAGTCTTTCCAAGACACCATTCAGGCCTGAGGGGGATCTGAATGACGTTCTGCCTGCAGGTTAAGGGAAGGCTGGTGGATGAGGCTCAGGGCAGGGGAGAAGGTCCCCAGAGAGGTCCCTCTGGAGGGGCTGAGCCAGCTCTGCCACTTAGACACCACAATCGTCACTCCTAGAGACAGACCCTCCATGCTCCCCCGGGAGCAGGGGAGTTGTGTGCGCGCGGAAGGTGCTGCACCTGCTGTCGCTGGGCTGTGACAGAGAACCGCATGCCCCGCCCCCGGGCACGCCCCGCCCCCGGGCACGCCCCGCCCCTGGGCAGGTGGGACGCCCCGGCCCCCACGAGGATCCAGCGTCAGGTGGACACGGAGAGTCCAGCAAAGACCTAGCTACAAATGAGAGCATGACAGAGGCCACCAGAGTATATCTGTAACAACACCAGCACGCCCTGAGGACAGCCAGCAATGTCCCCAGGAAAGGATCGTGGGAGGAGAGTACCAGCAGTCCACAGGTGGAGGTTTGAGCTACTGTTGTCGGGGTCACTAGGAGAAGGCGAAGACTCACTTTGGGCCAAGGAGGAGTGACAGGGACCAGATCCACACTCCCACCAGAAGCAACTTACAATTTTTTTTTAAGTTTATTTATTTACTTCGAGAGAGAGAGAGAGAGAGAGAGAGAGCGCGCATGGGTGAGCGGGAGAGGGGCAGGGGGAGACAGAGAATCCCAAGCAGGCTCCGTGCTGTCAGTGCAGAACCCAACTCACGGCTGGAACTCACGAACTGTGAGATCGTGACCTAAGCCAAAATCAAGAGTCGGTCGCTTAACTGACTGAGCCACCCAGGCACCCCCAGACGCAACTTAAAAACAGACAAAATATAGGGGCACCTGGGTGGCTCAGTCGGTTAAGCGTCCGACTTCGGCTCAGGTCACGATCTCACAGTTCGTGGGTTCAAGCCCCGCATCAGGCTCAGAGCCTGGAACCTGCTTCGGATTCTGTGTCTCCCTCTCTCTCTCTGCCCCTCCCCTGCTCACACTCTCTCTCGCTCAAAAATGAATAAACGTTAAAACATTTTAAGAAAAAAAAACAGACAAAATACAGAAGACAGCAGTTCACAGACGCTGGCTATCCGGCAGGACACGAGAGGGGTCGGCTGAGATGGGACACAAATGAGGTGAGCCCTGCTTGCTGCCTGGAAGAGAGCTGTTGGGCCCAGCACGGGGCGGGCGTGCCCTGGAGGAGGTCTCAGGTGTCACTGGACAGAGACACCACTATGGTCGAGAGAGTCTGGGGGAGCCAAGCTTCTGGGTCTGCAGGGGAGAGTGTCCCGAGAGAAGAGAACGTGGCCCTGGGGTCTGCGAGGGCTCCTCTTGAACGTTCAGCTGAGAGCAGACCAAGGCGCGAAGGAAAGGAAACTCTCTGAGGCCAGAGAGGGAGCCACGTGGAAGGAGGAGAGGGAAAGGCGGCAAAGCCACCTGTGTCTCCAGCCATGCTGGGGACCGGACACACACGTGCGCAGCCACGTCCCCGGTAGCACCGTCACAGCAGCCAAAAGGTGGAAGCAGCCCCCGCATCTGGCGCTGGAGGAAAGGGAGAGACTAACTGGTCCACCCATACAGTAAGGTCCTTACACGGAGGGCTGCTCAGCCCTGAACAAAGCAGGGGATTGTGACACGGGCCGCAGCCCGCGTCAACCCTGACGACGTTGTACTCAGTGAAATAACCACTCACAGAAGGACAAGCATCGTGTGGTTCCATTTGTATGAGGTACTTAGACGAGTCACATCGGTAGAGACAGGAAGCAGAAGGGGGGCCCCAGGGGGAGCAGGTGGGGGTTCGTGTTGAACGGGCTGGGGGGGCAGAGTGTCAGTTTGGGGAAGATGAGAGAGTCCTGGGGACAGACGGTAGTGCTGGTTGCACAGCCGTGTGATGCACTTCACACGGCCGAACTACACACTTAAAATGGTTAGTGGTAAATTTTACGTTACGTACGTTTTCCCAAAATTCATCTTAAAAAATACATGCTGGGAGTGGTGTGTGTTCCAATCCATCAGAAGGAATTAGGCTCGTGGTTCACAAGACATGGGGGACAGTGCTCACCAGGGCTGCCTCCCTGTTGGGGAAAACTTAACCCTAGAATAGAGGTGGGGCCGGTCCCAACGAAAGTAACAGGATCCTCGGGGATCAAACACTTCACAATCAGCTGACCCATGTCCCAGAACAAGGCTCATAAACACTTACAGGACGCAGAATTACACAGCATCCACCAACACAAAATTCACAATGTTTGCCGACCAATCGAAAACTACCAGGGATACAAAGAAACAGAAAACTAGAGGATGAGGAGAAAAACCAATGAATAGAAACAGATCCAGAAATGATGCAGATGGTAGAATCAACAGGCGAGAACTTTAAAGCTATGTTGTAATTATATTCCAATATGTTCAGAAAGATCTCGGAAGGCTCGGATACATTAAGAAGAGCCATGAAAGTATAAAACAGATCCAATCAAACTTCAATAGATGGAAAATATAACATCCAAGATGGAAATTACACCCACAGAATTCATCGCAAATTGGCCACTGCAGAAGAAGCAAGTGTCTAGATAGAAATGGAAACTACCCGATGTGAAACACAGAGAAAACAAAACACTATAAACAATGAACAAAGTTCAAGTGGCCTAATGCACACACACCACCTTAAGAAACTAGAAAAGCAAAACGCATAAACCCAAAGTGAGGACAAGGGAAATCATCAAAGTGGAAATCAATTGAATAGAACACGAAAAATAATATGGAAAAATCAAGCCAAGAGCTGGTCCTTTCAGAAAGTCGGTATAAAAGTAAACCTCTAACCAAGCTGAAAAAGGGATAGGAAACACAGGCATCAATATTAGGCATGGGAGAGGAGGCAATGCCACAGACCCTACGGATATTAAAAGAATGATAATGGAGTATCATGCGTAACTTCACAATCCGACAACTTCAGGTGGCTGAAATTCACCTGAGCAATTGAAAATCTTCTAACAAGGGCGCCTGGGTGGCGCAGTCGGTTAAGCGTCCGACTTCAGCCAGGTCACGACCTCGCGGTCCGGGAGTTCGAGCCCCACGTCGGGCTCTGGGCTGACGGCTCAGAGCCTGGAGCCTGTTTCCGATTCTGTGTCTCCCTCTCTCTCTGCCCCTCCCCCATTCATGCCCTGTCTCTCTCTGTCCCAAAAATAAATAAACGTTGAAAAAAAAAATTAAAAAAAAAAAAAAGAAAAAAGAAAATCTTCTAACAAAGCAAACTCCGGGGACAGGGAATTGGGAAGGGAGGAAGGAACCACAAGGAGCCAGATGAATCCTGTCGGTGGCCGATGTGTCCCTCACCTTGATTGTGGGGGTGGGTGGCTTCATGGGTGTACACATGTCCAAAGTCATCAGATTGTACACTTTAAAGGTGTACTTACGTAAACTGGAACCACCTTATTAAACTGGAACCACCTCTCAGAACCACGGCGGAAGTTCAGAGAGCCCGTGGCAGCTGGCCCCAGAGCCCTCGCACAGCGGACAGATCTGCTTCCCACGGGGCTCGCCAAGTCGCCCAGGGTGTGGAGGAGGTAAGAAGCCATCATCCGTCCTTCCCCATCCCTGCCGTGATGAGCTCCACAAGCAGCTGAAGACACACGGGGGCAGCCTGGTGTGGGCCCCCAGTGGGTTGCCTGCGGGGTAGGGGCCGGGGGCATGGGCACCGAGAGACAGAGGGGGTCACAGGCAGGTTCTGTTCGGGGGCTCCCCCTCCCCTGGGGTTTAGTGGCCTGGAACAGCTCCAAAAGCCACAGGTTCAGGGTCTGTGTCCCCTTCCTCCATCCTGTTTCTCTTGATGAGGTCTACTACTTAATGACAGTTGTTCTCAGCCTCAGGCCTCGGTCAGAATCACCAGGCAACCCGGTAGGGGTGTGGATTCCTGGCCCATCCTATCCACGGGGCCCAAGCCTTGGTGCTCTTCACTAGCCCTCCCTTGATTTAGCCACACGGCGAAGCTTAAACACCACTGACTCAGAATACTGGTTTAGCCACCTTACAGAGACCAAAACTACAGCAACTTTAACAAGATAGGTTTATTTCTCATGGAAAAGATGGGCTGGTCCAAGGAGCTAGGGTGATGTGTCTCCCGAGCTGGTCCCCGGTAGAGTGACCAAGTGTCTCAGTTTGCCCAAACGGAGGGGCCTCCTAGGCCATGACACTTTCAGGGCTAAAACCAGCAAGTCCCAGGCAAACCAGGGTGATCCTGTGGGCACCGTCCAGGGAGGCTCTGCCGTTGCCCACGGCGGCCCTCCACCTGCATAGCGAGAGCGGGCTCAGCACCACAGAGCCCAGTTCTGCCCGGAAAGGGGAAAGAGGAAGTGGGGACAATGTCCTCCGGAGGCAGGTCTTAAGTGGTAGCTGTCTCTCCGGGCACCCCGCTCTGGGCAGGGCCTCCCGCTAACAACGCGGGGGGCTGTGCCCTCAACGAACACTCGGGGCTTCCGTAATTAAAGAGAACGAAGACTGGGACCCAAAGTAGGAGCTGCCTGTCCTTGTGGGGCCCCCAGGGACCGAGGGGGCCATTGTGAGTGCCCAGCCCCGTTCGGGCTCCCCATACCAACCCTCCCGCCAGGAGGTACTGCCACCCCTGGGGTGAACCCTCGCTCTGTCCCACATCCGCGCTCCGGGAGTCCGGCTGCATGGTCCCCTGGGCTTTCCAGCAAGTCCTGTGAGGTGGGTACCACCGCCCTCTTTGCAGGGGTGAGACAGGAGGAAGGGGGACCGGCCAGGGTCACTTGCTGGTGGGCGGCAGGGCTGGGATTTGAAGCCATGACTGACTGTCAGTCTGTGTCAGGATGGGAGAGCAGAGATGGTCCTCCGTCACTCCAACCCCTAAGCCCTCCACCCTCGCCCCTGCCCATGGCCAGAGCCCCCTGCCAGGCTCGGGTGGCAGCTGGCCAGGGGGCCAGTATAGGGTGAGGCCGCAAGCAGGCCCCCTCTCCTCAGCCTGGCTCCTGCAGCAGGCGGGTGTGTGGACAGGGGAGGTGGAAGGGGTCCGCTGGGTCCTGGGGGTGCCCCTCCCCCACTAAAAGCCGGCTGCCGGCAGGCTGTGGGCCTTGCTGGGAAACTAGAAGGCCAGAAGCAAGGTGAGGCTGGGAGCTGGGTGCAGGGTGGGGACCTGGCCACAGCCACGCACGACCACTTCATTTCCATCCCTCTGGGATTGGAGGGAAGAGGGAGGGGTCCCATCAGGTCTGGGGAAGAAAGGACAGCAAGCCCCAGAACAGGGTGAAGCTTTGAACACGTTTATTTGCATCAGTCTGTAATGCATATACCCACACTGGACGAAATGATTCCAAGCTACAGAACACGGAGGACCCCATAGCAAGCCCCCCACCACCACTACCACTCCCCCCCCCCGGCCCCGCCCTGGCCCTCACCAGCCTCAGCAGGGGAACCCGGCTCACTGCACACATGGAACAGACACCCCGTAGAATTAAATCGCCACCAGTGGTCAGGGGGCCGCACCTAAGATCCTCCGGACCCTTCCGGGGCCACGGCCCCAGCCTCCTCCTCCTGCCGCTGCTGCTGCTGCTGCTGCTGAGAGGTGGCCACGGGGCAGTTTGCTGAGAGGTGGCCACAGGGGAAAGTGCTGGCTGCGGGGGTGGACCCCCCCTCCCAGGCAGCCAGGGGTCCTGCACTGTGGGCGGCGGCCACACCCTCCTGCAGCCAGCAGCCCACCTCACCTCTCCCGCCCTCTCACACACCCACGTGCCGGTGGGGCTCGGGGAGAGCACTGGCCCGAGGCCACCCAGCCGGGCAGTGCCTGGTGACCTCAGACCGAGACCCGTCCGACCTGCCATCCAGGCTGTCCCGGAGCGTCTCTAAACACTGGGCCACGGAGGCAGGCACCTGAGGGACGCCCCCACCTCTCCCCAGAGGGTGCGGCCGGACCAGCGGGCCAGGCAGGCTCCGGGAAGGTCGGCCTCGTCTTCCCGGCGGGAGCGGGGCGCGCAAAGACCCTGCGCTCGGCCCTTCCCGGGGCCGGGCGCGCCCGGGGCTTACACGCGGAGGTCCCGCGAGACCTCCCCGCACCCCGCGCGTGGTGTGCGGGCGTCGTCCACCGCGTCCCCGTCCACTTTCTGTCCGCCAGGTCCTGGCTCCGTCCGCGCGCTCGCCCGACGGGGCCCGGGCTCCCGCGGCGCGGCTCCCAGCGCTCCCAGCGAGCCCGCCCGGCCGACCCTACCCGGGGCGCGGCCGCCGCGGCACCAGCTCCGGGGAAGGGGGTGGGGGGACGCCGTCGGGTCCCGGTGGGAATTCGGCGGACTTTCGAGAAGGGTGGGGCCCTCGGGCGCAGGAGCCAGGAAGCGTGGGCCGGCCGGCGCGCCCTCTGCCCGCGGTTCCCAGGCCCGGCCCCGGCGTGCGGGCGCGGGTGCGGAGCGGGGTCCGGCCGGCGGGGCGCCGCGCCCCCGCCCCTGCCCCTGCCGCCGGGCCGCGTCCGTCGCCGTCGCCGCCAGGCCCGCCGGGTCTAGTGGTCCTAAACATTTCACAATTGCGCTACAGAACTGTTGAACTGTTAAGAACCACTGGACCCAGCGCGCCGGGTGAAGTCCGCGGTCGGCCGCGCTGCGGAGAGAAAGCCCGGCCGCCCGCGCCCCGCCGCCCCTGCCGAGCCCCGCGAGCTCCGGCGGCGCGTCCCCTCGGCCCGCGCCACGCGTGGCCGGGCGGCTGCGTCCGTGCGGCGGCGGCGCCTTTTAAGCCACGCGGCCGCCCTCCCCCGCCTCCGGAATGCGACCGCGCCGCGCCGGCCCGACCGGTTTTTCCGGGCCGGGCGGCTCCCGGGCCGACGGGTCGCGCGGCGGGTCGTCCGCGGCCCGGGTACCTGCTCGGCGCGCCCGCGCGGGGGTGGCCCTGACTCACCGGCCCCCCCCCCCGGCCCCGCCCGGCGTCCCCGCCTCCAGCGCCCGGCCGGGTGGCACCTGGCGTCCCCGGCTCCGCGCTGCGGGCCCGGGGACCACACCCGCTCCCTCCGGCCCGCCCCCTTCCCCCCCCTCCCCCTCCCCGGCACCCGGACTCGCCGCAGGGGGCGGAGGCCGCCACCGGCCCAGCTGGGGCGCGGGGCGGCCGGGCAGGTGAGGCCCCAGCCGGCAGCGGCCCGAGTGCGCTCCCCGTCGGGCGTGGGGAGGGGGGAGGGGGGAGGGCGCGGGCCGGACACGCCCATCCCTGCCCCTCTCACTTCAAAGGGAACTTCGTGGGAGGGGGGAACAAAGAGAAAGTGAAACTAGACGGAGGACCAGAGGGAGGGAAGGAACGCGCCCAGCCGGTTTCTGGTTCTCAGACCCTGGTTCTCAGAGAGTAAGGAGGACAGCCCGGGCCCCCCCCCCCCCAGCCCCCAGGGCCCGCGCTGGGAGCCCCGTGCTGCCCCCACCCCCCACCCGGGGCCACAGCCCACGCCATGCCCCCCTCCCCCCCAGCATGCGTCAGCACAGCCCCAGGCGCTCCGGCCCACTTAGTCACCTGGAGATGTTGGGGCCCGACCGGCAGCACCCTCGGGGGACTCTTGCAGGGAGCTGCCTGCTGCGGGCAAATGGGGGCTTGTGGGGGTCTAAGCTTTAGGAAAGAGAGAAAGTGTGGACGGAAGTAACCCGAAGTCCTCAGCCCTCATTTTGAGCCGCTGGTGTGGCCGCATGGGGGAGGGTGGCGGGGCTGAGTTCAGGGCGAGACACACACACACACACACACACACACACACACACAGCCCCAGGAGACCAGCGTCCTCTTGGCTCAGGGGCCCGAGTTGGTCCCAAGCCAGACGCCGCAGCCACCGAGTCACGATGGCCACTAGGCATTTTCAACAGCGCTGTTTGTGGTTTCGAGCCGTACCCCTGCAAGGGGGGTAGCGAAGGTTTTCCTCTGCCATGTTGCAGCTGGAGAAACGCTCACAGAGGGGCCGGGACTTCTCAGAGGCCAAACCGCTCTTGGTGGGGACCCAGTGCCCAGCACCGCGGCTGAGTGCAGGGCCTGAGCATCTGTGTTTGAGGTCAGGCACCAGGGCAGGGGTGGGGGATGGGATGGGGGGCACAGAGGCATGTGACCGAGGGGACCGAGCTTGGGAATTTCTCCCCGTCACCACCACTGCCATCACCACATGGGCCGGAAGAGCGCACCTCTGCGTCTCCAGCAACCGGGCGCAGCCCTGGTCCAGGGCAGACCCCTCCCCACACGCCCTTCCCCCCGCCCCCCCAATCCAGCAAAAGTGGGTCACTGTGTCCAGCACCAGACAGGACTGGTGACAGAAGGGTGACATTACAGGAACCTGTAGACCCCACTTGCAGCGGGAGATACTGAGGCGTGTCCCGAAAGGGAACGTCCTGCCCTGAAGAGAAATGAGTGGGGTGGCCTGGGGGCCCTGAGAAGTCTGGCTTTATGATGGAAAACACTGGGTAAACACAGATAGTGGCCTAAGTGAGAAACAGATGTTTCCCAGAGATAACCCTGGGATCCCGGTGATCTGAGATGGGCGGCTGGGAGCTGAGGCCTCTCCCAAAGCGAAATTAGTGGGTGTGAGCAACGCAGGTCTCCTCTTGGTGCCACCGCCGAGACCCGGTGGGGCTCAAGATGCCTCCCACGTCTATCCGGCACCAGCTCCCACAGCTCACCCCAGCCCCCGTGCCGGGTCCCCCGGGGGCGCCTTCAAGAGGTGAGGAGGCTGCCCCAGTGCCAGGCGGGTCCATAGCCCGGTGTGCCAACGTGCAGCCTGAGCGCAGGACCGGGCCTTAGTTTCTTCAGCTGTGAAAGGGGAGGGAAGAGAAGCCCGTGCCCTTCCGGCAGCATAGTGGGGACGTAATCAGCTAGCACGTGGCGGAAGGTGACCCTCCCCTGCCATCCCCGAGTGGCCACTCCAGCTCACACGGTGCATGTTGGGACCCAGGGGACAGGCCCTTTGCTGCCCTGTTGCTACTGGGTGATTGTCAGAGGAGCTGACTACAGATCCACACCGGCCTCTTCCCAGGGACACAAAATGGCCCTGAGGAAGTTTCCAGGCATGCGCCTGTGACTTTCCACAGCTTTCCGAGACACACACGCCCAGCCCGGGAGCCGCTCCTTGTGGGGCTCTGCGTCCCACAGCTGTGTGCAGGGGCCCAAGAACTGGGGGCCTGTCCCCACCACCTGCCCTCGGCCGGGGGAGGAACGTGCTGTTCCCTCTGCCTGGCTGGCAGAGGCCTCTCACCTGTCGTCAGTGAGCCACCTGGGGAAGAGCCAGGCCAACATGTGCTCTCCCTGGGACACCCAGGACAGCGGGAGCGTCCACACCGGCAGGTTAGGGGGACGCTTCGCCACTGCCAGGTGGGGGAGGGTGTGGCCCTCACGGCCTGGGGCTCCTCGGGGTCTGAGGGAAGGGCGGGGTGCCGAGGGCTGTGAGCAAGCAGGGCCCAAGGGACGGCTGCTTCCAGTGAGTTGCTGTGCCCTGGAGGCAGAGAAGACACGGAGGGGCGCTGCCCCAAGGGACCTGAGAGGCAGCCTCCCCCAGGCCTGTGTCCCACTGTCCCACCCCGCCCCCACCCCGGCAGCACAGCAGGTGCTCCTGACATCAAGCCCCCAGCTCCCTTCTTCCCCCACACCCCACTCTCGCGGCCTCCATCAGGGTGTGGGGCAAAGGCTCCTCGGGACCAGCCACGCTCAGGTGGTGTTACCTGGTTGTGCAAGGCCCGGGCACACCCGTGTCTGGGCGAGAATCTGGAAGGCCGCCAGCCAAGGTGCCAGCCCGGGCCTGGGAACCAGGCTGAGAAGCCTGGGGGTGCGGGTGGAGCCTCCCCCAGCCCGGCCCACCTGGGAGAGGCCCCAGCTGCACGGTGGGTGCCAAGGGCGAGCTCTTTGGGGTCACGCTTTTGCCCAGTATCTACAGGGCACATGCCCTCAGGCTGGGCCCAGCTCTCCCAAGCCCCCAACCCAGGGGCCAGACGGATGGACGGGCAGACGGGAATCCTCAAGTGGGCCTTTAAAGAGCTTCCAAGGTGGTGGAGAACCTGGATGGAAGTATCCCCTCCCCCCTCCCCCTTCTCCCCACCCCCATGCTCCTCATGCTCAGCAAGGACGGGTCAGGCCTGGGCCCGAGGGGGCCCTTGCCCCACTGGGCCGCTTATAATTGGACAGAGAACCAGCCAGGGGTCCAAACACCTGATTTCACTCCCAGCCGGGCCTCCCACGAGACTCGTGGCTGACCTCCGGCCCTGGAGGGCCACACCCACCTGCCCGAGGCGGCATGGTCACCCGGGCTGTGGCGACTAGGCGGCCAGGGCCGGCGCGGGTCACCCTCTCAGGCCTCCCTGGGCAGGGGCTGTGGGCACATTGGGCTGGACTGAACCTTGAGGAGCAGCCAGACAGACTGGGAGGGGCCGGGAGGACTAGAGAGACAGTTGGGTCGGTCCGGTCCGGTCGGTCCGCACAAGGGGAGTCGGGCAGAGGCAGGTATGAGTGGGGGCTGCTGGGAGCAGGGGCTTCAAGTGTCAAGAAGGAGAAGAAGCAGACAGACCGAGGAGATGGGGCAGAGGTTGTCTGGAGAAGTTGCAGCCTGAACAGTAATCTGGAGGAGGAGGCAGGACAGCGGGGGAGGGCCGGCCGGCGTCCCTCACCCCCGGGGGTGCTGAAGACACGGCCCTTTGACCCAGAGCCTGGGGCGCGACTCCCCACACACATACCCACAGTCCTGGGACCCAGAAGGACGCGCTGGAGCTGGGGTCTGGGGACCGAGGGAGGTCCCCAGAGAGACTTTATTGCCGCTCTGCCCGACCGAGACCTTTAGGTTGTGTGCAAAACAGAGTGGGGAGAGTCCCAGCGGTGGGGGTACGTCACAGAGTCGTGGGGTGGCATCCCTCCAGCAGGCCACAACAGGAAGGAATGGCTTGTTCCGCAGCAAGGCAGCTTCAGGTTAGACACCAGGCAGCACTGCCTGAAAACCGGAAGTCTCTTGAGATCTCTTCCCTGGGCACAGGCGGTGTGTGGGGGCAGGGCAGACGGACAAGTCCTTTCCCAGGGAGGGACCCAAGGACCTGAGCAAACCCAGCCAGACTTGAGAGTCTTCTGGAGGGCCAGATGACGGGGTGGGGGGATGGGGTGTGAGGTAGGAGGCAGGTGGGAGCCCCCCGCCCAGTGGAGTGGGGCAGGGTGGGCAGGACACGCAGTAGAGGGGTCTGAGGTCCCCTCCAGGCTCCAGGAACCTCTTGGCCATGGCCGGGGCCCTCCGGTGCGTCACAGAGTGGCCTGACAAGACAGAATACAGGAGGTGTGGGGTTGACCCTTCCTACGGGAAGCCCTCCCGGATTGCGCCCTTCAGCGCTTTTTTGGCTCCGCCTACACAGTGTGTGCCCCACCTACAGAAACAGCTCCACAGGCCTAAGTGACTTTGACCCACCTCAGCTTCCTCTGGCTCGGTCCCCAGGACTGGCCCTCAGACACAGGGGGCCACAGTCCAGCGGGGGAGCCTTCGGTCCTGTGTGGGGCAGAGGGAACTTACTGGGCCTGGGGCCTGGACAGCAGCCCCACCCTGGAGGTTCTGCAGAAAGGTCACCACTTCCAGGTTTCCAGCTGCTTCTGCCTACAGGAGGGTGCACGTGGGGGCGGGGCTGCCTCAGGGACACTGACCAGCAGCCTGGCCCCTGACCACCCACCTGGATGTCTTCCCTGGCTCTTCCCACCCACGCCCGTGACTCCTTGTCCCCACAGCTCCGGGGCCAGGGACCAGGAGAGCAGGAGTCTGGACATCGGGTGGGGGGAAGAGGGGGAGCCAGGGGAACGGTCAGGAAGTCTTCCTGGAGGAGGCGGCCTAGGAGAGGGCAGTGGGGGCACTGGTGGCACTCACAACAAGCAGGGCACTGCGCCCATCATAGCCTGGGCAAGCCAGGTCAGCCCCCGCCCGCCACCATGACTGCAGGCCTTCGAGGTCCGCCCTGGAAGCCAGCCTGGAAGAGGGAGCAGAGGAGGGGGTGCCGTCAGGACCCCAGGCGCCTTTACAAAGCCAGTCCCCAAACAGCTGACCCAGTGGCCAGGGCAGGAGGACAGCGGTGCGGGGCTCCCTGGGGGCCGGCCAGGGGCCTCCGGTCTGGTTTCACCCAGAGGGGGTGACTGTGGCTCAGGTGGAGGGCGCACGCAGGCGCACACTCACACAAGTGTGCATGCGCGTGCACACATGCCCCACGTGCATGCCAGTTTCATGTTTCACAACACCGCTCTCCCTGGGCGGGGTCCGCAGAGGCAGGAGGGAAGTCTGCGCAAGCCCAGTGGTGCAGGGAGACACGCGGGAGACCCTCGGGTGGCCTGGACCTGCGTGGCGGAGCAGGTGCCCACTGGGAGAGGGACCTGGGCCCACGTGCTCTGAAGAAGGAGGGGCCCTCGCCGGGGTCCTCCCCTCCATCCTCACCCTCCCGCCCCCCATCAGGGAAGCCCACTCCCCACCCGGGGGCCGAGCTGGAAAGGGACCGAACGCCAGGTGTGCTGGCCCAGGGCAGGGGGTGCTGCGGGGGGAGGCCTATCCCCCCAAGGGGCCTCAGTGACGCGCCCCTAGTTGGGAGACAGCAGCAGCCTCCACAGCGGCGCCGAGCTATTTCTGGGGTGAATCACGCTGGGTGGCAGCACCAGGCCCTCCCGGACCTGTCGCCAGCCTCCCACAGACTTGTCTCTCGGAAGGGCCCTCAAACGCAGCCAAGCAACTCAGGCTGGACAAGCCCACCGCCAGGTCCGGGACGCTCGGTTTCGCCACTTGTCAATGGAGCCATCAAGGCCCACCTGGCCGTGCAACCCTGAACCAAGTCACCCCAGACGTCCCTGCAGGGCCATGGCCAGCGGTTGTGAGCGGGGCCCTCCCTTGCTAGGTCCTAACAGACCCATCCCATCTGAGAGCTCACCTTGTCCCTGTCACCTGAGGAGGGCAGGGCCTGGGTTGTCCCCCCCCCCCACCGCCCCTAGGGACACAAGATCAGAGCAGGAGAGCCTGAGGCCGGGCTCAGACCCAGAGGGGCCTGTCCACCCCACCCCACATCTAGGACTGGGGCCCCCAGGGTCGAGGGGGTGGGGGAGGCACTGGCTGGTGGGGACAACAGGGCCAGAGCCTCGGGGCCTTCTTGTGAGCAGAGAGCTCACCCACGCCTCACTCCCGGCCGTTCAGCCAGAGACCCCACTGTCACCACCCACTCCCCAGGCTCGGGGGCTCCGACATTCAGGGCTGTGGACCTACGCTGCCTCCGACACCCCCAAACCTGGCTACCACCAGTGCCCCGGCCTGGGCTCCTGGACAAGCTTCTCCTGCCCTCTGCCTGTCTCTGTCCACTCCCCACCTGGGCTCTCAGACCCAGCCTGGGGAGCTGACAGGTGGCACCGAGTGACCCAGCGCCGGTGAGGCTATGACAGCAGCACCGCTGGGAGGGGGTGCCCGCGGACGCAGGAAGGAGCTGAGCTCGGCAGCCCTGGGCCTGGCCTGCACCCCGCCCACCACCAACACCCTCCCCGGAGACCTCCGGGGCCCCCGCTCCCCTGTGCCCAAGTATCCCCAGGCCTGCCTTGGTGTCACTCGGGGCACCTGTGAGGTCAGAGCCATGTTAGCGACTGGCTGCAGTGTGCCCGCGCTGGACAGCCACCAACCCCGTGGTTAGTTTACCAGTGACAGGGACTGGGTCCCACCACTGTGGGCCCGCACTGGAGCCCATCCATGGTGGGGGTGGGGGGGGGTGGGGATGGAGACTCATGAGACCTGTCACCCAGCCCAAAGGGGGATCAACCCCCCAACCCTCAGGGTGGGTCTCCTCTTCGGAAGCCCCCCACCCGGCCTACCAGCCCTCCCTGCATCCTCGCAGCCCTCACCTGCACAGCTCGGTCCCTGCGTCCTCTAGCTCCTGGGGGGACAGGCAGGCCCCAGCAGCCCGCAGTAGCCCAATGATATCCTGATGCCTGCCACGAGAGAGAGTGTGCTGACCACCCACCCGCCCAGGCAGCCTCTGCCCAAGCACGGCAGTGCCTCACCCACCCCCAGCCTGGGCCCCCAACCAGGGCCACTGCCCCCAGCCCCAGCCAGGGCCACCGCCCCCCGACCCCGACCCCGACCCCGGCCCCGGCCCCAGCCCCGGGCCAATGCAATGCCCTGCCACTCATCCAGGTACCTTCCCAGGACATCGAGGGGCTGCGGGGTGGGGCCAGGTCTGAGTCCCCCCCCATCGGGAGGGTCCGTCGGCCCTGACTGAGCAGCTCCTCCCCTTGCATCATGAGGCCCCTGCCATGGTCTCCCTCAGCCCGTCCTAAGGGCCCAACGCATCCCTGTGAATACCTGGGGATAGCCGGGCCCCGCTACACGCACCCGTCCCAGCCAGGGTTGCGCCTGGGGAAACTGAGTCAATCGGGCCTGCACTCTGCCCTTGGAGGTAGGGTGTCAGTGAGACACTAGGGGTAAATACGAACAGTAGGGACCCAGAGCAGGGCCCCAATGTCTGTGGGCTCCCCAAGGCCGACCGGCCTGGGCCAAGCCTGGAGACAGCCACTGGTTGTGCGTGGGACATGGGGGTGAGAGGCGGAGCAGGGCCAGGGCGGGGGCGTGGGGGGGGGCTGGGGCCACGGGCGGGCAAGGCAAAGGAACAGGGCGAGTGGAGGCTGGCTCTCACAGCAGAAGTGCTGACCAGGCCCCTTGCCCCACAGTGTCTGTGTCCTATAAATGGCACGGTCACCCCACTTTTAGGAAGCCTGGGGAGGAGGGTGGGGCCCCCCAGGCCTTGCCCTCCCCACCCTGAAGAGCCCTCTAGAGCACAACAGGTCTGGGAGCAAGGCCAGGAGAGTGAGGCCGGGAGACCGGTTTGGGGGGGCTGTTGTGCCAGGGGCGGGGGGCGGGGCAGGGACAGTGAGCTCATCACCATCCACCCACACCCAGCCGGATCGCCCTGGCCCCTCACCCCCATCCTGGGAACCCCCCGTGCCTCATGCTCACAAGAGTCTGGTAAAGAGGGTGCTACCCATCATTCCCCTCACCGAGGGTCACATGCCCACCCCAGGGCTCACACAGCTGGGGCACGCAGGACTTGACCTGGACAGTGTGGCGACCCCGGGCCCACACACCCTCAGCCTCTCTCCAGGAGGCTCACCAGCACTCCCCCCACACACCACAAAATAACCCAGGATCTGGCCGGCCAAGTGCCCATAGGGAGAAATCCCCAGGAGAAGCTAGGGGTCTGGGCTGGGGGGTCTGGGGACTGCTACAGACACCAGATAAAACAACAAAAGATGAAAAATGAGGGCTGTGACCCCTGCCCCCAGACACACACACACACACACACACACACACACACACACACACAGCCAGGCCAGGACCCCTCCCTTTAAAAAATCAGAGTTGTTGGGTGGGGCCAGCCTGGGGGACATCTTCCCTACCTTGCTGGCTGAGCCTGTCCCCCGAGGGCACCTGTGCCCATCCCAGCCTAACATCTGGCACTAAGCAGCCCGCTTTATGTCTACGACATGCACGTGCTGGGCCGGCGGCTTCTCCCCTTTCCCACCCTCCAGGCCCACAGGCGTGTGTGGATGACGGCAAATACGCATTCAACCCCTTGAGCTTTGTCCGTGAGCATTTTTCTTTCCTAGAAACTGCACCAGGGTCTTGCTGCGCCTGCCTGGCTGAGCTTAGAGGTCACCTCCTCCAGGAAGCCCTCCCTGACCACCCTGCCCATTCAGTCCTCCCTGTCTGGGCCCAAGCATGGTCCCTGCTAGTACCTGCCAGGCTTGGGGGGGGGGGGTGTAGGGAGGGGGCAGCAAGGTTCCAGGAAGCAGGTGTCGTCAGCTCTGCCGGGGAAGCTGTGTCACCACAGGCAACAGGGCAGCCCTGTCTAAGCCAGCTGTGCCCAGGTCCGCCCCACACGGCCCAGGTACCTGCCCTTCACCGCCAGCAGCAGCGGGCTCAGTCCATCCTCATCCCGGGCGCTCACACCCACCCCTCTCTGCAGCAGCATGGTGACCACCTCGGGGTGGCCTCCCCGGGCAGCCGCGTGCAGAGGGGTCTGACCGTTAAAGTTCTCTTGGCTCAGGTCACTGCCCTGGGTGAGGCAAGGGCACGTCACCCACTGAGGGGGCGCTGGGCAGGGGCGGGGAGGGGACGGGAGGGGCGGGGTGCACCCCGGGAGTGGGGCCCGGCACGGCCACCGGCACTCCCTGTAGCGGCAGTAAGGTCCCACCGGCTGGCTGCCCAGCGCGGCAGAGCAGGGCCCCAGGGAAAGGCGGCCCTGCGTCCCCCGGGGCCCGGCGTGGTGGGGCTGGTCCCTGAGGCGGTGGGGGGGCCTCACCAGCTCCACAAGTGCCTGCAGCACGTCCAGGTCGCCCGCATGGGCCGCAGCACAGGCCAGGCCAGGCGTCAGAGCTTCCCGCACCGCATCGGCCTCCTGGGTAGAGGACAGCGGCACCCTGGGACCTCGCCTCTCCCTGGAAAGGAAGGCCCTACTCCACACGTGGGCAGAGCTCCTTCAGGCTGCCTGCCCCCAGCGCCGGGAATGCTGTGGGGCATCTAGGGGCTCCCCAGGACGCCAGAGGGCCGGGAAGCCCAGCAGAGACCCCGCAGGCAGCCTCACACCCAGCCCAGCACCCTCGGCAGGGCCCGACCACAAAGCGACCGTATCTCTCGAGCTATTAAGCCCGACACAGCCGCCCTGGTGACAGGCCACACACACCCGGGCCTCTGACCACGGCCTGCCCTGGGCAAGTGGCAGTGAGCACGGCCAGAGCTGTCCATCACAGACCCACCCACCCCCACTCTGAGAGGGGAAACTGTCACATGCGGGGTGACCCCGGGTTGCAGTGCTGCTGTCCGTGAGCTCCCATGCCAGGCCTGGACATCTCGGGCAGAGCGGGGTGTGAGGTGGGGCACCAGGAGGCCCCCAGCACCCCTGTGGGTCTGACCCGGCCTGAACCCCAAACTCTAGACCCGGAAGTATGAGCTCAGCTCCCCTGCCCCTTCCAGGTCCAGGCCCCCGGGCTGGGAAGGTGAAGAGGAGCTTCAAGGTGCTGTACCCGACAGGTGCGGCTGTGGGGCCTGGGCCCCGGTGCTCAGAGCCCAGCCAACCCCGCAGCAGGCGCCGCCACTGTCCAGCACCCAGGACAGCGCGCCCGCCTTGACTCAGGCCTGCGGCTTCTCAGTCAGCCCTGCACCCGGGGCCAGCGCGGGCCGTCAGCAGGCCCGGTCCAGCCGAGCTTGGCCCCACTGGGTGATGGGGCCACGTTTTACCCACCATCCACATGTCACCAAGACTCCGCTAAACCGTCCCGGCCCCTTCCCACGGGCAGCTCCTTGCCTGAATCCTCGCAAATCCTCCCCACCGCGGACCCCAGCCCTCCACCTGGGTCCCAAACCACACCATGCCTGGTGGTTTTCTGCTCATGTGCTGGCATGATGGGGGCCACGGCTGGTGCCTGGCATATCCAGAGGCGACCCGCAGCTCAGGCCCCCATGTCACACCCCTCCCCCCCCCACACACACACTGGCCAATACCTGGCTCAGACTGAGGAGCTGGGCGACCCCCCGGCCCAGCGTGCTACAAGTCAGCGAGGGCTGGTGCTCGTCCCCCGCGGGCAGCGTCACCTCCCCCCGGAGGTCCCTGGCCAGCAGCTGGAGGAGGAGAACACAGAGAGCCAGGAATGCCCTGTGGCAGGCAGACCACTGGCCCAGGCACCCCTGGGGCACGCGGCGAGGGCTGTCCTGGGCCTGCAACTCCTCAGTCCAGGCTGTATCCCTTAGGCCTGAGCTCGACCCCAGCCAGGTCCCCACGGGCCGACCCCACCCTCCATTCCATTAGCTCAGGGTCTCCCAAGGACCCCATCCCCCACCCCCTGCACCATGGCCTCCACCCAGGTTGGCTGTGTCTGAGGTCCCCCTGGGAAGGGTGGGGGACGAGGGGGTGTCCTGGGAGCGGTTTGAGGAGCCTTGGCCAGACCGAGGCTCCCCGAGAGAGTGGAAGAACGCGTTGTCTGGGCTTGGGGTTGGCAAGGGGTGGAGGGAGCCCAGGCCTCAGAGCTGGTGTTTCCCCGCCACGGGGAGGCCCCGCATCCCTGCCCCCTCCCGACCCAGGCACACAACAGCCCTGACACGGGTCCCCATGCCCCCCAGCCCAGGGGGGAACTGTGCCCAAAGCCGAGGGTACACCTGTTTCCTGCTGTCCAGGCTCAGCCCCGGCTGGCCCAGCACGTAGGACAGCTTGGCCATGGCAGCTTCCGACGTCATGTCAAAGCCGGAGACGATGCCGGCTCCCGCCACGGCCTGCGGGGAAGGGGGCACGAGCAGGAAGGGGGGTGCCACTCGCCCTGTGCCCTCGGGCCCATCCCCTCCCCCTCCAGCCCTCCATCCCCGTCCCCACCATGCCGGCTGCGTAGCCAGAGGTCACGGTGCCCTGAAGGCAGTGTGTGCAGTTGACGATGAGGAGCCCTCGCTCGGTGGCGGCCCGGAACTCCCGCAGCAGGTCCGGCTTGGTGGGCCCGTTCCCGCAGCCGAACGTCTCCATGACGACGCCCCTCAGGGGGGGCTGCAGGAAGGCCCGAACCTGCGGGGCCGGGAAGGGACGGGGACGGCCTTGGCCTCTTGCTCCGGCAACAGGAGCCCACAGGCTTGTCCTGCACCTTCGGCTATGGCAGGGACGTCCGGGCTCTGAGCAGGCCACACGGAGAGCCATGAGGGTCTGCTCCCCACCACGCCCTCCCAAGGAAAGGCCTTGTCCCCCGTAAGTGTTTAAGGCTGCGGGTGGTGCGGCGACAATCCGAACGCCCCCTCCAGCGCGCCCCCAGCCTCGCCAACCCTCTATCCAACCCCTTATACCTGAAACATAGCAGGGGCTGCTCCCAGCAAGCCTGTGCCCTGCAGCTAAACACACATGCAGGGCCCCCAACGAGCCCCCCGCACTTCCTGCTTGGCCGCCAGGCTCCACTCAGAAGACGGCGGGCGGGACCTGGGGTCCACCTCACACATGGACGGTCCCCCTGAAGGCCCGGCTGCAGGAACACAGGTTCCCCAGCCCAGCACTGCCCCGTGCTGGGCGCTGGTAAGTGTGGCCCAGACGACCATATCCGTGTCTGAATCTGCCATGCAGGTGGGAACACAAGCGCTGAGCCACTGGCCTGGGGACAGTACTTCTGTGCAAGCATCCACTCCTCTGGCTGTGTCCCCCGTCAGAGCCCTGACCCCTCATCAGAAAGGCTGAGTCCAGCTCCCTCTGCTTCTCCAGGTAGAGGTCAGAGGTGACTGCACCCTGTCCCTGGTAGACACCGGGGATGGGGAGGCGACGCCCTGAGATGCACCGCAGGAAGCAGGCCCCGCCCTGACGGCCCAGCTGCCCCCAGCAAGCAAAGCCCCCAGGGCCCTTTCCCCTGCACAAGCCTCGCCCCGCTTTGTGGGGTGGGGGCAGGGCTGGGGAGCCAGCTCCATGGCCCTTCATTCCCCCAGCTATGGTGAGTTCTAGGAATTTCAGAGGCCCAGCACGATTCTCCCTGAAGCGTCCTGTGTGGCTCAGCCCCATTCAACCTGGCAGCCTCGGACAGTGACACACAGACACTACAAATGTGAGACCCACCCAGGCCCGCAACTGTCCCCTGGTGACAGTCCCTCACGTGGGCCCCCCCGCCCCCGCACTCCCCGCAGGTCCAGCCCGACCGCCAGTGTCAGCTCCTGGGACAGCCCTCGTTTTCGAGACCAACCGTTGGAGGAGCAGGCTCCAGCCCAGGGAGGCCACGAGGCCCAGCCCCAGGGCCTCGAACTGCCTCCTACTCTGAGGGTCTCTGCCCTTCAGAGGGGCCTGGGGAGAAAGGACCGTCGAGGACCCTCAGGCTACGGGTGACACAGAGCACAGCGGTGGCAGGACGGCGGGGGGCACATACACGGGGCCGGGCCCCGCTTCTGGTTGTAGGACAGGGGTCCTGGTGCGCGTGGCCTGCACACCCTGGCTCCCCGCAAGAGCTTCCAGCACCATCTCTGGTCCAGTCTCGGGGAGGCCACCTGAGCTACAAGCCCCCCCCCCCATCTTTCCTACCGGATCTTTCACAGCACTGAATACATGTCCCACGTACTGTGGGACGCTGTCCTAGGCCAGGCCCGGGACCAGCACGGGGGACACATGGTGGGAAGACCACCCCGTCTGTCCCCAGTGCCTCTGAGGGGGTCAGGTACCGGTTCACAGACTGTGAGCGACCCAGAGCCCAGGGCACTAGCACCCACCAGGCCACCCTGTGTGCGGGAACGTACCCGCGAAGCCGCATCTGCCCACGGTGCCCGGCTGGTCACAGCACTGAGCCCAGTACCCACACCCCGGCTCGTGGCCCTGCGATGCCCAGAGGTACCTTCAGCTCAGACACCCTATGGGACGGGCCACGTGGCATCTGAGCCCAATTCACAAGGCAGGCCGCAGTCAGGCGCCGTGTCTACCCCAGTGGCAGCTGGTGGCCGAGGGGTCATGAGCAGGGAGCACACGGAGGATGGGGCAGAGCCACCACAGAAGGAGCAGTCTTAGGGCCACGCCCCCCGCGGCCCTGCAGGAACCCGGGCCACGAGTCCACAGGCATCCACGCGGTCAAGCCCGCGTTGCAAATGAGGGAAGACCGGGCCCCGAAGCCCCAGCGGAAGAGGCAAGGGAGGGGTGCAGGTCTCGGGGACACGTGCAGCTTCAGCACGCCAAGGGGCCTGCGTGCCCGGGCCCGCGGCGGGGTGGGGGACGGGAAGGGGCGGGGCAGGACACAGGATGCGGGGGAGTGCGGAGGGCGCGCAGGGCTGGGCGGGTCCCTACCAGGGCAGCGGGGATCCCGGGGTAGAGACGCAGCAGCCCCACGTCACGCTCCACGCTGCTGTGCACCACCAGCCGCTCCTTCCCTCGGACCTTCCGCACCAGCTCCCGGTTGACTGTGAGGGCAGAGGTACACGTGTGGCACCGCTGGGCCACCGGACAGCCGACACCCCCGCACGCACTCGGCCCCAGCAACGCCCACGGTGCGTTCAGCCCCTCAGGCCCTCCGTGTTGCCCGGCCTCGCTCTGGGTGTCTCCAGAGCCCCGGCCCTCTCGCCGCCACCCTGCCCTGCCCTGCCCCCCCTCCCGAGGCAACTCCTGCCGGCCCTCAGCTCACTGTTAGGTCGGGTGCAGCCCCAGCCTGTGCCGGCTCTGCAGTGGCTCGGAGTCCGGGGCACAAAGGAGGGCACCCCCCCCCCCCCCCCCCCCCCCCCCCCCCCCCCCCCCCCCCGGGAACGGAGGCTGCCTGAGTCTGGCAGGGAAGGTGGAGGAGAGGCGTTCCAGGCAGGGGGAACGCGTGCGCAAAGGCCAGGAAGCACAACAGACATGACAGAGCTGACGAACCAGAAACGGTTTGTTGTCCCAGACGCCAGGAGGAGTCGGGCCCGGTCCTCTGACCAGCCAGCCTCACCTGTGCCTCTCTGGGCACCCACCTCGCCCACAGCTCAGCGAGTCAAGGAAGGAAGGAATGGGTGAACCAGTGAACGAGTCTTCTGGGCCCCCCACCTTTGGGGACAGAGAGCCTCCATCTGAGGCCCAACGCCCCAGGCCCCGTGGAAAGTGGGGGGCAGATATTCGCGGTCCGTGCCCCTTTCACCCACCACACAGAGGAGCTGCCCAGAAGGCCCGTCTCCCTGCCGGTCCGAAGTCACTGCTCTGCCAGGACCAAGCTGGCAGATGCCTCCCAAACCCGGGGGGGAAAGGGAGGGGCTGGGCAGCAGGCCCAGCCTTTGAGCCCTCAGGAGCCCCACACCCAGCACCGGACCCCGTTCTCTCCAGTCCTCGGCACAAGACAGCGCGATCTGGGCGGAGGCGTCGATGCCCACTGGCACGGACTGTGATTACGGCCTCTCTGAGGTAGCAGGCATCACGGAGACGCCCGAGTCCAGCACAGGGAAACCGAGGCCCAGAGTGGGCAAGGGCCACCCGGGCTGCTCATCCAGTCAGGTGCGGAGCCAGGACGAGAATGGCGGGAGGGGCGCGCCCAGGACCCTGGCCCAGGGCCCCTCCCTACGCCCCCGTCCGCGTGGGGGTGTAAGCCTGCACGCCTGCTGCTGTTTCCACCAGACCAATTCATGTGTGATAATAAACCAGGGAACATTCCGGACACATGCTGCCCTCTCCCGATGCGTCAAAGGGGGTGTGGGGGGATGGGCAGCGGGAGGGGGCCCGCGGCATCAATCAGCAGTGAGAGACGCCCTTTAATTTAGGGCCGAGCGCCCCAGCTGGACGAGCAGATAAGCTGGTGGGGGGGTAGGAGCGCTGCCACCGCCCAGGAGTTATGGCTGCAAAGGGGGCTTTACGGAGACAAAGAGCCCACGCCCCCTCCCTGCACGGCTGGACCATGCCCGCAAGAGCCCGCGGGGCCCAAGTCCTTCTTCCCCCAGCGGAGCCGAGGGAGGAGGGCGGGGTGGTATCCACGTAGCATGAGGGGCACCGTGACAGTGCCACCTCGCCACGCAGACCTCTGACAGTCCCCCCCGCACAGGAGGGCCCTGGGCTCTGCTGTCCCCGCAGCTGGTGGCAGGGTCACCACCACACGCCCCTCTTGACCCCCAAGCCCTGCCTGTAATGGCCTCACAGAGGGAAGTAAAAACACAAGCGAAAGTCCAGGCTGGGCTGGGGGGTCGTCCTCCAGCTCCCCAACAGGAGGGGGGGGTAGCCCCTGACAGCCCAGGCGTCATCGGCCCCCCCCCGCCCCCCCGCCCCCCCCGGCAGTCCTGCCTGCCACATCCTGGGCAGAACCTGGTGTTTCCCAACACCGGCTGCCGGAACGGGCCCGGGGCAGGTGGGGGCAGAGGCTCTCACGCTCTGCACGGGCACCCTGGCCAGCGGGAAACAATCTTGGCGGGGTCATGGGCCTGGGGCGCCGGGGTGGCCTCTGCCCTGCGCCCACCAGGCTTCCAGGCCGGGCCTGCCTCAGCGTGCTCCGTGCCCTGAGGCCTGCCTGGGCCTGGTGCAGCACAGACAGAGCCCTGCCGTCCCGGGTGAAGTCCTCCAGGCCTGCCGGCAGGGTGCGTCCCGGAAGTCCCCCTCCTGAGCCCCAGATGAAGTGTGACTCAGTCCCCAGCAGGGAGCCGGGCCTGCAGAGCGGGCGGCCCACTCCTGGTGCCCATGCCTTCCTTCCCCAGCTGGCCAGCACGGGGGCAGGAGGGGCTGAGCACCGCCACCCACCGCGGCCAGGAAGCTGATCTGTCCTCCAGCACCAGTATGCGTGCCACCTCCTCCGGGGAGCCCTCCTGACCGCTCAGTGAGCAAGCGGCCCCCCCGCCTGGCTCCCGGCGCCCTGGGAGTACCGCACATACTTCACATCTGCTCACATGTTCTGTCTCGTGACCCCTGGAGGGTGCTCGGGGAAGTGGAGGGTGGGCGGGGGGAGAGGGTGCAGGGTAAGACCACCAGAATGGGAGTCAGGGCTTGGCTGAGCCAACACCTCCCTCTGCGGGCCTCTCCACCTCCGTTTCCTCCCCTGTGGCCCCCTGCTGCCCGGGAAGAGAACCCCGGGGGACAGCCAGGTCGTGGCCATCGCCATGCTGGGATCCCCACTCTGTGTGTCCTGTTGGGATCCAGAGGCACTGGCGGCTTCCAGAGTTACGTGACCAGCCTGCCCATCCCAGGAAGGACCCGCTCCCACCATCTGCTCTCCACAGACAGCCCAGCAGCAGCCAGAGCCCCTCCCCACTCCGAGCCTTCATCATCAGCCTTCCCAAAAAGACTTCCGCCCCTACAGCCCCTACCCGGCCTGGGCCCAGTGCTCCTGAGGCCCTGCCTGTGCTGGAACATTCGAGGAAGCCCCTGTCCCTAGGAAGTCAAGGCTCTGGCCATCCAGAGTCCACTTCCTTCCCTGGTCTCGATCTGCTCACCCTCCTGCGGGTGTGGAGGCCGCTGCACCAGCAGACCCCAGGGCTCTCCCCATGCCAGCCTCCTGGAACCGCCCCTCAGGCCCCAGCGGAGCCCATGTGGGCGAGGAGGCAGCGCTGCCCTCCCAAGGGCCTGCAGTCAGGCGGTCTAACCAGAAGAGCCACCCGGTCCTGCTGGTGCTGGGTCCCCTGCCTCTCAGGCTTCTAAGCCCCAAAGTTCCCCCCAGGAGGGCTGGTTCTGCCAGGCCCTACAGCACCCCTGCCACCACCACGGGGTCTCTAGGACAGGACCCCACAGCTGGTAGGGCGGGGACAGGTGCCCAGGCCCCCCCCAGCTCAGTCAGGAGGAGACACAGGGCAGGCCCCCAAGCTGTGCCCACTGTGCTGTGCCCACCATGGACCCGGAGTGGGGACTCCTGGGGACACAGCAGGAGGGCAGACATCCCGGGTGGAGACAGGGCAGCCCTGGGGGGTGACTCCCTCTGGGTGAGTGAAGCCAGCCGCCCTTGCTGAGAACAAGGTCAGAGACAGCTCTACACTCAGGGAGAGGCGAGAGTGGGTCAGGGGCTCCCTAGGGGCTGGGCTGCCTGCCAGGCTCAGGAGGCAGAGGACTCCCCTGGAAGTTCCAGGGACGAGGTCACAGCACAGGAACCTCGTCCCGGGGGGCCCAGGTGCACGCCAGGGTCACAGACTCCTGAACTCAGGGTCACAGGTCCCCCAAGCCTGCTCCTCCTCTGGTTCAGCCCCCGGCTCCGAGCTGGGGCTCCCCACCGGCGCTCCCCCCTTGGTGGCCCACGCAGGCCCCCTCTCTGAGCGGCCCCCGACTTTGCAGCCCAGGGCAGCAGGGGGACTCTCTGGGGCCCCCAGACACGGTTTCCCGCCCAGCTCCAGGCATGAAACCCCGGGCGGGAGCCCTCACGGGATGGCCCTGCTCGCCGCCCAGCTTACGTATGACGTCAGCGCCCACGACGGCCAGAGGGGGCAGGTTGGGGGAGCAGAAGGCCGCAAACCTGCGCGAGTCCACCTTGGTCACTCGGTTGCCCCGAAACAGCTGATTCTGGAAGAACAGGCAGACCTGTGGGGGAGGCGAGAGGCAGCGGCTCAGCGCTGGGGAGCCCCAGGGCCCTCCGGCCTCCCCCCTGCCATCAGCGGAGCACCCAGTGAGGACAGGTTGCAGATGTCGATTGCGGCTGCTGCCCTCCCTGCCGCCCATCCCTCAGGGCCTGGGGAGAGCCAGGCAGGGAGCTGGCCACCCGAGGGCCCTGCCGCCCCTTACTTCCCACCTGCCCTCCGCCCCCATCCCTGCTTCTCAGGGAGTCCCTGGTGAACTCGGCCCACCCCTCACCACAGTGTCCGCGCTCCGGAGCTCAGGGGCTGGGGGGTCTCGTTCTGCCCCCCGCCCCAGCTGCTCTAGGGCTGTCCCCCTGGGGGAGGGAGGGAGGCACAGCGGTAGGGAGACAATGTGAACCGTGCTTCGGTGAAGCGCCCTCCCCCTGGCACAGGGTCCCCTGCAGTGCTAGGGGGTCTCGTGAGGTCTCCCCGTGCTGCCGTGTGGACAAAGAATGCTGAGCAGGGCAAGCCAGGTCCACAGCTATACTGTGTACAACCTCCCTTTACAGAAACTTACACGTAAACACACATAACGTGAACACGTGTAACACGTAACCCGGAAGGGAACACAGCACGCTGTTAACAGCAGCGTCTCTGGGAAGTAAGACATGGGTGGCTTTGTTCCCTTCTGCTTTCTTTATTTTCCGGGTTTTTCCACGGTGACGGTGTATGCCACTTGTAAGGCAAAAGACACATCTTCAAACCCTGGCTGACGGCTCACCTGCATGTCCCACCTGAGTGCCAACCACAGCCCCCGCCTGCGCCACGCAGGCCACGCCCCCTGCAGCCCACGCCAGGGAGGGAAGGGTACCTCGGGGATCACGTACTGGCCGGCCATGAGCAGGGCCCCCAGCAGGTTCTCACGGCCATCATTCCATAGGGCGTGGATGGGCACCTGGGGGGAGGCCGGAGATGGGCTGAGACTCATGCAATACCGGAGGGAAGAATGAAGGGGGGGGACAAAGAAAGGGCAGCTGGACGAGGCGGACAGCGGGCCATGGATCCCCCCACCCACCCACGGGACCCAGGGCACGGACCAGCCCGGCCGGCCAGAACAGACAGGACAGGCGCTGCCTTGGGGAGCTGCAGAGCTAAGCAAGAGGCCCAGGGTGCGGCCTGGGTCCCCCACGGTGCCAACTCCCCCGGTGGCCTCCGGAAGGCCCTCGTGCTCTCCGGTCAGCCCGGGACATTACCTGGGCACCAGTCAGGATGACGGTTTTCTGCAAGTTCTCCAGCACGAAGGACAGCACGGAGGCCGCGAAGGCCATGGTGTCAGTGCCGTGGACGACCACGAACCCGTGGTACTGCCCGTAGTGTCTCTGTGGGGGTGCAGCAAGCTTAGGCCGGACTCCTCCCAGGGACAGGCCCCTCCTGGGGACAGGCAGCTAGCTGGTCTCCCACCCCCTCAGGGAAAAAAAAGGAAACGATCCCAAATGCAGAGGGAGGGAATCAGGGAGGCACAGGTGGGATCCTGGTCACTTCTGGCCCAGAAGACACTCTGTGGGAAGCAAGCCTCTACCTGGAGTCTCACCCCTCCATGCTCTCCCCCACACCCAGGACAGCTTCCTTTCCTGACACCTCTAATTGCATGAGAGACATGGCCTAGCGGGGAGGGGTCTCTGGACACTCTCCTAGGATAGGAAGGTCCCCTCTGGACTTCCGGCCAGCGTCTCCCCCAGGCGATGCCCAGTCAGGCGTCCCAAGAACACTGGCGAGTTGGAGGACCACACCAGACTACTGTGTGTGTCAGCACAGTTCTCCAGGAGGGCCCCTTGCCGCATGACCACTGCCTCCAGGCAGGGGGCTGTGGGGGTGCGTGAGCCTGCGAGCCCATGGTCCTATAGGAGGGCCAGGCAGGGACACAGCAGTGGGCACAAGGCACAACCGGTGCCGGGAGCTGACAGGTGATCTGGGACGCTGCCTGGAACAGGACCTGGCAGGAAGGCAGGACGCTGGCAGGCAAACGTGGGGAAGGGTCCTTCCAGATACAGGCGTGCTGGCCACCTCTGAGAGGACATCCTCAGGCCACCACCTAGAGGGCAGCCGAGGCCGGCCCTAAGAGGGTGGCTGGCCCGGGCTATGGTCGCAAGGACACAGTTCTGGGAACCAGAGGGTCCAGTCCCTCCTGAAGGGACCCTGATGAAGCCAGGCTGGCCCTGGAACCGTGGTTGCTGAACCATGTGGCGGGCTGGGGCACCCTCTGCTGGCCACACAGGGCACTGCCACAGGCAGGCCCTGAAGGCCCTTTGAGTCTGCATGTGGCCGGACACTGCAACCAGGACAGCAAAGTGGTCAGGCCCCAACCAGAGGACAGTGCTGGCCACAAGCCAGGGTAGCTGCCCCGGACTATGGCCACAGACACACCCATTGGCAGCCAGTGGCCCCGTTCATGCACGCAAGGACCAGGCCCAGGACCACACAGTGTCCTGCTCACAGGGAAAGGGGGTGCAGCCCAGGGAGATGCTCTCCCCGCAGGACTAAAGAACACAAGCGTGTGACTGGGGCCAGACCCCAGCAGCAGGGAAGGGGAGCCTGTGTGATGAGCCTCTGAGGCTTAAGGGAGACGGGTGAGAATTGGGCCTGGAGGAGGTGGGGTGGGGTGGCAGGGCCCCCCAGGGAGGCAGTCAGGCCACAGGGCCAGGCTTGTGCAGGAGCGGGGGCTGGTGATGAGGAGACTGGGCAGAACGGAGAGGAAAGCTGATGGAGGGGCACTCTGGCAGCAGGTCCAAGGGGTCACCACGTGATGCTGTAAACCACAAGACCTGCACGGGGTTCGGAGCTTTTTACGGGCTCCAAATCCACTAAAGTCCCAACTCCAGGGTGGACAGAGAAGGGTGGGCCAGACATGCAGCCTGCCAACCTTCAGGGAAGCATCGTGCATCCCAGCCTAGGATACTAACTCAGACAAACCAATTACAGGAACACACTAGGGCTGCTGTCCAGACCATTTCCTCACCAGGAGAGTGGACATGGCCCTCGCTGCCTATCCTCTGCCTGCACGTGGGAAAGGGCCTCAAGGCCTTGCAGCTGAGATGTGACCCAAGGATCCAGCACTTTCCTGAAGCTGCCATTCTCAGACGTTCCAGGGTCTCAGACCAGGCAGGTGGAGTGCTTCCGCAGCATTGGCTCCTCCCTGGCCCACGAGCCCCGCCCATAACCCGAGCCCTGCCCACACCCCAGTCAAGTCCACACCCAGCCCTGCCCACACTTTCAGTCCCGCCCATACACATGTGTAGCCACGCCTACACATCCCTAGCCCCGCCCACACTCTCAGCCTTACTCTCACAGCCCCTCCCAGTACAGTCCCACCCATGCTCCCAGCCCCGCCCAGTACACACAGCACCGCCCACATTTCCACCCCTACCTACACGCCCAGCCCCACCCATACATACAGCCCCGCCCACAGTTCCAGTCCCACCCACTCAGCCCTGCCCAGTACACGCAACACTGCCCACACTCCCAGCCCCACCATACGTACAGCCCCACCCACACTCCCTCCCAGTATACACAGCCCCACCTACCTAGTCAGCCACGCCCACAAACAGCCCCGCCCACACTCCCAGTTCCCCGCCCCCAGTAACACAGCTCCACCCACACCACTAGTCCCGCCCACACTCCCCAACTACCTCGATGGTCTGGGCAATCTGAACCCACTCGGTGATAGTCATGTCACTGGAGTCGAAGAGGGGCTGGCACTCCAGTACCGTGTAGATGACCCTCTGGTCAGGGCTGGCGGGCCTGCGGGAGGCAGAACAAGGGCTCCCACTCTGTCCCCTCCTCCCTTGGCCTGCTCTGTTCCCCTCCACCCAGCCAGCCCCCCTCGTCCGCCCCCCTGCACTGAGGGGCTTCTCAGTAGGTTCTGCATATCCACAATCTCTCAGCAACCTGAATACAGGGCCCAGCCTTCCTTCCACCCAGAGTGCCCAGGAACAGGGACCTTGGTCCTCACGAGGGGTCACGGCTGGGCCGGGACAGGCTGCTCCCCAGCAGTGTCACCTTCCCAGAACCGGCTCTAAGAGGGGGCCCAGGCCTGGTCCTCCGTGGGCCAGGAGCGGACCCTGGGAGGACGATCTCTGGCAGGAGGGAAGCCAGACCAGGAGGCCATGAAGGGCACCAGGCAGCCTTGGCCCAGAACTAAGAAACAGAGAGAACTTTGCACTGGGGGGAGGCGGGGGCTACCTGGGGCCAGCCCCTGCCTCTCCCGATGGGCTTGGGTCCCCGAGTGGCTAGGCCCAAGGCCTGCAGCCCCCCAAGGCTCACTTGAAAGAGGGCCACGGGTCGGTGCTAAAGCCATGACATTAGTGACCACAGCCTGCCCCACGGACCCTGCAGGAGCCGTCCCGTCCCAGGATAGGCCCACCCCCATGACAGCAGGCCGTCATCCCCGGCTGGGCCCCAAGGCCCCACACTCACGGCAGCACCAGGGTGTCCTCCGGGAGGCCAAGGGCCCGGGCGTGGTCCTCATCATGGAACATGGGCAGCGTCCTCAAGGCAGCGGCCAGGCCCCTCCCAGGGACGAGCACTGCAGGCAGAACCCAGCGCAGGGGGTGTGGGGTCAGGGGCCAGCAGCCACCACGGGCTCCTGTAACCGCCGGCCCCTCCCTCCTCATCAGGGCACTTACCCAACACGCTGGGGGCCAGGCCAGGGCGGGGGCCAGGCCAGGGCAGGGGTCAGGGGTTTGGGGTGGGGACAGAATCCAGGGCCCTGGTGAGATTGGGCAGCCGTTCCAGGTCTGGATGAGACGGCTTCCTCCCGGGGGGCGGGGCAGCCCCCCTCTGGCCACTCCACCCAGGGCCTGCCCCGGCCCACCCCGTCTCCGGGCGACCCCGTGCTCCCAGCTGAGGTTCAGGGGCCCAGGCTGTCCCCCGCCTTCCATCACAATGCAGCGCAACGCACCCACGCTTCTCCCCACCACTTGCCAGGTCACCACACTAACTCCTGCGGGCAGACATGCTGTCTGCTCTGCCTGGAAGTCCTTAGCCCCTCCTCCTTCAAACCCAGTATGTGCTTCGCCCCCGCTCAGGTCACCACCTCCAGGAAGCCCTCCTTGACGTCCAGGCCCCGATGCCCTTCCCACACACTTCCCCAGCGGCCCCTGCTCCCTCACTAGGCTGTGTGACCCCTCCAAAACCCAGAAACATGTCCCATGTCCCAGAAACAGGCATCTGAGGCACTGGGCAGAAATGGCGTTGTGTTTTAGAAAACCCTCAAAGGTCACAGCTGTGTCTGCTAGAAACAACCCCTCGGCAAAGGCTCCCTCTTGTCCCTCCCTGCTCCCTACCAGCACCATGACCTTGGACAGGTCAGCTAACTTCTCCGGGCGTCTCCCACACACTTGGACACAGTGACAAGGACAACAGGGTCCCCTTCCTCGAGAAACGCCTTTAGCTGAAACGAGGAAGGAAGACCTTTCAAGACCGGGCGAGTGGTCACTCCTGGACGACACCCTTGCTCTCGGCCTCCGCAGCCCACGGGGCACGTCCAGCCCCCGCTGCCGCTTAGCGGCCTAAAACATCCTGCTGTTCGGGCCTTGAGAAGCCTCCAGTGCCAGCAGGGCTGTGACCTCACTGGCAGTGCCGGGGGACGGTCTGCCCAGGCCCGCTCGGGGTGTCGGCGGAATTCAGTTCCATGCGTGTACAACTGCTTCTCTGCTGCCTCTCCCACGGGGGCGGTTCTCAGCTTCTAGGGGCTTCCCGCGTTCCCGGGCTCGGGCCCCGTGCTCCGTGTTCACAGCCAGCAACGGCTTTAATTCCCATGCTGTGATCTCTCTGACTTGGCCTCTGAGTCATCTCCTCCCTTTAAGGAGCCGGAAAGCTCACTCGCCTCACCCGCGGACACCGTGCCGCTCAGTCCTTCCTGAGGCCACCGTGAGAGTCTGTCTCCTCACCAGGCCGGCGGCCAGCTTCCCGCCGCTGAACGTGAATCTGCTCTTTTCCTGAGGGCCAGCAGCTCAGCATCAGGCCCTGAATCTCCAGCCCAGCACCCTGGGCCCTCTCCTGTCCCTCGTGCCCACTGATGCCCTCCCTCCCGCCCTGCAGCTCCCGGCAGGGGCTGCCCCCCGACCGTGGCCTTCTGAGGGCCGCTCGGGCAGATCGGCTTCCCACGGCCGCTTAGCACATTACCCCAAACAGGTGGAGAGTGGGCGCAGCACCTCCCTGTCGTCACACAGCATCTGTGGGGCAGAAGCCCGGCCCACTCCACGCTCAGCAGGACCGCACTCCTCGCTCGCTCAGCTTTGCTCAGGCTCCCTCCATGTGCCCACCTTCTGCGTGCCAGGCACACTGGCCCCATGGGTGCTCCTGGGTGTTCATGGTACCATCTCCCCAGCCGGGGAGGGATCCCCAGGGGAGCCCCCGCTCCTGCACACGGCCCCAGCAGGGGCTCCACGCACGTTTAATGCAGGAGTAAACAATGCGGGTTAGCTGCTACCGGGCTGCTTGAGGAAATACCACGTCGATGGGGCTCAGGAGACAGAGGGGGACATCAGTGCACGATTGCCCGCCTGGCCACACCCCCAAGATGCCCGAAGCATGACCAGGACACGTGCCTGCCTCCACACAGGTCCAGGCTCACCAGCCCCACCAGCATCGAGGACAGAACTTCAGAACCCGGGCACGGAGGAGGGCTCACAGCCACCCGGCCGCCCAGCCCTGGCGGCCAAGCTCCCCGACCCCACCCTCGACAGGCTGACGGGCAGCCCCCAAAGGTGCACATGCCCTCCCCGCGAGAAAGGCAGTCTTTGCAGGTGCGATGGAGTTAAGGGTCTGGAGACGGGGGCACCACACTGGATTATGCAGGTGGGCCCTAAGTGTGGGAGACTGGACACATGGAGGAGGCAGCCATGTGAGGACAGGGCAGAGAACCGCATGAAGGCGCCGGCCGTGAAGACCACGGCGATTCAATCACAGCCAAGGAAGCAACAAGGACGGACCCTCGCTGCCCCATGTCAGACGCCTGCCTGTAGCACAAGGGGGCCACCTGCTTGGTCACGTGTTGGAGCAGCCCCAGGACGCTCACAGAGCCACTTTCCACCCCAGGTCCCCGTGGGGGGTGGTGCCAACCTGGGGATCCACGGACGGGGCAGGGGAGGTGGGGATCCACGTGGTCTGGGTTTCACAGGGCGAGCTCATGATGTGGGTGGTCGCCTCCACCCACAGCCAGGCTGTTGCTGGCCGACGGGGAGGCAGTGACCGCCGGGGGCATCCTGCTGCGGCGGGGTGGGAAGCGGCAGGGCCAGAGGACCCCGAAGGGTGGGACCCTGCTGTTCCCGCCCGGGACTTATGTGCGCGGCACAGGCAACGCTGGCCCAAGAAGAGGCGATGCCCTCCTGGTCTGTTCTCTCTGGGCAAAACCCGCCACGGCACTGTGACACCAAAAGAGCGTGGGAAAACGTGCAGCCAGAGAATGGGGGGAAAGAGCTGAGAGAAAGTCAGGACGTCAATGAACAAAAATCGTGCCTTGGGGTTCTGAGACATCCTTGGCTTTTTCAAACCGGTCATTTGTTTTGATTTCCTTACTCGTTCCGCATAAACGTCCGCTCTCACACTGAACTCTAATTTTGTAAATTGTATTATTTTTCTCCACAAGGGCCCCCGCCCCCCCACCAGGCCCCTATAACCAGAAGCAGACCATGCTTCTCAGCTACGGCCAAACCCCTTGTGTCTAAGGGACGGTTTGTCCTCTAGGACTGCGGGTCCCCGGGGAACCACCTATAGCTTCGGCTAGAAAAACGTGAGCGTGTGAAGCTATGCTCAGGGAGGAGGTCCAGGTCGAGTGCTCAGACGCCATGTTGCGGTGACCGAGAGACGGTGGACACCACCCTCATGGGCGAAGCTTGGCTGCAGGACCAACTGTGACCCCCACCCCAGGCTGTCCTGGCATGTTCAGATACCTGCCCCCAAAGTTCTGCTCCCCATGCCGTGTCTGCAAGTGCCTGCAAGGGATGCTGGGGCAGGGCGGCACTCAGAGGTCACAGGGGCCTCTGGCTCCCTCAACCGGATGGGAGGGGCCTCTGGCTTCCTCAGCTGGGTGGGAGGGGCCGCTGATGCTGCTCAGCCTTGGGACCGAGGCCATCATCTGACTCTGCTTTCATGATGCCCCTTGACCTGTGACATCTCTGCTGGACTCAGAGAAGGGATGGGTCCAGGGGTGTCCCAGGCTGCAGCGGCCTCTGCCCTCCGCTCGCCGTCCCGGCCTCTGGCAGGGTTCAGACAAGCGGAGCCGTGTGCCCTGCAGGCCACTGTTCACACCCTCCACAGTGACAATCCAAACAGCTTAGCTGCGGCTGGCCTGCTCCCCTCACCACCCTCTGCCACTGTCCCGAGGCTGGAGCCCCGTCAGCAGTGCCAGGCGAGTTAATCATTGATACTGTCCCGAGTTCAACGACCCCTGCTGGGCTCGGAGAGGGCAGGGGCTGCCCAAGGCCTCCAGTGTGGCCTCCAGCCTCCAGGCCTGGCTCCTGCGTCCATCCCCATCGTGCCCGTGCCCGTGCCCTGGCCTGGGGGCTGCCCTCGTCCCCGGACACCTTTTCAATCTACGCACACTTTTAGGCAAAAAAGCACAAGATGTGTGTCCCTGAACACTGAAAGCAGGCCTGAGGGCTGTCCCTGGCCTCAGGGGGCCAAGGGGTGTATGACACGAGAGGCACAGCAGGGACCAGACCCCATGTCTCTTCCTCTTTCGTCCTCTGGGGTTTAAGCCACACCTCCCCCCCCCCCAAGCCTTCCTGAAGTCGGAGAACTGGGGAAGGAGCAGCCCTCAGCAAGGAGCTAGGAGGCACCACCAAGGCCCCCAGCGGACTAGTCGCCCCAGGCCGCAGCTGCCTGCTCCCCAGCCATCGCCTGCCCCGCAGCTCAGGAGACCAGCTTCCTTGCCCCCCAAGACAGGCTGGTGCTTCTGAGGTGCCTTCCGAGCGCAAGAAGGCGTCTGCTGACCTCGCCTTCACCAGGCCAGGAGGCCCCAGCGCCAGAGTAGGCTCCAAGGGATTCTGGAAGATTCTTCCCCATCTGTAGCCGACCCCCACACCCTCTTTCCTGAGTCAAGGTCTCTAGTTCACCTTCTGAACATGTGACTTCGCAGCCTCTCCGGGAGTAGCAGCACCCGTGGGAGTGAGCCACAGGGCTGCCTCGGAGGACGGGCAAAGAGGTCAGAGAAAGGTGGGAAAGAGGTCAGAGTCCACCAGTCCATGCAGTCCAGACCCTCAGGAACCATGTGTGAGCTCAAGAGAATCGCAGACGGCCACATGCCAAGCCTGGAGGGGCAGCATCCGGGATGGGCCAGGGTCCCAGACGGTCCGCCCAGAGCAGCTCCCCTCTCTTGGCCCAGCCTCCACCTCCCGGCCCCTCCCGCTCTCTCCCACCTGGGTCCAGGCCCCAGGCCCTCAAGGGAGGCCACAGCCACACACAGGGTCCCAGCCGTACAGGTGCCCACGGCCCTACATCCTCTCCCCAGACCGCCTCTGTGACTTGAATCACATGCCGCTGCTGGTTTAATGTCAGCCCCTCTCAGGCTTGTGACGGCCGAGGGAACCAGACAGAGCAGCACCCAGCCGGCCAGTGTCACCGGGGGCCTCCAGGCTTCAGAAGTCCACCCATGAACTAACCAGGCAGAGAGGCGGAAGGCACAGCAGCAGAGGGCTGGCTCCTGGCAGCCCAGGGAGGGGCAATTGGCAGGCTGGGTGGACGGCCACGTCCCTGGGGCCTGAGCCCCCACAGGACAGGGCTCTACACAGGCCTTAGTCCTAGAGCCCGGCATGGAGTGGGCCCCAAGGAATGTGTGAGCTGTCTGTGTCACAGATGGAATAACAGGGACAGAGGCTGGAAAAGCTGCTGTTGGAGCCACAAAGAAAGCACCAGTGGGAAGGGGGGGACCAGGAGCGGTGGGGGAGGGGATGGGCCGAGGCCGAGGGACCCACCAGGACAAAGGAGATGTTCTGTTAGTCCTGGGGGGCGGGGGGAGGGGCGGGGGCCAGAGTTGGTTGTGACAGGGGAGGGGCATGGGACGTCTGCTCTGGCCAGGCCCCTGCAGTGGGAGAGGGGGGAAGTGGGGGGGGGGGGGAGGACACTGCAGGGCCGGGTGAGGGGCTGACCCAGGTGTGAGCACAGACGAGGACTGGAGCAGCAGGGAGGGGCCACTGGCAGGGAGCCTGGGAGGAAGGGGTCAAGATAGTGCCAGCCCACGGGAAGTGGGACCCCTTAGGGACAGTTAACCCGCAGACAGCAAGAGAGTGGCAGAGAGGTTCAAAGATGAGGCTGAGGGTGTGTCCCGGGCCCCCTGGGCTCGGCTGGGCATCCCACACGTCACGGGACCAGGAGGAGCCTTTGGGGAAGGTACAGGCAGTGTCCCACTCTCCCGGCCACGCCAGAACATGCCGGATGCTGGTGCACAGCCATCCACTTCCCACCCCTCCAGGCTCCCCAAGCCAGTCTCCCTGCAGGTGCTCGGCCCAAGCTGATGGTCTGTCCGGGGTCACCCGCGAGCTCCAGCGCCCTGGCCCAGGCCCTCACCCCCCACCCCCAGCAGCAGCCCCTGTCACAGGGGCAAAGACAAAACGCGCAACTCCCCAGAGCCATCTCCTGCACCTGAACAGTCCAGAAAGGTGTGATGGGAGGGTTGCCAGGAGCCCTCAAGCTTGAACAACGTTGGGGGAAGGGATGGGGTCTGGTCACAGCCCCTCACGATCCCTGGGGAGGGCCTGGACTGCCCTAGCCGTGACACCACACGGTCTTGTTTGTCCGGAAAGGGGTGAGATAGAAGCCGTGGGCCCTCGGAGACCCCCGTGGCTCTGTGCAGAGGGATGGGAGAGGCCCCGGAGGGCTCCGACCTGGGAAAGGCCACTGGGCACGGAACGACCCCATTCCACTCACCGCCGCGCTCGATCCGCATGCCGATAGTGCCGCCGGTGTAGATGGCCAGGAGCCTCCGCTCAGGCTCCACCGCGCGCGACATGCCTACCGGGGACCAAAGAACCAAGGGGACTGAGGGCACCAAGGGACGGCGGCAGGCGCACCCAGGGCAGCCGGGGAGGGCTGTGCCTGTGGTGGGGAGACGCGGCGAGCTAGGTGTGCGGGTGGGAGGTGGCGGGTCCTGTCCGGGGGCGGGTCCCGTCCCGGAGGGGGGGGGGGGCCGGGGGGGCGGGGCCTGAGAGGCCCTGGGCTGTCGGATATCGACCAGTGCAGTGGCCCTGGGTGTTGGAGTGGCTGTGACCTGTGACACACAAGCCACGTGCCTTACGGTTGGCCTAGGGGACCCCCCAGCGCGGAGTGGGGGGCGGGGGGGCGGGGGGGCACCCTCCCCTCCCAGGTGGCTCCCACAGACCCCGGTGCTCCAGCAAAGCCAAAGCCCTGCAGGCCACACCCTCGGTGTCACTCCTTGCGGGTGGGGGTGGGGGCAGGCAGAGATGCGGCCCGCCCACTCACTTCCCGGAGAAGGGCGGGAGGGGCCCTCTCCAGGGCTAGGACCCACCCCCCTCACCCCCTCCGCAGCTCTGGAGGGCAGGGAGGGCAGGGAGGGCAGGGAGGGCAGGGGGCAGCAGGCTTATCTCCAATGGGTTTAGCGAGGCTGTACCCTGACCGCTGGGGACCACCCCCCACCCCACCCCCTGGCTCCCCTCGGGGAAAACTGCATTGTCTCCACAACGAGCCCCTCCAGTATTTGATTTCTCTCCAGGGAAGCTACTATGATAACTTCCAACAATGCCAAAGTAATTCCTGTCTAAGCACCAGGCAAGTTTATTCTGTTGTCTGCTGGGGCTGGAGGCTTAAACAATAGAAACTCCTCACCGTCCTGGAGGCTGAGGTCCGGGATCAAGGCATTCCTCCGGGTTTCCTGAGGCCTCTGCTCCAATCGAGGGTGTCCCTCTGCCTCTGTGTGTATCCACACCTCTTCCTAGGAGGACAGGACGTCCTGGATTAGGACCCGCCTAATGGCCTCAAGTCAATCTCCTCTCTAGAGATTGTCTCCAAATACAGTCACGTTCTGAGGGGCTGGGGGTCAGGCTTTATTTACCATGTGAACTTGGGATGGACACGGTCCTGGCCCTCTCCCCCCCCCCCAAAAAAAACCTGGTTGTGCCTCCATTTCCATGTTCCTGTTCGAGTTCTGTGTGTCTGTTCTTGGGCTCCTCCTCTGAGCGGGTCCGGACACCTGCCGGGCCCCTGGTGCTGGGTTAAGTGAGCTCCTGTGCCTGCAGGGGCCACATTCACTCACCCTTTTGGGAAGCCACCCCCTGACCGCCCACCACTAGCACCCGAGGAACGGAGGTTGGGGTCCAGGCAGACCTTCTCCTCCAGGGCGTGGGGTCACACCAGGGCTCCACCTTCAAACTGTGCAGGGGCCAGGGGGGGCCGGTCCCCAGGCCGCCCAGCCACTCTGCCACGTTTTCCTGTTCTGCTCTGACTGCATTTCTGCTATAGCTCCCGATGTCCACACAGTCGTCTTGTTAACCATTTGTCACCTGTATGTAAGGGCCTGCTCTGCTTCTCCAGGCACTGGGGACTTGGCCCCGCTTTGGGCTTAAACCCAAATGTGACCATCGGCCCCTGTTCCCCCGGCCCCCAGGCGGCGCTGGTTTGTCGTAAACTCTGCCGCGTGGAGAGAGGCCGACAAGAGGCGTCAGGAGCCAGCGGCTGCGGAGGTGAGAGGTGGTCGTAGTGGGAACATGTCTTGAAGCTTGGGTGTGAGGCCAAGACCAGAGTAAGGGACCCCTCAAGTTTTGGCCAGAGCTTCACTCTACTTAGGGATGCCGTTTTTGACCACATAGGGAAACCCTGGGGTGGGGATCGGTTTGGGGCCAGGAGGTAGCGAGGTGTGCTGGGGGCGTTACGTTTGACATAGCACCAGACAGCCCAGGAGAATCGAAAGCTGTACCTTCTGGAGTCATCGACGCAGGGATGACATGTAAAGCCATGATGAGGTTGCCTAGGAGCGGAAGCAGGGACCCTGAGGCCCAACCTGAGCCTGGCTCTCCAGCGGCAGAGGCCCGGGGAAGGGGAGAAACTGGAGAGCCAGGAGAGAAGGTGGGGGGTCTGTACACCAAGCCCCAGGGCTTGACTGCAGGGTGGGGGGTCAGGGGCTGACTGTGCCCTGAGCAAGACGGAGGCTCTGGGCAACTGGACCTCATCGTGGGGCAGAGGGGACAGAGCCCCACCAGAGGGCCACTCTGAAGGCCCGCTGAGCTCCCTGCTGCTTGAGGAACTGCTTCTGCTGCAGGGACTGGGCTCCCAGGCTCTGTGTTTAGGACAATGGTGACTGTGGGCCTCTCCCTGGGTGGGGGGAAGCTGTTCCAGGATCCCCCGAGTCTCCTCCACGGGGAAGGTCAAGACTGGGAGCTGAGTCTGGGGGACCCGCACAGGCCCCCCACCCGCCTGTACCTGTTTTATTTCTCAAACGGTTCAAAGGAGCAGTTTCTCAGGTGCCAGGGGTCCCGTCCACACCCTCACTGGTGCCACCCTGTCCATGTCGGGTCAGAGACCCTCCCAGAGCAGGACCCAAGGCTCCCCGGGGGTCCCTGGCCCCCACTCAGGCTCACCTTCTAGAGTTCAGTTCTCAAAGCGCAGCCCCGGTCTAGCCACCTCACCCGGAGCCTGGGGGACACCCAAACCCCTGGGCCCTTCCCCAGACCCCCGACTCAGGAACTCGGGGGGCTTCCGGGGTCCATGCTCTACACACCCTCCGGGGAATTGTGACGCAAGTCCAAGCTGCAGAACCCTTGGTCCAGGCCAGGGGCCAACAACCTGTGACTCTGCCTGTTCCTGGAAATACAGTTTTACGGCAACAGAAACACCCCCTCATGTTCGTCCTGTGTGTGGGAGAGGCCAGGGGAGGACCGTGAGCAGGACCCCAGTGACCACACTTGGGTAACAGGCCCGCGGGGGTTCAAGGGAACCCGGCACACTCAGTCCGCATCGCGAAGCCACTCCCAGGCGCAGGCTTCCGCTCGCCAGGCACCACCTCCGCCTTGACGCTGGTGCCCCAGCAGTCCCAGCAGCTCCGGAGAAGCTCCACGAACAGCAGCCACGCATCCAGAGGGCACACCGGGTGCCACCACGTAGGCCCTGCTGATGGGAGCTGGCGTGGGCAGGACACCCTGGAGTCCTCCAGGAGACACAGGCCCACGCTCCCCGAGGCTCCCAGGGCACGGCCCCTCCAGCCCCTCCGTGCACGACGGGCCCTGAACAGGCCCGCGTGGTGCTGACTGCGGGCCCGGCCCTGTCGCAAGCACCTTGCAAACCCTGCTTTATTCCTCATTCCCTGCACCAGGCACATTCCCTTCCCGCTAGCCCCGTGAGGGAACTGAGCCACGGCCTGGGCTGCACGGCCGTGGGCTGCACACGGGGCCCGTGGACGCCGTGTGGAAGCAGGCTGGCCCGGGCCAGGCCCAGGGGCCGCTCTGAGTAGCTGGGGTGGAAAGTGAGGCCGGTGGTCTGACAGGAAGCCTGCGGGCAGAGCAGGGAACAGAAAAGTGCACTGGGACCCGGGGCGAGTCCTGGAGGCAGAAGTCCAATCGGAGCCCCTAACTCGGTGACACAAGAGACCCAGCACGCCCCCCACAGCCCCTGAAGACGCAGTGTACCCGCCCCTCCCTATGACCCGCGGTCACTGGTGGGAGTGGACGCTGGGTGGAGGGCAGGTGGGGAGATGCCCCCAGACCCATCAACTGGGGGAGGGGCCTCCGCCCCTGTGCCCACTGTGCGGTGACCTCAGGACGCTGGCCGGCGCCGCAGGGCGGCGGCGAGGAGGGGAGACACAGGAGTCCAGTGCCAGTTCTGCCTCAGGCCGCCCGGCCGCACCCCTCTGAACTTAAACACAGGGTGGCATCGAGCCACCCGCAGGCCTCCGGGAGGCGGGTGGGACGGGCCCACAGGGCGCTGCAGGATCGAGAGGCAGCCTCAGCACCCTGTACGTCTTCAGTTTCTTCGTCCTTGGTGAAGAAGGTCCCCTCAACTAAGCCAATGTGTCTGGGGTTACTCTACTTTTCGGGCATGCGTATTCTGCCCCTCCAGCCAGGTTCAGCCACACAAACGGGGCCCAGACCGGGCCCAGAGAGTCAGCGCGTGAGACCACACGTAAGCCTGTTCTCACCAGCTGTGTGCCACCTGTGGTCTGCACGCTCCGGGTCGAGGCTGGTACCCGGCTGCCTCGGTCACGCAAGGCAGCGTGGCGGGCCCTCAAACAGGCCACTGGAACAGGACAGAGTCCAGACGCAAAGCCTCACGCGCTGGCAGGTGGAGGCGCGACACCTGCCCACCCGGCGACCATGCGAGGGAGCTGTGTGCAGGGTGTCTGTTAGGAGGCGCTCTTGGGAGGGAGGCGGGTGGGCCTGTAGTCCACTCCCAGATCTCAGCCAGCCCCGGGGCCTCTGGGATGACCTTCGGAGCTATCGGAGTCAGAGCCAAGGTGCCTTCGAGCCCCGCGTGGACCAGTCACCGGACCCACACCTTGTCGGGAGCACAGCGTGATCGTGGGTGGGTGGTGCTTTTTCCTGCAGCAAATATCCCCAAAGAGGACCTGCCCACTGAGGGCCGTCGTCCAGCAGCTGGAGGGGGGCCCAGCAGTGTCACAGAGCCCTGCACCTGTCAGTGGGACAAGGAAGTCTCCAACGATCGAACCAAACGTTCACATTGGAACAAATAACCGCGGCCCTTATCTCTCCACACACACAAGCCAATCTGATACGGGCCATAAGCCAAACACAAATGCTGAGAGTATAAAATTCACAGAAGAAAACCCTGAAGGATTTCTTTGTGACCTGGGGTCAGGCAAAGACTTCTCAGTTAGGAAACTCAAGGCATGAACCATAAAACTTTTAAACTGACGAGATAAACTTCATCAGAATCCAAACGGCTAGTCATCTAAAGACATTGATAAACAATGAATAGACCACATACAAAAACTCAAGATAGATTAAGACCTCAGCATAAGACCTGAAATGACAAAACCAGAAGCAAACTCGGGGAGAAGGTTCTTGACACTGGACTCAGCAGTGATTTCCTGGAGATGATGCCAAAGCACGGGGAGCAAAAGAGAAGCCGGGTGACATCAAACTTAGAAACTTTTGTGCAAGGGGCACCTGCGTGGCTCGGTCCTTTGGGCCTCAGACTTCAGCTCAGGTCGTGATCTCGCAGTTTGTGAGTTCAAGTCCTACATCAGGCTCGCTGCTGTCAGCTTAGAGCCCGCTTCGGATCCTCTGTCCCCCTCTCTCTGCCCACCCCCTACTTGTGCTCTCTCAAAAATAAAACATTAAAAAAAACCTTTTGCGGTACCTGGGTGGCTCAGTCGGTTGAGCGTCCGACTTCAGCTCAGGTCATGATCTCACGGTCTGTGAGTTCAAGCCCCGCGTCAGGCTCTGTGCTGAGCATGGGGCCTGGAACCTGCTTCGGATTCTGTGTCCCCCTCTCTCTCTGCCCCTCCCCTGCTCATGCTCTCTCTCTGTCTCAAAAATAAATAAAAACATTTAAAACAATAAATTAAAAAAAAACTTTTGTGCATCAAAAGGGAACTATCAACAGAGTGAAAAAAAAGCAACCTATAGAATCAGAGAAAATACTTGTAAATCACTTATCTGACATGGAGTTCATATGCAGAATGTATATAAAGAATTCCTACAGGGGCACCTGTGACTCAGTCGGTTGAGTGTCCGACTTCGGCTCAGGTCACGATCTCGCGGTTCGTGAGCTTAAGCCCTGCATCGGGCTCTAGGCTGACAGCTCGGAGCCTGGAGCCTGCTTCGGATTCTGTGTCTCACTCTCTCTCCGCCCCTCCCCCAATCATGCTCTGTCTCTGTCTCAAAAATAAATAAATAAATAAATAAATAAATAAATAAATAAATAAATAAATAAAAGAATTCCTACAACTCAACAATAAAAATCAAGTAACTCGGGTCGCTTGGGTGGCTCAGTCAGTTGAGCATCTGACTTCGGTTCAGGTCCTGATCTCGCGGTCTGAGTTTGAGCCCCGCATCGGGCTCTGTGCTGATGGCTCAGAGCCTGGAACCTGCTTCGGATTCTGTGTCTCCCTTTCTCTCTGCCCCTCCCCTGCTCACACTCTATCTCTCTCTCTCAAAAATAAATAAACATAAGAAAAATCAAATAAATTTTAAAAAAGCTAATTGGCAAAGAACTTGAATGGACATTTCTCCAAAGATTATATACAAACAGTCAGTAAACATATGATAAGCTGTCCCCCACCACATGTCATCAGAGAAATACAAATCAAAACCATAATGAGATACCACCCCACATCCATTAAAATGGTAACTATTAAACAAACAAAAACAAAAACAAGCGGAAAACCACCAATGTTGGTGAGGATGTGGAGAAACTCGTGGGATTGTGAAATGGTGTGGCCACGGCAGAAAAGTAGGGAGGCTCCTCAAGGTAACTGAAACCAGAGTTACCACATGATCCAGAAATCCCAGTTCTAGCTAATTATCCACAAGGATCCAAAGCAGCGTCTCGAAGAGATGTTCAGCCACCCCTCCTGCTGGGGGCAGCACCGTCCACGGCAGCCAAGAAGTAGAAGAGCCCAGAGTTCTTCATGGACGAGGGACAAAGAAGCCGTGGTCCATCCACACCACAGAACAGCGCTCAGCCTTACCCGGGAAGCAAATCCTGACCCTGCTCCGAAAAGGACGAACCCCGAGGACACTGGGCCACGTGAAATCAAGCAGTCGTAAACAAAAGACAAACGCCACGTGATTGTGTTTGTCTGACGGACCTAGAGTCGTCCCAGTGATAGAGACAGGGAGGAGAATGGCGCGTAGGGAAGGGGAGGAGGTGTCTGATTTGCAAGACGACAAGGTTCCGGAGACCTGGGCCACAACAGGGCGAACACACCTGCCACCGAAACACGGTTAAGCGGGTACATTTTATGTGTTCTAAACGGGCAAGGACAGACCAAGAGAAAACATCTCTCTGACAAAGGACCGTAGAAAACAACATGTGGGGAGCAAAGAGCCCTGCGACTCCCTTACAAAACCACAAACACCCCCCAGATAGTGCCCAAGGCCGCACAGATACTCACAAAGACCCGGCTACAGCGTAGCAGTGAGGAGTGATGTAAAGAGAATTAACTACCAAGGGGGCGAGCAGCATTCTCACGAACGCAGGCGGAGGGCACCCCGGCAAGGAACCGACGTGGAGGCCCCCTCCGCCGCCCCAGGATGAGGGTCAGGCCTCTCTGGAGACGGTGTGGGGGGGCACCGAATGGCCCGAGCTGCGCAGGCTGGGATGACCGAGAGGCTGGCCGGGAAGCCACCTGTGGAGGGAAAAGCACCAGGGGCAGGAGGGCGGCCCCTCCTCCTTGTGCCCTCAGTGCCTCCCCGCCCCCCCACCCCCCGCAAGGCCTAACGCCACGGGCTGGGGAAGCCGGCGGGCGGCTCCGCTGTGACCAAGGACAGCAGAGCAGGCGGATCGGGAGCTGACAGAAGGCCGCTACCAACAGGAGTGTGGGCTCCAGCCACTTGGGCAACTCGGGTAGTTTCTTATGAACTTAGGCCACCACGCCCGCCGTCCGTGACCCAGTAATACCACCACTGCTAGGTATTTATCGGAGGGAAATGAAAGCACCTGGTAAGGACTACTCGGGGCGGCCTCGTTCACAATGGGCCCAACCTGGCGACAGCCCACGCGCTCCCCCGCAGCGGGTATTAGGAGATCGGTGAACTCACATCGGGGAAAGTGGAAGAACAAAGGAGGGCCGGCTGCGGTGACGGGAAGGAACCTCAGAAGCGGGGCGCCCAGCAGAAGCAGCCGGGCACAGGCCGCCACCTCCCACGGCAGCCAGGCTCGACCACGGCGGGAAGGCCCACGGCGTGGCTGCGAGTGGCAGAGCCCACGGACGGTGCCTCAGAGCCGCCCCCTCCCGTGTGATGTACCCCTCAAACAACCGTAACGGGGAGAACAGAACCTCCGCTTTAGGGCGATTCGAAAGCAGAGGAGGGGCCGCGGAAAGGCCCGGGGGCACCGCCGTCTTGCCCGGCACGGCCTCAAATCAAGTGATTTCGTGTCAACCTGAACTCACTATACCCCAGCAGCGAATAGCTTTCACGCAGGCTTCCAAAAATGCTGGAAGAAGTTGTTTTGTTCTAATTCCTCGTCAATATTTCCAGCTCTAGTTTCTATCATTGATGGGGCACGCCTACGACTAGTAGTTTTTCGCAAGCTGAGATTTCGAGGCGCTTCAAGGCCTGCCTGTGAAAACCAGGAGCTGCAGCCAGAGGGCAGTGCTGAGCCCGACGGCTCTCCGTCCCTCCCAGAGGGACACCAGCTGGCTCCACCTGCCTGGGTTTACTGAAACCCCCGAGCTGTGCGTCCCCAGCACTGCCACCGAATACAACTTCCGCAAGGAAATCTGATGTACGAGATCACACACCCCTTTCTAATTACAGGCCTTCGAAAGCACAGCCTAATTCAGCATCCCACTAGCGCTGGCCTACTGTCTTTCAACATTAGGCCTTCTATGAGGTTACAGTGACATTTTTCTTTTTTGCTTAAAAAAAAATCTTTTCAAGTTAATGTCCGAAGGTAATTATTCCAACACAAAAGCAAACCGGTACGAAAGCAGGATGCTATTTTTGTACCATGTCCCCACGTGCTCCAGAATTCTCTCTCCTGTGGCCCCCCAGTTTCCTAAGGAGTCTTCACTTGCTGTGAGGGGCTGAGTCAGCCGTGTCTTTCATTTTCCTTAAAGCAGAGGGGAAGCTCCGTGGTGGAGAGAGAAGATGCTTAATAATACCTACTTGAGTTCTGAGGATAAAAGGAATTCTGGACTTTTCAGCGTGGTGAGCGGGTGGTCAAGACGTACTCTGATCCGGGCAGGTCCGAATGAACGGGCTGGAAGCAGAAATTCGTGATTGCATGGGTCTAGGAGCCATCTAGGATCCATCCATCTGCCTCGGTCTCATCTCATCATTTTTCATGCTCCTTGGGCAACTTAGCGCTTTGTTGTGTATCCTTTTACCTTCGACAGGCTTTTTTTTTAGTACATACTGTACCCGACACGAATTCTGTTGCCTTGTTGTGACATAAACCAAAATTAACAGAAGCTTTAAAGAGCTAATTTCTTGGGGCACCTCGGTGGCTCAGTTCGTTAGGCATCTGACTCTTGATTTGGGCTCAGGTCATGATCCCAGGGACATGAGATTGAGTCCCACATTGGCTCTGTGCCGACAGCGTGGAGCCTGCTTGGGGTTCTCTCTCTCTCTCTCTCTCTCTCTCTCTCTCTCTCTCTCTCTCTCTCTCTCTCCCCCCCCCTCTTTCTCATGCACACATGCTCTCTCTCTCTCTCAAAATAAATAAACTTTTTAAAAAAGGCTAATTTCGCTCCACGGCTGACAGGAAGCTGAGTCCTGCCACTATTCGTGGCAGATTCCTCCCTCCATCAAGGTGCTCTCAAGTCTGAAGAAGGCTGCCAAAGCCCCGGTCGTCAGGCCTGTGTTTCAGGAAAGCAGCAGGAAGGAATCCCAAAGGGCCCACCGCACATCTCCCATTGGATGATGGCCATTATCTAGAATGTGCCCTCCACGTGTTTCTCTGGGCTCCCACTCTCACCCAGACGTGCATAAGCGCATGCACACACACGTACGCACGGCATCCTGGATTCCTGGTCCTGTAAATGAGGTATTCTGCCCGTGTCTGCCTCTTTCCTTCCCCACTGGCCACGCCCCATCGAAACCCCTTCAGCTGACTCTCACGTCGTTCTCCTCACGGCTGCACCCACCCCCAGATGTCGGCCGCAATCGTTAACGTGCCCCCACTGGTGGGCGTTCGCTAATTCTAATATTCTACCAGGACACCGTGCGGCCGTCCTGACATGGGGAAGTCAAGGGGGAGGCTGGGTTTCATTTTCACAGCTATTGCCAGACTGATTTCCAAAGAAGCCAAAACACTTCATATTTTACCAGCACTGCAAGTACTTTTTCCTTCCACCTCCCCACCAACAACAAATGCTACAACTCTTCTGAAAATCTTGCCAGCCGGTCCGTGGGTCTAGAGCTCACGGATTTCTGTTTCCCTACCTACTGAAAATCTGGGCATTTCCATGTTTCTTGGCCATTAGGATTTGCTCTTCTATGGACATTCAGTTCAGATAATTACTGTTTTTCCGTTTGATCATCACTCTTTGACAATTTCTTTAAAGGTTTCTTTATAATATATATTAACTCTTTGTCATCTACATCACAAATATTTTTACAGTCTATCCATCGATTGCCAATGTTACAGTATTTTTGCCATACGAAGTTTTTTTATGCTTATACATTGATACTTTCTTGAATAGCTTCTGGTCTTGCAATCTGGTAGTTACTGAGGGTTCCCCCTTGGGGTGCCTGGGTGGCTCAGTTGGTTGAGTGTCCAACTCTTGACTTCAACTCAGGTCATGATCCCAAATCGCGGTATTGAGCCCTGTATCCAGCTCCATGCTGAGCATGAAGCCGGCTGGAGATTCTGTCTCTCTTTCTGTCTGCCCTTCTCCCCTGCAATCAATCAATCAATCAATCAATCAATCAATCAATCAATAAAAGAGGGTTCTCCTACATCTATAGTGGCATTCTATTCTTGGGCATTTATTCATCCATATACATTTTAAGATTTTTTGGGGCGCCTGGGTGGCTCAGTCGGTTAAGCGGCCGACTTCAGCTCAGGTCATGATCTCGCGGTCTGTGAGTTCGAGCCCCACGTCGGGCTCTGTGCTGACAGCTCAGAGCCTGGAGCCTGTTTCAGATTCTGTGTCTCCCTCTCTCTGACCCTCCCCGTTCATGCTCTGTCTCTCTTGTCTCAAAAATAAACAAATGTTAAAAAAAAATTTAATTTTAAGATTTTTTTATCCAATTCCAAAAAGATGCCTCCTTGGGATTCTAACTAGAATTGTATTACATTCGCATATTAACTTGATTTTTTTATGGTGTAAAATCTTCCTAAACATGCCTTTCCATAGGTTCAGATTTCCATATGATCTGTTTTCTTCATGTGGGTCCTACACCTTTATTCTGAAATGTATTTTTTTCTTCACCATATATATGAAATGTTTGGTGGGTTCTTATTGCCAGAGCGGAGAAAGCCAATGACTTCTGTATTTCAGCTTGTATCCAGAAACCTTACCCAGGCTCACTGTGCCTGTTTGTAGAAACAACGCGGTTTATGCCGAACTGGGAGTCTGGAGCATTGGCACGTGCTAGGCAGAGGGCGCCTATGTGAGCCGCGGGGCACAGAGGCTCTGATGAGCTTCCTGGCAGACGCCACTTCACAGATGCTGTGACAACCCAAACACACTCGCTGTGGCTTCAGCGGGAGACGCCTCCTGGAAGTTGGCACCTGTTTTTCTCTGCACTTTGCCCCACGTGCCCGTTGCCCGTGATTTTACTTTGTGCCCTTTCGCTGTGCTAACTGTGGGCTGTGAAGACAACTCGACAGTGCGTCCTGTGAGTCATTCTAGTGAATGACCAGACCTGGAGGTGGTCTGAGGGACCCCCACACATCCTATCAGCAAAAAGAGCTTTACCGCTTGTCTAGTGTTATATCACTTCCTTTCTCTTTCTGGAGTCTTGTTGTATTTGCTAGAACCTTCAAGTCATTTTGAGCAGTAGTGGTAGCAGACAGTCCTAATTTTAAATGACATGGTTTTAATGTTTTGCTATTTAAGAGAACGTTTAAGAGAATTTCTGGTTTGCATTACATTTAAAAAAATTTTTTTTAATGTGTATTTATGTTTGAGAGACAGAGACAGAAGGAGCGCAAGTGGGAGAGGGGCAGAGAGAGAGGGAGACACAGAATCCGAAGCAGGTTCCAGGCTCCGAGCTGTCAGCACAGAGCCCGACGCGGGGCTCGAACTCACGAACTGTGAGATTATGACCTGAGCAAAGTCAGATGCTTAACCAACTGAGCCACCAAGGTGCCCCGGTTTGCATTACATTTAAGCAAAACTGGTCCTTCAACAACACAGTTCAAGTGTCAGTGACACTGTGTATTAACTGAGTCGCCGCACCAGGTAGAGACTGCCTGAGCTCGCCAGCCTGCAAATCACTACATAAACAACAGCCGCGCCTCCTGATCAGTGACCATCTGGCGCTTCTTCCCAAGCCCATGGGTGACCGGTCACCGCATGTTACTCAGCACCCGGACACCAGCCAGGTCGGGAGCCGTGCCACCTTCCGTGATGGACACACTGGCTACTCTGCGGAAGCGCGTCACCGAAGCCGGGAGTCGACCGACAGAGGTGAGAAAGTGGCAAGGACGGGAAGTGGGGACACTGGAGGCAAATCCAGGGGCAGCAGCGACGGGGCCAGAAGAAAGAGCTGCGGCCAGAGGGGCCTGGTGAGGCCCACTTGATGAGAAGGACGATGTCCCCCCGGGAGTGACGCCGGCCACGCCCCCATGCCCACGGAGCCCTCGACACGTTTCGCGTCGCCCCGAGTGCGAGTGCGAAGGCCGCGCTGGAAGCTCATCGCGACGCGGAACAGACAGCGACAACCGACAGAGGTCCAGAGAGGATGCTCGCGGCACGTCCTAAGTCACAGCGGAAGAGGCGAGCGCTGCTATTGACAAGTTTTTTGCAAAGAGAGAAAACGCTTCGATTCTTAGTGTTTCTGGTCTTTTAAATCAGTGTAGTAAGTACTGTGACTCTTCTCCTGCTCTGTGTCTTTAAATTGGTGGGGAGGGTCTCCACTGTTTTCACAAAACATCTTAAGGTTATAGAGCCACTGCGCTCCCCTGCGTTTTACCACACCGACTTCCCTTAATTTAGGAATGGAACCTCACGAACAGCTTCTTCACCACCCACCGAATAGAAGCAGCCAGCTTTCCTTCTGGATTGGTGTAGGACTTGGTTGGCGGTTCTCGACATGAAGCTGTGCTCACTTTCGTGGATGGGCCTTGCTTTGTTGTTGTTTTGAGCATCACTGGATTCTGTTTGCGAATGACTTAATTTCTTCCGTCTTTATTCGTGAGCGCTGTGTGGTTTCCTACTACTAACACCACCTCCGACAGATTTTGAACCTGGCGCTAGCTTCTTCAAATGAATGGAAGGTGCTTCCTCCCTTGAGGCTTGGGCTGGGTTAGCCAGGTTTGATCTGCTCTGTAAAGGCTGTGAACCCACCAGCAGCAGACCCTTTTTGAGTGGTGGCGTCTCACTCCACGTAGGCTATTTTCTCTGGACTTGTGGAGGGCTGATCTATTTTCATGGAACCACCTTTTGGATTTACTTTTCCTGACTAGTTTCCATTTTCTATCTTTAATCTGTTTCTCTAGGAACCGTTTTTCTCCAATGGCCTAAAGAATACTTAGTTCCTTTGACTTCTAGTCTGAGCAACTCCCAGGGTTTAGAATCGTTACCCTCTTGGCAGTCTGTAATTATTCTTTTCATTTCCTCTTCGTTCGGACAGTTATCTAAGGGCATTTTCTTTTTCTAATTTCCAAGCAGTTATTATTTATGTCCAATTTTAATGGATTATGACCAAAACATGGGGACTTTAAAATCCCCTCATTGAAAAAATGTTTCAGGGAGCCTGGGTGGCTCAGTTAAGTGTCCAGCTCCTGATTTCAGCTCAGGTCACGATCCTAGGGTCACAGGTTTGAGACCTGCTCAGCACAGAGCCTACTTAAGATTCTCTCTCTGTCTCTGCCCCTGTCTCCCACTCATGCACTCTCTCCAAAATAATAAAATAAAGTATAAAAATAAGATGTGTTTCTTTGTAGTCAGGCACACAATCTATTCTTGTGAACATTTCACAAACATAAGGAAAATGATTCTTCCAATTCGAGGGATGTCGGATTCTACACATTAACACGTCACCTTTACAGACTGTACTGTTGAATTGCCGTCTCCTAATTGGTCAGTCGGAACTCTCAGAAATGGCAAGAGTTGTACCAGGATCTCCCATCATCACTGCACTGTTGGGAATTCTCCCTGTATTTGCACACGTATTCATAACATACCATAATTTTGCCTCTGACCTTCTGTTACTGTTCCTTGTTTACTGGCACCCTTGACCTTGGGCGTCACCCCGCCGGACGTTAGCAGCTCAGCCCCTGCTTTTTGTTCGCCTGTCTCTGGAGTCTTTGCCTGCCTTTACTTTCCACTTTCATGGCTTTGGTGTGTTCTGGGAGAAGCACAGGGCTGGGCTTACTTTGCAGCCCTACGTGACTGTCTTTTGGTGGGAAAAGTCACTCTCTATAATAACTTACTTGCCTCTGCTCCCCTCCCCTTTATGTTATTACTTTGTTCATTATGCACAACTGTTCCTTACTCCTTCTCCCTATTTCCCTAAGTGCAGCTCGCCGTATCTCTCCATTTGTCGGAAGTTCTGATTCCGGGCTCCGTCCCTTTGCCGCGCTCGTGATCGAAGACTAGATCCCAAGTTATTTCCCACACCGTGTTTTCTTCCCTCTACATCCTCAGTGCTGGAAGGCGAAACTCTAGAACCTCCACTCCTACACGCCATGAGACCGTGGAACGTTCACTTTAATGATCTGTTCCTTACTTCTCAAAGAAAGGTAACCAGTGGACAGGAGGGGAGAAGGAACAAGCTGTTGAGAGGCCAGTTAGGAAGTTATTGGTCAGAGATGCTGGTTTTCAGCATGCTGATGGTTTTCAGATGTTTGGGAAACTCGAATCTGCAAGGCTTATGTGTGCAGTGACAAAGTAAACCAGCTCAGCCCCCTGTGTAAACTGCCCCATCCCAGCCAGACCCCTCCCTCCACCCAGACCAGACACCTCAGGGCTTTTCACACTTCACTCAACTACCACAGGTACTTCAAGCTCACATCCAGAACCCTCCCCCTACTCCACCAGATGTGATACCACCGACCTAGTGTGCAACTAAAGCCCTGGAGGCCACCCCAGAAGACAGCTCACCACTCCCAGTCAGTAACGCATCCTCAAGTCGGCCTCCCCCAGGGTTTTGAAAATTCACTCTTCTCTTCCCAGCTCGGCAGACTGAGTTCAGGCCAGGTCGCTGCTTGCCTCCCTCCCAGGAGGCATCCCCTCCCTCCTGCTCTGCTACCTGTTCTGCCAGTCTGGTCCCTGGAATGGAATAAGGAACCTCATTTAGAGCGGAGTTAGAATGGAGTCGGGAGGCAGGCGGGGGGAGCTCTCCCACCCCAGCACTCACTGCCCACCGCAGACCCAACAGGAAGAGAGGCACCTTGCGTCCCAGCGGGAGGAAAGGAAGATTTCCTCCTCCCCTGGCAACAGCCCAGACAGTGAGAGACCATCCCAGCTGAGCCAATGAGAGAAGGTCGGGAGTCCAGCCAATGGAAGGCTGGCCCAGCCCAGCGAGTAAGACACGGTCGCAGCACAGCCAATGAAAGATTGCCACGACCCAGCCAATGGGAGACTGCTCCAGCTCAGCCAATGAGAAACCTATACTTCCCGCTCCCAGTTTACTCCAGTGGACTTTTTGCTTACAACAGCCCTCCCAACTCCCCACTTACAAAGGAGCGCCTCCTCTCCTTTTTTCCAGGATTTGCCTATGGCTTTGGGGTAGCTTGTCTGTCCTGGATTGAAATTATCCCAGATAAATCCACCTTTCGATGATAAAATAGCTGGCAGTTTTATTTTCGAGATTAACAGATTTCCTCACCTTCTGCTCCTGTTGGTTCCTATCTATTCTCTACCCTGAAACAAGAACGGTCTAAAGCTCAAATGTGACATCACTGCCCTGCTTAAAATCCTTCCCTGGCCAGGATCTGCCTCCATTATGAAGTCCCACCATTCTCTCTGACCCCATTTCACAGAAACCCAACCTGGTCCAGCTTGTAAAAGGCAGAATCTGTGATCCGTCTCCTGAACCGTATTGTAGACCGTAACCATAGCCAAGGACTCAAACGTCCACCAAGCCCCAGGCTCACACAGCCCCACCCCCGTCCCGGCTTCTCTAGACATGGTGGCTTCAGCCATGACTCTAGCATTGCTGTCTGGTTTCAGCCAAAAGAATTAGGAGGGAGAGGGAGGGGAAGAGGGAGAAGGACCCGATACTATAGGACCAGTTTAAAACCCTGAAGGGTGCACCGGTCCAGTGAAGGCAGGTGCCATATTCCAGATCAGTAAGGGACCCACTATATTGGTGGCATAAGAGAAGCAATACTCAGAACAGGGCGTTCAGTATCCAAATTCTCAGAGCGGAGCGGGTGGTGCTAATTGCAGAGCAGACAAAACATGAAGTGCCCCCTGCTTGTTCAGTTCCCCTCTGGCCAATTTTCCTCCCTTTGACCCTGCACCCCAGTCTTCCTGGGCCATTTTTCTTCCAACATGCAGGCTTTCTGATGGTTCACGCAGGTTCTCAGCAGGGCTCCGATGTCCTCTCCGTGCCCCTGACTCTCCACCTCCCCTCAGAGCTCAGCTGAAGTGCCCCACCTCAGGAACCTTCCCAAGCAAACATCCTCACACATCCCCTCCTCCAGGTCAAGGCCGGACCCTCCAGAGGAGCTCCTAAGACAACACAGATCATGTCCCCTTTCAATGGTCTCTCCACTATATCGTGGGTTCTTCTAGGCAGAAAGCCTCTCTTGTTTCTATTCTACCTCTAGTACCCTGGACCTGGGACAAGTACTCAACTGCTTAGAAATCTTTTTCTAAAATTATTTATGATAATGACTCTTTTTCTGCACTTCACTGTGAACCGCTGTGACTCTGCAATCCATCCTACACTTAACGGGCCGCTCTTAAACCTCAATATAGCTCTCTGCCACCTCCATGAGCCCTGTGACAGAGGAGAAGGTGGCTTTTCACCTGACCTGAGGACAGTACACTGAGGCACCCAGGTCAGAGTCACAGGCCATCCAGGTCAGAGAGCCGGGGATACGGAAGATCACCTCCCAGTTCTGTGTCCTTCCCTGGATGCCTCTCCCCTCCTGACCGTCGAAGGCAGGCCCTCCGGTGCAAGCAAGAACTCCCTCCCCAAGCTTTGTGGGTTCTATCAAGCTGTATTTGAGTACCATCTCAGTGTCGGGTAGTTCAGATCCAGAAATGAATAAAACACAGATCTGACCCTCGAGAGACCTATAATACAATGTGGAAAGTCCACTCTTCAGGAGATCAGCACTTACTCAGGGGCTGGGTCACTTAACTATAACCCCTAAAAAGCAATCCCAAAATGATCGCAGCATAAATGAACTACTTAATTCTGGCACGCTAATAAACGTGGGGGTCACAGGAAAAGAGATACTCCATTCTGTCCAGAGATTTGTAGGCTGCCTTGCCGTAGACGGGACACCTCTGGGGGTAGAGATGTGCGAGGAAGGGGAGGGCTTCTGGGCAGGGGGGAGGAGGGGTGAGCAGGGGGAGCAGTCAGTCCAAGCAGGGCAGCATGTGCCAGGGGAGGGACGTACAAGGAAGTGAGAAACAGCCCCGTGGGCCTGGGTGGGACCCAGGTTGGGAGGCGGAGCAGCGAAAGGGCAGCCAAAGGCACGTCCAGGCTGGACCCGGAGGGCCTCCCGGGCCCGCGGAGGCGGAGGCAGGAGCACGTGGAGTGCCGTGTGGCACGCAGGGAAGGAAAGAAGCCAGCCCTGGCAGGGGAGGGGAGGGAGGGGCAGCCATTAGTGATCAGGCGGGAGACTCCCGCTCCCGGCCACCAGGACTCCACATGTCCACGCCGCCATTCTGACAAAGTGTATGGGATCCGAAACACGTTCATCAGCATGATATTAACAATTCTTCATTTTCACTGGCAAGTATTTTCCGGAGTGAATTTCACTATGTCCTTGTAATTCCCTGCTCACTTTTTTTGTAATAAAACATCTTTCATTAGGGTTAATTCTCCTCCAGAGAAATGTATGGGGAGTTGGGTTCCATCTATAATTTTATCAGTCACAACTTCTGCCACTGTAGATTCTCATTGGAGCCATTCTTTTCCCATGTGAGATTTTAGGAAGATGATTGTCCTAATCATTTGTAGACTGCAACAACTCACGGAGTGTGGTTTTAGGATTAATTATTCCTGCTGAGCTTGTTGTAATAGTTTTCAATGTCATCAATGAGATGGAATTCTTTGGTTTCGTCTGTAATACATTTCATCACTCCGTTGTATCGTGTGTTACATTTTGTACCAACAACATATATTACGAATCCTGCCCGTGGCTGCAGCGGTGTGCACTTTCAGGTTGGTCACAAGAGGGGCGTCCCGAGCAACCGCGTCCCGAGGTTTCAGCGGCGCGGGGAACGACGACACTGGTGGAGTCCCAGTGAGAACAGCCCGCCTCCCTCCTGTCTCCCTCACCAGAACGAAACAAAACAAAGGCACCAAACCTGAGTGGTGCCTGCCCCCCCCTCCCGCCCAAAGGAGAGCTGGTTCACCCGAGAACAGTAGGAAGAATCTGACCCCAAAACGCCAGGTTTTGCACAACTCGGAGTGCTTTATGCCAGATAATATTAACTGTCAAAGGAAGCTGAGGTACTCACTCTCCCACACCTGCACAACATCAAGAACAATCAAAAGCAACCTCAGGCCACATCATGATGCGCATCCAGTGATCCGTAAAACTGACACCTATTGGCACCGAAGTCCAGTCCGCAGGCCTTTGCCTCCTTGCCAAAGAGGCCCAGGGCAGGATGCCGTCACCCCTGGAGCGACAGCACATGGAAGCAAGGGCAGGACACCCTTTCAGTGTGCTGAGTTTGCTACCATCCAGCTGAGGGCTTTTACACCGATATCCTAAGAGCTCTCTGTCTGTACTTTCCTTGTGGTGCCTTTGGTTTTGGTGTCCAGGTGATGCTGGCCTCACGGATGTGTTAGGAAGTGTCCCCCCGCTTCGGTTTTCGGAAGAATTTGAGTAGCATGCATGTTAACTCTCGTGCTTTGTAGGACGTTTGGTACTGTAGCCTTCTGTTCCTTAAGTCTTCTTTGTGGGGAGGTTTTGATTATCCAATCTCTTCTCTCGCTAGAAGTCTGCTGAGATTTCCTCTTCCTTCCTCAGCTGTAGCAATGCGTGTGTTTCTAGCAAGCTGTCCATTTTACCTAGATTACCTAATTTGTTGGTGTATGACTGTTCACAGTATTATCTTATAATACTTTAATTTCTGTCAGGTTGGCAGTAAGGTCCTTGCTTTCATTTCTGATCTGTTATTTGTGTCTTCTGTTTTCCCAGTCTAGCTAAAAGGTTGGACCCCTGCCTCACTCCATACACAAACATTAGCTCAAAATGGATGGGTGGCTTAATATAAAAGCAGAACCTATAAAACTATTAGAAGAAAACACGAGAGTAAATCCTCATGATCCCAGATTTGGCAACAGATTCTTTTTTTTTTTTTTTTTTTTTTCTGTTTTTGTTTCTGAGAGAGCGAGCCTGCAAGCAGGGGACAGGGTTGAAGGAGACAGAGAGAGAGAGAGAGAGAGAGAGAGAGAGAGAGCGAGTGAACGAGAGCGAGAATCTTAAGCAGGCTTCATGCTCAGCATGGAGCGAACGCAGGTTTGACCCCATAACCCTAAAAAATAGGCAAAGGACTTGAAAAGACATTTCCCCAAATAAGATATAAGAGTGGCCAAAAAGTACATGAAAAGATGCTCCACACACTGGTCACTAAGGAAATGCAAATGAAAACCACAAGGAGACAATACTTCATACCCACCACAAGGGCTTACATTTAAAACAAAAACAAGGGGGGGCGCCTGGATGGCTCAGTCGGTTAAGCGTCCGACTTCGGCTCAGGTCATGATCTCGCGGTCCGTGAGTTCGAGCCCAGCGTCGGGCTCTGTGCTGACGGCAGGGAATCTGGAACCTGCTTCAGACTCTGTCTCCCTCTCTCTCTGCCCCAACCCCACTTGCGCGCGCTCTCTCTCAAAAACAAACAAACATTAAAAATATTTTTTTTGACAAAAACAAGGAAACTACAAGTTTTGGCCAGGATGTGGAGGAACAGGACCCAGCCCACACCGCTGGCAGGAATGTGGAAGGATGCAGCCACTCTGCAAAACGGCCTGGAGGCTCACTTCCCTCTGCTCTGAACAGTCCCTCCCAACTCCCCTGTTCTCTCTACAAAAGAAGGCTCCTTTGCTCTCCAGACTTGCCTCTGGTTCGCCACAGCTCGCTTGTCCCGAACTGCAACTCCTCTGCTATTCCCAAATAACCCCACTTTGCCACACCAAAACTTGCCCATGAGTGTTTGCTGCAGTATTCACGATAGCCAAAGACGGAAGCAACCCGAATGTCCATCAACAGATGAGTAAGTAATCCGACTGTGGTACAGACACGTAACAGGATATTATTACTCAGACGCAGAAAGGAGCAAAGTACTGACACAGGCTACAACTTGGATAAACCTTGACAACATTACGCTACGTGAAAGAAACCAGACAAAAGATCACATTGTACGATTCCTTTTAAGTAATACATCCGGAGTAGGTACATCTGTAAAGACAGAGGCAGATTAGTGGTTACCGGGGCATGGGAGAAAAGGCAGTCGGGAACGGGCAGCAGAAAGATTACTTCATAGATACGGGTTTTCTGGGTAACAAAAAGATTTTGAACCTAGAGAGCCAGTGTTCCACCACACTGTAAATACGCTAAATGCCGCTGAATTGTACCCTTTAAAGTGGTTACCTGTAAGTTCTGTGATTTCCCCCTTGACTTAAAGAAAAGTAACTAGCAAGTTATTTCATGGGTATCTATAAACGGACTCTACAAAGTTTACACGGAGGGAGAAAAGACCAACAATAGCCAACACAACCGAAGAGGAGTACAAAGCACTACCCAACTCAACAATCAAGACAGTGTGGTACTGGAGAAAGAAAACAGATGAAGAGAACAGAATAGAAGGCCCCAAATTAAACCCACAAAAACACAGTTGACTGATTTTGATAAAGAAGTAAAGCCAATTCAACACAAGAATAAAAGTCTTCTCATTTTTCAACAAATGTCGGTGAAAAAGGCGGACATCTGTACGGAAAAAGATGAACTTCAACCTCATATCACTGCCACCACCCTGAACTCCAAACGATAAAAAAAATAAAAGATAAAACTTGGTATGAATCACAGACTTAAATGTCAAAGTTAAAATGATAAAACTTCCAGAAATTCTAAAAGAAACTTTTACACTTTTTTTTAATTTTTTTTTTTTTTTTACATTTATTTATTTTTGAGAAACAGAGTGAGACAGAGCATGAGCAGGGGAGGGGCAGAGAGAGAGGGAGACACAGAATCCAAAGCAGGATCCAGGCTCCGAGCTGTCAGCACAGACCCCGACGCGGGGTTCGAACTCACAAGCTGTGAGATCATGACCTGAGCTGAAGTCGGACACTCAACTGACTGAGCCACCCAGGTGCTCCAAAATTTTTACACTCTTAAGTCAAGATTTCTTATATAGGATACACATACACAAAAACCACAGAAGAAATATGACTAAATTAAATAGTAAAATGAAAAAATTTTACTGTTCAAAAACACCATTAAAAAATGCAAAGGCAAGCCAGATTGGGAGAGAATACTTGTGATATAGATCTCTGACAAAGAATTTGTACCCAGAATATCTAACAAACGCATTCAACTCAACCTACATCCCTATGCCATAACAGCAGTATTTATATGCCTATAAGAACCCCCCTCTCAAAAATGAATCAACTTTTAAAAAGTTCTACATGTATCGTGTGACCCAATAATTCCATCCCTAAGTATTTACCCTGCAGAAATGCAACACACATCCACAGAGACATTAATCCACAAACATTCATTGCTACTTTAATCATAATCAACCCAAACCTGAAAACCACCCAAACCACCATCAACAGGTAAATGGATCAATACACCGTACAACAAAAAATGAACTACTGAACACAATAACACGGATGAATCTCAAAAACATGCTAAGTGAAGAAATCCAGACACGTGGAGTAAAGCACGTACGAGTCCATCACATGGAATTCTAGAAAGGGGAAGTCTGTTCCACAGCAGTGGTCACAGCAGTGTGACAATGTCTGGACAATGTCTGGCTGCCACAACTGCAGGGGGTTTGTTCCTTGTAAGTGGCGGGTGGAGACCAAGGGTGCTGAACGGCTTACAAAAGCACAAGACAGCCTGTGTGACCATGACAAAGAGTTATCTGGCCCAAAATGGCAACAGCGAGAAACCCAGCTCTCCAGGGACAGAAGGCAGTTCAGCGGTGGCCGGGGCTGCAGTGGCAGTGGGGAACTCTCTACAAAGGAGTCAGTATACGGGAACTTTAGAGGGTGATGGAAATGCTCACTACCTAAACTGTGGTAGTTGTCCCACGAATGTGTATGACTGTCAAAAGTCAAACTGCACACTTGAAATGAGTGCATTTTACTGTACGTAAATTTTATCTCAATAAAGTTAATTTACAAAATGAAACCATCAGGAAACTAGAAGAGAACAAAGGGGCTATTTCTAATAAACTCAAACAGGGAGGAGGGAGTTTAGAAGCCATAAAAGATTCATATATTTAACTACATGAAGATGAAAGGCTAAATTTCACATGGTAAAAAGAAAACACAATAAAGTCAAATGACAAATGGGAAAACGTCTGTAACCCATATCACAAAGGGTGGATTCCTCACTATAAAAATAGTTTTTAAAAACTATTAACATTAACATCTAGGGGCACCTAGGGGTCTCAGTCGGTTTAGCGTCCGACTCTTGGTTTCGGCTCAGGTCATGATCTCACGGTTCGTGGGTTGGGGCCCCGCGTCGGGCTCTGCGCGGACAGCTCAGAGCCTGGAGCCTCCTTTGGATTCCATGTCTCCCTCTCTCTCTGTCCCTCCCCCACTTGCACTCTCTCTCAAAAATAAATAAGCAACAAAAAAACCGTAACGTAACACAAAGAAAGCCTGGTAAAAGGTGTGAACACGGTTCCCACCCCAGGAAAAACCAATGGCTCGTGGTGTTCGAAGAGGCTCAGCCTCACTCATAACGACACATCCAAATTAAAACAAGTAACCTGACAGAAACGGCACCTCCTATTGTCACAAGCCGTGGGAACACTGCGGTGCGGCCACGGGGAAACGGGGCCCCCGTCTCGCTGGCAGGAGCGTATGCCCACTGGTACCAACCAGACCGAAGGCGGCATGGCAACGTCTACTAACTGGATGATTTTCTAAATGCCCTCTGACGCAGCAATTCTTACTTTAGGAGTTTATTACGGGTTATGTAAACGTATGAGGATAGTCACTGCAACGCTGTATATCACAGCAAGACTAGAAACTATCCAAATGTCCGCTGTGAGGCTGTAAAGTCAATTACAAGACAGCAATTAAACCATATACTGAGGCACTGAAAAAGCAGGAGTAGACCTCCAGAAACAGGATCCACAACAAACATCAGGTGGGCACACGGAGGTACAGCTGAGCGCATGTTGTGTGCGGCCCCCGGGGAAAACTGACAGAAACAGTGTCCACACGACAGAGACCGATCTCCGGACATGTCCAGTGAAAGGGTGCAAAGGCCCCGGCTGGGCTGGCTTCGGGGCCACCGTAACAAAGCCCCCACACACCGCGGGGCCCTGAACAACAGGAACTCATTCTCTCCCAGTTCCGAGGCGAAGGGTCTGAAATCGAGGCATTGGCAGGACTGTGTTCCCTCGGCACGGGGGGAAGGCTCGGGGCGCAGTGGGAGGGTCCTTCATGACTCTCCCAGCGCCTGGTGGCTTCCGGCACTCCTGGGCTTGTGGCCATGTCCTTCCGGCCTCTGTTTCCGTCCTCGGACGGCTTCTTCCTGGCGTCTCTTCTGTACGTCTCCTACAAGCACACCCGCCACGGGCTTTAGGACCCACCCTAAATCCAGGATGATGACCCCATCTCAAAATCCTTCACCTAACCACAGCTTCAAAGACCTTTGACCAAATAAGGTCACCTTTACAGGAGACTCAGGGGTTAGGACGTAGACAGAGCCTTTGAGGGGCCACCATTCAGCCCACAACACCAGTGGGCCTGAGACCTCTCTTCCCTCGGATTCACTGAATCTGGGCCCCTCTCTTCCCTCGGATTCACTGAATCTGGGCCCAGGCTCAGCACGGAGGGTCTCTCCCCGGCCTTGGCTGCAGAGCGCCCACGCGGAGCTCCATGTGGCAGCCAGCACGCTCTCTCCGTCGGTCAGTCTGGGCACGGCACGGTCTTGCTCAAAACCCTCTGAGTCCTCCCCTTGCTCGAGTACAAGACAAAATCCACCCCGCGGCCCGGACCTGGCTTCTTTCTACAGGCCCCCCCCGCCAGACGGCTCCTGCTCCAGCCCCAGAGGCCTCCCCACTGGCCCCCCAAGAACACCAGGCACGCTCCCTCCCCCGATCTCAGCCAGGACCTCAGGTCCTCCCCACAGAAAGGCTGTCCCTTCAGAAGGCAGCGCCACCGCCACCGCACACACCCACCAGCCATGGTCTGACAGTCTCTGCAGAGCGCGCTCCCCAAGTCTCCCTTCTCCATGTGCGCACCATCCACAGGGACACCGCGGAGGGGAACAGAGGCAACCGACACACGTGGCCCACAAGGCCTAAACCGCTCACTGCCCGGCTCCCGACAGAGAGAGCCACACACTCCTGCTCGGTCCCTTACCCAGACCCCGGACCCCCGCAGCTCTTCCGTCTCCTGACACCCCATCTGTCGCCCATCTGTACCCGCTGCACCGGCAGCTCCGGGAGTGCGGGAGCCTAGGCACACTCTACTCAGAGCTGACCTCAGGGTCCGCAGCCCAACGAACGCACGGGTGAGGGCTGGGGGGTGGGGGGGACAGGACGGCCTTTCACTCCCTGCCCTTTTAACCTTCTCATTCCATATCCTGTACGTGTATTACTATGAGCATAAATAACTCCTTAAGACCATGGGGATAGATGGCTGATTAATCCCTGACAAAGCAGGAAAGAATATCCAGTGGGAAAAAGACAGTCTCCCCGACAAATAGTGTTGGGAGAACTGGGCAGCCGCATGCAAAAGAATGAAACTCAACCACTTTCTTACACCACACACAAAAATAAACTCAAAACAGATTAAAGACCTAAATGTGACACAGGAACCCCATCAAAATCCTCGAGGAGAACACAGGCAATAACCTCTTTGACATGGGCTACAGCAACATTTTCTCGATGTCTCTCCCCAGGAAAGGGAAACAAAAGTAAGACCTCATCAAAATAAAAAGCTGCTGCGCAGCGAAGGAAACAATCAGCAGAACTAAAAGACGCCCCGCCCAGAACGGAGAAGGTATTTGCAAATGACATCTGATAAACGGTTAACCAAAATCTATAAAGAACTTCTAAAACTCAACACCTAAAAAACAAACAATCCAGTAAAGAAATGGGCAGAAAACACGAACAGACGCTTTTCCAAAGAAGACATCCAGATGGCCAAGAGACACATGAAAAGATGCTCAACATCACTCATCATCAGGGAAATACAAACCAAAACTACAGTAAGATACCATCCCACCTGTCAGAAGGCCAAAATTAGCAACACCCTTATGCTTATACCAGCACTGTGTACAGCAGCCAAGATATGGAAGCAACTGAAGTGTCCGTCAATGGATGAATGGAGAAAGGAGACGTGGGGGGTGTGTGTGTGTGTACGTGTACATACGTACACACAAACGATAGAATGGTATTCGGCCAAAAAGAGAAAACCTTGCCATTTGCAACAACATGGATGGCGCTAGAGAGTATCAAAAGTGAAGTCAGAGAAAGACAAAATACCACATGATTTCTCTCATATGTGGAATTTAAAAACAAAACAAATGAGCAGAGGGAAAAAAAAAAAGAGAGAGAGAGGCAAACCAAGAATCAGACTCTTAACCATAGGGAACAGACGGTCCCCAGAGGGGAGGTGGGGGCCGATGGGAAAACAGGTGACGGGGACAAAGGAGGGCACCCGTCGGGATGAGCAGCGGGTGACGTATGGACACGCTGCGTCACCACACTGTACACCCAGAGCTAGGAGCACACTGCGCGCTGATGAACTGGACTTAAAATGAAGCTTTAAAGGCCCACAGGACTGGAGAAGCGTGCACACGAACCATCACCGTGTGATCGCTGAGTAACGCCCCGTCTTCTGCGGCAGGCGGGGCTGTCAAGCGTGCTGCTGGCTTTTGCAGAGAGCAGGATTTCCGGAGTTGCTGAGAACAGAATGAATTAACCAGTCACGCCGACGTGACCACGTCGAGCGATGGGGAACGCGGATACCGAATGATATAGAGAGCTCAATCTTCACCAAGACAGCAGCAAGTAGACGACGACTGTGGCGGAAATCATGGAGGGCAAACTTTACTTACGATGCTTAGCAAGATGGAAGCAATTCCAGAAAAAAGAGTCAGGATGGTTTTCTTTAAGGGTTAGAACCAGAGAAACGAAGAAGCTGGATTTTTTTTTTTTTAAGCAAGCCTTCTGGTACCGTCTGACTTAACCAGGCCCCGCGCTGGACAGCCCCGGGGACCGGCTGCCGCTCACCTGCAGCGGGGCGCATGCCTCGGACCCCGCAAAGCAAAGAGCTGGCAGCAGGGGGGGGGGGGCCTATCCTGCTTCTTTTCACAGAGGACTTTCTGAGGAGGCAGGCCTCGGGCTGCCCCAGGCATCAGGAAGGGCTGTGCTGCTAGCGAGGTGCCCCCCTCCTGCCTGAGGCTGGGAGTGCATTCCCAGAACCCCCACCTGGACCACTCTGGCTCGGAGCTGAGCAAGACTGGGGGCGCGAGTGTGACACGGGCGACAGAGGGACACACACACAGTGCTGGGCCCCCAGTTTACAGAAGCTCCCCAGACAGCAGTTGCCCAGACCTCTACGCGAGCTCCTGGTCACCACCCCACGGCCCCCAGATACATAGGCTTCTCAGATTTTCTCACGGGCTTCGAACTGCCCGCTGGGAGCAGCCTGCCTCGGCGCCCGCTCCCCTGATCCTTCCTGCCGCCCTCGCGGACCCTCCTCCCATCAGCGCCTCTGACATCCGTGTGAGGCCACCAGGGACCCCTTGCCACCGTCTTTGCAGCGACTGCTCCTCTGATGCAACCCTGACCGACAGGAATCGGTTTTCACAGAGAAGCCCTTACTCCTCTCCCGGTTTTCTAAATTCAGAGGTTTTAGAATGAAATACATTTGAATCTCCTCTGACTAAAAACTGTCAGAAACAGAAACTTGGTCTCATGCTTTTTTATTCTTTAACACAGATAATACTAGTTGCCAGGTAATCTCTCTGATTTCCAAAATTTGGATTCCGAATTGTAACATAAGTAAAAATCTAAAATATATAAAACTGAAGTTAGTTTTATCAAAATTAAATATTTTTCCTCACAGAAAACTAGAAAATGCCACACAGTTGTAAGAAACATGCAGCTCCCTGTTGCGGGGTTTGGGGTTTGTGGTTCTGCCTGTACCCCAGGTTTAAATCACTGTAACAAGATAGAACATACTAGCACATTCTGGAACCTTACATGTAACATCGTCTATTTCTGTTTACCTTAATAAATTCAAAGCAAAATATAGCTCTTTTTCCAAATAAAGCTTTCTTTCAGAATGGTGTTATCCCAGAATCTTTAACACAGTGATTTTTCTGTTTCTGGAAAAGACTAGACTTTCCAATCCTTCCCACCAGAACAGAAATACCACTCTCCAGCCACCACCCACAGAGAAGAGGAACCAGGATGGGGAAGACCTTTTGGATGCAGTGGGCAAAGACCGTAATGCTCAGATACAGAGAAGTCAGTCTACAGCTGGAGCCTTTAATCCACCGCTCCGTGGCGGATCTGGTTCCTTCGGGAGGAACCGGGGCACGGCCCGCCGGCACGCCTAGGCACTGAGAACAATCAGTTTGTGAAGCTGGTAGAGAAAGGTGTTCTTCCCTCGGCCACTCTCCCGGTCAGCCTGCTCCATGACCAGCTTTGGATCCACCTGAGGGGACAGACAAAAGGACCGGTCAGACCCTTCTAGAAGACGGGCCTGCGAGACATCAAGCAAAGTAAGTAAAACGAATCATCAAAAGGACATACACACATGCACGGACACGTAAGACAGCAGAAAGTAGTCTTCTGGTCTCCAGGCATATTCCAGAACACCTCCCGTCTCTCACAGCGCTCAATGCCGCGGGTCTGACGAGCCACTTTCAGTAACCCAGTGACTTCACCCAAAGCTCCACACGCTCCTCCCCACGTACACACGAACTGCGGCTCCACTATCGGCTTCTAAGTATGTACATTTTCTAAAGCACATCAACCTCAAAGTAAAATTCTGCTCTCGGATTAAGTCTCCCAACAGAGTCTGCAGGAGAGGTGGCCGGCACACCTCCTGTCCCCTCCTGTCAGGGAGCTGGCTCCAGGCCCGGTCCTGAGGGCTCTGAAGAGGGACACCGGTCGGTGCCCAGGGGAGGAAGAAAGTCTCGTGCCGACTGAGGACGGGAAGCACCACCTGCAGGGGCATCTCGTGGCTCATGTCGCAGCAGGTTCATTCACAAAGACGCCCTTGGCTCTAGGAGTCAAGCTGCAAACCCCTCCCTTAGTTCCTTCCCCTCAAGTCCAATTTTATTTTATTTCATAAACATTATACACGGTCAAGGTCAAGGTGCCCCGGATGGGCCCTGCCCTATTTCCCAACTGCTATGGACTGAACTGTGTGCCCCAAATCCCTAATGTTGAAGTTCAAATCCCCAGTGCGATGGTGTCTGGAGGTAGGGCTTTGGGGAGGTGAATGGGGTTCCACGAGGTCACAAGGGCGAGGCCCCCACGACGGGATCAGAGCCCTTCTCAGAAGAGACATAAGGGTGACGCTCTCCACCACATAAGGACACAGGATAGGGGCACGGGCCTGCAAGTGAGGAAAGGGGTTCTCACCAGAACCCGGCTGTGCTGGTGCCCTGACCTCTGACTTCCGGCCTCCGGGAACTATGAGAAAATAAACGTCTGCTGTTTAAGCCACCCCGTGTGTGGCATGCTGTCAGCCCGAGCACACGGAGGCAACACCGATGCGCCCTGACAGCTGATCCAGATGTTCCTCCCGGCTTTATCCCAAGTTACAGGACAGTCGGCCTGGGCATCACAGAGGGCATGCCATCCAGAGACTGCCGGTCTGCTCTGTGACGCTACCCCACGACTCAACAGAACCGTCCACATCGCCTGTCCCTTTCTACTCTCTCCGGACCCTCCACAGCCCCTGCTCTGGGCCCCTCACTCCCCCGAGCCCATCACTCCCGGGCAGGCGGCTCGCACGGCGCTCGATTTCTCACCCACCTGATTCCATTCGTATGGCTTTTCATGCCACGTAGGGACAATTCTCTGTCTTGGTTTCGACTGACAGAACAAACTACAATTTAAAGAAGAAATAAATCATCTTAATTATACTCAGTAACTGAAAACCGGGAAGTCAGTAACTAGGATTGAAACAAAGATTGAAATCCAGAATTATAACTACAATAAGTTTTTTAAAGGTCGAGATTTACATACTTACAACCAGCAGACATTTAAATCTACTGTACGTTCAAAACCAGGCACGAAATGGAGCAAAGCAGGGGTTAAGACCAACCCTCGTTCTCCCCGTCCCTCACCCACAAGTGGAGGTGCCCCGTCACCACACATCACTGCGTCACGGGATGGAACAGGGTATTTTCTGTCCTCTACTCTAGACACCTGTGACAAGCCGGGAATGCCACTGGCTTAAAAAGGCAGAGAGCTAGAGACTTCTAGCAACGACAGAATAAAGAGGGCTGGAAATCTTCTTGCCACCTGAAACAACTATGAAATTTGACAACATTGTCAAAAAAAAAAAACCCACCCCAAACATGCAAAAGCTCTGGAAGTTAATGAAAAGCAAACAAGCTGAGAAGCACCGATTCATGAGAAACTGCGGACTTCAGGTGAACTGTGGGGCCAGCTTCTCCCAGCCACCGCCCATAGCCCCCAGCAGCGCAGCCTAGGACCCAAGCGTTGCCAGGGACAGACTGGCCACGAGAACCAGCATCTCCGCTGCCAGACTGAGCTTCCCTGATTTGGTGCAGGGGCTGAAAGACCCTCCTGTGTGGCAACACTGTCAGCATAAATTGTCCACCTGACAGGCAAGACGTAGAGAAAGCCCACAGCTCCGCTGGCCTTCGGTCACAGTCCTGCTGGGGGCCAGAGCAGACCAACAGACCACGTGGAAGCCCAAGAGGGAGAGCCTGGAGTGAGAGTACCAGAGGGCCAGACGCACACACACACCCGGGGGAAGGCGGGGAGGCTGCACACACGTGCAGGCAAAGTCCATGGAGGCCCTGAGCCGGGCACGCGGCCCTGGGCCACTGGGAAGTGGCGCACAGGAAGGCCCTGGGAAAACATAAAAGCTGGGGAAGAGTTCAAAACCACCCGAACCGTGGATGCACCACCCAAACCACACATACGTCTACCGGCAAAGGGCAGGAGCTTAAAGGCTTAGGTAACTAAGCACAACTTCTGACCCCTCGCTGGCTCAGCACTAAGCAGTGCAGACACGAGGACAACTCCTAGTAAGCCAGGCTGAAAAATAAAAAGGACAACGAACACAAAAACAAAAAGAGAACCCAGGCATCAGTGGCCTCACGACACGGAGGGGAACGTATCCTGCGGAAGCCTGCGGGATCAATACCCTATCCTGCTACCCTGCACCGTCTAAAATGACCAATTCTCAGCCAAAAACTGAGACATTTTGCCAGAAACAGGAATGTGTGACCCATACTCAGGAAAAATGAGCAGCCAAAAGAAGGTGAGTGGGCCCAAATGTGGGTTTAGCACACAGGACCTCAAAGCAGCCACACTAAGTACGTACGAAGAATTAAAGCAAACCACGTTTTAACAAATACGTGGAAATATGATGACAATGACTCAAAGAGAATTGCAATAAAAATCAAAAACAAAAAAATCAAAAACAGAAAAACCCAAAAAGAAATTCTAGAGTTCAAAAGTACAAGAACTAAAATGGAAGATCCCTTACAGCAGACCCGCATGTGCAGGTCTGAGATGTCAGGATAAAGAAGCAGGAAACTGAAGGACAAATCAATAGAAATTAACTACTCTGAAGAACAGAGAGAAAAAAGATTGAAAAACAAATGCCCAGAGACTCAGAGCGCAGCAAGACAACACCAAGTGTACAGACACAGGTGAGACAGGAGCCCTAGGGAATGAGGGAAGGCATAGAAAAAAAAATATTTGAAGAAATTCCAAGATGCAAATAGATTATAAGTAAAAGGACAGAAAAGGATGTGCATGCAAACAGAAACCAGACGGGTAGAGTAGCTACATTAATATCTGACAGACTTTAAGACACAACTCTTGGGACACCCGAATGGCTCAGTCCAACTCTTGATTTCAGCTCAGGTCACAATCCCAGGGTCGTGGGATCAAGCCCACAACAGGCTCTGCCCTGGGCATGCAGCCTGCTTGAGAGTCCCTCCCCACCCTCCCACCACCCCTCTCCTACTCGCAGACATGCACACATTCTCTCTCTCTTTAAAAGAAATTTTTTAAAAAAGAAGAAGACAACAACTCTTCCTAGAGAGAGAGATTTATTTCATAATGACAAAGGACTGGCACATTCTGAAAAGGCAACAATTACGAATGTATACATATCAAACAATATAGCCCCAAAAACATAAAAGAAAAGCTGACAGACTTGAGAGAAGAAATAATTCAATAATTCTAGAAATTTCAATACCCCACTTTGAATATTCATAGAACTAGTGAGAAAATCAGCAAGGATAGACACTTGATAGCTGCCACAACTCACCAGCTTGATCTAACCAACATCAACCGAGGCTTCCACCCCACAAGAGCAGGTACACATTCAAATTTTCAAGTGATCACGGAACACTTCCCAGGAAAGACTATATCTATGCTAAGCCATAAAACAAGTCTCAATAAATTTTAAAATATGGAAATCATTCATGGGGCACCTGGGTGGCTCAGTCGGTTAAGTGTCTAACTTCAGCTTAGGTCATGATCTCACAGTTCATGAGTTCAAGCCCCGCACTGGGCTCTGTGCTGACAGTTCAGAGTCTGGGACCTGCTTCAGATTCTGTGTCTCCCTCTCTCTCTGCCCCTCTCCCACTTACACTCTGTCTCTCTGAAAAATAAACATTAAAGTAATTTTTTTAAATATGGAAATCATTGAAAGTATGTATACTGCCTACACAGAAATAAATTATACGTTAACAATGTAAGGAAAGTTGGAAAATATCCCCAAATATCTGAAAATTAATATACTTATAAACAATTACCCATTTGGTCAAAGAATACATCACAAGGAAAACGAGAGCATATTTTGAAAAGAGTGAAAATTAAAATAGATCAGAAAATATGGGATGCAGCTAAAACAGTGACAGAGGGGACATACAGCTTTAAATGCCTGTGACAGAAAAGAAAGGTCTCAAAACAATAATCAAAGGTTCTAGGTTGTACAACTAGAAAAAGAGCAAATTAAATCCAAAGTAATCAGAAGTAAAGGACTACTAATTTTAAGAGTGAACATCGACAAACAGGAAAAAACATTAACACTAGGAGGAAAAAAAATCAGTGAAATTGAAAAGACTGACAAAATTGGTAAACTTTAGCTGAGTTAACCAAGAAAAAAAAAAAAAAGGAGACACACATTATCAAAATCATAAACAAAAGAGGGGACACAACTATCAACTGTACAGAAAATAAAAGGATTATAAAAAGATTCTGAACAATTTTATGCCAATAAATACGTCAATTTAAATGAACAAATTCCATGAGAAGATATTTACAAATGACATATCACATAAAAAGTTAGTATCCAAAATCTGTAAAGAACTTATCAAACTCAACACCCAAAAAACCAATAATCCAGGGAAGAAAAGGGCAAAAGACATGAATACAGACACTTTTCCAAAGAAGACATTCAGATGGCCAAGAGACACCTGACAAAACACTCAACATCACTCATCATCAGGGAAATACAAATCAAAACCACAATGAGATATCACCCCACACCAGTAAGGATGGCTAATATTAACAACTCAGGAAACAACAGATGTTGGGCAAAGATGCAGAGAAAGGGGAACCCTTTGGTACTGCTGCTGGGAATGCAAGCTGGTGCAGTCACTCTGGAAAACAGTATGGAGGTTCCTCAAAAAATTAAAACTAGTACTACCCTACAACCCAGCAATTGCGCTACTAGTTATTTACCCAAAGGATACAGGTGTGCTGTTTCAAAGGGGCACATGCACCCCCATGCTTATAGCAGCCCTATCGACAATAGGCAAAGTATGGAAAGAGCCAAAATGTCCATGAACAGATGACTGGATAAAGAAGATGTGGTATATACATACAATGGAGTATTACTCGGCAATCAAAAAGAATGAAATCTTGCCATTTGCAACTATGTGGATGGAACTGGAAGGTATTAAGCTAAGTGAAATTAGTCAGAGAAAGACACATACCATATGACTTCACTCATATGAGGACTTTAAGACACAGAACAGATGAACATAAGGGAAGGGAAGCAAAAATAATATAAAAACAGGGAGGGAGACAAGACAGAAGAGACTCTTAAATATAGAGAACTAAGGGTTGCTGGAGGGGAGGCAGGTGGGGGCATGGGCTAGATGGACAAGGGGCAATGAGGAGAACACTTGTGGGGTTGAGCACAGGGTGTTATATGTAGGGGATGACTCACTGTATTCTACTCCTAAAATCATTATTGTACTGTACGCTAACTTGGATATAAATTTTAAAAAATAAATAATAAATAAAAATAAAAATAAATGAACAAATTCCAGGGATGCCTGGGTGGCTCAGTCAGTTGAGCATCTGACTCTTGTTTCCAGCTCAGGTCATGACCTCATGGTTCATGAGATCAAGCCAAGCATCGGGCTCCGTGCTGAAGGTGCAGGGCCTGGGGTTCTCTCTCTTCCTCTCTCTGCCCTCCCCTGCTTGCCATGCTCTCTCTCTCTCTCTCTCTCTCAAAAATAAACATTTTTTTAAATGAACAAATTCCTAAAAGACACAAATTACCAAAACTGACTTAAAAAAAATAGAAAAATCTGAATACACCTAAAATATAAGAAATTGAATTAGTAAGTTAAAATTTCCCACAAAGAAAAGTCCACGCTCAGATGGCCTCATTGGAAAATTCTGTCAAATATTTAAGGAAGAAATACTACCAATCTCACACAAACACTCACAGACAAGAGCAGCAGGGAACACTTCCCAACACATTCTTAGAGTCCAGTTTTACCCTGACACCAAATCAGACAAAGATATCTCAAGTAAACTACAAAGAAACAACCCTCACGAACACAGGTGAGAAAATCCTTAATAAAAACATGTTGCAACCAATCTACGAATCTATGAAAAGGATTATATACCAAGTGGAATTCAAAACAGAAATGCAAGGCTGGCTTTAACATCCCAAAACCAATTAACACAATATACCACGTAAACTGAATGAAAAGAAAAAAAAAAAAGCCATGCTGACCTCATAGACAGAAAAAAATACTTGGGAAAACGCACCTCCTTTCCTAATAACAGCCCTCAGCCCATGAGGAACAGAAAGGATCTTTTTCAACCTGATAAAAGAGCCTTTATGAAAACCCGACAGCTAACGTCATACATTAACAGTGGATGACTAAATGCCTTCTTCCTAAAACTGGACTAAGAAGACAAAGCTGTTTGCCTTAGCACTTCCATTCAGCATTGCAATGGCCGATATAATAAAACAAGAAAAAAAAATCGGGGCATAACAGGTCAGTAAGGAAGAAGAAAATCTGTCTTTGCTTGTAAATACGACCCTGTACGTGAGAGAGAAAACCTGAAGAATCTACAAAAACTACTATACTAATGGCTTTTACAGAGTCACAAGATAAAATCAATACGTAAAAATCATTCTTCATTTTTAGCAAGGAACAACCTAAAAACAAAAGTAAAATGATTTCATTCACAATAGCAACCCAAACACTAAAACACTGGGGTGCCTGGGTGGCTCAGTCAGTGGAGCATCCAACTTTGGCTCGGGTCATGATCTCACAGTTTGTGGGTTCGAGCCCCACGTTGGGCACTGTGCTGACAGCTCGGAGCCTGGGGCCTGCTTCGGATTCTGTGTCTCCCTCTCTCTGCCCCTAACCCACTTACATTCTGTCTCTGTCTCTCTCAAAAATAAATAAAGCATTAAAAAAATTTTTTTAAACAAATGAATAAAATGTATATGGAAAAAAAACGATCTAGAATAGTTAAGCATAGGGGCACCTGAGTGGCTCAGTCAGCGGGGCAACCAACTTCACTCAGGTCATGATCTCACAGATCGTGAGTTCAAGCCCCGCCATCGGGCTCTGTGCTGACAGCTCAGAGCCTGGAGCCTGCTTCGGATTCTGTCTCCCTCTCTCTGCCCCTCCCCCACTCACGTTCTATCTCTCTCCTTCAAGAGTAAATAAACATTAAGAAAAAAATTTAGAACAGTAAGCATAATTCTGAAAAAACAAGAACAAAATAGGAAGACTAACGTTACCCAATTTCAAGCTTTGGCAATCAAGACGATGCCATATTGGCGTACGACAGACATAAGCAGAAAGAAACAGGAAGTCCGGACACAAACCTTTACAACATTTGTGGCCAACTGATTTTTGGCAGGCGCCAAGGCAATTCAGTAGGGAAAGTAGAGCTTTCCAGCCAGTGTGGTTATAATGAACGGATGTTCAGCTATGACAAAATGAACTTAGACTCTTGCACCTCATACCATACTACACAAGTGTCATCTCAAAACAGACCCAAAACCTAAATACACCAAGTAAATATAAGAGAGGAAAATAGAGAACAGAACTTCTATGACTTTGGGCTTAGCAAAGATTTTTCAGATATAACAACACCAAAAGCATAATCCATTTTTTAAAAAGAAGATAAAGCAGACGTCATCAAAACTAAGAACTTGTATTTTTCAGAAGATGCCATTAAGAAAATGAAAAGACAGGGGCGCCTGGGTGGCTCAGTCGGTTGGGCGGCCGACTTCGGCTCAGGTCATGATCTCGCGGTCTGTGAGTTCGAGCCCCGCATCGGGCTCTGTGCTGATGGCTCAGAGCCTGGAGCCTGCTTTGGATTCTGTGTCTCCCTCTCTCTGACCCTCCCCCGTTCATGCTCTGTCTCTCTCTGTCCCAAAAATAAATAAACGTTAAAAAAAAATTAAAAAAAAAAAAAAAAAGAAAATGAAAAGACAAAATACCAGGAAAATATCTGCAAATTACATATCTGTGAAGAAACTTTCAGCTAAAATTTATAAAGAATTTCTGAAACTCACAAACAAGACAACTCGATTTAAAAACTGGGTAAAAGAGGGGCGCCTGGGGGTGCCTGGGTGGCGCAGTCGGTTAAGCATCCGACTTCAGCCAGGTCACGATCTCGCGGTCTGGGAGTTCGAGCCCCGCGTCGGGCTCTGGGCTGATGGCCCAGAGCCTGGAGCCTGCTTCCGATTCTGTGTCTCCCTCTCTCTCTGCCCCTCCCCCGTTCATGCTCTGTCTCTCTCTGTCTCAAAAATAAATAAATGTTAAAAAAAAATTATTAAAAAAAAAAAAAAAAAAAAAAAAAGAGGGGCGCCTGGGTGGCGCAGTCGGTTAAGCGTCCGACTTCAGCCAGGTCACGATCTCGCGGTCTGTGAGTTCGAGCCCCGCGTCGGGCTCTGGGCTGATGGCTCAGAGCCTGGAGCCTGTTTCCGATTCTGTGTCTCCCTCTCTCTCTGCCCCTCCCCCGTTCATGCTCTGTCTCTCTCTGTCCCAAAAATAAATAAACGTTGAAAAAAAAAATTTTTTTTTTAAATAAAAATAAATAAATAAATAAATAAATAAATAAAAACTGGGTAAAAGATTTGAACAGATATTTCACCAAAAAATATAAACCTGGTTAATGAGGATATGGACAAATGCTCTGTATTATTAGTCACTGAAGAGACACCAATCAGAACCACAACGAGCTACCACCATACCCCCACCGGACTGTCGACCATAAAGAAGTATCCGGACAGTGCCGAGCGCTGGCGAGGACGTGGAGAAACTGGAACATGCGCTGCTGGCGGGAACGTAACACAGTAGTCACTGTGGAAAACCATCTGGCCGGTCCTTAAAAAGTTAACACAGACTCACCACACAGCGAATCAACGGCACTCCTAGACATCTACCCGAGAGCTGAAGATAAATGTTCACCTGAAGACTTTACACGACCCTTCGCGGCCGCGCTGTTCAACAGAGCCCAATACTGGGAACAATCCACGCATCTTACCCGCTGCTGAACACAGAGTGTGGCGCATACACAATGGAGCATCACCCAGCAACAGAAAAGAACAAACGTGTTATGACACGGATGAATCGCAAACCTGTTATGCTAAGTGAAGAAAGCCAGATTAAAAAGGAAAAAAAAACCCGATTCCAAGTACATAAGGTTTTCAGAGACCGAGCACAGATCAGTGGCGGCCAAGGGTGGGAACAGACATGCTTTACAGATGGGCAAAAAAACAACTTATGTTTTTTAAAACAGCTTTGTTGAGATATAATTTACTTACTACAGAATTCATCAATTTTAAGTCTGTAATTCCATAATCTTAGTAAATTTACAGAGCTGTGCAACAATCACCCTAATTCAGTTTAAAAAAATTTTTTAAATATTTGTTTTTGAGAGCGCAAGCAGGGGAGGGGCAGAGAGACGGGGAGACACAGAATCCGAAGCAGGCTCCAGGCTCTGAGCTGTCAGCAAAGAGCCCCACACAGGGCTCGAACCTGTGAAGTATGAGACCATCACCTGAGCCGAGGTCGGACACTTAACTGACTGAGCCGCTCAGGCGCCTCCACCCCAATCCAGTTTTAAACTGTTTACGAGTGAACTTCCGGGGACGACAGAAATGCTGTACCACTGAGTCGTGGGGAGGCTGGCACAACTGTACGAATGCGCTACGATCACTGGACTGCCGGTCAGGACGAGGTCACCCTTGCCAACAGTGGCTGTGAGGGAACAGGGACACCAGGCACTGGCCCTTCCTTGCCCGAAGCAGTGTCTTGTGGAGGGCAAGCAGCATCTGGCATCGTGGTGATATTCCGCACCTTCCCGTGTACATTCTAGGGGGATTTCTTTTGGTTTCAGGAGCACTTTTCACGTTTTCTAGAATCGTTTCTGATTTGGGCGTCGCTCCCCTGGGCAAATACCCTGAGACGGCCCACGCACCTTATGTATGTTCAACCTCAGCACGAAGTTCACAGAAAAATATGGTTACGTAAAAAAACGAAGAGTGCAAACTAAAGCTAGCCTTTCTCCCGACAGCTGGGACAGCTTTGCATATTTAACACCTTTTCCAAGGTGGACAACTTACCCTAGAAGTTTCTGACGAGCACTGTCCTGTAACTGTGCGATTCTTTCTGGCCCAAGAAACTTCGACCCATTGGGTCCATCGCACACTAGCTTGTTAATAGCAGCCCTGAGAATATTGATCTGTAAATAAATGGTAACACCAACATTCATGTGGTTCTGTAACTGAATTCCATTCCACATTTAAATACTTCATTAGCGTTCAGAGTTCATACTCTTATTACTATCATCAATACAGTTTCTGGAACAAATTATTAAAACAACACAAATAACATCAATCACCACTATTGTAGTTTAAGGAACAGTAACAAAAGAAAACACTGAAAATCAGCAAGAAAGGTTCTGACGTTTCAGTCTAATCACACCTCTTACGCCCCTCCTCTTCTGCTTGGACGCACATCACCGAGTCCAGTCCACCCCCACAGTCGGGTCTGGGGGCAGATGACGCTCCGCTTCCTGGAGGCAGGGATCCACAGACCCTGTTGGGGATCCTCCGGTACGAAGACCTGTCTCTTCTCCCGCATTTGTTTATTCCACCGTTTCTTTATGACCTTACGGACACGCAAATAATCATCTTACCTTCCTGGGTTACGATCCAGTACTGCTTTGTTCATTTTGCCGCCCAAACCGCGGCAGCTTTGGCGAGTGGGGCTCTCTCGGTTGGCCCTGCGGCCCCTCGACGTGCCCTGTCCTCTAGCTCCGAGCACTTGTCTACTTCCTGGCGCTACAGGAAGCCCCACACCTCACCCTCTGTTTTCCCTGCTCCAGCCCCAGGAGAGCCATTTCTCCAAGAAGCCCGCTTCCTTCTCCCGGGAAATCCTGTCAGAAACCAGAGTCTGGGCATACGGTGTGCTGGTGGCTTTGGGGGTGTCACAGCCTCTAGGCCTTCACAGGGCGGGCGGGCGGTACATGCGTGTACGGAGCTGCATGGACGCACGCGCACACGCGCGCACTGGTGCATGGAGAGGTTGCACATGCTCATACTGATGAGCGTCTGGGTCATCCCGTATCCCAGGGTCCATTCCAGCCTTCCCTGCTCGTCTGGAACTCCTGACCAGTGAGAAACCCAGCTCGCACATCCATGTACCGGCCGCTCAGCCTCAGTACCGTGTAAAACACCTCCAGAGTGAAGCGGCTGGACTGAGAGCGGTGTTTATGCGCTGCAGCCTGTTTTCAGTCAAAACGCTATCTTCCAAAGCTCCTTTTCTCCTCAACACAATTACCCAAAATCTGTGTGTGTGTGTGTATGTGTGTGTGTGTGTGTGTGTGTGTGTATGTGTGTGTTTCAATCACACACCTTAGTTCCCCTCCTTCGTGAGGGGCAGCCTGTGTGTGGATTGACAAGCACATGGGGTCACGCACCCACCAGCTGAACACCCCAGAGAGGAGCCCTTCTGCTCTGGAGTGACCACCAATCCGCTCTGTCCTTTAGTTTATCCTTCCCCAGAATGTCACGTGAATGGACTCTTAAAATAGTAGCCCGTGAGTCCTGGCTTCTCCAACTTGGAAACACGCATTTAAGACTTATCCATGGGGTGCCTGGAGGGCTCATCATCTCACAGTTGGTGGGTTCAAGCCCTGCATCGGGCTCTGTGCTGATAGTTCGGAGCCTGGAGCCGGCTTCGGATTCTGTGTCTCCCTCTCTCTCTGCCCCCGCCCCCGCTCTCTCTCTCAAAAATAAACATTAAAAGAAGTTTTAAGAGAGACTCGTTTGTGTCGTTGCATGAATCAACCGCTCATTCCTCTGAAGTGCTGAAGAGCATCCCATCCCACGGCCATCCCGCACACCCCCCGTTGAAGGACATCTTGGCTGCTTCCAACTTTCAGCAATTATAAACGACGAGCGACGCAATCGACATTCCCAGATGGATTCTCTGTGGATGTGAGTCATCGAATCTCTTAGAGAAAACACTTTGAGGTGGGACTGTCGGGTCTCACGGTGGATGTGTGCTCTGTCTTCTAAAGCTCTACCTCCTTTCTGCGTCCCCAGAGTCCCTGCTGCTTCACATCCTCGCCAGCATTGTTGTCAGTTTTTTGGATTTCAGCCATTCTAACGGGCACGTGGACGTACGTCATGGTCTTAACTCGCATTTCCTTGTGACTAGGACGCTGCTGTCCATGTTTTCGCTTACTTACGTTTTTAATGACTGGCTTGCGTATCATGATAAAAGTCCTTCATCACATACATGATCCGCAAGCATTTGCTCCTCGTGAACGGCCCATCTCTGCATCCTCTTAGCCGGGTCTCTGGCACAGCAGGTTTTAATTTTGACAAAGTTCAGCTTCTCCTCTCTTCTTTCACAGACTGTACTTTAGGTGTTGCATCCAGAAACTCCCTGCCAAATCCAAGGCCATCCAGATTTTCTCCTATATTTACTTCTTGAAGTTTTGTATTTTACAATTAGGACTATTAAGGAGTATCTTTAAGTCCCAAAACACCTTAGAGTGAAAGTTAAGTCAATAAAATGAAAACACCGACAACTGTAACCACAGCACCCTGGGGGATAAGGGCGGGCTCGGCGCAGCTCACCATAGCGCCTGCCTTCTTCCTCCACCCCCTTCTACGCAGTTACGCCGACCTCACCTAGTTCGTGCAACTTCTGAGAAGAAAAAGGGCCACGTACTTTACAGCAGCGCCGTTCAAACTACCTGTGGTGGAGGACCAGCTTTCTCACTTTGCAAAATGCACCAAAACTGAATTACCAGAACAACAAACTATAAAAAACACAAGCATATAAAACATAAGCCCACATTTTTCATGATCAGATTCAAAAGCCGTAAAATTGCTTTGTCAGCCTGCTCCCTAAGTTTCTAAGTGCTTAACCCTGCCCGCTACATTTATTGCGTCCCAGCCCCGCACAGACACACGCGGCCGCACCGCTACGCGCTCAGCAGGCCGTCCACCCTTGTCGAGAGGATGAAGCCGAGAGCAGGATTCCGCTTCCTCGCTTCCCACCGCGGACCAGCAAGGATGTGCAGCTAGTCCGGACCCGGAGGGAGGCATGGACAGAGATCCCAGCAGTCCTACTGGCCTGGTGTTTACTCCCACTGCCCAGAAAAGCCTCCTGTGCCCAGAGATCCCACAGGAGAAATTCAGAGAGCACCGTCTCTATTGGGAAGCTACTTCCTACAGAAAAGGGAAGTAAAACAGGCAGGATAAGGGACAGCAAGCACCTCTGGGGCCAGAGACGTAGGTGTGTATTTAAAGGTCCATGTCAGGGGCGCCTGGGTGGTTCAGTCAGTTAAGCGTCTGACTTCGGCTCAGGTCACGATCTCACGGTCCGTGGGTTCGAGCCCCGCGTCGGGCTCTGTGCTGATAGCTCAGAGCCTGGAGCCTGTTTTGGATTCTGTGTCCCCCTCTCTCTCTGCCCCTCCCCAACTCACGCTCATTTTTAATGTTTTAATAAACATTAAAAAAAGAAAAAAAATTTTTTTAAGTAAATAAATAAATAAAGGTCCGTGTCAGACACTGCGCTGTTAAATGGGTGTACAAACCAACCGAGAAAGAGAGAGAGAGGGAGAGGGAGAGCGAGGGAGAGGGAGAGGGAGGGAGAGGGAGAGGGAGAGGGAGGGAGAGGGAGAGGGAGAGGGAGAGGGAGAGGGAGAGCGAGGGAGAGGGAGAGGGAGAGGGAGAGGGAGAGGGAGAGGGAGAGGGAGAGGGAGAGGGAGAGGGAGAGGGAGAGGGAGAGGGAGAGGGAGAGGGAGGGGGGGGTAGCTACTACAGTGCTGATGAGTCAGTCTTACCTCTATGATATCCTCCACGTTGAACTGAACATCAAATGCTAGCTCAATGTCATGCTCTGGCAGGATAGGGGCCCCCGTGGTTGGATTCCACCCCAAACCACAAAGGACTCCAGTATAGTTTTTTCCATCCCGATCAACCCTAAATGAAAAGTTTTTAGAAGAGTTAGTATTTTGAAATTGTTAACCCATTGTTTCAACGTTAAAGGAACTGGCCAATAAAATCATTGTTCTGCCAGACCTCGTACAGCAACAAATTTTGTTTATTTTTGCATTTTCTCTTCCGGTGTTTACATCAGAAACAACAGAGGCTATGTAGTTATAAGGACGGTAAATGTGTTTATCAGTCCGTTATTTAGGTTTCTATTTCTCACTGCAGCACAGAACATAAAGACTATTTTATCACATTCAGTCTTTTCCTTCCTTCGAGTTCTTCCCATGGGTTAAATTCTTATTAGTGAGGTTTCCACAGAATATTTATGGCTTGTGAAACAAGTCTAGCACTTAGAACTTACAAGATGTTATGTCCCACCTTCCTACCCTGAAACAGCTGTACACACAACACAGAGCGTTACATCCTCCTTTAACCAAAACCTGCCCCCTCCCTCCAGCACCGCGCCCTGTCACTTCCATGTTCAACACATCCTTAAACCTGGTGACCCCTCCATCTCAGCTGCCACCAGCCTGGTCCAAGCCATCACCACTTGGCACCTAGACTCATGCGATCCCTTTCTGACCCATCTTCCCCACGCCGACTCCTGCTTCTTCCAGTCTGGCTCCCACACAGCAGAGAGTGTTAGTTTTTCAAAACAGACCCAGGATTTTTTTTTTTTCTCTTCACATCATTATAACAAAAACAAACCGAGTCTCAAGGGTGGTTTCCTGTGCCATTTTGAGAACAACCAGAGCCTGCTGCAAGCCACGCAGCATCCAGTGCTCGCTTCGCTCCCCCAGGTCATCTCAAACCCACGTTCTCCCTCCATCCCTGCGCCAGGCTCCAGCTCCCCCGGCTTCCCTACAGGCCTCTCTGCCAGGCTCCTCCCGTGGAGACCCTTCCTCTGCCCGTGGGCTCCTTCTTTCACCCCAGATGTTAGATTAAATGACAGCACCACAGCCCAGAACAGGCTCGACAATATAAAATGAACAGATATTGGGATGCCTGGGTGGCTCAGTTGGTTAAGCATCGGACCTCAGCTCAGGCCATGATCTCATGGTTTTGTGAGTTCGAGCCCCACGTGGGGATCTGTGCTGACAGCTCAGAGCCTGGAGCCTGCTTCAGATTCTGTGTCTCCCTCTCTCTCTGCCCCTTCTCGGCTTGTGCTCTGTATGTGTCTCTCCCTCTCAAAAATAAATAAAAACATTTAAAAATTTAAAAAATGAAATACCTTTTCCCATAATTTATATCAATAAAGTTTTGTGTTTAATATCAGTTTTTTTTTAATGTTTATTTATTTTTGAGACAGAGCATGAACGGGGGAGGGGCAGAGAGAGAGGGAGACACAGAATTGGAAGCAGGCTCCAGGCTCTGAGCCATGAGCACAGATCCCGACGCGGGGCTCGAACTCACGGACCGCGAGACTGTGACCTGAGCCAAAGTCGGACGCCTAACCGACTGAGCCCCCCAGGCGCCCCAAGTTTTGTTTTTTTTAATCAACAACGTTTTGATGAAAATAATCTAGGCAAAAAAAGAGCTTTTTTCTTAGTCCTAAAGATATACATACACACACAACAGACTTCTTTTTCACTTCAATGAAAATGAAAGAGAATCCCACTTCAAGTGAAATCAAAGACCCAGAATTCAGACTGGTAAATATGGTGCTGAGCATTTGCTATACAAAACGATTGCTGAAGTGTTCCTTTATAAACACTATCCTCCCCACGTTTTTAATAGAATATCATTTACTATTATTTCAGTTTATACAAAACTTTTCCAGAACACAGATAACAGCCCAGGTCACCAACAGTACGACTAACAGCTGCTCATCAGTGGCCCTCACATGTGGTAACACATGCTCATCACCACGGACGGTCCCCAGATATTCAGCCTGGAACTGACCCGCACCTGCTCATCTGCTCTACACCTGAAATCAATAAAGGTAATTAAAACACCGGCTTTCGTTCTTTTCTGAGGATCCTAAAAACTTATGGGACCCTAAGACACAGTAATCAGGACCACAGAAATATTTTTACTTCCTTTATAACCACATTTAAACTCAGACCGACGACAGCAAAAGTCACGACAGGATCCAAGCAAGCGGGCTCAGTGCAGACACAGCAAGGACATGCCAGACAAGCAAACTGTTCGGAGACAGCTTACATGAAGGAGCTCACGTTTATGGGAGCTGACAACTGCTACGCTTGTTAGAACCAACTTCTCCAGACAATGACGTTTAAAGTAAATACAACAGAAGAGGAGCCTGTCCTGCAAGCTCATACTTTACAGCTGTCTACACAAGCCAAAGAAGGAAACGTAGTTCCTCTAGTCAGTCTGAAGCCTCCATATAAAAATGTTCCCTTAAATATTCTGCAACATGCACCGTAGTAATCTGCAAAGTACCGTCCACCCTTAAACACAGGTTTGAACTGAGCAGCTCCAATTATATGCGGATTCTTTTCAATGAATACACTGGAAAATTTGGGGGGCATCTGTTGAAAAGAACATTTTTCTCTTTCTTCCCCGATTGCGTGAATACAGTACGTAAACACATAGAACACACAAAGCGTGTGCACCTACCCCAGGTTATCAGTAAGGCTTCCGGTCAACAGTAGGCTGTGTTGTTTGAGGGACAACTGTGTTCAAAGTGTACTGAGATTTCCAAATCCTGCCAAGGCCACTCCCCGGGGAAGGACCTTCCGCCTCCTTCGGCTTCCCTGCGATGCTGCCAGGAGCGGCCAGGGCAGGACAGACATCCCTCACGGCAGCTACCGCCTCCGGGCACCGTGCTGCACCCGTGAGCTCACCACTGCCCTTCTTTACAGATGGGGACGCGTCAGAAGCTGGAGGGGCACCTGGCATGCCCCGGGGCGGGCAGCAGGGGGCATGCCAGCCAGGGAGCCCAGGTCCACCTGCTGCCACAGCCTTCCCGCCAGACCCGACAGCACCCCCTCCCGCTCTACATTCCAGTCACCTCACGCTTCCAATACTTAAAGACACCTTTGGGGCGCCTGGGTGGCTCAGTTGGTTAAGTGTCCGACTTCAGCTCAGATCATGATCTTATACTCGGTGAGTTCAAGCCCCGCGTCGGGCTCTGTGCTGACAGCTCGGAGCCTGGAGCCTGCTTCGGATTCTGTGACTCCTTCTCTCTCTGCCCCTCCGCCTCTCACTCTGTCTCTCTTTCAAAAATAAACATCCCAAAAAAAATTAAAAAAAAAAAGACACCTTTGCTGTATTCCCCAACTTTCTCCAGCTTTTTAAAAACAGAGGTAGATCAAGATGTTTTAAATTACAAAAACGGTCCACGACTACACTGAACAATTCAGACGACACGTCGGCATACAGAAGGCGGCATGCCGTACGGACAGGGAGGTCAGGAGCGCGCATCTTATGTGCTGTTTTCATGGTGCAAAGCAGACGCTTTCCGGTGAGAAGTGGGGTCTTGGATCCCAGGCCTCAGGTCTGAGTGGGACAGTGGCCGGAGCAAATCTCACCGTGGAACGCGCTTCGGAGGTCGCTCATCAAAGGGGACACGGCTTCCACTCAGCTCTGTCGGGACGCTGGCCATTGGCACCCAACCACCAGGCCGCGAGGAAGCCCCGACGAGCCCTTGCAGACGCCACCCGCGGAGGCCCTGGCGAGCAGGAGCCGAGGCCCTGGGCCACCAGCCACGTGAGCAGAAGGGCGGAGGCAGGGTTTCCACGGGAGCCGTCGGGCCTCCTGCTGAAGACACGCTCACCGCAGGGCTGTCCCTGGCGGCCGCTGAATCCCTGCCACAGCAACCAGAGGGCTGATGGCTGATCTGTCGCGCGGCCAGTCAGTGGAACAAACGGTGAGAGAGTGAAAGTTCCCTTTTAATCCACTGCCGTCATCCATTAATGGGTTTGCCTGGCGGGTCTTTCTGTTGTTTTCGAAGAGTTCTCCTCCCCCGGCCCCCGCAGCACCCCTGCCCAGCCGTGAGGACTCCGGCGGGAGGTGAGGGCGGCCAGCAGAACGCGCTCCTGGAGACGCTGGGCTTGCCACCGGCGCAGGGGACAACGCTCCAGCAGGCTCTCCACGCGGAAGCACCCGGGGCAGGGGCGGCAGGAAAGGCGAAGCCCACCCGGGGGCAGGTGCGCCGAAGGGTGACCAGAGGCAGAGGCGACAGGGGAGCCAGCACCGTCAGGGCTCGGTCACCGGGCTCGCAGAGGGGTCGTGAGCTGCAGCTGGTCAGCGGCCACCAGGCGCGGGAGAGGGGACCGCGGCCCTCCCTTTTCTCCGCCCAGCGCGAGAATAAAGTCCCTCCTTATCCTCTCCGAAGGGACCTTTTGCTCCCTCACCTCCCGCCACCACGGACACCATGTTGGAGATGGCAGACCTTCCCCGTGGTCCCCGGGTGGCCGCCAGCGTCGACAGGACTGCGTGGACCCCGCACCGAGGGCCGCTGGGGCCGGGGCGCCCGGTGCGGGGGGAAGGCCGAGTGCGCCCATGTCAACTATCGCGTCCCCTGCAAGCTCCTCAAGCACAGCTGCTGCTGACCCCACAGATTACAAAAGGCTCCCCCAGCTGACCAGAGGCAGGGCTCCCGTGACGAGGCGCAGGCCACCGTCCCCTCATGGGCCCACCTGGCGGAGCCTCCGTGTTTGGACCGCCGGCATTCCCCACGCGGTCACAGAAAGCGCCCCATTCTGGCTCCCTTAACCTAAACTCAACAAAATGAGTGTGAAGTATGGGCTATGTGCAAAGTACCACCTTCCCCCTCTGACGCTTGTTTTTGTTCTAGAAAGATGGTGATTTAAATACCATCGATTTCCACATTTCTTGAGTGTCTCTATCATGTAACCACTTGCGCTTTGGAGATTTGAAACTAATACCCGGAGTCACACAAACCCTCCAAAAGAGCACATTTACAGGGAAATCGAAGCAGGAGCTTGGTCTAGAGTAAGAGGCAAGGACAGTGCAGTGTCCGGGTATTCCCGGAGCCGTGCCCCTGCTCCCACACGGTGGCGCCCTTCCTTGTTAGACAAGGACACGTGCTGCAGTTTTTACACGTCTGTCCGCCCCGGGGAGGACTCAGAAGACACCCCATTCATCAAGGTATTTATCAGCTCATTATGGCAAAACTAGAGAGAGGCCCAATTCCAACATTTAAAGGCATATTAAATCCTATGGGGACAAGAGCAGGTTGGGAACAAATACATATGTGAATAGAGTAGGGCAGTGTTTATAAAAGCCATTTGACGTCCACTGTGCAATTTCTAAAACGGGTAATTACAAAGACGTCATAACATGAAAATGCCTGTATCTGTGGAAAAGGACGCAGTACGACAAACACCTAAAAACAAAAAATATATATAATACTGAAAATAAATACGCTAAACATTTAAAAATGATGATGCTACTTTTTTCCCATTCAGCTTTTTCCAGATTTTTCTAAGGAACGCACGCTTTCAGTGGGAAGCAAGACCCTACTCAGCTGTCGTCTACACTGCAACAAGCACCATCTGAGACCACACCGGCAGACCGAGCAGGTGCATGGAGAGAGGGCCGAGCAAGCGGCAGGGTCGGGTGGTCCCGGGGGGGCGTGCGGCCTTCCCAGAGACCAGACCCCGTTTCTCCGCAGCCGCCGCCCTCTGCAGACGCCCACGAGTGCTTCCCCGGCAACACCCCGACTCTCAAGTGAAAAGCTCACGCGGCGGCTGTCCCCACGTAAGGGTGCCCCGAGGTCTCCCCCCAGCTCACCGCCCTCTCCGCTACAGCCTCCAGGAGAAATCACTGTTTGGTGGAGGCATCAAAAAGAGCTACACCAGTAGGACACAGCAGTGCGCCTCCTCCCCCATGGTCACCAGCCCCCGGGGGGGGGGGGGGGGGGCGGGGACCAGGCGTCCCGTGGACAGCCAGCCGGGAGCCTGAGAGCAGAGTCACCCCTCGGCCCCTCTCCAACAGGACGCCAGCCCCGAGCCCGCTCCCAGCTCCTCCTGTCCCTCCCCCAACCCCTCTCTCACTCAAGCCCCGCGGGACTGGAGCTCTCCCCGAGCCCACTGCAGGCGTGTCCCCGCGGCAACCGCTCCCATCGTGCCCAGGCAGGCGCGGCCGGGGTTCTGGGTCTCCTCTCCAGGGGAGGGGGCGCAGGGGTGCGCTCGCCCACCCGGGTCCTCGCTCCGCGAAGCCCGGACGAAAGGACGACGAGCCCCGCACCTCAGCTCCATCGCGGGTGCAAAGAGCACACTGAGGAGAGCCGGGAGGCCGGGGATGTGGGGCATCAGAGAGGTCTCTCTCAGCAGCATGGTGGACCCTGCGGGACGGGCAACAAAGGCAGCGTCAGGGGCGAGAGTCGCTCTGCAGGACCCCGCGCCCTCCTGGCACACCCCTCCTCCCGTGTCCCCCGCTCCGCGGAGTCCACTCCACGGATGCACCCCACGGCACCCCACAGCGGACGCCATCAGACCTGCCGGGGACCTCTGTCTGCCTGCTCTCCTCTCCTCTCCCCTCCTTCCTTCTCGCCGGGCCATCGGCTTTGTCCCAGGGCCGAGCCCTGTTCTACTCTGGGGACAAGCATGATGTAACGAATGACCGACCCATCAAGAAACCGACACCCGCGCCCTCGTATAAAAGGAAAGGTGATGCTCTATCTCTTAGCCTCGCAGCAGCTGGCGCGCTCAGAAAATGGCCTCCAACTGTGGCACAAATACACGCGTTCGCTGTCATCACGGGACAAACCACTCCTGGTAACAGAGCGGCGCAGGGAGAAGAGCACGCGGCAAATGAACACAGCCCCGCTCACCGGTGGCGTTGACTGACAGGGAAGCCGCAACCAGCATCCTCTGGTAGAGGTCCTCAGGGGCGTCGCTGATGATGACAGAGTTGATGCTTTCCTTCTCGATCCAAACACACCTGAAAGGGGCGTGGGCAGGAGACAGAGGCTGAGCCACCCACCGGGCAGCGTGCTCCGTCCAACCCGCAGCCGGCACGACAGACACAGGCAAGCGCGCGAGCGCAACGCTCAACAGGCGCAAGCCTCTTAACGTCCCAGCGGTCCTTGGCGCCTCCTCTTCTCGCCCGGGACCGCCGGCTCCCACCCTCGTCTCTCGCAGGCCTCGGCCTCGAGCGACACCCGCGCGCCGACAAGGCCCAGATCGCCACCTCCTGGTCCCAGGGGCCGGGTCCCGCGCTCCCAACCCGGAGGCCATCAGCTATGGCGCAGGCGGGCCCCCGGCCCCCCCTTCACTTGCCAGCAGAGGCCCCGTGGCCACTTGGAAGGCCCTCCTCCGCTCTTCCCCTTCCGGTGCCACTGACTCTACTCTCACACCGGCCTGCTGACTCCACCCGGGAGCTCTCGTGAAGTTGTCTGTTTCTGCACCTCCTGCCGGGGACTCAGCGTGGCCCACGATGTCCCCACCCGGGATTCCGGCAGTGGGCAGCCTCCGAAGTACGCTCCTGCCTGACAACCTCCTCCCCTGAGATCCAGTGCGTTCTTCCTACTGTGCTCCGCACACCTTCCAGCGCCCACAGACCCCCTGCCAACCTTTCGGAACCGCAGGCTCTAGCAAAGGGCCGGTGGGCCCGAGCGCTGCACCCCTCACGGCTCCAAGAGGCGTCTGCTCTAGGCATCCAGCCGTCAGTTTACCTTGTAGCCAAGCGACTGTTTAAAGGGCACGGTAAGACTTTCCAACTGGCTTCAGACGTCGAGACCTCGCTTCTGGAGCTCGCCCTCACCACACAGCTCTGCAGCCCCTCCGTTTCCGCCCTCCCTCCAGCCTCACGCACTTATTCAAGTGCAGGGTCACAGCGAGGCCAACGCCTTCAGCCAGCCTCCACCGCCCCTCACTGCTGCTCCTCAGCCTCCCCTGCGTTCCTCCTGTCACAGGATCTCTGGAAACCTCTGTGGCCTTCCGGGTGTGGTCAGGGGCCCCTCCGAGATGCTTTCATGATGTTCCAGAGCCTCACCAACCCATCCCAGGAGGACCGGTTTTCCCTCACACACCACCCACCCTGGACCCACAATTTTGGAATCACACCGAGTGCATTTTGGTCACTGTTGTTCCCCTGAAACCATAAACAGTTCCCAGAACACAGTGGCATTCACAGGGTTGCTGAATGAATAACACTACAGAAAAAATGAAGTCTTGGTTGGAAGATTCTCAAAAAGGTCTTACACAGAACAGCTTTCATGTAAGAGACAAAGAGTACCTCAGATCTGGAGGTAGGAGAGAATGAGAAGGAGCTGGAAAAGGGAACGTCCCAAGAGCTTAGACATAAAGATTAGTTTCTGAAAAGCTCTATAAACAGGGGAGCAGAGGAAAAAGGAACCCACGGGGAACCTGAGCTAATCATACCTGAACTTGGAGATTCTAGTCAAACTGTGACACTTCAGTTCATAAGGGTTAAAAGGCCCGTGAAGTATTGCCTGTATATACAAAATATGCAGAGTGTTACCAGTAAGCGAGTTATCACTTAATATGCATTTAGGGGCACCTGGGTGGCTCGGCTGGGCATCCGTCCAACTCCTGATTTCGGCTCAGGTCACGATCGTGAGATTCATGGTTCGTGAGACCGGGCCCCACGACGGGGTCTGCGCTGACGTGCGGAGTCTGCTTGGGATGCTCTCCCCCTCTCTCCCTGCCCCTCCCTCGCTCTTGCGCTCTCACGCGTGCACGCTCTGTCTCTCCCTCTCAAAATAAACATTTAAAAACTTAAAAATACACACATTTCAAAAATCCAAAAATCAGCTCATGCGTTAAAGAAAACAGCTACGCCTCAGCTACGACACCTTCAGGTTCGGTGGGAAGAGATGTGGCACGGGTGCTCTTCTGGGGACACGATGACTCTCTGCTTAGCGTTCCTTGACAGGAACGCTTCAGGAAGACACTGGCCAAAAAAAGGAAATGTCGCCCAACACCTGAGTGACCGTATTCTTCTCGCCGCACCAGACCAGCCCAACCGAGCAGGGAGCGCCGGGGACACACGGCCCGGGGCGGCGGAGGGGGGGCTCTTCTCCCACCAGGCGGGCACCCCCGCGGGGTCCCGCTCTCCACAGCCCTTACGCCACCCTCTCCCCCCGGGCAAACAGGCACAGCGGCCTTCTTAGGAAAGGCTGGTTGAAACACAAGAACTAGACTAAGCACCTCTTTACGCCAGGCCCGGCTTCTCCCCTCACTAACATAGGCTCCACGGCCAAAAAAGCGTCAACATTAAAAACCAGGAAGAGAAAAACCCATCGGGACCACTGGCTTACGACTCAGCACGTAAACGTAAAATTATCTTAAGTTTTTAGGCTGTATTTTATTTTTATTATTATTTTTTTTAACGTTTATTTTCGAGACACAGAGAGACAGAGCATGAACGGGGGAGGGTCAGAGAGAGAGGAAGACACAGAATCCGAAACAGGCTCCAGGCTCCGAGCTGTCAGCACGGAGCCCGATGCGGGGCTTGAACCCACAGACTGTGAGATCTTGACCTGAGCCGAAGTCGGAGGCTCAACCGACTGAGCCACCCAGGCGCCCCTAGGCTGTATTTTAAAACAACTCCTATAAATTACCTTGCAATTGGGAGCCCCCAGTTTATTAGAAGAAAAGCTCTCCAACAAAATCCGAATCAGGTACTTTTTGTCATCTTTCACGGGTGACGGCATAGACATATCTGCTATGTCTTCCACGGACTTGGAGCAGAGACCCTTGAGAGCTTCGTGGCTTTGCTGAAGACAGTAAGGAAAGTTCATTTTGCCAGAAGAAAAAACTGTACTGAAAGCACTTTATTCTAAACTAATCAAAGTACTTCACAGGCAGGACCTTATTCTAGGCTGACTACTAGGCCTTTAAGGTCAGGAAAAAATCTTGTTGAGTATTTCAAACAAAAGAATTAAGACAGGACTCATTTAAGGTTCAATTTCATCAGCCTTCCCTACCTCTCGGCCATCAGAAAATTGAAGAGACTGAGAAACAGTTCTTAAGAGAACTTTCCGTACACGAAGTCTCTGCTGCACACGGGGGACACCGCCAGAATCCCTAAAGTGGCTTTCGCGTAACCAAACACAAAACCTAGCCGGCTCTCGGCTACCACCCTCTTGCCGGTCCCCGCTCTCCCTAATCCCAGCCCCTGCATCCTCAGCAGACGCCACAGAAGAGAAAGAATGGCCTTCGACATTTGATTCAAACGTGGCATCTCTGAAGCCTTCCAACCAAGAAAAATAGCTTCAGGACGGATTTTGAAAGAAACGGTTGAAAATCATTTTGAAATATGTGAAGTACTTGGAACAAACGTTTATTAATTACTTTCATCAGGGAGCTAAATCTTAGATTTCGTTACAGAAAAAACAACTCCCCAAATGGAAAACCTTTCTATACCTAACTTTCATTCCAAGAAGGAAAAAACAGCTTAATGATAGGAAACCAACAGAGCGACGCCCAGCCGCCATGCTTTAGTGTCAAAGAAACCTAGACCTTCAAAACGGTGCCAGACACGCTGACTGTCCACCCGTCGGCATCCTGGGAGAGGAAAGCAGGGCCCCCGTCCTCCCCCCTCCCTCCCTCCCTTCCCCCCATCTCTCTCCCCCCCCCTCGCCCCTCCCTCCCCCCCACCGGCTCTCTCCCTCTCTCACACGCACGGCCACACGCCCTCCAGCCACCAGGACGGAGGTGCCTACTCTGGACTCGTAGGGCTCCTCGGCGAGCTCGGCGTAGCCCTCCTGGATGAGGACGTCCCTGACGCTGACGGTGTCCTGGGCCCCCGCGCACCGGTACACGTCCACGTGCAGGACGCCGTGCACCACGGAGAAGACCCTCACGAGGAGGGCGCGGCCGTTCACGAGGGAGGCGAAGCGCCGGCCGGCCTCGCGGCTCCAGTGCTCGCCGCACACCAGCGACTTGGCGGAGGGCCGCATCCCGCGGATCTTCAGCTCCAGCGCCTACGGGACAGAAGGGCGCGGCTGACCCGCTTCCGTGACCCAGCGAGCCGCTCCCCCCACCCCCACCCCGGACGCTGCCGCCGGGCGGCCCCGAACCGGGGTCCGCGCCAGCGGCCTCGTCAAAATCCTCCCAGACACGCCGTGGCCCACTGACCGACCGACCGACCGACCGACGGACGGAGAAGGTCGACGTGGGGGGTGCGCGCCCGAGGAGGCGCGGGAAGGGCAGGCTGCCCGTCACACGGTAGGTCGCGGGAAGAGAAGGTGACGGCGCGAGGGACACGGTCGGCGGCCCCGCGATCGTGCCGTACGGAGACGGACGGCGGCCGCGCCCGCGCGAGTGGGGCACGAGGTGCCGAGTGGCGGAACCTCTACGCCGTGCGCCCGAAACGAACGTCAAGCTCGTGTCGACTAGACTTCGCCAAAAATAAGGAAAGGGTTGTGTATACTCAGAAAACACAACTGGGGGCAAGTGAGGACGTCGCAGGAAAGGAAACGCGGGGCTGCTCTTCTACCGGAACGGAAGTTCGGAGTTCAGGACGCCTTCCGGAAGGTTTCCGTGCGGAAGGAAGGCGCGCGGGTGCGTCTCCGGGCCCCCCAGGCTCTGGCTCGTCGCAACACGACCAGACCCCTCGGAAACAGCATTCAAAACGCTACGGAATTGAACCGCTCCTCTTCCGCTAAGCGCCAAACCCCGCGCGTATCTGAACTCGCTCCGCCAACAAGCCCGCGGCACTACGTTTCTGGAGAACGGCAGACACCGACGTGGGCCGCTGTGACACGGCGAGTCCCCACCCCCCACCAAGTCCGGGGCCCCGTCTGCCCGTGGGGGGAGGACAGGCCACGTGGCCTCCACAGGCCTTCCCAGCTCCTCACTGAGGCCGCAGGGACTTCGCGCCTTACCTGAAACGGGAGTTCGAGAAGTTGACAGGGAATCTCCATTAAAAGATCCAGATCCACGTGAGACCTGTTGCCATAGTCCACAAAGAACACCTGGAGGAGGGGAGAGGACACGCTTCGGCACAGGGTCACACGCCACGCAACCGTCTTCTCGAGCTCCGGAACCGCAGGAGTCTCGTGACAGGAACTTAAATCCACACGTCGCTGAGGGGAATAACTGCTTTGGAGGTTACTTTTCTTTTCTTTCTTTTTTTTTTTTTTTTTTTTAATTTTTTTTCCCCAACGTTTATTTATTTTTGGGACAGAGAGAGACAGAGCATGAACGGGGGAGGGGCAGAGAGAGAGGGAGACACAGAATCGGAAACAGGCTCCAGGCTCTGAGCCATCAGCCCAGAGCCCGACGCGGGGCTCGAACTCACGGACCGCGAGATCGTGACCTGGCTGAAGTCGGACGCTTAACCGGCTGCACCACCCAGGCGCCCCTGGAGGCTACTTTTCTAACTGAAACGATTTTATAATTTCCACTTAAAATTAGACAAGATCTTCTATAAGCTGCTACAAGTCTGCCTCGCTTCCCTCTGCGTGATTAGTTACAGAAAAACACACCTCAGCAGAATTCCCAGAAACGTAAAGGATTTGAGCTCGAAAGTAGCTCTCTTGGTCAAAATCAGTGAAAGGCGCCAGGCAGACCAGGTCCGGGTGCGGGTGCGTGGGCAACGGCACCAATTTCAGTCGGTTTATTTCAGCAGTGAGCTTTCTCAGAATCTTGGAGGTTCTCTCATCAACCCTGTATCCCCAGAAGTGTCCTACCTCAACCACCTAAAAAAGAAGGAAACAAAGCAGAGGTGACCTCCAGAAACGATTTCTATAAAAAGGTTATCACAAGCCCACACGGCAGGACAGACACACGGTACTGCGACCCGAGGGATCCTACAGGCTTTTGACAGGTGCTTACAAGAACACTCGGGGCTCGCGGGTCACCCACGGTGAGGAAACGTGTGTCACAGACCCCTCTCAGGTGTGCGACTCGCCAGCACGCTCACCCACGAGAGGCTCCGACCCGCGAGCAGCCCCGGGTGGGTGAGCCAAGTCCGCAGAGTCTGCAGGCGCCCTCGGGGGCAGCGCGGGCGGGTGTGGTGTGAGGGCACAGCCCCTGCGAGAGCAGTGACAAGCGGGAGGAGGAGGAGCAGACGCTCCATCGAAAACGGCCTCACTGAGCGGCCCCCGCCCATGCTGCCAGGTGCAGCGAGGACCCACACCCACCAGGGTTTTCCAGCAGCCTGGAATCCAGGTTTCTACGTGGAGTCTCCTGATGAAGCGTGGCCAGATTTACCAGGAAGCAGACATGTATTTCCACTGAAATTTTTTTTAAGACGGAGGGGCGCCTGGGTGGCTCAGTCGGTTGAGTGACCAACTCTTGGTTTCCACTCAGGTCACCATCCCAGGGTTGTGGGATCCAGCCCTGCATTGGGCCCCATGTGAGCGTGGAGCCTGCTTGAGACTCATTCTCTCTCTTAAAATATATAAACATCCAATTAAAAAAAGTAGTAAAAACCACCTTAAAGAATGATGATGCTGATGGCAGTTCTGTTGACATAAACTGAGTAATACAGGCATGTGTCACTGTGCCAATGAACATTTTCACGTGTCAGGTCGAAATTAATGTTTTATCATTTTAAACTTTTTTTATGACATAATTACAGAGAAAGAGCATGAGTGGAGGAGGGGCAGAGAGAGAGGGAGACACAGAATCCAAAGCAGGTTCCAGGCTCTGAGCTGTCAGCACAGAGCCTGACGCGGGGCTCAAACTCATAAACCACAAGATCATGACCTGAGCCAAAGTCGGACACTTAACCCACTAAGCCGCCCAGGTGCCCCCCACCCCGCTTTTTTAAACATTTTTTTAAACGTTTATTCATTTTTGAGAGACAGAGTGGCATTTTAAATGTACCTAACGTTTTAAAAATTAGACTTTGATTCTAGAATATTTGTGTTTCATTTTCTGTTACAGTTCCATTTCCATTTAACAAGTACAATAATGCAAGCCCACCCACATTTACTAGATCACTAAGGTGCACAGGCTGTGTGCATGTGTGTGTCTGTGTGTACAAGTACATGCACTATTTCATGTCTACAGCATGACAATCCTAGGTTAAAAAGACAGAAAAGCTCTAATGATTCAGACACACCATCTCACCTCTGTGACATCAATTGTTAAGAGAAGATCTGTAATTGTCTGGGACCTGTCGAATGTGTTAAATGAGACCTGCATAGGATCTACTGTCTGCTTCTGGAAGTCCACATTCACCCTATGTAATGTGATTTAAAAAAAAAAGAAAAAGAAAAAAAGACAATAAAAGTCAGGTGTTACAAAGAAAACACGTTTACATATGTGAAGTCACTGCTCAAACTATTCCATTACTTATACAAGAAAAACCCATTTTAACACAAGAAAAGAACATCTTGTAAGCTGGCAATGACAATTTGATTTCATCCCAAATCTGAGTGTGTGATGGCTTCCCGAGCTGCCCCGGGTGGGGGGGTGGGGGTGGGGTGGGGAGGGGGGGTGGAGCGTGCACCAGGGGTTATACACCACCCCCAGGGGTGTATTCTAAAGGTCTAGACTCTTACAGAAGACCTACTTTTAAGGGCACACATTCTAAGACCTGCCATATTTCCTAACTTCTGGTTTCAGAGGTGAGTGACTTTGACTTTTCCTAAAGTACGAGAATCCATGCCTGGTTCAATGTTAGAAAACACACAGGTGATTTTCTAGTAAACCATGGAGACATAGTTCATCTCTTAAAACAGTAAGACAGCAAATGCTGAAGTCTGAGGACATGAAATACAAATGTGATAAAAATACAATTCCCCTTTCCTAATACTTTCTTTCTAGAATGAAGTGGAAGAATTATGAGAGATTCTAACCCAACTCTGCCCAGCTTTCAGACCCACTTATTAAGAGTGATTCAGGCAAAGCTCCCAGCAGGACACACCCTCCCTGGGCTACAGACCCAACTCCCTGCACCTTCAGAGCCTCAGAATCAAAACCTCAACATGGAATAGTTGTCGATGGGACGTGCTTCCTTCCCTCACCAATTCCAAATTCCTGTCAAGGTCCTCACAGAACCAAAAAGATCACAAATAAGAAATGATGACTGAGGGCGCCTGGGTTGGGCGTCCGACTTCGGCTCAGGTCATGATCTCACGGCTTGTGAGTTCGAGCCCCGCGTCGGGCCGTGTGTCGACAGCTCGGAGCCCGGAGCCTGCTTCGGGTTCTGTGTCCCCCTCTCTCTGCCCCTCCGCCACTCGTGCTCTCTCTTGCTCAAAAACAAATAAACATTAAAAATTTTTTTTTAAATGATGACTGAGAATTCCTCCACACGGTACTGGGACAGTGTGACCCAAAGCAAAGGCATCTGTTACATCCCGAAGGGTGATTTAACTCAGTCCAAGAGAAACAAATCCGTACGCCCAACAGCATCTACCGAGTGCCGAGTATCACTGCTTGGGGCCGCCACGCGGGCAGCTCAGCCTTCCTGTAGCAAACGAGGCTGGAGGGAGAGCCCCCGTCAAGAGGAAGGGGTGGCTGTGTGGGCCGGCACCGGGGTGCTCCCAACGCATCTCCTTTTTTGTCCCACCATCCACTCTGCTGACCACAAAGAATACTCCACTTTGCTTAAAAAGAGAAAATGAGAGGCGCGTGGGTGGCTCCGTCGGTTCGGCATCTGACTCTTGATTTCGACTCAGGTCACGATCTCACGGTTCGGGAGGTCGAGCCCCACGTCAGGCTCTGTGCTGACAGCGCAGAGCCTGCTTGGGATTCTCTCTCCACCCCCCTCTCCTCCACCCACACGCTCTCTCTCAGAATAAATAAGCCTTAAAAGCAACAACAACCGTATTTGAGACTGTGACAGCAGGCAGACAGGGGTGCCCGCCCACCTTCTGAAAATACCTTGTGTTCCTGAGCTTCGAAACCGCCCCTCCTTGGACCTTCCCCTCGATCTCCTCTGCAGAGTGTACATTCAGCTCCAGGGCAACTTTCAGCTGAGACATCTTGATCGCCATGTACACCGCGGGAAGAGTTTTAAACCTTTCTGTCGGATTACGTGAGAACTCCACGAAGGCTCTGCTCCACAAACGTAAAGCAAAAATCAGTTCATCAGGAACCTGAAAAGGAGAACTGAATGCATATTAATTTCTCTCAAAATGAGATGGACATTTTTAATTACATCTCTCCTCAGAATACCAGAAACTCTTCATTCCACAATTAAGAAGTTTTCCTTAAATGAAACTACCCACTTAAGAGAAACAGAAATCACAAGGACCTGTCATCTCGGTAAAACCGAGCGCCACCCTTATGAATTCCCCCACGTAAGGACAGGACGCACACCAAGTGCGAATGAGACTTTCAGCCAAGGAATCTTGACTCTCACAGCAAACACAGGATGACGGCTCCGTGAGCCCCCACGGTTTTTCTATTTTACTGTAAACTAAACACAGAGGACGGAAAATCAAGAAGAGGTCAGTCTCTCCACACTCCCCTCCACAAACAGCACCGGGCTGACCCCCCAGGCGGGCTGGCGGACACCCCTCGCCACCAGGCCTCCCACATCCCTGCCAGAGGAGAACCGAGCGTGCGCTGAGGGCGTCTGCTGGCATTTCCCGGGATAAATAAAGCTTCAAGTTCACACTTGCTTGTACACGAATGCCCTGGGTCAAAACATCATCGTCATGCAAACAGACCTACGACCCCTCCAAGTACCGTCACGGAAACGTGGACGTCTGAGCCCCGCGAAGGACGCAGCCGGTGAGGAGGGGCCGGCAGGGACGAAAGTCAGCCCCTAGCTCGGCCCTGCGCCCAGCCTGTCTGCAGCCTGAGCCCGCTGCCCCGGGAGCACCAGCTGTCCTCCGCCCTCCTGCACCCCCCCACCGCCCTCCTCCCCCGCCTCCCGGTGGACTCCCCGCTGAGCATGCGCACTGGCCTGTGCCCAACTCGCTCCCCTCCTGTTCTGTCGCCTTCTCTAGCCGGCTCCTGAGTTTCTCCTCAGAAAGCTTCTTTCACACTGAGGCCACACTTCCAGAATGCCCATCTTACAGCAGATTCTGAACTCCCGCCCACGGGACCCCCGCCCACGCCCCTCCTGCCGGGGGGCCGCTCCTCACGGCCCCTTCCCACTCAATGCTGTCTGGAAGTCTGGAAGACCTGCCCTCGTGGACCCCCATCCCCTTTGTCCTGTACACACGACCAACAACCAAGCCCAAGAGATCTTGTGTCTCACCTGTGGCCTCCTTGGTGTCAAGGGTTACCTTGCTTTACACGACTGCCAAGGCTCCCCCTCTTCTCCGTCCTCTGATCACATCCTACAAAACGGCGCAGCTCTGACACCTGGGGGTCTCCACACACCCGTCTATCCGTCCTCATCCTGGCCAGGTGGCCACAAAGGACCATCTGGCATAGAGCACCCGACCTCCACGACACACACAGATCTGACACAACACCAGCTGCCGGCCACCCGGCCTCCGCCCCGGCCTCGCGCGCACCCCACTCTCTCCAGAGACCCAGCTGGGCTCACGCTGGGCCCCTATGGGAGCAGCGCCTCTTCCTGCCCCAGCAGCCACCTCCGCCGCCCACCTCAAACACCTCCTCGGAACGTCCCAAGTGAACATGACTGCTCCGAGCCCCAGAAAGAATGTCTTCTGACCACCTGGGCCTCCCTGATGACAGTCCGAGACGGACAAATGTCTGTGGAACCCCACAACTAAGCTGACACCCCACCGCCAGGCTGGAAGCTCCACGTGGGAAGAGATGCTGTGCCTGTGAACTTACCACCTGTGCCCGAAGGCCCTTCACGCCTGACACCACTTCCTCGCTCAAGAAAGCCCTGCGTGACCCCATAAGGAGCACAGCCTCTACTCCCTCAAATAGTGATTTGGGTCATCCTTTGTCCTTACACACTCGATGCACAAGGACGGCTCCTGGTACAACCAGAAGAGCACAGTTACACCTCCAATAACTGACATGACATTACTATTGTGGCTAAAAAGCCAGAAACAAGGAATCGTGTAAAATAGGATTAAAATACCTATTAAAAAAAAAAGGCTCAGACAGGAAGAATATGAAACAGACACAGACTCCAACCCAGTGACAAGATCAGACTTGTTGGCTGCCGGCCACTCAAACCCGGCAAAGATCACCCACGCACAACTGGAGCCAGAGCCAAGGCAAACGCGATTTCTCTTCTCTTTCAACCGAGTGACCTCCTAAAGGGGCTAAGCTGTGAGCCTGGTGGTCCGCTACCAACAAGGTCCAATGACGCCTGGGGAGTCAGGACAGAGAGCTTCACCATGTGGCTCCAGTTTTAAATAAGTGATTTGTAAACGTGATGAAGAATCTCAGCGTAATCTGAGGGGCCCCTGGGTGGCTCAGTCGTTAAACACCTGACATGGGCTCAGCTCACATCTCATGGTTCGTGGGTTCGAGCCCCACGTCGGGTGAGCTCGAGCCTCATTTTAGGTGAGCCCTGTTTCTCTCCCTCTGCCCCTTGCTCACTCGTGCCCCCCCCCCCAACAAACAATTTCAGTGTAATTTGTGTTTGAATATTTAAGAAGACTTGAGATACTATAAGCTAAGCTAGTTCAATCTGTAACCGCTGTGGACAGCATTGAGACCCTGTCAGGTTATGAAAATCGATGTATTAATCACAGGAACAGAACTTACAATGTCTGAAAAACTAACCCAAACTGACATCAGCTTAATAAAAACAATTTATAGACCACCAGAAAAAATCTCCAATGTTAGAACTAAAAATCAATTTAAAACCACAGTCTTTTCTTCACACATTCCCTCCTAGAAATAAAAACTCAAAGGGACACTCTGAGCCGTGCCATTCTGGCCCTTATACCTGCAATTCAGATGAGGTGAAACGTACTCAGCGTCCGCAGTACTTGTCTGCCAAAAATAATTAGAACACACTTGTGTTGAGTAACTACAAGCAGGGAGGCCCTATCCTGGGGTGTCTCCATGGCCTACAAAGTAACCTATCACTAGTGATGCACCGTGACCAGGCGACTGGGACAGGCGACTCCCCGAGCACTGTCCCGGCACCGCAGGGCGTCACCGGGCCTTGTCGGTAGCAGACCCACAGGCTCACAGCTTAGCTGCTCTAGGAGGCCACGCGGTTGAAACAGAAGAGAAATCGCGACTGATAACAAGACAGACCAAAGCCACATTCCACGGCCACGTGGAACAGCCCGAACAGAGACCCATTTCTACGTACACTCAGTTTTAAGGATTCGTTCCCACAAACATTAAAAACGTTACGGCTCTTTCATAACTACAGTTGATTGCAAAAATATACTTACTTTGTACCATCAAATACAACGGATTTGACTTGACCACACTGTCTAAAGAGAGACTGTAGTTGTTTATGGTAGAGAAATCCATAGGGAGGAATGTGCTTCAACTGTAACACACAAAGCAGGATTAGTATTTAGTATTAGTATTTTAGCATCAGAGCAGACGTAGAAGCTAAGGAAACAGTTATGATGTTCATAACTGTTCACAAGCTAAAGCCGCTACACATTATTTTAGTTCACAAAAACATAGTTTACTGTCTTTAACCATAAGATGTAGACTCTACGGACAGGTGTACCTAATGACTAATGACTTTTACATCGTAACTAAGCTTCAATAATAAATACATGCTAAATAAAAGCTAACTCTTTCTCTGCCAAAATACAAAAGTCCAACAGGAAAAAAAAAGCTGTTTTTTTATTTTACTTTAAGCAAGCTGACTAAACACGTCTCTTGGCACAACCCCTCCTACGTACACGAAGGGAACCAGCAGGAGCTCTGCCCCACGGGCCCGAGGGGCATCACACACCGTGGCCACAAGTCAAGCACACTGAGCTGCAAACCCCTCCCGGCCCCGACTGCTTGCTTTCTCCCCTCCGTCTGGGTGATCAGCGTTCCAGGCTCTGGCTGGGCAGGAAACCTGGGGCCCCTGCACCAGCGGTCCCAGGCCCCAGGAGAGGCCGCGAGAGGTGGGGGGGGGAGGGGGGGGGCGAGAAGCCCCGGTTCTGAGCTGCCGGGTCAAGCGTCCAGTGGCAAGGTATGGAATCGCCCCAGGACTCACCCACCACAAGAAGTAAGGATGAGGGTAAGTCCCCACATCGAGGGGTCAGCGCAAGGCTCAGGGAAGCAGAATATAAAATGCGTAACAAAGGGCCTCTCAGGTAGGGGTTGAGTCAACGCGAGCTATCATCTGGTCTTCCTAATGCGCGTGGAGGGCAAAGGTCTGGCCCCAAACCCCACTCGTGGCAAGCACAGCTGGAACCTGACAAGGACCCCGCGGGATCCTTCTCGCTGTGCACGGGGCAGGGGAGAAGACCACATCTCGAGTCAAGGAAGCCAAACAAAAGAGCCTTGTCCGGCCTGAAGACCCACAGGGGCAGAGTCCCCAGCAGCGATAAGAGACTAATGACCACTTTTTACATTAAAATTCCCTTCAGCTGCCTGCCCCCAGCCTGAGCACCAGCAACGTTCAGGCTCGTCCCAGATCTCCACAACACTCAGTCGCCTGTGACCCTCCCCGTGCGCCTGCTCCCTTCAGTGATCGTGGCGACGTTACCAACAGGAAAAAGCTGGCATGCTCGAGCGCTTACTGTAGGCCAGCCACTTTACCGAGGGCTTTACACCCCCCTGTCAGGTATAAACTGATAACAGAACCGAGTGGTGCAGTGAAAGTCCAGTTCCCAAGTACTTTATTCCAGCTGTGCATCCTGACATTTCCACGTGCTCAGGTTTGACCAAACGGTCCACAAATGTTCGTCCAATGGTCCATGCCAATGGCTGAGCATCAGATTCACCGAAAACGCATATTATTTAAATGTTAATTTCCAGACCTTTCCTTCTAGTTCAGGTTTTGTGGCATGGAGCCCTGAAATATTTAAAAATAAACAAACACTCTCTAGGTGATTCTACTGGGCATTCAGGTTCTGTGGATCAGTTTAAATCACAGTCCTAATCTGACAACCAATAACATTTCACTTTGTGTAAAATGAAATTGTTAACTAAATATTCTTAACCTTATGGAGAAGGGTCTTAAATCCCTCAAAAGGGCACATTATCAGTTAGCCATAAATAATGTAACTTCTCAAGGCTATTTTTCCAGGCCAGGTCTGCAAAAAAGGAAGCAAGACTGAGGGCAAGTAGATGTGTGTGAAAAGGTCAAACAAGCTGTTGATATCCACGTGAGAGGCAAAGATCCACCAGGTACTTGTAACAATGGAAACACCTGGAGAAACACAACGTTCTGTAGCGGCCACACTGAAACGGAGCGCCTACCACGATGGTGGTCTTCGGGTCTTTGCCGGCCAGCTCCCTCACCGCCATCTCCTCGTCAGGCTGTCCGAAAGTAAAGTAATTTGGGTAAAAAGCACCCGCCAATACAACCTGGAAGAGAATTGTACGTTCATGAAGTAACGTTATTTATCAGTCTGTCTCACCAACACACAAATCTCTTCCCAGAACGATGTTAACAGCTGTAAGGTAAAAAATGAGCTTACATTAAAAAAAACTAGACCTTCTACCAACTGAGCCGAAAGTCCCAATTCTGGTTATTTTACCGGAAAAAGAGCAGCAGTCCAGACACAGTCTTTCTTCAAAGGACATGGAGCCCATCTCAGAAGGAGGGCTAGGAAACAGTGCCGAGTACGAGTGAGGGCACAAATGACTCTGCACGCTTTCCTACCTGCTCCCCAGCAAACTCCCCTCTATAGGAAGGGCACCTCTCCACACTCCAAGAAACACATCCAGTGTGCGCTTCTATTTTTTTTTTAATTTTTTTTAACATTTATTTATTATTGAGAGACAGAGAGACACAGGGCATGAGCAGCAGAGGGGTAGAGAGAGGGGGAGATGCAGAATCCGAAGCAGGCTCCAGGCTCCCAGCTGTCAGCACAGAGCCCGACGCGGGGCTCAAACCCACAAACTGTGAGATCATGACCTGAGCCGAAGTCAGTCACTTAACCAACTGAGCCACCCAGGCGCCCCAATACGCACTTCTAAAAAGCACTCTGCAGAGTCCCTTCTTCAATCAAAATATCATTCGAAACAAACACTCACAGAAGACTCTCCCTCCTTAAAGCAATCTGAAACCCAGAAAAACACCGTCTTCTGGCATCATTCTGTTTGCAGACGTCTTCCGTCAACCAATTCGACGCGCTTGATGCACACAGACGTCCTCCTCCTCCTGACCCCAAAGTGGAAACAGTAGCCACTTTTCTAGGCTGTGCTTCCTTCCACACAATCCCCGTAAGGTCCCATCCAACAAGCTAACTTGATCACGGCCTCCAAAGTTAGTATCTTCAGTATAAGGGAATAGCTATATATGTTGCATAACACGAAGAACATTTTTAGTTTCTTGAAAGCAAAAAACCAAGGACCCCTCCTGAAACAGGAACAATGGCTGGCGTGCTATAGAAACATGCCTCTGGAGATTAGCAATGGATCTGGATGACCAGCCTGATGATGTGGAAACCCTACGCTATGCAAGGTAAGAATGTTTCCTAACCCCCAAAGCAGGATGAACATCACGGACCTAAAATCTCTGCTGAGACATGATTTATATCAGGAAGACAGAGTGCGTGAGCTCTCAACCACAACACCTGGCAAGAAGAAAGAATCAGGACAGATATCCAGGAAACCCCAGCATACCTGCAGGATGAAGCGCTGCTTATAAACATATTCTTGGTCGATGACAGGCCGCCGCGAATCAACGTACATGTTGAACTGAGAGACCCGATTCTTCAATTCTCCGTACAGCTCAGCCACCTAAGAAAAACACATGGAGATACGAAGTCTCGAAGTGCTCCTGCCATTCAGAACAGTGAAAACACTGGAAAATAAGCACACTATTGGGAAAGCACTCATACATCTACGGGATCAAACACAGAATTCATTAAGAGTCACCTTATCAAAGGCTAGTAAGATATGGAAAGGATGCTCAACGATAACCACTAACAGAAATATCAGGACAGGGGTGCCGGGGGGCTCAGTTAGTTAAGCGTCCAACTCTTGAATCGGCCAGGTCATGATCCCAGGGTCATGGGATCGAGCTCCGCATTGGGCTCCTCACTGACAGCATGGGGCCTGCTTGGGATTCTCTCTCCCTGCGCCACCCCTCAAAATAAACAAATAAACATAAAAAAAGAAATACCAGGACATAAAACCATATATGTTTCATGATCCCAATCTATAAGTGTGCAAGCGCGCAAACACACACACACACACACACACACACACACACACACACACACACTGCAAACATGCACCCACAATGCCCTGTGGGCATAGGAAGAGCAGGTAACCAGAACCATCTCCTCTGCTTTAGTCCCTCACATGCCTCTGAACCCCCACCATGAACATGTATTGCTTTTGTAATTAAAAACAAGCTTAAGTGACCAATGGTTCAACAGTCGCTCTGAACAAAAAAAAATCACCCAGTTGCGATAAAAACCATCTCACACAGAACATCAAACTTCAATACACAGACACAAAGGAACACACAACAATAAATATCCGTAAATTGTTCATAAATTAATTTACCACAAAATTATCTTAATAAACTAAAAAAGTAAAAAAAACCACACAGATGTGAACATTAACTGGAGAAAACAACTAAGAAGACTTGGAAAGATAGAAAAACTTAAAAGCTGTGTTCTGTGAGGATGTGCAAAAAGCCTACGACACGTAGAAGGACCAAGCCCATCACCCCCATGGTAACCAATGCACTTCCATGTTCCTGAAACAGTTCTTTTTTCCTTTTTTTTCATGTTATTTATTTTGAGACAGAGACGGTGAGTGGGGGAGGGGCAGAGAAAGAGAGAGGAAGAGAGAATCCCAAGTAGGCTTCCAGCTGTCAGCACAGAGGCAGACGTGGGGCTCAAACTCATGAAACTGAGAGCAAGAGTTGGACGCTTAACCGACTGAGCCACCCAGGTGCCCCCTCCTGAAACCTTTCTTAAGGCTGTCATGACATATGACTTCTTTAGTTAAAAATCAGTTTAGCAGACGGCAGAGGAGCACGAAGTTCTCTGCTTCTCTCATCCCTGAAATGCAGCTAGATCAGCACCAAACCATCTTGCACACCTAGAAAACTGATCTGAGGATTAACACAACAATCTGCATAACTTCAGCCACAGAACTCGGCAGGTACGCGGCATGGATTGGTGAACTGGGGGAGAGAGAAGCTTCTGAGGGTAGAGAGCTGTTTTTGTGGAGAGAGGACAGAGATGGGGGGAGAGTACAGGAAAAGCACCCCCCTCAAAAGCAGCTGGAGAGAAAGAGAAGAGTGGAAACAGCCCCAAGAGACTGAACAAAAAAGGGAAAAAGGAAAAAGGAGAGGGTTTCACAACACCATTACACTCCATAAGCAGGGGAGTGCAGGGTCGGAAATTCTGCAGCTAGTGGTGCTCTGGTGGAAAGGATGAATCCCCTGGGAGCAGACAGCAAGGTCCAACGGTCCTCGGGCCACATGGGGAGAGGCAGTTCCCCTGCTGGGAGGACACTTGGTTGAGGCTGTGTGGCCTCCCCACCGGGAAAGGTCCCAGTGGGCCCCAGAGAACAGCCACGTTTGCTGGTGTTGGAACAGGGACGTTTATGGTGAAGACTGGCACCAGATGTGCGTTGCGGTTTGCCATAACCCCTGAATCGCTGCTGCTACGTGACTGCGCGAACTTTCTCTGGGCGGGCTAACACCCAGCCACAGTCTCCCAGCCTCTGCAGCAGCACGGTGGCCATCAGCATTCCCGGGAGCAAGCCAGCTCCCAGCCATTGCTCGGTGAGACACTCCCCCAGAGGGTCTGAGCAGGCCAAAGCAACAGGGCCCTTAGAACTCAGGGTTTTGGAAACATGGGCACATCTGAGATAAAACTCGGGAGAGAGATGCTGGCTGGCAGGCTGACAGCTTGGTCACCAACAGTGTCGAAGCCGGAGTAGACAGAAGCCAGAGACAAAGGAGGGGTACCTGATGATCAGTCAGTGAGAGCACAGAGTTCTGATGCTACAGACTGGGAAGCTGGGTGACTCCGTTTTCACCCATCCCGTACCTACACACACGCGCATGCACACCACACCAATCAACCCCAATAAGCTAAGCAACGCCACCTAGTGGAGAATGGAGCCACTACACCAACCCTGTCCAGCTGCGTCAACCAAGTCCTAGAGGAACATCACAAGTCTCTTGGCCGGCTCTGTGTACAGACTATGAAGTGCTTCATAGTTTGACTTCTAGGAGAAACTGGATGTAATTTCATTCGGATTTCATTCTGTTTGCTGGTCTATCTACTCATTTTCTCTTTTTCTTTTGTTATTCTTGGATACAGAAAGAGAAAAAATGTATTTTTATTTTCTGTTTTTGTAATTTTTACTTTTTTACTATATTTTTAAATTTTCGTATTTTTTTATTCTACTTTACTTTCTTCATTTCATTTTATTCTATCTTATGACATACATTTTTTTAATTTTTAAACTTTTTCTTACTTTTTTTTTTATTTTCTTTCCCTATTTTCTCTATTCTAGCAAGCTTCATTCAACAAGAAGACCCAAACATACCTAGGATCTAGCTTCTTTTATTTGGTTTTTTGTGCTATTTTTAATTTTTTACTTTTTACTTTTTTGTTTAATTTTTTTAATCTTTATTTATTTTTGAGAGAGAGACAGAGTGCGAGCGGGCGAGGAACAGAGAGAGGGAGACACAGAATCTGAAGCAGGCTCCAGGCTCTGAGCTGTCAGCATAGAGCCCGACGTGGGGCTCGAACCCACGAACCGCGAGATCATGACCTGAGCCAAAGTGGACACCTAACCGAATGAGCCACCCAGGCGCCCCTAATTTTTACTTTCTTCTTCTTCTTCCTCCAAAATGACGAAAAGAAGTTATTCACCCCAAAAGAAAGAACAGGAAGAAATGACAGCCAGGGGCTTAATCAACACAGATATAAACACGATGTCCGAACCAGAATTTAGAGTCACTATAATAAGAATACTAGGTGGAGTTGAAAAAACCATAAAATCCCTTTCTGCGGAGATAAAAGAAGTCAAATCTAGTCAGAATGAAATTAAAAATGAAATGAGATGCAATCTCAAATGGCTGCCACAGCGTCAAGGATGGATGAAGCAGAGCAGTGAATTAACAATACAGAAGACTCAATTATGGAGAATGATGAAGCAGAAAAAAGAGGGAAACTAAGGCAAAAGAGCATGATGTAAGAACTGGAGAACTCAGTAGCTCATTAAAAAGGAATAACAACCGAATCATAGTAGTCTCAGAAGATGAACAGAGAGAAAAAGGGGTAGAACAGAGAGAAAAAGGGGTAGAAGATTTATGTCAGCAAGTCATAGCCAAAAACTTTCCTAATCTGGGGAAAGACACAGACATCAAAATCCAGGAAGCACAGAGAACTCCCATTAGACTGACCATGAATAAGGCATATCATAGTCAAATTCACAAAATACTCAGGCAAAGAAAGAATCATGAAAGCAGCAAGGGAAAAAGAGTCCTTCACTTACAAGGGAAGACAGATCAGGTTCACAGCAGACCTATCCACAGAAACTCGGCAGGCCAGAAAGGAGTGGCAGAATATATTCAATGTACTGAACTGGAAAAACATGCAGCCAAGAATTCTTTATCCAGCAAGGCTGTCATTCAAAACGTTTCCCAGACAAAATTTAAAGGACTTCGTGACCACTAAACCAGCCCTGCAAGAAAATTTACAGGGGACTCTCTAAGGGGAGAAAAGACAAAGGAAAACAAAAAAGACCAAAAGCAACAAAGACTAGAAAGGACTAGAGAACATCACCAGAAACTCCCAACTCTACAGGCAACAAAATGGCAATAAATTCGTATCTTTCAGTACTCACTCTAAATGTCAGTGGACTAAATGCCCCAATCAAAAGACACATGGTAACAGAACAGATAAGAAAACAAGATCCATCTATATGCTGTTTACAAGAGCCCCATTTTAGACCTAAAGTCACATTCAGATTGAAACTAAAGGGATGGAGAACCATCTATCATGCTAATGGTTGCCCCAAAAAATGACAGAGTAGCCATACTTATATGACAATCTAGGTTGTAAAATAAAGACTGTAACAAGAGATGAACACAGGCATTATATCATAATTAAGGGGTCTATCCACCAAGAAGATCTAACAATTGTAAACATTTATGCCCCAACGTGGAAAGCCCTAAAAATATAAATCAATGAATCACACACATACAGAAACTCATTGACAATAATACCATAAGGGACTTCAACACCCCACCTACAGCAATGGACAGATCATCTAAGCATAAAATCAACAAAGAAACAATGGCTTTGAATGACACACTGGATGAGATGGACTTAACAGATATATTCAGAACATTTCATCCTAAAGCAGCAGAATACGCATTCTTCTTGAGTGCACATGGAACATTTTCCAGAACAGATCACCACTGGAACACAAATCAGCCCTCAACAAGTACAAAAAGGTCAAAATCATACCGTGTATATTTTCAGATCACAATGCTATAAAACTCAAAATCAACCACAAGGAAAAATTTGTAAAGACAACAAATGCTCAGAGATTAAAGAACATCCTACTAAAGAATGAATGGGTTAACCAAGAAGTTAAAGAGGAAATTAAAAAATACATGGAAGCCAATGAAAATGATAACACCGCAGGCCAAAACCTCAGGGACACAGCAAAGGCAGTCATAAGAGGGAAGTATATAGCAATCCAGACCTTCCTAAAGAAGGAAGAAATGTCTCAGATACACAACCTAACCTTAAACCTTAAAGAGCTGGAAAAAGAACAGCAAATAAAACCCAAAACCAGAAGAAGACACGAAATAATAAAGATCAGAAAAGAAATTACTGCTATCGAAACATACCAAAAAACAAAACAAAACAAAAAAACAGTAAACAGATCAATGAAACCAGGAGCTGGTTCTTTGAAAGAATTAACAAAATTTTATAAACCCCTAGCCAGTTTGATCAAAAAGAAAAAGGACCCAAATACATAAAATCAAGAATGAAAGAGCAGAGATCACAACCAGCACAGCAGAAATACAAACAATAACAAGAGAATATTATGAGCAATTATACGCCAACAAAATGGGCAATCTGGAAGAAATGGACAAATTCCTAGAAACATACACACTACCAAAACTGAAACATGAAGAAATAGAAAATTTGAACAGACCGATAACCAGTAAAGAAATCTAATTAGTAATCAAAAATCTCCCAAAAAACAAGAGTCCAGGGACAGATGGCTTTCCAGGGGAATTCTATCAAACGTTTAAAGAAGAGTTAACACCTATTCTCTTGAAGCTGTTCCAAAAAATAGAAATGGAAGGAAAACTTCCAAACCCTTTCTATGAAGCCAGCATTACCTTGATTCCAAAACCAGAGACCCCACTAAAAAGGAGAACTACAGACCAATTTCCCTGATGAACACAGATGCAAAAATCCTCAACAAGATACTAGTCAACCAGATTCAACAATACCTTAAAAGAATTATTAGCCATGACCACGTGGGATTTATACCTGGGATGCAGGGCTGGTTCAATACCCGCAAAACAACCAATGTGATACATCACATCAATAAAATAAAGGACAAGAACCACATGATCCTCTCAAGAGATGAAGAGAAAGCATTTCACAAAATACAGCATCCTTTCTTGATAAAAACCCTCAAGAAAGTGGGGATAGAAGGATCAAACCTCAAATCATAAAAGCCATATACAAAAGACCCACCGCGAATATCACCCTCAATGGGGAAAAACTGAAAGCTTTCCCCCTAAGGTCAGGAACATGGCAGGGATGTCCACTCTCACCACTGTCATTCAACATAGCATTGAAAGTCCTAGCCTTCCTTAGCCATCAGACAATACAAAGAAATAAAAGGCATCCCAATCAGCAAGGAGAAAATTAAACTTTCCCTCTTTGCAGACGACATGATACTCTATATGGGAAACCCAAAGATTTCACAAAAAAACTGCTAGAACTCATCCATGAATTCATCAAAGTCACAGGATATAAAATCAATGCACAGGGGCACCTGGGCGGCTCAGTCAGTCGAGAGTCCGACTTCGGCTCAGGTCATGATCTCGTGGTTCGTGAGTTCGAGCCCCGCGTCGGGCTCTGTGCTGGCAACTCAGAGCCTGGAGTGTGCTTTGGATTCTGTGTCCCCTCTCTCTCCGCCCACCCCTACTTGTGCTCTCTCTCTTTCAAAAATGAATAAACATAAAAAGAAATTTTTTAAATCAACGCACAGAAATCAGCTGCATTTCTATACACCAATAATGAGGCAGCAGAAAGAAATCAAGGAATGGATCCCATTTACAACTGCACCAAAACCCATAAAGTACCTAAGAATAAACCTAACCAAAGACGTGAAAAATCTGTACACTGAAAACTACAAAAAGCTTATGAAATAAACTGAAGAAGACACACAAAAAAGTGGAAAAATATTCCATGCTCATAGATTGGAAAAAACAATATTGTTAAAATGTCAACACCACCCAAAGCAATCTATGTATTCAATGCAATTTCTACCAAAATAACACCAGCATTCTTCACAGAGCTAGAGCAAACAATCCTAAAATTTGTATGGAACCAGACAAGACCCCAAACAGCCAAAGCAATCCTGAAAAAGAAAACCAAAGCTGGAGGCATCACAATTTTGGACTTCAAACTATACTACAAAGCTGTAATCATCAAGACAGTATGGTACTGGCACAAAAACAGACACACAGATCAATGGAATGGAATACAGAACCCACAAATGGACCCACAAACATATAGCCAACTAATCTTTGACAAAGCAGGAAAAGAATATCCAATAGAAAAAAGACCGTCTCTTCAACAAATGGTGTTGGGAAAACTGGACAGCAACATGCAGAAAAATGAAGCTGGACCACTTTCTAGCACCATACACAAAAATAAACTCAAAATGAATGAAAGACTAAACCTAAGATAGGAAGCCATTAAAGTCCTTGAAGAGAAAGCAGGCAAAAACCTCTTTGACCGAGGCTGCCGCAACTTCTTACTCAACACGTCTCTGGAGGCAAGGGAAACAAAAGCAAAAATGAACTACTGGGACCTCACCAAGATAAAAAGCTTTTGCATGGCAAAGGAAACAATCAGCAAAATTAAAAGGCAACCAACAGAATGGGAGAAGATATTTGCAAGTGACATATCAGATAAAGGGTTAGTATCCAAAATCTATAAAGAACTTATCAAATTCAACACCCAAAAAACGAATAATCCAGGGAAGAAATGGGCAAAAGACATGAATAGGCACTTTTCCAAAGAAGACATCCAGAAGGCTAACAGACACATGAAAACATGCTTGGAGCACCTGGGTGGCTCAGTTGGTTAAAGTGCCGGACTTCAGCTCAGGTCATGGTCTCGTGGTTCATGAGTTCGAGCCACACACTGGGCTCTGTGCTGACAGCTCAGAGCCTGGAGCCTGCTTCAATTCTGTGTATCCCTCTCTCTGCAACCACCCCCTGCTTATCCTTCCCTCCCCCCCCTCTCAAAAATAAACATTAAAAAAAATGCTCAATACCACTCATCATCACAGAAGTACAAATCAAAACCACAATGAGAGGGGCACTTGGGTGGCTCAGTCGGTTAAGCATCTGACTTCAGCTCAGGTCATGATCTTATGGTTTGTGAGTTTGAGCCCTGCATCGGGCTCTGTGCTGACAGCTCAGAGCCATGAGACTGCTTGGGATTCTGTGTCTCCTTCTCTCTCTGCCCCTTCCCCTGCTTGCACTCCATCTCTATCTTTCAAAAATAAATAAACATTAAAAAATAATAATAAAAATCAAAACCACAATGAGATACCACCTCACACCAATCAGAATGGCTAACACTAACAACTCAGACAACAGATGTTGGTGAGGACGCAGAGAAAGAGGATCTCTTCTGCATTATTGGTGGGAATGCAACCTGGTGCAGCCACTCTGGAAAACAGTATGGAGGTTCCTCAAAAAATTAAAAATAGAACACCCTACGACCCAGCAACTGCACTACTAGGTATTTACCCAAGCTCTACAGAAATACAGATTTGAAGGAGCACATGCACCCCAATGTTTATAGCAGCCCTATCAACAATAGCCAAAGTATGGAAAGAGTCCAAATGTCCATCAGCGGATGAATGGATAAAGAAGTGGCAAATATACACTATGGAGCATTACTTGGCAATCAAAAAGAATGAAATCTTGCCATTTGCAACTACGTGGATGGAACTGGAGGGTATGATGCTAAGCAAAATTAGAGAAAGACAAATATCATAGGACTTCACTCTTGTGTGGAATTTAAGATACAAAACAGATGAACCTAAGGGAAGGGAACTAAAAATAGTATAAAATCAGGGAGAGGGACAAGACATAAGAGACTTAAATACAGAGAACATCCAGAGGGTTGCTGGAGGGGTCATGGGTGGGGGGGATGGGCTAAATGGGCAAGGGGAATTAAGGAGGACACTTGTTGGGATGAGCACTGCGTGTTATACATAGGGGATGAATCAACGGAATCTACTCCTGAAAACATTATTGCACTATAAGCTAATTTAGATAGATGATCAGTTTAAAAGTATACAAGTCACTTTCTCTGACCACAATGCAATAAAATCTGAAATGAACAAAACAAGGGATCTAAAAATATCTCTATTAGGAAATTCAAATATTCTTTTTTTTTTTTTTTTTCAACGTTTATTTATTTCTGGGACAGAGAGAGACAGAGCATGAACGGGCGAGGGGCAGAGAGAGAGGGAGACACAGAATCAGAAACAGGCTCCAGGCTCTGAGCCATCAGCCCAGAGCCCGACGCGGGGCTTGAACTCACGGACCGCGAGATCGTGACCTGGCTGAAGTCGGACGCTTAACCGACTGCGCCACCCAGGTGCCCCTCAAATATTCTTCTTAAAAACACTTGCATCAAGGAGAAAACTGACACTAAAAGAGGTTACAGGAAGGAATAACAACAATCCCTCCTTACCATAAATCAACAGAATGTGGCCCAAGCTGTGTACGCAAGAAAATACACAGCTTTAAAGGCTTTTAATTAGAAAAACTTGGAAATGTTAATGGATTAAATACCCATCTCAGGAAGATTAAAATAGTAAACTAAGAGACAAAGAACTAAATTAACAGAAACAAGCAGGGCACCTGGATGGCTCAGTTGGTTGAGCATCCAGCTCTTGATTTCAGTTCAGGTCACGATCTCATGGTTTGTGGGATCGAGCCCTGCATCCGGCTCTGTGCCGACAGTGCAGGGCCTGCTTGGGATTCTCTCTCCCCTCAATCTCTGCCCCTCCCCTGCTTGCACTCTCTCTCTCAAAATAAATAAACATTAAAAAGAAAAAAAAAACAGAAAAAAGCAAACATCAGTCCATTAAAATCCTCTACCTCTCCTTCCCCAAAAATGCCTAACGCAGTAAAACTGACAAACCAAACCAAGAGTTAAGTTCCTTGAAAATAAAACAGGTTAAGCATGTTGCAAACTGCAGTGAAGAGTGAACACAGCAGGCCTGGGTTGCCCACACCCTGCACATTCCAAAGATAGACTAGGTTCCTGGGACACGGCCTTTAAAGCCCTCGGAACTTCCTGCCTCACAGGAGCGTCTTGTCCGCCCGAGGCCCTGGGCCTGACAAATCGTCTGTGGTAGCAACAGGATTTATGGCGGAACACCTGCCACGCAGTACCAGCGGGACCTCTGCGGGGCCGACCGCTAAGCAACCAGGGCCAGCTATGCGGGCGCCCCGTGCCTACATACCTCCCTCAGGTAAAACCCTGGACACCAAGGCCCAAGGGAGCCTCTGGGGTCGGCGGTGCTTCCCGCCTGCCGTCACACACGACTGCCAGGAGAGCTGCCCTGCCCGCCCCCCCAGCAAGCCCACGCGGAGAAACAGCTGAAGCCCTGTACCTGCCGTCTCTGGGCTTCTCCCCCTGTGCCTGTTACCTTTGCTCGTTTTAACGTGTATCCTTTAGCTATAAGAAACCAGAACCGGGAGAGAGGGAAGATGGCGGCGTAGGAGGACGCTGGGCTCACCGCACGTCCTGCTGATCACTTAGATTCCACCTACACCTGCCTAAATAACCCAGAAAACCGCCAGAGGATTAGCAGAACGGAGTCTCCGGAGCCAAGCACGGACGAGAGGCCCGCGGAAGAGGGGAGGAAGGGCGGCGAGGCGGTGCGCGCTCCACGGACTGGCGGGAGGGAGCCGGGGCGGAGGGGCGGCTCGCCGGCCAAGCAGAGCCCCCGAGTGTGGCTGGCAAAAGCGGAGGGGCCGGACGGACTGTGTTCCGACAGCAAGCGCGACTTAGACTTAGCGTCTGGGAGGTCCTAAGTGAACAGCTCTGCTCGGAAAGCGGGAAGGCTGGAGGACAAAGGGAGGGAGAGCTGCTGAGCCCCCGGACGACAGAGCTCAGTTTGGTGGGGAACAAAGGCGCTCGCCAGCGCCATCTCCCCCGCCCATCCCCCAGCCAAAATCCCAAAGGGAACCAGTTCCTGCCAGGGGACTTGCTCGCTCAGCGCAAACACCCAACTCTGCTTCTGCGGAGCCAAATCTCCGGCGGCGGATCTGACTCCCGCTGCCACAGGGCCCCTCCTGAAGTGGATCACCTAAGGAGAAGCGAGCTAAGCCTGCCCCTCCTGCCCCCATGCACCTTGCCTACCCACCCCAGCGAATACGCCAGATCCCCAGCATCACAAGCCTGGCAGTGTGCAAGTAGCCCAGACGGACCACGCCACCCCACAGTGAATCCCGCCCCTAGGAGAGGGGAAGAGAAGGCACACACCAGTCTGACTGTGGCCCCAGCGGTGGGCTGGGGGCAGACATCAGGTCGGACTGCGGCCCCGCCCACCAACGCCAGTTACACACCACAGCACAGGGGAAGTGCCCTGCAGGTCCTCACCACGCCAGGGACTATCCAAAATGACCAAGCGGAAGAATTCCCCTCAGAAGAATCTTCAGGAAATAACAACAGCTAATGAGCTGATCAAAAAGGATTTAAGTAATATAACAGAAAGTGAATTTAGAATAATAGTCATAAAATTAATCGCTGGGCTTGAAAACAGTATAGAGGACAGCAGAGAATCTCTTGCTACAGAGATCAAGGGACTAAGGAACAGTCACGAGGAGCTGAAAAACGCTTTAAATGAAATGCATAACAAAATGGAAACCACCACAGCTCGGCTTGAAGAGGCAGAGGAGAGAATAGGTGAACTAGAAGATAAAGTTATGGAAAAAGAGGAAGCTGAGAAAAAGAGAGATAAAAAAAATCCAGGAGTATGAGGGGAAAATTAGAGAACTAAGTGATACACTAAAAAGAAATAATATACGCATAATTGGTATCCCAGAGGAGGAAGAGAGAGGGAAAGGTGCTGAAGGGGTACTTGAAGAAATAATAGCTGAGAACTTCCCTGAACTGGGGAAGGAAAAAGGCATTGAAATCCAAGAGGCACAGAGAACTCCCTTCAGACGTAACTTGAATCGATCTTCTGCACGACATATCATAGTGAAACTGGCAAAATACAAGGATAAAGAGAAAATTCTGAAAGCAGCAAGGGGTAAACGTGCCCTCACATATAAAGGGAGACCTATAAGACTCGTGACTGATCTCTCTTTTGAAACATGGCAGGCCAGAAAGAATTGGCACGAGATTTTCAGTGTGCTAGACAGAAAAAATATGCAGCTGAGAATCCTTTATCCAGCAAGTCTGTCGTTTAGAATAGAGGCAGAGATAAAGGTCTTCCCAAACAAACAAAAACTGAAGGAATTCGTCACCACTAAACCAGCCCTACAAGAGATCCTAAGGGGTCCCTGTGAGACAAAGTACCAGAGACATCACTACAAGCATAAAACATACAGACATCACAATGACTCTAAACCCGTATCTTTCTATAATAACACTGAATGTAAATGGATTAAATGCGCCAACCAAAAGACATAGGGTATCAGAATGGATAAAAAAACAAGACCCATCTATTTGCTTTCTACAAGAGACTCATTTTAGACCTGAGGACACCTTTAGATTGAGAGTGAGGGGATGGAGAACTACTTATCATGCGACTGGAAGCCAAAAGAAAGCTGGAGTAGCCATACTTATATCAGACAAACTAGACTTTAAATGAAAGGCTGTAACAAGAGATGAAGAAGGGCATTATATAATAATTACAGGGTCTATCCATCAGGAAGAGCTAACAATTATAAATGTCTATGCGCCGAATACCGGAGCCCCCAAATATATAAAACAATTACTCATAAACATAAGCAACCTTATTGATAAGAATGTGGTAATTGCAGGGGACTTTAACACCCCACTTACAGAAATGGATAGATCATCTAGACACACGGTCAATAAAGTAACAAGGGCCCTGAATGAGACATTGGATCAGATGGACTTGACAGATATATTTAGAACTCTGCATCCCAAAGCAACAGAATATACTTTCTTCTCGAGTGCACATGGAACATTCTCCAAGATAGATCATATACTGGGTCACAAAACAGCCCTTCATAAGTTTACAAGAATTGAAATTATACCATGCATACTTTCAGACCACAATGCTATGAAGCTTGAAATCAACCACAGGAAAAAGTCTGGAAAACCTCCAAAAGCATGGAGGTTAAAGAACACCCTACTAACGAATGAGTGGGTCAACCAGGCAATTAGAGAAGAAATTAAAAAATATATGGAAACAAACGAAAATGAAAATACAACAATCCAAACTCTTTGGGACGCAGCGAAGGCAGTCCTGAGAGGAAAATACATTGCAATCCAGGCCTATCTCAAGAAACAAGAAAAATCCCAAATACAAAATCTAACAGCACACCTAAAGGAAATAGAAGCAGAACAGCAAAGGCAGCCTAAACCCAGCAGAAGAAGAAAAATAATAAAGATCAGAGCAGAGGGGCGCCTGGGTGGCGAAGTCGGTTAAGCGTCCGACTTCAGCCAGGTCACGATCTCGCGGTCCGGGAACTCGAGCCCCGCGTCGGGCTCTGGGCTGATGGCTCAGAGCCTGGAGCCTGTTTCCGATTCTGTGTCTCCCTCTCTCTCTGCCCGTTCCCCGTTCATGCTCTGTCTCTCTCTGTCCCAAAAATAAATAAACGTTGAAAAAAAAAATTAAAAAAAAAAAAAGATCAGAGCAGAAATAAACAATATAGAATCTAAAAAAACTGTAGAGCAGACCAACGAAACCAAGAGTTGGTTTTTTGAAAAAATAAACAAAATTGACACACCTCTAGCCAGGCTTCTCAAAAAGAAAAGGGAGATGACCCAAATAGATAAAATAATGAATGAAAATGGAATTATTACAACCAATCCCTCAGAGATACAAACAATTATCAGGGAATACTATGAAAAATTATATGCCAACAAATTGGACAACCTGTAAGAAATGGACAAATTTCTAAACACCCACACTCTTCCAAAACTCAATCAGGAGGAAATAGAAAGCTTGAACAGGCCCATAACCAGCGAAGAAATTGAATCAGTTATCAAAAATCTCCCAACAAATAAGAGTCCAGGACCAGATGGCTTCCCAGGGGAGTTCTACCAGACCTTTAAAGCAGAGATAATACCTATCCTTCTCAAGCTATTCCAAGAAATAGAAAGGGAAGGAAAACTTCCAGACTCATTCTATGAAGCCAGTATTACTTTGATTCCTAAACCAGACAGAGACCCAGTAAAAAAAGAGAACTACAGGCCAATATCCCTGATGAATATGGATGCAAAAATTCTCAATAAGATACTAGCAAATCGAATTCAACGGCATATAAAAAGAATTATTCACCATGATCAAGTGGTATTCATTCCTGGGATGCAGGGCTGGTTCAACATTCGCAAATCAATCAACATGATACATCACATTAACAAAAAAAAAGAGAAGAACCATATGATCCTGTCAATCGATGCAGAAAAGGCCTTTGACAAAATCCAGCACCCTTTCTTAATAAAAACCCTTGAGAAAGTCGGGATAGAAGGAACATACTTAAAGATCATAAAAGCCATTTATGAAAAGCCCACAGCTAACATCATCCTCAACGGGGAAAAACTGAGAGCTTTTTCCCTGAGATCAGGAACACGACAGCGATGCCCACTCTCACCGCTGTTGTTTAACACAGTGCTGGAAGTTCTAGCATCAGCAATCAGACAACAAAAGGAAATCAAAGGCATCAAAATTGGCAAAGATGAAGTCAAGCTTTCGCTTTTTGCAGATGACATGATATTATACATGGAAAATCCGATAGACTCCACCAAGAGTCTGCTAGAACCGATACATGAATTCAGCAAAGTTGCAGGATACAAAATCAATGTACAGAAATCAGTTGCATTCTTATACACTAACAATGAAGCAACAGAAAGACAAATAAAGAAACTGATCCCATTCACAATTGCACCAAGAAGCATAAAATAGCTAGGAATAAATCTAACTAAAGATGTAAAAGATCTGTATGCTGAAAACTATAGAAAGCTTATGAAGGAAACTGAAGAAGATGCAAAGAAATGGAGAAACATTCCATGCTCATGGATTGGAAGAATAAATATTGTCAAAATGTCAATACTACCCAAAGCTATCTACACATTCAATGCAATCCCAGTCAAAATTGCATCAGCATTCTTCTTGAAACTAGAACAAGCAATCCTAAAATTCATATGGAACCACAAAAGGCCCCGAATAGCCAAAGTAATTTTGAAGAAGAAGACCAAAGCAGGAGGCATCACAATCCCAGACTTTAGCCTCTACTACAAAGCTGTAATCATCAAGACAGCATGGTATTGGCACAAAAGCAGACACATAGACCAATGGAATAGAATAGAAACCCCAGAACTAGACCCACAAACGTATGGCCAACTCATCTTTGACAAAGCAGGAAAGAACATCCAATGGAAAAAAGACAGTCTCTTTAACAAATGGTGCTGGGAGAACTGGACAGCAACATGCAGAAGGTTGAATGAAACTAGACCACTTTCTCACACCATTCACAAAAATAAACTCAAATGGATAAAGGACCTGAATGTGAGACAGGAAACCATCAAAACCTTAGAGGAGAAAGCAGGAAAAGACCTCTCTGACCTCAGCCGTAGCAATCTCTTACTCGACACATCCCCAAAGGCAAGGGAATTAAAAGCAAAAGTGAATTACTGGGACCTTATGAAGATAAAAAGCTTCTGCACAGCAAAGGAAACAACCAACAAAACTAAAAGGCAACCAACGGAATGGGAAAAGATATTTGCAAATGACATATCGGACAAAGGGCTAGTATCCAAAATCTATAAAGAGCTCACCAAACTCCACACCCGAAAAACAAATAACCCAGTGAAGAAATGGGCAGAAAACATGAATAGACACTTCTCTAAAGAAGACATCCAGATGGCCAACAGGCACATGAAAAGATGTTCAACGTCACTCCTTATCAGGGAAATACAAATCAAAACCACACTCAGATATCACCTCACGCCAGTCAGAGTGGCCAAAATGAACAAACCAGGAGACTATAGATGCTGGAGAGGATGTGGAGAAACGGGAGCCCTCTTGCACTGTTGGTGGGAATGCAAACTGGTGCAGCCATTCTGGAAAATAGTGTGGATGTTCCTAAAAAATTAAAAATAGGTCTACCCTATGACCCAGCAATAGCACTGCTAGGAATTTACCCAAGGGATACAGGAGTACTGATGCATAGGGGCACTTGTACCCTAATGTTCATAGCAGCACTCTCAACAATAGCCAAATTATGGAAAGAGCCTAAATGTCCATCAACTGATGAATGGATAAAGAAATTGTGGTTTATATACACAATGGAATACTACGTGGCAATGAGAAAAAATGAAATATGGCCTTTTGTAGCAACGTGGATGGAACTGGAGAGGGTTATGCTAAGTGAAATAAGCCATACAGAGAAAGACAGATACCATATGGTTTCACTCATATGTGGATCCTGAGAAACTTAACAGAAACCCATGGGGGAGGGGAAGGAAAAAGAAAAAAAAAAAAAAAAGAGGTTAGAGTGGGAGAGAGCCAAAGCATAAGAGACTGTTAAAAACTGAGAACAAACTGAGGGTTGATGGGGGGTGGGAGGGAGGGGAGGGTGGGTGATGGGTATTGAGGAGGGCACCTTTTGGGATGAGCACTGGGTGTTGTATGGAAACCAATTTGACAATAAATTTCATATATTTAAAAAAAAAAAAACCAGAACCATGAGTGTAACGGCTTTTCTGAGATCTGTCTTTCTGGTGAATCGCTTAGCTCGAGGGTGGTCTTGGGGACCCCCCTGAACACACAAATCTAATCAAGAATCAGAGAGAGCACAAGTACACGATATTCAGAATGAGAAAATGAGGCTGTTATTTTAGAAATTATAAGAATACTATACTGAATATATGTAATTAAATACACGTAACATACACCATACATACAAATTATGTAGGTATTACAGTTATACACAGACGTAAACATTTATGAGTTATGTAAAAATCGTATCATAAATAAATAGCACGTATACAAATTCCGCTAAAGCTGGAGCTCTCGCTTACCACCCTGTGTACTGTGGGTACTTAATACACATGTGATAAATCTTTACACTCAAAGAATTTACAACTTACCTCTCTAATTCTCTTGATTTGAATGTAATTTAACCGTCCCCAGTCAAGTTCATCCTTTAAATAAAGGCATAACACTCAATATCAATTGACAAATTAGAGTTCGTTTGGCTACCGTAACACATAGATGTCATACAAAAACATAAATCAAAAAGAATACATACACCAACAAGACAAATAGCATAGCTGACTCTTTTTGTTTGTTTGTTTTCAATATGAAATTTATTGTCAAATTGGTTTCCATACAACACCCAGTGCTCATCCCAAAAGGTGCCCTCCTCAATACCCATCACCCACCCTCCCCTCCCTCCCACCCCCCATCAACCCTCAGTTTGTTCTCAGTTTCCAAGAGTCTCTTATGCTTTGGCTCTCTCCCACTCTAACCTCTTTTTTTTTTTTCTTTTTCCTTCCCCTCTTCCATGGGTTTCTGTTAAGTTTCTCAGGATCCACATATGAGTGAAAACATATGGTATCTGTCTTTCTCTGTATGACTTATTTCACTTAGCATAACCCTCTCCAGTTCCATCCACGTTGCTACAAAGGGCCATATTTCGTTCTTTCTTATTGCCATGTAGTACTCCATTGTGTATATAAACCACAATTTCTTTATCCATTCATCAGTTGATGGGCATTTAGGCTCTTTCCATAATCTGGCTATTGCTGAGAGTGCTGCTATAAACATTGGGGTACAAGTGCCCCTATGCATCAGTACTCCTGTATCCCTTGGGCATAGCTGACTCTTTAAAAGGCAGCTTTAACGGGTAACTTGTGCAGCTGTTGTAGGGACACCTGTAGGCAAGGCAAATTTAAACACACAAATCTATCCAGTCTTTTGAACCTAATCAGTTTAGAAGGAGAACAAAACCTGACCAAAAAAAAAAAAGAATTGAGTTCTTTAGAGCCTATTATCTAAACTAAAACTCAGGAAACAACAGCAAAAGGAAGGTTTCGGGGTTCTTAGTTGTGTTTTTGCTTTGTTTTGTTTTTACGTATCATTTATTGTCAAGTTGGCTAACATACAGTGTATACAGTGTGCTCTTGGCTTAGGGAGTAGATTCCCGTGGTACATTGCTTACATAGAACACCCAGTGCTCATCCCAACAAGTGCCCTCCTCAATGCCCATCTCCCATTTTCCCCATCATCCCACCCCCCCCCCCATCAACCCTCAGTGTGTTTTCTGTATTTAAGAGTCTCTTTATGGTTTGTCTCCCTGTTTTCAAACTATTTTTTCCCTTCCCTTCCCCATGGTCTTCTGTTAAGTTTCTCAAGTTCCACATATGAGTGAAGTCATCTGGTATGCTTTTCTCTAACTGACTTACATCACTTAGCATAATACCCTCTAGCTCCATCCATGTTGTTGCAAATGGCAGGATTCATAGGGGCACATGCACCCCCATGTTTATAGCAGCCCTATCAACAACAGCCAAAGTATGGAAAGGGCCCAAATGTCCATCCACTGATGAATGGACAGAGATGTGGTTTATATATACAATGGAATACTACTCAGCAACGAGGAAGAATGAAATCTTGCCATCTGCACGGTTCTTCGCTGGGAACGGTGCCTCCAGGCACATCCCTGTGGGCACGAAGCACTTGAAGCTGACGCGGCTCCAGACCCAACAGAAGGATCCCCAGGACTCGGGAAGTGGAAGGCCAGCTCCGCCGTGGGCCCCGGGAGCCACCTCCACAAGTGACCACTACCCCGAAGACAGGCTCCGAAGCCCTTCGCCAAAGGACCGCCTACTCCCTGTTCCAGCCTGCCGCCCCCTGAGGACAGGCCGCAGCGACCTCAGCTCAGGCCTGGTGCTCTCCTGTGTCACCTGCGGTGATCAGGCCAAGCGAGAGAAGCCCAGGGGAGTCTCCCTGGATCCTTACACCCAACTATGAACAGAAGAAACAACTGACCAACCTTTGGGTGCCGAAGCTCTCCTCTCTGTCTGCAAGCCTGCCAAGTCTAAAAACAAATGACCCAGTTTCAAAACACCTTATTAGCTAATTAAAAATTTTTAGAGTCTAATTCCAACACATTTTAACCAGAGAAAACTTACAAATTTTTTCCCAACAACTTCATAACACGTGCCCCCCCGCCCCGCCTCCCCCCCCCCCCCCCCCGGATCTACTTCTTCCAACGCAGTTAGTTCAACGTTGGATGCCAACAAGCCTCACAGTGCTTCCGGCAGAGAAAGGGCTGTGGTCTGAACGCACACTAAGGCCCTGCGGCGGCAGGCCCCCTCGCCCGATCGGAAAACACTTACTCTAAATGCCTCAACCAGTGCAATGCAGTCGCTCTTGCTGTTGCCGGAGAAATTCACTTTGTTCCTACAGGGAACAAACAGCATCATCCGATGCCCTTAAAAAGTGGCTTTTAAAAATAGGAATGCCAGGGGCATCTGGGTGGATCAGTCTGCTAAGCATCCAACTCTTGATTTCAGCTCAGGTCATAATCTCACCGTATGTGGGAATGAGCCCGTCAGGCTCTGCACGGACATTGCGGAGTCTGCTTGAGATTTTCTCTCTCCTCTCTCTCTCTCTCCCTCTCTCTCACTCTCTCTCAAAACAAATACTTAAGAAAACTATATATATATATGCACACACATACACACGAACACTAAATACCTGTATCCATCAAGATGCTGCCTAAAAGGCATTGCAAAAAAGTTCTTCAAGGAAAGCGCTGCAGCTAAAGAGAAAAACAAAGACGAGGTGAGGCTGGTAGAGCGGCAGTCCACAGCCCTCCCAAGACCTCCCTGCGCCCACACTTACCTATAATAAGACACTCATCGAGACATCCAAATACGTGTCCAAGGACTATGAGTTTACCGAGCTGCTGATTAACAGGAAGCTGGGCCAAAACTCTTCCTAAGAAGGTCAGTTCACCATCGTGGGGGTTCTCGTCCTCTCTCTGCCCACTCACTGCAAGTGCTCCAACCTTTACGAAATCAATTAGTGCTGTTAGCAAGCACAGACTTCTTCAGGTTCTTTTTTCCCAAGAGGCAGGCAGTTTAAACAGGAAATGAAGACCACATCTTGGTAAGACTCTGAAAGACATCTAAGTTGACTTATGAAAAATTGATGCTCCCCAAAAAAAGTCTTTTTAATTTGCTTTCTGGAATTTAGAACACATTTTCTTATTTTTTAAAAAGAGCGGCACTGGGAGGTAATGCTCGAGACACTCCCGCCAAAGTCCACTTATGATTCAACAAGTATAGCGCGCACGACATTAAACCGCAGACCTGACTACCACGTCACACACGACGTGACGTATTCAACTGTCTGTGGGAGAAAACAAAGGTACCTCAGTGTTTCAAAGCAGAGGCGAAACACCAGAGCGCCCCCAACTTCAAGGGCCAGAAGACCATCCGCAGCCCCAAGAAGCGGCGCATGGGCCAAGGCCCGGGCCACGGGCAGCAAGAGCACGGCGGGTTGGGGGTCAGGAGCCCAAGAATCCAAGGGGGCAGAGCAGTTTCTGGCAAGGGAAGGAGCCGCCTAGAACTTCGTGCAGATAGGACTTCGTGCAGATTCGGCCACGGAGCTGGTGGACACCAGCAGGCAGGCACGGTCGGGCGGAGCCACCCCGAAACCCTGCACGTCAGCCCACAACAGCGCCCTTTAGACGCTCGTCCCGCACGGCCTGTGAGGAAGAAATACTCACACCCCACTTGGCATTGGCATTCGTTACTTTCACATCTGCAGAAACCCCTCAGTATCACCACATGCTGCGTCTTCTCCCCTCCTGGCAGCAAAGGCCAGCAGACGGCATGGGGGCTGGGAGGGGCCCGGGGAGGGGAACCCAGCAAAGGCAAGAGCCTCAGCGAGATCACCCACAAAACTGGGGCGAACAACAGGTATGGAGCCTGGTATCGACGACGAGGCATTACAGGTGCTTTTTAAAGCCGATGCTGATGGTTTAGGACCATCAAAATACTTTAAAGATATCCATGTCACAAAACTTCCAAAATTTACCCAACAAAATCTTAGCTTTCCCAGCACTGACGAACATCACGCAGGCCTACCTCCTTTAGCAGAAGGATGGTTCGTTCAATGTCACCCAGACCAGGTGGAGAAAGGGCCGTTGCCAGCAAAGCTCTCGGTTCACCCATATCCAGCAATTTCACTTTCAATATTGTGCTTCCTAATGGACAACGCTGAAAAGAGCAAAACATTTAGAAACAGAAGAATTAAATAAATTAACCTAACCTACCTACACATGACTAGTACTTCAGAGACAGATGCAGGAGAGAGGAGAAGAGAAAAAGAAAGAAAAACAGAAGATGGAGAGAGACAAAGGGTGAGAGAGGAGAAAGAGAAGAGACAGGAAAAAAAGATGTGCAGGCAAGGGAGAGAGATAGGGCAGGAGAGGAGGGGGGGAGAGACAGATGGGGAAGGAGGGGGAAAGAAACAGATTGGTGGGGGGAGGAGGGGGGAGAAAGAAGGAAGAGAAAGAGAAAGAGAAAGACAAGGAAGAAGAGAAGAGAGGACAGAGAGGAAGCCGGCGCTGACCCCACGCTTAAGGGCCATAAAGGGGCCGGAGCCCGCAGGCACAAGGAGCCACTCCTCTCACTACAAATTTAACAAGCATGCGCAGTCCTGGCCGAGCGCGGGGCGCTCAATAAATGGCAAGCCAGCACTGTGATTAAAGACTAGTTTGGTCAGACAGTGACTTCCCTGGAATCAAAATTGTTAACACCTAACACTGTATTACCTAGACCATTCAATAAAACTCTATCTATAAAAAGCAAACTTTGGAAATGACCAAAGAGCATTACCAACATCTCGGGAACAACGTGGTCTGGGATGGAGCTGTCCCAGAAATCCCTGTGGATCAGTCTATAGCAGTGCCCTTTAGACACTCTTCCTGCACGGCCTGCGAAGGAGAAACATCCAAACACCATTTGGCATTAATCACCTTCGCGTTAGCATAAATACGTACGTAAGAATAACCATTAAATATTAAGAAAAGCCCTTGTTATTTTCTACCAGACCAGGTCGGTAAAGACTTCAGAATAAGCTGGTGTTCAAAGACCTCTCATGTAGGCAGATTAAGCACTGAAGTTTCCTCTGTGATCGACGGCATACAATGCGATGCGTTATTTCTAAAGAAAACCACGTTGGCCCCAATATGCAACGAAAATCAAAACATTTTAAATACAAGACATTTCCTGCAGATGCAAAGCTCACACTAATAAAAACACAAAAAGCATAGCTGGCAGGAGCCGGTGAGGCTCCCCCAGTGACGTGGCTGTGCAATGAGACATGTGTAGGCTGTCGCTGTCGCCGTCTGCCTTGGGCTTCTCACCATGGCCATCAGTCCCGATGCCTCCGCAAAGGCTGCCGTCACGACAGCTGCTTCACGTGAAATGAGGGCTCGGAACCAGGCCTGGCCCTCACGGACCACCATACGAGGACTCTTCTCTCGTGACTGTATTGCTTGTGGAGGACAAACTCCTTTATCCCTAAACATAATAAAATCTCCCAAGGAGAAAGAGGGGCGGGGAGGAAAAAGGGTGTCCTTAATAAATACCCAGCTTTTAAAAATGCAGCAGCCCTGGGGCACCTGGGTGGCTCAGTCAGTAAAGCGTCCAACTCTTGATTTCGGCTCAGGTCATGATGTCATGGTTTGTGAGATTGAGCCCCGCGTCAGGCTCTGCATTGACAGAGAGGAGCCTGCTGGGGATTCTGTCCCTCCCTGTCTCTCTGCCCCTCCCCTGCTCACGTGTGCATGCACACATGCTCTCGCTCCCTCTCTCTCAAAATCAATAAACAAACATTTTTAAAAACGGGGCAGCCCAGGGAGGTTGTCTCCTTCCCCACCTGTGGAGTCAGGAAAGACGGAGGGGCGTCTGGACTCCTGCCCCCCACCTCCACCTGTCTCCCCTGGTAGGTCCCTTCACCCGCGGGGAGTTGAGTGGAGAGTCCGGACTTCCAGCACTGCCATCATCACCCCCACCCTGCACCTTAACGTGCCAATGACAGGACTCTCTAAGTACAAAACTCCAAGGCAATGACAAAAGACAAAAGTGAAACCAACTCCTAGAACCAACTAGTGAACTCAGCAAAGCCACAGGGTACGAGATCAACACACAAAAGTCACTCACACGTCTATACACACGGCAGCAATGAACCCGTAAAAACCGAAATTAAAAATGCAACGCCATTTCCAATCACCCCGAGTAAAATAAAATAGTTAGGATCTGCATGCTGAAAACAACACAAGCTGATTAAAGAAGTAAGTGGAGACACAAACCGTGTTCAGGGATTGAAGACCCAGCATAACAAAGACGTCGATTCTCCACAAACCGTCCTATGGGTTTAATGCAATTCCGATCAAAATCACAAATGAGTTTTTTGTAGACAGGGACAAGTTCATTCTAAACCCTGCGTGGGAGGGAGAAGCGTGACACTTCCGAAAGTAAAGAAGGCAGGGGGAGGGGCCCAGCAGGGTGCAGGGCAGGGAGAGGCACACAGCGCCCGTGACACCGCACAAAGGCACAGAAGCCACTCCGCGGGAAATTCAACGGTGCTGGAATGGGACACCCACGGGCAAAGAGATGGACCTCGCCCCTAACCTCACACCTCTCACAGAAGTTCATTCAAATGGGTCACAGCCATAAACGCAGAACACACATCTCCGAAACCGTGAGAAGAAAACGCAGGAGAAACCCCCCCGGGGACGCAGGCAGAGGTGAAGCGTTGACACGTGGCCCCCAACACCACCCAAAAGGAAGACCTCAGCCAAGTTAAAAGTTTTCTCTCCAAAAGACCCTCGGAAGAGGACGAAGAGACAACATACAGGACGGAGTGGGGGAGGGTGTGCAAACCACACATCCAGCATCTCCCAAAGGACTAGCATTGAGGTGGCAGGGAGAACTCGACTCGCCAGTCACCACGCACACGGTCCAACTCTAAACCGGGCCCAAGACAAAAACGGACACCTCGCTGTGGGCACACAGATGGCAGAGAAGCACAGGAAGAGGCGCCCACCTCATCAGCCGTCGGGGACACGTACGTTAAAATCACAAGGAAAGATTATCACACGCCTTCAGAATGGCTACAACGAAAACAGCCGTTAACACCAAATGCTGGCACCGGTGGGGAGAAAATGAATCGCACACACCGCTGGCAGGAGTGGAGCCACCACGCAGCCACCGTGGAAATCGACTGACACAGCTTCTTCTAAAACTAACCATACGCTTGCCGTATCACCCAGTAATGGCACGCCTGGGCTCGTATCCCAGAGAAACGAAAACTTACATCCGCACAAAACCCGTACGTCAATATTCTTGGTGGCTTTATTGGCAACTGCCAGGAACCAGAGATGCTCCAACATCCTTCAAGAGGCGAATGGTACAATGGAATCCAGCAACAAGAACTACTGGGGTGCCTGGGAGGCTCAGTCGGGTGACCGTCCAATTTGGTTTTGGCTCCCGTCATGATCTCAGAGTTTGGGGGTCCGAGCCCCCAGTCAGGCTCTGGGCTGACAGTGAGGCGTCTGCTTGGGATCCTCTCTCCCTCTCTCTGCCCCTCCCCTGTACATGTGCGTGCACGTGCTCTCTCCCTCATCCTCTCAAAATAAATCAATAAGGGCGCCTGGGGGGCTTAGTTGGTTGAGCGACCAACTTTGGCTCTGGTCACGATCTAGCGGCTCTTGAGTTCGAGCCCTGGGCCAGGCTCTGTGCTGACAGCTCAGAGCCTAGAGCCTGCTTCATTCTTTGTCTCCCTCTCTCTGCCCCTCCCCTGCTCGTGCTCTCTCTCTCTCAAAAACAAACAAGCATTTAATGAATAAGAGCTGTGGATACATGCAGCAATTTGGAGAGATCTTAAGGATGTGGTGGTGAGTGAAACGAGCCCATCCCGAAAGTCCCCAGCTGCGCGCTTCCACCCGGATAACATCCTGGAAACGAAGGACAAAACGGGGAAGAACAGCGGCTGGCGGAGAGGCCAGTGCCAGGCAGCTCCTTCCGGGCAGCTGTCCTGTTCTGCATTCTGATGGCGGTGCTTACACGGGTCTGCACGTGACGTCAGACGGCAGAGAGGACACGCACCGGGGCGCGTGTAAAACTGAGCAGTGACGGTCTGTGGTCTACGTGTTGTACCGACACCGACCGCCTGATCCGGACGCTGCACTACGGTTCTGTGAGGTGTCGTTGCCAACAAGCTGGGAGATGCTGGCCGGTGTTTGAGAGACTCCAGGGACGATTTTCCAACTTCTCAAAGGAAGAATGTTTATTACAGAAATCTTGAACATACAGAAAAACAAAGGCTAAGACTCCTATGATCTCAAGACCCAAAGGTTTTTGTGTGTTTATTTCTAGTCATTTTTTTCCGAAGCATGGGACTTGTTTGGGGGGTAATTCTGGGTTGGGAGGCTAAGACACAGTAAGATGGTTACAGTTTATTATCCTTTCTTTCGCTCAATTTTATAACAACACGTGACTCAACATACGGTTTTCCCAAAGCGACGAGAAGCTGGCTCCGGCCCTGAGTGACCCACCCACTCGCTCTCACGCCCTCTCTGGGCAGCCGTCTCGGGGGAGGCAGCAGAGCCCCGGGCTAAGGGTGTGGACTGCAGCCGGAGCAGCGCCCCCACTGTCCAGGACAGCCTGAGGCCGTCACCCCTTCTCTGCCTCTCCGCTGCACCAGTAAAATGTGAGGATGTCAACAGCGGACTAGGTCACGGGGTGGCAGGAGGATTAAATGAGTTCACGTTAAGTACTCAGAATCGTGCCCGGCGCATAGTAAGCACTCAATAAATGTTGCCTCGACTCTATTTTGATGAGGTAGCTTTACTGCCCCACAGGTATTTTTGGAATGGCCCTTCGCCCATCCTCCCTAAAAGTTCTCTAATAAAACATAAGCCACGCTCAGTCCACACCAAGAACTCTGTCCCCGGGGGCCAGTCCCCACAGGTGACAGTAGCAACCTACCTCCGTGCATCACAACCACACCTCCACTGTGATCAAAGCCCTCCAGACCCTCACAAACGCCTCCACACCCTCAACTCCCCAGCAGTACGTGTGCCGCAGCAAATGCTGAATGAACCTTCTGTGGAACCTGCTTAGGAAAAGCAACCCTAGAAGGATCAGAACTTGGACAAGACAGAGGAAGAATTATCAAAAGTTAATTAAAAATTATCAAAACTTTGGGGGCACCTGAGTGGCTCAGTCGGTTGAGCTTCTGACTTCAGCTCAGGTCATGATCTCGCGGTTCGTGAGCTCGAGCCCCCCATCAGACTCTCTGCTGTCGGTGGGGAGCTCACTTCAGATCCTCTGTCCCCCTCTCTCTGCCCCTCCCCCATTTGTGCTCTCTCTCAAAAATAAAGAAAATATTTTTTAAAAATTATCAAAAATGTATCTGGTTTCCATAACTATTCCCCAAACGTTTTCTAAAATTCACCGCAGGGGTGCCTGGGTGGCTCGGTTAAGTGTCTGACTCTTGGTTTTGGCTCACATCACGATCTCATGGTTCATGGGTTAGAGCCCCAAGTCAGGCTCTGTGCTGACAGCTCAGAGCCTGGAGCCTGCTTCGGATTCTGTGTCTCCTTCTCTCTCTGCCCCTCCCCTGCTCACACTCTGTCTCTCTGTCTCTCAAAAATAAACATAAAAAAAATAAAGATAAGTTAAAAAAAATAAAATTCACTGCAAAAGACTATAGTGTTGAAATAATCACATGCCTGTCCGTTATATACAAAGACCGTCACCTAATTCTATGGATGAGAGGAGAATCACAAATTTAAATGCATAGTCTGACGATATGAGACATTGTTGCTTAAAACTTAAAACTGGTTTCAGTAAAGAAAGTATCTGCATAAGAGTAAAAAAACAAAAACCACAATGTTTTAAAACATCTGAATTTGCCACCAATTCGTTATTGTGCTGGAACACAAGTGCCTTACCTTTTCTCTGATTACAACTGGTTTTAGAGGCCCAACTCAATCGCAGACTCTGGTAATTCGTATCTTCATCACAAACCAGAGTTCTAGTCAAACAAAAATCTATAACTGTCATTTAAAAAAAGGAATGTAAACACCATGCCAACAAGAAGTAACTGTGTAATAATCACAACGCACAGGGATAAAACAGCAAGAAACATGCAGCCTTCAGATCAGTGCACATTACAGAAGACTCTGGAAGAGCACTGGCTACTCCTTACCACCCAGGACAGATAGAGGCTGTGGCCACATTCTTTCTTCTATGGACAAGAGCCTTTGGGCACAAAGAGCATAAGCCCTGTAGACCCGACAAGCCTCAAGAAAAGCCCATCCGGACTGCACGCAAAAGAGGGTCAGAGGGCACAACGTGGGCAGCACAGAAGCGGCCACGATGCCGGGCTGTGGGGACTCACATCCTGGGGGGGAGGAGGCACGCTGCCTAGTCTCTCCATGCTGCAGTGTCCTCGTCTGTGAAAGCTGGCTGCCGGAAGCCCCTCCAGCTCTCCTCTGGATTGATCGTCCCTGTCCTGACTGTGGTAAGCGGGCACGCTGGCCGGCAGGGTGCCGTCTTCTCTTTGCCCCTCTCCAGCCCTCCCATACCCTCACTGCCACTGCCCTCCTGGAAAACCTCTGCCTCGTTCAGTTCACCACCACCGCCCCTCCGTTATGGCTCCCCGGTCCCCACACCCTCCTCTACTGCTCCCACCCGAATTCTGGTGACTTCCAGGCCCAGGAAACCATGTGGGTGGCATTCAGGCTCCTGGTTCCATGAACCCTCTCCTCCGATCATCCTGTCCCCCACCTTCTAGCAGCCCTACCTGACACCAGCATCACAGTGACAGCAAGTGCCTCTCTCCAAACCTGCCTCCAGGCCTACCCAGCAATCCTTAATCCCTGCCGACGGCACCACAATCTGTCCATCTTGTGACCTGTTAGCTATCCCTCCACCCACCTCCTCACCTCCCTCTGTGCCCTCCCATTCTGATCTGCTGGGGTCCCCACCCCCCCCCCCTCCGTAGCCCTGGGGAACGTACTTCCCACCTCCACTGTGCGGCCCCTGGGACCAGGGAAGGACCGACCCATCGGGCCAGCAGGTTGACTGCCCCCTTCCATCGCTGTCCACTAGGCTCGAGTGGCCCTCGGGGCACCTGGCCCGTCAACCCCCCCACCTTTAGGGTCTTCTCCTCGACGCTCTATGGCCCCCCATTCTCAGTCTGCGCTGGCATCGTGCCTCTAGCTCACCAGGGGAAGCAGGGGTGGCAGAGGGCCCCATGAGCTCCCTCTGCCACCCGTCCTCACACTTGGCCCTTCCCCGGGAACAAGGGTAAGGCGCCCACGCGCACAAGGAGGCCCAGCGCCCACGCGGTATCCCATCGTATCCCTGCACAGGGACGAGGCCGCAGTCAACAGGCCCCTCTCTCCCACGGCACCTCTGCACCGTTCCTGTCACCCAGACGCTGGGTCTCCCGTCCATCCGGGAAAGGTGTGCTCTTGGGCCCGGCCACTCTTCGGCAACCTCCCCGTTTCTCTGCTCCCTTTGACAGCAGCATGTGCTAACTGCACGGTCCCCAATGCCCCTCTCCTCCCCTCCCTCCCTAACCTCCAGCAAAACTGCTCTGGTCAAGGTCACCTATGATATCCATGTTGTTGACCCGATGGCCAAATTTCCAGTCTTCTCCAAACTTGACCAATCATCAGCATGACATGTTATCCACCCCGTCTTCCTCAAAGCCCTGACTCGGTTTCTACGTCTTTGCTGGCTGTGCCTCTGCAATTCATCACTGCCCCCCTTCAAACACCAGAAACGCCTTCCCCACGTGCCACCACTGCCCGCCGGTCTCCGGGCCTGCACAGCCAAGTGTCCGTGGACGGGCAGCAGGTGCCTCGCCGCACCGCTCCAGCTGCCACAGTCCCACACCAGATCCCCCAGCACACCTACCAGATAGGGCCCTACGGCCACCATCCCCCTGTAACCCGCCGCCGATTCTTGCCCGCACTAGTCACACCCTCCTTCCTCACTCAGCCCGCCAAGCCCCCTGCCTCACTGCGGTCTGTCCCTGAATGAGCCTCCAGACGACGTCGTCCCTGCTCTCCAAATCCTGTCTTGCCAGCAAAACCCTAAGCCTTCATACGCCCCGGAAGGCTCTGCGTGACCCAGTACCCCGTTACCTCCTTGACCTCGCCCTCCAACCACGTCCTCCCCGCTCACCTGAGCCAGCTCCCGGCCTCCCCGTTTCCTGCACTCGCTCCGCAGACTCTGAGCCTCAGCTCCTCCTACGCTCTTCCCCACGCGCCCACCCCTCCCCGGCCGTTCGGCCAACAGCGTCTGCTGTCCTCCCCACGACTCCCTCCTCCACGTCCGCCTCCTGCACGCACCGTCACTTCACCTGCCACGAACTCTGGTCTTATTCATCGCCTATCACCCACCCCTGAAGGTGTCACGAGAACGCGGACTTTCTCCTGGTGACTATCTCCCCAGCACCTAGAACGGTCCCCGGCGTGGAGACCAGACACTGCCACGTTCTGTGGGTACGTGTGTATCTGTCCAGCCACGCCGTCCCTGCTGCTCCTCAACCCTGAACCGCCTCCTCCCACAGCTCACTCCTCACTCAGTTCAGGTCTTGTCCAAATACTGCGTCCTCGGCCGGGCGTTCCCTCATCACCCTAAAAGCTCATCTTCCCAAGGACCGTAGCCCTCTGATATACCTTCCCTACAGGGAGCACTCTGCTCCACCCGAAATGACACGTGTCTCTGACTGCCGTCTGTCTGTCTCTGCCAACAGAATGCAATCGCCCTGAGACGGGCCTTCTGCGCATTCACCACCATGCTCCCGGCACCCAGAGCAGTGCCTGGCACATGGGGAGCTTCAAACTACGAATTAACAAATTTAGGAAATCCATGAACAAAGCAATCAAGGACATGCATGCAGAACGCTAAGTCAGGAAGGGCTCCCTGCCGAGCCGACACAGCGCCCTGCTACACTTCCCCCTTTCCCCGACGCTCCTGCCTCACCCCCCTCCAGCCACAGAACTCCACCTGGGGCAGCCCCAGGCCCCACTGTCCACCAAGGCCCTCGAAGTGCCCCTGGGAGAGGAGGAAGTGGTGAACTACGAGTGCAGAGAAGCTGTACGAACCTGCTTTTCTAAATTCTCTCTTGCAACAGCCAAGAGCTGGGGAAGAGGAGGAAGAGCAACCCCTCAAGGGGCAAGCGGGCCTCTAAGTACCGTGCTTTATGTCGGGGAGAAAACAGAGAAGCATCTTACCGTACTTGACGTCTGGAACTGTGATGGAGCTCTCTGCAATGTTGGTGGACAGAATAATCTACCGAACATAAAAAAAAAAAAAAAAAAAAGCAAAAAGCATCTGACGTTCCTGCTATATACTGGAAACACTGGGCAAAATTAAAAAAGAAAAAAAAAACTCAAGCTCAAAAATTATTTAAAAGATTGTTAACGTAGACAATGGACTCAAGTTTTTAAATTAACAGTTTTCCTATTTTCTATAAAACACAACTGATCAAGGGTCTGGGAGGAGGCTGGGGGGAATCAACGTGGGGGCAGGGGGGCCTCAGCAGCCAAACCTGTATACCTCGAGGCTCTGCCCCACACTGGGGTGGGGCCCTGAGCCACCTACTTACCTCCCTGTCCTCAGAGATGCCACGCAGACAAGAATAATGATGCCCACCCACAGGCTCGCCGTGAGTGTTAACAGGAGTTAACAGATGTAAAGTGCTTCCAACCGCTCCCGACGCAAAGCACGGGTTCAATCACCAGTACCTACGGACCTGCAGTGCCTAAGTCACAGCGCCCAGGCACTGTGACATGACCTTAACTCAAGTCCAGATGTACATGGCTATAATTCACCTCCCTAACAGCTCTACGTTCCAACAGAAGTTCAGTCTCACAAAAGCCGTTTGCTAAGACACACTACAGGTGACAGGGACCCAGGCCATCTATCTGTTCAGGTCCACATGCATGACCTTAACTGCTACCCCTTTTCCTGGCATAATCACTGGATGCCCACAAAGCCTGGCAACACGGCAGGTGCTTAAAAGCAACAGGCAAGAAGCCAGACAAAGACAGCCGTCCCAGACCTCGGACACAGTGCTTCCGGGGTCCTGGGATTAGCACGGGGCAAAAGGCACGACCAAGCTAACACCCAAAGGAAGGGCTGAGCCTGCACCGTGCAGGGGCCGGCCACCCCTAGAGATTCCACACATTTGCCAGGAAGCGAGGGGGCTGGGTTGTGCGTCTGAGGTTCCGGACCACCGTCAACAGCTCTGGAAGGGTCGTGCTAAGACGCTGCCACGGCTCACGCACAACCCGAGGTTAAAGCCGTCCCCCTTCACCGGGACTAAGAATGCGGGTTCCACCCAAGGCCACGGGGCAGTGCTGCAGACACCACAACCGTCCCACAGTCTGAGAAATGCCAAGAGGTGAGAAGCATCAGAATCCACCAGCAACAACACCCTGAAGTGGAGGAGGTAAAGAATACTAGCAACCGACCGATAAAACAAAAGACGAGAGAGAAGCAACACACGCGGCTCCTCGGGCAAGTACGCGTCCGGGTGAGTCACCGCCAGCTGCGGCGCACATCAGGCCAGCTAGCGGAGGTGTCCGCGCTCCGCGACGGCACAGTCTCGGCGGAAAATGTGCCTGAAGTGCTCGCAAGTCCCCTCCCGGTTTCCTACCTTTCTGTACCCAGGAACTGGACTTAGAAACACGTTATTCTGTTCTTCTAAAGTCACACTTGAATGGAGTGGATAAACCTGTAACCTAGGGAACAGATTAACGAAATAACATGTCCATAAAGAACAGAAATGAGGACACACAAAAGCGAGCAAGTGTTCACTGAGCTGATCGGACTCCTTTAGGGCAGAAACAATAACGGAACAGTAAAGATAGAGCCATATCATTTGAAACATACCTTTTGTGAACCATGTTTGTGAGAAGTTCATGCATGTAGTTTATTTCACCCAGACCTGGAGACGAAAAACAGTGGAGAGAGGAAAAAAGATGTATTTGCTGCTTAAAAAACAACCTTTAAATGAGATGACATCCTTTTCAAAAAAAGGCCCTACCAATTCATTTTGACTTTGTTATCCTGTTTGCCCAATTACATCTCAATTACAAATAAAAATGTACAATGACGTTGACCACCGATAACTCAAAAATATGAAAAAAAAACCCATTCTTCTGGTGTTTCCCTTCCCACAACAGTGACCGCCTGCAAGTGTGGCCATCCGAATAATTACATTTCTTTTTTATTTCCCACTGATTTTTCCAAACTTTCTATGGTCAACAGGCAACATTTTACAACCAAAAAATAGTACTCAAAAAGTCCTGGTCACACAGATAGGCTAAATTTTTTTCATTAGGTTTAAAAAATGTCTATGGATACATCAAACTTTCATGTGCTCTTGTCCCAACCTGAACTATCAACCCTGTAATGTGCTGAACTGTGTCCTCCGAAGAGGTGCTAAGTCCTAATCGCAGTACCTGAGAACATGGTTCTGTCTGCAAACAGCATTACTGCGGACGTAACGAGCTAAGGTGAGGTCAGACTGGAGTGGACGGGACCTTACTCCAATAGGGCTGGTGTCCCCATAAGAGGAAGGGAGAGGGACACACAGAGAGAGCGCCATGTTAACAAGGGAGGCAGAGATAGGAGGGACGCAGCCACAAGCCAAGGAACACCAAGGATGGATGGCCGGTGGCTGCTGGAAGCCGGCAGAGGCAAGGGAGGGTTCTACCGGGAGCCCCAGAGGGAGCAAGGCCCTGCTGACACCTTGATTTCGAACTCCTGGCCTCCAGAGCAGTGAGAGAATAAATTCCCATTGTTTTGAGCCTTACACTTCGTAGCATTGTTACAGCAGTCCTAGAGAACGAATACAGAACGGCTCCCAAAAGATCAATTCACAAAATAAACATCTATCCAACCTGCGTTCACATAAACACGTAACAGACACGAGACAAAGTAAACTGTAAAATACCGTTCATAAATATTTGCCGCAGACAATGTTTAACAGTTAGAAGGCATTTATCTCCTTTTTAGGTATTCCTGAGCTAGTACACCGTGGCTCTGCTTTGGCCACACTTCTCCTTCATACGCCACCACACGCACAGCAGTCTTTGATAAATGTTTATTGGGGTAACTGCAACCCCACCCCACTGGCAGCGATGATTGTTTCCTGGGTACAAAAGTAATCCACAGCAACATAAGCAAAACATAACTGAAGCTGCAAACTCAAATGGTGCATCCCAAAATTAAGTAAGCTACTTTGATTTAGGGTTTTTGTTCTCCAAAACTACTTGTACAAAGACTCATGTGCTATCATTACCTTTTAACAACAAAAAATATGTGAATTATCGTCATGATGTGTCACCAAACTATACCACTGTATTTAAAAAATCAAAAACATCATTTTGAAAAAGTACAATTTACCACAAATTAATCTTTCTCAGGTAATTCACAAGGCCGATTTCCCAAATACTGAGATAGGGACACAAGGACTTTTCTGATGACTCTCATGGTGTCACAGCAGCAACATCGTCATTAAGTAAGCTTTGCGTGTACGATGATGGCAATCACCTCACATTTACGACGATATATGTGAAACGACAAATTTAACAAAGCCAATTACTTTATTGAAAATTTGGAAGCAGATAAAACTGGCTTTAAAAAATTAAACTCTTAAAAATAAGTTAATTAAATAAAATAAAAATTAAACTCTTGGGACACCTGGGTGGCTAGTCAGTTAAGTGTCAAAATCAACAAGTCTATGCTGATGGGGCAGAGCCTGCTTGAGATTCTCTCTCTCCCTCTCCCTCTGTCCCTCCCCTGCTCATGCTCTCTCCCTCTCAAAGTAAATAAATTAACTTTAAAAAAAAAAGGATCAGGGCGCCTGGGTGGCTCAGTCAGTTAAGTGTCTGACTTCAGCTCAGGTCATGGTCTCACCGTTCATGGGTTCTGTGCTGACAGCTCAGAGCCTGGAGCCTGCTTCGGATTCTGTGTCTCCCTGTCTCTCTGTCCCACCCCTGCTTATGCTCTGTCTCTCTCTGTCTCTCTCTCTCTCAAAAATAAAGTGTAAAAAAAATTTTTTTAAAAAAAGGAAGAAAGCCTAAAAAGTAGAAGCACAATTAAAAAAAAACTTAAAAAAAATTAAACTCTTCATCATCATTTTAGCAATGCAAAGGTTACGATAAGAGATCAAACTGAAAACCACATGTGCTCATGTTCTCGGAGTCTAAAAAGACTAAACACACAGAGCCAAGTACCATTTTTCACAAAATGGGCTAGACACAAACACAGCCTCCATCAAGGGCATTATAATTCCAGGCCACAAGCATGACACTCACCTGGCAAAAACACCAACACGCTGCTCCGCTCCGCCACAAACTGGGCACCCGACGAGCTCTTGCTCCTGTTACAAATGTTGAGTGCACAAACGTTAATCTGGCAAAAGTAGCCACTGCTGGTCTAGAACCCTGACAGCCCAGGCTTCTGTCGCGAAAGTCTCATACAGATCATCCAGCATGTTTTCTTGTATGTAAGAAAACACAGAGGTCCTGGGACATGGTCCCACAGTCACTGGGGGTGCCCAAGAGTCTTGATTCCCATAAAACTCATCTGCCAAACTTTCCCTTGAAATTTAGTTATTGTAATCGAGAATCTCAAAATACAAAACTTTTAAAATAACTACAAGTAAAACTTAAACTCAAACCATCAGCTTGCCTTCCCACTCCTGTCAAAGTATTTCCTCGGTGTGAAATCAGAACTTTGGTTCTCTGCACACCGCGAGCTCTCCTCGTGCAGGCAGACGGGGCAGTAACAAAACAGACAAACAAGGTCCCTGCTCTTTGTGGAGCTCACATTCTAGCAGGAGGGAGAGACCAGAGACAGGGAAGCAAATCAGGTGTCTTCAGTTTAGCAGTAAGACACCGTCAGGAACAGATGGGGGCCCAGAGACGCTGTGTTGCAGTCATTAGCTAATCTCCACACCCCTTCTCCTCTGCAGGTACTGGTCCCAGCACAGCCCAGACTGCTGTTGATCAGCTCTTCCAAGAATTAATAAAGACTAGAGTGAAAACTAGTAAGATAAAGTAAAACAACAACAACAAAAATCAACAAACTCAAACCCAGGTCTTTGAAAAGATCAATGAAATGGACAAATCTGGGGGCCCCCGGGTGACTCAGTCAGTTAAGCGTCTGACTTCGGCTCAGGTCATGATCTTGCAGTTCGTGAGTTCGAGCCCCACATCAGGCTCTGTGCTGACAGCTCAGAGCCTGGGGCCTGCTTCTGATTCTGTGCCTTCCTCTCTCTCTGCCCCTCCCCTGCTCACATGCTATCTCTCTTTCTCTCTCAAAAATAAACATTTAAAAAAAAAATTTATTAAAAAAAAAAAACAGAAATGGACAAATCTTTAGCTTTTGACCAAGAAAAAAAGAAAGAAGATTCAAAACACTAGAATGAGAAATGAAAGGGGCGCCTGGGTGACTCAGTTGGTTGAGCGTCCAACTCTGGACTTTCGCTCGGTTGTGATCCCACAGTCATGGGTTCAAGCCCTGCATCGGGCTCTGTGCTGACCGTGTGGAGCCTGCTTAGGATTCTGTCTCCCTCTCTTTCTACCCCTCCCCAGTTCACACATGTGCTCTCTCTCTCAAAATAAGTAAACATTTTTTTTAAAAATGAAAGAAAGGGCATTACTTTACAGAAATACAGAGGATTACGGAGGAATACGATGGAAAACTGTACACCAACAAAGTAGATACTTGACAGGAGATGGACACATTCCTAAATAGACACAAACTATTAAAACTCACCCAAGGGGGAAAAAAATGTGAGGGCACCTGGGTGGCTCAGTCAGTTAAGCGCTGGATTTCGGCTCAGGTCATGATCTCACGGTTCATGGGTTCGAGCCCCACATCAGGCTCTGTGCTGATGGCTCAGAGCCTGGAGCCTGCTTTGGATTCTGGGTCTCCCTCTCTCTCTGCCCCTCCCCAACTCTCACTCTGTCTCCCAGAGCTCTCTCAAAAACAGAGATTAAAAAAATTTTCTTTTAATCTGAATATGCTTATAATAAAGCAATAAACTGAACTGAGAAGTTTAAAATTACTCATAAAGAAAAGCCCAGACCCAATGGCTTCACAGCAGAATTCTACCAAACATTCAAAGAATCGATACCAATTCTTCACAAACTTGCGAAAAACAAAACATTTCCCAACTTATTTAATGAGGCCAGTACCAGACAAAAAATCACAAGAAAACTACAGACAAGACCTCTTGTACCTATGGATGCCAAGAGTCCTCAACAAAATACAAGCAAGCCAAATCCAGCAACATACGGAAACGACTGTGCACCATGACCAAGTGGGACTTATCCCAGGGATGCAAAGTCGCTTTAATACCTAAAAATCAGTGGGTCCTGAGAAACTTAACAGAAGACCATGGGGGAGGGGAAGGGAAAAAAAAAAAAAAGTTAGAGACAGAGGGAGCCAAACCATAAGAGACTCTTAAAAACTAAGAATAAACTGAGGGTTGATGGGAGAGTGGGGGGTGGGAGGGAGGGGAGGGTGGGTGATGGGCATGGAGGAGGGCACCTGTTGGGAGGAGCACTGGGTGTTGTATGCAAACCAATCACAATAAATTTCATATTAAAAAAAATAAAAATATCTTTAAAATATACCTAAAAATCAATTAATTTAATACATTATATTAGCAGAAAAAAAACAAATTTCACATCATTACCTCAACAGACCCAGATAAACCATTTAAACAAAATCTAACACTCTTTCACAAAAAGTTTTAAGAAGATAATAAAATAAAATCTAAACACTCAACAAACCAGCAACAGGAGTTTACTCCCTCAACCTGATGAAGGTCATCCACCCACAAGGAACCCACAGCACACATGATACTTCACAGTCAAAGACCGGGAGGCTTCCCCTGAGATCACAGACCAGACAAGGATACCTGCTCCTCCACTTCCGGTCAGCACTGTGGTGAAGGCGCTAGGGCATCCAGATTGGAAAAGAAGAAATAAAACTCTCTGTTCATAAACGACATGACCTTGGGTACAGAAAATCCTAAGAAACCCTACCAGAAATGGGGCACCTGGGTGGCTCAGTCGGTTAAGTGTCCGACTTCGGCTCAGGTCATGATCTCTCAGCTTGTTAGTACAAGTCCCGCATCAAGCTCTGTGCTGACAGCTGGGAGCCTGGAGCCTGCTTCGGATTCTGTGTCTCCCTCTCTCTCTGCCCCTCCCCTACTTGTTCTCTCTCTCTCTCTCTCAAAAATAAACATTAAAAAAAGTTTTAAAAAATCCTACCAGAACTAATAAATGACCTCAGCAAAGTTGCAGGATAAAAGATCAATACACAAAAATCAACTGTTATTTTGATACATCTCCAATGATCAAAAAATGAAATTAAGAAAATAATTTCATTCACGATAACATCAAAAGGAGTAAAACACAGAAATGTGTTTGACAAGATAAGTGCAAAACTTATACTTTGAAAATTACTAAGCATTGTTGAAAATGATTTTTAAGAATCTAAAGAAATAGGAAAAGATCTCATACTGGAAGACTGAATACGGTCATAGTTAGGATGGTAACACTCCCCAGATCTCCAGACTCAACCCAATCCTTTTCAGAGGCCTGGCTTCCCTGTAGAAATGGACAGGCTGATTCTAAAAGTTCACCCAGGAGTACGAGGGACTTGGAATAGCCAAAACAATCCTGAGTAAGAATGAAGTTAGAAAGACTCCTACTTCTAATTTCAGAATTACTTCAAAACAGTGGTAACCAAGGTGGTGTGGTACTAGCCCAAGGATAGACACAGAGACCAACGGAAGAGAATTTAGAGTCCGGAAATAAACCCGTCCATACGTCTATGGCCAACTCATTTTCAAGAAGGTGCCAACACACAATGGGCACAGGAGAGTCTTTGAACCAACAGTGCTGGGACGAGTGGTTAGCACACAAGCCCAAGAATGAAGCTAGACTCTCACCTCACATGTACACAAAACTGAATTCAAAGACCTAAGACCTAAATGAAACACCAAAACTGTAACACCCTTAGAAGAAAACAAGGGGTAAATCTTGATGAGCCTGAACCTGGCAATGGATCCTTAGCTATGACACCAAAAGCATGAGCAACAAAAGAAAAACTAGACAAATTAGACTTTACCAAAATTAAAACCTTTTGTGCTTCAAAACCACCAGCAAGAAAGTAAAAAGACAGCCGTCAGGATGCAAGAAAATATTTGCAAACCATGTATCTGGTAAAGGGCTTGTATCTAGAATATACAAAGAATCCTTATGATCAGTAAAAAAACAAAAACAAAAACAAAAAATCCAATTAAAATCGGACAAAGGACGTATGCCTCTAAATATACACACGCGCGCCTTTAAAGAGGATATACAAATGGCCAATAAGCTCCTAAAAAAGATGTTCAACATCATCAGTCATCAGCAACATGGAAGTCAAAACCACAACGTGATACTACATCACACACACCAGGATGGCTGGAATCAGAGGTCAGACATCAACCAGTACTGGAAAGGACGTGGAGAAACGGGGACCCTCACAAGCTGCTGGTGGGAATGTAAAATGATCCAGGTGCTCTGGAAACCAGTCCGGCAGGTCCTCGACTGGTTAAACACAGAGTTACCATATGAGCTGACAATGCCCCTCCTAGGTATATACCCAAGAAAAATGAAAATACACATCCACACAAGTACCTGTACATGAACTTTCACAACAGCATTCTGCACAAAAGCCAAAAGGAGAAAGAGAACCTAAGTCACCATCAATACACAAGTGGATAAATGAAACGTGGTGTATCCTACAACAGAGGACTGACCTCAGTCATAAAAAGGAAGAAAGTCCCAATACACACTACAACATGGACGAGCCGTGAAAACCCACAATAAGTGAAAGAGGTCAGTCACCAAAGATCACATCCTACAGGATTCCACTTACATGAAAGTCAAGAACAGGGAAACCTATAGGGACAAAAAGTTGATTAGTGGTTGCTTAGGACCAGGGGTGAAGGGGAAGAATGAGGAAGAGAGTGAAAGGGTCAGGGTTTCTTTCTAAGGTGATGAAGATATTCTAAAATGGGCTGTGGTAATGGTGCCGCGTATGTGTGAATATTCCAGAAACTACTCAACTGTACAGCTTAAAGGGGTGCATCATATGTTATGTAAATAGTATCTTGATAAAGCCATTTTAAAAATGAGGGGGAGGGGCGTCTGGGTGGCTCAGCAGGTTGGGCGACCGACTTCGGCTCTGTTCATGATCTCACAGTTTGTGAGTTCAAGCCCCACATTGGGCACTGTGCTGACAGCTCAGAGCCTGGAGCCTCCTTCGGATTCTGTCTTCCCCTCTCTCTGCACCCCCCCCCCACTCACACTCTGTTTCTCTCTCTCGAAAATAAACATTAAAAAATTTTTTTTAATGAGGGGAAAAGGAAGGGGAACAGAGAGAGGCGAACAGGATGCTCCATTTGTCACAAAGCTAACAAACAGGTGGAAGTCAATGAGCATTTTCCCCAGGGAACAAGGGTCAGAAGCCTTCACAATGGAAAAGAAGTCTGTGGGCCTTCTCTAAAGATACATTAACTACAATGACGACATTATAAACCTTCCTAACCACCAAGAAAAGATTTTAAAACGAAAGAAAAGGCCATAGAGTAGGTATGACACATGTGAGACTAAACACACGGTCGTATCAATAAGCACGGATGGCTGAACTCAGTAAAGCCAAAGTTTTTCAAACGACTCAAAAACCACCCCCAACTCTGCTACCTGCAAAAGACATACCTAAACATAAGCCGTTCAGAAAAGAGTGACAGCAAAGGAAGGGCAAAGATTTTAGAGGCCAAGACAGAAAGAAAGCAGGGCTGCGATCCTGAAACATGACAAAGCGGAATTCAGGCCCCACAGCATTAAGCAAGACCGAACGGGGCACAATATAATGCCGAAGGCACAGTTCACATCTGACAAGAGCTCCGTGCCAAAACACGAGCAGCCAAACCCAGAACTCTCACACAACCAGATGCTGGTGGGGACGCGGAGGCACGGGGCCCCCTATCCATCGCTGCCGGGAACGTGAAATGGCACAGCCACCCTGGAAGGCACTTGGGTGGTCTCTTACAAAACCGATCCAGCGATCCTGCTCCTTCGTGCTCACCCCGAGGAGCCGAAAACTTACGTCCACACCAACACCTGCACATACATGTTTACAGCAGCTTCCTTCATAACTGCCCGAACTCGGAAGCCACCAAGACGTCCTTCAGCAGGTGAACGCATAAACACACCGCGGGGCCACCCAGACAGGGGAATGCTGTTCGGCGCTACGAAGAAATGAGCTACGGGCCAGGAAAAGACATGGAGGAAACTTAAATGCTTGCCGCTAAGTGAAGGAGCCAATCTGAGAGAGCTGCGTATGTATGATCCCAACCACAAGACATTCTGGAAAAGGCAACACCAGGGAGACAGTAAAAAGATCCGTGTTTGCCATGGTTATAGGGGAGGGAGGAAGAGGCAGGACAGACAGGATCTGGGGGCGGGATACTACCACGCCGGATACACACCATCACACGCCTGCCGAAACCCATCAAATGCACACCATCAGTGAAGCCTACACTGCAGACTTGGGGGGCGACGATGATGTGTCAACAACAAGGTACTGCTCCAGTGCAAGACGCTGACGGTAGGGGGCACTGTGACTACGTCGGGCACGTGGGAACTGTACTTACTCCTCAACGTTGCCGTGAACCTAAAACTGCTCTAAAAATAAAGTCTATTTAAAAGAAAACAAAATCCATAAGGGCACCTGGCTGGCTCAGTCGGTTAAGTGTCTGACTTGATTTTGACTCAGGCCATGACAGGTCACGGATCTAGCCCTGAGTCAGGCTCTGTGCGGAGCAGGGAGCCTGCTTAAGATTCTCTCCCTGGCTCCCTCTGCCCCCTCCCCTGCCTGTGCACTCTGTGTCTAATTTAAAAAAAAAAAAAAAATCAAAGCCAGAAAGAAATCTTTTAAAATAGGTAAGAAAGAAAGAAAGACCAAAACTTGAAGGAGCTCAGAAACCACTAAAGTAACACAACTGCACGCAGGTTGTGGGGGACGGGACGGGATGACGGCCCACTCATTCTCAGGTCGTGTTCAGGGGGACCGCAAGACGAGTGACTTCACGCGTCACGGATGTCTGCACTTCGCAAGTGACAGTAAAAGGAGGGAGGCATGGACGCGCGCGTCGGGCCTGGAAGGACAGGCGGCCCGCAGTCACGTTCCGGTTGCCGCGAGGAGGCGGACTCTACATCGTCCGGGTCTGTCATTCTCACACAGAAACTGCATTTACGAGCCACAGGAAATGAACACAGGGAGGGTTCAGAACATAATACAGTATTTTTTATATCACAGACTCCAACCACCCTTGATAACCTGAAGTTGCTCTTAAGGGAAAACAGGTTCCGCTTCAAAGGTCCAGCTAAACACGTGAGCAAATGGGTGACCAAGGAGCCTTAGGGTGGGGAGCGGATCTTCCTCTTTTTTTTAATGTTTATTTATTTTTGAGAGAGAGAGAGAGAGAGAGCATGAGCTGGGGAGGGGCAGAGAGAGAGGGGGGACACAGAATCCGAAGCAGGTTCCAGGCTCCGAGCTATCAGCACAGAGCCCGACGCAGAGCTCGAACTCACAAGCTGTGAGATCACGACCTGAGCCAAAGTCGGACGCTCAACCGACTGAGCCCCGGGGCGCCCCCCATATCTTCTTAACAAACAGAAACCAAGGCAAGGAAATGCGCCCGACACCTTCTCCTAGCGCGGTCCTCTCCACCTGCCTCAGACTAGGACTGACAGGACTCAGCATGTCTGGAAACCATTCTCTCTTTAGGCTGTGACTGCTGGCTTCTAAAATTGTCAAGTCTTAAAACTGTACTTGGTCTTACTACTTTAAAGTGGAAATTTCCAGGGGCGCCTGGGTGGCGCAGTCGGTTAAGCGTCCGACTTCAGCCAGGTCACGATCTCGCGGTCCGGGAGTTCGAGCCCCGCATCGGGCTCTGGGCTGATGGCTCAGAGCCTGGAGCCTGTTTCCGATTCTATGTCTCCCTCTCTCTCTGCCCCTCCCCCATTCGTGCTCTGTCTCTCTCTGTCCCAAAAATAAATAAACGTTGAAAAAAAAATTAAAAAAAAAATAAAATAAAATAAAGTGGAAATTTCCAGTAAAAAAAAAAAAAATGGCCAATGTACCGACATTATTTTAAAATATACAGTGACTACTGGAGAAGGTATCTATAGTTACACGTTAACATTATAAAAACACTAAACGGTTTCTAAACAAACAGCGAACCGTTTGAACTCGCACGTGAAGCACGTTGCCAAGCGGAGCGTCTCTTACCCACTTTCCTTCACATCCATGTGGTCGAACATCTGGATCAGGGAGACAGCGACTTCGTATATGTCCTTAGTAATCACCGGCTCCTCCAGGATGTGAGGAGAAAGCTAAACACAGGAAAAGGAAAGGCCGGAAGATCAGAACAGGATTACAAGGGGTTCTGGGTTCAGACAGGTGACTGTCTTTAGTGCGTCACTTTAACACCCCAATAAAAAAGAGTACTGTCAGCAGCCAATACATGAACGCTTGCTGAGCGCCAGGCCCCAACGGACACGGTACGGACGAGTTCACCCCCTGTCCCTGTCACTGGGGTGCAGATGGGCTCAGAGTGCAGACACACAGAGGTGGGACGTCTGTCGGGAAACCTAGTCTGAAGACAGAGCGAGCAGCTCCAGATGCGTACAGAACCCAGCGCCGGCGCCCCTCCCGTCAGGCGCCTGTCTCAACAAGTCCTGAGACATCACCGCCACCACCGTCACAAGGACCGGGGAAGGCTAACACCCCATTACATCTGCCAACTTACAGGAAGAATATACCGAAGTCACCTATGCACCAGGGCACGGGTCGCCAGACTACTTTTAATCGCATACTAAAACAAAACTAATGAGCCCAGCTCATTCAAAACTGCCCTCCAGACACCTCCGCAGAATGCGGGAAGTCAACCGCAGCAGCCACCCCCCCCCCGGTGAGGTTGGCATCACTGGTCTGAGCTGACGGCTTCATGGAACCAAGGCCACCACCATGGAAGAGTCTCTCTACAACATCCGGCACAACAGTTACGGCATAATTTCCAGAAAATCTCTTTCATAGCCATATCGGGGGTTTTTTTGCACCAAGAGTAAGAAAGCTTTTGTGGTGTATTTAATAACCTTACTTATCGAGTACTATGCTCAAAGCACTGCATTTAACTTTGTGAAAAACACATCAGAAGTCTACAAGTGATAAGTAGTTAGCCACAGATGCAAACTTTTCCCCCCATTTTTAGAGTAAATTAAGTCAGCTGGTAAACCATTTTTCATTATTAGTACGATCCTACTAATGTAAGAATAACAAACCGGCTTTTATTTCATCAATAACTGTGAAGGAGCATTCTATCTTTACCTGGAACGACTTTCTACTTTATCCAAACGATAACCGTAACAGAAACATACAAAACAGAAATAGAAAGAAAGCATAGTTTTCACAAACCCCAACAGTGGCATTCACACCCATCAGAACGGTTTTTCTACAAACCAGTAAGCCACGGAAAAGGTACGTCACCAATTCAGAAGTAACTTCACTGTGTTCTAGAATCCAAACCCAAAGACTATCATTTAAATACAATACAAGACACCAGATACAGCCCCGCTTTCTCCCAGCAGGCGTCACACAGGTAACGATGGGAACAGTGAGGTGGGTCACGGGCCCGCTGATCCACGGCTGCCCTCGCCCCCACCACGTGTGAGAGTCAGGGGCAAACAACAGACGACAGACGAGGTCTCTGCTCCCCCAGACGGTACAGTGCGCTCAGAGCAAACGGGCCCACTCGCTCGGTCGATGCGCTCCGACAAAAGATAAAGCAGGGGAAGGGGCAGAAACGTGGAGGGAACGAATTCACGCAGGCGGAAACGGAGAGACTCACTCCTCCGCCGAACTAACGACCGTGACGCCGTCAACAGAAGGAGGCTGAAGCTCGTGTTTCTGCCCCACGAGGAGAGGCTGGAGCCCTGCGCGTCTGCCGTCACCACGAGCCGGCGGTGCCGAGGCCGGCCGGCTGGTCCCAGGAGGAGGGCGAGAGACTGCCAGAACGATGCCGAGACGGCCAGGCACCATCGGGGAGCAGGATGGGGGCCTCCACCTGTCTCACCGTCCCCGTGATCCCCTTGAAGTGGGTTACTGCCCAACTGTGAACAGGATTATAAAAGCCCCGTCCAGGGCGGGAAGGCGCGGGAGTGGTGGGCGGGGCCACGCTCTCCTTCAGCTCTGCTTCCGGACTAAAGCTACACATCGTGGGCGCTCCCTCCTGTCTCACGTCTAAGGGGAGGGTGAAAACAAAAAAGTTTAAAGTAAGTAGTGAAAAGAACTCTTCAGAGGACGTTGAAAAGAACAGCCAGGGTTGGCAACAGAAAGACCACAAGGGCAACACTGGCCTCAAGGGAAGGGTGACTTTCAAGAAAACCAAACTGGCCAAAGGTGTCAAATATTACAAGGAGGTCATGGTAAGTTTAGGGCAGAGGACTCTCAACTTAAGGAAGTCGCTAGTGATCCTGACAAATGCCATCTCAGAACAGGGGCAGTGGGAGCCAGACCACGGAGAGAAACACGGGACCTCGTGAGGGTGCTTTTTAAGATGAGAGAGACTCAGTTCTGATGAAATGGGGACAGGTAAGGGGCAGTGGAGAAGGCACTAGGAAAGGTAACACGAGGAGGGTGCTGGGGCGCCGGGGGGGCTCAGTTGGTTGAGCAGCCAACTTCAGCTCAGGTCATGATCTCGTGGTCTGTGGGTTCAAGCCCCACGTCAGACTCTGTGCTGACAGCTCGGGGCCTGGAGCCTGCTTCGGATTCTGGGCCTCCCTCTCTCTCTGCCCCTCCCCAACCCACGCTCTGTCTTTCTCTCTCTCTCAAAAGTAAACATTACAAAAGAAAAAAAAAAAAGCGAGGAGGGGGCAACAGTCAATCAGAAAAGGTCCCTAAGAAGGCAGAAAGGGAGAAAGGCTGGTGTCTGCGGAAGGAACGCTGCTTCTCCCCTGTAACATTAGATGGTGCGCCCAGGGAGTAGTAACAATAACAAAACTAGAATTTTTAAAACTCTTCTGACTCCAAAAACTATACAGCAGAATCTATACAAAATACTGCTTTTATAAGGCTTAATGTTAATATATTCATTCACCGAAATATTTCCTGAGTACCTATTAAGTACCAAGAACAGGATACTGGGTATGCAAATGCCAAAACCGGGTTCTCCCCAGCCTGGAGAACATGAGCGAGCCCCTGGCTGGAGAGGAGTCCAGGCTGCCCCGCCCGCACGGGAGCAGAGGGCAGGTGCCCAGGCCTGACCCAACTCCACAGTGCACCCACCAGCAATCATCGACGTGATTCCAACACACAACGGCCAGCTGGAAAGACTTGTAAAACCATCGGTACTTTCACATTCCAAAATGGGCCAGAAAGTACAAAATTTTTAAATGTGACGAAGTGCCCTCTCCCCTCCACCTTGAATACGGGCTATACGGGCTGCAATTAGTGACTTGTGTCCAAACAGCAAAGGACAGACGTGTCTCTCTTATGCTGCTTACATCTCACTGGGGTGGGGGGGGGGGGAGGGAAACAGGCAATGAGCAAAGAAACAGGTAAACACATACAAATACACAAAAGAAAAAGGGACAGTAACACTGTAGGGCAGAAGTTTGGCTAAAACTTCCTTGGCCAGGAGGGGCGCCTGGGTGGCTCAGTCGGTCGAGCATCTGACCTTGGCTCAGGTTGTGATCTCACAGTTTGGTGGGTTCAAGCCCCGTGTGGGGCTCTGTGCTGACAGCGTGGGGCCTGGAGCCTGCTTCAGATTCTGTGTTTCTCTCTCTCTGCCCCTCCCTTGCTCACACTGTCTCTCTTTCAAAAACAAATAAAAAAATTTTTTTAAAAACTTCCTTGGCCAACATCACCAGTGATAGGCCACGCTGGCGGTCCCCCCGTGACAATACAGCACTTCACCCCAGTGGTCTGCCTCCCGAAGATCCATAGCCCCAAGTCTACTCATGAGAAAAACATCAGAAAAATTCTAACAGTGGGGAATCCTACAAATACCTGACCAGTACTCCTACAAACCGTCAAGGTCATCAAAAATAAGAGACGTCTGAGAAACTGTCACAGCCCAGAGAAGCCTACAGAGACATGACGACTCAAAGCAATGTGGGACCCTGAGACAGAGAAAGGAAATTAGGGAAAAACCAGTAAAATCCAAATAAATACAACTTTAGTTCTAATAATATACCAGTTAGTTTCTTGGTTCTGACAGTTTTTTTATAAACGTGAACTTTAGAATCCAGGTGACAGAGAGGTGTTTACTATAAAATTCTTATAACTTTCCTGTTTTTTTGAAATACTGTCATCTACAAAGTTGGAAAAAAAGACGTGCCACATTTTAATGGCCATCGCTGGCCTCCCTCCACTGTAACAGATCTGACAAAATGTGTCTTCTTACCTTAGGTGGAACCCAGTCGGCTGACTCACCATCGTCGAGGCTACAGTCTACTTCCACATCACAAATGTTTGTGGTACGAGTCCAGCTCCTACACAGAGCAGTCTGGCACCGTCCATCAAAATCACAAGTGCACACACCCTCTGACCCGGCAATTCCACCAGCAGACGCTGTCTTCTACAAGGCATAACCTACACAGGGGTCTTCAATGGGGCAGCCGACCGCCCACGGACTGTCTGGAAACACTGTTGGTGGTCACAGTGGGGGCCCCACTTGCAGCTAGCGGATCAAGGCCAGAAACGCTGTTAAACATCCTACAGTGAGTGCACAGGGCGGCCCCCACCACAAAGAACCGGCCCCAAATGTCAACAGTAACAAGGCAGAGAGAGCCCAGCCTCTGAACACACCGTCGGGAGCGCACAGTCTCCTCCCGCAGCACTGCTTTCAACCAGAACAGACCAGGGGCACCCGGGGGGGATCAGCCGGTTTAGGCCTCCAACTCTTGGTTTCAGCTCAGGTCACACTCTAACGGTTCATGGGGTGGAGCCCCACGTTGGGCTCGGTGCCGACAGTGCAGGGCCCGTTTGGGATTCCCTCTCTGCCCCTCCCCCACTCAAAATACATAAAGAAACTTAAAAAAGAAGAAGGCCAGAAATACTGGAGATTAGTGAGACACGGACATGAGAGAACAGAATGTAGCTCTGAAAAGAGAATGAATAAGCTGTGAGTTGAGAAAGGACACGAAAAGCAGAACGAGAAGGCAAGGTGCACCGAGGGCACTGCTGTTTCTGCAAAGGGAGAAACCGCACATTTGTATCTGCTCATATAGACATTCAGAGTTACAGCACGATTCCTAAGAAATTAGTGACAGTGGTTTCCTCTCGTTGGCAGGGGAGCTGAGCAGAGGACAGGAGGGGGAAGGATAGAGTTTATACCTGCTCATAAACCTCTTTTTGATTTTTGAATCCTGTAAATGTATTACCCACGTGAAAATAATGTCAAATCAACTGCAACTTTTCGTAAGGATGTATTATCCCGGTCCTTCACCGTCAGTACACTCCTCCTTCAATTGAGAGCACCACAATTTGTATTATAAGAAGCAGTTTAATCAAAGTAAAATTTGAAATAAAACTACCTCCCACTCTCAACTGAATCTACAATTTTGTAGCTGACCAAAATCTGACATTTTACTTTTCACCAACAAAGTGTAAAACCAATCCAACAACTTTCACAGGAGCGTACAATGTGTTTCGATGCCCACAGTTCACAGCAACAAACTCGGGGCTCTCCCGACCCGTCCTTCTCCAGCCCCAGCCCGCACCATCTCCCAGCTTGGATTTCGTACGGTCTTACAATTGCAGCTGACCAGTGCGGGCTTACTCTGACACAAAGGCACATTTGCTATGAAAGAAACGATGCCTTCCAACATACCCTGCTGTGATGCATGTGCCCCAAATCATCAAGATAATACTCTTCGACTGAATGGGGCTTTCCTTCCACTTCAAAAACATACGCAGGGTTCATCTTGTTCTGGACAGGAACGGCAAAGTAATCTGCAAACTCTTTGCAACTGATGGTGGCCGACATGAGGATTATCTGCAGAAGAGAAACCATTAGAACAAACAAGAGCAACAACAACTAAATGTGATGTTGTTAAATTACCAAGCTTGTCTTCTGCTTTAGTAATTTTCAAAACTTCAGTATGATACATTGACTTAATCTTTAACGGAGTACAAATTATTAGAGTTGAACGAATGCTCAGAGACAACCAACTTTTACTACTTCTCCTAAATTATTTTATCAAGTGAGAGACTACAATAAAGCTAACCTATGACCACTTATCTAAAAGGAACCTCTGCATCAGAAAACAAAAGTAAAAACGAGCAAGTTACTAGACGAGGTGTTACAGAAACGCCAGGGAGCAGAACAGCAAAGAGGCAGACGCGGAGCCATAAAACCCCGGCTCTGAGCCACGAATCTGGAGCAGTCGGTCCCAGGGCCACAGCGGAGAGAAACCAGCCTAGGCCGAAGCAGGACACAGAGGCTTGGGGACCCACCACAAGTGGTCAGTTGTGCCAGGAAGCAAATACGGGATGTCCTCCGTGGGAAACTCTGTGTGAAAGCCAGGAGCAGCACCCACAGCACCCCAGATGTGCAGCGGACAAGGCAGCAGGGCCACGAAGGACACGCGCCATCCGCCAGTCTCTGAGACGCTCACCGGGGGTAAACCCAACTCTCAGCCGGCTGCCGACGACCCAGTGCGTTACTGTGTAAACAAAATATGTGTATTTTCCCCTAAGATGTTAGGTCCAAATGGTAGAAAGCATATTAACCAGAACTCATTTAAGATGAGTTGCTTCAGGTTGGAAGGAAGCCTCTGAGAAGCCATGTGGGTGTAAGAGTGGCCCCCACGGGGCATACTCGGTCCCGGCAGATGCTCTCTAAACTGTCTTCCGAGGGACAGTGAGGCTGATGGCGTGCGGGGCCTCCGTTCGGTTGAGGCGGCATGCGGACATGAGGCCAGACCGGACTGCTCGAGGCCATCGAGACTCCTCACTGCCACCAGCCTCTCCTCCAGACAGACAACTCGGCAGCCTGCTCAAGACACCAGCGTGGGACTGACGTGAGTGTGATCAGCCAACAGTGACAGCGGGGCCAGCAGGTGTGGGGATGGCCCAGAGCCAGGAACCTCTAAGGGTCTGTGCGGCAGAGGAAGGGGAGACCTTCAGGCCCATCTTCCCACGCTCCCGAATCTAAGTCTCTGACAGCAACTCTCTTTTTTAAAAAGTACTAAAAAGAGAATTTTTGAGCATTTCAAAAAACTCAGTATAATGCCATCTATAACTTGATTTCTCATTTCTTGGCCCAGAAAATATTCTGCTTCATAGGTTTAACAAATGAAGAAAATACTGAAACCAACCAATGGTTTCCTACCATTTTTATAATGGGAACCAAATTCCTGCCCACCATTTTCAGCGATGTGGTAGACTTTTTTTAAGTAGGCTTCGCACCCAGCGCAGGGTCCAGTGTGGGGGCTTAAATTCACCATCAAGACCTGAGATCAAGACCTGAGCTGAGACTAAGAGTCGGATGCTTAACCGACTGATCCACCCAGGTGCCCCTAAAAACAAAGTCTTAAAAAAATAATAATTCCTAATGACTAAGTAATTTGCATGTTACAGAAATTTATGCTGATATGTTAGACTATGAAGTTTCCAATTTTTCTTCAGTTTCCATCATTTCAATGGTATCATGTGACCTGAGTCAAAGTCAGACACTCAACCGACTGAGCCACCCAGGCGCCCCAAAATGAAGTCTTAAAATGACAACCAAAAGGTCCCAAATTGTTGAACAATCTTTAATGTCATCTTTAAGATTCCAAAAAAGGAACAGAACGGCCAAATCCCCGCATTCGTGCTACAATCGTGTCAAGCAGTGACACAATCACAATTTTCAGATTCCATCTGTCTGGCGCCCACCAGGTGAGCCTTCTGCGGCAGACGGGTCTCATCCTGGGAGCAGAGTCCCAGGAGATGCTTCCCTAAGCAGATGAACAGACGGAAGGCTGGCAGACAACTGCTTTCCAACAGCAGCAAAGCCCGTCACAGCCCTTTCCACGAGGCCACACTCCAGCCGCGGCCGCCCTTCGGAAGCTGCTCCCCACACACGGGGTGGCCTACATGGGGAACACGTAATTATCACAACCCTCTGCTAGTTCAGTCGAGTTCACGCCCTCCTCCTTTTAGTTCACGTGACGCAAACAGCGATCACCATCCCCACGGACTTTCAGTCAACTCAAAACCTAAGTCTTTAAAACAGCAGCGCACAGAACTGTCCTCAGGGTGCCTGGGTGGCTCAGTTAAGCGTCTGACTTTGGCTCAGGTCACGCTCTCACGGTCCACGGGTTCGAGCTCCACGCCGGGCTGGGCACTGACAGCCTGGAGCCTGCTTGGGATTCTCTCCCTCTCTCTCTATGCTCCTCCCTGACTCATGCTCTCTCTCTCCAAAATAAATATACTTTATAAAAAAATTTTAATTAAAAAAACCCTCAATTCCTCTTCTGGTGTCGTTTTTAGAACAAAGAATGCAGATGTAGTCACATACCTCCAAACTGTGGTAATTATTCAACCAAAAGCAGTGATCCAACACTCAGTATTTCATTAGAGTCAACAACCATCACATCACTTTCTGCCTGGAGAAAATTTCCGAATTTAATGCAACATAATAATCCAAAAAAAAAAAAAAAAAAAAAGATTCCACACTCCCATCCTGAGGGAATGCCCCGGAGCCAGCTTCCTGGCCAGATGTGGAGGAGGACACACGACAACAAATGTCAAGAGTCACTGCTTTCGATGGTTTCTGAAAAAACGAAGAGACACAAATCCAAATCATAAACCTTAACCCTGAATATTCCTGTCACTCAGGAAATCAGATTTACCTTCACAAAGCGCGAATTTGTTCTCAGAAGTTTGCGGACTACCAACAGCAGGAAATCCATTTCTTCAGTCCGTTCGTGTACCTGCAAAATAGAAAAGTGGGGCGCCCCACATGGCAGCCAGCGACGCACATGACCGCGCCGCGGAGGCGGGGGGCAGGGCAGCTGGCTCTGCTAAACACGCTTCCTCTGGACGGACCGGACGGCGCTCCCGGCTAAGAGGAAGCCGGGCCGCCTGGCCCACGAACGAGAGGGCACAGAAGAGGCCCGGGTGGGTCTCTTCCCCCTCGGTGCTTCTCTCTGGGGCCTTCTCTCTGGGGCATCTGGGCAGAGAACTTAGCATCTCTGGTCCTGCGCGTGCAATGCCAGTGGTGCCCCCCGGGGTCACGGAGTCCAGCGGAACCATCCCCACCCGTCCCCGGCACAGACAGCCACCGGACCCACCTCCTCTGCTTTCCCCTGCCAACCACACGCTCCCCTCAGTCTCCAGCTGCACCCAGGCTGGCAAGTGAGCACAGGGCGGAGGCTGAGGCCAGCGTGCCCGCTCCGTGAGACGCAGAACCGTGGCGACCGAGGGTGGGCCGGGTTGGCTGTGGCACGGTCAGGTCAGCCACAAACGGGCAAGCAGATGGAGGCTAGGAGCCGAGGGCACCAGGGGGAGCTGCGGGCGCTCGGGGTCACCCTGGGGAGCTGGCGTGGGAGCTGCAGCCCAGGGAAAGCAGCCCCGTCCTCACCCTCCTCTACCTTCCCCCCCCCCCGCCCCCGGCGAGGCAGGCAGGGCCCCCATGGACCCACAGCTCCCTCAACCTCCCCTGCTCTGCCGGCCCCAGGCCAGCCAACGGCAAACGTTTGGGTCACGTGGGGCTGCTTTTCTACAAGAACTGTCACTCAGCCGGGGTAACTCAATGCACAAGGGGACAGTAAGATTCGATTCTGGGACATTTTGCCGCCAAAGTGGAGAGACTGGCCACCGAGTCCAAAGGCGGGAGCGCTCTTCCCCTTGGTGTCCGGGCCCAGTCATTATTCCACAGCCACCTCTGCCCCTGGTCCCGATCCTTCCTCACTCCCCACCGAAGCGGAGCCGTGGGGAAGCGGGACAGGGAAAAGAAAAGAAAAACAGCACCTGAAAAGTATTTAACGTTCACATGAATGGCTGGACATCCCAGGGACACCATTATAAATGTAATCCTTATTTCATCCTATCACCAGACTCCGGAACACCTCAGCACAAACATCCCGTCTCCTACTCGAGAAAGAAAAATAAAGGCTCTCATCAGCCAAGAGCCCCCAGGTGACTTCTCCTCAGCGTTCAGTTCCCCGCGGCCACCACACCCTGACTTTCTAGACCCGGCTTCTCCCCAGGTTCTCGGGCCGTCCGGCCTCCCTCTCCTGCCCCGAGGACCCCACAGTCCTCTCCCTGCCACCGGCCAACACACACCTCAGCAGGGATCTGTCTCCCCGGGGGAGTGGCTGAAGGGAGACACCACCAGTCATGTCTTGATAATCTCCGCCCGATGAGGCCGGTACTGGGAAAAAGCTTATTGAAGGAATGGTTACCTGAAGCCACTTTATTCTTTTTCAAGAGCTGAGAAGTTAAAAACATTATCATCCCGTTTTCAACAGCCTGGCCGTCTTCAACCTTTGCTCTTAGATCGCCTTTGAAATTCAAATCATTCCACCATTTAGGAACAATATTGCTTATAAACCTAAAATTTCAAGCATATCCAATCCACTCTTCGCTGAGGCAGGTAATTATCAGCATGCCTACTAGGTGCAGGGGACACAGGTGCAGAGCCAGAAGCTGTGGTGGCAGGGTGACAAGACAGCCTCCGCTAGCCATGGCTCCCCTGCAGGACAGGCCCTTGCTCCGGGAAGGAACCAAGTCAGTACCGCGGGAGGACAGGTGTGTCCAGGACGTGCGTACAAGCCCAGTCAACGGTCAGAAAGACAGCGGACACACAGAAAATAAATGGGGGCACCGGCAGCAGAGCTCTCGAGTGAACTGCCCAGGGCGAACGCCACAAGGCCGTTTGCTGTCGCCAGCCTGTAGTATTAAGGCTCCAGGAAGTATTACGTACTGGGTAATGGCACCTTTGGATACACTGCCCGTGAAATTGCATTTCATCTCTATCTAATCTAAAGACACTCAAAAATAACCATCATGAAGAAAAACCCTGAGCCAGACTGTACGTCACGCTATTTTGCAAAGGACAAGAGATCGTCTTCCTACCTTCCACTCTCCCAAACGTCTCCTGGTAATGTAAAACCACGTTTAGCTGCGCACACGCTAGCAAATGCACCTGCTCGGCCCCTCCTCCAGTAGGTCTGAGTGCTGTTGACCATCACACGCATTTCAACAGAGTGGAACGCTGACCCTCCACAGCCGCCCGGGCAGTTTCACGTCAGCCTCTGTCTCTAGCCCCGTCTCCAACCTTCCACAAATCTAGCTCTTTGCCAATGTTTTTCATGCCTCCAGAAAGGCGTAATTACTGACGGGCTTTAAAAGTCAAGACTGCGGGGTCAGGCATTTCCAAAACTCCTGGGAAAGAAAACTCAACACCACATCCTCCCACCACAAAAAAACTCGTTTAAAATGTAAACAAAATCAATCAAATATTCCATCCTGAGAAAAATCCAGAAAGCTAAGACTGGCACAAAGACTCTTTACTAGAGCTTCTTAAGAAAGGAGACTGTATCAGTATCTCACGTGTACTTTATTTTCTTAAAAAAAGCACGACTGTCCTCATTTTACTAGATGGGAAATACCTGCATCCATGAAAGTTCTTCTGAGTGTCTGATGTGACTAACACTCTAAACCAGGGCCCGCCAGACTTTTACTGCAAAAGGCAGGTCGTGAGGACGCCCGGCTGCTGCAGCCACGCCTCTCTTTAGCGCCAGCAAACAAACAAGCCAAACTGTGTTCCCATAAAACTTTATGTAGGAAGGCAGGTGCCAAATTTGGCCCGAGGGCTGGAGTTTGCCAACCCCGCTCTAATCCAGGAACCTGGTCACAGTCCTCAACCTCCACACCTGTGTTTTAGAGCTAAGCGCCAACAAAAAAACAAAATCGACATCTAGCAACAGAATAAAGCAGATACAGACCAACGGCACGACACTTTACGAGGAGGGAACGTTTACAATAATTTGCACGTTGTCTGTTCTCTTACAAAGTAAGAACACGAGCGTAAGGGCAGAGCTGTGTTCAAGAAGTGCGCACCTCATCGATGAAGATGTGGGTGAACTCCACCAAACTCTTAGTACTGACTATTTTCTGAAGCAGGACTCCCGTTGTCATATAAATTAACTTGGTGTCTTCTGTTGCTATCTTCTCTAACCCTACCTAAAAGCAGAGAAGGAAAAGAAAAAGGAGAAAACTTTCAGGTTTCAATGGTTCACATTTAACTACAAAGAAGGCTATGTCCACACTGGACCTCCATATTGGAGGTAAGTAAGAAAGGGAATAAAAACTAGAGGCCCTAAGTTAAAACTGTCATTCTCAGGCACCTGGGTAGCTCAGCCAGTTCAGCGTCTGACTCTTGATTTTGGCTCCGATCACGATCCACGGTTTGTGAGTTCGAGCCCCACACTGGGCTCTCCTGACAGTGCAGAGCCTGTTTGGGAGTTTGTCTGTCTCTCTCTCTCTCTCTCTCTCTCTCTCTCTCTCAAAATAAACATTAAAGAAAAAAAAAAAACTAAAAAAAAAAAAAACATCATTCTCAAGATGATTTTTTTCCTTCTCTTTTTCAGGGGGTGGGGGGAATGTGGCTTATCTAGCCATACTGCCTGCACCATTTTTACATTAAGACCGTGGTGTATGAAGACATCTACGTACAAAGATAAAATCACAAAAACCGTGAGTCTCAGAATTCTGGCTCCTTTCGTATTCAACCAAGAAAGAAATGGAAGTTCTAATCAAAAAATTCAGTTTCACTGCTTTTTAAACATTATTATTATTTTTTATTATTTTTTTTTTTTTAGAGAGAACGCATGGGAGCAGGGGAGAGGGGCAGAGGGGGAGAGAGAGAGAGAGAAAGCAGAGCAGAGGGAGAGAGAGAGAGAGCAGAGCCCGACCCGGACTCAATCCCACAACCCCAGGATCACGACCAGAGTCAAAATCAAGAGTCAGCTGCTCAACTGACTGAGCCACCCCGGTGCCCCAAGTTTCACTGTTTTTTACATTACACCACAGGTCTGCCCTGTAAGCAACTGGTTTCATTTCAATTTCCAGCAGAAACCGTAGACTTCTACAGAATAACACACTCACGAGGAAAGAGGTGGCTTGCTCCCGGCCTCACCTGATAGCCCACCAGACCACCGAGCGTCCAGGCGCGCTCTTTGCTGATCCACCTGGCGATGCTGGTGGCCCCTATCTTCCGGGGCTGGGTGACCACAATGTTGCAGTAGGCAGAGCGCTGAATGTAATGGTCCAGGATATACTGTGGCAGCTGAGTGCTTTTGCCACTACCCGTGGCACCGTGTATAATCACCACAGAATTACTTTCTATCAGAGAAATAACCTACAATTTAAGAAAAATTCTTTTGAGATTGCCATAGTATCATCTACGAACCGAAAACTTTACCTGGGGAGGATGTTCAGGACTTATTTTCCTTTCATCTTTAAAAGTTAGATTATTACGTAACCATCTAACCGTCACAAAAGAGCACGAAGGCTGCAAATGGTTGCCACCTGAAAACCACTGTGACTGCCGTGAACAGGAACAGCTCACGGCTCTGGAGAGCCAGGCCAAGGCAGCCACGGGGCCCCAGGGCTCAGTGTCTTTATGCAGAGATGAAAACACCAATTTCTAGAGCTCTCGCTAAGTTTAAATGTCTAGTATTTTTAAATCTTGTAACGAACCTTACATAATTCTTCTGAGAAACACGAAAGCATTGCTGCCGTCACCTCAAGTGGTTTTAACATTTCATTTGAAATTCCGCAGATGCATTTTCAAATAATTAACTTCTACCGTTCCACTCCCAGACCGTACACAGCGTTTTTAAAACTCCAGTCCAATTCCTGCCCGCCACTCCCTGACTCCACCCTAAATTTATCTGAACTCCTCTCTCTAGCAATTGCTACGGTCAGGGAACACCGTCTAATTTGAGTAGCGGCCCCCAAAATTAGAGTAGGTCTACTCTACAGAAGTTGCATGACTCACTAAAACAAAACAAAACTTATATCTGTAACATTTGTGGTTTCGTTTTACCTGTTAGCTCATCCTCTACTAGTACATTAAATAAAGGTTTCAGTACGCTTATTTCTAACGTGGCTTAATAACAGGTAGCTAATTAAAAGCGTGATCGTCTTGCTGCTATACGCGGCCCAGCATTGTCGATAACAAGATGTATCGGTGATTGATCAAATCAGTTAACAGGCCAGCGGAATGCTGGAGAGAACGGTGGCCAGGGGGCATTATTACTGTATAAAAACACTTGGCAGTGAGTTTTTTTCAAGCAGCAGCTCTCCTGGGGACAGGTGTTTACCGACAGCTATCTCAGAGGGAAGGCTGAACACATTAAAGCACAGCCCAAAGAAAGACCATCAGCATGGTCATCGCACGGCCGAGGCACAGGACCCTCCGGCCGCCCCACAGTCCGGCACACGCCACGGACGCTTGCCTGGCACCTCGTCACTTTCCAGCCGTAGACCAAAATGTTGGGCCTCAGACATTTATTTAAACAGCAAAATTACATCATGACAAAAATAATTTTACCTCGTCCTTACATCGATTTATAGGCAAATCAGGATATTTGTAAGTTGTCTCTGGGACGCATGCCACCTTGCTTAATTTAGCCAAAGATGGCCTTGGACCTGTATTCAAAAAACAAAACAAAACAAAACAAAAAATACTATTACGTGTCTGGAAAAAAAAAACAGTAAACAACCCGAAGTTATGTCTAATCTATAAACCCGGCACGCACGTGTCCACAAATGCAGAAGTACATTCTGCAGGCTAACCCCGCAAGCAGCGTAACTAGAAGATTCCCTCCGTACCCGCGATGAATCATTTATACGAGCTGGGCACACTCTTACACCTCCATCACAGCCATCATCGCGGTAGGCCTAGCACCACCTCCTAAGACAAAAGACCTACAAAGCACACGGTTGAAAAGTAACGTGAAAAGTAGTCCAAGGGAACCTCGTGTGGAATGGCATCAGGAGGCGCGCGTGCGCGGGGGAGCCCTCACGCCCACCACTCCCTGCCCACCACAGACCCACAGGAGGAGACCCACCTTGCTCAAGGATCCGGTCTTACTCTCCCAGCAGGAAGAAGGAAGATTTCCTCTCCCCCCCCCCCCCCCCCGCCCCCCCGGCAACAGCCCAGCCAGTGAGAGTCTGTCCCAGCTCAGCCACCGAGAAACCTCTATACTTCCAATTCCCAGTTTACTCCAATGGAGTTTTTGTTTACAACAGCCCCGCTCTTCCCCTCCCCCTGCCCTCCCAAAAGAGTCTCCTGTCCTTTGTTCTCAGGACTTGCTTTTGGTTTTTTGGCAGCTTGCTTGTCCCGGATTAAAACGATCTGTTCTTCCCAGAGAAATCCATCTCTTTGCTGTAAAATAACTGGCAGTTTTATTTTTAAGGTTAACAGTCCTAAAATGGTTAAAGAACAGACGTGATGTGAAATTTCAGTAGAATGCACCGATGCATTAAGGGGTAGCTCCTTACCGCTGAAATGCACTGGTAGCAGACGAGTGCCGCTCAGGAGCTCCAGGTGCCCTGAAAGGGCGGCCTGACTGCCCACACAGAGGCCGACTGCGGCACTGACCACTAGCACCCCCTGTAAACACCCTGTCCGGCCTCGGGTCATGACCTGACGAACTGACAGGCATCAAAATTCACAGGACGCAAGCTTTCACCGGGAAATAAACTTCTACTTCAAAACAAACTTTTAAGGCTCCCGCCGCTTCAAATTTAGAGCTGTTCCCCTTCTTCGGCATCTCTCCCCCGATGCCCGTCTCCCCTGCTCCTCCCAGCCCTTCCTTTCTCTGTCCCAACATCTCCTCATCCTGTGTTCTGCCACCGTCCTTTCTCACCTGATTCACGTGTTGGCGGTGTCATAACTAATCTAATAATAAATTTTAAAAATGTATGTCTATTCTCCTACATTTGAATCAAAGTGTGTAGCACTTGTTCTGAATTCACAAAACAGAGCAGTCAGACCTGTTACAATCTTTCGGGCAAAGGTCGCTTCTTTGTAGACAGCAACGCTCTTCCTAGGGCGCCAGGGGCCATGGCCGAAGGAGGACTCCCCAAGCCCTGCCCTCAACAGCTCCAATCTTCCCGTCAGTGCACAGATGGCCACCGGACTCTCAAAAACGCGCACTGTCCTTCTGCTGTCCTGTCTTGCTTTCCTCCCATCACTCCTCTCAGCTTTTACATTTTTTTTCTATGTTTACTTTTGAGGGAGACAGAGAGAGAGCGAGCAAGCATGCACACCAGCGGGGGAGAGGAGAGAGAAGGGGGTGGGGGACAGAGGATCCAAAGAGGGCTCCACACTGACAGCGGAGAGCCTGATGCAGGGCTCGAACCCACGAACCCTGAGATCACGACCCGAGACAAAGTCAGACGCTCAGCCGACTGAGCCACCCAGGTGCCCTATCTCCTCTCAGCTTTTGAAGAACTCCATCACCAATGCCACCCTGCCTTCCCAGGTGGTACACCTACTCTTGGTCTCACCCCTTCCAGAAGCTCTCTTCACTAAGGAGTCCTTAGAAGTAATTAACCACACTACCTGCCAAACACTGAGTTGGAGCAAAATTTAATGTCTGGAAAGGTCTTAATTTAAAAATGGCTCCAACAGTTCATTAAGTTATCTGGAATTCTGAATGGTGGCTGGGTATCCAGGCCAGCCCACAAATTAAGAACATAATGTTTACATAAATAGGCGAAAAATAAACACTTTCCCACGCGTGATGCCAGTAGGTTTATCAATCAGCAACAGGCCTTTTTTCACGTACTACAGGAGAGGGATGAGAGTCCACTCGGCAGCAGGGGCTCCACTGTAAGACAAGACAGAAGAACAAGCAGTGGAAGAAGTGGGGAGTGAGAAGCGCGGGGGGACTCAGAAACACAGAAAGGCAGCAGCCGTGTCGTTTGCCAAGCGACTTTAAGACGTGGTTCGCCGTGCTGCTGACCGAGCCATTACTTGGACACCACTGATGTGACTTACGTTCCTTGATTACGTGCATTTTGAAGGTTGTTACTTAAAGACAGAAGCTGTACAAGAAGAGAATTCTGAAAGTCTTAACTCTACCGTCCAAACCCTACGCCTTCCTCCACGGAACACAAACACGGCTGGACGTTTCTAGGTCACTGGCTGAAGCACACCCAGCACAAATCAAGTCCTGCCTCCACGTCCACCGCCACAGGGGACAGGAAACCAAACAGGGAGATGTTCGTGGCCACAAGGCTCTCTCATCTGTACATCAGCAACAAAGGGAGGTGACCAGGCAAAGCATCATGATTAAGTTCTAAGAAAACAAAATGGATAATTCAGGGCATATCAGCAAACTACATATGACAAAGTATAATCCCAAAGTGCCGTGAGAAATACCTCAACCTCACAATTCGCTATTTTTATTTCCTGTTATCTTTTTACCCTGAGTTATTAACATTAAAATGTTTTTACGTGAACTGGAAAAAAACTAGAAACTGCTAGTTTCTCTTCACTAAGCCACATCACTCCAACCTATGGCTTCCACAGTCACATCTCCTCCTACTGATTGCGACCCTCCTGCCCCCTCTTGTAAGAACCCTGTGATCCCACAGGGCCCGCCGGGACAGTCTCCCCCTCGCCATTTGACTGTGACTTAATCACGGTTGCAAGGATTCTTTCTCCTGTGAGCTAACACAGTCACAGGTTCTGGGGCTTAGGATCGGACCTCTTCGGGGGCCTATTATCCAGCCTACAACTGTCTGTGCCCAGGCCTGCCCACCCCCACTCTCGATTCTCCGACAACAACGCCCATTTCAAGTCTGGGGCACCAGGGTTTCGTCCGCCACAGACCCCCGGCGCACGTTCCCTCCTCCCTGATCCCCGTGCTGCCCGGTAACGTCTGTCATCCGTCAGCTCTAAGCTCAACTGTTAACTTTCCCGATACCCCAGCTCAAGTCAGAAACCCTGGTCTCAGGCCCCCATACAGCTGTCTTTCAGAGCACTCACCTCCACAAGCATGAATCTGCGTAACTACATGATTAAATGATAATCTCTGCGAGGGGAGGGACCAGGTCTTACTACTTACCATGTTCCCAGGCCTCACACAGTCCCTGGCACACACCTTGATAAACACTGGTTGTTGAATGAATCCTTGGAATACAGCCAAAGCTATAATTTATGTAACTGCCTGGTGAAAAGTTCCAAAGGCATTAAGATGCCAGGGACAGAGAAAGCAAACAGTTCCAAATCTTAATCCAAATCAAAAGTTACTAGAGCAGATGCCTCCAACTGCAGGCATTCAATCGTAACCTCACTACTTTGCAGCAGCGGCAATCCCATGTGGCATGCTCCAGGAGCGGCGGGCGGCGTGCCCCAGGTCAGGCCATACGGGCGTTAACAAGAAGGATCGCATCACACAGTCATCTGAGAACGAACGCGCCTCCGCAAAGGGAAATACGAGCTGATGGAGGTCTCTGCAAGTAACACGCACACGGCTCCTTCACTGGACCGCACTGTGCTCTGCTGCACAGGCAAAATCGCCAATCCCTGTCCGCTGACATTCACGAGACCTCCGAGGCTCCCCACAGATTAGCAATGAAGCAATCGACGCTCGGCCACGTCCAGCTCTGTATTTTTAGCAGAGGTACGCACTGGACCAAGGGGCGCACACACTTTCAACTATCACTTCTGATGTTAACCTACCAGACCGTCCAGACAACTATTCCTCCTGAGGGAGCTAAAGACAGTAGCTGAAATATACAAACAACACCTAATGAGGCAACACCAGGCCGAAGCCGACAGCAAGGCAAGAACACAGACACAAAGGCAAAGAACTCCATGCGCTTTTGCTTTAAGGTGAAACATAAACCATGAGAAATAAACCTGAATCTATGTAGGGACCCAAACAATGAGAAAACAAAATGGAATGAGACAGTGTGGTGGGGCGCCTGGGTGGTTAAGCGTCCGACTCTTGGTTTCAGCTGAAGTCATGATCTCAAGGTTCATGGGTTTGAGCCCCGCATCGGGCTCTGTGCTACAGCTCAGGCTGGAGCCTGCTTCGGATTCTGTGCCTCCCTCTCTCTCTGCCCCTCCCCACTCATTCTCTCTCTCCCTCTCTCTCTCTCTCTCTCAAAAATAAACATCAAAAAAAATTAAAACAAAAGAACAGACTATTTAAGAACTACGTTTAAAAGAGAAAAAAAACAGGGCGCCTAGGTGGCTCAGTCAGTTAAGCGTCTGACTTCAGCTCAGGTCATGATCTCACGGTTAGTGGGTTCGAGCCCCATGTCGGGCTCTGTGCTGACAGCTCAGAGCCTGGAGCCTGTTTTGGATTCTGTGTCTCCCTCTCTCTCTGACCCTCCCCCGTTCATGCTCTCTCTCGGTCTCAAAAATAAATAAACGTTAAAAAAAATTTTTTTTAAATAAAATAAAAAATAAATAGAATTTAAAAAATAAAAGAAAAAAACAGAGCACTTGTGTGGCTCAGTTAGTTGAGTGTCCAACTCTTGATTTTGGCTCAGGTCACCGTTCATGAGTTCAAGCCCCACAACGGGCTCTGCCCTGACAACACAGAGCCTGCTTGGGCTTCTCTCTCTGCCCCTCCCCAGCTCGCATGCGTGCGCGCTCTCAAAATAAATAAACTTTTTAATAAAAAGAGAGAGAAAAGTGACTATTTTACAACCCAACATATACTCACCCACTCAAAAACACATCTTGAATTAACAAGCAATATGGATTCTTTGTTGACCAAAATATCACATTTCTTAAAAACTTTAAAGAATGTAACACTTTAACCTGTAAATAACTCATGCAGCAGATTTTAAATATTTAAAAATACCCATTTACCTGGCCTACTGGTTGACTGATCACTGCCACACATGTCAAATTCTTGTGCTTCAAGCTGTCTGTATTTGTCAATATACTCCATTTCTGAGCTCTTTCGGCTAAGTGGCCTAAAAAGAATATTAAACGTTAATATGCTATTTCCAAAAAGCCAAGAAATCCCACGTGCTAGAAGAATTCTTGAATAGTTACTTCTACTTAAGTCAGAGAAGAAAACACGCTAATGGTCATTCAACAAATGCAAATAAAGGGCACCTGGGTGTCTCAGTCGGTTAAGTGTCTGACTTCAGCTCAGGTCATGATCTCACAGTTCATGAGTTTGAGCCCCGCATCAGGTTCTGTGCTGACAGCTTGGAACCTGCTATGGATTCTGTGTCTCCCTCTCTCTCTGCCCTTCTCCCTCTCTCTCTCTCTCTCTCTCTCTCTCTCTCTCTTTCTCTCTCTCTCTCTCTCCCCCCCCCCCCAAAATAAACATTAAAAAAATTTTTTTTTCAAATGCAAATATGCTCAACTCCCCATCTTCTGGCCACCCAAGTGCAAATTAAAGCAGGGAGAAACTGGACACCTGGGTGGCTCAGTCAGCTGAGCATCTGACTCTTGATGTCGGCTCAGGTCATGATCTCATGGTTCATGAGTTCAAGCCCCATGTCGGGCTCCATGTTGACAGTGGAGCCTGCTTGGAATTCTCTCAGCCCTTCCCCTGCTCATACTCTCTCTCCAAAAAAATTTTTTAATTAAAAAAATAAAAGAGTGAGAGACCAGTATTTCCCCCTTCATATTAGCAGAAGACTGAATATCCTTAGATCGCTGCAGGGAGTGGTAAATGAGTTAAGACTTTTGTTATTCTGAAAGGCAACCAGCCAGTATCTGAACCAAAATTTTCCCCTCAGTGTCTTCCGTAGAGCAGTATTTCAACATGCAGACAAGGAAGCACGTGCACGGACATGGGAGCATTCACTTAGTCAGCAAATATCTACCGAACACCCAGCACATCGGAGGAACTTAGACACTAGAGGTGCAGCAGTAAACAAAACAAGGTCCTTGCCCTCATGAAAGTGTCGTCTAGTGAAGGAGACATAACAGATACGCACACTCACCAGTGATATGGAGGTACAAGTTTAAAGCTAAGGGTATGGAGAACTCCAGGGAGAGAAGGTACCTTCGGACGATGTTTGTAATGGTTAAAACCTGAAAACAAATGTCAGAGGGAGGGCCAAGCCACGGCACGCTCGTACTCAGTGTGCATCTTTTTAAGGATGGCCAGGGCCATCTTCACGCTAACAGGCAAACATGTCCAAGATGTTAATAAAAAAAAAAAAAGGCAACTGCTGTGTGATATGCAAAATATGCTACCAATTATGTTTGCATTATCCGCATCTAATTTAATCGCCCTGCCGTCAGAAAGAAGACTGCACAATACCAATTCTTGAAATTTGAGGTTTACTTTAATAAAACGCTATTTGCCTCAAAGCCTACTCTTGCCTGCTATTAACAGTTACATCAACATTCTTTTGGTTACTGTTTACCTGATATTTACTCATTAATCCACTGAGCAAATTAATATTCAAGGCTGCCTCCGTGCCAAGTGCTGTTTTAAGCACTTGGGATAAAGCGGCTGGCAGACAGTCCTCATGGAGTTTACAGTCTAGTTGGGAGAAGAAAAATAAAGTAAAACATAGAACACGTCATTCAGAGATGAGCCCATAGAGAAAAATACCTGTGCAGCCAGGAGAGGAGATGGGGCGAGGGCGGCTGCAATATTAATAGGATGATAAGGCGACAATAAAGCAAAGATCAGCGGAAAGAAAGAGAAGGGCCATGCAGCCCTGGAGGGGAAAGATCTCCTGAACAAGGACACAGGAAAGGCCAGCCTTGAGGCAAGTGTGCCACAAGAGGCGGGAGGCGGAGGCAGCCCAGGAGAAGGGTGGGGGGGCCCCGAGGTACGGGGAACAGGAGTTGGTTACCGGGAAGGGCAGGGGGTAGGCTGCCGGCAGGGACGAATTACAGAGATTTGGGCTTTTGCTCTGAGGGAGATGGGTTTTGAGCCAGGACAGACAAACAGCAACATCAAACTCCTATTTTAACAGAACGGCTCAGACCGGGTGAAGCGGGGTGCGGTGACAGGGGTGGGTACTCAGAAGCAGGGAGACCACCGAACACAGGAGCACAGTAACCAAGGCCAGAGACGACGGGGCTCGGACCAGAGTGGCAACCATGAGGGGGGAGCCACTCGAACGTGCTGGCATGGGGACGCCTGGCTGGCCCAGTTGGTGGAGCGTGTGGCTCTTGATCTTGGGGTTGTGAGTTCGAGCCCCGTGCAGGGTTTAGAGATTACTTATAAATAATATCTTTAAAGAATACGTATGCCGGCATGCTAGATCTGGGTATGAAAACACAGGAGTCGAGAACGTTTCCCCAGTTCCAGCTCCTGGGAAGACCAAACGAGCACACCACACTCTGTGCCTCAAAATGAAGCCACAAAGCCAGGACAGAGCACGTGAGCTGTTACCAGAGTCCCTGAAAGCACAGTACTGGGCAGATGGGGGAAAACGACCAGAATTCAGAGCAGCGGCAAGCAAACCAGAGGTGCATCTGCAATCATTTAACTCTGCCGTCCCCAAGTGCAGACACAGCACGGGCGTAGACAGGGCGCCCCAGAAGCAGTTCTCGTGCCTCAGGGAGGAGAGGGGACCCCACATGTTCAAAGTGAAGGCAGTCCCCAGATTTTGTGTTTCCAGGGGTCAGCAAGAGCCTCAAACTCTAAGGAGGGGAGACATCCTCTCCCAGAGGGTAGGGTGGACCCTCACTGCCTTCTTTCCTCCAGGGTCCTCCCATCGCTTGGCCCTGAATGTGAACGCCGGCAGCTGAACCGGCAGGAAGCGCATGGCGAGGCAGGGCAATAAAGCCGCAGGCTTTGGGCCGGGAGCTGCCTCAGGGACAAGAGAGCACCTGGGGAAGCGAGACCCCCAAGGCCGCCCAGAAGCCACTGGGCCGTACAAGCATGCGCTGACCCCAAAGAGCCCACCACGGACTGATGACTGAGGGCTGAGCTCCAGGATGGCCAACAGGTGGCACCCTGTAGGACAGACCGGGTGGCGCCGCGAGGGCTCTGAAAACCGGAGAGTTCCCGAAACCTCACACAAGGCTGGCGGGAATTTGCCACCCGAACACGGCTGCTCAGCTGCAATCCCCAGAAGATTTAAACAAGCCCCCGGGTCCCGTAATACAGCATTCAAGATGCCCAGGACACACACAACTACCCAGCACGTGAAGACCCGGGAAAATCTCCAGGCTGGAGCGATGGCCACGTAGTTGGACACTGGCTATCCAACTTGGGTGTCCGACCCTACACCTCACACCAACCTTAAATCACTTCCAAACCCATTCAACCACCCAGACACCTGCTTTTTCACACCTGTAAAGCTAATGTTCTCCTACACTTGATAATCTGGAATAGAGAAGCCTTCATAAACAAGAGCACAAAAAAAGAACAGTCAAAAAGGAAAATATCAATAAACTAACGTAAACTGTAAAACCTAAAGCTTATGAACAAGGGGTGCCTGGGTGGCTCAGCCGGTTGAGCGGCCGACTTCGGCTCAGGTCATGATCTCACGGTTCGTGAATTCGAGCCTTGTGTTGGGTTGTGCTGACAGCTCGGAGCCTGGAGCCTGGAGCCTGGAGCCTGCTTCAGATTCTGTGTCTCCCTCTCTCTCTGTTCTCCCCTACTCACACTCTGTCTCTCTCAAAAAATAAATAAACATTAAAAAAATTTTTTTAAAAATGTCGGGCGCCCCGCAGCCTCAGTCAATTAAGCAGCCGACTTTGACTCAGGGCATGATCTCGTGGTTCATGAGCTTCAGCCCTGCGTCGGGCTCTGTGCTGACAGCTCGGAGCCCAGAGCCTGCTTCGGATTCTGGGTCTCCCTCTCTCTTTGCCCGTCCCCTGCTCCTGCTCTGTCTCTCAAAAATAAACAAACATTAAAAAAAAATACACGATTAGTGTGTTTTAATTAAAATGATTTTATCAACTGCATCTCTAACAGCCGAAAGACAGAAGCAGCAGCGATCCAGGATTTTAAACCGAGTAGCAAAGGACTTAAAAGCAGAGGGCCGGGTCACCAGGCTCCTCCGGGTGAGGAATCCTCCCTGCGCCACTATCAAATGCTGCCGAGCACTAACGAGGCCCCGACTGTAAACACGAACACTTGTCCCTGGCTCCTCAGCTTCCCCTCAGGTTTCCAAAATTTTGTTTTTCCAGACTTATTTTCTTATGCACTTCTCTACACACCTTAGAAGTTTATATGCTCACCCTGTAAATGCTACAGTGCGATCTCACAGCGAGTATGAGAGATGGTACAATCTTCAGCTAACAACACGCAGCCTGGAAAACGATGACAGTGACCAAAAGAAACTGGCCAGTATCACAGTCTAAGCTTTCTGCCTTCCACACAAAATGCCTGGAGGCTGCAGCTCCTCAGAAACAACTCATCTGTTCAACGTACTAAAATGTTGAATAAAATCCAAGTTAGGGGAGCCTGGATGGCTCAGTCGGTTAAGCGTCCGACTTTAGCTCAGGTCACGATCTCGCAGGCAGTGAGTTCGAGCCCCATGTCGGGCTCTGTGTTGACAGCCCAGAGCCCGGAGCCTGCTTCGCATTCTGTGTCTCCCTCTCTCTCCGCCCCTCCCCTGCTCGTGCTCTGTGTCTCTCTCTCATAACTAAACGTTAAAAAAAAATTTGTTTTAATCCAAGTTAATCTGGTTATAGCTTAATAAACAGAAAGGATTAACATGAAGGTACTTTCTCCACAAATCCTGATCCACGGATATTTCTGGTGTCCGTCTACAAGGTAGCAGGGGCACGACTGTACTGATACCTGAGTTCTACTTCAATCAAACAATCTCAGGAGACAGGACAGAAAACATACCGGTGACAATAATATAAGCAGCACAGCCTGAGCACCAGAAATGCAGGCTCACACGCAGAAGACGGAAGGGAGGCGCGTGGAATGGAAGCTGAGCCGTAAGAGAAACTGTGAGGGCTCCACCTGAGCAGGCGCCACAGGGGCAGCACAGGCGCCAGAGAAGTCTGCGGCGGGGGGTGTCTCTGAGGAGCTCTTTGCGCAGCAGGCTCACCGATCTTCAAATCTCCCAAGGACACCACCACCCCCCCCGCCCGGCCCCGAAAAGGCCTTCCCCGACCTCCACAACAAACTACAAAGTGAATAAAGAACTACAAAGTGGATACACGGAAAAGAGAGAGAATGAACATCTCAGAAGACAGAGTCTGTGTGAGCAACTCTGAGGGCAGAGGGAACACGACGACACGTGTCGGGAAGACACGCTCCGGGGCAGCGCCGGCAGGAAGGGGAAGGAAGCCACAGAAGGCCCCGAAAAGAAACGTGGCTCGTGTTCCACAGCCGCTATACTCCCGACGTTGCCGTCACCATCGCAGAGGCACAAACTGTTTAAATTAAAGCAACAGCAAGGAGGTTATTCGAAGGGAGAAGTGTCAGGATTCGTCGTAACTTCGGCAGAAAATCCGCGAGGACGTTTCTGTCCTGCCGAACTCGACTGCTTCCGTTCTCAGAGCGCCGCACACGATGCGATGTGAAAACCTGCCCGGTGAAGATGATGGATGCCGACAGCGGGCCACTTCTCACGTGTAAGGAACAGGGCCGTAGGCTGACCGCACACGTCACTCTTCATCACGCGTGACAAGCGGGTCTGATGGGAACCATGTCCATTCTTCACAGTTCATTTGAAGGAAAAGGCAACAGAAGAAACAAGTGGTATGAAAGGAAAAGCCGCTACGTAGTCACCGAACACAGAAGCAGAGAGTAAAAGACCCGCGCGGCCCCTGAAGGAAAGACCATCCCGCATCGCATCGCCATCGCATCGGCCCTCGCCCCAACGGTAAGTGTGTTTCACCCTCGGCTCCAAAAGAAAACACTGCCATCGTCTTCTGTAGAATGAATTACAAGGTTTCGTTTTCAATTTCTCATGCTCTTAGATCTCTTTTCCCCTACCCTTAATCTATTATTACGGTTTTTCAAGAGAGTATAAACTACACTGTCAAGTCACCTACTTCAGCATTTACGTCCTCCGGCCTCACAACTGGCTCCAGCATACAAATCTCACTACCGGTTAGAGAGAGAAACGAGATGAATACAGAAAATAACCCTGACTAAACAGTCCGCCTAGGACTGATACCAGCATTCTTCGCCTCTTTTGCTCCATCATCACGAATTTCCTCAGGACGGATATTTTGCAAATCGTCAAGACTGATCTGTTTTTTCTGCTCTCATTAGAGGGGACAGTGACCTGGCTGCTAGATGGCCTGAAAGTTAAGCAGAAGAATTAAAGCAGCGTGGTTATTTTTAGCTCTCTACAGGCATAAAAATACAGCCCTGAGCTGTGACCCACAGCAGAACATCACAGCACGCACCGTCCCCCCCGTCGCTGGGAGCGCGGCCCCGGTGCCTCCCGGTGCCGTTCCTCGCTGCATCACCGGAGCCGAGTCGGAGTGCATTTAGGACCAGAGCCTGTGGCTGCCGGCATCTTTTTCAAACAGACGGGGCTACGTTCAAAAGGCAGACCGTTATATAATTTGTGAAGATTAAACAGTAAGTTATTTTTGTCACTTCTTCTAGCTCACTTACAAGGTGAATTAATGAGCGTTCTCTCTAAATGAAGACATCACAACCTCATTCCTAACACAGAAATTGATTTATTTCAAATACAGTTTCAGTGGGTAAATAAGGAGGTTCATTCCTTCCAACAGGGGACGCATCCGGAAGAACAATATACGCCCAAGAAAAACACAGCTTCGTCACTAATTCAAGCAAACTCTTTGGCAACATCACCACATCGGATCCATCAACTTACCAGGTACGCTTTAAACCTTTTCTGCGCAAAACCTAAGTCAAAAGTGTGTGTGGAGGTAGAGCTTTCCTATACGTTAATGTTTTAAAGCCTCCTAAGAACTTTTAATAGCAAGTGCCAGTGTTATTTTCAGAAAATGTTCAGTCTGGAGATTATCTCTGACTTTGTATATTTCACTTCTGCTTAGCTACATAATGTGTTTTCAAAGCTTGGTTTTTGGTACTGACCTAGTTAGAAATTAAAAGACTTTAATCCACATTCTAATCTCGTTTTGACCTGCATATCTAACCAGTGAAAAATTCACGCAGTTTCTGGCAAATTTACTGAAAAGAAACAGATGTGCTGATCAGAACCGCAACATTTTATACAAATAAACAAGTGAGAATATTCCCGTAGGCTGAGCATGCCACTTTTTGGCTGGATGAAATGGCCAAAATACGATGCCTACAAACCCGCACACTGTCCTGGCTCAGATGTAGTGACAAAGACCCTGCTTCGGGAATTAAAGTGGCATCTGAAGGAGCGAGAGAGACTAATACAGGAGATCGAAAATGAACAAAAAGTAAAAAAAACAGGAGTGGATTACAACTGGCTGAGAAACCACCAGAACCCCCACATGACCATCCCGGCTACTGAACAAAGACAACTTGAAGTCCTTTGCTCACAAGTTCAACCTTGTCAGACCGGAACTATTCTCAGCAGGTAAAAATACTATGTTCTCTTTTGTGATTATCTGCTGCTGTCAAGTCTAAGTTCTTCATATATCTAGACTGGAAATCGTATTCTATCGGGTACATACTTTAATCACGTGCATCAAAAACCCAAAACCAAAATCCCCAAGGATAGGCTGGACAAAAATATCTTACTGGAAATATTTTTAAGTCACAGAGAATGTCTTTACTAGAAGCGTAATTTTAAAGGGATGAGCAGATTATTCAAAAGGTAACTACTATGCAATTACATTATTTCAGCTATGTTTCAGAGATAAATGAATATGCACAGAAGGGAGTTTCTGAATTGAATATTCACTACTGCTTTCCCTCTAGATTTCGAGAAGTTTTAGCAGAAAATGATGTACTGCCATGGGAAATAGTCTACATCTTCAAGCAAGTTCTGAAAGACTTCCTAAACAGTGCTGACAAAGGCAACCAGCAGGAGGGCCTGGAAGAGTCAAGGAACACAGACTGTCCTGTTCCTTCTGTGATGCCAGGCTCAAGCTCCAAGAGTTCAGACAAAGACGAAATACCCACTATTTCCAGTTACGTGGACAAAACCACAAAGAACAGGTTCCCAGCATTCTCACACAGAATATGGAACCTCCCATATTATTACCCATCAAGTTAAGTTACTTATAGCCAGAGGAGTTTCTATGACCGCCTTTAGAAGCAGAACTCTTAATATTAAAAGAAAAAGTGATGTGATTTCATGTTTTGTTGCAAAGTCAGATGTTACGTAGCGTTTAACTCTGCATCCTAGGTTTTAAGTAGTGTTCCTTTTTTAACCACTCTACAAATGCAATGTTTTATTAAACAGTCTACTTTTAACTAAAATGGTTCCAAATATTTTGAAAAAAATGTTTGAAGTATTTTCTTATACCTCAAACATCTCTCACAGGAACATAGGCATTTTATTTAGTATGAAACTGGACAAATTCTGTGTGGAAATTAGACATTAACCTTGACTTTTATTCTGAAAGGAAGCTGTGTAGAATAAAATAAATGACTGACGTGAATCTTACTTTTACAATAAAACACGGACCGGCCTCCAGTCATAATCAGCGGGGAAGGGAGGATGGGCAGTCACAGAGAAGATAATGTGTAAAGACTAAGTGATGCTTTACTCCAACACTCAGATTTGTTACTAATTACAATATTTTTTAATCGCAACTAACATTAAGGAAAGGCGTGAAAAAGAAACAGGGACATCTGGGTAGCTCAGTCGGTTGAGCGTCCGACCTCCGCTCAGGCCATGATCTTGCAGTCTGTGAGTTCACGCCCCACATCGGGCTCGCTGCTGTCAGTGCAGAGCCCACTTTGAACCCTCTGTCTCCCTCTCTCTGCTCCTGCCCTGCTTGTGTGCACATGCTCGCTCGCTCGCTCTCTCAAAAATAAATAAAACATTTTATAAATAAATACGACAGATAGATAGATAGATAAATAAATAAATAAATAAATAAATAAATAAGGAAATAGAACACTATATTATATCAATAAAGAGAAACAGACTGGGTTCATTTAAGATGGCAAATATTCAGGGTGCCTGGTGGCTCAGTCAGTTAAGCAGCTGACTCTTGATTTCGGCTCAGGTCATGATCTCTTGGTTTGTGAGTTCAAGCCTCACATCTCGCTCTACACGGACAGTGCAGAACCTGCTTGGGATTCTCTCTTCCTCTCTTTCTGCCCCTCCCCACTCACGCTTGCTCACTCTCTGCCTCCCTCCCTCTCAAAATAAATAAAATAAAATACCTAATAATAATATGCAAAATTCAACATTTCATAATTTCATTCAAGAAGAAAACTCATCATTGGGGTTTTTTTATTAAGTGCTAGAATCTTTATCACTTTTTTTTTAATGTTTATTTATTTTTGAGAGACAGAGACAGAGCATGAGTGGGGGAGGAGCAGAGAGAGAGGGAGAGACAGAATCTGAAGCAAGCTCCAGGCTCTGAGCTGTCAGCACAGAGCGCGACGCGGGGCTCGAACCCATGAACCATGAGATCATGACCTGAGCTGAAGTTGGACGCTTAACCGACTAAGCCACCTAGGCTCCCCTAGAATGTTTATCACTCTTAAAAGTAAGTCCAAGGAACCCAATGTTTACAACTTTACACTTGGGATTTTATCGTTTTCTTCCATCTAAAAGGAAAACATATTCAGGACCAGAACTGAATACACACCCCAAACAAACCCTTCTGACCTGTTTTCTCCTATACTCTCAGACAACATCCACACCATCCTGAGCAGGCTTCAACTTGGTCTTTAATCCTAACCATGCAGTGAATGGTGTCAACCCGACCAGGGTTTAATAAGACAAGGTAAAGGGAAACACAGCTCTAAGTGGATCTGAAATAGACCCCTCTCGTTCCTGTTCCCTTGTGGTTCTGTGTTCACAAGCTAACTAGCAAGGGCTCTTCCAGCACTGAGAAATTTGAATGGAAACTATTTGTGGGAGAGCTGACTGTCCCCAGAAGTGCATAACTGCTTATTATCCAGTGAATACAGAAAACAGCACACAAAAGTTTTCGTATTATCACCTTAATGGTGGGAACAAAATGTCTGTTTTAAACAGCTTGGACTGGTCTATGATGCAGCCCCAGAAGTGGCAACCTCACCATGTAGATGAGGAAATATACACCACAAAGAGACCCAGAACACTCCATTCTTCCCCCCCACCCAGGGCACCTTAATCAGCCACCACACAAAAGAAATGACCAAGCACAGGGAGACATGGGAGAGATGCCCACTCTCCCTGTCCAGACAGGAAGAAGAGGACGGTCTTCAGTCCCCGCTGTCAGAAGCTTCCTACGACTGAAAAAGCTACAGACACTTCGGTGACCCACTAGTCCAAGAGGAAAATGAACCCATACTGCTCTAAGTTGCCCACGATGCAGTCAATTCCACAGCCAGACTTTAAAGAGAAATGGAGGGGCGCCTGGGTCACTCAGTTGGTTAAGCGTCCAACTTCAGCACAGGTCATGATCTCATCGTTCATGGGTTCGGGCCCCAAGGTGGGCTCTGTGCTGCCAGCTCAGAGCCTGGAGCCTGCTTCAGATTCTGTGTCTCCTTCTCCCTTGGCCCCTTCCCCGCTCACATTCTGTCTCTCTCTCTCTCTCAAAAATTAACATTAAAAAAAAAAATCTTAAGGGGCACCTGGGTGGCTCACTCCGTTAAGCCTCTGACGCTTGGTTTCAGCTCAGATCATGATCTCACGGTTCAGGGGTTCAAGCCCCACATCAGGCTCTGCGCTCATGGTGCAGAGCCTACTTGGGATTCTCTTTCTCTTTCTCCCTCTCTCTCTGCTACTCCACTTGTACTGTCTCTGTCTCTCTCAAAATTAAATAAACTTAAAAAAAACTTTTAAATAGAAGTAAATAGGGGCGCCTGGGTGGCGCAGTCGGTTAAGCGTCCGACTTCAGCCAGGTCACGATCTCGCGGTCCAGGAGTTCGAGCCCCGCGTCGGGCTCTGGGCTGATGGCTCGGAGCCTGGAGCCTGTTTCCGATTCTGTGTCTCCCTCTCTCTCTGCCCCTCCCCCGTTCATGCTCTGTCTCTCTCTGTCCCAAAAAAAATAAAGGTTGAAAATTCACTTTAAATAAATAAATAAATAAATAAATAAATAAATAAATAAATAAATAAAAGTAAATAAATAGAAGTAAATAAACAGGAATGGAAAAAATACACTGCATTTTGGTAGACAGAATCTCTCTGTTTTGGCAATAGCGTAACAACCATGGTTCCTGTGAGAGCACTGGTGTATGTAATTTAAAACTACAGTTGTTTAGAGGCTCCTGGGTAGCTCAGTCAGTTAAACATCTGACTCTTGGTTACAGCTCAGGTGGAGCTCCACCTCAGGATCTGTGCTGACAGGGCGGAGCCTGCTTGGGATTCTCTCTCTCCCTCTCTCTCTCTCAAAATAAACTTCAAAAAAAAAAAAAAAACCACAGTTGTTGCTCGAAAATCTACAAATCAAATAGAAATTTTAACACAAATAACTTCCTAAATATTAACAGATCTCATTCCATACGTTGGCCTGTTTCTAAAACCGGCAAGAAAATGAGGGTCAAAAACATTAGGGGGTGCAAATGGGGGAAAGAACTACCAGGAAGGCTTCAGGCATGTTTTATAAAGAGAAAGTATTGGCTCAGTGGCTAAAAGCTTTGGCTAGAAAATACTAAGGTGCGGGGGGGGGGGGGGGGGGTGGCCGGGTGGCTCAGTCGGTTGGGTGTCCAACTTCAGCTCAGGTCATGATATGGTTTGTGAGTTCGAGCCCCACATCGGGCTCTGTGCTGACAGCTTGGTGCCTGGAGCCTGCTTCGGATTCTCTGTGTCCTTCTCTCTCTGCCCCTCCCCCACTTGTGTGTGCACTCTCTCCTTCTCTCTCTCTCTCTCTCTCTCTCAAAAATAAATAAATGTAAAAAAAATAGTGAGGTACAACATACATTAATCCACATAAAAGTACTCTGTGTATCTGACACATCATAAGCTCTCAAAAGTTAGCAGATTTTTTTAAATGTTTGTTTTTGAAAGAAAGAGAGAGCACACTCATATGGGAGGGGCAGACAGAGGGAGGGACAGAGGATCTGAACTGGGCTCTGTGCTAACAGCGCAGAGCCCAATGTAGGGCTCAAATTCATGGGCCATGAGATCATGACCTGAGTCAAAGTCAGATTCTTAACCGAGCCACCCAGGCGTCCCTCAGAATTGAGCATTATTTAACCAGCCCAATCCATTTAGTAGCGTTTAAGTCATTCTTTCACATGCCAGGTGCTGTGTGCAAAGCACTGTATACATACACTCATTTAATCGTTTCCTTGAAAGTAGCATCACTCCCACTCGACACATGAACAAACAGCCTCAGACAAGTTCAATGGCTGTCCAACGTCAGTGAACAACAGGGCAGGGACTGGCATTTGTCGGGTCCCTGCACTGTGTCCAGCCCCAACTTAACCTCTGAGCTCCAAATGCATACAGTCAGTTGTTTACCTGACACCTCCTCTTGGATGCCCACAGGTAACCAAGGTCACAGAGATTTGTTTTCTAAAAGGATAAATACAAATCAAGAAAAGGAACAAAGGAATCAAAGCAACACATGTACACCCAAAAAAGCACAGCTCTTTAGACACTTCAGCTCAGTAAACAACAATGCCACCAAGCCATCCAATTCTTAGAGAATCCCAGAGCCAGAAATCTCAGAGTCATTCTCGATGGTGGAGGGACCAAAAACACATCACAAAGAAGACTTGGGGCACATGGTAAGTGCTTTAGAGGAGAAAACAATGTTGAGAGAAACTACAGAGATGGAGACAGGAGGTGTGGGAGGATTTGTGCAGCTGTGGAGGCCACAGGAGGCCCGTACAAGGAGCAGACATCGGGACAGAGCCCGGAATGGTGAAGGCGGTCCCAGGAAGAAACAAAGCAGAGGGAGACGGAAAAGGGCAGGCACTCCGGGAAGAAGAGTAGAGAAAGAAGCCCCAAGGTGGAAGTGAGTTTGGGGTCTTCAAGACACAGAAAAAATAAATGCCAATGTGGCCAGAGGGCAGCAGCAGATTAGGCAGATGTCAGCTGGAGGAAAGCTCGGTTAGTCATAACAGAGTCTACATTTTATTCTAATGACAATCTAGCCACAGATAGTTGCACACGTACTCAAAAAACCTTAGATGTGAGTGTTGACTCAAGAATTTGCTCATTTACCAAACATTAACCGATCATCCACTTCGTGCCAGGCATTCTTCTAGGTGCTAGAATATTCGGGGGACAAGGATGGGAAGCGAGGAGAATAAAAATAGAAGGCTTTTGCAATAATGCAGGAAAGAGAGGATGGTTCATCTAGGCCAGGTTGGTGAAAGCACAAACGGGGAAGTGCACTCTTATTCTGGAAACATCTGCCAGGATATTCTAATTTTCATCGGATTATACAGATACACACACACACACACACACACACACACACACACACACACACACACCCTTAGGGAAATCAGCTGTGGTCAGAGGCGTATGACAGATTTCACAATTCAGTCAAAGCAGGAGCAGATAAGGAAGCCATACTCATTTCTAGCATATCATAAGACCTCAAGAATTGGGACCTAACCAAGGCAGTCCATTCATGCAGATACCTGGGCCCCTACTATGTGCCAGGCACTACACCAGGAGGCGGAGATTCAGTGATAAAACATTCCCTCAAAAAGTTCTCATGTGGAGAAAACAACAGAAAGCAATTCCATACAAGTACTAAGAGATGTGGACGCAGGGCACCAGGCAAGTGGTTATTCACAAAGGGGAGGTGGCCACCCGCCTGGTTTTCCCGAGCCTTCCAGGCGTTCCTTCTCACTCTTCTTTATTCCATCTCGTCAACTTCTCAACATTCAAGGGGTCCAGGCTTGGGTCCTTGGACCTCTTCTCACCCACTTCTTCTTCTCAGGTCCTTGGACCTGCACTCACCCACTAGGATCCACCACCCATAGTCTGGGTGAGCTCATTGGTCTCCAAGCCTTAAACTGAACCCCCAAACATCTAGTTCCAGCCAGGCTTCCTTCCTCAATTCCAGACTGCCTGCGTTTACTGTCATCTAACAGTCATGTCAAGTTAACACGTCCAAATCAAAAGTCTCCCCATACACCAGCTCCTCTCGTGGTCCTGCCTTTCTCCATCGATGGCAACACATTCCAGCTGCTCGGCCAAGAACCTTGGTGTCCCCGTTATTGCTTCCCCACTCATGTTCTGTATCTGATCCAGCTACAAAGTCCTCGCTTGTGTCTTAGGAATACATCCAAACTGCATACTGCTTACCGCCTCCAATGCCACAGTCCTGGTCTAACCCACCATCCTCTCTTCTTAGATGATGTATTAGCGGGCATTCTCCAGAGAAACTAAACCAACAGATGTGTATAGAGAAAGAGAGATTTACTTTTAGGAATTAGCTCATGAGATTGTAGAGACACAAGTCCAAAATGTGCAGGCTAGGCCAGCAGACTGGAAACCTGAGAAGGAGTTGCAGCCCGAGTCTGAAGGGACGTGGCAGAATTCCTTCTTGTTTTAGGAGGTAAATCTTCGTTCTAGCCAGGTCTTCAACTGATTTGATGAGGCCCACCCACAATTTGGAAGGTAATCTGCCTTACTCAAAATCTATCAATTTAAATGTTCGTTTCATCCAAAAAGCACCTCCATAGAAACATCCAGAATCATGTTGGGCCAGGGGCACTGAGTGACTCAGCTGGTTAAGCGTCCAACTTTGGCTGAGGTCACGATCTCGAGGTTCATGGGTCTGAGCCCCGCATTGGGCTCTGTGCTGACAGCTCAGAGCCTGGAGCCTGCTTCGGATTCTGTGTCTCCCTCTCTGTCTGCCCCTCCCCCTCTCACACACTGTCTCTCTCTCTAAGATAAATACACATTTTTTAAAAAAAGCTTTTTTTAAATCATGTTGGGCCAAATATCAGCACAACTGTCCAGCCAAGCTGACATCTAAAGTGATGTCACAGATGATATTAATGGACTCTTCCCTGATCCCCTGTTACTGCCCTGGGCCCGCTGCAGTCCATTCCACACAGCAGTGATCATGTTAAAGCCAGAAGTCACATCACCCCACAGCTCTGGTCAAAACCTCAGAGTGCCTTCCAATGGCCCCCCAGTAGCCTCAGATGAAGCAGCAGAGTCCTTCGTGGTTTCAGAGATAATCGTGGACCCAGCTCCGTGCCCCCAGAGCTCCCCTATTCTCTTTCTCTCTCTCTCTCTCTCTCTCAGCCACTCCCCTCCGGGGCATTGAATTACATAAGGAACACTGTAATTCATGGGAAAGTGGCCTAACAAACTAAATCTGTAAACGGACAAAAAGGTCTTTAAAAAGCACGGCTTTTGTGGTCAACAGAAAACCGCAACTCTCGGAGGATAACACGTACACACACTAACGTGTGCAAAGCCTACATACCGAAAAGCAACAAGCGAGAAGTGAAAAGTAACATATGCTGGAGTCAGACAGCCATCCTACCACATAAGAAATAGGTGGACGGGGATCGGTTTCTCAACTTAGCTGATCCTCAGCTATAAAATGGGACCTCCCTTGTCTGTCGGAAGGACAGACTGCTGTGCTTCCTGTCCCCTGACGCGGTGCTCAACACAGTGGGCACTCAACTTACCTGAGAGATACCGAGAAGGGAAAACTGAATTAGGTAAAAGGAATCACCAGATAGGTGATTTGAAATGGGGAGTTTCTATGGGAAAGCTTTCTCTGGGACAACGTACATTTGGAGATGCCAAAGAGTCTCGTGTTTTCTACTTCTCTTCTTTATTCTTAATGCCGGTAGTCATTACTCACATGACTCATGAAGCTGGTTTAACAACGCTCTCGTGGACTGGACTCCAGAGACTCAACGCAAACTGATCGTACCCTGATCGTCCCTCCCAAATACAGTTTCACTGTGGGCTATCCTATACTTCAAAACCTGTCTTCCTCTATGTCAGATGTTTTCTCACCAACATCAAAACCTCATTCAAATTCTCCTTTCTGGAAAGACCTCAGTCAACAAGTATCTGAGCATCAGTTGTGCGCCTGCCACGGGGCAGAGGGTGCCTTTATGGTCAGCTCACCCTACATCAACCCCAGGTCTACCACTGTATCAGTTTCCTGTTGCTGCCATACCAAATTATCAATAATCCAGCAGTTCAAAACAACACAAATTGATTATTTCATAGTTTCTGTTAATCAGTAGTGCAGGTGGACACAAGTAGGTCCTCTGCTTAGAGTCCCGTAAGGGCAAAATCAAGGTGCTGGCAGGACCGCGTTCACTACCAAAGGCTCATTCAGGGTCGTTGGCCAAATTCAGTTCCTTGAAGTTGTAGGACAGAGGTCCCTGTCTCCCTGCTGGCCGTCAGCCGGGATCCCATCTTTGCTCCTAGCTGTCCACATTCTTCTCCTGCTTCCTTTGTGGTCGGTCCTGTCTAACACCAACTGGTCGAGTCCCTCTCGTGTTTCAAATCCCTGCTTTTAAGGGCTCGTGTCATTAGACAATCCAGGTAATCTCCCTATTTTAGAATCTATAACCTTAGTTACATCCACAAAATCCCTCTTTCCTGTAACAGAACACAGTCACAGGGTCCTGTGGTTATCTTTGGAGGGAGGTAGAGGCTCTTTCTACCTACCGTGACTATTTATTTCAGGAAGTTATTGGGCAAGGCACTTTACCACCCAAGTCTGTTTCCTCAACTACAAAATTAAGTTACTGCCATCAATCTCAGGGGGTTATTTCAAGGACTAAATAACGTAGCTGTATTTGAGTGCCCACTACACAGCAGAGCCTCCGCCTTAGATATGCACATGGTAAGGGCCCAGGAAGGGCCTTTCAGAGAAGTACTGCTCAGACTCAAAGCACTACACAAACAAATCTCAATGTTATTTGCCTATTTCTAGCTACGTACAGAAGTTGAAACGTTTATGGCAATTTTACAAAGTAATTTTACTTGATAATTATAATTAATATTTTAAGTGGGGCTTGTATTTTCTTTTTTCCATTCCATTACTCTGAAATTTCATTTTTATTGATTTTTCAAAGTCTTAATCCGCCAAAGACTGGAAATTGTAACAACCGGTCCTCAGTAGTTAGAACATTTAAATCTATACTTTTAGTTTCTGAAAAGGGCAATAATAATTTACTTCCACTACCACAGTAAGTTATTTAGAAGCAACACAGCTCTGCCCGTTACAAGCAGAGGAAACTCAAGGAGAGAGGGTAGCCTACAGGATTACTCACTAGAGCAATTCAAGGGGAAAAAGTACAAAAGCAGCAACAAAAAAGCCACTCTAAAGGTGCACAAGGGTCTCTTTGTCCCCTCCCCGCCTCCAAGAACAGGTTTACTAAAGATCCCAAGTAGTCCTTGACTCTACAGAGGCTTGAAGCAATCCCATGAAAACCTGACGGGGCCAACCAACAAGAGAAACTTTCTCAAGAACTAAAAAACTGGGGTGCCTGGGTGGCTCAGTCGGCTAAGCATCCGACTTCGGCTCAGGTCATGATCTCACTGTTCACGAGTTGGAGCCCCGTGTCGGGCTCTGTGCTGACAGCTCAGGGCCTGGAGCCTGCTTCAGATTCTGTGTCTCCCTCTCTCTCTGCCCCTCCTCAGCTTGTGCCCTGTCTCTCTCTCAAAAATAAATAAACATCACAAATAAAAAAAAAAAACTAAAAAACAAAAACCACCCTCTCATCTGAAAAAGGTGTTGAATGGGGGGGGGGGGGGGGGGAGGGTCCGAGAACTGACACAGACACTCCAAGATGGGAGTACTTCCACAGTGGCCCGCTTTATAGAGGGAACAGGTGTTTCGGTACACCAGGCTGGGTCTTCTAAAAACAGATGCCCTCCTCTTGCCTTTTTATTTCCACCAAAATCATGTGAACAGATGAACCAAGAACAGTTGCTTAAGTTAAAAAAAAAAAAAAAATAGTGGGAGAAGGAGCGTTCATAAAACCGAACGAAGATCCAGCTTTCCAGCTCCTTGGTATTCACCCAAATGGACTGAAAACGTTTGACCCACAAAATCCTGCCAGAAATGTTTACCACAGCTTTACTCATCACTGCAAAACTTGAAAGCCACCAGCATCCTTCAGGAGGTAAATGCACAGACTGTGGTACATCCAGACAATGGAATATCATTCAACACGTGTTAAAAAAAAAAAAAGAAAGAAAGAAAAAGAATGAAAGAAAGAAAAAAGCTACCAATCCATGAAAAAACATGGAGGAAACTTAAACACATATTACAAAATCAAAGTAGCAGATCTGAAAAGGCTAAACAGGCCTGATTCTAACTATAAGACACTCTAGAAAACGCAACACTACGGATAGTGAAAGGATCAGTGGTTGCCAGGGCTGGGGGGGGAGAGGGAGGGGTAAAGAGGCAGAGCACAAAAGGCAATGGAACTATTCTGTATGGTGGTGGATACAGGTTCATACACCTGTCCACAACCACGGACCACAACACTAAGATTGAACCCTCATCGTCACTACGGACTCTGGTTAACGATAACGTATCCACATGGGCTCGTCACTTGTACAATGACACACAAAAAGACATTAACAACAGGGAAACGTTGGCGGGAGTGAAAAAGGTACTTGGGATTATGCTCAACTTTTCTGTAAATGTAAACTGCTCTCAAAAATAGCTTATTAATTAAAAAAAAAAAGTTAAAAAGTGAACCTAATTCTGGAGTGGCTCAACTTCCAGGAGAGTTAACCAGGCCTAGGTCACGGGGTGGTCCAGCCGGGGGCCAGGGACGTAGTCATGGAGAGTCTGGGGAGGGGCAAGGGCTCGGGCCTCACACCAACCCCCACTGCCGGCCTCGCTCCCACCCCTGGCCGGGCCTGGGCTTCGCACCCACCCTCGGCCTCCTACCTCCCGGACGCTGCCGGCTGGGCCCCAGTCTGGGCCCCGGCTGCTGGGCCGAAGCGGGGGGGCGCGTCCCTGCGCTGCGCCTCGTCCCTGGCCGCCTCGGCCGGGAAGGCGGGCGGTGAGCCCAGCAGTTCCACATCCGTCACGGTCTTGCCGATGGTGAACCAGTCGTTGATCTGGTCGACGGTGAGCTTGCGCAGCATGCTCCCGGCACGGCGACGGCGCCACCACAACTGCCCAGCGGAGCGGCGGGAACAGACGACGCCAAGAACGCGAAGGCGCGTCGGGGCACGGCGGGAACGCGGCCCCGCCCCGCCCGGGCCCTCCAATCAGGATGTGCCAACGCTCGCACGGCCGAACCTCGTGCCGCCGGCCCCGCCCCTCGGCGCCGCGCTAGGCCTGTTGGGAGCACTGGCAGCCCAGCGCCTGCGCTGTCGGCCGCGCCGCTGTTCCGCACGTTGGGGAACGCCTGAGCCACTGCGGAGGCCCCCGAGCCGGCGAGGTGAGTCCCTCGAAGCTGCTCTCCGTTTTAGGGGCCTGGGCCGGGGCATCAGCGGATCCAGGAGGTGCAAGAATTTGGTCTTGACTTGCTCTCCACAGTTCCCTCTGCGGTTACGTCCGCGGCTTGGCGCTCCAGGCCGAGAAGGGCCAGACATTGACGGAGCACCTGCTGTGTGCCAGGCTCGGCGCAGAGCTGCCGGGGTACCACGCTGGGAGACCTCAAGGTGGGAGATGGAAGGCAAACAGGAGGAGGGGGTTGAGTGTATATTGTCCAGGTAAACAGCTGGCTGCTGAACTGGGACACCTTGCACCTTACCTGGGGAACAGAAGTAAGGTCAGGAAAGATTTCTGGGAGAAAGTGACCCCAAAGTGAACATCTGCAGGGTAACCAGGAGCGAGGCAGGTGAAGGACGACTGCAGGGGGAGGACTCACAGGGAACGTACTCCATGGGCGGAGGCCTGAAGGCACATGCCACTAAGGCCTGAACTGCAGGCCTGGAAGAAGTTCTCTTGGGCCACAACATGACTAAATTCCCTCCTTCTTTCCTAAACCTGCATCTGGGGTACGGTGTCTTGCACACGGCTGGATGGAAAGAGGTGGCCAGAGGTACAGATTTGGTGGTCATCAGCAAATGAACGGTGGTTAAGACCCTGAGAGCAGCTGAAATGGCCCAGGCCGAGCGCTAGAAGAATGAAGGTGGAGGACAGAACCCTAGGAAACAGCCTGAAAGATGAGGCAGAGGTGGGGGAATCCAGCAAAGATCTACAAAGGCAGGGAGATGACACGGAGAACAAGAAAAGTGGCATGATTGCCTGCCGGCCATCATTCCAGCGGTGCCGAGCCTAGCATAGTGTGGGCTCTCCGGAAAGACGCGTGTGAAAGAGTAGACGGAAGGCGTCAGGAGCGTAGTGCTGACCAACGTTGTGAAGTCGAGTTAAGGACTGGAAAATGCTGAAAGAGTGGCGAATAGAGGTCAGCTTGAGAGCAGTGCAGACAGCGGTCAGACTGGTTGGGGGTTGAGCGCTCCACGTTTCAGGAACAATGAGCCCAGCAAGGTACTGAGCCAGGGGTCCTAAGTCCAAATCCTGATGACACCACTAGTTTATATTTGTGAGCTCTGGGCTTCCCGTTCTAACGTTTCCAAACACAGCAGCCTGCAAAAGGTGCCCCTCGCCCACGCACTTTTTGGCCATGGGAAAGAACCTGTTTTTCAATAAATAAGAATGTAATCACAAAGTCATTGAGACTTTTCAGACGTTACTCAGCGTTGACTAAAAAACACTGTAACTTCATAGTTTATGTGAAGGCTAAAACGTGTTCTAAATCTCCCCAAATGCATCGAAACCACTTGGAACGACTGAAACTCGCATTTGTGTTTCCTAGTACGTTACGGTTCCCACACTCTGACATCCCTTGTCTGTGACACGGTGGATGTTGCTTGGGTGTTTCAAGTGGAAGTTGCTCTTTTTTTTTTTTTTTGGAAGAGCGGGCTTGTTCTGTTTTTATCTGACTATAGTCAGCGGGCAATGGCGGAGGCGTAGGTGTAGAACACAGCAGTTCAACACTCTATACATTATACTGTGCTCACCGCTGCTGCAGCTACCATCCGTCACCATGAGGCGCTATTACGGTATCATTGACTCGGTTCCCTATGCGGCGCCTCCCGTTCCCATGACTTACTCATTCGATAGCTGGAAGCTTGTATCTCCCGCTCCCCTTTACCCCTTTTGCCCAATCCCCCCTTCCCTCTAGCAGTCATCAGTTTGTTCTCTGCATTTATAAGTCAGATGCTGCTTTTTGTTGGTTCCTTCATTTTTTTTTTTTTTTTTAGATTCTACATATAAGTGAAATCATGTATTTGTTTTTCTCAGTCTGACTTCTTTCACTGAGCATAATACACTTTAGGTCCAGCCACGTTGTTGGAAATGGCACAGTCTCATTCTTTTTAGGGCTGATATTCCGTTGTATCTTCCTTTTCCTTTTGGCTATCAATGGACACTTTTGCTTCCATACCTTGGCTGTTGTAAAAATGCCGCAATAAACGTAGGGGTGCAGATATCTTTTTGAATTTGTGGTTTTGGGTTTGGGGGCATCATTACCCAATATTGGAATTATTGGATCATACGGTATGTCTATCTTTAATATTTTGAGGAACCTCCATACTGCTTCCCACAGTGGCCGCACCAATTTACCTTCCCAGCAACAGTGATCAAGCATATTCCTTTTTCTCCAAGTGTTTCTGTCACCAATACTTGCTGTTTCTTGCCTTTTTTATTTTAGCCAATTCTAACGGGTGTAAGGTGATTGGAAGTCCTTTTCTATGTTCTTTGGACCTTTTGGGTGGCTATCTCTTTCAGTCCTCTTGAGTTTTGAGGGATTTTTTTTAAGTTTATTTACTTATTTTAAAAGAGACAGAGACAGTGTGAGGAGGGGGAGCAGAGAGAGATGATCCCAACCAGGCTCCATACCATCAGCACACAGCCCGATGTGGGACTCAAACTCATGAGGCTGCGAGATCACGACCTGAGCCGAAACTGAGAGTCCGACAAGTAACTGACAGAGCCACCCAGGCGCCCCTTGAGTTTTGAGTTTTTAACTACAGTTTAAGGATGCTTCTAACTGCTGTCTTGATGCTTCTTCAGTTTTGAAACTTGTTCTCATTTAATTGCCATTTTCCTGACTACTGGTTTAACACTGTGTCATCACAGACCGAATCGCTTTGACCCCTTCATTTGATCAGTAGTTCTTGGTGCTTCATCCTCAGTGAGCCCAGCTCATCTTGCCTTCCTGTCCAGAGTTGAAAGAGACAGCTTGACAGTTCCCAATCGGCTAATAGACATTTAGACCAGGGCGCATAGGAAGTCCCCTGAGCGTTGGCGGAGGTCATATGTGCATTCCTGGAGCAGCCTGAGCTGCGGAGCCAAAGGGAAAACACGCAGGCGAGACGATAACAAACGATTTATGCCACTCAGCAGCACCCTTGACAAAGTGGGAGAAGCTGTGCCCAAAGTACCTGCACGTCTTCTCTGACCTTCTCAGCTACAAAATGCAGCAATTCTGCACTTTGCATAAATCTGCTGAGGAGGCTCTATCTTTAAACATTTTGTTTCCTTTGAAGATGTATTTTTCATAGGGTGTTTTGGATTGGCAACAAAAGACCTGAAAATTCTGTTGATCTCAAGTGGAGTTTGAAGTTCAAAAGCTTTGTTGTCTTGAAATAGATTATGATGATACTCATGAGTTTTCCCTAAATGCTTGTTTCCTACCTTTTTTTAGTCTAAATCATTCTTTTTCTAGGACAGTGGTTCTCAAACCTGGTCCTTCTCTGAGGACCCCTTTCTACTCTTAAAAATGAAAGAAGACCCTAGAGGACTTTCATTTTTGTGGGTTACATCTACTTTATTAGGGATTACAACTGAGACATTTTGTTTATCCATTTTTAAGTGACCATAACCTATTTGATGTTAAAGAGAATATTTTTATAAAAAGTCACTCTGTGAGAAGAATGACACTTTTACATTTTTGTAGATCTCTTAATGTCTGCCTTAATGGAACATAGCTGGATTCTCATATCTGTTCTGTATTCATTCTGTTGTGACATCACAAGTCAGCCTCTGGAAAACTCCGCTGAATACTTGTGAGATAATTCTAGTGAAAAAGACAAATAACATCTTACCATTGTTACAAAAATAGTTCCGACACCCAGAGGTCCTTGGAAACCCCCCAACCACCCTTTGAGAACCACTACCCTAAAATAGCAAGATTTCCAAGTTGTGAATGCAGCTTTCACTTGATCCTAAGCGTTTTTTCCCTTCAAAGCAGGACCTCGCTCACTGCTCTTCCTTCCATGGTCCTCGTCCCTCCAGCTGAGCTCACTTCCCTTCTGCCTGAGTAATGAACGTTGGTTGTTTGGTTTCTATTCTTTTTGTAAGGACTGTAGATCTGGTGATCGATCATTCCTTCAGCCTTAGGTTATCCAAAACGTCTTTATTTCACCTTCTTTACTGAAGCCTAAATTCTATATGCGTAGAATTCTGGAGAGGCAATTAAGATCTTCTCATCTTTACTTTTCCATGGTTTTATTTTCTGTGGTATTTATTTTTATATGGTTTTATTTTATTTATTTTCTGTTTATTTCAGAGTGTTGGTCTATTTTCATTTATCGGCCTGCTGGGTTTCTGTGAGGCTTTCTGATTCTTTGGTGTGATTTTTTTCCCCATCACTTTTGGAAAATCACCTCTTCTAGCTTTTCTGCCCCATCTCACTCTGCTTTCCTCTGAGATGACATACGAGGGGCTCTTCTGCTGTACCCTATCTCTCATCTTCTCTTTGGTCTCCCTGTGCTTCTGAATGGTATCTTCTAATGCAGCTTTCAGTTCAGTATTCTTCAACTGTCTAATCTGCTGAACCTACCCAATTTCTATCTGGCTTTTTTTCAGACTGTCCAGGTGGGTTTTTGTTTCTTTTTTAGAATTTCCAGCTTTCTGCTGAGAAAACTTGTTTGTTTCCATTTTTTATGCATTGCCTGGTTTATTTAACCAAGTAATACCCCTTTTGTTGATGAGCTATTGAAAGCTGCAGTAGCTTGCTTTTAGTATTGTTGTTGCACTTGAGTAGAGACAGACCTTTTGTCTACAAGATACGTGAAGAGTGCGACTGCAAAACACGAGCAAAAGGCACTTCCTCCCACGACCTTACCGTAGGCGCACAGATCGAATCCCCAGGGACAGTCCATCATTGCAATAGCTCAGATTTTTGTTCCTTTCTCTTTGCACACCAGCTCTATTCTTCAGTGAAATTGTAAAAGGCTGCCATTATGGACGTTAGGTATCCCAGCATAACCATCTGGAGTGTGTCCAGTTTGTTCTTCGTAGGACCAATTTTTGTTTGCAGCTTGAGTTTTTATATGAAGTTGCATTATTGTGGACTTGGCCGTCTTGTGATGAATTTTTTTCATAGGTGTTCTGTGTCATACTATCGTTAAAATGAACTGTCGCTATTGTGAGACGGGTTTTAACTGACCTGTTAAAGGTTTCTTTAGAATGGCACTACTTTAGGGACATTCTAGTATTTGCTTCTATTGTTTGGGCCTTGTGGATAATGTACAGATTTAAAAACAAATCTTGTTGCTGATTTGTCCCTTTCTTTCCCTGCACTTTGTTACATCTGGGATACAGTCTAACTCATCTGATTTAATATGCATTCTTTTAAAAATGCCATAACTATTAAACACCTTGTTTACAGACAGATGAAAATAAATTTATTCCAACCAAAAAAAAAACAACAACAAGCAGAGTTTTTTTCAAAGCCTGTGTCTTTGAAGTCCAGTGTCTGTTGACTAAAATTGCCATGCACAAGATAGCTGCATAAAAATATGCAGAGCAAAACAGTTAATACACAGAGAAATAGCAAGAAAACAGCGGCGGGCACCTTGTTGGTTCAATTGGTTGAGCCTCTACTCTCGATTTCAACTCAGGTCATCATCCCGCAGTCGTGAGATGAAACCCTATGTATGGAGCCTGCTTAAGATTCTCCGTCTTCCTCTTCCTCTGCCACTACCCAGCTCTGGCTCTCTCTTTGTCTCTAAAAAAGAAAAAAATAGGGTGCCTGGGTGACTCAGTAGGTTGAGCGTCTGACTTCGGCTCTGGTCATGATCTCTGGTTCTTGAGTTCAAGCCCCACATTGGGCTCTGGGCTGACAGCTCAGAGCCTGGGTCAGCTTCGGATTCTGCGTCTTCCTCTCTCTGACCCTCCCCTGCTCGCTCGCGCGCGCGCGCTCGCTCGCTCTCTCTCAATAAACAAACATTGGGAAAAGAAAGAAAACCAGAGGGGAGACGACTTCTCAGACTTAATACATCAAATAAAGACAGCCCCTTTTTCAGGTGGACGCACCTTTCAGCTTTGTCCAGGACCCTACACCGGAAGTCCCGCAACGGGACACGTCCCACCCGTTAGTCACCTGGTCGTGACAACACACCCAGGCCCCCTTGGCCAGCCCCTTCCCCTGGCACTCCGCCAGCTGGCCGCACCGGGGCGGCCGCTGGGGGCGCTGTGGCGAGCAGGCACGGCCCGGGAGGCGCTCTGGGCTCGGGGCGCCGCCGCTCCTTCCGCCTTCCCGACGGACCCCGCGCGGCGCTTGCGCATTCGGTGACCTTTCCGCGTCGTTAGTCGTGCGGGTCCAGGCGGCCTGAGCTGGGGGTCGGGGGCCGAGGTGAGTGCGGGGGACGCGGCCGGCTGCTCGGCGCGGGGTATGGGGGCCCGCGGGGCGCAGGACTGCGGGCGGCAGGTGGGAGTCCCTCCGGGCCCCCGCTGACCTTGGGCTGCAGCCCCCGGCCCAGGAAGGGAGGCGGTCCGCGCGGCCTGGCTGGTTGTGCGAAGTCCCGCCGTCTCCTTCGGCCTGGACGCCTCTCGCGCCCCGCCGGACTGCTTTGACGAAGGGCACTCGGGCGGTGACAGGGTCGGCCACCTGCCCGGGGTCGCGCAGCTGCTGCTGATGGAGCTCCCGCCCAGAGCTTGGTCCCTTCAGTCCTTGTACCTCGGTTCCCTTTGCGACGCGCTGTTCTACAGGTTACTAAGCCGGGGCGCGGCGGCGGGGGGGGGGGGGGGTACCACGGGGCCCACAACGGGGTCGCAGGCGATGGTTGCAGTTGTATGGAACTCGGGCCTGTGAATCCCCTTCCGGGCCTCAGCGGGTAGACGTGTCCTGTCTGCCGTGTAAGGTCGGGTAAAGTTTGCTGATACAGAGTGAGTGCCCTAAAATCCGCACACAGAGCCGGTGATGTGCACGGACAGTGGACTCAGGTGGGAAAAGTGGGGGCCTCACTTTATTAAATATCGGGGACATGACACTTGTCCAGCCTAATATGGCAATCTTGGCCAAAAGGAAAGTCGCGCCGGGGTAGGTAAGTATTTGTAGGATACTGCTCAGTCCGAGATGATTTTAGGTGAGGAGTGCCGGGGGACCAGGACGGTGTGCAGAAAATCAGGGCAACTCAAGTGTCTTCAGCCCCTTCTCCCCTCCTTTGCTCTCAGTTTACTTTGCTGTTTTCCATCTAGATCTTCATCTGGCCTAAGTGAGGGCAGGTCCTTCAGTTCTCCTTCTTAGAATCCCAGTAGCTTAGCACTACTATCAGCCGGATGTTTGTGGCACTTCCTTCTGCCGCCGTTGTGACCGTGTGCTGAGTCCTCCTTCCACATCAGTCCGGGTCATTTATGGTTCCCCTTGGAGGCCATCCAGAGCCCTATGGGGCTCGTGGACATATCCCTGTTTCACAGGAGAACCTTCTGAAAGGACAACTTTGGGGACTTGCCCCCAAGATTGGGAGCAGAGCAGACGGAGCTGGGATTGGGACCCAGCCGCAGTGGGGGCTGGGATTACCTTCCTTCCCAGTTACTGCTGGGCTCAGGGAGGAGGGGAATGCTGTTGGTCGGCCTGAACTCTTTCCACCTGGGGGTTTTAGAGGCCCCCCTCTGGATCCCGTCTGGGTCTTCTCAGGTACCTTCCAAGAGCAGGGTTGTTGCTTTCTTGGATCCTCGTGCTCTGACAGCATCTCAGCCTGAGGACAGACATATCTGCAGGGGTTCCAGGAGGAGGACACAACCACATCCTTCAGGGTCACACCTGGCTCAGGGGGCAGGGCTGGCTGACCTTTACGACCATGCCTCAGCCTCAATAAGACGGTCCTTGGAGCAGATTCTCCTAGTGATGAGGACTGGGGGCTTGGGTGATTCATAGATCCAGCTGGGTGATCTCCGGCAACTCCCTCTAAGTAGCCACCTGGTAGGGGTCATCTGGTAGGGGTTAGGGAGTGGTGCAAGAGGTAAGTGTGTACGTACTTTGTGAGCGCTGGTAGGTTTGCATGACGCGCTTAGAGTAAAAGCTGGACTCCTCACCACAGCTTCCGTGGTCCCAAACGACCGACCCAGCTCCTCTTCCCTCCCGTGGTCTAGCCACGCCGTTTTATGTAACAGCTCTCGGTACAGGACACCTGACTCTGTAAACACTTGATGCAGAGGAACCTGTCTTCACGAGAGCCCTTGGTGGGTGGGCAGTGTTTTCACCCCCGCTTCGCAGAGGAAGAAATCGGGGCAGTGAGCAGGAAGGTGGCAGTGCCCGGATTGGGACGTGGGCAGCTGTGGTGGCTTCCCTTCCTCCCCCTTCCGCAAGCCCATCCCGGCCTGGGGTCTTGGCGGACACGCTGCCTCTGCCAAGGACACTTTTCTCCCAGGTATTCGCACTCCTGAGGAGCCAGCTTCTCAGCCCCCAGACAAGGCCTGCTGCCTAGTGCGTGCTCAGGAAATCGCGGTCACGCCAGAGAACACTGAATCCGAGAAGTGAAATCTGCGTGGCCCCAGTAGTGATGTGAAGGAGCGACGGACGGGGCTCTGGACGGGGCTCTGGACGGGGCTCTGGCCGGGGCGGGGACCAGCAGCCTCACTGATTGAGGCTGGAGGAGCGCTTTCGCGGAAAATGCAAAGTGCTTGCTTGGATCTAGTGAGTCCTGACAAGATTTGAAGGACTGTAGTTTAATACACCACTTGAGAGGTTACAGAGCTTAAATGAAAACGCGGGCATCAAGTTTTAGAGTCTGTAGTAAATCGTGTCATCAAAAGCCTTACTTGGAGACCTGCACATAAAAGCAAACTTAAAGTTCAGCATTTGATGGCTTTTCTCCATCAAATCCAGTGATGAGGTAAATATTTTCATGCATTAAATAAGTTCGGTCATAATTGCAGCTCTTAGGAAGTAACCACGTCATCCTTCGCTGTCTGCTTTGCGGTTGGCGGCAGATTTCGAAGCTGAAACACAGGTGAAACATCGTAACTGTGGTCAATAGCCCCATAAAGTTCATACACACACACAAGTGAAGTGACGGATGTGGTCGTTGACTAGATGGGGGAAATCTTTTCACGGTGTTTATCGAGTCACCACCACGGTGTATGCTGAATGTCTTACAGTTGGAGGGTGCCTGGCTGGCTCTGTCCGTAGAGCATGGGACTTGATCCGGGGTCGTGAGTTCAGGCCCCATGTTGAGGGTGGAGACTGCTTAAAACAAAAATTAAAATGTGTATGTCACAGTTTTAGAAGTCACTTATACCTCACTAGGGCTGAAATTTTTAAAAGCAGGAGGTTCTGGGAGCTGATCGGCATGTGCCCACGCTGGGTGTGGGTCTCATGAGGACCTGTGTTCTTTTTCAGCTCTGAATGCCAGCAGTTCTTAACGTGATGATGCAGACACACAAGTTTTTCTATTTAAAGGTTAAAAGAAAGTGGTGTGTGATTTTGGGCACAGCGTTCATGGAGAGTAGCTGTCGGAGAGGGGACGTGGGCTGTGCAGGGTGGCACGGTCTGGGGACTCAGGAGCGAGGGGTGGCAGAGCACCAGGGTGGCCTCGGCTGGCAGCCCCGAAGGGGGGAGTAGAGCTCCAAGAGCTGCCGAGCGGGGGCCCCATGCGGGGTAGGAACGGCCCCTGTGCGGGAGTTGTAGGAAACGGGGTCAAGTTAAGGAATAGGTGGGACCCCCTTAACCAGTTAGCTTTAAAATGACGGTCATGGTAACATTTATCTCTGTGCTTCTTTTCAGATGCTTCAAAGCCTTATTAAAAATGTTTGGGTCCCCATGAGGCCCTACTATACCCAAGTTTACCAGGAGATTTGGGTAGGAATGGGGCTGATGGGCTCCATCATTTATAAAATCAGGGCTGCTGGTAAGTTTCTGTATGTTCACTCTTTAGCAGTCAGGATGAAAATTCTTTTCAAAAGGAATCACGATTCATGTTGTGAAGGAACTATGGTTCTTACCCAGAAGTGAGCATCAGAGCCCTTTGTTAAAACATGAGGAGTAGGGGCGCCTGGGGGGCTCAGTCGGTTGAGCGTCCGACTTCGGCTCAGGTCACGATCTCACGGTTCGTGAGTTCAAGCCCCACGTCAGGCTCTGTGCTGATGGCTCAGAGCCTAGAGCCTGTTTCAGATTCTGTGTCTCCCTCTCTCTCTGACCCTCCCCTGTTCATACTCTTGTCTCAAAAATAAATAAAAATGTTTTAAAAAACTTAAAACGTGAAGAGTAGGGGGGCCTGGAGGGCTCAGTCGGTTAAGCATCCGACTTTGGCTCAGTTCATGATCTCACAGGTCATGAGCTCAAGCCCTGAATTGGCCTCTCTGCTGTCAGCACAGCAGAGCCTACTAGGGACATTGTCATTCTCTCTCTCTCTCTCTGCAGCACGCTCTCTCTCTTCAAAATAAATAAACTTAAAAAAACATGAAGCGTACATGTCAGCTGTAAGAGACATTTGGGGGCAACTGAGAAAATCTGAACAAACCTTGATAACAGGGAATTGTGAGTTTTCTTAGGTGTCATGGTGGTACTTCAAACACATAGGAGATGTCCTTAGTTTTAAGAGATGCGGACTGAAATAGGGGTGGAGTGTCGTGGTGTATCGTGCGTTACTGTGCCTTTTCCGCTGGTGTGAATGTTTGAACTGTTTTCATAATAGAAACTGAGACGAGGTGACCATTTGGTCCCCAGTGGAACAGAGATGAGCCCCAGTCATGTATTAACAAGCAACTGGTTTAAACTACAGGACTGAGGTTTGGGGGGCGGGGTGTGGGGGGTACAAAGCCCTCCAGATGCTGAAGGGCTGTTTAACTGTCCATGGAGCATCTTGGGTGGAAATTGTACTGCTTCTTGGCTGTGAGACACCATAGAAACTCCCTATTTTCTGAAAGTCTTCTGGAACAGCTTTACTGAAGCTATGAGCTCTTCAGCCAAATATCGATTTCAACACTAGGTTGATTGAAAACATGTTTCTAAAACACTGATACGACCAATTTTTCTTTCTTTTTATTTCAGATAAAAGAAGTAAAGCTTCGAAAGGTAAGATTTTTGCTTCTTAAAATGGATGGGGAATTAAAAACCCCATCGTGCCTTTTTAGATCAAGGCGTATCTGTTCTGCGGTGTGTGCTTATCAGTACATAAGGTACAGGGGGATCACGTTGAAACGTGAAGTTCCTCTTACAGTCGGAGTGTTAAAAACCACTGCTCACCCCCTTGGACCAAGTAAGACTTCTGGGGGTAATGGAAAGCCAGATGTAGCCAGTGCCGCCAGCAGGGAAGCACAGGTTAGCTGTGTGAGCTCGCTGCCCTGTGAGGTGTGTTTTGGAAGAAAGCATCACATAAGTTTATGCCCAAGTGTCAGACATTTCACTCTATTTCCCAAATGACAGTGAAACCAATCATGTGAGTCCTCACAAACCCAGGGCTGGCTCGTGACACCTCTGGGGAGAAGACACTTCCTGCCCCTCTGTCCTGTGCCACAGGTTTGTGCCGTGTGCACGAACTGATTACACGAACCCGTAAATGTGTCAGACGCTCCATGTAGAAGTGACCCTCCAGACTTGTCCATAGTGTTGAAAACTGTCATTTACAGACTTGTCAGTAAGGAACGGAATAGACCATCTTCTGTGTGTCCCTTTCTTCCTCACTTACAGTCACACTGTGCTTCTCTTTTAAAAGCTTCGAGTCCTGCCCCCGCCCACGGTCACCATTAGCCAGCTTTCCTCGGAGCACACGTGAGACCGACCATCTGGCTGTAAATCCCGGCAGCTCTGTTAGATGGGGGCGTGGAGCACCGCCGTACGCGTGTAGACGTGTTGTTTCCTTTGTGGCGTGAATAAATGGAACTGTGAGGTGCGCCTGTGCCCGTGTCCCCTTGTCCGCCTCCCCGGTGAGCCGTCCCGTCCTCGATCGCCACAGGAGTCGGGGTTAGGCCGAGGCCCTCACCCCTGTGATGTCCAGTAAACAGTTGTGAAACAGATGATTCTGCCACTTAACTCTCGTGACCTCGCCGAGCCTGTGTTTTCCCCTTTGGGGACCGTACGTCAGTTCCAACGGATCCGTGAAGACGGCGGCGGGGGGTGGGGGGGGGCATTAGTGACACTGTAAAGTGCCAGCGCCTGGGGTGCTTGGTCCTTAGGCATTCAACCTCAGCTCAGGTCGTGATCTCACAATTCGTGAGCTCCAGCCCCGCTTCTCTCTCCCCTCCCCTCCCCGCCCCACTCTCTCTCCCCTCGTTCACTTGCAGGTGCACTTGCTCACCCTCTCAAAAAAAAAAAAAAAAAAAGACAACTGTAAAACACTGTACAATTAAGGTAGGAGATCTTGTAGCGGGTGAAAAGTATAAGCTCCGAGAGACTTTATCAGGAAGTCCCTGGTAAGGCAAAGTACACAGTACTTAAAAACTGACATGATTCCAGCTCAGGGTCCTGGGATCAAGCCCCGTGTCGGGCTCTGCCTGACTGACTGATAATTTCTCCCAGTTTGGCTAATATCAAATAAATATTGCATGCTATTTGTCTCCATTTAAGGCAGTCACCAAACTGCAAGAATTGTACCTTTTTCTCTCTTTTTTTTTTTGAGAGCACAAGCTGGGGAGATGGGCAGAGGGGGAGAGAGAATCATAAGCAGGCTCCGTGTTCAGCACAGAGCCGGACGAGAGACTCAATCCCATGGCACTGGGATCATGACCTGAGCCAAAATCAAGAGTCAGACAGCCGGGTGCCCCCCAGAATGACACTTTTATAAAGGATTCTAAAGCAGTAAGGGTAGCGGGGTCCAATTTGAAATGTGGTGCTCTGCAGGCCAGCAGGGGTCTCGCTGTGGAATAGAGACAGTGGCCCAGGTCCAGTCGCCAGCGGTCTTTCCTCATAAGGGCAGAGACCCTCCCGGGTTTCGCGTGTGTCTCCAGCACATAGGGTCAGGTCTGGCCACGGTCAGCGCCTGACAAGTGACCGCCATTTGCTGCAGGGATTCCCAGCTAGATTTCTCCTGTCGTATAGATGGGGATGACGCCTGCCCTCAGTGTCACTGCCCACCTCACAGTGGTATCCGCGCTGGGGCCAGGGTCAGGACCAGAACTGGGAGACCCCAGTGTTCCTGATCCCGTTGGTCTGGGCAGGAGCCTGAGAACTTGAACTTCTCATCATCTGCCCAGAGGTGCTGCTGCCCGGGGACCACGTTTTGAAAAGCTCTAATGCAAAGAACCGCACCCACGGGGCCCTTACCCTCAGCGCTCCCCCGCGCCCTCTGTGGGGCCCCCAGACGCCAGCCCTGTGCTGTGCAGCTTAGCTCATGCGGTCAGAAGAACCAAACGAGGTGGAGCCCCAGCCCCGTTTTGAGGCAGTGAGAGCCAGAGGTCACCTCGCGGGGGCTGGGGCCGGGACTCCGAATCTGCACTTGCCCTGGGAGGGAGAGACACGGGACCGGGGAACCGGCCCGGGAGCTGACCGGGGCTGCAGCGCCGGCCCCCAGGGGCGCACTCCCCCCCCGCCCCCCCCCCACACACACACCCCGTTACCACCTGTGGGTCCTTTAGTTCTCATCTGGGTAAATGAGTGTTTTGCCAAAGGTGCACGTGATCCACCGGGAGCCCGCTGCCCGCACCACTGCTGCAGAGTGGGGTTTGGGACCGTGGGTGGGCTGCCTGCCGCAGCGGGCAGTTCATGCTTAGTGACACAGTGAGGCAGGTGGGAGGACGTCAAAGGTGAATACCCCCTCCCCCCGCTTACCCCCAGACGCTGCCGAGGAGCAGCGGTGCCTCTCAAAGTGGAGCAAAGCGACCTTCGTGCCAGGCCAAGTGGTTTCCTGTCCCTAAAACCCTCAGCGGAGGCATTGTGTTTCGTGGTGGGGAGAAGTAGGCTTTGTTGCTGGCCCAGAACCCATTGAGAGTTTGGACAGTCCCTCCACGCTTTGGGAACAGGCGGGTGTCCCAAGGCGGCCAGCAGGTGGAGCTAGAGCGTGCCGCCAGCAGGCTGTCCCGCAGCTCCCGGTGGGTGACGCGCCGGCCCTGCGCCGGGCGCCGGGGGAGCACGAGGAAGGCGGCTGCCGACGCAGCGGGGCCCCGCGACCTCACCCATGGGAGGGAGCAGCCGGTTTCCACAAGAAACGAGGCTTCTTACCCTAAACCTACACGTTCTCCCGTCCCGGCTCAGTGCCGTGCCGCTCACGGTGACCGGCGAGTAACCTCAGGCAGAGGGAAGAGAACACAGGTCTGGGCATCTGAAGGTGGAACTTCAAACGCCACGCTGTCACTCGGCCTCTGGGAGGAGACACGTGTCTCTTGTTGCCATCCCAGGGGTACGTGAGCCCCGGCGGGACACCGTGGAGGACGTGGTTCCTGCCGCCCTCCGAGGGGTCGCGTCTCTAAAGCCGGCGGGGTCCCGAGTCCCCAGGTGCCAGCCCCCGTCCGTCTGCCCTGCACTCACTCACCTCCGCGAGCTCGTACTATTTCCCGTTTGGCGGACGGAGTGGGGGTCCTGGCGATCAGCCTGCACTAGAGGGTCACTAGCTGGCTAGCGAACAAGCTACCTGATTGGCGGAGCCAGGGTCCCAGTCGGACCATCTGCTTCCGAGTCAGGGTGGAGAGAGCATGCGCACACCGCCCCTCTCCCCCTGGCCTGTAGCGCCTAGAGAAGAGAGCCCGGCGCTGGGCAGCCCGCGCAGTGGTGGGCGTCTGCGTTACAGGTGCCGCTGGAGGTCAGGCCCGGCGTCACCAGCCAGCTCTGGCCTAGATCCTTATTCACGTGACCCTCGCAAGAAGGCATTCCCGGTACCACTCGGGAGATTGGAACGTGGGCCGGATGCTCAGCGGCACCAAAGAACCCATTTCATCAGCTTACTTTGTTCCAGTGCTGGTGTTGTGGTCATCGAAGGAGATGTCCTTGGTGCAGACGAGCAGATGTGGGTGAAGATACGGAGCGGGGACGACGTGACCGCTGGGGTTTACCTTCACACGTCAGCAAACACCAGCGACCTGAACGGACGGGAGCGAAGGCGCAGCCCAGATGAGACGGCCGGCGTGTGTTCACGCTCGCTCGCGATGCCTGGGGGGAGGCCATTACGTTATTCTCTCTGCCTTCAACCCGTGTGACCTTCTCCCAATGAACATTTTCTTTTTATCTTTGTTTTAGGTTAATATTTATTTTGGGAGAGAGAGCAAGAATGGGTGGTGGAAAGGCGGGGGGGGGGGGGGGGGGGGGGGGACAGGACCCGAAGCAGACTCCGCGCCGTGTACGGCTTGCGTCCCGGTACCGGAAATCATCCCGGCAGATTGGATTCAGGTCCCCGTTGGTGCCACCGTTCATCACTTGGGTGTGTGGCCTCAAGCAAACTCCTTAACTTCTCTGGCTCTTGGCTTCCCTGCCTCTCAAGTGAAGTAATTGAACTCAAGGGCCTCCAGAGCATCTCAGCTCTATAATTCTATAGCCAGTGGGGCTGTAACGAACCTAAAAGTCGTGATCTGAAAAGCGAAACAAAACAAAACACCGAGCCATGAAGCAAGTGTCGGACGATGGATGATACGTTGCAGATGTCCGTGAAGGACGCTACGTCGGCTCTTCCCGCCTGGTACCCAACACAGGACCAGGCGTTAGCGGTTGACACTCCGATGTTTTTGTAAATGTAATCGGACGGCGATGCCAGTAAAAAAGATTTTTCTAGTTCTTGGTAAAACAGAATAGGGGATATCTCTGGTTAACCGATATATGGATATATGAACGGTTACTCAGAAAGAATGAGGAGGCTGTGGGGGAAGGGGCTCTCCATCAAGGTCTCCCAAGGTGTGCTTGCAGGGACGGGGACGGTGCACCCACCTTGCTTCGGAGGGGCCGTGGGGCCTGCGCCCTCTGGTGGACAGACCGTGAGCTCGCACCAGACCGCGTGAACACTCCCAAGTCACGCAAGAGGGAAAAACCAGTTTAAACCCAGCGTGACCCAAATGTGTGTGACCTTGAGGCCCATTAACCCTGGAACACACTTCGGGGGTGCTGGTCATCACCAGGTGTCGTTCCGAAACCTCTCTGCTGCGCAAGCCCTGAGCGCCCTTACCCTGCAGAAGGCTGTTTCCCAGCCCACTTTGGGGCCCCAGGGTGTCTCCACCACACGTTTTGCAAGCACCCTGCCCTCATCGCTACTAAGCTCTTTCGATCATTCACATGCTCCTTGGTAGGTGACACAAGAATTTCAAGGACCATTCCATTCCCGGCTAGAGGGGTCTGGGGAGGACCCAGAAGGGGTGGACGCTGTCACTGCCCCGCAGAGCCCTGGAACCCACTCACAGCCCCCAAGCCTGTGTCCGAAGACTGGCCCAGGAGGAGCCAGGACTGCTGAGAGTTGGTGTCCCGAGCACGGCCACGGACCACTGACTGCCCAAGACACGTGCTCAGGCCGGGCTGTCGTCCCCACGAGAGGCTCAGAGGCGGTGCCCCCGGGCACTTCCGCCTCCACCCCCCAGTCTCCCCTGGAGCCGTGCCCAGTAAGCCCCGCGTGAATCCCCACCTGGAGTCAGCTCACGACAACCCGTCCTAAGACTCCAGACACCTTTCCGGTGAGCGTGCGGGGCCATGCAGGGGCTGCGCTGAGGTCCGGCGTGCAGGACGGGGGCAGGGCTGCCGCACCGCCTCGCACCCTCCCCCTGTCCTGGCGTCACCCTCCTCGGCCGACTGGACCTCCCAAACCTGAGTCTGGGGAGCATCCAGATGGGCCTGCGCTGTCCAGGAGACTGGCGGGAGGCCCGCTGCCTTCCCCGAACCACAAAGGGACCACTGTGGGGACAGCCAGGTGCACAGAGACGCTGCCTGTCCCCGCAGGCTCAGGTTCTCACCGCGGTGGACAATGGTGGGACTCAGTGTAGACACCGCTATTGAGGTGCAGGCTTTCTCCCTTTTGAAAAGGGGCAGAGAGGAGCCTTGTGTTTGCATCTCCTCTCTGGCCTGGAAACCAGGTGGCTTTTCCAGGGAAACCAGCACCTGTCGCCTGGAGTGCACCCCCCTAGGGAGCCTGAGCGGCTCCGAAGTCCACCCCGTGTGCCGAGGCGCCGCCGGTCACAGACCCTCTGCCATGTCATTGACCCGGGCAGGGTCCCCTGGTCCCTGATTTCCCCATCCCTGCCATCCCTGCCGAGGCCCCCTCTCAGAGGACGGCTGTCCCCAGGCCGCGGGCACTGCCCACCCCACCTTCAGGAAGAAAGCCAGGGTTCTGCCGAGCACCACGAGGCCAGTCTCTGGAGGGAGAGTTGGTTCACTTGTGCCCAGTAAGGCTGCTGTTTCCTTCTGAAAGGAGTTGCGGGTGCGGTGAATTTGCGAATCAAGTCCTGAGATGCCTTCAGCCAGAGCAGCGGTTCTCAAAGTGGGGCCCGGGGCGGGGGGGGGGGGGGGGGGGGGAGTGGCTGCAGCAGCATCTGGGAACTGGTCCGAAGTGCAGATTCTCAGCACCACCCTAGACTTGCTGCGTCAGACACTCCAGTGGGGCCCATGACCTAGGAGACCCTAATCACATTCAAGTTCAAGACCCACTGACCTGGAGGGTCCTACCTTTAAAGGAAGCCTGGAGCAGAGCCTTCTGAGGACTGTGAATCAGACGTGGACTGACACAAGTTCCTAATACAAGGCATGATCCTTCAGAGAGAAGCGCCCTCCGGACCAGCGTCTGGGTGTCACAAGGAAGTCAGGCCACAGAGCAGGGCTGCATACCAGAAAGCTTGCCTCCCTTCCCTTCCCTGGCCCACCCTGCCTACCCAGCCCCTGATTATGGCCGGGAGCGGTCAAGGAGCCCCACCCCGCCAGTGCCCGGGGGTCTCAGTTGATCTGGTGGCCTTAGGCTCCATTTCTGGGCTACCTGGAGGGAGGAGGCCTGGGCCAGGGCCATCTGCCCCTCGTGTGTCCAGCTTGTCCCCTGCCTTCTCTCCCTGAACTGAACATTGAGATGGGCATCCGAGGTCCCGCCTTCCCACCTGGGGCCATCCCCTCCCTCCAGGAGACCGACTCTATCTATCTCCTAATCCCCAGTTTGTGGTCAGTTGTACAATGTCAACAAAGGGGGTGCTAATATCAGCCACTGACCAGAACACCCCTGTGCCCCTCCCACCTCAGCTGACCCCGAGGTCACCAGGCCCCTTCACAGATGGGCCACTTTCTTCTGGAGCCGGGCCTCTCTCCACCCCTCCCCACCTGCCCACCCAACAGCCAGGTCCTGCAAGCCCAGCATGTGAACCAGTGTGAGCTGACCTGTTTACCAGAAGGTGGACACTTGACCAATACTAGACTCCTAGCACAGACCTACTCATGTTGTGCAGGTGACAGCCCCTGATTCCACTCTGCCCCTCCTCACTTCCTGTAAACTGAGGCAGGCCGGAAGGAGAGTGGACTCCAGTAGGCACAGATGTCCATCCTACGATGTTCTCACTCGGTTTGCCCATTCATGTTGGCCCAGGCAGGATAGAGGATCCCCAGGGAGCCCAAAGGAGACAGTGGGGGCCCCGGGCCTCCCGGAACCCAGATCAAGGGCTCTCTGCATCCCTCAGGGCCTCCAGCCTGTCTGTGCCCCACTCCTCTCCCTCCTCCTGGTCTGGGCCCCTACGATGCCCTAAGGCACCTTCCTCCCTTTGTGGTCCAAATACCTGAGGGGGACAGCTGATCAGCCCAGCCCATCTTTTTGCACCAGACTGTAGGTCATGGCCAGCGGGGACTATAGGGCCAATTTTCCCTCACAATGGCTCGGGCCTTTCACCCCATCACTGAAACCTTGTCTGCATTAAAAAAATTTTGCTTTGGAGGCGGGGGCACCTGGGTGGCTCAGCCAAGCATTCAGCTCTTGATTTGGGCTCAGGTCGTGATCTCACGGTACAGGAGATCGAGCCCCACACAGGGCCCTGCGCCGGCAGCAGGGAGACTGCTTGGGATTGTTTCTCTCTGCCCTACCCCATCCCTGCCCACACTCTCTGTCTCTCTCTCTCTCTCTCTCTCAAAATAAATAAATAAACTTTTAAAAAATAATAAAAATAACATTTTGATTTGGAAAGTCTCCAAGTTTGTGACATTGTATTCACGTTCTAAAGGTCGGCACATCACGGTATGTGAGCCCAGCAACCTTGGCCTGAAAGTCCAGGTTTGGGGGCAGCTGCCGAGGCCGTGCACTGCCTGGGTGCCCCTTTCCTCCCAGGACCCCAAGTCCGTCTCTGTTCTCTCAAGGTCAAGAGCGGACAGGCCGCTCAGCTCGCTGCCCAGACAGTCGAGGAGCTGCTGTTCCGCCTCTGCTGCTTCCTCCGGGAAGGCCGAGGGCCGCCCCCAGGATGCTCGTTCTCAGGGTGAACTCGGGGTCCGGGAGACAGCCACACCCAGCTTCTCCTTGACCACCGAGGGGGTGGTTAATAAACGCCTGGGCTGGTGGTGGGAACGTCTTTCTTCCAGGAAATTAGTTCAGGAGAGCTTGGTGGCCCAGATCAAGTGGCCTGTTAAAGAGTAACTTACACCCCATATTACATCCGAGTCCCGGGAGTAAATATCCAGGGGAAGTGTTTATTTTAACAGGTGAACAAAGCATCCTTTGTCAGCCGGCTCTGCCAGCGCCAGGCTCTCCTTTGGTCGGAACTGGCTGGTGCCGTCCCCTGGGAACGTGCATCCTGGCGGTGGACCAGTAAACCACTTTTCCGGGTGGGTTTATGCTGCACAGGTCTTAGCTCCTTGGAGCACCGATCGATGGGGCTGTGAGCACCCCCTCCAGGCGGCCCTGAGGGAACTGGGCCGCCCTCTCCAACCTCCCCAGGGCAGGGTGGAGTGGGATCTGTCTCCACATGTGGTTTCCCTCCCCGTGAAATAAAGGGAGCGCCTTTCAGAGTCGGCTATGGCAGCACCCTGTCTGTCCCACCCTTTCTGGGGTGTCACCGTGTCCTCCAGATCCTCCTGGAGGCAATGCCATAGGTCTCCCTGCTCTGAGTGCTCCCTCCGCCGCACCTCCACATCTCCGGGGACGTTTGCTAACATACACCTTTTCTGGGCCCCAGCCTAGATGACTCAATTAAATTCCTGGGAGTGAGTCTGGCACTTGTCACTTTAGAAAAGAGGTGGGGGCGGGGGGGGGGGGGGGGAGCCGCACCTGGGTGGCTCAGTCAGTTAAGCATTTGACTCTTGGTTTCGGCTCAGGTCATGATCTCGTGGTTCGTGGGATCGAGCCCCACGTCGGGCTCCAAGCTGACGGTGTAGAGCCTGCTTGGGATTCTCTCTCTGTCTCTCTGTCTCTCTCCCCTTACCCACTCGTGCTCGCTTGAGTTCTCTTTGTCTCTCTCAAAATAAACTTAGAAAACGATTTTTTAAATAAAAAGAAAAAAATGGGCATTCCTTGGGTTGATCCAAAATGTGGGGAGAGAGGGTCTGGATACAGCATAAATGAAACAAGCTGGGCGTGAGTTGATGGTTGACATGGGGACACGGAAGCTCATTAGAAAGCCTGTTAGAAAAGTTTGACCCGGGGGGCGCCTGGGTGGCGCAGTCGGTTAAGCGTCCGACTTCGGCTCAGGTCACGATCTCGCGGTCCGGGAGTTCGAGCCCCGCGTCGGGCTCTGGGCTGATGGCTCAGAGCCTGGAGCCTGCTTCCGATTCTGTGTCTCCCTCTCTCTCTGCCCCTCCCCCGTTCATGCTGTGTCTCTGTCTCAAAAATAAATAAACGTTAAAAAAAAAAATTTTTTTTAAAAAAAGAAGAGTTTGACCCGGAAGATACTAGTGACATGTGACATAATGAAAGTGTCCTAAATGCTCCAGGAGAGACTGTGCTCTGCCACCAGGTCCAGGACGCCACACGTGAGCCCGTGGGGTCTGACGGGCCCAGAGCGGCCGGCTCAGAAAGCAAGGGGGCGCTCGCGTGGCTCCTGCCACAGCCAGCGGCCTTTCCACCCTGAGTGCGGTATGATCCAGGCAGCAGCCACGGGAGGCAGGGGCTGCACGGGCCACGACAGACACCAGCAGGATCAGAGGCAGCTTTCCGCGAGCTCGAGGGCCCGGGGTGTGCGGGAGGCCCGGGACCTGCAGACCGAAAACTAGGACGCCTGCCCCCGGGACCCCTGGGTCAGGGTGAGGCCCTTTAGCATCTCGGGGGCACCAGGGGGGGTCACAGCCCTGCCGCCAAGTACGCTGTGCAGCTGCTGGCACCATGAACGCACCCCAACTGCACCCTGAGCGTCTCCGCCCGCCCCACCCTTCGGGACCGCCCCGTCCTCTGCCAGCCAGATGCCTGGGAGGTGGGTCAGCCGAGGCAGGCCCATCGGGGAGCACGGGGCAAGGCCCCGACCTGGCAGGGGCCCCTGAGTTTGGGGAGGCTGGGTGACTTCCAGCCAGCCGGTGGACAGGCCAGCGGTGAATCAGGAGGAAAGAGGGTGTGGCAGCCCGGAGGCCGCTTCCTCTTCCTGGTGCTTTTCCGCCCCCTCGGGAAGCCTGCCCTAATTAGCACCTTGGCTGGCTAGGCCTCCACGGAAAGGCTGCAGGTCACGGCCTCGGCGCACCCAGGTGGCCTGGCCTTTCCTGGCATGTGCCTCACTTACCCTGACCCAAGTTTCGGGGGGTGGGGGCCCGGCGGAGGCCACCCAGAGCTGGTGTCCAGGTGAGACTTGACACTGTGCCGTGTGGGCAGCTGGCCCTACCTCTGCACCTGGGACCACCCGGCATGGAAGGGAGTAGGACCCAGGACTCAGACGCTCGGGAATCAGGAGCCTGGACGAGGGGGACGGTGGGCGGACAGCACCTCAGCATCACGCCTCAGTTGCAGCTGGGATCACCCAGATGGGATTCCGGAGGCCCTGATTCTCCCCCTCTAGCACCTGGGCTGTGGCCTTCCCCCCTCATCACAGTCCCCCCCCCCCCCCCCCCCCCCGCCCCAGCCCGTCACCTGCCACTCCTCTTTTCTGTGCCTCAGGCTCACCAGTAACCTGGGCAAGTCAGGCAACCTCTCTGAGCCTCAGCTTCCTCATCCATAAAATGGGTGTGAGGATCCCCGGTGTGGCCATCCGCTCCCTGCAGCTGTGGGTCCCACGAGGCAGTTATGGGTCACAGGGCGTCTCTCCCCACGGACAGGGCAGATCTCCAAGGTATGTTTCGCTCGAGGGAAAAGGCAGTTGATGCGATCGGAGTTTAAACGCACACAGAGACACGAAACTCAAGCTCTGTGTTTATACAGGCACATGCTCTTACGTAAGTAACACAAGGAAAGAGTCCGATGGAAAGTTCGCCAAAACCAAGCATCGAGCACAGTGGGGGCAAGATCAAAGGGGATTAATCAAGATGGACTTGGGTCTCATTGATTTTAATTTTTATGAGACTGTTCGAGAATTGCCGTCTGATTTCAGATAAATAAGACACAATGGTACGTCTAAGATGCGCCCTTCTTGCAAGGGCGTGGGGAGAACTAACATGGCCCCTCCCTCCTCCCCTGCTCCTCTCGCCTCCTCAGGACCTGCGGCCCCCATCCGGGTCAATTTTTCACTCAACAAGCACACGCCAACACCTCCTCCATGCCAGCCTCCGGCCCGACTCTGGCTCAGAGGCCGTCCTGAGGTGGGCCTGGCCCAGAGAGGGACCAGACCCCCAGATCTGGTTCCCTTCACCCAGAGGGTCACACCAAGGCCTGGGGGAAATGTGCGTGTCAGCCCCGGTGGAATGCAGTCCCCAGGAGGGCACCAGGAAAAACAAGTCAGGTCCCTGGAGGTCACACCCACTGCCTGGTGACCGTGGGGCTCTGGGAGGCCCTGCTCCCCAAAGATGGGCAGCAGCATCGTATCTGTGATGTCAGGACCTGGAGAGCTGGTGGGCAAGGAGCTGGGGGTGGGGAAGGGCTCAGAACGGCCCCAGGACAGGGCAGGCGGGAGGGATGTGGGTGACGAGCCGGGGACCCCAGGGCTGGGGGAGGCCCCTGGCGGACAGTGGGGCTCCAGTGCCCAGGCCAGGAGCTGAGACCCAGAAGTGGGTCCTGGCTGAGGTCTGACCGGAAAAAGAAAGTGCAGGAACTTGACCGAGGTCCCAAGAACCCAGCAATCGTGGGCTGAGGCCACACAGATGCTTCCAGGAGTCACGGCGAACATTCGGGCACTGGGAGTCCTTCTGACAGGCCTGGGGGAGGCGTGGCTCGCCATCAACGGGGAGCATGGGGACAGAAAGAAAGCCAGTGCGGACGCCATCACCACCCTGTGAGGCCCTGCTGCGTGCCAGCCCCTGTGCCGAGCTCCGAGCTCGGGGCCTCCTCAGGACCCCAGCCAGGAAGGGGCGGCCCCTTCGAGCCAGGCCAGGTTGGCCTCCCTCCCAGGCGGACCTTCTGTTCCACCCCAGCTCTGCGATCGTGGCCAGTGTTCACACGGCGAGGCACACGTCACCTCAGTCGATCCTCACCGCAGCTAATGAGGCAGGGTGGTCATCATCCATTCTTCCGATGAGGAACTGAGGCTCAGAGAGGGTGAGCAACCTGTCCGAGGGCACACAGCTCGTACTCAGAACCCAGATTCAGACCCGGGCAGTCTGAACCCAGCTCTTAGCACGAAGCTGTGCCACTCACCACAAAGCAGTATGGGAAAGGCTGGTCTCAGCCCTACACTCGACCGCAGACCCTCTGGTCACCTCTGACCTCCCGGCCCCTGGCCCCTGCCTGCCTGACTCTGTTTCCCACAAGGCAGTGGGATGAACTGGAGAGAAGAGAGGCTTCTGCTGCCCGACGACACCGGGTTCAAATCAGATTCAGCACTGGAGTAATTGTGGATTTTTCCTCCGAGCCTCAGTTCCTAACCTGTAAAATGGGGTCGCGATGTCCACGGCAGCAGCCCGTGGTGAGACTGCATGAGAATGAACGTGGTGACCTGTGGGCTGTGGGGAGGGGCTCAGCCCTAAAAGCAGGGCCGCGGAAACACAGGGTACACCAGCCCAGATGCACCGCCAGCTGTGCGCAGCCTGCCCGACCGAACCCGGGGAGCACCCGGGCATCACAGCAGCCCAGCCCTCGTCCCTCCCACCCAGAGAAGCAAGAGCCTCGGCAGTGCCAGGGGCTCAGTCCCCGTGGCCACCGTGACCTGGGCCCAGGCCCCTGCCCCTCCAGGGTTGTGCAGAAAACACCAGCATTTTTGGTCAACCTTAGGCTGGGAGGGGCTGGGTGCAGCGTCTCTGCCCTCCTGTGTCGGAGGGGAGGTTGACTAAAGGCTTTCCGTCCTCGTCTTGCTGACACTGATGCATTGCGATGGGATGTGTCACCTCCCCCTCCATGAACCCGGCTCATAACCACCCACTCGGTGCTTAAAGGTCTTTATCATGAGCGGGTATCGCTTTGGTAATCAGAAAATAACCACAGGGCACTTTAAAAACAATAAGTAATGGGGCACCTGGGTGGCTCAGTCGGTTAAGCGTCCGACTTTGGCTCAGGTTATGATCTCATGATCCGTGGGTTCGAGCCCCGCGTCGGGCTCTGTGCTGACAGCTCAGAGCCTGGAGCCTGCTTCTGATTCTGTGTCTCCCTCTCTGTCTGCCCCTCCCCTGCTCATGCTCTGTCTCTCTTTGTCTCTCAAAAATAAATAAATGTAAAACAAAAAGAAATTTTAAAACAATAAGAAATAACCCCCCAGGCCGGCTCAGGGCCGGTTGAATGAGAGCCTGCCAGGGTCGCTGTCCTGACCTCAGCCCGCATGGCAGCCTGACCACCCCATGACGGACACTGGTGTCACTCCCATGGCAGCGGGGGCCCCAAGGAAACCGAGGAAGCCCCGGGATTTCTCAGCTCCTCCGCCCAGGCCCCACCTGCACCTGATGTCTGTGCTTCCTGCCCCTCTGTTCCCTGCCCCTGCAGGAATGAGAGCCCGACCTGAGCCCCTCTCCTGACCCTGTCCCACACGGAAGGCCTGTTTCCCACAGGGACATAGAGAAACTTGCAGGGCAGGGACGAGTGTGAGGCGAGGGAGGCACCCCCACACATTTAAGGGGTGCTCACCTTACCGCCCCTTAGCCCCTCCTCCAGTGCAGCTCTGCCTGGCTCTCCTCTCCCTGCCCTGCCTGGGGCCTGGCTCCCCTGTCCCTGCCCTACCTGGGGCCTGGCCCCCGTCTCCCATTCCCTACCTGGGGCCTGGCTCCCCTGTCCCTGCCCTACCTGGGGCCTGGTCCCCTTCTCACTACCCTACCTAGGGCCTGGCTCCCCTGTCCCTGCCCTACCAGGGGCCTGGCTCCCCTCCCCCTGCCCTACCTGGGGCCTGGCTCCCCTCCCCCTGCCCTACCTGGGGCCTGGCCCCCTTCTCACTACCCTACCTGGGTCCTGGCTCCCCTCTCCCTGCCCTGCCTGGGGCCTGGCTCCCCCCTCCCCTGCCCTACCTAGGGCCTGGCTCCCCTGTCCCTGCCCTACCTGGGGCCTGGCCCCCTTCTCACTACCCTACCTGGGTCCTGGCTCCCCTCTCCCTGCCCTGCCTGGGGCCTGGCTCCCCCCTCCCCTGCCCTACCTGGGGCCTGGCCCCCCTCCCCCTGCCCTGCCTGGGGCCTGGCTCCCCTCTCCCTGCCCTGCCTGGGTTCTGGCTCCCCTGTCCCTGCCCTGCCTGGGGACTGGCTCCCCTGTCCTGCCCCGGGAGCTCAGCCCTTGGAAGCGGCTTTCTCAAAGGGCCCAGAGCCACTTCTATTGTCTGAGGCTTTGGGCAAATTTAAAAAAAAATTTTTTTTAACGTTTATTTATTTTTGGGACAGAGAGAGACAGAGCATGAACGGGGGAGGGGCAGAGAGAGAGGGAGACACAGAATCGGAAACAGGCTCCAGGCTCTGAGCCATCAGCCCAGAGCCCGACGCGGGGCTCGAACTCACGGACCGCGAGATCGTGACCTGGCTGAAGTCGGACGCTTAACCGACTGCGCCACCCAGGCGCCCCTTTGGGCAAATTTAAAATGCTAGACCAGAGTTGCCGGGAGTGTGACGCCCCTGAAGGCTGACATTTGACCACGCGATCTCTCCGTGTGGCATAGAGCTGGGGTCCGACCGTGCACAAAGAAGCACCAGCTCCTGCCCGAGCTCTCTCCAGCTGCAACACGCACTCCGTCACCCCGCTCATCCTCCTGGTGATTCACCTGCTCGGTCTCGGTCATCATCTAGTCAGCAGCAGCAGCATCCAGCATCCCGAAGAAGACCCACCAGCTCAATGGAGAGCCGAGGGCGGGAGGGAACCGGGCAGGAGCCGGCCCCAGGAGGAGCACCAGGTGCCTCTGCTGGGAGGAGCCCTGCTTCCTGAGGTCACAGAACTTTGCACACCTCTTCTCTCCATCCTCTCACGGGGGCAGGGCGAGAGCTGGGGTTGCCATTTGGCCAGTGGGGAACAGAGGCTCCCAGAGACTCTGATGGCCCAGTGAGGGGCCGGGTGAAATGCATCCTGTGCCTTCAGGCTGCTTTGGGACGAATCTGGGGTCACCTGTCCTGTCCCAGCACCAAGCTTCAGCCCCAAGCCCAGGGGTGAGGGAGGAGGGCTCGGGTCCCTCCTGGGCAGTAGGGGGTGAGGATGGGCTAGGGGTGAACACAGCACATGCTAGTGCTTGGAGGCATTCCCGAGCCAATCCCCTCCCCACCCCTCCTCCCAGCCTAGGAAATGGTAGAGGTCAGAAGCAGCTGGGGAGGGGGGGGGGTCCACCTGTCTGGGTGGTGGGTGGGCAGAGGTGAGGAGTGCACCATCTAGAGCAGATGGGGGCACGGAGACTCCCATGCCCCCGGGTACCGTGAGTGTGGCTCATCCCAGCCCCACAAGAGCCCCGGGAGGAAGCTGTTGCTGCAAGTGGAGACTCCGGTACACAGACACCTGCTCAGGATCTCCCGGCTCCGAAGGCTGCACACCTGGCTTCCTCCCCACCCTCGGCTCCGAGGCTGGCTGTCCTATGCTTCTGCAGAGCCAGCCACCGGAGGGACCGCACAGCCTGGCTCCACCTTGCAAGGCCCTGGCCACCCCCCACCCACCTCCGTGAATCACAGCGCCCCCGCCACAGTGTCCAGCCCAGAAGGCTTTGATGGTTCTGTCTGTGTCCATCGGGGTGCCAGGGGCCCAGGACGTACCCAGGAAGCGTGAGGGGAGGGAGGCCCAGCGAGCGCACAGCCTAGTGCTGGGCGTGCCCAAGCCTCCAGAAGGCTGGAGACGAGACGCGAGGGCAGCCGACTCCGGGCCTGCCCCGACTGGCCTGGCCAGGGCTTCAGTTTTTACATCCACACCTCCCGCTTCTCTCGCTGTTCTAGGGAAAGGCTGGGGGTTGGAAGCAGCCGGACAGCACCTCGGCCCTGAGCAAGCGGCTGCCACCCATGTCCCCAAAGGGGGCCCTCCTCTTACAGCGTGGCCGCCGGATGCCTCTCTTTGCCAGGGACACGCAGGGTGTCGAGGGATCCAGGGATGCTGGAGGAGCTGGCCTTGTGCCCGGAGGGACTGGCACCTGCCCGGGTCTGGCCTGCCCACTGCCCTCCTCTCACCCCCAGACTCAAGTTCCCGCCCCATTCCTCTGTGACCCCAGCCTGTTGAGGAGGAAGCTCCTTCCCTTTCTTTACAAAAAGCAACCTGCACAAGAATTCTCGGAACCTGGCCCAGGCGAGAAGGCCATTATTAGTTCTTCCTGCCACCGGCACTAAGAAAGCAATGCTGAAAGGGGACCAGCCAGTAGGAGGCCAGATGTCTCCCAGGTCAACGGGGGAGCTGACCAGCACGCCTTTGGTGCTGAAGCGGGGCCTCCTTTGGCAGGATGTCTCCAGGAGACACAGCGGGCTCCGTGCCAGGGCTCATGATACTTCAGGGCCCCCCGGAATGTTCTTATTTCTTCTAAAATCAGAAGGAGAAAAATCAACTTCTAGGTTGAAGAAAATGTCTCAATGTATAATATGAATCTATTCCTCTTTATGCCAATGCGGTCATAAAATGTGATTTTTAATATTCCTGTGTTGGAGGAGGAAGGGGCCCTTCCTCTGGACGTAGCCAGTTCAGAGTCAGTTTCCAGGAGAGAGATTCTGACTGGTCAGCCTGTGTCGGGGGCCCATACTGGGACCAAAAATTAAGACCAGTGGGTAGGGTGACCAAGCCCAGGCTTGACTACCGGACCTCCGTATAAAGGGAGAATGGGGGCGCCTGGGTGGCTCAGTCAGCTGGGCGTCTGACTTTGGCTCAGGTCATGATCTCATGGCTCGTGGGTTTGAGCCCCACGTCGGGCTCTGTACTGCCAGCTCGGGGCCTGGAGCCTGCTTCGGATCCTGTGTCTCCCTCTCTCTGCCCTTCAGCCTCTCTCTCTCTCTCTCTCTCTCTCTCTCTAAAAAATAAACATTAAAAAATTTTTAAAGGGATAATGGGGAGCAGCTGGGAGCCCCCAAGGTACGGGTCTATCCTGATTGCTGTGGTCCCCCATAGGGGCCGTGCTGGGCTCTCCGTTTCAGGGCTGGGCTCTCGGCATCATCAGAGGTGGACATCTGCAGGTTCATGCTGACAGCAGCCTCCCTCCCGGATGCTACAGGCAGGGCTGGGGTCCTCCCCCACCAGCCGGGGGGCTGCTGGCCACGGATGGTCTCCTGTGGTTCCCTCCAGGTCCTGGCGATAAAACAGACTTCAAGATCAGCTTTGGATTTACTTTCTTTTCTAACATTTCTTTCTTTATTTATTTTTGAGAGAGAGATAGAAAGCCAGCAGGGGAGGGGCAGAGAGAGAGAGGGAGACACAGAGTCCCAAGGAGGCTCTATGCCAGTGGCGCAGAGCCTGACGTGGGGCTCGAACTCAGGAACCATGAGATCATGACCCGAGTCGAAATAAGAGTCGGATGCTTAACCCAGGTGCCTCTATTTATTATTTTTTTTGAGAGAGAGAGAGAGAGAGAGAGAAAGTGCACGTGGGAGGTGCAGGGGTAGGAGGAGACAGAAGATCTGAAGTGAACTCTTCACTGACAGCAGCGAGCCCGATTTGGGCCTCAAACTCATGAATAGTGAGACCATGACCTGAGCCAAAGTTGGATGCTCGAGCGATTGAGCCCCCCCAGGCGCCCCATCAGCCTTGGATTTAAAGCCCGGGACCAGCTGTAGAACACTCCACATGTGTATTTTCTTCTCTGAGCCTTGTTTTCATCTCCCGTAAAGAAACTCAGCTGCAGGGAACCAGCCCCACGGCATTGCAGGGGGAGCAGGGACAGAAGAAGGGTCAGGAGAATCTCGGGACACAAGGGCAGAGTCTGAGACTAACATTTCCTCAACCGTGCTACCGGACATTTACCGAGTTCTTCTGGGCAACCTGGGAATCTTGAATGCGGATGTCATCCTGCCCCGGGAGCTGGCAGGCCAGTGCTGTCCCGAGGAGGCCTGACCGGCACCAGAGGGCAGGAAGCCATCCCTCTGGCCCTGCGGCCCTGCTGTCAGGCCCTCCCGTGGGACCAGCCTTTTGCCGCCCTCTACGTTCGACTCCACAGCCGGCCTCTGAGCGTGAGGCTTTCCCGGGCCTTGGAGTTTGCAGACATCCTGTGTCCCCCACCAAGGTGCCTGTGTCCACACGGTCAGCCCAAATGATCCAGAGAGACACAGACGGAGCCCCTCACCCCTCCTCTGCATCTGGGGACACCCCCGGGCGTCGTCCTGAGCTCTATGTCCAGAGCACCCGAACTGTGCAGTCTCATCCCCAGGACAGCCCTGAAGCTGTGCCCTGAGTCTCATCCCATCTGACACATCAGGAGGCAGAGCTTTGAGCAAATGAATTGCGGGTAAGTCTGCGTCACCTCTGCGAACTCCTCATCCTCATCATAGTGGCCTGTGGGAGCTTCCTCCCGGGCTGGACTCTGGAGACCCGAGCTCTGGGGCTGGGGTGGGTCTGGTTCATCTGCTGCGTCCAGATAGCTATGCGGGGAGGGGTGACCAGGCCCCTCTGCCAGGCCTCCTGCTCACAGGCCACCTCCCACCCAGCCTGTCCCACTTGGCAGTGAACTAGAATGGACTGCGGCCATGTCCGTCCCCCAGGCCGGCACCAAGTTCCCAAGGTCAGGCCGCGACCCCCAGTGCCGGTCCTTACAGGCCTGCACGTGAGTATCAGCAGGGCTCCAGGGACCCCACCCAGGCCTGCGGCTTCCTGGCTCTTCCCTCCTGCCCCAGGGCCCAAGCGGTGCCATTTGGAGCACACACAAAGCTTTCAGCCCGAGCTCTGCCTGGGCAGGGCCCGAATGGGAAACAGTTCCCAAACATCTGGAAAATATCTTCTCCCTCCCCGGAGTGGCGCTGGAGATAACACAGCCTGTTTGTCTGGGGCGATGCACCCTCTAGGCCCCGTGTGGAGCCCGGCGGGAGGCTGTGGGTCCCACGGGGATGGACACCCCGGCAGGGGAGTCGGTGACCGTGCCCAGGGTGAGAACACCCCTCCTCACCAGCACCCATGAGCCTATGCTTTCTTTTAAAGGTTTCAGAGGTGTAGGGGCGCCTGGGCGGCTCAGCTGGTTGAGCGTCCAACTTTGGCTCAGGTCGTGATCTCACAGTTCATGAGTTCGAGCCCCGCACCGGGCTCTCTGCTGACAGCTCAGAGCCTGGAGCCTCCTTTGGATTCCTGTGTCTCCCAGTCTCTCTGCCCCTCCCCCACTCGTGCTCTGTCTTTTTCTTTCTCAAAAATAAACAAACGTTAAAAAAATTTTTTTTAAAGTCTCAGAGGTGTTGCTCACGGTGAGCAATTTTGTCTCTCTGGGATGTAACTTGAAATAAAATTACCAAGGGGCGCCTGGGTGGCGCAGTCGGTTAAGCGTCCGACTTCAGCCAGGTCACGATCTCGCGGTCCGGGAGTTCGAGCCCCGCGTCGGGCTCTGGGCTGATGGCTCAGAGCCTGGAGCCTGTTTCCGATTCTGTGTCTCCCTCTCTCTCTGCCCCTCCCCCGTTCATGCTCTGTCTCTCTCTGTCCCAAAAATAAATAAACGTTGAAAAAAAAAAAAGAAATAAAATTACCAAATAACCAACCCGCTTCCTGAAACCCTATTTACAGAAGAGGGTCCTTTTCCCACTGACCTCTGTGGCCACCTCTCCATGGGCCAAGTTCTTCCTTTTTTTAAGTTTATTTATTTATTTTAATGATGGGGGTGTGCAGAGAGAGAGAGAGAATCCCAAGCAGGCTCCGTGCTGTCAGCGCAGATCCCAATGCGGGGCTCGAACTCACGAACGTGAGATCGTGACTTGAGCCGAAGCTGGATGCTTCACCGACTGAGCCACCCAGGCGCCCCTGTGGGCCAAGTTCTTTAAGACTTGATCCCCAAAGCAACAGAGACTAGTCACAAGCCCTATCCAGGCAGCCAGGCCCAAGAGTGGACGAGGCCGCTGCTGTGGTCTGAGGGGCATGGAGGCAGCCGGCTTTGAAGGACAGACACGGGTGGGGCCTGGAAGGTCTGTTCCTGGCGAGGCCCCTCTGGCCCTCTCTTTGAGCACCCCTGTACTTGGGCAGGCCAGGAACAAGACAGAGGCGGGGCTGTCAGACCCCTGGGAGGCTCCTGCCCAAGTCCTCCTTAACTTCCTGGATTCCAGGAAGGCTCCCAGGGGGGCGGTAGGCAAGCTGGAGCAGGGGTGTGCCCATCCTGCAGCCCGGGTCAGCCCTTCCGGTGCCAAGCCCCACGCACAGCCGGCCGCGGCCTCTGGGAGCGTCTGGCCAGCTGACACCGAGGGCTGGCAGGCAGGAGGGCCCTTCGCAGGAGGTGAAACCCGGGGCTAGCTGGAAATGTGGAGCCACACGGGGAGGCCAGGGGCTAGTCAGGGAAGAAAAGCCCGGACCCTCTGTGTACCCAGGCCCCTTCCCAGCAGCGTGGCGGCTTGTGACCCATCGGTCTCCAAAGCTCAGCATCGGAGGCTGTGTCCACCCGTGCGCGGACCGTGCAGTTATTCCTGAGCAAGACTGTGACGTCCAGTTTCGCTGGACACTGACACTGCGGTGGGCACGACACACACAGGGCACCGCTTATGGGGGATGGGCCTGCCCCGAGGGGCTCTTCGGCACAGGGAGGGGGAAGGTGGGCAGAGGATTCCGGGGGGGTGGGGTGGGAAGGGGCAGGGCTCAGGAGGCAGGGATTTGGGAGAGTGGAAAGGTGGGGGATGCCCAGATGGTTCTGGACGCCTTGGCGGGGAGGGCTGGCAGGGCCCCCTTGCAACGTCGACCCTCGGCCGTCAGCATTTCAGGCTGGGCGGTGGGCTGCAACTAAACAGAGAGGGGACCGGGAGGCGGAGGTGTGAGCTAGGAGGGGACAGAGAGAGTGGGAACCCTGAGCCCGAAGCCCGGGGACAGGAGGGGGATGGGCGGAGACCGGGAGAGCCAGTGCCCTCCATCCCAAGCAGGCCTCTCTAAATCAGCCACCCCTTCCAGCCAGCTGCCCCAGATGCCGGAGCAGCAGAAACCCGGTGCGGGCTGCTGACTCCTGTTGGGAGCCCTCCCACCCCCGCCCCCGCCCCCGCCCCTGCCAGGCTGTCCTCGGGAGGGGGCAGGAGAATGGGGGCCAGCGGTGACAGGGGTCAGGGGAAGGAGGGGCAAGAGGAGGCTTGGGCTTTGCGTGCCTGCTGGGGGCTTCCAGAGAGCCACTCTGGTGGAGGACAGCCCTGACTGGACACCTTGAGGGAGGAAGCAGTGGCGCGGGGGGGGGGGGGGGGGAGCTCACTCCTGCGTCCCACAGCAGCCCCTCCTTTCTGGGGAGAGTCCAGCCGCCAGGATGGGAGGCGGGGGTTGGCTGCTGTGTGGACCCTCGGCAGTCAGCATTTCAGGCTGGGCGTGTGGGGGAGCCATGTACCCCAACAGCCTCTCACTCAGGGACCCCAGCCTCTGGCAGATCTGCCCAGGGCTGGTCCCCCCATGGGCTCTCTGCCGATCCCAGAACCAGGCGTAGGGGCAGCGCCTGCAGGGGGCCCGAGAACACGCCACAAGGCCTACGGGCGCCTGGGTGGCTCAGTCAGCTAAGCATCCGAATCTTGACTTCGGCTCAGGTTATGATCTCAGGATTCGTGGGATCAGGCCCCACATCAGGCTCTGTGCCAACCTTATGGAGCCAGGTTGAGATTCTCTCTCTCCGCCCCTTCCCTGCGCATGTTCTCTCTCTCTCTCTCTCTCTCTCTCTCTCTCAAAATGAATAAAATAAAGCTAAACAATTTTTCTAGAAGCTATTTCACAGCCCCCAAAAGGCAGGTCCCTTAGTTACCTCCCAGGGAGCCCCAGAGGCCAAGAGGTCAGTACTGGTTAATGGACCCCCCTTTATTCCAGCTTTATCAGCTAATGGCAGCTAAAGTGATTTTACACAAAATAATGTGTCAGAGATAATTGCTCCTGGGCACAGCTCCCACATTCCAACCTGCAACCAAAGGCCAGACGTGCTGTTAATGATTAAACTGCAATGGTGCTGCTGCGGGCAGAGTGGCAGGGAGGCTCCTGGCGGGGGCCCAGCGGCTCGCCCTGCCCAGCGGGAACCGGTTCCTGCCCCCGCAGGGGAGGGGAGACACTTCTCCACCGAGGGAAAGCTAAATATTGTCTAATCCCAGCATCCCGGACTGCAAACAGGCATCCCATTGTCTGTCACCCGGCCGGTCACGGTCGCGGCCCGGCTTGCACCCACCTAAGGTCAGGATGAAGGCCCAGGCAGGTCTGAGCGTCCTGGCACCAGGCGGAAAGGACAAGAGGGGTGGGGCGGGGCCCTGTCTCTACTGCCTTCCTCTGCACCGAGGGACGTTCTCGGGAAGGGTCTTGCCCTGCACAAAGGACTTAAACCGCCTGAAGTGAATGGGTGTGGGGAGAAGGCAGCGCACAAAACCCCACATTTGGCGACAGAAACACGTGTGGGCCATTCTCCGAGGTGGTCAAGCGTCTGGGACTTACGCTCAGGCTCAGGCTCTGATCCCCCCTCTGCCACTTCTCAGCTCGCACGCAATGTCTCTAAGCCTCCATTCTCTCATCTGTAAAACGGGGACATGTACCCGACCTCAGGACATCCTGAGCCTTCACGAGATGATGCCCGGGAAACACCAAGCGCTGCCGCCTTGGCACGTGGTTAAGAGCTCGACACCCACCAGCCATTGTTTTCTCACAGCTGCGATCGCAGGATTCTGTCCCTCCAAGACCCTCTTCCACCCTCAGCCCCCACCATCTGCTGGTGTGTCCGCGGGGTCGAGCCGGTGACTCAGGCTCAGTGTTTGGAGCTGACTGAGGGGGGACGGTGGAGTGGAACAGAGGCCACCAGTAACCTTGCCTTCCCAAGGGGGGAGGGGTCCACTGTGAAAGTATACATTTTTTTAAAGGAAATCGGTCTCTTTTTTTTTTTTCATTTTCTTTAATGTTTATTTATTTTGGGGAGAGAAACAGAGACAGAGCATGAGTGGGGCAGGAGCAGAGAGAAAGGGAGACACAGAATCCGAAGCAGGCTCCAGGCTCCCAGCCGTCAGCACAGAGCCCGACGCGGGGCTCGTGCTCACAAACCACGAGATGGTGACCTGAGCCGAAGGCCAATGCTTAACCGACCGAGCCACCCAGGTGCCTCAGTCCCTTTTTTTTTTAAATTTTTTTTAATGTTTACTTATTTTTGATAGAGCATGAGCAGGGGAGGAGGAGAGAGAGAGGGAGACAGAGAGAGAGGGAGACATAGAATCCGAAGCAGGCTTCAGGCTCCGAGCTGTCAGCACAGAGCCCAGACCATGAGATCATGACCTGAGCCGAAGTCAGACACTCAACTGACTGAGCCACCCAGGCGCCCCGCCCCAGTCCCTTTTTTAATGTTTATTTATTTTTGAGAGAGAGAGAGAGAGAGCGCGCGCACGCGAGCGGGGGAGGGGCAGAGAGAGGTGGACAGAGGATCCGAAGCCGGCTCTGCGATGACAGCCAAGAGCTCGACGCTGGGCTCGAACTCATGAACCGTGAGATCATGACCTGAGCCGAAATCAAGAGACCGATGCTTCATCGACTGAGCCCCCAGGCGCCCTTCCCATACAGGCTTTTGAGTGGACATGTTTTCAATTGTCTTAGGTGTATGCCTAGCAGTGGAATCCCTGGGTTAAACGGTAGAATGTTATTCTAGGTCACCAAAAAAGTGGTGAAAGAATAAAAGTAAGCCTATAAATAGGAAAGGTAGGAATGTAACATAGTTAAATTTCCATCTTTCAGACTGAGGGGTCCACGGTGCCTGGTTTGGCAAGTCAGGGACTGGAGTTGACCTGTCATGTAGAGCTGCGGTCCGGTGTGAGCAGAACCGAGTTCAGGGAGAGGGATTACCAGCCAGGGGAGACACGGGGAGAGCGGGGGGGGAGGGGGGGTGGATGGGCACCCGGTAGCTCTGCCTCATAAGCAGCTCTGTGCTCTTTGATTTGTGACTGTCTGTTGTTTATTAATTAGAAAGTGTTTGCAACTGAAAATGTGAGTTACCGGGCAAATCAGGTTTTATTTGCCACGTGCAAGGAACACAAGAGGGGGCGTGCGTCCACCGCCCACCCTTGGCTTTGCCTCGAGACACCATCTGCCTCCCTCCCACTTCCGCCACGGGTCCAGGTCCTTGGTCCACCCTGGAGCCACAGCGTCAGGAGGGGGTATCCTTGCTTCTCCCAGGGAAGAGCCCTCCACACCCTTGTCTCCTGGAGGCTAAACCCCACCCGCTTCCTCAGATGTTTTAGGGCAGCCTCTAGGATCCCTCGTGGCCGGGAGCCCTGGGGCACTCGGGTGTGCAGGGCGTCAGGGACAGTCAGCTGACCTCCGTGGGGAACACCGTCCACCTGCCTCCTGTCCACCCATCCCCCTTCCATCTATCTACCCCCCCACCTTGCACCTACTCATCCCTCCACCCGCCCACTCACCTGTCTGCCTGCTCACGCACCTGTCCATCCTTCCATCATTTCCTGATGCTTCCATGCAGCTGGCCCCTTGAGCTTTGCCCTCAGGGCTCCCAGAGTGAGGACCAGACTGACCTGTAAGCCAGCAGTGATCACAGGGGGTGTGATGGCACAGGCCGTGAGGAGCTGGGGCTTCAGGGCCCCTCCTGCCTGGTCCAGGCCTGCTTCTCCCATGGAGCTTTCAACTTCCGGCACTGAGTTTACCTTCTTGGGCCCCTGTTATCTAACCGACGAGAGTTTATTGAGCGCCCAGCACATGTCGGACACAGTTCTGAGCTCTGGGGGTGCAGCTATGAGCCAAAGTCCTGCTGCCAGGGCCCTCCGGATTAGGGAGTGCATAGACAGCTCACAGCACACAGCAGGGGCTCAAAAAAAAAAAAAAAAAGGTGGCTGCACTGGTCACTTTCTGCAAGAGAACGCAGATGCAGAAGGACCCGGGCCTCACTCGGAGGGATGCTGTGAGGCCACCGCAGTCTATCTTTCTACTGTGGACAGACCCCAAACCAACCACAAGGAACGTGTGCCTGCCAATTCGGCCTCAGGAGACATTCTGCCCACTGACTGTGGTTCTGGAAAACTTCTCCCCTCCAAAACAAAACCCAACAGGACTTCCCAGGTGTGGTCTGGGGGCCAGGGAGGGGAGGTGCGGCCCTTCCTCCTCCAGGCCCCACCCCACTCTGGGGGAAGGGCTCTCAGCTTCCTGGCTCTTCAGGGCCGCAAGTCACACCGCGTAGGGGACAGTCCATCCTAAGTCTAGTAGGAAAAGATCCTTGAGGCCCAGTTGCGCCACGATGCCGGTGGCCATTGTGGAAGTGACCCGCCGAGGTCCCTCGGCGACGGCACATCTCACTGGCCTGGCTCTGGTGGCTGCGATGACACTTGGTGGCAGGTAGGGTGCTGGAGTAAGAAGTTAAACTGGGTCCCCCTCGCGGAGGGGCAGTTTCGAGGACAGACTGGGGGGATGGGCAGGGGAACAGGGCTGAGACCGGGTGGTTGGCAGCCTGGTAAGAAGGTTTGGGCGGAGGCTCTGGCGGGACGTCTGCGGTGGACCTTTCAAGGGCAGGGGCCCAGGAAAGGCGGAGGGGGCCCCAGGGAGAGCCAAAGCACTCTCCACGTTGTCCACGTTGTCGTTGTCTTCACCTAAGATACTGGGTCCGAGAGGGGGCGGCTGCGGGCGAGGAGAGCCCGGCTCCGGGGGAAGGAACCGCAAGACCCCAACTGGCGAGACCTGAGCCCCCCACGGGAAGGAAGTCCGGGAGGGGCAGGAGGGGCCCGGGGCGGAGGGGGGCGGGCTCGGGAAGCAGCCCCGCCCCCACCAGCTGAGGCCCCGCCCCCACACGATGCCCCGCCCCGGGTGCCAAGCCTGCGTCTGTGCCCCTCTGCCGCACCTGGGGCGCCCCCAGCCCCGTGCGCGCTCAGCCTCACCGCGCGCCCCGGCGGCACAGCACAGAGGCTGCTTGCGCCCTAAGTGGTTCTCCCTGTCCGGGGCGGTCACAGACCCCTGGGGAGGGGTCTGTAGGCGGACCTCGTCTGAACCTGGGGCCAGGCCGTGACCATCAGGACAACAGGAGAGGGTCCAGGAATGTAGAGGGCTGGGGCGAGGGGCAGGGTCTGGCCCACCTGCTGGCCCCAGTGAGACACTTTCTCCCCAGGATGAGGCTCTACAGCGTGGGATGCGCCATCAGGGCAGCGGAGCTTAGAGCCCTTCACCTGGTGCCTTCACTTGGATACAGGAAGCACCGTCCCTGGAGGTGGGGACAGGCTGCAGACATGGGACAGGAACACAGCCACAGACATCACAGTGGCTACCACAGAGGACCTGCACGCGCCAGGGGCTTATGGCTCCATTAGTGGGTGATTCCACCTGACCAGCCAGCATCTAGAGGCCATGCCCAGGGAGGATGGCGCCCGGGCCCATCGGACAGGCGGTCAGAGCCAGTGACAGGCACAGGACAAGGTGGTTGGTCCCGGTGGGCAGCAGCAGGCAGCATGGAGGGCAGACCACAGGGCAGAGAACGGGGCCCAGAACACGGCCACAGCCCTGAGGGGCCCACACAGGCCTGGTGCACGAAGACCAAAGCACAAGGACAGTAACAGAGGTGGGGGACCCTCCTGGGTTGGACAGGCTCTCAGAGGTTCTGTCTCTGAGCTGCCCGGCGGCGGGGACTGAGCTTCAGATCTGGCTGGGCCCTGGGGCAGGGGGGTGGGGAGAAGAGGCAGTCAATCATGTGGCTCCTGCAATTTGGAGCGGGGAGTTAAGCTGAGCCCGTGACTCCATCTGTGGGGGCCAGAGGCCCAGTTCTGTGCCCCACACACTGTTCTGACCAAGGCCACATGGATCCTGCCAAGTCCTCCAAGGCCCAGGATGGGGGGGGGTGTTGGGGGGGGGGCTCAGGAGCTCTAATCGAGGAGAGACAGCGGGAAGAAAAGCCGGTCCCAGGATGTGGCCCTCGCAGTATAAGCTGTGGGGAATATCCCACAGCGGCCCAACGCGCTCGCTGGACACACCCACACGCCCTCCCGGATGACCTCACGCAGGCAGGCTCACGACCAGGAAAGCTGTGCCCAGCCCAGCAGTTCGGAGCACCGGCCAGCCCACATCAGGTCAAGGCTCAGCACTGCCACCGCCTACCTGGGAAACCCCTATTCTCCTCTCTTGAGGGCATTCCAGACATTGGTAGAGACGGAGGGCCTTGAATGCCACGGAAAGGGAGACTTTATTCCAGAGGCAGTCGGGAGCCAGAGGGCTTCAGGATGGCCTGATCGGATCTGGGTTTCAGCAAGCTGCTGTGTGAACCCACAGAAGAGTGTGGTTGGGGACAGGAAGCCCAGAGAGTGACACTGCTGTCTGTGGAGAGGAGGCACGCGGCCTGGGCTGGGCGGAGACTGAGAAGCCGGGGACCGGGGGTGGGGCGGGGGGAAAGCCCAGCCTGTGGCCCTCACCCCAGGACGTCTGGGGTGGCTCAGACTACCGTGGGTCTTTGGGCCCCTTTTCTTGGAGACCCTGCAGAACCGATGCAGCTTCCCAGAAGCCCTTGGGAGGGTGGCTTGCCTCGTGCCCCACTCTGGCCACTCGGGCTGCTAAGGAGACACCTGAGCTCGGCTCCGGGCAGGCACAGGATGACACACGACTGCGTCCCCAGGATGCCCCGTTTGCTGGCCTGAAACTGACCTGTAACTGCAGCTCTCAGAGCCTTCCGGAACCCAGATCCCCACCTGAGATCAAACCGAAGACCTAGTTTAAGGTCCTTGCTTTGGCTGCGGCCTCCCAACGCTGCCCCACTTCTCTGTGTCCCTTGCCCCCGCCCCTCGCCAGCCTCCCTGGGCCTCGGCTTGCCCGTCGGGAGCTGTGAGGGGCCGGGAGACACCCGAGATCCCTCTTCACCTCACCCCTGCCCCACACACTTCGGGGTGCCAGGCCCTCGCAGACCGGTGGGGTCACAGAGGGTGCAGACTCAGAGGAGGACACACGTTTACTCACACGGTGGCACATGTGACAGTGGTAACAGAGAAGAGGGAAGAGGGAGTTTGTGGGGACACGTGGCCCTTGAAGGTCGAAATGAAGCAGAGCCTGGGCTTCCCCCACCCACGCCACACACACACTCACACACGTGCGCACACACACCATCTCTAGGCCACCCTGCCCACCCTCAGCCCAGCACCAGGTTTTGCTTACAGGCTTGGTTGATGGAGGACAAATTAGGAGTACTAGCAGCTCCCGGAACCTACCAGTAGGTACGAAGCCTGTGGAATTATTACAAAGGCCCGACATCGCCACTTGGTTCGCAAACACCTGCCCCTTACGACAGCCTCATTACCTCGATGCACAAACGAGACTAGGGGTCCTAGTGGCACAGGTCACTCACGGCCAGCGAGCAGCCATGTAGGGTGGCCCTGAGCCTAGGTGGGGTGGGGGTGCAAGCCCTGGGGGACCAGGGGAGGAGGGTGCTGTGAACCCCTTCCTGCGGCCCTGGGCATCCGGCCAAGCCCAGCCAGAGCCTCAGGGCAGCCCACACTTTCCCCTCCCTCCTGTGCCGGGTTTTGGAGCAGGAAATGGGGGCAAACTGAGGGCCCTGAGGCTGTGTCTGGTTCCTGCAAGGATTTAGAAAGATAAAGGCGTAGGTAGACCAGGTGAGAGGGTGGGTGGGTGAGGAACAGCTTCCTGGAGGAGGCAGCCTCTGGGCTAATCCTGAAGACAGAGTTGGACTCTAACCAGAGGAGGAAGCAAGGACACCCTGGGTTCAGGTGACAGCAGGAGTGAAGGAGGCACGGAGTAACCAGGGAACAGGGGCCCTGCTGGGGGAGGGGGGGGGGGGGCGGGGAGGGGGCCGCGGAGGAGCTGACCCAGCAGCCTCTCCCTTCAGCTAGCCCACAGAGGAGTCGCACGGCCCTTCTGAGACGTGAAATCTGGGTCTGCCGAGCGACCAGATGGGTGGTTTTCAGGGCCCCGAGCCAGAGCCTGCGGGCCCAGGCCTGACTGCTGTCCACCAGCCCCGCCTCCCACCTGGTGCTGCCTGGCACTCTGTTCAGCCGGCCCTGGGCCGGTCACCGCCGCCCACACGTGTGGGAGCCCCTGGAACTGAGCCTGAGGCAGCAGGGACTCCGGGCCCACTCCTGCCCTGTCTCCGTGGGTGACGGGCTATTATCAAACTTCTCTGGGCCTCAGTTTCCCCATCTTTCAAATGGGGCCGATAACAGTGTTCACTTTCTAGGGGGCTGCGGTAGGGAGAGAGGACGGTGTGTGTGTAAAAGTGCCCTCGGGGGGGTGGAGGGCACCTGGGGGGCTCGGTCTGTTCAGCGTCTGACTCTTGATTCTGGCTCAGGTGATGATCTCACGGTTTGCGGGTCCAAGCCCCACGTTGAGCTCTGTGCTGACAGTGAGAAGTCTGCTTGGAATTCTCTCTCCCTCCCTCTCTCTCTCTCTCTCTCTCTGCTCCTCCCCTGCTCGAGCTCTCTCTCTCTTTCAGTAAATAAACAAACAGGAACAAGCCCCCTGGGGAGCTCACAGCCAGGGAGGTACAGGAGGGAGGATCGTGGAGTCACAGGACAAAGTCAGTTACCTGGCAAGTCCACTCTGCCTCTGGGGAGGCCCTGAGGGTCGCAGGGGGTGCTGGGAAGGCTTCCAACAGGCAGAGTTCTGGAATGCGGGCCCAGGCTCAAGCCCCTCCCTTCAGGGCCCGGTGTAAGTCCTGGCCCCTCTGCCGAGCCCTGCAAATCTGGGCCTTTGGGACCTAAACGCCTGGAGCTGCCCACTGCTAAGTGTGGCCCGTCCCCATCACCTTCAAGTGCCCAGCCAATACTTAGCAGCTGCGTGGCCTCGGGCAAGTTTCTCATCCTCTCTGATTCCGTTCACAACCCTGAAAAGTGGGAGCGAGGACTGTAGTACTTTCCTCCGGGAGGCAGGTTTTACCAAGTCGGTGCCTACGAAGGAGAGTGGCCCTTAGGGCCAACGACCTAGGGGGAGGAGCTGGGAGACAGCGTGGGTGGCAGCTGTGGCTTTCCAGGGACTGCCCCAAGCCTGCAGGGCAGCAACAGGACTGATACAGAGCCCAGGAGGGGCCGGTGCCCGCTGTGAGGGTGAAAAAGCAGCAGGAGGGGGGGTTGGCGGGTCTGAGGGGGCCGCGGAGAGACGCCAGGGGAAGACAGCCCATTCACTCATTCACGCACTCACTCATTCGCTCGCTCATTCACTCAAACTCTTGAAACTCTGAATAATGTGAACTTTGAGGTGGCGTTTCCCAGGTAGACTTGGGTGGAATGATGGCGCGTGCAGGGGGCTTGGAGCCTGGGTTAGTCTGTGGGTAATCCCACTGCCGGCCACCTCCCTGCCCCTTGGCCACCCTCTCCCCTGCCGGCTGGCACCCCAGACTCCATCACGCCCACATACGCACACCAGCCTGGGGCTTGCTGCCGCCCTCTGTCCCCAGCGGGGACCTGGGCACGAGCACGGGGAGGGGCAGGGACAGTCACACACACTTCGTGGCATCTCAGGGCGGGGTAGGGAGGGGGCTGTCTCCGCCCCGGACCGCCAGCCACGTGGCCCGTTCTGTAGGTGATTCGGCAGAAGCGACCCTCCCGCCCACTTCCAGCTCAGGTACTGACTGCTTCCTGTGCAGAGGTTATAACACCTTGGGGTCACCCGGGGGAAGAGGAGAAGATGGCTTTCCCGACACCGCTATTAGAGGTCGCTCGGCAGCCCGTGGTCTGTGCGTGTGTGTGTGTGGGGGGGGGGCTCTGGGCACCTGTCAGGGCTGCACGTTCATGGCAAGCCTCCTTGTGCAGCAGGGAGTATTGAATGACAACAACAATGACCAAAAAAACCCCAGCATGACAGATCAAGAGAGAAACTGTGGAAGAAAGAAATATTTTCTATTTTAGTACGTTTAATAACAGTATTTTGGGGGGGCGCCTGGGTGGCTCAGTCGGTTAAGTGTCCGACTTCGGCTCAGGTCATGATCTCGTGGTCTGTGAATTTGAGCCCCGCGTCAGCCCCTGTGCTGACCGCTCGGAGCCTGGAGCCTGCTTCGGAGTCTGTGTCTCCCTCTCTCTCTGCTCCTCCCCCACTTTCTTTGTTTTTCAAAGATAAATAAATGTCAAAATTAAAAAATAAATAAATAACAGGGTTTTTTCATGCTCTCTGAATGACGAGTCCCAAGTTTTCATTTTGCAGTGGGTCCCACAAATTATGTAGTCAGCCTTAGTCATGTGGAATCTGAGAGAAGGACTTCTGAGGCCAAGGGGAGACAAGTGCAAAGGCCCTGGGGCAGGAATGTGGCTGGCACAATTGAGCAAGGCAGCCCGTGTGACTGGATTAGAGTAAGCAAGAGGGAGAGTTTCTAGGGATAAGGTGAGAGGGGAGGGGAGGTGACGTTTGTGTCAACCCTGTAGGCCGTGGAGGGACTGCAAGGATTACATTTTTTTTTCTAAATGTTTATTAATTTTGAGAGAGAGAGGGTGCGCACAGGCAAGTGAACACAAGCGGCGGGGGGGGGGGGGGGGGGCGCGGTGTGGAGGCAGGGAGAGGGAGAGAAAGAATCCGAAGCAGGCTCCAGGCTCTGAGCTGTCAGCACAGAGCCCGACATGGGGCTCGAACTCACGAACTGCAAGATCGTGACCTGAGCCAAAGTCGGACGCTGAACCGACTGAGCCCCCAGGCGCCTGGATCTCTTATGTTGGAAGGATGGTGAGAAAGCTAGGCTGCGAATAGACTCCAGGGCAGATGGTGGGTGGTTAGCAGACAGCAAAGGCAGGAGCAGGTGTGGAGGCTCTTAGAGCGTTCTGGGGGCAGGAGGGGGGCGGGGGATGACGCCACGCTGGCCTGGGGTCGTGGCAGTGGCTGTGGCGGGACTGGGAAGATTCTGGAGACGTGCTGAAGGTAGGGCTGCAACAATTTCCTGGTAGACCGGGTTCTGGGACATGGGACAGAGAGGGACGATTCAAAGGTGACTCAGGTCTGGCCTGAGCTGCCGGGAAGAGGGGGTGCCCTCCCCTGAGTTGAGGGAGGCTGCGGGGATGTGAGGATGGGCCGTGTGTCCGTTTCCAACGGCTGCTGTGACAAATCACCGCATTCTCGGTTGTGTAGAACAACGCGCATTTATCCCCTGACAGTTCTGGAGGCCAGAAGTCTGAAGTCAGTCTCACTGGCCTAGAGCCAGGGCGTCAGCAGGGCTGGCTCCTTCTGGAAAATATGTGTCCTTGTCTTTTGTAGCTTCTGGAGGCCACCTGCGCTCTGGGGCTCGCGACCCCTCCTTGCATCACTTCCAGCCGCCTGCTTCTGTCATCCCCCTCGCCCGCCTCTGACCTCTTGCCCCCGTCTTAGAAGGACCTTTGTGATGGCATTTCGGACGCACCTGGAGGACCCGGGACCGCCGCCTCATCCCCAGAGACTTCAGCCCATCACACCTGCAAGTCCTTTTTGCCATAGAAGGTAACGTCCACCTTGTGGGTTTGGGGATGAGGATGTGGTCATCTTTTTGAGGGGCTGTTACTCAGCCTCCCACAGGAAGTTTAAAAACCCGTGGTTCCGTTTCGGCCAGATTCAGCCAAGATGCCTGTTAGATATGGAAGCAGAGATTCTGAGAAAGCGGCGAGAGAAAGAAATGTGGAGTTGAGGCCAGAGGTCCAGGCTGAGGATGCGATGTGAGAGTCATGAATGCAAAGATAGCATTTAAAGCCACGAAAGTGGACGAGGTTGTCTTGGGATCACCATTTCATTACGTTGAAGAAATCTCCCAAAAGACAGAGATAGCAACCAGGAGAGGAAGCATGAGAAAATGAAAAGACCAGACCCGGAGATCCAAGATTTGAATGTCAGGAATTACACAAGGAGAAAGAGAGAAAGAGAGAAAGAGAGAAAGAGAGAAAGAAAGAAAGAAAGAAAGAAAGAAAGAAAGAAAGAAAGAAAGAAAGAAGAAAGAAAAAGAAAGAAACAAGAAAGGAAACAGGAGAAATAAAATTCTCAAAGTTTAAGAAAAACTCCACGAGCCAATGGTATAGATATCCTGATGAAAGACCCCTGCCCGTTACCAGCACAGTTAATAAACAAAAACCCACATCAGTGCACTTGACCTTGAAATTTCAGATCAACAGGGATACGTATGTGTAACACTCGAAAAGCTTCCAAAGAGGAAAGAGGCTGGCCATCTTCAGGGCCTGAGGTCCCAGAATCGCTTCCATAGCACCCCAGGAGGTGAGATGGACATAGAATGCTTTCAAACCTCGGAGAGTTGATGAGTTCCAACCCAGAATTTGACACCCAGCCAAACTACCAGTCAGCTGTGAGAATAGGAAAAAGATTCGGGGGCACCTGGGTGGCCCGGTCGGTTGGGCATCCGACTTCGGCTCAGGTCACGATCTCACGGTTTGTGGGCCCGAGCCCCGCGTCGGGCTCTGTGCTGTCAGCTCGGAGTCTGGAGCCTGCTTCGGATCTTCTGTCCCCGTGCTCTCTGCTCCTCCCCCACCCCCCTGTCAAAAATAAATAAAACATTACAAATAAAAGAAAAAAAACTCGGAATGCAAGATCTCAGAACAGCTTTCTCACGTGCACCCTCTCTCAAGGAGCTCCAGGAGGATGTCTTCGCCATAAAGAAGCTGTGTGCGCCGAAAAGAGGAAGATAAAGGGTTTAGGGCACAGATTCTGTGCAGAGAGGGGCGGGGACAAGTCCCAGGACAACAGCTGCGCAGCAGACTTGAGAGAAACCCGTCCAGACTGAGACATAGTGACTCCCAGAAGAACAAAAAAACTTACAGAGGGAAGAAAATGTAATCGTAATTGAGATAGCTTTGCTGTAATTAAATCTATGTGCTCCTTTGACATCCGGCTCCCTGTAAACACGTCCGTGAAAAATACTAGGGCTTACGGAGAAAGGAGGGTAAGACGCGGACTGCCCCAAATCTAGGGAACGGTTTTAAGAGTGGGGGCTACTGAGGCATAATTTATATACGATGAACGTTTTCCTTTAGAATGTATGGTTTGATGGGTTTGGGAAAACGTGGGTAGCCGTGTAGGCACAGTGCGGAATAGCTCACACCCTGAGAATCCCTCCCACCTCACTGCCGTCAGCTTCCCCTCCTCTCCCGGCAGCTACCGATCTCGTTTCTGTTCCTCTGATATTTCTGTCCCTATGACATTCCAGAACGTGCTATGAATGGAAGCACACGGTGAGTAATGTTTCCTGTCCGCCTCCCTCCCTTAGCATAACGCTGTTTCTAGATGCATCCTTTTCCCTCTGTCACTTGGTTCCCTTTTATTGCTGAAGCCCTACTCCCTTGTGTCATCTACCACACTCTCCACGTGAAGGGAGGTTGGGTTATTTCGACTTCGGGGTTCTCATGGCTTGAGTTGCTATGAACATTCACACGCAGGTTCTTGTACTAACTTGTATTTTCATTGCTGAAGCGTAAATGACTGGGACTGGTTCTCGTGTGTGTGAGTGTGTGTGTGTGTGTGTGTGAGTGTGGGTGAGTTGTGTGGGGGGGTGCGTGGGTGCGTGTGTACCGACATCAACTTTCCAAAGAAAGTACCGGCCTGGCTTCAAAGGGGCCGAACCACCCTGCGCTCCCACCAGCAGCGTCCGAGGGCTCTGGGGGCTTGGCCTCCTCACCAGCACTTGACATTGTGGGCCTCGCCCAGTTTAGCCTTTGTGGCGGGTGTGTGCGTGAAGCTGTCTCACTGATGATGAGGACCTTGTCACGTGCCTACATGGCAGCCGTGTCTCTGCTGAAGTGTCTCTTCACATGTTTTGCTAATTTTTTTCTCGGGCTGTTTGTCTCGTTATTGAGTTATAAGCGTTCTTTATATGTTCTGAATAGAAGTCCTTTAAGAGATTTGTGCTTTGCATCTTGGGATTTTGTGCCCAGAACCCTACCGAAAGCAAAAATGACACTAAAAACGGGACTACCGGGGTCATTTCCCCTCTGGCGTTCGCACCTAGAATCTCAGCTGGGCCTTCCTTTGCAGCCTTAGCTTTTAGGGTTCTGCTTCCTTCTCGGAGACGCTGACCCTTAAAGCGGCTCACTTCTAAATGTTTTGTTCATGTTTATTTATTTTTGAGAGAGAGAGAGAATGAGCGTGAGCAGGGGAGGGACAGACAGAGAGGGAGACACAGAATCCCAAGCAGGTTCCAGGCTCTGAGCTGTCAGCACAGAGCCCGACGCGGGGCTCGAACCTGTGAACCGTGAGATCGTGACCTGAGCCGAAGTCGGATGCCCAACCGACTGAGCCACCCAGGCGCCCCAAAACTGGTGTCTTTTAGAAGTGAACATCTTTGGGGCGCCTGGGTGGCTCAGTCAGTTGGGCATCTGACTTTGGCTCAGGTCATGATCTCACGGTTCGTGGGTTCGGTCCGCACATCAGGCTCTGTGCTGAACGCTTGCTCAGAGCGTGGAGCCTGCTTCGGATTCTGTCTCCTTCTCTGTCTGCCCCTCCTCCACTCGCACTCTGTCTCACTCTGTCTCTCAAAAATAAATAAATGTAAAAAAAAAAAAAAGAGCATGGGACTCTTGATCCTGGGATTGTGAGTTTGAGACCCACATTGGGTGGGTGTAGAGATTATGTAAATAAATTAATTTTAAAAACTTTATTTTTTTGGAAATGTTTATTTTTGAGTGGGGGGGGGTAGGAGGAGAGAGAGGGGGACAGGGGATCCAGAGTGGGCTCTTTACTGACAGCAGTGAGCCTGATGTGGGGCTCGAACTCACAAACCACAAAATCATGACCTACGCTGAAGTCAAATGCTCAACCGACTGAGCCACTTAGACGCCCCAATAAATAAAAGTTAACAAATAAATATATAAAAGAGATCCGTTTCCTCAACAAAAATATAATCTAATGGTAGCTTTCTTTATAGAATGAAAAACAAAGTGGTTTTTTAAAATTTCATTTATTTATTTATTTATTTATTTTATTTTTTTTTTTTCAACGTTTATTTATTTTTGGGACAGAGAGAGACAGAGCATGAACGGGGGAGGGGCAGAGAGAGAGGGAGACACAGAATCGGAAACAGGCTCCAGGCTCCGAGCCATCAGCCCAGAGCCCGACGCGGGGCTCGAACTCACGGACGGTGAGATCGTGACCTGGCTGAAGTCGGACGCTTAACCGACTGTGCCACCCAGGCGCCCCTATTTATTTATTTTTAACGTTTATTTATTTTTTGAGACAGAGAGAGCATGAACGGGGGAAGAGCAGAGAGAGAGGGAGACACAGAATCCGAAACAGGCTCCAGGCTCTGAGCTGTCAGCACAGAACCCGACGCGGGGCTCGAACTCACAGACCGCGAGATCATGACCTGAGCTGAAGTCGGACGCTCAACCGACTGCGCCACCCAGGCGCCCCTTATTTATTTATTTAACAGCATCTGCAAGTTATTTACTTTTCTAATTTTATTTTTTGAGTAACATATTACAAACATTCCCTTGTTTTCCAACTGGGTCAGATAATGTTTAGAACTAGCAGATGTTTAGCTGTCTTTGAATATTACAACATCGTCTTCTCACCAGGTTTGAAGGTGAGACTCTTGGCTTCACTATTTTCTGTTCATGAAAGCATTAAAATGACAGATTATGAATGACTGGAATTGGTATATATTGAACACTTTGCTTTTTGGAATGACATTTTTTTTAATTCTTTTTTTTTAAGTTTATTTATTTAGACAGAGAGACAGAGACAGAGAGAGCGGTGGAGGGGCAGAGAGAGAGAGGGAGAGAATCTCAAGCAGGCTCCGCACTGTCAGTGCTAAACCCAATGCGGGGCTTGAACTCACAAACCGTGAGATCATGACCTGAGACAAAATCGAGTCAGAGGCTTCAACCGACTAAGCCACCCAGGAGCCCCTGTAACGAAATACTTTATTTTTTATTATTTTTTTTAGACTTAAAAAACATTTTTTTTAACATTTATTCATTTTTGAGAAACAGAGACAGAGCATGAGCGAGTGAGGGGCAGAGAGAGAGGGGGACACAGGATCCAAAGCAGGCTCCAGGCTGTCAGCACACGGGGCTCAAACCCACGAACTGTGAGATCATGACCTGAGTCAAAGTCAGATGCTCTACCGACTGAGCCACCCGGGCGCCCCTGTAACGAAATGTTTTAATACAAGGGAACATCTCTGCAGTTTCCGCAGGTGCACCCCCACTTTCCCTAGACAGACTGCACGTGGAGTGGACAGAGGGGTCCTGCACGACACCATTCCTGCCTAAGGGAAGGCTTCTCTGTGGTGTTTTCCAAATCCCATATTTCCCAATGCCTTCACATATCCCTAAGGCCCTCTTTTTCATTTGTTTTGTGCTTTCATATTCCACGTGTAAGTGAAATGATATGGTATTTGTCTTTCTAGACTTACTTCGCTTAGCATAATACACTCTAGGTTCGTCCGTGACGTCACAAATGCAAGATCCCACCCTTTTCTATGGCTGAGTAGCATTCCATTGTGTGTATGTGTGTCTACACCACATCTCTATCCGTCCATTTGTCAATGAACACTTGGGCCGCTTCCACATCTTGGTTATTGTAGATGACGCTGCAGTAAACATAGGGACGCACGTATCTTTTCAAATTAGTGTTTTCCTTTTCTTTGGGTAAATACCCAATGGTAGAATTATTGGACCATATGGTAGTTGTATGTTTGGTTTTTTGAGGAACCTCCATACTGTCTTCCACAGTGGCTGCACCAATTTACATCCCACCAATAGTGCACGAGGGCTCCCTTTTCTCCACATCCTTGCTGACACTTACTGTTTCTTGTGTTTTTGAGAACAGCGTTCTGACAGGTGTGAGGTGATACCTCGTTGTGGTTTTGATTTGCACTTCCTGATGATGAGTGAGGTGGAGCGTCTTTTCGTGTGTCTATTGGCCATCTGGATGTCTTCTTTGGAAAATGTCTATTCAGGGCCTCTGCCCATGTTTTAACTGGATTGTTTGTTTGGTTTGGTGCTGAGTTATAGAAGTTCTTCTATATATTTTGGAAATCAACCCATTATGAGATATGTGATTTGTAAATATCTTCCCCCATTCTGTAGGCTGCCTTTCTGTTCGTAGATGGTTTCCTTTGCTGGGAAGAAGCTTTGTAGTTGGTGTAGTCCTAATCTTTTATTTTTGCTTTTATTTCTCTTGACTGAGAAGACATACCTGGAAAAAAAAATGTTGCTAAGGCTGGGATCAAAGAAATTCCTGTTAAGCCTCTTTTTTTTTTTTTTGATGTTTATTTATTTTTGAGAGAAAGTGCCCCAAGGCTCTTTTTTTAAATTGTATTACTCGCCCCCGATGACTTCAAAACATGAACACGATGGGAAAATCTGCCCAGGAGAGTAAGCTTGCTAAATTCTCATCCATCAGAGTAGGAAGCCAGTCAATAATATTGAGAGTTGAAAAATCAAGGAACAACAGCATGATATTTACAAATACGAAGATAACACATATACACACAAACTATAGAAGAGTTGAAAGCATTGTCCCTGGGGCACATGACTCATAGACGGGCCTGGGCCTGCTGTTTTACATCAAAGTCTTTGCATACTATTTGTGTGGTTAAGAATCAAGTCAATGGTGGGGCGCCTGGGTGGCGCAGTCGGTTAAACGTCCGACTTCAGCCAGGTCACGATCTCGCGGTCCGTGAGTTCGAGCCCCGCGTCAGGCTCTGGGCTGATGGCTCGGAGCCTGGAGCCTGTTTCCGATTCTGTGTCTCCCTCTCTCTCTGCCCCTCCCCCGTTCATGCTCTGTCTCTCTCTGTCCCAAAAATAAATAAAAAAACGTTGAAGAATCAAGTCAATGAGGGGCACTTGGGTGGCTCCCTCGGCTAAAGGTCTGACTTCGGCTCAGGTCATGATCTCACGGTTCTTGGGCTCAAGCCCCGAGTCAGGCTCTGTGCTGACAGCTCAGAGCCTGGAGCCTGCTTCGGATTCTGTGTCTCCCTCTCTCTCTGCCCCTCCCCCGCTTGTGCTCTGTCCCTCCCTCTCTCTCAAAACTAAAAATAAGCATTAAAAAAATATTGTAAAAAGAATCAAGCCCATAGATTATTTTAGTAAGAATAAGAATTACGGTTGATCTTTGAGCAACACAGGTTTGAATTACATGGGTCCACTTATACACAGATTTTTTTGATAGATACAGTATAGTAGTACTGTAAACGTATCTTCTCTTGCCTTATGATTTTCTTAAAGTATTTTTCCTCTAGTTTACCTTATTACAAGAATATAGTATATAAGACATACAACATACAAAATACGAGTTAATCGATGTTTCATGTTATTGGTAAGGCTTCCAGTCAACAGTGGGCTATTTGCACTTGAGTATTGGGGGAGTCAAAAGTTACATGCAGATTATCGACTGCCTGAGGGCCCCTAACCCCTGCACTGTTCAAGCATCAGCTGTAACTCGAAACATAAAGAAAGCTAGGTGTTTTGTCCCATTTTATCCCGAGTTTTGCACGTTTGGGCTTTGATTTGGAATTTGAATCAGGTCTTTCTGTCTCCAATCACTCTTTACACGTAAAGAGCATTGGAAGCCCGTTTGGGAGGTGACAAGAAGCGAGTGAGGCGCTGTAACCTGTACCCGTGCATGCGTGCGTGCGTGTGTGTGTGTGCACGCCCACTCCCCTCATGGCCCAGCCAGACCCATCTTTCAAGAGCAGTATTATTCTCCAGCAAGGGTCCTGCGTGGCCTTGACATATTCTTTACACCTCATTCAGCTGAACCTCCCTCCTTGCTCACCCAGGCAGGCTAACAGGTGGGCAATTTCCCGTCCGGGTCACAGGGAGGCATGTCCGGTGTCGTCCTTGTTCACGTGCAGGAGCTTCCTGAACTTGTCCATGACCATCTCGGGCACCCCACTACAAATCACACTCGTCGGTCACACGGTCTCCACACGCCAAGAGAGCCTAGCCCACTGCCAGCTGCCGTCTTTGGGGCTGGCAAAAAGCACAGATCACCCTGTTCTAGCTCGTGTTCGTGTCTGTGTGGAGGAGGCTGAGGTGGGCGAGTGAGAGAGTCGTAGGCACGGCTACGCAGCTGATCTTTCGGCTCTGGGCATTTCGAGCTCAGGCTGGCACGCCCGGGCGCCTAAGGTTGCAGATCAGCGAGGAGGACGTTGGCTTGTCCGGGGATCAGGGACCCTCCTTGCCTGGCAGCAACGGCTCACCCAGTACAGGGTATCAGCAAATGCCTGTGGGGCATTCCCCGTGTGCCACATGGATCATTTCATGCGATCCAGGCAAGCATCCTTGTGGGAGACCCTATTATTATCCCCATTTTACAGATGAGCAAAGGGGAGGCACAGAAAAGTTGTATAACTTGGCCAAAGTTACACAGCCGGAACTAAGTTGCAGGTGGTCTAGTTCCACAGTCCAAGCTCATAGGCACTATGTGAAAGCATATTTTCTTACCTTCTTTATTGCAAAATGGATTCTAAGCTCATAAAGCAACGCAAAGTGCGTGCAGAATACAGGATTTAAAGTAAAAACTGGGTTTCAGTCTTGGCCTCTGCCTGGGGAAGCTCACCTCCATGAACTGCACCCACCAAATCCAGTGGGTTTGCCCAGTAAAGTGCCCTGATAGGAGATCAGGGGACAGATCCCAGCTCCTCCCGGTGGGGGGCCTTGGACAGGCTGTATCAGTTGCTCTCAAGGTCAGGCCTCCCCTTGGTGCCTCTCTTTTGCTGGTGACCTCCTCTTCCACCCTGCAGCCCTGGGGGTGGTAACGGTCTCCCTGAGCTGGCCCTGGAGCCCTGCACTCTCCCTGCGGCTCCCTTACTCCCCCCACTTCCGTAAGCAACCTCCCTTTGTAAATAACCCTCCTGGAATTTCCCTAATTTGCGGAAGCCATCTGTTTTCCCATGGGACCCTGACTGATGTGACAGCATCATGAATAATGGTGGAAACTGGAAGCACCTGAAATGTAGGAGAGCACGGGGAGGGGGGCTGTTGAGGAGACCCTGAGCGGCTCGGCGGGAGGTGATGCAGCCAGTGGAAAGATGTTGGGGGAAAAAAACATTGCAACGGAGTGGGGGAAGGGCACGGCTAGGGTAGGAGGCTTGGGGAAGAACAAAAGACCTGCGGCTAAACTGCGTTTATGGCCAGACCTCTAACAAGTTCCCTGCGGGCAGGGAGTGCGACCTCGTAGCCTCAATTCTAGCACTGAGGGGGGACACAATAAAGATCAGAAACCAATGAATCAAGGAGCGAGTCCACGAGCGTCCCAGCCCAGCCCAGCCCTCTCTCTTGCCCACAGAGGCCCGAGGTGAATCCCAGGTGGAGGGGAGAATGCGGCTGAGGCCTCAGACCAGGACGAAGGGCTTGTGAGCGTGTGCATGCATGCGTGCGTACGTGAGTGTGCGCGCGCGTGCGAGCACCTGGCGGAACCCCGGGGAAGCCGGGCTCTCTGGGGACGCTCCGCCCACTTGGGGGCGGAGCCTGCGGCGGGGAGGAGCGGAGGTGCGGCGCGGAGGGGAGGGGCGGAGACTGCGGCGCGGCGGGGAGGGGCGGAGCCTGCGGCGCCCCGGGCGCTGCGGCGGGCGCTCTGGCACCGGCGGGAGCTGTTGCAGTCCCAGCCACCTTCGGTCCCCGCTCCGTGGCCCTGGGCAAGTGGCGAAACCTCTCTGGGCTTCAGAGAGCACCTGCCTCACGGGGTCCACCGCAGGGTGAGTGGAAGCTACCGTGTGCTGAGCATTTGCTGTGTCCCGCCACCGGCAGGCCGCACCCCAAGGCAGTGAGTGACCCGGCCGTTCGGCCCCGGCGGCGGCGGAGTGGGCTCCGCTCCCCCGCTCCTCAGACCCCGCCTGAGGCCCCCGCGCGTGGTAGCGGCCGGGCGCGGTGCCCGGCGGCCGGGCTCATTTCCCTCGGTGCGCGCGACGGGCCACGCGCCACCCGCAGAGTGGCGCCCGCTCTGCCCTGTGCCGGCGGGGTGGGGGCCACACGCGGAGGGCACACACCCCCGACAGCCCAGCGAAGCACGAAAAACACACAGATCGCTGGCGGTGGTCTTTTCTAACCTTGACGACAAAAATATCCTTTCATGCGCCACATGAGCGAACGGAACCACGACTGATTCACAGCTAACAAGGGTTCTCCCGGGAACTGTGAGAGTGGAGCCCCCTCCCCACTGTCCCCACCTCCACACTGTGGGGCAGGGGGCTGGGGGCACGCTGGCCACCTCTAGGGCGGAGTGGCTGGGGTAGGAGTTGGCCTGGGGATGGGTGGAGGTGGGGGGAGTGTCTGGCACGGGAAGGTGGACGGGCTGGGGAGCAGGAGCTCCTGAGCCCCTGGGGGGGGCGGTTAATTACCCTTTGCTGGGTGTGGGGAACCCTGAGGGCTGTGGGGAGCCACTGGGGAAGTGGCCAGGTGTGATTTACACTTTGGAAACACCCTTCTGGCCTTAGGGGGGCTCAATCAGCGGGGGTGGCTCAGGTTAGGGTGCAGTGGGAAACAGGGTTGGCTGGCAGAGAGGGGGAGAGGCCTAGGTCATGCCCAATGTCTGGCTGGAGTGCTGAGTAGATGGCAAGGTGGGGTGGCGGGGGGGGGGTGCTGGACAGAGGGAGGGGGTCCTGAAGTGAAGAGAGAGGGTGGCCCTCCCCAGGGAGGCATGGCAAAACAGGACACAGCCCTGGACCTACCAGTGCCAGCTCCCCAGGCCTGCAGTGGGCTCTGTGGGCACCAGGTGGGCTGCTCCACACCAGCTCCCCAGCACTGGTTGGAAGCCTCGGGGGCCATCCCAGGGCCTTTCTTTCTGTCTCTCCTAAGAACCCCCCTTCAAGCACAACGGAAGGGAGTCCCCTTCTCCACATCCGCCTTCTTCCTTAGTCCTCCTAAGGGGCTTCCCTTCTCCACTCCTGCCATCCTCCCCGCGGTGCCCACCGGGCCTTGGAAAGCAGAAACCAGGCCCCTCTCGTCCCCTGGAAAAGTGCCAAGATAAAATCCAGGCTCCTCATGGCTCCCAAACCCAGACTTGATCTTACCTCCCTTCGCTCTCCCCCCGGCTCCTCCCTTGAGCCCCCAGTGCTGCCCCCAGAGTTGCTGTCAGTTCGTTCCCTTCTCACCTGCTTTTTCTCTTCCTTCACACAGTCTCCCTGAGGAGTCCTGCCAGGCTACCTCCTCGGTATTTTGCTCCCAACTCAAATGTCACCTTCTTCTGGAAAAAGCAGCGACCTCCGTCACATTATCTGGCTTTATTGTTTTTTTTTTTTTTTTTAATACACTTAACCAGTGTTGGAAGTTATTTCGTGTTCTTGTTTATCATCTTCTCCCCTGACCAGAATATAAGCTCCATGAGTATAGGGACCATGTCTGTCTTGCTCAGGGTTCTGTCACCACAGCCTGGACCAGTGCTGGGCACCCAGGGGAAACCCAGGCGACACTTGTTGCCTGAGGGAACTGACCCCTGGGCTGAACAGGTATGTCGCCAGCTCTAAGGTGGCACGTTGTGACAGGTGACCCAGGACTGAGCAGTTTGGGAGAAGTTCTCCTGGGGGGATCTGGGGAAACCTTGAAGAAGAGGAAGGGTTTGAATTGTGACAAGAACAGGTACCACTTCTTCAGGAAATTGACAGTGCTTTTGTGGGCACAGGAAGGTGGATGAACAAGGACTTGGAGGAGGGAAGGCTAGGGTTTGGGACAGCTGGTGTATAAGATCTAGACGTGGAGGGGCGCCTTGGTGGCTCAGTCGGTTAAGCATCCAACTTTGGCTCAGGTCATGATTTCATGGTTGGTGAGTCTGAGCCCTCCATTGGGCTCGGGGCTGACAGTGTGGAGCCTGCTTGGGATTCTCTCTCTCTCTCTCTCTCTCTCTCTCTCTCTCTCTCTCTCTCTCTCTCTCTCTCTCTCTCTCTCTCTCTCTCTCTGTCTCTCTCTCTCTCCCCCCGCCCCCACCTCTTCCCCATGTGTGCATGCATGCATGTACTCTCTCTCTCTCAAAACAAATAAACTTAAAAAAAAAAAAAAGTTCTAGCTGTGGAATGCTAGGGACATGGGAGATCAAGTTGGAAAAGTAGATTGTGGCTATGCTCTGAGGGCATCTTGTTATGGACTGAATTGTGCTCCTGCCCCCCAGGATTCATATGTTGAAGTCCTAACCCTTCTATAACCTCCAGATGTGACTATTTGGAGATAGGGTCTTTAAAGAGGGAATCAAGGCTAAAGAGAGGTTATATGGATGGCCCCTCATCCAATATGACGGGTGTCCTTACACAGGGGGAAAGCCACCAGGGCTGCACGTACAATGAGAACATTCCCAGCAAGGGAATGGCCATCTGTAAGCCAAGGATCAAGACCTCAGAAGACCTTGGAAGACCCAGCCCTGCACACACCTTCTTCTGGGACTTTCAGCCCCCAGGACGGTCAGTTTCTGTTGTTTAAGCCCCCTGTTCTGTCATCTTTTGTTATGGCAGCCCTAGCAAATGAATATAGGTCTTAAGCTTTTTATATTTTAATTTTAAATTGTAATATTTCATCTGGTTCAGAAATCAAATATAAAAAGTAATAATGACCAGAGGATCAAGGGCAACATCAACAGTGATACGTCATATTGATAGTTTGTGCCCTTGGTAGGATGTGATGAAAATGGTACTTCACCTGTGTGGTCTTCCTCCAAAAAATCCCAGAACCTCAGTCCGATTATAAGGAAAACATCAGGTAAATCTCAAGTGAGGAACATTCTACAAAACACCTAACCCGGGGGGTGTTGGCTGGCTCAGTCAGTGGGGTGTGTGACTCTTGATCTTGGGGTCATGAGTTTGAGCCCCATGTTGGGTGTGGAGCCTACTTAAGAAAATAAAATAAAAATAATATTCAAAAAACCCACCCAACCTATACTCCTCAACACTTTCAAGGTCATAAAAATACAAGGGAACTGGAAAACTGTCACAGCCCAGAGGAGCATAAGGAGACATGATATCTTAAATGTGATGTGGTGTCTTAGATGGGGCCCTGGAATGGAGGACCTTGGGCAACACTAAGGAAATCTGAGGAAGGTATGGCCTCTAGTTACTGCTCGTGTATTGACATAGGTTCACTAGTTTAACGTGCCGTGCTCACGTAAGATGTTAATAATAGGGGAAACTGGGATGGGAGGGAGCCTGTGAGAACTCTCTATTTTTCCTTGGAGTTTTTCTGTCAATCTAAAATGGTTTGAAAAATAAAGTTCATTTTTCCAAAGTGATAGTGAAAAGTCTCACTCAGATTTCTGTCCATTGTGAAGCGACCGTTCCCACCCACAGCCACTAGTTCATTAATGTTCTGTGCATCTTTCAGGAATCCTTTGTGCAAATATGAATCCATGCTGATTTTCTCCCTGAAAGGCCTTTGTGTTTTCTTTGAAGAGCATTTAATCATTTTTGATATGTCACACTTCAGACATACAAAGTGGAGAGAAAAATACAACGCACCCCCTGTGCCCACCACCCATATTCATCACTTATCAAGAATTTGCTGTGTATGCCTCACCACCCCTCCCTGTCTTGCTGTCCCCCTTTTGCTCATTTTCAAACAAATTCTGGACCTCTTACATATGCTAGTATGTATCTCTGAACGATCTGCATAGCTTTTATTTTATTTTTTTTAATGTTTAACTTTTTTATTTTTGAGAGATGGTGCGAGTGAGTGAGGGACAGAGAGGATGAGAGAGAGAGGGAGGGGGGTAGAGAGAGAGAATCCCATGCAGGCTCTGCCCTGACAGAGCCCAAAGCAGGGCTTGAGCTCACCCGATGCGGGGCTCGAACTCATGAACCATGAGATCATGAGCTGAAGTTGGACGCCTCACTGATGAGCCAACCAGGTACCCCATTATTGTTTTGTTTTTTTTAATGTTCATTTACTTATTTTGAGAGAGAGAGAATGCATGTGAGCTGAACACTCGTAAGTGGGGGAGGGGCAGAGAGGGAGAGAGAGAGTTCCAAGCAGGCTCCACCCTCTGGGAGTCTGATGCAGGGCTGGATCTCACAACCACGAGATCATGACTTAGGCTGGAATCAAGAGTCAGACACTCAACCGACTGAGCCACCCGGGTGCCCCCTGCACTTCTTACGATATACTAAAGTCTATATCTCACCATCAACAGTGGTTCCTGAAGAACCTTTTGTGAACTTTAGTCTGGGTGATGAGCAGACACAGGAGAGCTTTGCAGGGCGGGCGTGTGTATATGTGACCTAGTTCTGTCTGTGTGTGGGATGATTTGGGCTTGGAGGAGGTTAGAGCAGGGAGGCCAATTATAAACACACTTGGTCTGGATGGCAAGTGGTAGGGCCTGATGCATGGCGGCCGCAGCAGGGTGGGGAGAAGAACCAGCTAAGGAGCCGGTCGCGGCGGGGGGCACTAACCAGCCTGGCTTCAGATACACGTCTGCCTGGAGGATAGACGGGGCCTTGGTGTGAGGGCAGGGCAGCTGCAGCTATCTGTACCCAAGGGTCCGGTGGCTAGGCTTTCCTTTTCAGAAGAGTGGGCTCATTTTGACCACCTCAAGGCAGGTGTCCCAACTCTGCAGTGCCCCGGCAAAGCCTGTCCTTTGCTTGGCTTAGTGGGCCAGCACCCACCCACATGGGTAAGGAACATCAGCATGTCGGAGCCGGAAGGCCACCAGAAATCACAGCATCTAACTCCTCTCTGGTTACGCACAGAGAAACAGAGACCCAGAGAAGGGGCGTGTGTTGCCTCGGCCACACAGGGAGTGAGAAGCAGAGCTGGAATGAGACCCAGGGTCTCTGACTTCCTTCCTCCCATTACCCACAGCTTCCTCTTCTCTCCGAACCCTGCTCCCAGAAGAGATGTGACACGAGCCAGTGCTGCCCGTGTGCATACGTTTGAAACGTCCTGGGTGACTCCGCTCCCAGGGACGCAGGCACACTAAGCCTGCTTGCTAATGACAGCATTACTACAGGAAACTATTTACGGAGCACCTACCACGTACCACAAACTGTGCCGGGAACTTTGTATACGTCACGTCTGAACCTCTCCAAATCCCATGAGGCAGCCACTATTATTTCTGTAATCTCCCATTATAGAGATGGGCAAATTGAGATACGGAAGAGGTAGCTTGGCTAGGATCATACAGTGAGGGTGTGGCAGAGGCAGTGTTTGTCCAACTGGAAAGTCTGCACTCTTAAACACTAACCCCTGTGGCCTCTGAAGAACAGGGGTGGCTTCCTGTGAAGAGGACGCTGCTCACTCCCTGGCCTCCACCCTCGTTGTCCCCCAGACCCACACCCCGGCCCTGAGCCTCTCAGTGGACAAGACAGGCTACAGATGGACCCTGACCCCCTGCTGTCGTCTCCAAGACGCTGGGCCCTACCCAAGGTGGTTTATGGCCTTTGGTGTTTGGGGCCGTAAACAGACCTCCATGTTCAGGGCGCGCATGAAGTGTCAGCGCCGCCTGTGAGGACATCAGACACAGTGTGCTCTCAGGGTTCAAACGAACGGATGCCTGCCCTTTCGACAGCCTTTACTACACTCTGTTCCGTGCCCTGCGAGGGGCTCTGGACACATGGCCCTGGTGTCCGTCATTCAGGCGCTCAGGCCACAGCGGGAGGTGCCACGGGAGACAAGGCTGTAAGAAGAGACCGGGTCCCTAGGGATGGGGCCTGGACCCTAACCAGGGTGGTCCGAGCCGCAGGGATGTTGGCCCAGGTGGGCCCAGGCTTTCTAGGCCGCGGCTGGAGAGCGGGTGCGGCGCAGGAAGGCCGGCTGCAGCAGGGCGCCGCCAGCTGCGGAAGACGCGGTGGCGGACGGCCCATCAGGTGCCCAGGGGCCGCGGCGCGGGGCGGGTTCCCGGGTCCCTCCCCATCGGTGCGGGGCCGGGTCACGTGGGTGGTTTGGGGCGCACCACGCCCCTCCGGCCGGGCCCCCAGCTGCAGCACCCCCACCACCACCGCGGCGCCGGGAACCCGGGGTCAGGCCGCGGTCAGACGCTGGCGCGCGCCGTCGCCGCAGGACGCGCCCCGCCCCTCGGCGGTCGCCGGGGGCCCAAGGTTCGAGTCCCGGCCTTGGTGTGACTCGCCGCGGGGAGGCCCCTCCCCGGCCCTGCCCTCTTCCGGCCTCGGTTTTCCCATTCCAGAGGTCTCGGAGAGCCTGCGCTCCCGGTCACGCGCGGCCCCGAGCCCACAGGCCGCCACACGGGGCGGGGCAGCGGCTAGGCGTCCGCAGCGCGCCCGCCCGCGGGAGCGCGGACGCGCACGGGCGCGCTCGCACCTGGCCGCCGCGAGAGCGGGTTTGGGCGGGCGGGGCCGGGGAGCCCCGCCCCCCCCCGAACCCGCCCCTGGCCCCGCCGGGCCAATCGAAGCGGGCGGCTGGCCCCGTGTGGGGCGACGCGCTGGGGGCGGGGCCTGCGGGGGCTGAGGAGAGAGCCCGAGGGCCGGCGGCGCGAGGCGGTCGGGCGGAGGCGGCGGCGGCCGGTCCCGGGACAGCGACGCAGCGCGCCCGCGGCCGCGACAGGGCCGGTCAGGCTCCGCAGCCCGCCGCAGCCGCCGCCTCGCCGCCGAGGGCCCGAGATCGCGGCGGCGGGTGCGCGGCCTGTGAGAGCGGCCGGAGCGGCGGGCGCGGCGCGGCGCCGAGCGTCCTGTCAGGCGGCCGAGGGCGCCGCGGACCCGCGTCGCGATGATGCCGGTGGGTGCGGGCGGCGGCGGCTTCCTCCGTGGGCGGCCGGCCAAGCCTCCTTCCTCCCGCGGCTCCCCGCCCCCGGGGCCCGCGCGAGGCCGGGCGGGCGGGGAAGGAAGTGGCCTGGCGGGCGCGCCCGGCCCCGGCGCCCCCCGGGCGGGCAGGTGGGGGCGGCGCCGGGCTGTCAGCGCGGGCCGGGCGGGGAAGGGCTGGGGCCGGGGCCGGGGTCGGGGTCCGGGCGAGGATCGCCGCGGTCTTCCCCGCCCTGCGCCGCGGGGTCTCCCCCCCCCCCCATCCCCCGCTCCCCCGGGCCGGCGCCCCCTCGGCCGCGGCCCGGCCCTTCCTGCGGACCCTCCCGAGCCGGGGGCTGCCCGGGAGGGGGAAGCGGGAGATGAAATTGGAGCCAGTCGTTTTTCCATCCGTTCTGGCGGGTGGTCAGACGGGCCGGGGGGCGGAGGGGGGGCTGCCGTTTGGCGCCCGCTCGGTTTCGGGGTCTCGCGGCGCCCGTGTGACCCCCCCCCCCCCGGCCTGAAATTTTCTGGGGTCGCGTTCGCAGTCGGCGCCGTGTCCACCTCCGTGTGGCGTTCCCACGCTTGGAACCCCGTATTTGTCCCCAGCCCTGCCCCGATTCTGAAATCGTGTTGCATTTAGGAATTTACGTGGGGAATGGATTTGGAGAGCCATCTTAGGAATTCCCCTGTACCGCGCGCGTCCTGCTCGTTTGTACGTTCTGCTTCGACTGGCCTTGCTGTCACTGTGTTCTGGGGGTTGAACGAGGTTCACCGGTGGCGGTGCCGCCTTTGTCCTGTCCTCAGGGATGCGTTCTGCTGGAAAGAGGACGCTACATTTGCTATTTCCTTTACCTGCAGTCTAAAGAGCAGCGGGCGCTGAATTACAATTGTTCTGATCTGGATTTTTTTTGCGAGATAAATGCCGTGACTTAGGAAAAAAATGTAGGACTGGTGGCACCCGGTTGGATGTACTGGTGTTCTGAGTGCCTTTATTTTGGGTAAAATTCAGGAACACATTTGTAGTAAAGCAACAGCAGAATCATTGTCGTGACCTACAATTTCTACGTTGCAAATCACATTTCTGAAGGAAAGTACCGTTTCTCTGCATTTTCAGCCTGGATGCTGCTCGTTTGCGCCGCTGCACTCAAGGACATTTAGATTAGAATTCCCCCCCCCCCCCCACCCGATCTTTCAAGTCATTTCCTGTCTCTTGATAATCTCTTCTCCCCTTTTTGAGCTGATTCCAGCACATGTTTGCAGAGTCTTAAGCTTTGACCTCGTTGATCCCGAGGTCCTTCTTTGGCATCAGGGCTTGTGGGGTTTCTAGACGTTTGGTTGAAAATGAATGATTGTCTTGTAATGGAAGGAGAATTGGGTGAGGATCCGAAGGTCGCGAGTTGAGTCCCGGTTCTGCTACTTTTTAGCTGTGTGACCTTGAACAAGTCAAGGTCTCCAGCCTGGAATCCCGTCTCCGGCAGGAATAAAGACATGCCGGTGTCTGAGGATCAAAAAGGGTGGCGTGTCCAAAAGTGCTGGTCAGACAATGCCGTGCGAGTCCTTATTGTTGTGGCGTGGCTCTAACTGTAACCTCGGAAAGATAAGGCATCTGGAGGCTGTGCTTCCCTAATTCTCGCTGGCTGGATTTGGGAAAGGCGTTACGTGTTGGGGAGTTTTGAAAGCGGTTTTCGTTGAATCACGTGAGAGTTGATTGTATTAGATACTGCAGTAATATTGAAGGGTATCTGTGCAATTTTGGTTGGTTTCCTCACTGTGTAATGTTTACACGTACCCTGTTAAGGACCTGGCTTACATTTTCCAGAGGATATACTGACATTTACCTCCCTTACACAGGGTTAGGGTTTCTAGTCTCTTCCTTATCATGTTTCTTTATTAAGAAGTGTGCTTAGCTGGCAATTGGGAAACTTCATGATACTCAAAATAATCAAATACTACTTAAAAAAAAACAAACAGGTCTGTTAGCTATTTCAAACACACTGCTTTTGTTTTGAAATGCCTTCTAGAAACATGGTATTTTTCTTAGTCTCTCCTTTGTGGCCTCTAGGTCTGTATTTCCTTCTTGATCCCTAAAAATACTACTTGTAGGATTGAGCCCTTCGTCTGTTAACACAGTTGGGGCTGGTTGTAAATTTAACACAGGTTTTAAGGACTTGCCATTCTTACTTGGTCCTATCTTTATGTATCCAAGATGTAAATGATTTTTCTTACTTTATATTTGGTGTTCGTCATCATGAGGAATCATCAAAGGAAGATTGGCTCATGTTTTGCGTCCTTTGTATACAGCAGTACACGCTTTCTTTTCTAGTTCATATTGTTCTTTTTTTTGTCTTAAATTTTTATTTAAATTCTAGTTAACATACAGTGTAATGTTGGTTTCAGGAACAGAATTTAGTGATTCATCATTTACACATAACACCCAGTGCTCATCACAAGTGCCCCCCTTAATACCCATCACCCATTTAGCCCAGCTCCCACCCCCCGCCCCTCCCCCGCAGCAACCCTCAGCTTGTTCTCCATAGAGTTGAGTCTCTTATGGTTTGCCTCCCTCTCAGAGCAGTACTTTCTAATAGGAATGTAATGGGAGCCACACAAATGTGATTTTCTAGGAACTACATTAAAAAGGTGGTATTTGAGTAATGTCTTTTGTTAATGCAGTATATCAAAAGCATTGTAGCATGTAATCAATATGAAAAATTTACTAATGTAATATTTTACTTTTTTTTTTTTAACTAAGTCATTGAAATCTGGTGTGAATCCTGTGTGACTCTAGTGAAGTTTTACGTTTATAGCTCATACCAGTTCAGAGTAACACATCTCAGGTGCTCGGTAGCTACGTGTCGTCAGTGGCTACCATATTGGGCAACACAGGTTTAGAGTATATTTCTTTTAGTTATTTGAGAATTGGCAGTTAGTGTGTGGTGTCTGTGGTAACTTTTAATTGATCAGATGGTTTACTGCAGCACCCAGTCTCTCAGCTGTTGGGAATGAATGGGAGGATATCTGGCCATGTTCTCATCTGACACAATAAAGCCTTTGAAGAAGTCTTCAATTTGCCTGTTACGCAAAGTTCCAAGACTATTTACTTTTAAACAAAGTTATATTTTGGAATTTTCCCTTATTAAAATAGTACTGTGTTCTAGTGTCTGTTGTCATTCACCTTTTTGTCAGTGGATGACATTTTTATTTATTTATTTATTTTTAAATTTTTTTAACGTTTATTTATTTTTGACACGAGAGAGACAGAGCATGAACGGGGGAGGGTCAGAGAGAGGGAGACACAGAATCTGAAACAGGCTCCAGGCTCTGAGCCATCAGCACAGAGCCTGACACGGGGCTTGAACTCACGAACCGCGAGATCGTGACCTGAGCCGAAGTCGGATGCTTAACCGACTGAGCCACCCAGGCACCCCAGTGGATGACATTTTAAAAATGTTTTCCCAGGGCACTTGGGTGGCTCAGTCAGTTGAGCATCTGTCCCTTGATTTTGGCTCAGGTCATGGGATCGAGCCCCGTATCAGACGCCGTGCTGAGTGTGGAGCCTGCTTGGGATTCTCTTTCTTCCTCTGCCCTTCTCCCCTATTCGAGCACATGTTCTCTCTCTTTCAAATAAAAAAATAAAATTAAATTAATAATAAGTGAAAAAAAGGACTCAGCTTGGGTCTCCCATTCCAGAGATCTTTAAAATAAATAAAATAATAACATAAAAATGAAACTGTTTTCCTAAGAAGAAAATGGGCTGTGCTTTAAAGATTACTCATTGGCTTGTGCCTAAGATCTGGACCTGGAAGCATTTAGGCTATGCCTAAATAACTTTGATAGAAGTAAGAACGTTAATAAAGATAGCCTGGCTCAGAGCATGAAAAGAATGAAAACTGCCTTGCTCATTGGTCGGCATCTTTCTTTTCAGAAGAGAGGGAGCATTTTGCAGCTGGTAAAACTTCCTGTGCAAAGGTGAAATAGATCTGGGGAATGGCGCTAAGGATACTTTTTTCTTTTCCAAAGGAACGTTGATGTGAGTAAAGGAAGTTCTGTGGTTCTAAAGTGTTTTATTCATAAGGGAAGCACTCTGGTGTTTTGGTAATGTTAGCAGTGAGACTCCTTACCTCCAGTAGGCACTGCATAGTATGACTAGCTGATTCCACTCCTTTCTGTCCTAGGAGCCCTTTCAACATATTAATTGTATAGGCTATGGGTTAAATTAATTTGTGTTTAACATTTAACTTTCATTAAACAAACATTCACTTATTTCAGATACTTCCTAACTATACAGAAAAAAAATTTTTGAGGTACTAGAATAGGTCTTTCTTTTTAAAATTTTTTTAATGTTTGTTTATTTTTGAGAGAGGAGAGAGAGCACGAGAGGAGGAGGGGCAGAGAAGGAGGGGAACACAGAATCCTAAGCAGGCTCCAGGCTCCTAGCTGTCAGCATAGAGCCTGACGCGGGGCTGGAACTCACAAACTTCCAGATAATGACCTGAGCCGAAGTTGGACGCTTAACCGACTGAGCCACCCAGGCACCCTGGTTTTTTCTTTCTTTAAGCCATCAGCTGTCGTGTAATTGATAAAACACACTGGAAGAAGAGAGATTTAGGTTCTAGTCCACACTTTTTAGTACCTGTGTAACTTTTGGACTTAATTTCTTTGGACCTCAGTTTCTCATCTGTGAGATGAGTTGGTCTTGGGTGATTTCCAACTGTTTATGGTTGGTCCAGTAGTTAATACATAGCAGATACTTTCATGAAAGTCAGTAATCAGGCTACATCAAAGGTTGAGGCAACCTGACACTTGTTTTGACAGCCCTAATAGTAAACTTGTTCACGGCCCAAGTATCTTTGTATGATAGAGCAGATAAGAGCTCAGTAGGTGTTCACTGTTACTGTTAACTAATAATTTAGTCACTTGATAGGCTTGAATTGTATCCTAATTTAGCAAACAAAGCACTGAAGACTAGAGAAGATTTTTTAAAACTCTGGCTTTTTTAAAACAAATATTACAGACATAATATTGCCATTTAAAATAACTCCAGCCTTGAGATTGCCCACAGATTCATAAAAAGAAAAGCTAAGTCTCAATCATACAAAGGTGTGTATATAAAAGCTTGTCTTGCAGTTTTATTGAACTTAAGAACCGTCTACGCGGAGAGCTCTTTAAAGGCTACAGTGTGAAGTGCAGCCATAAAGTTGCAGCTCTTGACCTTCCTAGAGCTCGATTGGGTAATAGTGAGTTGGTAATAGCGAGTTGGTAATAGTGAGTGAGTGCTCCGGTGAATGGTTGTTGTCATTAGGCATTTAGGCTCTGTGTCATAGGTTTTGTGGTGGTGTCTTTGTTTTTATGGAGAACTGAGGCTCACGAGGTAAAGAAACTTGGCTAGGTGCTCCAGCTCCTAAGTGGTAAAACGAGGTTGGAAAACAAACAAGCTGACTCAAAGCCTTTGCTCCTATCCTTTGTGCCCGTCACTTAGGGAAGTTTGCTGTAGTCAAGGCATTTCGCTGTGGGTGCTAGTGAATCGAGTTTGGCTAAGTGTTTTCCCCTTATGCTCAGCTCAAACAGAGCTTAATATTTAAAAGAATCCCAAGGTGAATCTTCTTTTTTAATTTCCAGTGTAGCTAACACAGTATTATATTAGTTTCATGTGTGCAATATAGTGATTCAACACTTCTGTACGTTACTCAGTACTCATTACAAGTGTGCTCTTAATCTCCTTCACCTGTTTCCCCATCCCCCGACCCACCTCCCCTCTGGGAACCATCAGTTTGTTCTCTGTAGTTAAGAGTCTGCTTTTTGGTTTGCCTTTTTTCTTTGTTTTTTTCTCTTTTCTTTTTTCTTTGTTTTTTGGTTTGCCTTTCTTCTTTGTTCCTTTGTTTTGTCTGTTAAATTCCCATATGAGTGAAATCGGATGGTATTGGTCTTTCTCTGACTGACTTATTTCACTTAACATTGTACTTACTAGCTCCATCCTGTCATTGCAAATGGCAAGATTTCATTTTTTTTCTGGCCGAGTGATATTCCAGTGTGTGCGCGCGCGCGTGTGTGTGTGCGCGTGCGCGCCTTCTTCTTTATCCATTCATCTATTGATTGACATGGATTGCTTCCTTAATTTGGCTGTCGTAAATAATGCTGCTGTAAACATAGGGGTGCATATATCTTTGCAGATTAGTGTTTTCGTATTCTTTGGATAGATAGTAGTAGAATTACTGGATCATATGGAAGTTCTATGAAACTCCATACTGTTTTCCACAGTGACTGCACCAGCCTGCACTCTCACCAACAGCGTTCAAGGGTTCGTTTTTCTTAACATACTCCCCAACATTTGTTTCTTGTGTTTTTGGTTTTAGCTGTTCTGATAAGTGTGAGGTGATAGTTCACTGTGGTTTTGATTTGCATTTCCCTGTGATAAGTGATGGAGAGCATCTTTTCATGTATCTGTTAGCTATCTGGATGTCTTTGGAAAAATGTTCATGTCTGCTGTCTATTTTTTAAATTAGATTATTTGGGTTTTTGGTGTTGACAAGGTGAATCTTTTTTTAAAATTTTTTTTTTAATGTTTTATTTATTTTTGAGAGAGAGAGAGAGAGAGAGCACAAGCAGGGGAGGGACAGAGAGAGAGGGAGACACAGAATCTGAAGCAGGCTTCAGGCCCTGAGCTGTCAGCTCAGAGCCCGACGTGGGGCTTGAACCCGGAACTGCGAGATCATGACCTGAGCTGAAGTTAGATGCTTAACCAAGTCACCCAGGCGCCCCTGAGTTTTTTTTTTTTTAAGTTTGTTTATTTGAGAGAGAGTGCGCGCACACATGTGTGAGTGGGGGGAGGGGCAGAGAGAGCCTATCTGTGCAGAGCCTGACTCAGGGCTGGATCTCACAACTGTGAGATCATGACCTGAGCCAAAATCAAGAGTCCAGTGCTTAACTGAGCCACCCAGGTGCCCCAACAAGGTGAATCTTTTTGATAAAAAATGATAATTTTCATCATCTTGGGGCAACTCTTAAAAATCATCTTCATCATCTTTTGGGGCAACTCTTAAAAATTTTTTTTTATTGTGTTTATTTTGAGACAGAGACACAGTATGAGTGGGGGAGGGGCAGAGAGTGAGGGAGACACAGAACCCGAAGCAGGCTCCAGGCTCCAAGCTGTCAGCACAGAGCCCGATGCGGGGCTCAAACCCACAAGCTGTGAGATCATGACCTGAGCCAAAGTTGGACGCTCAACTGACTGAACCATCCAGGCACCCCGGGACAACTCTTTTAAATGTAAACGTCATTTTCCTTTCTCAGCATCCTACTTAAACATACTATGCCAGTATATATGCTTAGAGTTACTTAGGATTTCTAGCATAATAGGAACTTAGATTATCATGTTATTGTATTGAAGTTATATAACTGGTTGTCAGCATGTGTTTTTGTGTGTGTTTGCACAGATGGGCAATAATCTTCAGCAAAAGTTTGGTGGTATTTTGGTGCCCAGAAGTTTTGTTGCCATAGTTATTTCACAAACGGTGGTTCTAGGGATGAACTTAGAAATGGTGGTAATAATCAAGTTCTGTTGTGACACTTTCTTGGCCTAATTGCTTTATTTCACTGCAAATATAACTGCATGGTTGTTGTTCATACTAATAAGCAAAAGCTACCGTTACTGGATTTTGTAAAATAAAAATCTTTGCCTGGTGATATGTAGAGCAATAAAAGACCGTGAGAATGAGGTTGTTTTAAAATTAATAAACGGAGCGGAGCACCTGGGTGGCTCAGTCGGTTAAGCGTTACACTTCAGCTCCGGTCATGGTCTCATGGTGCATGGGTTTGAAGCCGGCAGTGTGGAGCCTGGAGCCTGCTTCAGATTCTGTGTCTCCCTCTCTCTCTGCCCCTCCCCTGCTCTCTCTCTCAAAAATAAACATTAACAAAAAATTAGGGGTGCCCGGATGGCTCAGTCGGTTAAGTGTCCGACTTTGGTTTAGGTCGTGGTCTCACATTTCATGAGTTTAGCCCTGCATCAGGCTCCGTGCTGGCAGTGTGGAGCCTGCTTGGGATTCTCTCTCTCACTCGGTCTCTCTGTCTCTCTCAAAATGAATAAATTTAAAGAAGAAAAGGTTTTTTTAATTAAAAAAATAAAATTAATAAATGACATTTGAAATAGTAGTGTATAGTTCATATAGGATCCTGTTAGTAGTATTGTTAGTATATCTACAGAAAATGTTAACTGAAGTTTTGGTAGAATCATGATCCATAACATATGTTATGATTGTAATCGTCATGGCTGAAGCAGGTGCAGAGGCCCTGTGGTAGGACCATGCCCGGCATACTGGAGAAACAAAAGGAACCCGGTGTGGCTCAAGCAGAGTGCGTGAAAGGGAAAGTGGGGGAGATGAAATCAGAAAGGTGATGGTGGTGGGAGAGTTTAGGATCTTGTAGGACCTTACAGGTTATTCACATAAGCTATTTTAAAGACCAAAGATATGATGAGACATTTCTATTGGGAGAAATGAAACAGTGGTTTATTTTTTGTGTTGTAAGTTCTGAGTAGCCGGCATGACCTAGGTGTAGCCGTAGGAGTGTGGGTCCTGGTGTCAGTCAGCTTAAGTGTGGATTCTGGCATCACCATTTGGCTCTCCGACTTTGGGTGAAGTTACTTGACCCCTCAGTTCTTAAACTGAGGATAGTAATTGTAAATTTATAGGGTGATTAGGAGGATCAGGGTGATTATTATGGTGAAAGGAGCCTGCTGTGTAGTAAATGCTCCGTACATGGTAGTTATTTGTGATAAGTTTCATTTCCTCTGGGAAGCTTTTACCATCTTTGCCTTGGCCACATCTACCAGTATAAGCAGCCTGGTGCATCTTTTTTTTTTTTTAAAGCTATAATTCATATACCATAAATTCATCTTTTAACATGTTTAGTTCAGTGGTTTTTAGCGTCTTCATAAGGTTGTATGACCATCACCCGTGTCTAATTCAGAACACTTTGCCTGAAGCGTCTTTGTAGTAGTCGCCATACTTGCAGTCGAAACATTCGTTTGTGTGGCTGTTTGATTAATGTCTGTTCTTGTCCTATGCTGTAAGTTTCACGAGAGCAGATGCTGTCTCTTTTTGTTTGCCTCTTACCACCAGTGCCTGTCCAAGGGACCGGCCACGTAGTGGGTGTTCGGTGACAATTTGTCGAATGAAAGAAGACATAATGTGGAAAGTAGCTTTGGACCCCATCGCGAATAGGTGTGTGCGTGTGTGTGATGTGATGGGATTCACACTCGACCCTGTGGGTGGTCAGAAACCAGCGAGCATTTTTATAGCGTGCAGTGGTGATTTGTATGAAAGAGGGATAATTCTGAAGCCGGAGAGAATAGACTGTGGAGTGAGGGAGAGTGAACAGAAGCAGGAGAAGCAGTAAGGGGACCGATTGGTGCGAGGCAGGCTTGACCCGAAGACGAGAGAGATCTGCTCGGTGGGTAAAAGAGGTGGTGGGGGTGTGTACGAGTGTGGAAGTATGAGTGTGATGGCCCCACGTGTAAGTGTGTGTGTGCTTGAGAGAGAGAGGAAGGAAGTCCGGTGCCTGGAGCCGAGGATAATAGGTTTATTGCGTCAGCAGCCAGGCTCGTCTTTCCTTTAAGATAGAGACCACTTGAGAAGGGGTCTGTTTTAAGGGCTTACGGGGACCAGTGAGTTCCATTTTGGTCGGATTGAGCTTCAGATGCCTGCTCTATCCAGAAAGGGGTTACGCTGAAATCCTAGGGTAAAATAAAGAGAAAAATCATCGGCCCTATGTTAAGTGGTTTTTAATGTTGTGGTTTAGGCACTCTAGATCGCTGCCCGGGTGTCTGTGGCGTGCCACACACCGTCCCTCGTGCTTGTGAGTGAGCCCCACCCTGGGTCCCGCGAGACCAGGCTGAGCTTCGTGGGCAGGGGCTGGCCCGGCTGCCCGCCCGCGTGCTCTCGGCGCCCGGAAGACCTCGCGTGCCCGCTTGCTGGAGCAGTGCAGTCCGTGACTTCACGTCGATCGTTTGTGCTCTGCTTTTCCCCTGTGGCACGCTTATGTTTCTGATGGCAACCTTGAAAGCAGAAGCAGTAACTCGTAGTTAACCTCACAAATGATCAGCGGATAGGCGGAGATGTTTGTGGTAGAACTAGAAATGAGAAGTGAGGTTGGTCAAAATGTGAAAAAAGAGGAAGTAAAACTTTTAGGATTAGCAAGGAGGACACCTAACCGTAGGAACAAAGTATTTTGTGGTAGAAAATAGGTGTGAAACCGTATAGTGTAGTGGTTATCGGCTCAGACTCTAGGGCCAGGGTCTCAGATTCCGTATTTGCCACTTCCCAGTCCATGACCTCAGACAGATTAGTTAACCTCTTCGTGCCTTATTGTCTTCTTTAAAAGGAATTTAATTACAGTAGATCTCAAAACGCTGTTGTGAAGACTGTCAGCCGCTTAGGGCATTCTGTTAATATACAGAACAAGTACTCAGTAAACGTTCTTCAGATTTCTCTAGCAGCCGAGAGGCTTCATGGCGGACGGGACTCCGAAAAGGATCCTCGGTGCGCTTCCTCGCACTGAGGTGGACTGCCTGTGTCCTGCGTGCCGAGAGAACAAATAGTAGTGGCAAAATCTATCAAGTTGATAGAACAGAGGGGGGATGAATGGTTTGCTTTTCTCGGAAGTTAAAGTTGACCTTCTCTTTCCAGTACCTTCTGTTTTCCCGACCACAGTTTAGAACCAGAATAGGATTCATTTCACTCAGTGTTCCATCGGTGAGCTGAGAAGTTGCCCCCTCCTTGCTGGTCTCTACTTAGATGGCACCTTCCAGGCCACCCTGTCTGAAATGCCCCTTGCAGTCCCCTTACGGTGCTTTGCTTCTCTTCATGGTACTGGTGCCCACCTGGCATTTATTTGCGGAAGCTCCGGGAGAGCAGCCTTTTGTTTCCACTTCCCACTGCGGTATCCCGAGTGCCTGGGACGTTGCCTACCTCCGACAGGCGTTCAGCAAGTACTTGTTTACTGAATGGCCTCAACAAGCATTTGGGGCACAGTGCTTATATGCTGGCTCTGTGCCAGGCCGGGCAGTCCCTGCTTGCTCTCCGTGAGCCCACAGTGGGGAACGGCCAAGTAAACAAAAATGCCCTTCCGGAAAGATAAAAATGGGAAGAGTGGCAGAGTACGAGGTACGAGCAGAGCACAGTGGCAAGAGGAGACTTCTCAACCTTGGAATGTCAGGGGAATTTTCAGCGAGGAGGTGACATTTGAGTAGCGTTTCCAAGGATGAAGGAGAGGGGCAGAGGTGATGGGGAAAGGCTCTTAGGTAGCGAGCGGGTTTAACGCGCACAAGATATTGGGATCTGAATCCGTGTGCTGTGCTCAGGGAGATGGCCTGGAGCATGAGGCCGGATGAAGCCAGGGAGGCTAAAGGGTGGGGACAGATCAGATTCGGAGGAGCGTGTATGACCTGCGTAAGAGTGTGAGCTTGATCCTAAGAAAGATATGAAACCGTTGAAGGTTTCTATTTTTAATTGTAAAATACACGTGACATGAAAGTTTCCGCGCTAACCGCGTTTAAGCGTACAGTCCTGTGGCGTCAGTCCCCTCACACTGTGCAACCAGCACCACCGTCCCTCTCTGGGATTTACTCACCTTCTCAAGCTGCAACTACTGTTGCAGGATTTTAAGCTGAGTTGTGAAGTGCTCCAATTTAAATTAAAGTCCGTCCTGGGGCGCCCGGGTGGCTCAGTCGGTTAGGTGTCCAACTTCGGCTCAGGTCACGATCTCGCGGTTCGTGGGTTCGAGCCCCGCGTCGGGCTCTGTGCTGACGGCTCGGAGCCTGGAGCCTTCTTCGGATTCTGTGTCTCTCTCTCTCTCTCTTTGCCTCTCCCCCGCTCACGCTCTGTCTCAAAAATAAACACATTAAAGAAAAATAAAGTTGGTACTACGTGTCTGGAGTCTGTGGGAGGAGTCTGTTAAGTAGTTGAAGCAGAGGAGGGCCTCTGAGCGGTCAAAATAGTCGCCGAAGAATCTAGCACTGAAGCCAGCGTGTGGGAGACCCTCCTCAGGCCTTACCTCACTCTTCCTCTTACGCATCGCACGCCTCTGATTTACCTGGGTCCTCAGTCTTCAGACACTGTATCTGAGGTTGCTGGAGGGGTGCAGCTGCGGGCAGACAGACTGCTGGAAACCGTAGACACACTTTGAGCACAACCTAAGGTTGTGGTCTGAGGGTGGGCAGCCTGACCTCAGTCAACACCAAAGATAACACAATTACAGATTACAGATTACACACAGGTGGTAGTTAAAGTTCCTGATGATGACTGAGTCATCGAGAAAAGAGTAAATAATATCAGCGATGTAGACAGTGGCTGGGTACATTGTAGATGAGAAAAGTGTCAAGAAACTTAATAATATGTCAAAACCTTGTTTGTGAGAATCTTCACATCCTTTTTTCATACTAAGCCTCTCAAATTCAGAACATATTTTACACAGGGTCGTCTGGGTGGCTCAGTTGGTTAAGCGTCCGACTTTAGCTCAGGTCATGATCTCACAGGTCGGTAGGTTTGAGCCCCGCTTTGGGCTCTGTGCTGACAGTGCAGAGCCTGGAGCTTGCTTTGGATTCTGTGTCTCCCTCTCTCTCTGCCCCTCCCCTGCTCACGCTCTGTCTCTCAAAAATAAATAAACATTAAGAAAAAAATAAAAAAAAAACCTATTTTACACATCCAGCCCATTTCATTTCAGACTAGCCACTTTTCAGGTTCTCACTAGCTGTGTGTAGCCAGTGGCCATTTCATGGACAGCACAGTTTCAGGTTTTGGCTCAGAGGGATTAGACCCTCAGAGAATGCTGTCATTCAAAAAAATTCCTCAAGGATTATAGATGACTTGTATTTTCATTATAGTAATTAAAAAAATTTTTTTAACGTTTATTCATTTTAGAGCGTGTCAGCACAGAGCCCGATGCAGGGCTCAAACTCCCGGACTGTGAGATCGTGACCTGAGCCAAAGTCAGACACTTAACCAACTGAGCCACCCAGATGCTCCTATAGTAATTTTTATTTACTAATTTTTTTTTATATTTTAAAAAGTACTGAAAGGCAATGCAATGTAGTAAAGAACGAGGACTTAGGAGTAGGCTGCCTGGGTTTGAATTTCAGCTGTCTCATTTCCTACCTATTTGATCTTGGATGAGTTACTTAATCTGTGTCTCAGTGTCCTCATCTGCAAAATTGAAGGCACGGTAGTACCTACCTCATCGGATTTTGTGAGCATTAAAGGGTTGTTATATGAAAAGAACCTATGACAGTGCCTGCTCTATACTAAACACTACAGATACGTGCTGTTATCCCCCAAATGTTTATTATCTCCAAAATGTTCAATGATTTTCATTCACTACATTTTAAAGACATTCTTGCTTTGGAGACTGTTTAATTTCAGATGGGCATTTAATAAGTTTTCACCATGAAGAAAAAAAATGCTAATTGTAATTTGGTGAGGATGCTTTTTCATTGATGTCTTTTTTTTTTTTTAATTTTTTTTAACATTTATTTATTTTTGAGACAGAGAGAGACAGAGCATGAGTGGGGGGAGGGCCAGAGAGAGAGGGAGACACAGAATCTGAAGCAGGCTCCAGGCTCCGAGCTGTCAGCACAGAGCCTGATGCGGGGCTCGAACTCATGGATCGCGAGATCGTGACCTGAGCGAAGTCGGACGCTCAACCGACTGAGCCACCCAGGCGCCCCACATTGATGTCTTTGAGTAACTTTCCTGTTTGCTGCAACGTTGAGGCTGCTTAACAACCAAAGAAATAGTGTAATTAATAATTAAAGAATTTAGGATTATAATTAAAATTAAGAAAATGTGAAAGGTTGATTTTAGTACTGTTACAGTTAAACTCAGAAATACTTCATCAGCCCTACTATGTCTGGGGAGACTACCTAGTTCTAATTTTTTCCATTGCTCTCTTGTAACATTGGATTATTTTGAGAGTTTTACCTTATTACTGTTATCTGTAAATAGAGTAGAAGAGCAACAAAAGAAATACCAAAATATGAAAGATCACTGTTTGGGAAGTGGAAGACACTTAAGAGAAGGTCCTTTATCACCTTTTAGAGTAAGGCACAGCTGGAAACATTACCAGATTATGGCGTGGGTACTTAAATGTCGAGTTCTTCGCATAGGAGAAAACAGTGCCTAATAGTGGTTTATTTAATCCCAGCTGTTTCATTTGCGTTGACCGACATCCTACCCTCCTGTGCGGTCTTTGGAACAGTTAAACAGACTGTGTCTAGTAGGACATAATCTGCCCACCCCCTGGCTCCTACACCCATGCTCCACTCCTCTCCAGCTAGCTCCTGTGGTCGCAGCCTACATGGTGCTTCCTCTGGGAAGTACTTCCTGAGGCTGGCATCTGGGTCAGGCAGCCCTTCTGTGGGCTCTCGTGGCTCTCTGCAGTTTCCCACTGTAGTGTCCTGTTGTCCCTTCTCTGTCTCCGCTCCAAGTTCTTTGACAAGGGAGGTGTTGACTGTGTGTGCCCTGAGGCTGGCCTGGGGCCAGGTTGGGCTCTGTAACAGTTTCCTAAATGAATGAACGAGTGATTCTGGAAGTGTGTCCAGTTTATGTTCTGTACAGAGAGACCCCCCGCTTCACAATATGGGGTTTGGCTTGTTGTGCCTCTTTCTGCTGCAGTGTTTTACCATAAATCAAACCAACCTGAGGGCCTAATTTTAATCTTATATGATTTGCCTCCAGAATCGGACAAATCCTCAAATATCAGTATTAATAGAAAATGCCTTCTGGTCCATTTGGTTTCTGATAGTCCTTTTGGAGAGTTGCTGGTAACTAGATTCTAAGGCTCATATGGGGTAACTGGGAGGGGAAAATGGGACATTTTTATAGTAATGATAGTAGCTGCTCATGCTTTTGGTAGTAAAGTAAAAGTAGCTAAGTCCTATGACTGTATTTAATGGAAAAATGAACTTTTGTGATTACTTTGCCAGCTTTTTTGTTATGCAAAGACTGTTATTAAAGTCTTTTAAACTGAAGTTTTATGGCTAATGATACAATAGAAGAACCTGTTTCTAGCAGTTTATGAGGTATTGGCTAATAGAGGAGAAATCTGGTGCTAGAGATTACCAAGGTCAGAATTCTGCACGGCCATGGAGTCAGGCAGGACAAGACTACAAACTCAGGGTTCTAGTGTTTTCAGGAATCAGATCGACTTGGAGATCTTTGCAGAATCTCACTGCTTTCATATCTTGTCCCCCTCCCCAGGTAGTACCTAGCATAATCTACATTCAAGTGCCTTATACTTTTGTTTCGAAATTTTCAATTTCTCATGGGTGGAACCCTTATTAGTTTGTCATAAAACCATGGTTTATGATCTCTATTACTACCGAGTAAGAAGGGGTCAGGCAAATAACTGCTAAGATCCTGTCTATTGCTGACTTCTTGTGATGTTGTATTGGAGCTGAGCAGAGGGGTCTCCATGTGAAAGGCCTCTGTTAGGGAAGCTCCCGGAGAAGCAAGTAGGCTCTGAGCCTGAGTTGCACATGAATCGTGAGATCAAGAGAAGCCAAGTGACATAGGCCGAAAGTGGGAGGCGCTTCTCTGCTGGGTGTTGGGTCTGTACTTTCAACAGATACGGCTGTGCCCCACTGTGCGCCAGAACGTTATGAAGGATATGAGTGGCCTAGCAAGGGAGGTAAACATAGTATAAAACAAGTGATATTCAGCAGATAATTATGACAACACATATTTATTGGCTTTTATTATGTGCCAGCACAGTGCTAGGCACTGGGTACTTGACAGTACTCATTTGCTGTCCTCAAGGGGTTCATAGTCTAGTTGACAGAAGCTTGCAGAGCAGGGACACTTAGGGCAGGAGTGCTTGAGTATGCAGACTTTGGAAGCAGGGCTGGTGTCAGCCCTGACCCTGCCACTTACTAGCTGTGCGACCTTAGACGAGTTACATAACCTGTTGGAGCTTATCTACTCATCCTTAAAATGAAGGGAACAGTGCTTGTCTCTAAATAAATGATGGTATAGCCATACAGAGGAAATGATATATAGCCTTAAAAAGAGTGAACTAGAACTATGTGTATTCTCGTGGAAAAATGCCCAAAATATAGTGTTGGCTGGGAAACCGTCCTACTTATTGTAGTCTTAGTGTAAAAATAGAAGAAGTAGAAAACATCTGAAAGGATATATACCACCTGTTTCAAGTGTGGGTCATTGGTGGGGACTATTCTTTTATTAACATTTTTTAATGTTTATTTTTGAGAGACAGATTGCTAGCGGGGGAGGGGCAGAGAGAGAGAGGGAGACGCAGAATCTGAAACAGGCTCCAGGCTCTGAGCTGTCAGCACAGAATCCGATGTGGGGCTCGAACTCCAGAATGTCGAGATCATGACCTGAGCTGAAGTCGGACACTTAACCGACTTAGCCACGCAGGTGCCCCTGGGGGAACTATTTTTTGTTTCCTCCATTGTTAGACTCTCAAAAAACTTACATGTTAATTTGCCACCCAAAAATAATAAAGCTAATAATAGTTAAAAAAGAACAATGACCTTCTTCCCAGGATTTCTGGCAGGATTGAATGATATTATGTATGGAGAATGCACGAGGTCTAACACATAGTGTCAGTAGGTAGGTACCATTACTGTTACTGCTGGACATAGTGGCTAAGGAGCAAGAAGACCACAGAACCCTTGAAGGTTGATGTTGGATCCTATGGTGTGAATTTCCAGTTGATTCGTCAGAGTGGGATCTTGGTTATCCTTGGAGCCCGGATCTGGGCACCAGAGTCTTCATGGTCCACGACCTTTTGCTGACCTTGGGTGAAAGAGACAAACCTATAACTGGGCTCAGTGTGCCAGGTGCACGTGAACACCACTCCATCGCGGTCCTCACTCTCTCTCGAGAATAACACATTGTCTGCACCATCTTGAAGACAGGGAGAGGTGGCCTGCCAAGTCATGATGCCTTTCCCAAGAGAAACCTGGGACTTTCATGGACGGGCAGTGTGGTATAGGAGGCTTTTGGAGTCATCCCTGGGTTGACCTTGAGCAAGCTATCAACCCTCTCCCCTTTTTTTGAAGTTTATTTATTTATTTTGAGAGAGAGAGTGCGCACATGAGCAGGTGAGGGGCAGAGAGAAAGAGGGAGAGAGAGAATCCCAAGCGCGCTCTATGCTGAGCATAAATCATGACCTGAGCCAAAATCCGAGTCAGATGCTTAACCCACTGAGCCACCCAGGTGACCCTGTCAACGTCTTCTGTCCTGCTTCATCTGCTCCTGCCTTTTTCACTTGCATGTCATAATGGTTCTTTTCCTTGTTCCTATTGGATGAAGAATCGGACGATACTTTTTTTTTTGAGGCAGGATTGGTGGGTCATCTTATTAGATTGACCTTTTCATCTGCTGGTAAGGTGATAGTTGGAATGAATCTTCATAGGGAAAAAAATCTGTGAGTGTTTGTTTTCTTTTTAGACCTGATTTTATTTTATTTATTTATTTATTTATTTTTAATTTTTTTTTTCCAACGTTTTTTTTATTTATTTTTGGGACAGAGAGAGACAGAGCATGAACGCGGGAGGGGCAGAGAGAGAGGGAGACACAGAATCGGAAACAGGCTCCAGGCTCTGAGCCATCAGCCCAGAGCCCGATGCGGGGCTCGAACTCACGGACCGCGAGATCGTGACCTGGCTGAAGTCGGACGCTTAACCGACTGCGCCACCCAGGCGCCCCTAGACCTGATTTTAAAAGATTTGATTCTTGGGGCGCCTGGGTGGCTCAGACGGTTGAGCGTCCAACTTTGGCTCAGGTCATGATCTCGCAGTTCATGAGTTCGAGCCCCGCGCCGGGCTCTGTGCTGACAGCTCAGAGCCTGGAGCCTGCTTTGAATTCTGTGTCTCCCTCTCCCTCTGTCCCTTCCCCACTCGTGCTCTGTCTCTGTCTCTCAAAAATAAATAAACGTTAAAAAAAAATGGAAAAGATTTGATGCTTTGTGGTTCTTGTCTCTTGGGAGTTTGTTGTATATGAAACAGTGTACTTTTTCTTAGCAATGACTTACGTTGGGTGCCCATTCATCCAGATGTGAAATGGAAGGGTCTTGGGTTTTGCCTGTTGTCCTGGCAGTCTGTCTCATTAGCTTCTTTTTTCACTCAAAGTGGCCGTGTTTGGTTCTTAATTATATGGTTTCCTCAATTATATCCTAATCAAATGCCTTGGACTTATTATTATTTTTTTTTTTATAAAACCATGTCACTTAGCTTACATTTTTCCAGTATCCCATTGATATTTAGGGAGGCCCTCTTATAATATTTTCAAAGCATATTAATAGGTTTATTTTATGATCAGCTACCCTTTATAATTTGTATTTGATGAGGTGTTCCCGTGTCAATTTTGTTTCATGGTTCTCTTTTGTGACTTAATTTCAGTTCATTTCTATAATTTTTAAAGTCCTGAGGGTTTTTCTAACTTTTCAGTGCCCAAAATTGTTATCATGTATTTAAATAAGAGAGGGAGGAAATTAGATTTGAGAGAATATTGTATGTCAGGCTTCTTACTAGAGATTGTACAGACTTTCTCATTTAATATTATGTAAACAACGTAATGAAAGAAACTGCTGAGAGGGAGTCAGCCTGCTGGGCTGAGAATCAAGAGACCTGATTTCAGTCTTGGTTTTGTTTTTGTTCATAAGATTTATGAGCCTTGACAGATTATTTCCTTCCCTGGGCTTCTGCTTCCTCATCTGTAAAATGGGGGAAAGAGTGGTGGTTAGATTAGGTTCCTTCTGGCTCTGAGGTTTGATGACTAATCTTTATGATAGCTTAATTTTGAAACTCTCAGCATGTCCCTTTAAAAAATTTTTTTTTAATGTTATTTATTTTTGAGAGACACATAGCATGAGCAGGGGAAGGCAGAAAGAGAGGGAGACACAGGATCCAAAGCAAGCTCATAACCTGAGCTGAAGTCGGATGCTCAGCCAACTGAGCCACCCGGGCATCCCTCAGCATGTCCCTTTTAATTTAACACTTATGAGAGTTTTAAGAAGCAAGTGATCACTTAATCTAAAATAACTCAAATTGTCAAAAAATTTTTTTTATCTTTTTCCTCCAACAACTTTAGGGACTATTGAAAAAATTGAGGCCCTTATGTACTGTCATCTCAAATTTGTAGCTTAAAAGATGTGCTTTTAATAGGAATAGTATGAATATTACCTTAGGGAGCGCAGTATTTTATTTTCGTGTTAAAATATGGATTCTTGTGAGAACATCCTGAGTGCTCAGCCAACAATAATACATTAACTACTTTTGAGATCAGAGGGGAAAGAAAACTGTTTGGTGGTGGTGTGGGAAGACAGTACGAACAAAGGAAAGATGATCTGCCAACCTGAACTCCATTTTCTCTCCTGTTTGGATAGAAACAACCAGAGCTTTCAACTTGGTACAGAGCTGGGACTTGCCTGTGTTTGCCAAACCGAGTTGCCTGAGGTTCTTGACCCTGTGGGGTGGAGCGAGAGGAGAGGACATCTCCATGGCTGGACAGTCCCTGCTTTGGCCTCCTAAAGTGTTGGGCCTGAAGCAGGTGTTCTCACTGACCTTTGCTCCCTCCGCACCTCCGCTGTTGTTTTTGTTTTAGTAGCTCGCAGGTGGAGGACCCGTTGGGGCCTGGGAGGCAGTGTTTGGTGAGGAAGCAAGCACAGGATTTGGGGTTAGTCAAACTGGTGGTCATAGGTGGGCTCAGCTCCCTGGTAACTGTGGTGCCTTGGATGAGTGCTAAACCTTTTTCTTTTCTTTTCTTTTCTTTTCTTTTCTTTTCTTTTCTTTTCTTTTCTTTTCTTTTCTTCTCTTCTCTTCTCTTCTCTTCTCTTCTCTTCTCTTCTCTTCTCTTCTCTTCTCTTTTCTTCCTCCCCTCCCCTCCCCTCCCCTCCCCTCCCCTCCCCTCCCTTCCCTTCCCTTCCCTTCCCTTCCCTTCCCTTCCCTTCCCTTCCCTTCCCTTCCCTTTCCTTTCTTGAATAGTTGATTTCCAGATGACACTTCACCAAATCTAGAACTAACACTTGATTTTTTAAAATGTTTGTTTATTTATTTTGAGAAAGAGAGACTATCGCAAGTAGTCTCTAGTTGTTAATATGGAGTCCGACATAGGGCTCGATCTCATGAACACGAGATCATGACCTGAGCTGAAATCAGAGTCAGATGCTTAACCAACTGAGCCACCCAGGCAGGCGCCCCTTGGTTTTGTTTTGTTTTGTTTTGTTTTGTTTTGTTTTGTTTTGTTTTGTTTACTAGCTGATGCATGCTGAGCCTTGAGTGCAAGAACCTCAGGTTTCTCCTTTGTAAAATGGTAATTATTTTAGTAATTAAGGTCATTTTGGCTTCAAGTGGCAAAAACCAACTTCTGCTTTCTAAAGAAACATCTTGGAAAAGGAGGGCCTTACTGCATGGACGCTGATGGAAGAGCTGGGCAACCGAACTGGCCCAGGCATAGCCGGCCGCCTCTCCGAGGCACAGCCTCTCTCTCTTCCAGGCCACGTCCGTTTTGTCTACACGCTCATCAGAGCTACCTCCGCAGCCTACTCAGCTTCTAGTTTGTGCTCCCTCCAGGATTCTCCTCCTGGATTCTCCTCCAGGATTCTCCCTCCTGGATTCCCCTCCTGGATTCTTAGAGTAGCTTCCCGAGGGGCCTTCTTATTTCTGTGCTCTTTCCCCTCCCTCAGTCAGTTGTCAACAGAGCAGCCAGAGTGAGCCTGCGAGTGGTCACGGTAAAACATGCCGCTTCTTACTTAGCTCACAGCCCTCCAAGGGCTTCCGAGCTCTCTGAGCCAAGCCTAGTTAGTAGTTTACCCGTCCTCCCTACTCCTCCCCCTGATCTGTGTGCTCAGCCAGGCTGACTCCGAATCCTACCAAGCACTCTTTGTGCCTGGGGGCGTAGACACTTGCTCCAGTGCTCTTCCTGCACGCTTTCTGCAGGCTTACTCTCACGTCCTTCAGGTGCCTTTTCGGACACCTTATTTAAAATTAAAATTGTCCTCTTCCCTGTCTCCTTTGCCTGTTTTGCTTTCCTTCATAGGGTATATCACCACCCACCCTACTATATTTTTTGTCTGCTTATTTTTTTGTCTTTTTCCCCAGACTATAATCCGATCCCTGCAAGCAGGAGCCCTGTCTGCTTTGTCAGTGCTGAATCTCCAACACAAAGTAGGCACTCGGTAAATACTTGTGGAATAAAAAAAGCACTTTTTGTTGTGTTTTCCTTCATTGAGCCGGCAATGGCAAGAGAGGTGGGCATGTAGAATAACCATGACCCTGGAAACTTGCCCAAGTGTGAGTCCCAGAGAGGAGTGGAGAGAATTGCCATCTAGAAGACATCGCAGTTGGGGGCCCTGAGGTTACCATGAGGACTTCCATGATTGGTGTATCATTGTCTAGGAGGTGCTGAGAGAATGCTCATTCTTTTCGCTTTTTGAAAACGCATAACTTCC